>NC_132996.1:12500000-13750000 GCF_048564905.1 Vicugna pacos
CCACAGCACAGCTATCGCGTTTAGCACAGTACTCAGTACACGTAGGCAAGGACAAAAAATTTTTCCCTTTCTGGAGCAAAACTAGTGACACCTGTGGGCAGACGATGAACCCAACTGAACCCTGACAGGTTCAATTACACTTTACCTTTAACCTCGCCTATTGACGATCTCTCTGGAGAAACACCATTGGCAAGGAGATCAACAGTGATCAGACTCAGATTTATCAAGTGATCTATCGCCTCCCATCCTTCACCTCCAAAGCTAATAAGCAGCAAGATGAGCAAGGGGCTGATAGAACATGGTTTGCTGACCACTATATCGTCTACAAGGGGGAGTTCACTGCCTTTCACTCTTATGCCTGAACTTTGTGTTCTCCTTTCTGAAACCAAGTCAGTCTCCTGAGTTTGAAGACAGAGAATGAGTAACACACTATTGGATTACTCAATGGTCTGTTGGACTGTGCTGACTCCCCACTCAATCATTGGCATTTGTAGAGTTCACAGGGCCATGATCTTGATTTTTAGGATGTTGGCAACAAACAATACTCTTTTTTTAAAAAAAAAAAAAACTCCAAACCAAGTCACCTTCATTTTAAAGTCACTCTCTGACAACACATTTGGCTTACTTTGGACTGGAAAGTGTGATCATCCAATGTACTGCTGTCTTGGGGTAAGACATGGCTATCTGAGCCCACGTGGAGCCAGGGCCCCCTTAGGCCAAATCTGGGAAAGCTCTCTCTTCTGCATTAAAAGCTATTCACCCAAGAGGGATTAAAGTCCCCTCAAATTGTCATCCTCTTGTGTGGGGAAAGCTCCTTCTGTTTGTGAAGCTACTTATGCATAGAGTTAGTGACATTTAGTCAACCCACAAATGTGTCAACAAGTATCAGAGAATGAAGGGAAATAACCAGGAACGTACAACTAATTTATCCAATAAACACAGTCAATTATAATAGCAAGATTTCAGTTAATTAGTGTCAATGAAGGTAGCAGGTGCAAAATAAGGGAAAGCGTGTAGACAATGAGCATAGGTGGCAATGTCCCCTCAAACATCAGATACATTTTCAGAGGCAGTGAAAGTAACTATGCACACTCACCAGCCCACTGCGCCCACCTGCTCTAAAACATGTTTCTCCAAAGGCTGAGGAGTGAAGAGAGGCACCTCCTTTCTGAATTTAGGCCCAGAATAGAAATTAACCTCCGATTACACATCTGCAGTGAAATTTGCAAGAATAAATTCACAGGCCAGACAGTGAAATCCTCTCGCCAATGCTTCTCTGCCTCCAGCCTCTGAACCCCCAGCACACGGAATTTCCCTGGTGACACTGATCAGGTGCTGTGTTCTGTTCTAGGAATCTGTGTACCAACCATGTCTTGTTTACCTTCTCAACTTCTGCTGCATCCCCCAGAACCTGACCCCAAGGAGGTCTCACTTAATGCCTGCAGAACAGAAGTGACTGCCTAGCCTTAAGGAGCAGTCAAGACGAGTTGAATAATGCTTTTTGAAACCATTTTTCAGGAGCTGATTATCCAGTTGTTGCCTCAGCTCATCCCTGAGCTATAGCTCCTTTTCCAGTAACCCGCCTGCCTCTTGGCCATTTCGCCTCTCATTAGCACCTTTTATGGAAGCGAATGGGGAAGGAAAGGGATGTGAAATTCAAATGACTGCCGGTTTGACAGCAGGAAAAGAGAGATAATACCAGGTAACTCAAGACTCTTCTATTATCTGCAGATTTAAATTATCCATACCACGCCTCGTCCTCATTAGCATGGATAGTCCCGGTCTCGCTAGAATGGCTATGTTTACTACATGGCAGGTGATGCAGCAAACAATCCTACCAGTCTCCGCAGATGTTCTATGTGGACGATCTTTCATAAAGAGTGACTGAAGCAAAGGAAAACATTGCAACTATAATCCTAAAAACAGTAAGTGTAAACGTGGGCTTTCAAATGTCACCTATCACCCATGGTGACACTAATAAACACCCATTTAAGTTGACATATTTCCTCCAAGAAACTACAAATGCTCTTTATACACTGTGCAGTTATTCAGGGAAGGGCCAGAAAAACCAGTAGGTTTTGCAGAGGGAGATGTAGAGTCAGAGGGAGTCTGAGTGGCTTCCATAATGTCCAAGAAGTAGATGGAAGCTTTCAATTCTCCCAAGTCATCATCTGATTGGACAAGTGCTTGCTGCCCTGAGCTATACTTTCTGCCTGTGTCTAGGGAAGAAAAAAGAAGGACAGGTTTTAATTCTTCAATGATACTTTACTGTAGCAAGGATTCCCACTTTGTGACGGATCCAACAGGGAAATCAGAGACTCAGGGAGGTGACCGCCATGGTGATCCTTTGTGACAGAGAAGACTCAAGCCACATTGACCATGCCTGTAATTCACTGCTAATCTGACTAGGTCAGGAGAGAATATACAAGTCTGAGTAACTCACTGTAAAGTTGAGATTCTTGGCAATGAAACTAGAGAAAGGTCACTTTTCAACAAAATAGCTGGCTCTCACAGTGTGAGGGAAAGATTCCAGCTGACCTAGTTTGGTGCTGAGGACCTGAAGGAGGGAAATAATTGAAAAATTCTTGACTTAATACCAATACCAATCTGGTTGCTAGCAACTCGGATTTTAAACACGCTAGCCCTAAAGCTCATCACTTTGTATGTTTGATCTGTAAGTAAGGATTTCCAAAGAAGCTGTGTGCTGGATGGTTCACGCTTTCATTCACCTAACTGTATTGATCACCTGCCAGGCATCTAGCTAGATGCTCAGAATACAGCATGAAGCAGCCATATTTTCTAACCTCACAGAGCTAACCAGCCAACGGAAGACACGAGAGCATGAATTACTGCTAGATATCTGGGGGAATCTGTTCAAAGACTGTCACAAAGGGTAATAAAGGCTTGAAGCTGAGAGAAGAGAAAATACAATTGAAGAAATACTCAGGAGAAAAATGGAAAGGAGGTGGCAATGTTTAATGTTGAGGGTGAGAAAAATTAGGCAAGGATGACTTCAGGTTTCTGGCTTGGGTGACAGTGGGATCTCTCCTGGGAGAAAACGCTGTGTGCGATTTAGGGAGGAAGACAATTTTTGGAGAAGCTGAGCCTAAGGTGCTTACAGGGCATTGGGATACGTGTCCAGAGCATGGAGATTTCTATGAGTCTGAAGCTTGGGTAAGAGAATGGTCAGGGTTGTCGGTACATGTGAGTTTTATCAACATATCTGTGGGAGTTAAACTATATGAATGGATAAAACTGCTCAGTGTCTGTAGGGAAATAAGATTAGAAGGCTGAGGATGGTATTCTGGGGAAAACCAACGCTTAAGGATAGGATGAAAAATTAGAATCCACAAGGAATACCAAGAAGAAGCTGTCAAAGGGGCAGGAGGGACGCGTGGGAGAGCACAGTGTCACAGGTGCCAAATGAGGAAAGAGTTCCAAAATGAGAGTGGCCCACCCTGTGCAGAGCTCTACAGTGGGCCAACGCACCGCTGCACTCAGCACTTAGGAAGGATCGCGGTGACCCTGGCGAGAGCATTTCACTGGCATGAGAAAGGTGAAAGCCAGATTGAAGAGCGTGGTGAGTGAACAGGAAGAGAGGCAATAAGAGGCAATGGGTACAGATTAGTGTCCCAGCACTTGACAGCACCCCAGAATCACCCAGGGAGCACGCTAAGAACAAAATCTCTGAGCTGCAATCTGAATCGAAACCTCTGATGAAGAACCCAGCAACCTGTGTTTTATCAGGCTCCCCTCGTGATTCTGATGTACAGGATGGTTGCAAACAGTAGACTGTTCTTTTAAGACACTTGGCACACAATGGAAAGAGAGATGGGCAGGAGTTTGATTTAGACGGGAGTGGGAAGCAAGGATCAAGATGGGAGAGAACTGAGCTCATTTACAGGTTGGTGTCAGGGGGAGAGGAGTGAGAGGTCAGGGTGTCAAGAGAGAAGAGGCAGAAGAAAAGATCCTGGGGAGGTTAACTGCTTATCACATAGTAAGAACTGAACAAAACGTTAGTCCTCTCTCCTTTCATTTGCCCTTTAGCAGAATGAAATTCCTAGCATAGTTGTGAGTAATTGAATTCTCTCCCTGCTACTGTATCTTGATTCATTTCCAGTTACATTGATTAATAAAGAATGACCAGCTTGGAGGAAGAGATCTGGGTGCATGCCACACATTAATTGGCTCTGTTAGCAAGTGTTATAGTTTTAGGCAGTATCTTATGTAAGAAAAGTTGTACATCCTTCCTCTTGTCGCTATTTTAATCCTGAAATGACTGAGAATCCAGGCTCTATGAGAGCAGAATATAAGCTCGACTAAATTAGGAAAAGAAAACTGGATGCACTTTTTCCTTCAAAAAGTCTGTGATGGGATCATTTCAAGGAAGAATTTCTGCACTGCAGGGTGGGTAGGTGGGTGGCTGGCTGGGTGTGGTGCACCCTGCCTGCACATGTGCCCTTCTTGTTTCAGGAGATCTGGCTGCTAAGTCACCACTTGAAATAATAGCTCCACACACATGACATCATAATAGTCTCCACAGGAACTATGAATGATATTACAAACCTGTCTGGGACTAAATGGGAACGATAAGCGAGAAGACAGGAGTGGGCAATCTCCTGAGCAACAAATGCGCTTTTTCCACGGAAACACCACCTCGTGGAAGAGAAAAGGAAACACAGATAACAGACATAGGTACACAATGGTTCCTAAACACAGCGTTTCACTAAGCACTCTGGCCACTGCAGTTTAAAGACCATTCAACCTATGAGAATAATCGGCTGGAAGAAAAGTTTCCCCTAGTTTCGTGCTTCAAGAAAGGAGGGCAGAGGCATTTTTCTTGAAGTCGGTCATCACATATCATCACAGCTGCTCACAAAAGCGGGCAAATGCGAACTAAGCAAGATACCAGCGAGTGCTCAGGTGTGCTCTGCTTTAAGAAAACACCAAAGAACAGAAGCCAACCTTCATAAGCCAGATAAATTATGAGGAGGTAATTAACACTGTAAAAATCTCCTTATGAAGAGAAACAAGCTAGATTCCTTTGCAACAGCACAGTCCCTAGTGAACGGATGATAAAATGTACATTCTGAGAGCTATTTAAACAATTTTGGGGCATAATGTGCTCAACATGCCAACAACACGGTGCACGTCAGCGTTACTCAGAGGTAAAGGGCCCAGTGCCAATGGCCCACTATGCGCAGTCCCCTGCTACGCCCTGGGCACCAATACCTGAACTGCCTCATTCAACATCCAAATGAGGAACGCTATATCGTTCCGTGTGTCACATGACAAATGGTGGCCAGGTAGCAAATAGTCCCCAGGACACACAGCAGGCATCAGGCTGGGATTCAGACCTGTTTCCTGGCTCCAAAGCCCCTGACACTGCTCTCGGGGCTCTGTCGCCTCCCTGCACAGGCTGCTCACTTACAAAGCTGTTCACGCCGTACCTTTTCCTGTAATCCTTTCGTGATTAATGTCAACGCATCCTTACAATGCCGTCACCCTGTTTATCAATGGCATGCACATTTTGCTCTCTACACTATAATCATCAACTGTTAGAGGAAAAGGAGACTTCAAGAGAGCCTGACCGAGTATCTCTTTTTATTCACTCAGGAAACCAGAGTCCAAAGGGAGCAAATTCCTTCCACAGAAGTGAGACCTGAACCGCAGCCTTGCCTGGCTTTCGAACCTCAGCTTCTCTCCACCAGCCAAGACCTAGCCTTGTTACTTACTGCTGATTAATTATTTTCCTAAGTGGGCATCTCGAGCCCCTCTTCTTTCTCCCTGCTTTGCTTCTACCAACTATCAATTCCTGGAGATTTTTCATAAAAGTTTAAACCTCCAGAGGACTTTGCTTCCAAAAGGACTCCCTTTCGCTCTGTTAACTGCTGTAACGGGGACCTTCAGAGGAGCTGCCTTGCCTTTTTCCGTTCCCTCCCCAGCCCATCGCAAAGTTGTACATCCTCTGATGTAATAGAACCTTCACCTGTGAATCAAGCCAGCGACCTTATTTGCTCATAGAGGGCCACTGAAATCACTGCCTGTGTCTTCTTTACTAACCTTTATATAAAGAGGTCTCTTCCATTAATCTGCAAGGAACATTGATTAATGTTAACCAGAGTTACATGTGTGTCAAAGAAGATCATGATGATCTGACAACATTCAATTTCCTCTGAAGACCTTTAAAAAGTAAGACGTCTATAGATTACCCGTCACTAATAAACAGAGAAGTGCAGGCTGATTAAAATTCACAGGGTGGGGAAGTCTATGCCTGTTTCAACACTGTTGCAGCTTCATTAGTAAAATTCACTCACATTTTTTTTTCTTTAAGTGTATGTCACTGGGTGAATTAAAAGTGCAGTTATATCAAATGGCTCTTACTGGGATGAAGAGCGTTAGTGATGGGGCCCCCTCCACATCAGAACAAGTACCATACATAGTTCATTAGAGTACCATGAACAACTTTAATAGCTGGCAGAACCAATGGAACTGAGGAGATCTGCCTTGACAGACCTGTGACAGCCATCCCATTCACTCCCCACTCTCATGAACTCTTTGTTGGACTGAGGAGAAAATCCAAACCTCTTCACAAATCCCAGTTCCTTGTGAAAACTTGTAATGGGGAAGAACAAATCTGACTCCATATTAGATCTGTTCCTTTAGCTCTAACCCAGTGCTTAGTCATACTGGTTCTGCACCTTTTGTAAAAGAATGTTGCCTGTAGCCTGCAATACACAGGACAGCCCATTCTCAAGGCTCTGACCTTTAAGGGTACAACACTTTTCCATTCATATAGAGACAGAAAGTTGCAGAACAGAGAATAACATTTGTCTTGTTCGAGGTTTACAGGAACATCATGACCTGACCTAGGTGGACAGCTGCAAGAACAAAGGATTCTGACACCAAGAAGTTTGCAACAACCAACCACACTCCATCCCCCTTTTAGAATAAAAAGACCTGAATTCTAACTTGGGTGAGATGGTTCTCTAGGCCATTAGTCTTCCATCTTCTCGGTCTGTTGGCTTTCCAAATAAAGTCATTATTCCTTGCCCCAAAACCTTGTCTCCAGATTTATTGCTTTGTCGTGGTGAGCAGAACGAATTTGGACTTGGTAACAAACTCACATCACTTCTCCATCAAGACAAAGTTCTAGAACTACTTCTCATTCATTCTGGAGCTGGCACGTATGGAAACTTTAGAGTCTTCTGGGATATAATACTTGACCCCAAAAAAGGACCCTAGCTTCAAGTATTAGAAACAGAAGCCATCAGTTCATCTGACGATAAACTCAGTAAGGAAAGCATCAGGTTCTTTTCTCAAAGAACAACAACAAAAAAGCTGGAATATGCGGTGATAATGTCAAATTTCTTTTTTCATGAGCTAAAAAAACTTTCTGCTTAGCCAACAAAATGGTGCACATAAATTCTTTTTTTGTAACTCTCTAATCTAAAAAGTCCCAGCATGCTATTTTTCTAAATTCTTTGATTAAATCAGGGGATTAAATCAGGTTACCAAATTAAATCTTAACTTTTGAAACTATTGTCTCAATTGCCTTTCTTTAAAATTAACTCGCAGTAACAATAATTTAGGCAAATATAATTCCAGTGTCTTTCTTCAGCTGGGGAGAAAAACAACTCTGGATAAATCCAAAGCCAGACTTTGGGGCTGCTCCAAGGGCTATAATAAAAGGAGTTTCCCAGAGTAACACTTGGTCACTTTCCAAACCTCAGGCATCTTCCAGCTAATCCTCCATTAGGATGTCATTTGTTTGGTTCACTTCAAAGATCTGGCTACTTTCTTGCATTTTTCTGAAAACAAGGAGTTATCTGTGGAAATGATTTTGTCAGGCAATTTGGCAAAGTCACTTAAAATACTCATCAATTTCAGTACTTTAATTAAACCCAGGAAGTCCCTCTGCCTGATGTGATTCTTCTCTCTGGGTGACAATTTATCTCTGCCTTCAGTGGGACCCAATGTTGCAAAGGGACAAAGGTGAGGAGTCTTTGGCCTGGAGTTAGCTAAATATGTCTTGGGATTTGGGCAGTACCGACTAATCTGCTTTAAAAAAAAAGTGAAGGACAGATGCTTGGTGTATTGACATAGGGGCTGACAATCTACTCACCCTACCTCGCCCCATAGAGCATCAAATGACTATAGCCAATGACAACTTTGGGGAAAATAAAGAGTCAGCGTGGTGTCTGAGTAGATTTAGCTGCTAAATTTGACATCTTTGTTCTCTGGGCTATCGGTCTGAGTTTTGTTGGGGGATCCAGCTGACAATATGATTGTGGAGAGTTTCTAGAGGCTGGTTTTGCTGGCCTCAGGTGTCATTCCCAGGGATGACAGCCACTGTCTTGAGGAGGGGGGAGTTGAAACTTGGATTAATGTCATCCAAGAAGAATGCCTTCAATGCCATAGAATCTGACAGCCCGTGTATAAGCCGGACAGCCTGCGGTTCCCCCCAGCACCCCTCCCTTAGGTGCTGTCAGAAGACTAAACCAGGAAAGTGAGATAAACACAGAGACAAAGCTGCTGCATAGGCGTAAAACAAAGGTCACAAAAGGAAGCAGCTATGTGACTGCAACACTCTATATTTAAGTAAAACGTGGCATGGGCAGCACGGTGTGAAACCAATCTCGTTCTCTTGCCCCCGCGCCCACCAAGTCTCCTCCCGTGTCCTCAGTGGACAGCCCCATGTGCACTGTTACAGGTTGAACTGTGTTTCCCCCTAAAAATACGTATATTGGTGTTCTATCCCCCCAGGACCTCAGAATGTGACCTGATGTAAAGAGAGGGTCTTTGCAGGGGTTATCAAGTTAAAACAAGGTCACTAGGGTGGGCCCTAACCCATAAGACTGGTGTCCTTAAAAAGGGGGCAGGATTTGGAGATAGAGCAGAGGTACACAGATGTGAAGAGAAGATGGTCATCTACAAGCCAGGGAGAGAGGCTCTGAACAGATTCTGCCCTAATAGCCCTGCCAACTCCTTGATTTCAGACTTTGAGCAGCCAGAACTCCTAGACCACAGATTTCTGTTGAAGTCATGCAGTTTGTAGTACTTCTTATAGCAGCCTGAGCAAATGAAAACTCCCGCCACCCAGACATTTCCACTCTCTCTGTCTTAACCTACAGCCAAGCAGTGCTTGGTTCCATTAACTCCACTACTTAATATTTTCAGAATCCGTTCACTTTTCTCTACCCCATCATTAGACGTTAGTTCAGAGCACCACCATCTTTCACGTGGGTCACCACCAGAGGCTTCCAGCAGGTCGGCTGGCCTCGATTCTTGCCATCCTCCAATTCTTACAGTCACCAAAGTGGTCTTGCTACAATGCAAATCTGCTTCTAAATCATCACCATCTACCTCCTGGCATCAGGGTAGAGAGAGTATCATTGGCCTGTACACCCCAGGCCCTTCAGGATCTGACCCAGCCAGCTTCTCCTAGACTTTTATCTTGTTCTTTTCCCCTTCCTCAACGCCACGCTCCAGCCTTCTCTGGTTTCCTCAGCCTGACTGGCTTGCCCATCTCCATGCATTTGTTGATGTTATTTTCCCAGCTGAGAACATCCTTCTCCTTGCTCTTCCCCTGGCAAAATACTGTCCAGCCACAGCCAGGTGTCATCACTTCCAAGGGCTTCTCGGGGAAGTGTCCTTGGATCTTAGGTGGGCTGAGCTCCCTTCCTGAACTTCTTCAGATTCTGTGTTCGGCTGTGTCCAAAGACCCGCTAGATTGCACTCTGACAGCATCTTGCCTGTGAATAACTTGGAAGCGGGGCCTGTCTTGTTTGCCCTCGTAGCCTCGTTTGTTTTTTGTCTAGCACAGTGCCGGGCACATAGTGAGAGTTTCATACGTAACTGTTGCACGGGGTAAATGTTTCAATATTTAAAAGCAGATGATACTATTTCTATAACACTCTAAATGCTATAATTTAAAAATAATCACAGTATCTTCCCCCTCCGCAATTTAGTTTCCTTTATGAAGCAGTGAGCAAGTAATAGATTAGCTTGCCCTCAGACAACATTGATACAGCAGATTCCCAGTCTCTGTTTGGTACACATAACCAAAAACACAAATTCACACATCCTCTGCTAATCCATCTGATTTAAGACTAATTAAGACCAATCTGATTGAAGTCAATTCAGTGCAGTTCTAACAAGCACATAAGTACCATGAGTACCTCTGTATCTGCTGTCTACTAAGTAAGGCATTGAAGGGTGGGAGTGAGGAAGGCAGGTGGTATGGGGAAGACTGAAGACACTAAAATGAACGACCAGGTCCCTGTCTTCTGCGGAAGCTCACAGATCAGCGGGAGAAGGTACCTCCTTCTCTGCAATAGTCAGTTAAGCTGCTACATGGAACTGTGTACAGCAGACATGACAGAAATGTTTTGTTTTCAGGTTCTTTTCTAAGTTTTAAGGAGAATTTAGGGCTGAACACCCAGGTTTTCATGAGCAAGGAGTGAAGGATGTTCAAAGACATCCCTGGGGTCAGCTTTGTTATGGGAGGTGCCTTGAATCCGAATTTGCTGGGAGGCCACCCTGGGGGAGCTCTCGGTCAGTGACTGATATATCATCATGGAACCACCCAGGAACACGGCGGTAATTCTTTAAGAAGAAGCTTGTTCACATGGCAGAGGCAGACATGAGGCTGCTTTTGCAGCCAAGTTTCTTACAGGGAGTCTCAGGAAAGAAGAGCATCATTTCAGGCAGAAGATTTAAACTCCTTTTTATTAACCTCTGTGGCTTCCCTATGGAACGAGCAGGGCTCAAACAAGAACTCGACGTGACCCTGCACTTAAAAGGCCCTCCAGCCTCCCCTTTTAGTTGATTTTCCACCACTTCTTCCTAAAAACCTCATGAAAACAGGTCACACGTGACTTCTGATATGTGATGCTTCTGCTTGAAGGTTGATACAGAAATACACACAGCATGCCTGCTTCTCATCACCAGGGAACACCTCGAACGCTCCCCAGAAGTCAAGGCTGAGGAAGCAGCAACAATGGACTCACAATCAGAATCACTCAACAACAATCTCATCGTCTGTCCCTCCGTTTGCTTGTGTTAACAGCTGATGTTGTATGCACGCTACTGTCTCCAAAGAATTGCTCAGCAATGGATCAATGGGAACACTGTGATCAACCAATAATATATAGTATAAAAATAACTACACTGACAAGAGAGAGCAGTCCCAGGAACTCTACCATAACTGTGTTCTACAAGAATTTTAAAGTGCTGGGGGAAGTTAACTAGGTGCTAAAGGTAAGGGCAGAGTTCTTATCTACAATGGGGCACCTACACAATGAGCTGCGGATCTAAAACTTTATTACATTACAGTTACATGAGTTGCTAAGAGGCAGATTCCTGGGCTGCTACTCAGAGCTACCATGCCCAAATCTGATTTTTAAACAGGAATCCCAGAGGTTTCTGATAGAGGGGGTTCTGCTGACCGAGCCATGAGAGACAACACCGCGAATATTTATTCATGTCGGCTTTTGTTACCAGCTCATACAACTTCCATGTAATTCCTATCATATGAACTCAAGCAACTCAAAGAACAGACTTTAGAAATCACAAACATTCAAAGAACAGCATGATTACAAGATAAGCCTTTAAAGTGAAAAAAAAAACCAAAAACAAAACACAAGTAGAAGAACAATCCTGACTGCTAATGGTAGAAGAAACAAGATAGTCATGAGCTATAGGTGCCGTTGAAATGAATGGTGTTGCAGCGGCATCTGGAGGGCCGAGCCAGATCAGGCAGTGAAGCTCCTGCCAGGTGTCTTGTGGTGGATTCTCTCCATCTCCCCAAAAGAACTGATCTGGCTGAATGAGGTCCAACATCTCAAGGAGGATTAGGGGATGAAAGATAAGTCTTAAGGATAAGCAAGAAATGCTGATGATTTAATCCACTGGGAAACAGTTCCTCTTAAAACTAATTTTTCTTTTCTCCTGACTTTTTGCACAAGACAAAGAATTCGTCTGCTCCCTCTATTTCTGTTTGTTTGGATACTCTTGATTCTCCAATGAACCTGGAGCAGACTTAAATGCATTTTCTGATTTACCAGGAAGAAACATTCTGACAGGGATTAAAGGCAGAATTAAATTCTGTAATCAAATTAGGAAGTAGTTTTCCAGATCAAGCCTTAATTTAGGATGGTACTTGTTATGGACTACATGTTTGTGTCCCTCCCAAATTCATATGTAGAAACCCTAATGGCCAATGTGATATTTGGGGATGAGGCCCCTGGGAGGCAATTAGGTCATGAGGGTGGAGCCCTCATGATGAGGTAAGTATCCTTATAATAAAAAGCTTCCTTCCTCTTTCTGCTCTCCACCATGTGAGGCTATAATGAGAAGATGGCTGTCTGCAAACTAAGAAGAGGGCTCTTACTAGATACTGGATCAGTTAGAACCTTGATCTTGGACTTCCCAGCCTCCAGAACTGTGAGAAATTAATGTTTGTTGTTTCAGCCATCAAGTTTATAGTATTTTGTTACAGCAACCTAAAATAATGAAGGCGGTGACAGATGCAACACAAAACAACACACAAAAGTCAAATAAAAGAGTCTTTTATGGAAATAAACACTGGACTCAAACTTCAATTAAACTGTGAATTACAAAAAGAATTTTAAAAATAATGGGAGAATAAAGGTATGCGAGGGTGTAGTAAATAAAAGAAACCAACTAAAATTTCCCTTAATTAGCTTAGAAGATAGTATGACTGAAAACCAGTTTTTAAAAAAGCTAAACTAAGATTTTTGCTATAGAAAGCTACGGAAGAGAAAGGTGAAAACCAATTTAAGCATGGGACTTAAGTCAATATAAAATCTATACTATTGAGATTTCTATGTCAAAGCACATACCCCATAGAACAACTAGGTGAAAGGTCAACAAGGAAATAGAAGACTTAAACAGCACTATAAACCAACTAGACCCAAGAGACATCGATGTAACGCTTAGTAACAGGTTATATATTCTTAAGAGCACATGGAACAAGGACAGACCATTAAAAAGACTCAATAAATTTCAAAGATTTGAATCATGCAAAATGTGTTCTCTAACCACAGTGAAATGAAATTAAAAATCAATAATAAACAGAAATTTTGGGACACCTTATGTATGTGGAAATGAAACAACACATTCCCAAATAACCCATGGGTCAATGACAAGGAAAATTAGAAATACTTTGAGATAAATGAAACCAAAGGTGTGACATAGCAAAACTTACGAGATGCAGACAAAGCAGTGCTTAATGGGAAATTTATAGCTGTACATCACTATATTTAAAAAGAAGAAAACTTTCAAATCAATAACCTAAACTTCTACTTTAAGGAGCTGAGAAAAGAACAGAAAAACTAAGCCTAAAGCACGCAGAAAGAAGGAAATAGTAAGGAATACGGTGGAAATTAGTGAAATAGGAAAAAACAGACCTAAAATAAGTAAAGAGACTGAATTAATAATAAAAATAATTTTTTAAAATCTTTCCCAAAATAAGAACCCAAGTTCAGGCGGTTTCACTAGTAAATTCTACAAAACATTTAAACATGAATTAATACCAGTTCTTCACAAACTCTTCGCAAAAATGTGGGAGAAGGGAACACTTCCCAGTTCATCAGGTTATTACCATGATGTCAATACTATCGAAAGGAAAGAAAACCACATCCATATCTGTTATGAATATATATACAACGTCCTCAACAAAATACTTGGATCAAGTAAAGTATAAAAGGGATTATACAGCATGCCCAGCTGGGATTTGTCCCGGGAATACCAGGTTGCTCTAAAATGCGATGACCGGGGCGGCGCTGAACACGGCCAAGACTGCGGCGGCGGCGGCGCGGCTCTGCGCGGCGGTGCTGGGCCCGCGGGGCGGGGGCTGCCGGGCGCCGGGCGCGGGGTCCGCTGCGCGGCGCGCGGCCCGGGCGGCTCCCACTGTGGACACCTCAGGTACTGCCCCTGTCGCCGAAGTCAGGCCTGCCCCGAGCCGGCCAGCGCTGGGCATGCTGGCGGCAGGGGGTGCAGGGCTGGCTGACGCTCTGCTTTCCGCCGTGAGTGCCAGTGACCTGCAGCCACACGGCCCCAGCTGTCCGTGGTCCCACCATGGCCTCCTCTCGTCCCTGGACCACACCAGCATCCAGAGGGGTTTCCAGGTGTACAAGCAGGTGTGCTCCTCCTGCCACAGCATGGACTTCGTGGCTCACCGCCACCTGGCAGGCGTGTGCTACGCAGAGGGTGAAGCTGCGGCCCTGGTTGAGGAGGCGGAGGTTCAGGGCGGCCCCAATGAGGATGAGATGTTCATGCGGCCAGGAAAGCTGTCTGACTGCTTCCTCAAACCATACCCCAACCCTGAGGCTGCACGAGCAGCGAATAATGGCCCCTGCCCCCTGTCCTCAGCTGCCTTGTGCGAGCTAGGCACAGCGGTAAGGACCACATCTCCCTGCTCAGGGCTTACGGTGGGAAGGCCTCTACCTCAACCCCTATTTTCCGGGCTAGGCCACTGCCATGGCCCCACCCATCTACACTGGAGTCCTGGAGTTTGATGATGACAGCCCAGCTACTATGTCCCAGCTAGCCAAGGACGTGTGCACCTTCCTGTGCTGGCATCTGAGCCAGAGCACGGCCATCGCAAACGCATGGGATTCGAGGTGTTGATGACGATGGGCTTGCTTTTGCCCTTGGTCTATGCCACGAAGCAGCTTAAGTGCTCAGTCCTGAAGGGCCAGAAGCTGGAATAGCCACTGCCCAAGTGACCCTGCCCAGTGCTTGCTTGCTGTCCTGCCTGAACAGGTCCTCGAGCCAAGGAATCACCCTGGGCCTGTTCAGGCCTCAGCTGGACTTCTTGGCCACGCCCCTCTTCCTCTGGAACAAGAGGGGAAGGGGCAGGAGATATGGTTCTAGCACCAGATTGTTCAGTGCCCATCATGGAAATAAAGTTTCTCAACATAAAAAAAAAAAATCTGATAACCAATTAATATAATACTCTATTTCGATAGATTAAAGGACAAAAACCATATGACTATGCTAATAGACTCAGAGAAAGTGTTTGACAATCCAACACGTCTTTCATGATTAGAACACTAAACAAATCAGTAATATAAGGGGACTTACTCAACTTGATAAAAAAAATCTTAAAAAAAACCCCCACAACTGACATAATATGTAATGGTGAAAAAATGGATGCTTTCTCTCTAAGCTGAGGAACAAGACAAGGATGTGTGTTCTTGCCACTTCAGTTCAACATTGTACTGGATGTTCTGGCCAGGGAAAAGGAAAAAAAAAAAAGCAATAAAAGACATCAAAGTTGGAACAGAAGAAGTAAAACTATCTCTATTTGTAGATTGCATGATCTTGTATATAGAAAACTCTAAGGAATCCACAAAGAAACATCAGAGAGAATGAGTTCAGCAAGGCTGTAGGATACAAGATGAATATAAAAAAATACCAGTTGTATTTATATGTGTTAGCAATGAACAATCCAAAATCAGGTTAAGGAAGTAATTCTACCTACAATAGCTAAAAAAAGAATGAAATCCTTAGAAATTAATTTAACAAATGTATGACTTGTACTTTGAAAACTACAAAATATTGTTGAAAGAAATTAAAGAAGACAAATAAATGGAAAGATATTCCTTGTTCATATATCATAAGGTGAAATATTATTAAGGTGGCAATACTCCCCAAATTGACCCAAATATTGACACAATACCCAACAAAATCCCAGCTGGCTTTTCTTTTTTGAAGAAATTGATGAGCTGATATTAAAAAGTCACATGGAAATGCAAGGGACAAAACAGCCAAACAATCTCGAAAAAGAAGAAAAAGTTTGGATGAGTCACTCTTGCTGATTTCAAAGCTTGCTGTATACCTTCAGTAATCAAAACAATGTGGTCCTAGCCTTAAGATAGATGGATAGTTCTATGGAATAGAATTGAAAGTACAGAAATAAACACTTCCATTTATGATCAACCGATTTTCAATAAAGGTGCCAAGACAAGTAAAAGGAAGAAAATAGTCTAGACAACAAATGGTACTGGGACAACTGGGAATCCACATGCAAATAAATAAAGTTGGATCTCTACTCACATTATACCAAAAAAAAAAAAAAAGTCTCCAAATGACCTAAATCATAGACCTAAATGCAAGAGCTAAAACTATGTAACTCTTAGAGGAAAATATAGGATTAAATATTCATGATCTTGGATTAGGGAAAGCCTTCTTAGATATGACACCAAAAGTACATATGACAAAAGAAAGAAGATAAAGTGGAGTTCATAAAAATTTTCAACTTTCGTTTTTCTACGGCCATAATCAAGGAAGTGAAAAGATAATCCATTGATTAGGAGTAGTATTTGAAAATCGTATATTTGATAAAGAACTTGTATCCAGATACCTAAAGAACTCTGACAACTTAATAGTAAAACAATAAACAACCCAATTAAAAATTGGCAAAGAAGGAAAAGAATCTAAATGGACATGTCTCTAATAAAGAAATATATATCATTAATAATCACGTGGAAAGATACTTAACATCATTAGCCATTAGGGAAGTGCAAATAAAAACCAGAGTGAGACACTGCTTCGAACTCAGTGGGATGGCTAGAATCAAAATAAACAGATAAAGAAATGCTGGTGAGGATGTAAGGAGATTGCTCATCCACTGCTTGTAGGAATGTAAAATGGCATTGCACCTTTAGAAAACAGTCTAGCAGTTACTCAAAATGTTAAACATAAATTAACCATATGACCACATCTATTCCTAGATATATTTCTCAAAGAAGTGAAAACATATACTCACACAAAAACTTTTGCATGGATTACTCATAATAACCAAAAAATAGAAAAATCCCACAATCCATCAACTAGAGACTTAATATATAAAATAGTCAATGCAATGGAATATTATTCTACAATTAAAAATGAAGAACTGATATATGCTACAACACAAAGATCCTTGAAGACATTATGCTAAGTGAAAAAAGCCAGATATTAAAAACTATAGATTGTATGATTCCATTTATTTGAAATGTCCAGAGTAGGCAAATGTATAAAGACAGAAAATGGTTTTGCAGTTGTCAACATCTGGGAGGATTTGAGGGAGATGGCGAATGACTGATAATGAGTGCAGGGTTTTTTTGGGAGGTGATGAAAATGTTTTAAAATTAGTTGAGGTGATGGGTGTACAACTCTGTCAGTACACTAAAATGACTGAATCATACAATTTAAAAAGAAGCAAGGTGCATATTTCATCACCCTTCTTATATCCAGAATATCATTATCAGCTTCTCTATAGAGCTGCCTGATACCTTGATGAAAAAGTTCTTTGGGAGTCAGCGGCTTCAGTTTCCAAATAGAGGCTGAAAGGTGGGGTTTGGAGAGTAACCCCAAAGTAGTCAAGCAGAGAGGAGAGTTAATGGGTCATCAATTGTGAGTATGTGTGTGTGTATATAATGCGCTCGTGGGATTTTTAAAAATGAATACTGAAAAAGTTATTAAAAGAGGAGTTAGAACCATCTTTTCATTATCTTTTAGATCAAGTTAAAGTTGGTTTAGAAGTTAATTGTATTATTTAAAAACTCAGTTCATCTTTTTACACTTAATTACTTTGGAACTCAATATGTTCATCCTCAATAAAGGTGTTTTAAATGAACTCGCTGGTTTTCTTAAGTTCTAAATAGGATAGTTAAAATGATGTCTAAATTCCACAAATGAGGAAAAGTAAAGAGGTTAGAGGTAACAACTGTGAATGACCTAGTCTGGTGAGTTTCAAAGTCTTCCTGACCAAAGAAGGCCAAGAGACATTATTCTAAAAACAAACAAACAAACAAACAAAAATGAAGATGAACAAAACAGAAGATGCACATATAGACCCTATTATATACTGCAGTATGTGCTGCTGGAAACTCTTGTCTTAGAATCGAAGAAGATGATCCTTGAGTTTGATACGAGCTATGATTTTCATTTAAAGGACTTTAATGACTCCGAATATATGAGATACTTTCAGTATGGTAAGTAAGGTTTATTCCATGACCCCATTCTCTATAAGCTTTGTTACTCAGTCTCTCCCTCCCAACACCTGCTTAGTATACATTGAGGCTTAATGGAAACATCACTATTTCTCACACATCTACCCACCTGTGTGTCTTGGCTCCTACTCTTCCCTCTGCCTGTAGTGCCCTCTCAGGGTTTTATTTTCATCTATCAAAACTCCAGCCATCACTCAAGGTTTATCCTCAACACCACTATCTTTCAGGAAGCATCTCCTGATTTCTCCAATCAGTGCCATCTCTCCCACCTGTGAACTTCATGCAGCACTCCCTTTGAACGTCTCTTATCTAATCTAGGGTCTCAGAAAGTACATATTTAAAGTGTCCCTTCCCAAGTTAGCAAGGGGCTTGGTTTGGAGCAGGCGCTCAAGTATTTGTGAAATGCGAAAGAACGCCATCACTTCTCTCTGACACAACCAATGTCATTTCTCTACAATCAAATTTTATGAATTCATTTCCCCATATGAAGACAAGTCTTCTGATGGAACCGCATCTAAATCCTGGCTTAATTCAGATAAGAGAAGTGAAGTCCCTGCTCTTATTTCTTCCTGTTTTTCTTATCCTGCTGTGTTTATCTATGCTGCCGAATTACCAGCACTGAAAGCCCTGTTAAAGTCTCCCACTTTCTCCCATTCCTCTAAATGGTAAAAAATCCATTGGTAAAACTGATAAAATGGTTTCTTATCATCCTCATGATTAGGTATCCTGAGTTAATTTGCAAAATGGGGACTTGTTGTAGGGGTAGGATGTTCTTTCTATGGTTATTCTGAGACAAAGAGAAAAAAATCATTTAGTATAAAATTGAAACAGTTTTGTATGAAACACTATAACAAGTAAAACAAGGAAAGAAAAATGTGGAGATGTTCTCACTGTGGGTTAATTCTAACTAGAGGAAAATAACAAAAGAGCTCATATTTATTGAGTGTCCCCAGTGTGCCCAGTACTGTGTTAATTAAGCACTTTTCATGTATTACCTCTTTTAATAGTTAAACAACCCTATTTCAGGTCCTATTATCCCCCCCCCCCATCTTGGAGATGAGGAAACTAAAGTAGAAGCAAGTTAAAAAACTTGTTAAAGGTCACAGAGAGCAAAAAGGTGACTGAAATAACCCTTCTAGTATGGCTTTTACTGCTAATGTATTGTAATATTTTCATTTAGTTAGCAATCCTTTATACCAGTGCAACAGAACATGTCAGCTCAATCCGAGCTAAATTATTTCAAATCATCCCTTAATATGGACTTACTAAAGTTTATATGAAGTAAAGAAAAATTTCAAAAGGAATCTGCTTAAAAATGCTTTGTACATTGTTAATGTGGAAAAATGTGCAAAAAAGGCTGAATAGAAATTCATTTCTAGAATGATCGATAAGTTTTAAACTTAATAAACAATTCTTCGTTTCACTTACTAACAAAGAAAGGCAATTTTAGTTTGCAGGTTTTAACTAGTTCAGTGTCAGTGAGCCAATGTCTGAACCCACAAATTGATAATATATGATACTGCTTCGAGGCCCATTTGTAAAGCAGAACTGAAACACTGTCTCAAGGAAATGATGTGCTTAAATTGTAGACATACACATGTGCACACAGGCACACACACCTACCCACCCACCCATGCACACACACACACAACATCCATCCAGTCTGTTCTTTTATCCACAAGATCAACAAACTTTTATCTGCAGTTCTCGTAATTGCTGCTTTTCATTTATATATCTGATCTTTAGTTTTGCTTGTTTTTTTTTAAATTTCCAAACAAGCTTTGATATCAAAATATACTTTGTTTTTCCTACCACTTCACTCAGCTCAGACAGTACCTGAGCTAGAATGAGGTTTTGGTGCACTTGTTTTTTGTGAATGCACACAGCAAATCCAAATTCAGATTCCACCAGGGACTATGTGCTTCATACCATACATGCTCACATGCACAAAGCAAATACATAGAGCCACCTGCAAATTCCAAACAAGTTTTCATTTATGTCAATTATGAACTAGAAACTGTCCAACCCTGGTGCCTCGGCAAGTGCACTGCTCTTCTCAAGGAATTGCTTGTAAATTCATTTCCGCTAGGGGAGTGGCAGAGGCACACCACGGAGCAAGAGGTGTACGCAGTGCATTTGAGTTCTGAGAACTGAACGATCCACAGGGAATTATTCAGCAATCAGGAATAAATATCAGTGGGAAAGGAACGAACTTTTTGCTCAGTAAGTGCTCAAGGATACATCACTCAAAACGTATGCAAACCAAAACAGCAGCATGCATAAACCTCAGACATAAACATGAAAAATTAGGAGGTATCTCTGGGAATGGTTTCTATCTATCTTAATGCTTTCCCTTCCTTGCTCTGTGCCACAGAGCTGTAGCCTCCAGATGCCCGGGCCATGGCAACAGTCTACTTCTAGTCTTTCCAAAGCTCCTGCAAAGGGGAGGTTCTCAGAGCGTTCCCTGGCTGGCTGGCGCTCTGTGCTTACTTCCGCCCCCACCTCCCGGCGGAGATGCTGCTCCCTAGGCACTGACTGCTGCCCTAGAACACGGCCGCATTACACAGGAGTTGTATTTTTTTTTTAATTACTGAACTCAGGACTGTATTTTCATGAAGAACATTATCTCACTATCAGATTTTTTTTTTTTAATTCTCTGATTCTGGCATAATCACCCAGGAATGCTACTATGCAATCAGCCAGCCTATTCTAAAAGCTGTATCTTTTGTTTCATGATGCTGTCGGGAGAGAGGAGGCAGGCTGGAGAAGTTTTGAGGTATGATGCAAAAAGAAGAAACAGGCAGAAAATATGTAACCTGCAAATTCACATATTTCACATCCAGGCAGGATTTTTCCATTTAGTTTTCTATTAAAAGCTGAGTAATTGCAATATGAAAGCGTGAACACAGATTGAAAAGTAACAACTAACAGCATATCATTCCGTAAGGAGTTGAAAATGAAAAGTAAATTAACTGAGCGTTGGCAAGTATCAATATCCTGGTAATATAAAACCCATCAGAACTCATGTGTGTAATACTGCCTCAAACAACTCACTGGGAATGGAAATAAAATGCATTAACTTAATGTTTGAAGATTTTAGGGTCAGGGAATTGGTATTTGTTCACAGCAAAAAGGCAGTGATGACTCAGCTCTTTCCGATATATGTGAAATTTGTCACACTTATCATCCATGTATCATTATCTTACGGTTCCTGCAGGGATCTTGGCTTTTAATTTCCTGAACACACTTAAAACCTCAACTGCAAAGTCAGATGCTATGGTATTTCATTTTAAGGTTAAAAAAAAAAACTGTTCAAAAATGGAAGGCACTCTTTGTTTACTTGATCACATATCTAAGGAAATTTAGGTAGATATGAAAGATATTGGTCCAAAGTCTCTTATCAGGATAAAGGAAATTGCACATGGCTATGGACAGTGGGAACCAGTAATATTAAGGGTGACCAAATGTACACTCATGTTTGCTCGTATTATCTAGAGAACTTGCCTCACAAGTGAATCAGCAGGAAAAGTAAATTACCTTTAAAATGGAAAGTTGTGAAATGAGAAAATACAAATGAGAAATTAGTAACAGTTCTGGCCTAATATGACTCATGTGCAAAGAAAAGTTGATAATAATACATGAAATATGGGGGTTGTTTTAATCACATGGTCTTCAAGAGGGTGTTCAACATTTGAATTGTTTATCTGAGAGTTAAATACATGTTTAAAATATATTTCTGCTTGGTTAATTTGTTTTAAGACTGAACAGCAAAAC
Organism: Vicugna pacos; assembly: GCF_048564905.1. Classification (NCBI taxonomy): domain Eukaryota; kingdom Metazoa; phylum Chordata; class Mammalia; order Artiodactyla; family Camelidae; genus Vicugna; species Vicugna pacos. The sequence goes on from NC_132996.1 coordinate 12,521,801, forward strand.
AATAATTATCCCTTCATATATGCAAGAAATTCCTAAACATTTGCTTCAAAGCTGGTTTGAAAACAGTGGGAGGAAAAGAGATATAGTTTCCTAAGGAGACAAAATCTTCTGTTACTAACCAATTGTTACATTAAAATGTCTCTAAAAGTTAATTTTAAAAATCAGTCTAATTCCTGCCATGTTTCTTTGATCAAATAGATGACTAGAAGAAGGCAGCTAGCCACGGCAGTTGGACTGGGGCATCTTCCCTTTCTTCTGTCAGCAGCCACCCTACCCTGCTTACCGGGGTGGGTACCAGGAAGAGAAATGGTGGATCTCCATGGGAAAATCTCCTGAGGTATACTCCAGCAAGTAATTTCAATGATGAGCAACAAAAATTTCCAAGCATCACAGAAAGTTCACATCTACCACAAATACTAACTGGGTTCCCAGCCAAGAGATACAGACATTAAGGTAGACTACTCAGGTGAAAACTAAGGACATCAATAGGATGTGATGGTTAGTCCACACCTCTTCATTGTTAATGGCAGGTGGCTTGGAACAGAGAGGATGAAGACGCAGGAAATTGCCAAGATGCTGTGTCATCTAACAACATGTTAGGGTCACTGTGATACCCTCCGTTTCCCCATATCACTGTCTTAGTTGGAAAGGGGTACCCACAGTGAACCAAATGATAAGAAATTGAAGTAAGCTCTGAGTACTTCCCACCCCCATGTGCTCCAAAGCCTGCAGGAACTGATTAAGAACCAGGCTGGGATTCAGCTAGAGCCGTGAGCAAATCAGTTGACTATACTGAGTCTCAGTTTCCTCAACTCTAAAATGTGATTTAATAATGGCGACCTTAGAAAATTGTGGCGAAGATTAAATTAAACCAAGCGTATGAAGCAGTTAACAGAACACAGTGCTCAGAGAAGGCACTTAACAAAGGAAAAGTGCCTTTATTATTGCCATTATCATCTTCAGCAAATGGAGATGTTTGCTCCTTGGTGAGCTGGAAAGAGGAGGCGGGAGCAGCCCAGAGCAGCCCATCTTTCCTGCAGGCTGGAGTTCCAGGCAGTGCCCAGGGTCTAACAGGGTACCAGGTTCCTGACCTGGAAAAGTGTCTGTTCTCGGGCACACGCAGGCTGCACCGCAGTCCTCGCAGGAGGAGGGATGACTGCAAACTACATGAGCCTGGAAGGCATGATGTGTGATGCGGCTTCATCCAGAATGAGAACAGAATTTTCTGCTTAGTAATTTTTTAAAAAATAAAATCTCATTAGGAAACTCCTGGGACAGAATTATGAGGCTCGAACACCGCAGTAAGAGAAAGCTCATAACTCGTTTGACTGAGAAAACACTGTGAGGCTTTCTTGACTTTCCGGAAATAAGTAGAAAACTGGAGGGAGTTGAGGACTGGGAATCAGTCACCAGTTGTTGACGGCCTAATGAGGGAAAAAGCAGATGCTTTATCATACGACTAATTCATTCAGCTTGTGAATGAGGAGAGAACATGAGTTTTTGGTTAAAGGATGACATTCTGTGTTTACTGAATTTACTGTCTGCCCCGCGCTAGCAAGCTTCCCTGGCTGGTCACCCATTCCGAAAACTGATGCTTGCTGGCGATCTGGCGAAGGGGTCCTGGCAAGGAATGTTACAGACTGATCACGGGCCCAGGACCGTGGGTACCCTTGGTGGCAGTCCAGTCTCTGCCATTTCATACGAGTTGACTTGGGTAAGAATTACCCTCCGTGAGTTTCCGTTTTCTCATTTGTAAAAAGGGGATACTAGTAGCTATCTTACTGCATTATTTTGACATTTAATTTTTTGTAAGGTTTAATTTTTGTAATGTGTACAAAGTACGCAAAGTAGTAACCTATAAGTCTTTTCAATTATGATGACGCGTTTGTATGTTCACAGGGGATTTCCCTGAATTTACGAACCGAGTAAGTGCCCTCTCCCTTCATTCTTTCTCAAGGCACCCTCCTCCTTCCCTCAGCACACACTAATGCACAGTTACTGAAGCATCTTTTCCCCCAGATGATACCTGTCTGAGGGCAGAGATCATGCTTGTCTTGTTCATCACTGCTCTGCAGGGCCGTGCCCACGACAAAGAGTCGGCACCTGGGATGAGATGCTGTGGGATGAGCGCCCACTGACCCCAGTCACTGACCAGCCCACCCTGGACATCAGAGAAGCGTCGTCTCAGGTGCTCCAGGATGGCCTCCTTTGACACTCATGCTGTGGATTTAAACCCTCACAGAAGGAGGTAGGCTCAGTTCTGTTACTCAGACAAGAGTCAATGGGTATTTGTCAAGCCCCTCTTGTCTGTCAGATGAGGTGGATGTGAGGATTCAAAAGGAGACTCAGTTCAGGCTTTGCCTTGCAGAAAGTCCGTGACTCAGACTCTGAGTCCAGGAGGCAGTTGGAGGGGGGCATATGAATGACGCTGGATGCACTGGGGTAAGTTTCATGGGATGCCGCCCAGTTGGAGCTCCACGCCCCGAGTGCTTTCCATGGGCCAGGCGCTCTGTCTGGTGCTTTGCATACTTGCCTCATTTCCATTTTCATAAACATCTTGCAGGAGGGACTACATTAACAGAGGACGAAGTACAAGGTCAAAATGTTGAAATAACTTGCTCACGGGCACTTGGCTCAGATATAGCAGAATCCAAACTTGAACGCAGACCTGCGTGACCCCGATTCCTCAGCTCTGAGCATTACCACATGTTCCTACTTCCCCGGCTTGTCTGGGGAGTGAGGGGTGCCGTGCCAGTGAGGGGTGCAGAGACCAGCGCTCCTGGAGTTGAACAGTGCTGCTGGGAGCAGAGTAAGATGATGTAGGATGGATACTGGGGTCTATTACTGAAGGGCAGTGAATGCCAGTATCTCTACATAAAGTTTAAGTAGTGGAAGGAAACTCTCCTCTTGGAATAGTGATATGGTTATGAGGTCTAGCACGATTTGGCTTGGGGGAAAGACTGCGGGACTGGAGAGGACCTAGGGAGGATTATACACCAATCACCTGCCAGAAAAGGACAATTCTTGTGTTGTTTATTTCTTCACGATTCTCAGCTTAGTGCTGGAGATCTAAGAAGATATTAAAGAATAATTAAATATACTTAAGTTTAGAAGGTTATTCTGCACTCATCAGCACAAATTCATAATGAAAAGAAGAAAATAATCTTTACCAGCAAATTGGCCCATGTCTATTACCATTTGCTTTTTCACAAAGCTTTTTTTTTTGAACATTTTCCTATCTGTCCAGCAGCACTACCGTGAATACATGCCCTGCGATCTCGCCCTCTGGGTGGGATCATTGAACAACTGTGCTGCTGGGCACATCCAAAGAACAAAACAGAACCCTTGAACATATATAAATGTTGAGGGGGACCTCAGGGAAATATGTGTGTGACATCCATTTCATTGTAAATGAAAACTGTGTTCACATAGGGAAATTCCGGTGCATATCACAGCATTTTAAATATAAGTGGTTGGAAGGCTATTTTAGACGGAGCATTAAGGGCAAGATGAAATATGTATCTTAGTTTTTTATCAGGATGCAGAATACAAGAATCCAGGCAGCTGGCTCCATAGCTCAGGGGTTAAGAGCACTGGTCTTGTAAGAATCCCGTACATGTGAAAACAGATCTTGGAATGGCTAAAAGTCAGGAAGAAAAATGTATTATAAAAGCATAAATTATGCTTCTTTTTGATACGATATTTTCAATGCTAGTTATTTCAGTGAAATCTGGTGGACTTTTCATAGCTGTTCAATTTCACAAACATGCAGTAGACACATATTACATGCAAAGCTTGGTGTCAGATGTTGTGACAATCCAAAGATGAGGCAAGACCTTGCGGGGCACAGAAATCACTGGGACAGAAGCAGACCCCAGTAAGGGTTTGAGAGGAAAAATAAAAAACATGCAGCCCAAATATCTGATGATTTAAACTGAATCCTTCCCTTTATGAGAAATGTAAAACTTCTGAAATTCCAACCTCTTGTTGAAATTGTGGCACAGTTTTATTTCATGGGCTCTAATAAAAGAGCAAAATCCTTTTCTTGAAATGGCCAAGCGATTAACCTTGAAAATCGCAGATGAACAAACACAGCTCATTACTCTCCCGTCACTGAAACTTTGGTGAGTTGAGGGCTCTTGGCCTAACTCATTTATGCATATTCTAGTCACTAGGAAAGGAGCAGAAGTTACTGTAGAATTTCGTGATTCTGGAAATGCTTTTCCCAAGTCAGCATGGAACGTAGCTACCACAGGGGTGTAGATGGGGCAGCAGCAGAGACCTGGAGCGAGCCTCCAGTTCTCACTAATGACTTGGAAGCCCAGCAAAGCTTACCAAAGTTTGGGAATTACTGAGGAAACATAAGCCATCACAGTATGACGTCTGTACATTTATTCTGATTAGTAAAGTTTGGGTTAAATGATTTATCAACCTATCTCGCAGTACGCATGCTGAAAGTAATGACGTCTTTGCAACATGAACCTTCCTTATACCACAGGGTTAGTAAATCTTTGTTGAAAAGCATGCAGAAGCTGCCAGGATGATTATTTTTATTTTCTGGCTGATGCCTGGCAGAGCCAACAAATAAGTGGAATGAAAATTCTCCACGAGCCCTGAGTCCACTGAATCTTTTGTTCAAGGGCTCCGAAACTTTTCACTATGTTCTTTGTCATCTTCTTTTTTTAATAAACCCAACAATAAATATCTACTGTCCTTCTATCAGGGAAGACGCTGCTTTGGTGTGGGAGTAGATGACAGTAGCTGTTTACCAATGAAGAAGACCAGTCAAGGAGGGTCGAGCTGCATAGCAAGCCAGGGCACCAAGTGGCAGCTCATCTGTGCCTCTTGGATTTCCCACGAGTTCCATACGCACTTGTATCCCTATGAGTCCTTGCAGGACCATAAAGGCTGAGGCGAGGGAGAGGGGTGAACAGCAGGGGCTCCGAAGCTGCCTGGGTTCAAATCCTGCTGCCACCTCTCGTTATCTGTCAACTTGAATAAGCTAATTGGCCGATTGTGCCTGTCTCCCCATCTGCAAAACTGAGATGAAAAGGGATGTGAACTTTAAGTAAGGTAATACTCATAAGCAGGGAGGGAAGACTGTGCCTTGCACATGGTATGAACTCAGTAAATGTCAGCTATTATTATTCTTACTGAGAAAGAAGCAGAACCAAGTATGTTCTAAATACCTGGCTGGAATTGCCCCAGATTCGTCTTCCAAAGCCCCAGATGCACAGAGCGCACGTGCCTGCAGAATGGAAGGACGAGCTATTTTGGAATGAGAAACTGGGTGCGGTGTAATTTCTTTGATGCAAACTCTCAAAGGCAATCAAATCTTGGCACTAGCAGTGTGAATACCAACCCTAAGCCATTTTGCAGAAGGATAAACAAAGAAACGTAGCCCTCTCAGCTACAGAAGTTTATTCCATATATGATAGATTCCATTTGAAGATTCCACACACTTACGCCCCTCCTCCAACTTTATATCCTTTGCCATTCTTCTCAGACTGTTTCTCGACACTTTGCCACCACTCCCACCCCTGACCCGTCGCTTCTCTCTCTCTCTCTTTCTCTTTCTCTCTCTCTCTCTGTCTCTCTCTCTCTCTCCCCTTGCATTCTCTGCTTATTTCTTGAAGATGCCTGCTTGGAATGGTCTTGCCTGCCTTTCAGCTCATCTCCACTCTTGCCCCACCTCCACTGTCTGCTCACAGCAGCCAGGAGACCTTTCAAAAAACAGTTGCTTCACATCACTCCCCACTCAAAGCCTTCTTCTAGCTTCTTGTTGTGCTTATAATAAGTTCTAACCTCCCAGGTGCTCCCGCCCCACCTCCCTCTCTGATGACTACCCCACCCCCACCCCTCAGCTCCTGCCTCAGCAGCTTTTCCTCTGGTCCTCGACGCTGCTACGTTGGCTCCAGCCTCAAGGCCTTTGAGTTTTGATTCCCTTTCCTGGAATTCTGTTTCTCTGCTCTTCCTGTGGCCAGATCTTTCTCTCCATCCAAGTTCCACCTAGGACCTCACCTCTCCTGTGGCCATTCCCAGCCACCTTCTCTAAACCAGCCCCTGGTGCCTTCACCCAATCAGTCTCTGCCATTCTCTTGCCTATTTTTCTGTCTTCTTTGTTTCCAGCAATTATTAGCCTCTGATGGCCCTTGTTCCTTTCTCACTTACTTGTCTGCTGTCTCTCCACTCTCACATACATGCTCTACGAGAACAGAAACTGTGCCTGGCTTATTACAGTATCTCTTGCACTTACAACACAACCTTGCCCGTAATCGCCCTCCGTAAATACTTACTGAACCAATGCACGAATGAGGGAGGGAGGGAGGGGATACACAACTTTAAGTAGTTCTTTGAGGTCTGCCTTAAGTGTCTCTCTTTCTCCAAAGTCTTCTCTAATGGCTTCATCTAGTCTGAAGTCTCCATGCATTTGGTATCACTGCTCAGCACTTTCTCATAAACATACCTGTCCTGTTTCATCTGGAGAAATGTAAGCCTTCTCTGCCCCACTGGCTTCTAACTTCTTTGAAAGCAGCAACCTTGGCCATCCCCAGTGAAGCTGCAAGTCCGGAGTAATCAGAGGTTCATGCACTTAACTTCGAGGGGAGGCTGCTCGAGCCTTGCTAAGGGTCTACATACTCTTATTTTAGGCCCAGCTGCGGCATCTAAGCGGATTCTGACAACAAGAAATGATAGCTAAGAATAAGCGATAAGGAAGACAGTGATACAAGAAAAAAGTGGATATGAGAGGTCAAAAGGCACCCACGTGTGTGAGGGAGGTGGCATTTCACGGTGAGGTCCAACACCCTGCCTGCCTCAGAACCATGAGAGCTGCTTCACTGAAGCACGTGGGATCTTGGATGTACTGTGACTCATGATCAGTTTAAAAGGCACAGGAAAGTACGATGTATCACAGAAACGTTTACAATCAAAAGAAGTCCTTTGTGGTATAAGCACTTAAAGGTATAGGTTTCAGCTGTCAAAACTTCTCCCTCTTTGGCTGGGGCGCCTTTTCCCAGTGAGGTCAGATAAATAAGGCATTCTTGTTGTAAGCTTAGCACATGACTGGGCACGAAATTTTTACTGATGTAACTTTTTCCTTGGGGAACCAGCCTAGCATGTGAAGTTTAATCTCCACAGTCACTAATTTACATTGCTAACGGACAACAACTGGATCTGATATTTGCTGGGACAGCGATGGGGCTTGGTGGTTGGAACTTCTGCACTTTCCACTCATGTTTCTTTCTGGGATGTTGAGACCCTGCCCTTAAGCAAGAAATGAACTCCCTGGATGGCAACACCAAGCAGAGAGGTGGGAAGAAGCAGAGGGTTGTTCTCATCCCCAGATTTGAAGCAGACCAGAGGGGATGTCTCCTCTTCTCAGAAGCGGCTTCTGTGGCCAGCAGGTGCAGGATGGTATGAAGGAAAGGGCACAGGGCTAGGAGGCAAAACTACTGCAAGAGGAACTGACATTTATTATTTCTTTTGTTCTAGGAACTATGTTGAGTACTTTTTGACTGTTACCTCACTTAATATTAAGAATAGTTCTGGGGAAAGGGAGTGGGAAGGGATAAATTTGGGATTTTGAGATTTGCAAATGTTAACTACTATATATAAAAATAGATAGAAAACAAATTTCAACTGTATAGCACAGGGAACTGCAGTAACCGTTAATGAAAAAGAATATGAAAACGAATATATGTATGACTGGGACATTATGCTGTACACCAGAAATTGACATACTGTAACTGACTATACTTCAATTTAAAAAAAGAATAGTTCTATCGATCTTTTCTATTACCAGCACGACTGCCATCATCATCATCATCATCATCATGATGTAGAAGACGGAACTGAGGAAAAGAGAGCTTAGTGCTGGACTAAGGTTAGCCAGCTAGTAAACAGAGGAGACAAACCTCAAAGCCAGACTTTCCCTGCCACTTTCTAGCTGGACGTCTTACACATCTCATAAACTTTCTGGACCTCAGCTTTCTCATCTATAAAATGGGAATAAATACACCCATACTCTCCCTCATAGAGTCGCATGGAGCTCAGGTGGAGACGCCCTCAAATTCCTGCGGAAACTTTTATCCGACACAAAAAGGTAAGCCCTACATATCTGACTTTGTGGATGATTTCTATGTGAACACTCACGTGACACGCAAAAAAACTCATGTTTTTCCTCAAGCCTAGGAAATCCATTTACAAAAGAAAAATGTACCTGGCCTTTACACAACAAGTTCACTTATTTCTTGTCCCCACATCAGGGATTTCAACACGGATTTCAAAATTGTTCTCTGACTATGAACTTCTAAGAAAAAGTTATCCTGCAGAGCTTGTGCTCTGAGGAAACTCCAAATAAAATACAGATCTTTTAAATGAATGAGGCTATTCGTAGTTCCGTGGGTTACCGGTGCATTTTATTTGCTCTCATATTTCAAACACTTTCCCAAAGGCTTTTTTCTCCTTTTGATTCACGTCAGCCTGGCATGTTGGACTTAGTAACAAACTTGAGACAAGTCATGCACCCCTGGGTCATTTAGTTTTGTATCCTGTTATCCATAATATATAATAGGACCTACTTCAGAAGAAAACCCTACATTTTTAAAAATATACCTTGAATCAACATTTTTGGCAATCTCCAGGGGCGGCTAGAAATATGCTAAACCTTTTACTTCTATTCTCCATGCAAATAAGCAGCTAAGGAGAAACTGCTTGAGAAATGGTCAAAGGGCTTCTCAAAACTAGGACCTCTCCATCCATGAAGGGGCCTCCATAATGCATGGTCGGGCTTGGCTAAAGCCATAGAGACCAGAGATTAAATCATCGCTCCATCCCTTCCTCAGCAATGTGAGTCTAGGGAAAAGAGTCTTTTCCCTACCTGTAAAATGGAAATAATGACATCCTGTAAATTGCCTGTCACTTGTAGGTGCTCATTAAAATGTTAACAAAAAAAGGAGATGTATTCATTTCTTTTGAAAAGATTTGATGGATTATTATGTAAAGGCTATCAGTTAAGCTATAACTTAAGGCAGCTATAAGAGAAGACCTCCGTAGAGTCATTTCTATCCAGAACATCCACCCATAAATGATGCAGTTAATGTGACATCAGACAAGTCCTTAGAAATCGAGAGAATTTATGAAAACACCCTGTAAGCCATTAGTACATCCAAGAGGATGCAATGAGATAGGTTTAATGAGAAAGACTATTGAGGGCGGGGGTGAGAGGTGGTAAAAGGTACAAGTAGGAAACAGGTACGCAGAAGAAAAGAGGAGTTAAAGTAAAAAGTGAAGGGAACAAAATCCACACGAACGTCAAGGTTGGTCATTTAAGTGATAAAGAGGAGGCACATGGGGAAAAAGAACCACAAAATCTTAGGACTACAGGGTGGGCACAAGTTCATGAGAACTCAGGTGGCCTTACTGGGGGGAACAGGGCACCAGCAGCTGGTGGTAGTGCGACCAGAGGGATGTCTGACAGGACTAAAGCCTGATGTAGGTTGTTTAGTTAAAGCTTTTGGATAATCATGGCCACTAGGAAGCTGGGAGGAATGCAAGCTGTTGTTCTTGTAATCAGATACCAAAGAGCCTGGTATCCAACTCAACAGAACAGAGAAGGAAGCCCATCCTCACGGTACTCATGGCTCGCTCCCTTGCACTGTGCATCAGATTGTCAATGGCAAGATGGTTCTGTCTCTCATTAGAGAGAGTGGGTGGTGACCTTGCACACTGGAACATGGCACCTGCAGGCCACCCATCAGAAGAGCTTGTCATCAAAGCATGGCACCCCAAACCACCATCAACCCCATGGGTCAGCTTGACTATATATGCAATCTGAACAAAAAATTGTTCTGGTTCTGAAAACGTGGCCCTGGCAAGTCCAGGAAGCCCCCACCAAACTAGTTGCCCCCCTTCACCCATCCTATTCAGAAATTCTAGAGCTGCTGTTAGAGTGTCTCAGAAAGTGAGATTTGGAGGGTGGGAGGAGAAGGTGGTGGAGTTAGGTTCCACAGGGTATTTAGAGGGGAAGATGCCACGGACCATGTACTGACCCAACATGGTGAGGCTCTCCCCACGAATCCTGTAAAAAAGAGAACATGTTAAAATGTAGTATATTCCTTATCAAAAAAGCAGTTGCCCCATGAGAGCTGTGATTGGTAAGGATGACCTGGCAAACACCACTCTCATAAGTCTTCGCGCACGAGCGAGCTCTCCACCACCCGGATCCCCCTTCTGTCCTGGGCCACACACACCGATATGGCCCAATGCTCTCCCTTGTTCTAGGCTAATCAGTAAAAAAAAAAAAAAGTGGGTGTCCATTACCCCTCTGGGCCCCAGGAATCTGGATGTCAAGCATGAGAACACAATAGCTGGGGGTGGGGAGCTGGTCTGGGAGTCTGACCAACACCGTTGCTGTGTAACAGTAACACTATTTGAGAACGTGCTTGTATGCATATCAGGTGTCAGTCTCAGGGGTGAGGCTCCACGTGAATGAGGTCATATTTATTTATTCCATCTAATGCCTGATCCACAACCAAGGAGTACTTGAAACGGTTCCTAATGAGAAAGTATGTCTTGTACCTTGGAATAAGATGTGGGAATAAGCTTGCCTTTATAAAGGACTTAATTACTACTTCGTTATTTGGGTTACAAAGGTCTTGTTCTTTTCTTTCTTCATTCACAGACCGACAAAAGAGAGACCAAATTCAACAACCATGGAAATCCTGGGCCAGGAAGTACCACCATCATGTTCGGGAAGAAAAGCAATTTGTGTTGCGGACAGAATGCATTTCTCTCCCATTAGAACCACAGCCTGTTAAAAGCCTGTCAGGAAATAAATAAAACACGTTTTGTTCAGTTGCCCACATCCCTGTACTCAATTCAACAGATTCCAGCTTTCTCAGAAATGCAGTCTAAGGTGAAGCCAAAGAGGACACACAGGCTGGGGAGGGGAGGTGCCTCAGAGGAGCCTCGACAGGGACCCTCGTCCCTCAGCACTCTCTCTCCACCACCCTCTTTTGAACTCACATGATATTAAAATCAGATTCACTCAAGAGGGTCCCATGCCTGAAAAAATCCCATCCTTCCTGCCCAAGAGCAGCGTTCATCTCACCAGGGAAAAGCGGGAGTGAAAGTAAAGAGCATGCAGAGTACATGTGGACATCAGGATGCTCCTTACTCCTAGCTCCAAAGGCATACTATAAATATGAATGCATGCTTTAACACGTATGCTTTTTCTAACACTATATTTTATTTTAAGCGAGCTCTACTATATATTTTTTTTTCCTGTAAGCAATCCACCTCACCCTCATTTAGAAGCACTACCAAAATAGAAAGCTTTCTGAAGCATACTGTGGATTTTGGCAGCAAATATCAAGGATGGGGAAGGGGGGCTGGGTTTTATGGTAAAGCAATCTGGGGTACTACTGCAAAATGCACAGGCAGTCTTCCGACTAAGAGCCTCTGCCTTATGAATAATCCATAAATACTAACAGAATACCCTAAATGTCATCTACAAGTTCAGAAACTAAGTCATCTTCTCCACCACCGTGTGCCCACGCCCAGCACAGTGCCTGACCCACTAGATATTGCAAAGATGCGTTCCGTCCAAGTCTGTCCCATTGACTAAGGGAAGAATGAGTTCACACAGAGAAGTGAAAAAGGTCTTGGTTTCATGGTTCTGAACACCTAGGGCTCAGGGAAGACTATTAAATCACTCTTTTACTCTCTTGTGCAGGTGTGCAAGTTAAATATTTGGTATCCAAAAGTCCCTGCCATTCACACCCACCCCCAGCTCCGTGGATCCCACCTCTGATTCTTTCTGGTTCTAGCACTGAGTCCTCACTGTGACGGATGCCCTGCTTATCAATGGGTGAAAGGAGGATCAACCAGGGAGAAGGGGCCCCTGCTCCTCCTGTTTTTGCTCAGGGCGTGGCTGCAGTGCAGAGCAGGGATGTTGTGTCTCTGGCATCACCGCCTGGAAGTGGGAACACACATGACTGAGATGATGCTTTATAACTAAACCCATCTTACTTAGTTATCACTTTTTGCTTCCGCAGACTTTCCTGACCTAGCTCAGGAATCAAATCACATGTTATAATGTCAAGTGTTCTAATAAGAGATTAGTAAATATATTTTAAATACAATCTGCTCGTAACCTTAGGATTCCTTTTAGGTGAAGTCTTGAGACAGGGTGCTATATGTTGCAACAGGGTCGGCATTGCAGACCCTTAACCTTATGTTAGTGACTCTTGTACAATGTGGAAGGGATAGAATGCACCTGATTGATGGCTGAGGCCACCAGGTAACTGTTGATCAGGTAGCCGACTGTAAGGGAAATACTCTCAGAGCTCAACACAACCCAGCCCAGGGTCTTTTTCCAGCAGGCGCTCCGTAAACATTTGCTAAATGGCTAATTAAAATCAAATTATACCACCTTACACCCATCAGGATGGCTATTATTAAAAAATCCAGAAAGTAATAACTGTTGGTGAGGATGTGGAGAAACTGGAACCCTCCTGTATTGTTAGTGGAACGTAAAATGGTGCAGCTGCTATAAAAACAGTATGGTGGCTCTCAAAAAATTAAAAAGAATTACCATATGATCCAGAAGTCTCACATATGGGTATATACCTAAAGTCATTGAAAGCAAGGTCTCAGAGAGTTATTTGTACACCTGTGTTCACAGCAGCATTATTCCCAAGAACCAGAAGATGGAAGTAGCCCAAGTGTCCATCCACAGATGAACTGATAAACAAAATGTGCTGTAGACATACCATGGAAATATTATTCAGCCTTAAAAAGGAAATGCTGACACATGCTACAAACGGATGAATTTTGAGAACACTATGCCATGTGAAATGATCCAGTCTCAAAAGACAAATAGTGTGTAATTCCACTTACATGAGGTACCTAGAATAGGCAATTTCATAGAGACAGAAAGTTGATTAAGTGGTTGCCAAGAGCCTGTGGGAGAGGGGCATGGGGAGTTGTTCAATAGGTATAGGGTTTCAGGTTTTCAGGATGAAAAAAGTTCTGGAGATCAGCCACTAAACAATGTACTTAAATGTACTTAAGGCTACTGAACTGGACATGCGAAAATGTTACGATGGTGACATTTATGTTATTGTCTTTTGCCACAGTTAAAAAAATTAAAGTCCACAGAAACAAACAAACAAAATATCCACAATACGTAAAGAAATAGAATTCTTTAATATCATCAAATATCCATCAGCAGTCAAATGTCCAATTGTCCCGTAAGTGTAATAGATATTTTAAATATAGCTTGTTTTAATCATTACCCCCTAAATGGTTCATACTCTTTAAAAAAGCGAATTAGAAGATTCAGAAGATTCCTGACCTATCATTGCCCAATGTTGTTGTCTACAAAAGACTTGGTGCCTAGACAAGTTTAAAACCGACACATGTTCCTTAAGGACAAGACTAAGGACTTGAGGGCAGGAGCTGGGTCATATTCACTCTGTATTCCCAAAGCTGAAGAACAAACACCCAATAAATGGCCAGATAGGGCACGCTTTCAGTTTAACTACTGTTGAAATGAGACAGGTCCAAATAAACAGATAGAAAACGTTCATTTTCCTTTGCAACAATTCATATGTCAGGAGCTGGATGCCTGCTATTCTGCCTGCAGCTAAAATGATAAAATTCCATGCCTTTTTAGGAGTGAAAATATTTTAAGTCCCTGTCATGAGCTTTGTAAAACATCTGGTATGCGTACAGTTCAGCAAACACTGACTTGGGCTTCCTGCTAGTCTCTGCAATGGTGAAACTGTATTAGATATTAAAAAAAAAAACTTTCTGAGAAGATAACGTTCAAGGCAGAATAAGGCAATGAAGAGTGAGGTAATTAACACACTGAAGTCCTAGCTGCTATGATTTGGTGGTTGTAATATGGTTGTTTACGGTAAACAAATGCATTCTTGGGACTGACAGAAATACATGAATACATTCCACAGTGTTCCAGAATCCTTCTAAAATCCTCTCCCAGAATGGTCCTCTCTTATGGGGGTCCATATAAGACCTCTATTGTGGAAACACCCAATGCAGAGCCCATTTGTGGGAAGCACAGGGGCCCACTAGGAACCACAGGCTCTTCTGGCACTTATTTCAGAGATGAGGGATAATAAACTTTTAACTTTAGAGAATATGAGGTCACCATAGCCATGTTTCAAAGCCAGAGGGCCAGCCTAAGTACTTTAAGTGGGTTTTATTGTTTTGTTCCTAGGGCAGGTAGATTTACATTTGGCTTGGGGATAGAACTATTCCAAAGGGTCTTGCATTTGAAAACATTCAGGCCATTGGCTTCCCTGCTTTTGTATTTGATTTAAACACATACAGAGGTCAGCCTCATCGGGTTATGGTTAATTACACGTCCAATAGTAGAAATTCTCTGCCTTTCTCCCTTGTAACCAATTCAGCACAGGTCAGACTCTGTGTCAAAATCCTTCCTCTGACCATATAAAAACATAGAAGAATTGTTATTAAGAGATGAAGGAAAAGAATGGATGTAGGAAAAAGGCAACAAATACCTCCTTTGTTCTTCACCTCTACATCAGCACGCAAACCCAGCATATATAGTGAATGCTAATAAGCTATTACAGCGAATACTCAATCAACAAAGGCTTTTGAAGCATCTGCTACTGATCGAACCAGAAGAAGACTGCTGTGTAACAGAGGACTATTCCATGGATAAACAAATGTTAGTTTTCGAGCGCTCTTTTCTTCAACCTTTTTATATAAGGCCAGCTATTTTTAGGGTATAACAGAAGTAGTGATAACTAGTTAAAATCTGAGTTTGGTTTTATGATGAGACATTGTATTTTGTGAGTCTCACCACCTTCTGTCACACACCTTCTCAGATGCGTATCCATCCACAATCTGGCCTCTACCTACCCAAGTGGTTTCTCTCCTTTATCCTCCAGCCCCCTCCAAACACACAGTGTGCTCTCTTTCTGAACTTTTCCATCCTGAAGCTCAGCTCTTCCTCCTGCCAGGCAGAGCCTTCCTATCACATGTACCCATCTAAAGTTTAAAGGCTAAGTTCAAATCTTTCTTCTCCCAAGAAACCTCTGCCACTTTCTCATTTTGTATTAATCTGTTGCTCCCCCAATCTCCTACAGTATATTGTTTAAACCTCGGTTATACCACTTATGAGTAAGTTCCTGGTACTAAAAAAAAACCCAAAAAACAAAACTCTCTGTGTCAGCCTCTATGGACTAAGCCCTTGACTCATATACACAGCACTCGAATCATAGCAGCGCCTTTAAGAATATTTATTGAAATGATATCAAAAGTAAAAAATGAGGAAAAAGGTGAGATTCTACAGGGAGAGAAGTTGGTTCCAACTGAAAATTCTACTGAAATTTAATTTGGGGTAAATATGAGCATCCAGGCACCTATTTATATCGGTCTGATGGAGCAGGCTGGTATTCCATGTGCCTGCCGATGGTACAAGATTGATTTCCTGTATTTAAGCATCCTTTTATGACGAACGGTGCTTGATACAGAAGCAGACAGCAGCCTCACAATATGAATAGCCTCAATTAGGCCTCAGTTAGACGTGTCACATCTCTGTTATTGAGATCAGAGGGGAAGGAATGCCATTTACGTGGCCAGAGAGAGAGAGAGATCATCAAAAGTCATTCCAAAAGATAAGCCTACTCAAGTCAGGCAAATATTATATATCCACTTTGCTGAACAAGTGAGCAATTTTTGGCTTAAATAGCAGCATGACTTCCTCAGGAGGAGGAAACTGTGACTAGATGGTGCGTGTCTGCACATGGGGAGAGGGCCAGGATTCGGTATCCATAGACTGGAACTTGTCATCCTTCTTCATACCCAAATCGACTCATTCAATGAAAATATAGTGAGTGCCTGCAAGTGCTAGTTATATGCCGTTTGACAAAACTTTCTCTAGTAAATGAGAAGTGCTACAGCCAATAAATCGGTAGAGGAAACTGCCACTTGTCCACCACGATCTGTTCTCTTCTGTCACAGTAATGGAAAATCGGGACCACTCAGCTGGAAACCACATACATCCCTCATCCCGCCTTTACGGCTGGTGTGGCTAACTCAGGCCGACGGGAGGCAACTTCCAGGTCATCTCCTATGCAGAGGTCAAGCCATATGCCCTGGGGTTCCTTTCTATCCTTTTCCTGTGAGCTAAAACATGGATGTGCCTGTGTCTCAGCTTCAAGCATAGAGATGAGTCAGACCCAAGGAGATGGTGGGATCATAAGATGGAAAATCCCTAGTCTTTAAATTGACCACATGAAACAGCCACCCCATCTACCTGGGCTGTCACCTCAAACTTGTTACATTAAAGAGAAATTAACTATCTTCATTATGCCACTATACTTCGGAAGTTTCTTTGTTATGACAGCTTCATTTTCATCCTAATATAATTCCTCATTAATTCTCTAATATAAATTGCCCCAGGAGTATTGGAAAGTGGCTGCATTTAGCTTTTCCATCTAGGTTCAGAATGGGGACCAGGCTATGATGATCATATTTTGTGGGAAATGTGCCACATACTTTTTGCACCTCTTGGAGGGGGAGGGGATCTTTGTTTGCCTGTGCTCCACCCAAACTCATCTGTCTGGTGTCTAAAAAGAGAATGGCTGATTTCTTTCTCACCTCATCTGATGGGTAACAGTGACTTGCTGAATGGTCTGGAATAAGTCTCAACTCTTTTCATCTGTGACAATAAATACCCATTGTCTTCTGTGGTGTATTTTGCTAATTAACATCAGTAGAGCAGAGAGTGTTCCAAAGCAGGACTATTAATGTAAGCCTCCTTTACTCCAACTGCAATAAGCAACATTGGAACTAATCACTCAGGAAGTAAAATCAGTAGGAAGTTGTCAAGAGGGTCAGCTTGTAATTAATCAGTGAGGTCACTGCCAATAACAATAGTACATTCTGTTACATGTGTAACTGGATTTAATGGATGTACCACATTGGCAAGTTACTGGAAGAAGAAAACATTCCATCTTTGCCCTGGAACAGCATCTTACTGCAAAAAAGCACATGAAAAATCTGTGAGTCAAGCCAAATGACATGTAAAACAAAGAATAACAGAGGCCATTGCTAGAAACACTGTTACTCTACAAACGGAGCAGGTAAATGGGGGAAAGGAGACATCACTGTTGAAAACATGCATGCTCTCCAAGTCTCGAGCAAAAATCTATTGGAAAAGATCCTTAGACCCTGTATGATCAAAGTGGGAGACCAACGGCCCAAAGTCTTGGAAGTTTTCGGTGACTCAGAGAAGTGCTGAGGGATTTTACAACAGACTTTGAATAAATGGAGAGTTGTTAGTTGGCGCTGCTGGCCAACTTTGCTCCAAGATCACTGCTGAGGGAAAATGAACAAATCGTTCCTTGCTGAGATTTGGCATTAGACAAAGCTTACAATCCCATCTTCTCTGATGCGCCTCCCTAGGAATGACAAGTTCTCTGTTCTCCAGTACCATGATGTGGTCCAAGTCAACAGACTCACCATTTTAAGAACACAATGCGACATTTAAGATCAATATGCTATAGTTTAGCGTTTTAATTATTAACAAAAAGCTTAAACAGTTAACATTTGAGGGGGGCATTTTTAGTTTGTGTGACGGCAAATATTTTGGCAACACTGATCAAAAGTCTCTAACATATGCATTTCTTTGACCTGCAAGTCTGCTTCCAGGAATTTCTAAGGGCGAAACAAAAACAAATCAGTTTACAAAGATGTTGATCATAGCATCTTTTTACCAATAGTAAAAAATTAAAAACAGCCTCACTCTGGATATTAGAGACAAAAGAAAAGGCGGTACATGGGATCTGTTGTAATAAAATTACATTAATAACCAAGTTAGTGTAATTAAATATCCCACATTCTGTAGATCAGGGTCCTTGTCTTGAGGATCCTAAATATAATTTAATGAATTCATTTGAATTTAAGAGGATTGTAAAAGTGGGCTCTCTTTAACATCAAATAAAAAACCCTTAGAAAATATCACCGTGATATTTTCCCATCTCTGGAAGAAAGTGAAGTAAAGAGAAGAATGTTAACTGTAAAAAGATTCTCATTGCTGCTACTGCAGGTAAATGTATACTAACAGGAAATCAGTTGTGTAGCTTTTGTATGTTCCATTTCTGCTACACCTCTCACATTTGAAATTACTCCAAGACAAGGAAAACATCTTTCTTTTAAATAGATGGAGCCAACGTTCTAAAAAAACTCTCCAGTTAGTATCACTCAGAAACATGATTGTACAAAAGCAGTTCAGGGAAAGAGACTGCTGAAACACAGCCCATTTCTTAAAAGCATAGTATTTCAGTGAATCAGAGTACGTACTCAAAAGAAAGCACATAAAAATATTGCCATTATTCAGACTCATTATTTGCAATTAACAGAAACTCTTTTTTAATCCACAATTAGTGGAGTTTAATAATCCCTGATTCTTGAGATTTGGTTAAATTCCAAAATTTTAAATTTACTGACAAAAAGAACTGGAAAGTGACAAGACAACTATTCTCCTGGCCAATATTATTATTTCTTTTTAGAAATTTTTATTTCAAAATAACCTCAAATTTACAGAAAAGCTGCAAGGAGAGTTCAGAGAACTCTCATGCATCCTTCACTCAGAGACCTCATCCAACTCTGACCAGTTGTCCTTATAGTGTCCTTTACAGTAAAAGGATCCAATCCAGGATCACACGTGGCACTTGATGGTCATGACTCTTTCATCCTCTTCAATCAGGAAGACATTCTTCGGTCCTTGACTTTCACGACCTTATCATTTTTGATGATGCTGGTTGGGCTCAGGTGGGCTTATTGATACTGAGTTGCCCCTACTAAACAGAGCTAAGAAATATCTGCCTATCAGTACACACACGCATGCCCTTGCATCTGTATTTATTTCTGTAGCTAACTATATATCTTGAAAACATGGCCATGCCTCTAATTCTAATCCAGCATCACAAAGTCAGTCTAGCCTTCCTCTTCTCCCATCTGCTACATCCTTCTCCTCTGACAGTATGAAAACTGGCTTCCATTATCCACTTAATTATTTGCTCAATACGCAATTCGTCACCAGTCTCATGTACTGACAGGACCAGCCATTCATCTTCTCAGCACTTTCCTCTCCATCTCTGACCTCAGTGGGCCCAACTCCACCCAGTCATCCCCTTACACCTGGGCTGTTTTTTTTTTTCTTCCTTTCTTCTGCAATAGAAAGGAGAGGGAAAGGGGAAGGAAGGAAAGATGAAAAAAATTTTTTTTGGTTGCAGTAGGTACAGTGCATTTAATGAGTATCAGAAAAAGGGCAAAGGGGGGAAAAAAAGAAAAAAGGTGGAAGAAAAAAGAGACAGCAGAGAATAATGACTAAAAGCAGGGGCTCTGGAATCAAACTTGTGTTTGAATCTTCTGTCTGCTGCTTACTAGCTGTGAAAATTTGGGCAATTTACTTTACTGCTCTGCACCCCTGTCTACCCCATCTTTAAATCAGGAATCATGTACTTATCTTACAGGACTAATGTGTTCTAATATGTAAAGCATTTAGAAAGGCACTGGGAACTTTGCAAGAACAACTGAATGCTAACTATTTTATTATTTATCTATAGAAGTGCGTAATTTCTCTCCTCCAGGTAATACTATAAGAGATGTAATTGTGAGACAATCATTTTAATGAGCTCAGCTGACCTTTGTATTTTAAGATGCCCTGGCAAGGATGCTGATGATGAAAACTATTGAAAGACGGTGCAAAATTAAAGTTACACTCACCAGAATTTGAAACACTGAAAATGGAGACTCATTAGCATACCCGGCCCCGACGCCTCCCTGGTTCCCCAATCTCTCATTTCTACAGAATGTCCACATCATAAGAACAGACTGGGTTATCCTGATTATCAAAGACTTCCAAATATTATTTACTGCCCCAGTAACTTCATTGTCAACGACTGCCGTTATCATTTCCATCATTTTTCTTCCCACAGGGTGTTAGATAAGGTATTTTTCTGGCTGTTATCATTCCTAAAATGAAGGTCTCTGCATGAATACAAAAGGGTATCATTTTAAATTATAAATCTCTAGCTCAAATAATCTAAGTAAATTCCACAGGCTATTCAAAACACAGATCAAGGCAAAATATTGCCCTCCAGCTGAGATAATGACTTAATTTTCCAATCAGTCCTTTTTTTTTTTTTGCATTTTTTTCAATCCATGGAAAACGTTCCTCCTCATATTTAGAAAATGAAGTGAATATATTCTAATTTATAAATAGTTACCACACACATCTCTGTGAGGATCACAGACTGCGAAAGAATTAAAATACATGCATTCTCCCTCTTGTAACACTTCCCTTTTTACTATCATCACCACCGTGTCAGGAGCCTGCCTAAGATCCATTTCAACCTCTATCTCATGTTCCTGACATAACATAACATTGACACAAGTCGATGGCACTAAGATGGCCACAAAGTGAAGCCCTCACTCAACCCACTCTCTCACCTCTGGCTCTACAAATGGGTTCTGGAGTTGCTATTTACTGAATGTTTGTGTCCCCCCAGATTCATATTTTGAAACCTAATTCTCAGTGTGATGGTGTTTAGAGTTGGGGCCTTTGGAAGGTGACTGAGGCTTGAAGGCAGAGACCTCAAGAATGGGCTGAGTGATCTAAGAAGAAGACCTAGAGATGATCACACTAAGTGAGGTAAGTCAGACAAAGAGAAACATCGTATGGTATCACTTGTATCTGGAATCTGAAACAATGACACAAAAGAACTTATTTACAAAACAGAAAGAGACTCACAGACACAGAAAACAAACTTATGGTTACCCGTGGCAGGGAGCGGGGGGACGAGGGGAAGGAGGGATAAAGTGAGAGTTTGGGATTAGCTGATACAAGCTACTGTGTGCAGAATAGATCAACAACAAGGTCCTACTGCATAGCACAAGGAACTATATTCAATGTCTTGTAGTAACTTGTAATGAAAAATAATATATACATATATATATGTATGTATAACTGAATCACTATGCTGCACACCAGAAACCAGTACAACATTGTAGATTGAAAAAAAAAAAAGGCAAACACGCAAAATAAGAAGAGGCCTGAGTGGCATCCCTCACCCCTCCACTGTGTGAAGCTACAGGGAGAAGCCTGCTCTCTGTAAGGAAGCGGGCCCTCACCAGACACCGAATCTGTAGGCACCATGATCTTGGACTTTCCATATTTATCTTCTTCAAACCGTGAGAAATAAATATCTGTTGCTTAAAAGTCACCCAGCCTGTGATGTTTTGTGACAGCAGCCAGAACAGACTGAGTCAGGCGCACAAGGGCAGTAAGAAAAAGCAAGAAAGCTCCCTGAAACGTGTGCTCAGCCTTCAGGACCAGGCTTGGCTAAATATCAAGTGGCAGAAAGAGGCTGGCTGTACCATAAAAACCACTTCAAAAAACTCCATGAATCTCAGTCCAATCAGTTTTTTTTAATGACTGAAAATACAAAGATTGGGTCTTTGCAGAATCCAGGGCCCACCGCTATGATCAGCAGCATCGCTGTGAAAGGGAAGTCTGGGCCCTGGGAGGGAGCCTAGGCAGCCTGGGGAAGAGGCTGCCTGGCGAAGTGCACACCTGATCCCAGCCACCATGTGCAACAAGGGCGACAATGAAAGCCATTATCTACAGAGCTTCAAAACCAGCCAAGCCACAGAACTTCCTTTAATATTCTCAGAAATACAGACAAGCAGCTATATTTTATCACAATTTTTTTTGACAAGGAAAATGAGAACCAAAGAGTTTCTGAAACTTGCCTGAGGTCACCCAGATAGCAAGGGGCAGAGCTGGAATTCCAGCCCTTTGCTCTCTCAGGGTGATCCTTGCCTTGCGACAAGAATTTGCACTCTCCTTGCTGAGTACCAATAAGAATTCTGCCTAATCTCGAGGACTCAATCAAAATATTTCATCCTCTGTCTCTCCGGTTTTCAGGATGCTGTTTGAAATCATTTTCTGTAGGCAAGTAGAGTCAGATAACCTCAATCCTAATTTCTTCCAATTAAAAATTAAAGAAGGAAGGAAGAATGGAAGGGAGGGAGAGAGGGAACAAGGGAGGGAGGGAGGGAAAAAGACTCTAGTTGCTGAGCGGCCTGGGGCTGCGTAAAATTAAAAGTTTAGACAAAATTAAGCAGAACATCAACTTTAGATGGAGTTGATATCAGTGACAATGAGGTTGTGGCCTGAGGTCAAAGAGTACAGGAGATCTTTTTGGAGATTTTAGAGATAGGACTGGGTAAGTTGGGCAACTTTCTAGATCAAGGGTCAACAGAACTGTTGGCAAAAAGAGGGGCAGAGAAAGGAGATTCAGAATGGGAGGCAAGACACTTGGTAGTTTTGTTAAAGTTCCTAAAGGCAGACTATGTGCCGGCTGAACGTTATCCCAGGTTGGTCACATCTGAGCTAATATACTAGTGCTTTAGTCAGAGAGGTTATAGACCTCCATTTTCCTGGCTGGTTTTCACAGACCAGCCCAGAGCAAAGCTTTCCACCAAATTCATGCCTTCACCCAACAAAAAGGAGAGAAACACAAAGAAAGGGGAAGGCTATCTTGTAAAGCTTCCTACACTGTTCCCTTGTTTTTTTTTTTTTTTTCCCCATTAATAGAGAAAAGAGTCTTTCTATTCAAGGGGAATATTCCAAGCCCCCTCCCTTAATGGGAAAGGTCTGTGTAATGCTAATTAGATTCGCTAAATGCAAAGATATTTTCTTTTAGGCAAGGGAGCCTGAATTAAATTTAATTTAACATAATTGTAGGAGATGGGTGTTTTTTAAAAAAAATATTCTGCAAAGTGCTAATGTGATTTCACTGTAATAACAGTCTAATAAAGGAAACCAATATTTACAGGGGAGTATAATTAAGTGAAACACAAAATTGTTAAAGAATATTTAAAAGGTGCCTTATCCTGTACAATATGGTTCATCTCCACTGCTTTCTACAGTACCTGTTGTGGCTAAGTTTTGCATTTAGGTTTTGCTTTGGACTCAGAACAGGTCCATTCCCACATTAAAATAGTATTTAGAGAAATGCATTTTCCAACTCTTGAATAGACCTTTTATCTTCGCAACAGAAGATCTCAAGATGATCCAGGGTTTATATGATTCCCTCCGTTATGACAAAGTGAAATTTAGGTTTTCTTGAAAAGTGTCATGTCATTTTGTTCGCCATCACATAATTTCACATTTACTAAGCTAAGAATAGAGCTTAGAACACATGCCTTTGCAGCCAACAGATTTCATCTGAAATCTAGCTCTGGGCAAAAACAGCCTTATTTATAAAATAATGAAGGTAATAAATCCTTATCAGTTTAATCTGAATATCAGATAAACAACGAATAACATTTAGGGTGATTCTTTAGTATTACAGGACTCAATACTTGCATCTTGTATTTTATCTGGCAACCCTACTTGTGTAGATTAAGTTAAATAATTCACGTAGAGCATGTAGTCCAGGGTGTGTGTGTTTGTGTGTGTGTGTATACACACACATACATATATACAATTATGATCATATTTTCTGAGGAAGGCGCAATAGAAGAGAGAAGTCTATGGCATCACTACCCACCCCTGCCCCTGGGAACTTTATAAGCTAGCTGGTAAGATGTAATGCCCATTCCTGGAACAATCATAGGATGACAATTCAGTCAAGGCCAAAATCATAAATGCAATGTGTGGGTGAGGATCAGGAAAAATCAGATGGCCTGAATTGTTGAACCGAAAAAATCACAGAGATGGTAGATCTTGAATTGGATCCAAAAGGAACTGTTATGAAATGAGAATAAGGAGAAGGGTGTTCTAAATGAGGGGCCATCTCAGTGCAAGCAAATTCCCCAAGGGAGCAAGAGCCCGTGGTCCTCAAGAGTCACCAACAACAGCCCAGCTGAGAGGAGGGGGGGGGTTTGACGGGACACGGCAAGGAAGCTTGCTTACGGAGGATGAGGGCAGATTACACGGGGTTTTCGATGCTGGTATAAGGAGCTGACTTAGCTCCATAGGGGCCAAAATTCCCTTTTCTACAAGGAGGACAACAAACCTCTGTGTCCCTGCTAGGACCTGGGCAATGCTGATGGTGTTGCATTTGGGCTGAAACAAACGCAGGGAAAGTAGAGCCAAGAACCAGGTCGTGGGCAGAGCTGAAATGGAAAACAAAGCCAAGAGCCGTCCAGCGAGGGCAATGACATGATGGAATGATCCAGACAGGCAAAACTCAAGCATATGGAAACTAGTTAGAAACCAGGAACCTCAAAGCAAACATGGGAAGATGGAATGGAATGAAGGAGGCAGTGGTTGGAAGAGTTCCCTGAGCTATACTAAATTGTAGCTGTGGCCTTCTGATGGGTTCCCAAAGCTTGGCAGGAGAGGGTGAGAGTGAAGGAATCCAAACAGGCTCACACGAGGTACCCAGGACAGGAATTCAGCTATAAATCACCAAGGAAGGCCTAGAACAAGATGGCAAAAGTGAGCATGGCTGGAAGACATTCAATTCAAAGGGATAAAAAAACAAGACAATGGATGGTGGGTAAAGAGGAGGCAGGAGGGGAAGCAGATTCAACAGATAGTTAGTAAATATCCAATATGTGCAAGGTTACAAAGAAGACAGGGAAAAGAAGGACATCAATGCCTTCCAAATGCTCCTGATCAAAGGGAAAGATTAAGACAGAGAACAATAAATAGCCAGATTCTGAAAAGGCCAAGAAAGGTCAAAAGCTAGGCACCATGGATGTGCCTAAGGCAGGAAACTGTCTTAGCAAATTGCGGGTGAGGCGGGAACTGGAGAAAAAAATTTCTGAATTGAATCTTAAAGAATGAGTAGGATATTAACAGGTGCAAGTAGTGTTGGGAGAAGAACATCTCCAACAAAGGTGACAAACAATCATGGTGGCCTCAATGGATGAAATGGAACAATGAGTCCAGGACATAACTGGGGCATCTAAGTAAGGCTGTGCTGGAATTGGCTGGAAAAACAAAACTGAAGTTAAGGCGAAAACAAGGAGCTCAATAAGAGATATGAGTCATTAGTCTTCCCGACCTCATCTTCTACTTAACACAAATAAAAAGGTTCTATTTAAAATTTTTGTCTATACTAACTTAACAAAAACAAGATTACAATGCAGGCTGTTTCATATGCCTTAAGCAATTCAAGCAGCTATTGGGCATATAATGTAAACTGAATAATTGTATTTATGTAATATTCTAGTCTATGCCAAATTATTTGTTTACCCTAACTACTGAGGTGTTTAAAGCATATTAATTATTTTGAAATATTCAGAGGTTATATAATTACTGCTTTTTATAGACTTCTAATAATTTCCAAAGAGGACATCCCATGTTTTTCGCCATCTGGAGGACAAAGGTGTCTTCTAAGGTAACAGAGTGTGGCTATGCCTGTAACTTCCAGTATCTCTTCATAACAGGTATTGATGGGGGTCGGGGGCGGGGGGGGGAGACTTTTCTGATGCCATTGCTAAAGTAGTCAGAATTCCATAGCTATGAAAAGGAGTAACAGCATTATTTTTTCTTAACAATACAGGTCTTTAATTAATTTGCCAGGTAGCATCTGATCAGGGTCCTGAAGTGCTGCAGCTCTCCCTGGGATAGACGCCACACACTGAAGTACCCTGTCCCCACATTTAATTATCTTAGGGCACGGCCATGCAATATGATAGAATGTACCCTTTTATCTACAGCCTCTAGCAATCTGCTGAGATGGAAAGGTGGCCTATTATTAAATATATCTCCAAAAAAAAAAATAAGAGATTCCATAAATTCAATCAATAGTGCATTCCAGTAGCTTACAACCTTCAGACGCATCAGGGTCTCCCTTGGGCACTGCCTGTAATCCTCTGGTCATAATTTAAACCTATTTCTTTTCATTCTGTCCTCCAGTCGCCATCCACCTCTCATATTTCTCTCCTCCTTCAGCCTTGTCTTCTATTTTATTCTCTGCCTCCAATCTTTCCCCAACAGGTTCTGCTTCTTAATTCTTGAGTCATTTTCACTGATCCATTCACGACCTTTTCCAAATATTTCATTGGTAGTAGGGTCCTGACATAGCAATTTAGTAAGAACAGACCACTCATCTTTATGTTACAGATTTTACTCCCGGATTAGTCTGGATTTTAACATACAACACAATTAATGGGGCTATAGATGCTCATCTGGTTTTTAATAAAGAGCTGTCTTAATAGAACCACGGGCTCAGAAATGCCCTTATAAGGTAATACCACTGCAGTCACCGAGATAACTGACTATTTTTATTTTCATCAGTTTCTCATTCCTTTCAACTCTTCTGTCAAAGCCACATACTTAATTATCTTCACAGCAATGGTTTTTATGACATATTAGACAATTACGGTGAAAAATATTACTCTGCCATGTACTTTTCTTCTAAAGAACATAAAGCTTCTCTCATAAGTGATCTAATGCGTCCTTAAAACACTCATCTTTGAGCGATGGAAGGTTTTATTCCTCCTTATTTTATAAACAGGCAAAGTGAGGCCTCGGAAGAGGACACGGTTAAGGTTCGACAGACTGCTCAAACAGGGGTGAGAATTGGGGTGCACGTCCCCGGCTCTCTGCTGCCTAATGGCAGCTGGAAGATAGCACCAGGGAATAACTCTCGCAAATTTGCAGTCCATTATCAAAATAGGAACTATTTCCCACACCGTGTAACTGCTGCAGGCAACAGCATCGCATAATGGAAAGCCCGCGTGGCCTGAGGTCTGGAGACTTCTTCCATGAGTGACTTCCTGGAGATCAAACATGCTCTCTGGGCTTTTGTTTTACAAAGTGGCTGTGATAACAATAAGTGGCTCACAGGGTCAATCAGGGAGTACACCACAGCACTTCCAAACTGGGTGCAGAAGTTACCACTGCAAATGAGCACACCGTCCTCAGACCCCTGGATCTACAATACATGGTATAATCACTTACAATGACTTGGCCTACTCACAGTCTGTTAGTACAGAGAACCGAGTCACCCTCTGAACACTATTAGTCAGTGTTGGTCAAATTACTATCGTTTCTTTTTTTCTTATCCTTAATATTTAATAACCAAATAGTTATTTTCTGGCAACTATTTCAGTGTCTCTTTGAGTCAATAATGTATTAGCCTGAACAGAATTTTTAAAACGAAGCTTAGCGTTTACATAAAAGCGCTGCGTCCCATCACCTTGAGCATTTGGTGGGCAGTCTGTAAATGCCTGCTGGCTTGTTTATAATGTGCATGTATGTCGCTTGCAGAAGGCTTGCTTTTCAGAGTGTGTATTCTCCAGCTCACTGTTTTCTCTTTCTCTCTCCTTCTCTTTTTCTCTCTGAATCTCAATTTCTTTCTCTCCTAGGTTTTCCACAGGACACAATTGAAGGAAATAAAACAATCAAATATTATATCACAAAATTAAAAAAAAAATTTTTCCACAAAAAATAAAAAAAAAATTTATATCACAAGGAGATCTGCGTTTTTCTTTGGAAATGGCTGTTATCTCCCAAACATGCCGATGCCCTGTGAATTTCTCTGTGGAGCTCCAGGCAGTCCTTCCTGTAGGAGTCTCAGTGCCACAGTAGTAATTTTTTTCTAAAGTATCTTTACTTTCTTGAGGAGGTTAAAAGTTTTATTGCAACAAATGTACTGCTTCTTCCTCTTCTTGGCGGTAATCAAAAGCAAAATCTAAGTCAGAGAAGAAAGGTCTTGTGCTTTTTTTTGTTTTCTTAAGCTATTCTTTTACCACTAGTAGGAATGTTGGAGTTCTTCCTACCCTTCTCCCATGTGCTAAAGGCTCAATTGATTGGAACTTGTGCCTGGAAGTTAATGCCAACTTTCAGAGGAGATATTCCTCAGAGTATGCAAACTTCATGTGTTTTGCCCTAATCTGCAACTTTCAGCATTTGATCACAAAGGTCAGAATTTGAACGGATTACCCCAATGGCATAAAAGCAATTCACGGACTGTACTCACTGAAAAATAAGAACAACTTACACATCCTGCTGGGGAATGAACACAAGATACTTAACACAGAAATATGAACTATCCTCTTGGGCTCAAGCTTTATAAATTTACTTCTGATACAATCCACCTGTTTGTAAAAATGTCCTAAAGACCTCACCGCAAGGTGCTATTTAATGACACAGGCAAGGCTGTGTTAAGATTGAGACCAATAAGTAACTGAAACCAAACCAAGTAACTGAATAGTCTCTAGGAATTAACTTTAGGGAGCCCCCAACCACCAGAGAAAATGGATGCAGCTCTGGGACAAAGCTGGTATCTGCTGCCGCTTCAGTTTCACCCTTAAAGGACCGCAGGTCCTTCCTTGAAAAACTACTCCTATCATTTGCATATGCTGCAGAATCCGACCCAGGTCGAAGCAATTACCTACCTACACTGGCAGCAATAATACTGAGGATCAGCACACATTTTTAAACTCTCAATTTATGACTCACTTTATGACAGCTAATTATTAGACTAAAGTAATTAGTATGTAAACCTCAAAGCAAGTGTGGCACATTTTAGTCTAACCTAAGAGGCAAGATCTCTGATACTTTCAAGTATCTCTGCTTTATTACAAACTCCAACTTTCCATCTCTAGTCACAAAAAATGGATAAACGTCCTGAAGAAAAGTCTTCTTCCTTCTGCCTACGAACACCTTTCGATTAAAAAACAACTAAAAATGAAGAAGAAGAAAGACGAAGAAGAAGAAGAGGAGGAGGAGGAGAAGAAAGGGAGAGAATCAGGTAACACTTTTTCATGTTATCTGTGAAACTCTGCCAGTTAGAAGAGCCAAGCGTGGGGTCAGCATGTGCTCTTATCACTGAATTATAACGACAAGTCTGTGAAGTAACTATTATCAACCCCATTTCACAGATGAAGAAATTGAGGCTTAATGAAGAGAAATATTATTATCAAAAAGAGAACACCTCTACCCACCCTCCCATTAACCAAAACCAGTTCTTTTACAGGATCTGTAGAAGGGCCTTAGATATTTTATATATGGAGAATTAAATTGAAAGTATGAGAGCTAAAACATAAAAATAGTGTTTAAATGCAACTTTGATTCATTTTAGGACCTCTAATTACAGGCTCACACACAATGTATTACTATTACCATGATGATGATGACAACAACGATGATTTCTTCTGTATCATTTGCAATCCATCTACGGTGTTGCCTGAGAACCAGAAAGAAGCAGAAGAAACTGCACTGGGGATGGGTATGGTACTAGACATGGAAAGGGAGGCCAGAGTGATGGCATTTATTGTGCCTTTAATGTGCCAGAAACTGAGTTAGAGTTTACCTTTATTCTCGCAGGTTACCCTCATATCACCTGCATTCGTCTTATATGTTGTCCCTCTAATTCACAAACTAGTAGCTAAAAGATATCCGTGGAAAACAACAGCATGAATAATCAATAAATGAGAAAATCAGGGTAAAGAGAGAGCAATGATGGGGCAGTTTTTAAAAAGCAAATCATGGGCATAATAATAATGATCTGTTTTATGTGGCCGGGAGCTGGGGCTCTGAAGCCACCAGATCCACATCCGAGTGCAGGTCAGCCAGCCACTCCATCCCTTAATAGCACTGGAAACTTGAGTTAATGACAGATACACTGAAAGCCTCCGTCTCCTTTTCTGCAAAGTGGAGATGATCATGGGAGCATCACTACCCCCACCCAGGGTTGATATAAGATATAAAATCAAGAATATGTGTTAAATACCTGGCCCAGTGACTAAAATGAAGGAATGCTCCACACAGATTAACCATCAAACAGGGCACAATCCAAAGCACTCGAAGAGGTGTGCCAAAGACCCAGGACACTTACTGGAAGCTCATGGGATTTGGCTCAGTCTCAAACATATTGAAATATGAAGAAAAAAAGATATACTTCAAGATGTACAGGTTGTATTAGCAGAAAACAAAGCAACTGCTAAAGAGAAGTATAACCTTTTTCCCCTCCAGTCAAGGAGGCTGGTGACAAGGCTTCCTGTGGTGGCATTACTGTCCTCATTTTAATGACAAAGAAACAAAGCCCTGCGAAGTTCAACTCCAGGCTCAGAGGCACAAATGAGAGGCCAAACAGGACACAGGGCTTGACCCACTTAGTCTGGTGAAGGCGTCTGGAGTCCCTGGAGAGATTTGGGGGTCGCCTGCCATCATGGGAGCAGACACTTCTGTCATCTCTGGTATGCACCATGAACACACTTCAACTTCTAAGTCAGATGTGGGCATGGGGAGTTTGAGGAAGGAGTTTTATGCCCTGTTGCTCTGTTGTTACAATATCATCTCAGACATTTGTGTCTAACTTTGGCTGCCAGAGCCCGTAATACATAAAGCAGGTGTGTGGCACTGTTCTGTGGCAACCAGCCTCACCGACTGCTACATTCTTTTCAACCAGCATGGAGGCATAAATCACATTTCTCTCTCCTCTGAAGGCCCAGAGAATGTTTGGAGGCATGTCAGCCTTGTGAAAACGAACGGTTGCTCTTTTATTAAACTTGCCTTGGGTGGAATGTGCCAGTTATAAGTTGTGGCTGAATGGAGAACTTTCATTGGAGGTGATTTCAACTTTCTTTCTTTATTTCCATTTTCTTTATTAGCTTTTTTCAATTGACCAGTGTGTTAGTTTCCCAGGGTGGCTCTAACAAAGCACCACAAACTGAGTGGCTCAAAGCAACAGAAAAGTATTCTCTTACAGTCCTGGAGGGTAGGGTTCCAAAATCAAGGTGTGGGCAGGGTTGGTTTCCTTTGGAGGCTTGGGGAAGAATTTGTTCTGTGCCTCTCTCCTAGCTTCTAGGGGCTGCTGGCAACCATTGGCTTTCATTGCCTTGGAGCTGCATTAACTTCTGAACTTCAATCCCTTCCTCTGTCTTCACAGGGTCTTCTTTTCTCTGGGTGTCTGTGTCTTCTCCTTTTCTGTCTCTTATAAGAACAGTCATCACTGGACTTAGAGACCACTTTAAATCCAGGATAATCTCATCTCAAAATCCTTAACTCTACTGGCAAAGATCCTATTTCCAAATAAGGTCATGTTCACGGGTACTTGGACACATCTTCTGGGGGCCACTCTGCAACCCACTATGACCAGTGGTAACTGTGGTTGTCTGTGCTCACTTCCAATGGAATAGACAGTAAAAGAATGCTGTAACCAAGCAGGACCCTATGGGGCCTTCCTGGGACACACCCCTCCCCCATATCCTCTGCTCTAGCTCCTCTCTGAAGTGCCCAGCTAATAGTATCTGATGCACATTTCCTGAGTTGTTTTACAGACGCTAAAACCCCCACCAAATGGAAGAAATTAACTACTTGATGACCAAGAGCTTGCAGCCCCCAGATCTCCTGGTACCTAAGGATTGATAACGTTACTCCCTGTAAGATGGCCCTGTTACCTCACCATCAACCAATCAGAGAATTTGGGGCTCCCCTCCCTCATTTTGCCTTTAAAAATGCTTTGCTGAGCCTTCACCCCAAATTTTGCCTTTAGGAACATCTTCCAGAAAGCCATCAGGGAGTCTTGGTTTTTTGAGCATAAGCCACCTATTCTCCTTGCTTGGTGCCCTGCAATAAATGCTGCACTCTCCTTCACCACAACCCAGTATCAGCAGATTGGCTTTGCTGCGCTCAGGTGAGGGGACCCAAGTTTGGTTTGATAACTACGTTTCTAGGAGCCGTGGAGAGTCTTCCTGCTGGGGTAGCGTTTGATCTTTTGGGGAAATTTCTATTCCCCATCAGCATAGGCGCCCTTAGGGGGTTAGGGAGGAGAGGCCAAATGAGCCATTACTTTAGGATCTTCCCAGCACATTTATGCAAGCATTTATGACCCAAGACAGTAATTTAGCTGACGCTTCCCTGTGAGTCTGCTGGCTTATGAGAAACAGAAACATCCCTTTTCATCTTTGTGCCTTAGCACCTGCATAGATTCCAGAATGTAATAATTAACACAGTTAAGCTACAGGGAAGGTGAGGAAAAAATTAAAGAAACTGTAATATAAGATAGAAGCTAAAATAGCTTTGCCTTTGTACAACTCATCACTGTTGTCTAAATCAAGCCACGGTGTTTCTCGATTTTGACATGAATCTATTTCTAACAATCCACCTTCTCTTTTTTACTTGCATTCTAAGCACCCTTCACGCAGCATCAGTTTCTTAATTAGGTTACCAAGATACTGCCTGCTTATCGGTTAACTCATGAGGAAATCACATGCTTACACTGTAAGTAGTAAAAATTCAATGTATATTACAGAAGATGAAGGGTGCTGTTGTCATGGTAACTGAACAGACTGAACAAGGATGGCTCACCCATTTAGCAATTAGCTACTTCAATGACTAGTTAACTAGTTAAAAATACCTCAATGTATACAGTCATTTTAATTCTTTTACTTCTGGTAGTCTTCAGTTTTATACCTCTGCTGACACGTGAGTGGTCCTAATGATACATTGCCACATGCTGCCTGTCATTTAACTATATTATTAAGGTTGCAGTATTGATGGCTTTTTAAAAACCATGGTCAGTTATTAATGCTCTGCTGGACTAGCACAGAGAGTGACACCCTTTAAAATATCCCGTGACATTTAGTGCCTGAATGAGAAAATGCTGAACTATCTCTAGTGCTTATTTCATTTTATTTTCATCTTCGGATGCTCAGAGTTATCATTTTATCCTGCCTGGCTTCAGGCTGAATCTCATTTCAGAATCTATCAGCTTTTGAGCATAAACATTACCTATGAAATTTGTTGGTAGAAGAATACAGTAACTTAGGTAAATAACATCTTTAAAACTGTAGACCTCTAATGAGACCTTTCAATCTAAATTGTATAACGAATGATGTCTCTTAGGGGCACAATGTCTCACCATAAGTCACACTGGGTGGTGAGTCCCCTAAGGATGTGTCTCCTTTATGCTCATGCGAATTTCCAGTGCCAAGAACACAGGTGACACTCGGCCAACACTGTCCAAGTGAATGAGGGGATTTATGGTCAGGTACCCAGGAAGGCTGTAAGAGCCAAATGTCAATTTGCGGGTGAGACTTCAAGCTTTCCTTCCACCCCCAAATATGGGACAGGCAATGCAGACGTTTCCGCACATTTTCAGACATACTAAAATGCTACATCCCATATTCAGTATCTTGTAATAACCTATTATGAAAAAGAATATATATATATATATATATATATATATATATACACATATATATATACAACCGAACCACTATGCTGTACGCCAGAGACTGATGCAACTTTGTAAATCAACTATACTTCAATAAATACAACTTTTAAAAAATAAATTAAAAAATAAAGGCAAAAAAAATTATATCCCTGAATAATCTTGCATAGTCACCCAAGAATAAAGCCAGGAGAAAACAGGAGGAGAGATGGTGAGAGCAAAGGAAGAAATCAAATGCAGAAGGGAATCAAAATGGAGAAGGAGCAAGAAAAGAAAGCAACACGTAGACAGAGAAAGAAAACCATGGACCAGAAAGAAGAGCTAAGTCCCGAAGGAGAAGGGGAGAGAAAAAAGGAGACAGAGAGAAAGCAAAAGTGACCTTGGCTGTCCTGGTCTTACCAGGCTTGGCAGAAGACACGTAAGCGAGTTGTCAATAGTATCACATGTTCAAATTTCAGGCTAGAAGTAACATTTTGAAAAATTTAAGTCATGGTGAAACCTGCAAAGAGAAGCGAGGTGCCCTTGGACAGTGGGGAAGGTGGTGACAGTCACTCCACAAAAGAGCAACCTTTAAGTTCAGCTCCACAGGCTGCACTGAGCCTCACCACAGCAGGAAGGAGCCTGTCGATGGTTAGGTTTGGGCTACAGGTTCTGGGGGTGGGGGCTGCCCTTAGTTACTAACTCTTGGAGTCCATCCTCCCCTCTTGCTCCCAAATCCCTGAGCCCCAGCACCGAGCAGCACAGGCTGGAAGCAGGACACCTGTCTCTAAGGAGAAGGGAAGGAGCCTTCTGGGGCTTCCATCCCACCACACTTAGCCTACTCATCCAGGAGCCTTGTCTCTGCCCCAGCTCCTCACCTCGTTCCCTTTCCTTCATTCTTCACTTCCATGCTCTTTTGACAGAATCTAAAAGATCCTAATGTTTCCAGCTAGAGAGTGTTAGAAAGGGCTAAAAAGAAGCTTGCTTTATATTTTTAATCCAAGCACCCAGTACAGTCCCTGGCATAGAATCATTATAAAATGGTGGTCAGCAACCTTTACTGAACACACAACAGAGGACAGGCATTTTATCCACAGAGGATAAACGAACGAACAAGTTAACAAGTTTCTGACACTGAAATTACACCTTGCTGGCAGGTCAGTTCCATGAGCTATTAAACAATGACAATCTGGAGAAACCCTGGAGAAGACTGGTTCTGCGTGGTCAAAACAGGGTCTAAATAGACAGGGACCATGCCTCTTTCAATCAGCGGCATTAAAATGCCAGGCAGAGCTTGCTCTTAGCAAATCCCTTGAAGGTGGCCAATGCAAAATAAGCTGTGTATTTATTTAATTTACTGAATTACCTGCACACAGGTGTCAAAATCTTTCCTCTCCGTTTTCTTCAAAATAGTTTGATGGGCGAAAGGGATGCTAGGTATAGATGAAACAAGAGTGGCCGAGGGTTGGTGGCTGTCGAGCTGGATGATGGGCGTATAGGAGTTCGGTACGCTATTCTCTTTCCTTTGATGTATGTTTACCAATTTTCATAATCAAAACATTATGAAAATTTCCCAAGGCATAACTAATGATTTCCAATACCTTGCTTAAAGTCTTGAGAGGTACAACATGTGCATCTATTATTATTATTACATGGCCGAAGCTGAAAAGTGCTACCAGTAAATATAGAGCTAAAGTGTGAATTCGACTTAAATCAATCACAGTTTTCCATTCTAGCCAATTACTGCCTATTTATTATGTCCTTCGCTCAAGAGCCAAAATCCAGTTTTACTACATGGTGCCAAAACAACTGTTAAGGACCCACTGACTGCAATTCTCATCACCAGCTGAAATACTGGATTTCAGATACCTTGCTGTCAGAGACATTAAAGGAACAGACATAGTCAGACAAAAGCGAGCAATAACACATCACAGGCTGACAAGGAGGCCTGCGGTGAGATGAAGCACTCAGTTGTTGCTCCAGATAGCACGAGCTGTTGGAAATCACTTTTCCAAGCAATTATGGCGATGAGCCACTGAGATGGTAAAGGCTTGCAATTCTCACCGCGTACGCCAGTCTCCTAACGAGGCAGCGAGCATCCTAGCTTTATTAAATGTGCAAAACGATCAAATTAAAGGGAGGGGCTTTAATTGAGCGGGGATGTGTCCACTAAACTCGTGAATACGGTAAGACGCGGAGCCCCGTTAACAACATTTCTCTTGGGGAAGACAACAATAAGACCAGGACAACAAACATTGCATAAGCAGCAGCGTTTCTGCTCAGTTTCCCACCAGTACAACAGGAAATCTACCAAACTTTCTAATTTGTCTTGGGAAAGGGGAGTAAGAGCACTTTCAGTGTCCCAGTCTCGTCTTTCTTTTCCTTTCTTCCCATGGTTGACACTGCCTCCCTCCATCCACCACATCAAACATTCAAAACAAGCAAGAACTAACGCCATACATGATGTTGTCATTTACACTTTAACCGAAGGCGAGGTGTACTTATGTGTGCTTGCACACACTCTGCATTTTGACAACAGTAGCTGCATTTATTCAATGTTCTAAGACTTGTGCCTTTATTATCACATGCCTCCTCCCTCATAACCGCTATAAACTTGGTATGTTTGTTATCATCATTTTACAGAAAAGGAAACTAGCGTGCGTAGCAGTTAGGTACCACAAGATCACAGAGCTAGTGCGAGGTAGAGCAGGGAACTGATCCTAGGCTGACTGGCACCCACGCCCCTGGGCCATATTGCATCATTAGAAGCTTCTACTTTATGTGTAAACAGAAGGCTTGGCTAACCTGCTCAGTGAACTTCCATCATGTGACAGCTGAGGGAGTAGACACAGTAAGGGAAAACCCCTGAAAATCAAGCTATAGCTAGAATGTCCTCCAAAGAAAAGCCACTGGTTTTCATGAGGACTGGGTGGTGTCCCTAGCTCACAGTTTAGTCAGGGCAAGAGAAAGGTAAAGTTAATTAAAATACAGTGACCTGAGGGTTGACAGGTAACCAGGTGGAGGAGCCACCGGAGGTCAAGGCACAGCCTGGAAACATCCGGGGTGGCTTCACAGAGGGGATGATCTTTCAGCAGAGTTTTGAAGGACAAGTTGGAGGCCGTCAGGTAAACAGGGTGAGGATGACATTCAAGGCATGTGCAAATGTGGAAAAAAAAGTTCACAAGACTAAAAAGCAGGCAGGGGCCAGAGTGAAGCTTTCTGTGAGCCAGGCCAGCGAGCATGGACTTCATCCTGTTAGCAATGGAGAGACATTCACGGGTTTTAAGGACTGCTTGATAACCGCTCTAGCCACAGTGATCTAACAGTTGCCTGAGGTTCTGTTACGGTTTTGAGTACGTGGGCCTAATAGGAACACATCTCCTGTTCTCTGCATTGCTGGCACTAATCACAACAAAGCATCACCACCTACAATTTCTGGCTCACTCTAAAGCACGCACCCAATATAAAAACTGCTCGACCGCTATTTCCCCAGCATCTGATGATGCCTTTAGGATACTGCGACTACAACAGGCAGGTCCCCACCTAACTCGTGGATAAGGGGCGATGCCAATGCTAATCTGCATGTTAAATATTAGTAAAAATTTAAATTCTTCTGGTCTGGGGGCAAGGCGAAAATAAACATATTTAGTAATTACAAAATGTATCTTGCCTGTGCCCGCTCTTCTGCTCCATGACTAACATGTTGATTTGCCTAAGGAAAGCGCACGTAATTTGTTTCTCACTGTATTCTCACTGCCTAGAACAGGGCCAGGTAAGCAGATATTCAATGATACTTTGTATTGACTGAAAGGGGTGCATTTCTTTAATTTTTAATTTTTCTATTATTTCTTTATACGTTTCTTCATATATATCTTTTTAAAAAATTTAAGTACAGTCAGTTACTATGTGTCAATTTCTGGTGTACAGCACAATGTCTCAGTCATGCGTATATATACATATATTCATTTTCATATTCTTTTTCATTAAAGGTTATTACAAGATAGTGAATACAGTTCCCTGTGCTATACAGTAGGACTTTATTGTTTATCTACTTTAGATATAGTAGTGTGTACATGCAAGTCCTGAACTCCTGATTTATCCTTCCACCCTTCAACCCCTTTCCCCCAGGTAACCAGAAGTTTGTTTTCTGTCTGTGAGTCTGTTTATGCTTTGGAAATAGGATCTTTTGTGTCATTTTTTTAGATTCCATATATAAGTGATATCATATGTTATTTTTCTTTCTCATTCTGGCTCACTTCACTTAGTATGGCAATCTCCAGGTCCATCCATGTTGCTGCAAATGGCATTATTTTATTCTTTTTAATTTTAAAGGTTACTTTCTATTTACAGTTATCACAAAATATTGGCTGAACACCCGATCCTTGAGCTAGTCTTAACACCCAACAGTTTGTACCTCCTACTCCTCCCACCCTTTATTTTCCCTCCCTCCCTCCTCCCCACTGGTGAAGGCGGTGAATTTTTTTCTTTTATTGAAGTATAGTTTATTTATAATGTTGTGTTAGTTTCAGGTACACAGTGAAGTGATTCAGTTATACATAGTTATACATTTTTTTCTTTTTTCAGATTCTTTTCCATTACAGGTTATTATAAGAAATTGAATAGTTCCCTGTGCTATACAGTAGTACCTTGTTTTTTTTATCTATTTTGAATCTGCTAATCTCAAACTCCTAATTTATCCTTCCCCATCCCCTTTCCCTTGAAAGGGGTGAGTTTGAAACTGGGTTTCAAAGCAGGTTAGATTAAGGGAAAGTCAGTCTCCAGAATTTATAGAATTTCTCAGTTAAAATGAGTCTTTTATCATAATGCTGATCATTGGTTCATATCTCTTGGTTAAAAGTTATTAAGAACACTGAGACTTTTTAAATTACTGTTAATAATAATAACAATATATTTGGATACTTTAGTTTTGAAGTTGGTTGACATAAGTATATTTTTCAATCGATCACAAAACATTGAGGTGACTGTACAAAAATGTCTTATTGATAGAAGCACATGGTCAAAAAGTGGGAGACCGCTGTGTTAGTTAGTAAACCACCATGATTACTTACAGTCCCCCTAGTTCCTCAGGTATTTCCTGCCTCTTCTATCGAGCCAATATTATGAACAGAGAATTCTTTCTATATTCAGAGGATAAAGTAGTTACCCAGGAACTAGTTAGAAAGTGTTTTCCAAGCAATTACTCCACAGATGATACTGGACTTGGGGGAGAAGAATCCATGGGTGGAAGACAGCAGAGAAAGAAGAGGTAGAAGCTCCTTCTCCAGTTCCTTCCAAATACAGTTCAAAAACCAAAGGTGTTCATAAAAATTATCTCAATGCATACTCACTGTAGCACTGTTAGATATTATATCCATTGTACAGGTAAGATGACTGAGGCTCAGAACTATTAAGTAATTTATATCAGAGTAACTGGGAGACTATGAATTAAAATAGTAAGTGTATACCTCAGTCTTCTGTATACAAGGGGTTATTCTACAGAATACATAAAATGCAGAAAGAGGAGCGAGAGAGAGACGGATACATAGACAGGATAGTTTCCATAAAAAAGTTCCTATTTTTTTTAATAGGGGGCAGCCCCATGTTCACATGAATGCAAATATCCAAGTACTGACTCATACGTGAAAAAACTTAATGTTAACTGGTGAAAGGCTGAAAAGTGATAATCAGAGTTAAACAGAGCCAGGTAAGGGATCAGTTAATACTGCTGTTGGGAGGTGAAAGTGTGCAGATAACGGGGCAGAGGAGTAAAAGAAAAAAATTATCTTGGGCAGAAAACTTAATTACCCAACTTAGTGAATGAGATAGACATGATTAAAATTAGCATCCCCAAATACCCCTTCTTCATGGTCAAGAGGCATTTAAAATTATCAAATGTTGGACGCCAACTGGAAACAAATTTGCTGTTCCCTCGGAGAAAACACAAGACAAAAGTCATGGGAACTACAGAAGACAAGATCTTTTATGGAGTTGGATGTATTCCAACATGTAAAGAAATGCAGTTCAACACCTGAGAGTACTTTCAACTGCATGGATTTTGGTGGAAATGTTATGAAAATTAAACAAATAAATAGTTGAATTTTCTTTGAGTAAATGCTGTACTTTCTTTCAAAGAGCTCTCAGAACATGATTAAAACATAAGGCAGATAACATTAATATATAAGGCAGATAAAAGTGTCATAAGGGAGCCATTTGGGGTAAACACACACACACACACAGTAGAGGAATCTGCAAGACTGTCAATACTGAAGGAGAACAGCCATAAAAGTGTCAGCCATGCTGTACACACGAGGGTGTTGTAGTGACAAAAACATCTGTGAAATTTAGAGAATTTTCCTTGCAAGTGCCTCAGATAGGCTATTAAGTAACTGAAAGAGAAATGTTCTTTCCTACTGATAAGTGCTGCCTAACCAGTCTTAAATCACCTTTTAAATATTCTGTCAAGAAAGTTGATAATATAAGACGGTAGTGCGTTGACAGGTACTTTTCCTTTTCTAAAAGCTTCTCTCAGAATTTCTAAAATATAAAAAGTTTTTGCAGCAAATACTCCAGTATTCCTGCAGAAATGTTCAGAAGGCTGATGGTGAGAGCGACAGAGTAATAGCAAAAAAGTAAGCAACAGATAAATCACAGGAGTTGAAATACATAACTCCTTCA
Organism: Vicugna pacos; assembly: GCF_048564905.1. Taxonomy (NCBI): domain Eukaryota; kingdom Metazoa; phylum Chordata; class Mammalia; order Artiodactyla; family Camelidae; genus Vicugna; species Vicugna pacos. Next base: position 12,561,664 of record NC_132996.1, read on the forward strand.
CAAATTGACCAGTAAGCAACAGGAAAGCTCCCCCTCCACCCCCAGAGGTAGCCCAGCACCTATAATGAACAAAAATGATGTCTGATTGGAAGGCAGGGAATCTTTGGAAAGTCCAAGGCTAAAATTGGATGATGGAAGTTTCTATCATCATACATAGCAGGAAGTGTTTTTCAACAAATTCCAATATACTAGAACCAGGGAACAGACCCGTAAAAAAGGAAACATGCCTTAGAAGAATAAAAGTTAGGTAGGAAAGCACTGGGATAAAATTTTATGACTTTGGATTTGACAATGGGCTCTTAGATGTGACACTGAAAGCACAAGAAATGAAAGAAATGAGCAGATATACTAGACTTCCTCAATATGTAAAATGCTTGTGCTTCAAAGGACACTACCAAAAAAGTGTAAGACAAACCACAGAATGGGAGAAAATATGTGCGCATCATATATATCTGATAGATTGTCCCTGGAATATATAAAGAACTCTCACAAATCAATGATAAAAAGAAAAATAACCCAATTAAAAACTGGGCAAAGGACTTGAATGGACACTTCTATAAAGAATAGGCATATCTATAAAGAAGATATAAAAACAGGCAAGAAGTACACAGGAAGATACTCCACTTTACTACCCCTCAGGCAAATGTAAATCAAAACCATCATGAGATACCACTTAACACCCTGTTGGATGGCTAAAAACAAAAAGTCAGGTAATAACAAGTGTTGGAGATGATATAAAGAAATCAGAAACTTCACACACTGCTGATGGGAATGTGAAATGGCACAGCCACTCCACTTTGGAAAACAGTAGGGAATTCTTCAAAACATTAAATATAGAATAACCATATGACCTAGCAATTCCACTCCTAGGTGTATTCCTAAGAGTGAAAATATATACCCACACAAAACTTGTACATAGACATTCATGGCAGCATTGTTTTTAACAGCCAAAACAACCCAAATGTCCATCTACTGATAAATGAATAAACCAAATGTAGTACACACATGCAATAGTTGGCAATAAAATGAAATTAATTTTCGATATTTATGACAACATTAACAACCTTGAAAACTCCATGCTCAGTGAAAGAAGTCAGTCACAAACATTATATGATGTAACTTATATGAAATATAATACATATAATAGAATAATCAAATACATAAAGTAAGTTAGTTGCTACCTAGGGCTGGGGCACAAGGGGACGGGAGTGTAAAAGTTCTAAAACCGACTGTGGTGATGGTTGTATAACTATGAATATATCAAAAACTTTGCATGTTAAATAGGTGAATTGTGTGGTATGTGAATTGTATCTCAATAAATCTCTTACTGCCCACCCATCTGCCAAAAAACATATGCTGGAGGTTGCCAGGGACTGGGGCTGAGGGTAAAAATATACATGGCATCACAGAAATGGAGGAAATACCAGTACATAACGGGTTTTGAGGCTGATAAACATAGGTCTGAATTCCAATTCCAATTCTTATTAACTGAATGATTTGGAGAAACTCACTTACTCGCTTTAAACCTCAGTTTATCTCTTCTGAAAAGAAAGAGTATCAATCACATCAAACTTACAGAATTATAATGACGAGTGCCATCTTATCAGTTCGTACTGAAAACTCAGAATCCTCTGGTTTCAGTGGTCCACATTACCTCTGGCAGCCACCAGCAAGTGCAGACTACCACAGCTCCCTTAAGAGGAGCAAGAGCCCGCCAGTAAGCTACAGCCCCAATCTGCAGGTCTGGGCCCCCTTGACCACCAAGTTTGCCAATCCTGGAATAGCGATTAAGATCTTAGGGTTGGGTAAGAATTACGCTTGACATGCCAAACGCAGCTTTCAAATACTACGCTACCAAATCTCAAGTTCTTCACCTCCGGAATGGAGAGTGACAGCAGTGACTTTGTTGGTTTTTATGAATATTAAATAAGACGCATGGAGAGAAAAGAGCACTCACAGACCCCAGCACGCGTGCTGAAGCATTCCGAAGGGTTTCTTTAAATCACTGGCAGAAGCCAGAAGACTGTGCTGAAAATGAAGGCTCTGGCTCAGACTATGCACCAAAGGCTATTCACTGATCTATGTTTTAATGCCCTCTGAAGTTCTCCTCGACCCACATTCAGTGGGGCTTGGAGGCGTGTGAAGGTGAAGGAATCGACCCTGGAAGGCAGCTCTTTGCCGTCGAGGAAAGCTGTTTTCCAGGCAGGTGCAAAGCAGCTATTTGGAAAGGCTTCTGAAAAATTCTTTCTCTCGGTAATCAAAAATATAAAAACACCACACAAACAGTTTTGCCCCTGTATTATTAATTACCTTTCAGGACAGAAATAAAACAAAACAAATTACCCCTGCTGAGTAGCGTGATAACCAGAGACAGCACCAGATGAGCTAAGCCTGTTTCATGCCAGAGACAAATAGGGCTTACTCAGTGCCAGAGATAAATTGGACAGGCTCATCTCCTACCAGAAATAACCCTCAAAATACAAAAGCAGGTTTAAGCACTCAGCAGCTTAAACACACACACACACACACCCCACTAGCACATATGAATACATCACACCCTGCACTCATGCTTTGGCTTCTGAGAGACCGTTTGAAATGTAATTTAATGCTGGTTAGGCAAGGGCTTATCTTCAGGAAAGGAAAATTCCCTTTTACCTAAACAAACATTTTCTGGAGATATTAAAAATACATTCCTATCAACGGTTAGTAGTTATACTCCCTGGAATAAGCCCCGACAGCCAGTGCCTCCGAGAGGATAGAAATGTCCCCTTCTTTTCCAAAGATCCAAGTCTGCTGCGTGCCCAGACCCGTCCTAGAGAATGATGGTCCTTTATGGGATGCTTCATTTCTCAAAGCATTTCTCACAAGCCAGAAGCTGGCAGCAAATGCCTGATGTGATAGCATGAGACATCTACCCTGGCCAAATAAGAAAAGCCTTTCCAAAATTAGGTCCATAAAATACATGGCAAGAGCTTCAGGCCTATGAAACTTTCACATTTTGTCAAAGGCTACCCTGGTGAATCTCTATCCCCAAATAAGTCACCCCTCAGGAACAGAGGGTGAGCTCTTTCATTTTTCTTATTAAATTCAGAGCATTTCTAGGTTCTTAGCACATCAGAGGCTAAGATTTCAAGACATTTTAAGGCATGCTATGATTCTATTTTCCTTCCTTCCAAACCAGAACAGCCTTACTAAAGCACGTGTTTATCACTCCTTCTACTGCTCATGAATTTACAAAGGCTCCCTGTAGTCTGCCTGGGACAGAGTGCAGGTTGTCAGCAGATCACGGTTGCATTCAGGATAGGCCCTGATCAACACCAGAGTTCATCAAGAATGGAGCAATTCCATCTTGGCAAGGTCAGGGCTGCAGAGATATGGAGGTTGGGGTTAAACAGGAGAGAATCTGGGGCTGCTTCTGGCATGAGGGTTGGTCACAGACCGCAAGCCCAAAACAGGCAGTGAAGGCACAGAGATACAAAGGGTGGACCCAGAGTGCCAAGAAGAACTTTAACTGGTTTAAAGTCAGTACTCTGAATAGTTTTGGGGGGAGGAATTTAACAGTTAAATTTAAACTTCCTTTGAGCTTGTGCTATTTTGCAGATCATCAATCTAACCACAGTAGAAAACACAGGTGGAGGAGAGTCTTGGGAGGAAGAGGAGCCCCACCATCCATCCCACTGCATCCCATAACAGGCGGTAGTGGGGCACAGTGAAGGTAGAAGCAACTTACAGGGAAGGCAAAGGAACTCACATAAGGCAGTATCAACACCCTTGATTAAAACATGAGCCAAATTCTTCTGCAGCAAGTGTAGATGGAACAGTGGAGGGTGCAGAGAAATGGCTTGAAAGAGAAATCAGGAGGAACGTGATAGAGAGTAAAAGAGAGATTAAAAATATGAAAAATGGGTTTGCCAAGCAGCAGTTAGAGTCTACTTACAAAGTTGAAAGTAATGCACTAATTGACAAAAAGTCAATAAATTTTAATTGAATCCCTACTCTAAGCCAAGTTTGGATCAGGGCACAGAGGCATATAAAACAGTGTATGGTGCTCAGAGTTTAGCTGGGAGACTGATAAGTAAATAGCAAGTTACAATCCAGTACGTGGTGAGTACTGTGACTATGCCAAACACAGGTCATTTGTGAATAATAATCTGTAATGGAGCTGTGATTTATTTATTTTTTTCCTCTGGTGGGGCTTGGCAACCTAAAATTAACAGAACTGAAGACGTCAGTGACCCAGAGAAAAGGACTGATAAATTGGGTGTGGAAACACTGTGTTCTGTGTTATGTTTCAGCACCTTGGAGAGTACCAGGCTCCCTGAAGAGCCTTGATTTATGATATTTATTTATTTATTTTTGGTGGGAGGCGGGGGGAATTAGAAGACAAATCCATGAATTAAGTAATAAATCCCCAAGGCTCTTCACTTAGTAGGGAGGCATGTGAACAGAGAAAGAAGACACAGGGATTGTGAGAATTCAGCGCCAAGGGTAGAGCTTGAAGAAAACATACCGGCTTTGACATGTAAATGACCTACAGAGTAGAGAGAAGCTGACTTTGTTGGAAATGATAAACTTTTGATAATCATCATGAAGCCACTGTAGGCCCTGAGGATAACGGTGAGGGCAAGGATGGAGAAGACGACGGTACTCCAGGTACAGAGCACAGTTCATGGGAAAACATCTGGGTGGCTGGTGGATAAGAGCTCAAAGAATGGAAAGAACTCAGGGCAAGAGACTGAACATGTTACCTTCAATCCTCCTTCTCCATGTTATGCAGAATAGGAGAATGGCCTCTACTTGAGATGGTTTCCAGAAAAGTGAAGCCCTCTCCAGTGAGCTGGCTATGGGAAAACTCATAAAAACAGTAACAGTCACCGCCAACATTTGTCTAGTACCTCTTATATCCTGGGTGCCAATTTAATCATGGTGTGTCTATTACCTCACTTAATCCTCACCATAACCCAGCATGAACAGTACTATGATTAGTCTCATTTTTAAAAATGAGCAGACGGAGGCTTTCAGGATTTTTGTTGAACTTCCCTGATCATTAGCCAGTAGTAGCAGAACCAGGATGCCAATGGCCAGTGCATATTCTTAACTTAACAGGCTACAGAAAGGGATGACAGAATGTAGGATTTGGGGGTGAGTGTGATCATTTATGTGTGTTTGTGTGTTTTTGATTAAAACCATAAAAAGGTATAAACTTCTCAAAATGAATCTGTGAATACTGCTGATTCTGCTGATGGCTGAGCTGAGTCTTGCTCTGGACCAGCTGTGAAGAGGATGTGTGGCTGCCAAGATTAGTCAATCCAGGCTGCTGCTCTCCGTTTCTGCTAGTAACACAAGGCACAAAGGCGCAACGGCCACAAGAGGATAAGAGCAGCTTCCCTGCTTGGCTGGGCTGTGGGCGTCAGCTCAGAACGAACTGACCAGAAGGTGGCCCAGACATGCCTGAATGAACAAAGCAATACAAGCCTTAAAGAAAAAAAACAAATTTGTCCCAGGAGTTAAAGGTACACAAACTGTTATCCCAGAAAGGCACCTGGTTTAATAAAAAAGGAAACCATTTTCATACAACCACAACTTCCCATTTCCATTTAAAACTAATTTTGTGGCACACAGTTCAAGTTATTTCCAATGTAAAGTTACATAAGAATATCATTCCTAACCGCAACCCAAGGAAACATATTTTTTTCATTTCACACTCAGCTACTTAAACTGTGAATGCTGCAGTACTGTCCTAAAACACCATGACCGTGACAATCACAGAATCTCAGAATCATCTCATCAAGCTATCTTGTTTTCCAGGAAGGGATAATGTATCTGGATTTGCGGTATTTCTACAAAGTTTCAATTTAAACCACCAACTAGTTCTAGATATCATAGGTAAAAACCAGAGTGAAAAAAAATTTTTCTCTCAAAGCTTTTAAGCTTTTATGACCAAAGGGTTGAAAAACATGCCTCTGTAATATGAGGTTTTCTCTTTCTAAGATACTAGTGAATTAGCACAATCAGATCAATGAATTAAAAAGTGCTACCAGCTCTCTAATCCCGGGGGCAATGGTCCTTCACATCATGAGCTTCTGTGCAGCAGACACATCAGAAGCAGAAGGTGCAGGGAGGACTTTTCATATTTTATCCAATGTCAGTCACCAAAGTGCTTGCAGCCGGCAGACTGGCTTCTACACACCAGGACACACATGGCAAGCGGTTCCCCTCAAGGGCAGGGGGCTTGTCTACCTTATAACCAACACCCATGGGTCATAGGAAATGTCAGGCCTGGCACAAAAGTAGGGCTTAAAAGGACACACTTCTCGACTCTCATTTTTTAAATTGAAGTAAAGTCAGTTACAATGTGTCAATTTCTGGTGCACAGATACTGTCCCAGTCATGCATCCACATACACTCATTCTTGACTTTTATATTATGTTCAGAGGAAATGAGGTCAAAGATTGGGGTTAGAGTTAGGTTGTAGATGTTACAAGCATTGATGTCATCCACTAAGCCATCTACTTCTGCTACATCTCCTCTAGTTATGAGTTCGAAATACACAACCAATGCTGCCAAGTCCTTTATTTCCTTTCTTCCCTGAACTAAATCCTATTCCACTCTGCCTCTCACAATGATAAAGAAATAGTGAATTCCAGAACTTAATGTCCTCAATTTTCCCATCAGTGCCGCTCTAGAGCTTAGATCCACCCCTAGTGTGGCAAAAAGCCCAGCTTCAGTCGCTGTTTTGCACATCAGCCTCTGGTTCTTATGTGTAATATCAGCCTTCCCACATTCTAAAACGGAGCAGACGCCTGGTAACTGCGGGGTTAGAGTATTCCCACCGTGAATTCCTTCTTTCTGGAAGAGACAGCCTCTACCAGCTCTAAGTTCTTTGAAGCCAGTACTTTGTCTCATTATCTTGGCACAAAGTAGAAGCTCCATAAACATCATTATTACTTCAAAAGGAAAAAGCGGAAAATATCTGATATTTGGACAAGATCTAGCCTTTGACCTAAGTATAAAGAGGCGATGCTCACGGTTGCAAAAAATACAACTGGAATGTTTAATTTGTAGCCATAATATCATCAAATGCTGTAAGGTGGTAATATTATTCCTTGAAAACTGAGGACATCTTTCTTTTTCTGGTTCTATTCTTTTTTATGCCTCCTCCCATTTCCAATTTCTTTTCTCTTTCTTCAGTGAATTTTTTATTAAGACTTTATCAAGGCTGCCAGGAGCCATGTTAAAAGAAAACAGTAGCCACTACAGCAAAAATACCAACAAATACTGAGACTTTAAGATTGAGAAGCTTGCTTCAAGTGATTTATCTTGTAAATAGCAGACCGTGGACTTGAATCCAGAACTTATTTCACCATTAAGATTCTGCCTCTCCTTCTCTCTCAACAGGAAATGAAGTATATTTCCTAACATTTACTGACAACAGTCAAAAAGAGTATTATCCTTCATTTTAAAAGCAAAAAATAGAATATTTTGTTTTCCTCTCTGTAAACATCTTAAAGTCAGCTGGTATCTACTAATGTGATTCTTAAATATGACTGTTTTTCCATTTGAGTGTGTGACTTGCTATAAAAAGAGTCACTCAAAACTAAATTATTTCAAATTTAATTATTCAACTTATAATTACTTACAAACACATCACATTTTTATGTTAAAGAAAGAAAGAGGGTCCCCGTAAGTGATTTTGCCATGGTTTTCTACTGTAATTCAATAATTGCTTGGTGCTAAGAAGGCTGAAAGTTTCATTTGAACTGTTATATTTAAATTTTTACATCACTGGCTGCAACCCCAGGGTATGGGCAATTTGTAATGCTAGCAATTCTTTAGATGCTGAATATTAAAATCTACTTTTGTGTTTCAAGGGTTATTTCTAATTACATGCACAATTGCTAATCCATCTGCCTACGACATAGACGTCTGTGGTTATATACGCTTGAATAATTATTGAAAATTAAATAACATCGCAAACAGTCAAATTAATTTCTTTGAGCATACCAAAGGCAAGACGGCTGTGCTAAGACAAAATGATTTGCCCTGAGAAACATAAAGACAGGCTTATCTTATACTTAACTGAATTTGTCGCATTCTAGCTTTACTTTATAGAGTTTTTTTTTAAAAGCCCCCAAATCCTAAAATTTAAAACAAGTAATACCTGAGAAGTATTACTGAACAGCAACAAACCTTAGCTGGATGAGTAATTTAAAGTTTTCGTCTAAAGATGTTTCACTGTCGAAACAACAAACCCATAACGTGTTTCCTGTAATAACATGACCAAGTGTAGCAGTTTCAGTAAGAAACGATTTCCTTGAGTATTCTAACGTAAAAAGAATTGTAAAAAGACAAAAAAAAAAAAATTCCTGACCTGTCTCCTGTTTCTGCAATAGCAGGTAGGTACTGTAAAATGTGGGGGGAAAAATGTGAAAGGCTGGACTTTAGGGTCTGTGAAAATTATGTTTATCCAAATTTTAGAAGTAGAGGAAAAATTGCTGAGAACACACAAACACACATATACACTCACAAGAAAAGGATAAAGATTCACCTAAGAACGCTGCAATAGTGAAACAGGTCAGGTGAAAGGAAAGCTAAGGAACAGGTCTCCCTGTTTTAAATATAAAAGGCAAGAGAGAATTAGTTCCATGTTTTAAATTTAGCCGAGCAGGTTGATATTGACAGAATAGTTTCCCTAAAGGAGAGATTTAGAACGTCCCAAGGAAAGCAAATTTGAGCCTTATATTTCCACCACAGATTCTTTCAGAGAATGGCCCCCTGGCTGAACTCAGACATCTGCTGAAGTTGAGGGTAGTTGCTGTCCTCCAATTGGTCTGTAGAAACCACTGGGGCTTAGCCCTGCCCTGGAGGGGTCAGATCGGCGATATAGATAGAGGATGATGGGTGGACAGGTAAATGCACTTTGTCTGAGGTTCAGCCTCGTCTGGACCACAGACTTTGGGAATCCGGAGGCTGGGTCACACTCAAAGACGGAGGCTGGTGCAGTTCCCACGAGGGTGCCTGAGGTCAGATACAAACAGTAGTTCAGGTGCCAGGAGAAGAGCAGAAGACAAGCGCTGGTTCACAGAGCAAGTGACACGCAGCAAGTGGGGATGGCAGGGACCTCAGAGCCCAAGCAGCAGCTCACCTGGGGATTTGACACACGGCAGACGACATGGACCAGCAACAGACTACCCACATGGTAGAACAGCCCCTGGATCTCATCAGACTCAGCCTGGCTGGGCAAATCTACGTGACAGTGAGAAACGGCAGCTTCGAGGCAGGTTACAGGCTTACGATCAACGTTTAAACAGGATATTGGGAGACAAGGAAGAAACTTGTGACAACTATAAAAACATATGAAGAGATATAGAGATCAATAAAATGGAATATTCTGATGCTCTTTGTCTGGGAAGGTGGGTGTGTTAGCTGCCCTGCCATTAAGTGTTGGCTGAAACAAAGAATTTACCCTGTGTGGAAAACAGGAGACTTTGTATGATTGCCCCCTTAAAGGTAGAAGAAGATATTCAAAAGAAAAATCTGTGTACATTTTGATATGAAGAAATGACCAAGGATTCTTCCACTCCTGAAATAAGTTGATTTGCAGATAACTCACAAATTCTCAAGCTAAATGGCATTTTAATTTTTCTCCAACCCTTTCAATAAATGTGATCACCAAGATGCGGAATTCTTTTTAGGATCTGATTTGCTCCATTGTTTTCTCAGATAATTTTTTTAAATTAAATTTGATGTTTCTTTTTTTGATTAACAAAAAAGGCAGCTTAGCTGGAATGCTGCTGAGGGAGGTCAGAGGGGCAAGCAAAAGGCTGCTGGACACAAGGAAACCCACAAGACCCAGGGCATGTTCCAGTGGGGGCCAAAAGGCGAGTGTCTCCTAAGTCATCCAGCACCCTGGATACCCTACAGATCCATGTATGTAGACACACAATCATATCAAGCCATGTTTAAAATAAAACCATGTTTTAAATGTTAGCTAAAATCCTTTCCCATCAGTGGTTTCTTAAGAGTACAGCTCTCCATGATGTAGACCTAAGTTAGAACACTGTTTCTCCATCTGCTGACTCCGTGACCTGGGGCAAGTCAGTTGACCTCAGTTAATAATATGCATACCGCTTCACAGGGTTCTGAGAAATAGAACAGACCCTGCACAGAAAGTGTTTAGCACAGTATCTGGCACATGGCTCTTTCCTGACATTCCATTTTCTCATCCTCTTTTTGCTGGCTCCCTCCTGAAACACCCTGCATCACACCTCCATCTATGAGTTTATACACAACCCATCCCCAGACCCCTGGAATCTGGGTTCAGTGTTCCCCAGCCTTGAATTTCCACGGAACCCAGTCTCATCAGAGTATCCTCACACTGTGCTGTTCCTCCCTATCTATGGTCCCCCACTGGACCTTGGGGCCCAGGATGGCAGTAACCATGTGCACCTTCTTTGCTGGGTTGTCTCCAAACTCTAGGAGGTGCCAGGCACACACTATATGGTAAGCAGAGCATTAGCTTTGCTGAGTTAATAAGTGAGTGAACAACTTCAGGGTCTAGAATTTTGTGATCTCTCAGACAACACTGAGCTCTCCTTTTCTCAACTAAAGTAGCTCTTACCCATGACGATACTGTATTTCCTAATTACACCCAGATTGATGCTGTGACATGTCCTGCATGGATATAGGTAAACCCCAAACAAAATATTTAAAAAATTTTATTGCCTCAATGCCACCCTCTTCCACATACAGCAAGGGGTCAACAAACATCCAGAGAATCAAATTAGGTTCATGACCTTTGGTGGATCAACTAAACTTTGTGTATCTTAGTTTCCTTCTCTGTAAAATGGGGAGGCTAGGTTACATAAGCTCCAAACATCTTTGATTCTATGCTGGTGTTGAAAGGAAAAGTCAGGTGTGAATTACCACTCAACACACTGATACACAGCACAGATCCACATATACAATCTACTTTCTTACAATTTTCAATTAAGGTGCCAACATGCTATCAAGAAGCAGAGGACTCCCAAATCAAACACCGTATCCAAGGAAAGAAACGCATTTCCATATGGAAGGCACTCATTTGCTAAGGTAACTGCAAAGACCCAGAGACACTCATGCCAAGGACAGTTTCAGCATGAAGGCTATAAAGTAACATACTTGTACACACAAAGCCTATTTTTTTTTAAAGAGAGATATGTGGCATCCAGGTGGAAGAAACAAGGTAATTTCAAAAGTCCTAGCTTTCCCTTGGCAGGGGATTTGGGTAATAGCTTGCCAATTGCTGGTTACTGCTGCCAAGGACCAGGACTGCTGTGTTCAAATTGCTGGCAATGGCCACCTATTGTTTGTGAATTTCTATCTTAGCAGGGACTCTGCAGAGAGGCTACTCAGGACAGCAGGGAAGTGTATTTGGCCAATACTTGCAGGGGTCATCGCTGCTTAATGCAGACAAGTCACAAGAGAGCAACTTGAGAAAGAGGACACTTACGAAAATCTCCCTAGAAAACTTCCTGAATCTTTAGCCAAATATATACATACACATATATATACATACATTTGTGTCTATACATAGATATGCAGATGAATGTCCTCTGCAAAATAATCATAAAATATTATTAATAATTAACCATTCTAATCACTGAACATTTACAAAACCACAGCTTGAAGCCTGTTGGCTCTTCTCGCTTGGCTGGTAGTCTATTCATATAAGCTGGGAGGTGATACATCACGCAATAGGGGAAAGGAGCCATTCGGCAATTCGTTTGGTGAACTCAAATACAGACACTTTGGCATCTCTTTTATGGCTTAATTCTCATGTTATCTGCTAAATACCATAGAAAATGATTTAAAACAAAAAAATGGCTTTTCATTCCTGAAAGTTTCTCCCCCTTTCTGGTCAAAAGGCCCAGAACTACAGAGGCTGGAGTCCACCCCAACACTTGGATTTACAAGCTGTGTGATTAGGGAACATTTGTAAAAACTCTCCGATCCTCAGTGTCCTCATCTATAAAATGCAGCTAATCACAATACCCTGCTCTGGCTTGATGGCACTAGAGGAAATGAGAGCATATGTGTAAGGCAGTTTCTATTACTGAAAAACGTTAGCTCTCATTTCTCTCTCTGTATCCATGGTGTAGTGGACAAGAACACTGGCTCTTGAGTCAGGGAATCTGTCCTTGAGTCCTGATTCTGTTATTTACTAGTTGAGTGACTCTGGCAAGTCAGATTCTGAACTTCATTTTCTTCAGTGATAAACTGGGATCGATCATCCTGATGCTACAAACTTCAGTGAGTTACTGCGAGTATGAAATAATGACTGTTCAGTATGCTTGGCAGACACACCAGAGTGTAAGCTATCATCATTATCATCAACCTATACTTTCACTAAATGCCAAAATCACAGCATTCTTATGTATCTTTTTCTACTATTATTTGGGATCCACTACATAATCCCTCTTCCAGCTCTTTGGGGCCATGTAACCAATGAGGAGAGAAGGGAATTTCAATAATAGGCTAACGTTGGGTGAAAAATAAATTCTTAATCTCCAACATAATAAAATGCAATGAAAAAAATAAAAAAATAAAATAAATAAAATGCAATGGCTACGTTATGATGAAAGCAGCAGAAAACATTTTGAGCGGGCTTCTTGGTTTGAAATATTCTTAAATACAACTCAATCTCCTGCTTGTACTAAAATACAGGTTACTGCTTGTCCTCACTAAAAATATCCTAATAGTGGGGAGAATGCCTCTAAGATAAGAAAAACATGAATGAGTCTGTGAGGAAGTGGGTATCCAATAATATCTATTATCTTTCCAAGATGAAGAGGCAATTATGATATTTTGAGGCATTTGGAACTATTCTGCACATAAAAGAAGTACTCTGTAATGGGGTTTTCAAGCTTGCATAGCCTTAGAACCAGACACTATTATGATTTTGGCAGGCTAATTAGCCAGACTTTCTTTTTTAAACAACTGACTTAATATACTAAACAGAATATCAGCTTGATGCCAACACTCAGTGGTCATTGCTGGTGGCGAATGGAACCTACAAATGCCAACTTCTCTTACTTCAGTATTAAATTCTAAGTTCCACACCAAATAACTAGATTATGATTCAAGAAAAGTTCTGATTTAAACTCTGTTTAAAATATTTTCTTCTTAGTAAAGAAACCCTCGTTCCCTCTCTTTTCTTTCTTCCCAAAACAAAAAGAAAAGTCCGTCTTTGAAAAGATCCTTCACTGAGATGACTCATAAAAGCTACGTGGGTGTAATTTTCTTGGGAAACTTAGGCAGAATCTACATACCATGTCCCATGAGCAAATTAATTTTAGGAACTGGACATAGCTTTGAAAATGGTTGTAAGGGCCCTAAAAATTGAAAAGTTATCACCATCAGATTCAGAGAAAAGACATGCACTTTCTCATGTTTAAATAACATCATCGTGTTAATTTCCTTTCTCTGTTCCTCTCCTCATGGCGAAGAGAAAGATAATTCAAGGACTAGGAAGGCAGCCTCAGACTGTCCCTGTGTTTAACCAGAAGAGCCTAAGCAAACAACTGTGGCTAAGAGAGAGTTCCACAGAATAGACATTCCTTAGGGAGCAGGTTCTGTTGGATGAACGGTGTCCAAAGGTCTCAACCATAATTGCTTAGAAAAGCCCTTGATATGCTAGGAAAAAAAATTGATTTCATCTCTGTTTTTGTCAGGAGCAAACCAAGGCTCAAGGAAACCAGGTAACATGTCACTGATCTGACAAGTGATCAGACCAGGGGTCAGGTTCAGGTATGTCAGACACAGTTGATTAAAAGCCTGTGACTCTACAGGAATGGTTGCTGCCTCTCATTAGCCAGAATCCTCCTTTGTAAATGGAGACCTTGGGACTGATAGGATGATCTCTAAGATCTCACTGGGAACAAATATTCTATAAATCAAAGGCTTAAACTGCCCATAGATTACAGCCACTGAGGCCTCTGTCCCTACAACACAGAAGGCACCCTTGGTTCTCTGTCAGCCATGCCTCCCCCCACAAGACCAAGAGTCTGAGGAGCCAAGGAGATGTGCCCTCTTGGGGTCGGAGTGTGGCCCTCCACACACATTCTAAACTCCAGACTCTAGACCAAGCTCTGGTTTAGGGATTCTGGAATTCTCTAAGTCAATGACCACCTAGAGCCTGTTTCCAGGCCTGTGGGGGTCTCTTCACTGGGTCCATCCTCCCTGGTGTAGACCAGGACTCCGTGGTGCCCAGGACAGCAGACTGGTTAAGAGGCGGCCATTTACAGCAGGCAGGTGTCGGGCGTGAGAGAGCAGAACTTGGCCGTGTGGCCTGGGGTGTCCACGCACGTGCACCTGCAACAGGGTCGGGGATGAGAGAGAAGCTGGGTGGGACTAGGGGGTTGGCAGGGCCTGCTCTCCCCCTCCATGTGTCTGGTAGTCACAGGACGTGGAGAACTCTAGTTTTAAACACAGCCTCTCAGATTTGAATATTTGTCAAAGTTGGAGGATGGACCACACTTCATTAACAGTTTCGCTAGCTTGACTTATCACCTTTAAATATTTATACTAGAGTGAGGTATGTGGATCTCAATTTGGTCTCTTTTTGATCTCTGACCTGTGAAAGGTAAGGCCACAGGCATGTTTTGTTAAGCTGGCATCTACGACTGCTTCTTTTCCATTTGAACTAACATTGTATAAACACGGAGGGATTTCACATGAAAACAGTGATTTGTAGCATCTCTTGAAGAAAGGACCGTCCACTCCAATGCAACATTCTGGACTCAGTCATCCTTTGGGATGAAGAAGGGACAGCTCCCTTTAGACAGGGTGGGACTGTCCAGCCATCTTCAGCGGTTTAAGGTAAAGCTTCCAGCTGAACCTGCCAGAACATAGCTAATGCTTTCTGTGTAGCTGTTTGACCAGGCCCACATCACTCCCTTATGTTGCCTACCTGCCCGGGTAGGCATCTGAGCACAAGACCCCTGATCTGAAGAAACTTTAAGGTGTTAGCGAAATCACCTCACCTAATAGGATCTTCTGGGGAAATTAATCTAATTGAGTTTGTTTTGTGAACAAATAAGTGTCATTTGATGTGATTGAAGATATAACCCCTGGCCTCACGGCTCTCTCACTTAAGACAAGAACACACAGTAATCAGTTGAATTGAGAGAGAAGTCTCTCTAACTACATCTTCCTTCGGTTCAGGGCACGCCAGATGAGCAGTTAGTGAAAGAGGTCCTTCCTGACTGCACTCCCAGAAAACAAATTACCCCCTTAAAAAGCCTTGTTGAAAAATAATGAATCTAAACAATGAGACTATCATTTGTAGCCTCGTGTTGGAACCTTAATTTGTAGAAGAAGGGCAATGTTTATGCTTCACGGCATACGATAATATTTTTTTCTTAATACTGAAAACGCCATGGTGACTCCAATTTCAGCTGAGATCAGAAAGCACCGGCACACGGTGTATGAAAGCAAAATTAACTATGGCCTCCACATCCCATCTTAGTTTTCTCTCCTCATCATGTATTAATCTTCTGGGTACTGTTCTACATGTTAAAATACGGAGTATGAATTGCTGTTAATATGCTGTTGCCAGGTTAAAGTACTAGAGAATGTGAAGATGTCAGAAAACAAATCCCAGAGAGAAATGAAACACTGTTTTCCTTAGCTTATGATTACCATACAAATAGACTGCTTCTGAATTTAAATTACAGTGACAAAAAAAAAAATCCTTCACGTTCACTTCAACACACCGACAAGGATGGAAGGGCAGGGAAGCTGCACACGGCTGTTCTGGGACTATTATCACCATTTCTACGGCTTCACATGCAAAAACACAATCAGACAACACACTCTGACTTGGAAACTTGGAACGCAGCATGTTGCAAAACATTACAGCAGACGACGTTTCTTGAATGAAAAGCAAAAATCTGTTCTCCTCATACCGCCGGGAAAAGTTATGATAAACAACGTATGGAAAACCTAACACGTGGAGAGAGAAGAAGGAAAAAAAAAAAAAAGGCGGTTTCTCTAAGTAGAGTTGTGAATGTTTCTAGGATTAAAAGCTTCAATTCAGAAATGCCCGGTCACATCTACTATGAGTGATCCTCCCAGGATGGAAAGGCTATTTGCTAAGCAACAACACGTCCAGGGGAGGCTCTGCAGCGGCTCCGGGATAAAGCAGGAAAGACCCATGGCTGCACAGGGGGAAATGCTGTCTTTAAATAGACACTCGGCAACGCAAGCTCCCACACAGACCCAGGCCAGTGGGGAGCAGATGCCGCCTCTGCTTCCGCACCTTCATGGTCACCTGGTCTTTCTCTCCTTGACCCACGTGCCAACACCTGCACGTTTTAAAGATGGAGCTCACATCGTCTGTACTCCCGGGCTGCTTGGTTTGGAAAGTTACTGCCTGGGTACAAATTTGGACCTCATTATCTGTAATCTCTCAGAGTAAGAATTCTGGCAAATCGATTCTCTCCCTTATTTACCCATTCATTCACATTCAGTCAACGAACATTTACTAAATAGCGACTGCCTGCCAGTCACTGTTCAAGGCAGAAGATGCAATGGTCAACAGACAGAGAAAAGCCCTGTCCTCATGGAGTTTCCATTCCCGCAAGAAAATAAAGAATGAGCAAAATAAACAGGTTAGATATACTTTGTTCAATAGGGGTTAACTGCTAATGAGAGACATAAAGGAAGGAGGGGCACAGGAAGCTTGGGGAGCTGCAGTGCTAGATGGGGGTGGCAAGGAAGGCTGAGTTAGAGGGCGACACGGAGGAAGAGACATAGTGAGCCAGTCATGTGGGGGGGATCAAGAGGAAGAGCATTCTGGGCAGTAGGACCAGCAGGGGCCATGGCCCCAGGGCAAGGGGGTGGCCAAGTGCTCAGGTGACATCAGGAGGGCAGTGAGGTGGGGCATGGAGGGGCAGAGAGGGGAACCCATCAGACCTGCTGGGAGAGGACGAGGGAAGAACTTGGGTTTTGAGTAAGTGAGACCGAACTTTTTTGAGCGTCTGTGAAACAGTGAATATTAATCACAGCACGTGCCTCGGACAGCTCTTTGAGACCTGGGCACGGGGTCTGGCACATCTCATTTCAAAATTAGTCTTTCTCTTCACTGCCTTATGGTCTGACCACAAGAATGGCCATCCCGCTCCCTTCCAGGAGCTCCCCGAGGGCTAAGTTGGCTGCTCCTTTCTGCCCCAGAGGAGAGAACTGCCCATGGGAAGCCCTAGGAGTCTTGGTCAACCCTAAGAGCTTTTCTGGTTGGGGACAGGACTCTGGGCACCTCTGCTAAGGGTGACTCTGTGAAAATCCTGGCTTTCACAGTGTGACTTATTTCCTGGGTTGGAGGAGACGGGTCAGGTGATGACGATCATGGTTTGTACTAGCGCATGTGTGATTTGCGGTTAGAACAGATTGGTGGCCCTCCATTTCCTTCTGAGAAGGTACCAGCTTCTCCTCACCCACGTGCTTTTCAAAATGCGTTCATTTGAATGTTTAGCTGAGTCCCAGAGCCCCCAACCAGGACCAGCTCAGATTCTTCTTTCCACGAGAGGGCTGACAGCGGGGTTCATGCACACGGTAGCTCCTCAGGGCATCGAAGTATTGGTTTACAATCATTCTTGTCCTGACAAAGAAGCTAGGATGCCGGAGAAATTGGAGCTAGAAATTAGAGTCAGGAGCTGTTTGTTCAGTGGGGATCAATAAAAATGACAGCAAGTACTGCAAAAACTGTAACCAAGGTCCCCGGGAAGACAGCTGTGACAGACGGACCCTGCCTACCTTGAGGGATGATGTGTGACTCCTTCATACTCCCAGGGCCTAGCATAGCGCCTGACTCAGAGAAGGTTTTTCAAATGTGTTTGTGGGATTAATTAATTCATAATCATTACATAAGTCAAGGTACAATAATATCAACTCATGGACGGCTTGAGAATATTTATTTGCGACAAGCATATGACATTGACCAAGCCCAGAGGTACATGACAAACTGCTTCCAAAATTTTGTTTAAAATGAGGTTGTTAGACATCTGGCCTTACTTGTACCGCAACCTCTTTATTTTAACTCTCAATACAATGGTTGGCCTTCTTCAAAAATAAAGCATCTGAAGGATCCAAGTAGGGTGGTTTAATAACCGAGATGCATCTGCTGCTTTTGACTCTGAGGGGTAAAATTCTAATTCCAGAGAACCTTTCTATAGGTTATCTAGGCAGACTTCCATCCTGTAAAAGAGGTTATTCTAAACCTATCATGGATGAAATATGTGAGAGTTTTAATACTGTCAAGCATCATACAAATTACAATTATGACTGCAATTATTATTATGATATCTATTAGCAAAGACCAACTCCCATTTTTCCTCCTGTTTATGAAAGTAAAAGGCATTTCACAAATAATTACCTGCTTCTCCCCGCACAGAACAAATTACATTAAAATCCAACATACTCAAAGGACAGTGTCACAGAGATAGAAGGGCACTGTGACATTGTTTTAACCACGCCCACACCTTTAACCATTTCAGTAAATGTTAAGATCTGGCACAAGATTGATGCTGCAATTCCCAAAGTACCTTGATAACCTAGGATAAACTGATTTTTAAAAAGACTAATGACCGCTTAATTTTCTTTTATGAACACTAATGAAATTTTCAGGACTATGTACATTCTGATGACTTGCCGACTGTGTCAATACAAAATTTCTTTCAATTCCTCAGAGGCAAGTGAATCCAGAGATGACATTTTGAAAATAGTTCAAATGTCAAAGGGAAGTTTAAACAAAAGAAATTAGTCAGGAGAATTTCAACCATGGTTGCATTTCAGACAGGCCTAAGCGCTTTTTGCTACAAAAGGAGTTCAGAAATCCCTGTGCAATATTAATAAGTGATACGTATGATCCAAAGCATGTATCTTCCTTCCTTCCTTCCTTCCTTCCTTCCTTCCTTGATTCCTTCTTTCCTTCCTTCCTTCCTTTCTTTCCTTCCTTCCCTTCCTCCCTCCCTCCTTCATTTCCTTCCACATTTCCTTAGAGCATCTGCCGTGTATAAAGTACTACCTTGGAATGGATAACAACTGTCTTATTTCCTACTGTACCCTGGTGCCTACCACAGTGTCTGGCATACAGTAAGTGCTCAATAAACAACACTGAATGTGGAATAAGTCAATGAGTAAACAAACCTTCCCATTCTGAAAAATCTTTTCTTATCATACAAATACCAACACAATTAACTTACCCTATAAACAGTCTGAAAAATAACATTTATATAGTTTTGCTTGCTTTTGCCAGAGAGCTTGATGTTGGAAATCAGAAAAATACACCAGAAGGAAACTAATTCTTACTGCCTATGATTCATTTTGATAAAAAGTGGGCTTTCTAAATCGCTTGTTTCCAACAATTTTCCTTTTATGGAAACAGGCCAGAATTATATGGTCCCACCTGGTGTTTATAGAGAGGCAGCCTCTTCACCAAAGCACTCGGTCCAGGAGAGGAGCAAAAACAGCCTCTGATCTCTGACACAAACGCCCCGAAGACTGGCTACTGACGCTGCATCGCTTTTACTCGGGAGGAGGCAGCTTCAAGGTCACCCTTCGGAGCCTGGTGATTCTCAACCTACTTGCTATTCTAATCCCTTCTTTATATGATGTCTCAGCAGATGAGAAGCAGCAAATTAGAAGGCAGCGCCCTGGAAGAGAGGCAGACCGATGACAGAGGCGAGTGCTGGCAAGCCACGCTCAGTGAGGAGGCCCGAGCAGTAACACACTTGATGGCCCCAGACAACAACGAACAGTCCAGAGGGAAACCCTCTATCCGTGACAAGCTGCGTGACTTGTGGGGCCCCACGCAAAATGAAAATACCAAGCGCCTTGTTCAGAAATTGTTAAGAATTTTCAGACAGTGCCATTCAAGCATTAAATCACACAAGTGGCCCTTCTGAACATGGGCCCAGGTGACTGTCTAGGTTGTAGGCCCATGAAACCAGACCTGCTGGCATCATCATGTTCAGTCTACGATGCTTGCAAATGGGAAGTCATATTTAACCCACTTTAGAAAGTGGTCCAGAAACACAGGTGTTCTCTTGCGTTTTGGCACTTACAGGGTTAAACTTCAGTTCTATGGGAAAACCGTTTATGTATAACTCCTCCGACTTGGGAGGTACAAGACACAACTAAATTTCCAACCTGCAGCTTCCATATCAAGCTCAGGATTCACCCTCAGACACGGTTTTCCCTTTGTTGTCAAGGGTTC
Organism: Vicugna pacos; assembly: GCF_048564905.1. Classification (NCBI taxonomy): domain Eukaryota; kingdom Metazoa; phylum Chordata; class Mammalia; order Artiodactyla; family Camelidae; genus Vicugna; species Vicugna pacos. The sequence goes on from NC_132996.1 coordinate 12,581,918, forward strand.
CCGTCTTGTGAAAACAACCTGTTTGTTCTTTTAGGGCTGAGAAATTTCCAATTTCTTTGTGTTCCTTCACCTATGCACAGAACCCAAAATCCATAAAGGCTCATTAAATCAGAGGGGAGTGAAAACCCAAAATATCTCAAGTCATTTACTGATCATTACAACCCAGCAAAGCATTGATGGAGATCTCGTGAAACCATTGCTCATGTTTCTAAACATATGCACATAAATAGAAATCCACCAAGACTATCTGATTAACTATAAAAGTGAGACTTTGGAGACTGATGATCAAAGCCCACTTTACCCTGGAAGTTATTTCATTGGGCACTAAAAATACTTAAATACAAAATTACAGAAATACGTCTAAATCTAGTTTCATAATATACCATCTTAATAAATAATCCTATTTCCTGTGCATGAACATCGCTTCTTCAGAGAAAAGTATTTCTCACTATGACAGAAAAGAATTTAACTAAGTAAAAAATGAACAATTCCGTATGTACATAGCCAAGATGAAGTATGTCTTTAGAAAATAGGAAATTTTACAGAGAAGAGAAATTAACTTAAGTGGTAGGAGGTAAAATTGAATTTCTCTTGCTTAACAGGAGTATCTGTAATGGCCACATATTTTAAAATGTGCACTAGCAAAAAGACTCAGCATTTTCGACTTATAATAGTCTATGTCTAATGTGATGGATTTATTTTACATCTCCTTATTCATGTTCTGAGATGTTTTCCCTCTGAAAATAACCAATAAATATTATAACCATTTACTATTGCCAGGAAAAAAATGTCTCATAAAAGCCTTTAATATTATGCACTTAATCTCTTCATTTTAAAGCTGTGTGACAGCAACAATGAATGACAGTTGATGGTGAAATAATTCTGCACTATGAGATCTTAAAAGAGTAGAGTTCTTGTTTTAACATCCTTGGACCCTCCATGCCTAGCACAGTACTGACCTAGTATACAGTAGGCACTCATACAAAATGAACGTGTAGTATATATCGGGGATCTTCAAGGCATTTAATCAGACTGATTCTTTGTCAGTTTTCAAGAAAGTATTCTTTATAAGCAAATCCTGACGAAAGACAAGGATGTCAAATGCATTCAATAACTACAATAGTTAATATCTGTTGAGCACTTCATATGTACAGGCTAAGCTAGGTGCTTTATAAGATACAGTAGTCCGTTAAATTAGTCCTTAACATTAGTCAGTTAAACCCTAGCAAAAACTCAGTTAGTATCCTCATTTTACTGATGGAGAAACAGATCCACAAGAAATTAAGAAATGTGATTATTGCCACAAGGCTAGCATGTGAACGAGATGGGGCACCAATCCAGGAAGAATCCATGCTTCTCCTGGGTGTACTTGGTAGATTTCAGAGTATGAAAGTCTGAGAAGACAGGTGGTTATCATGCACATCTTGTTCAAGAGGGTTAACTGGCTTTTAACTGAATTGTTGGCGAACCTTCCTATGAAACACTACAGACAAAATGTAAAGCAGTAAACATCTATCTAAGAACAATTAATAAAGAAAGACAGGACTTAAACCAGGCATATGCTGGAGACCACAAATATTTTAGGTCATGACCTACAGAATTTCACAAATAATAGATGAAAAGTGTTGGTCAAGATTCAAGCTAATGAGGCTGAAAAATCCCAGCAATAATGTGACTTATAAAGACAGATGCCTTTCACTGATTTCCCCCCTAAGTACCAAATCTAAAGGCTTCTTCTGGGCTAGAACCTTTGTGCACAACCGACATTAGAGAACATTTCTTCTTTCCTGAGCCTCTCCTGACTTGGTTTCCACAGCAACAAGTTATGATCCTAACAATTATTAAAGAGACTCCCATTTCAAATTCTGATAGAAAAAGCATGTATTATTACTACAGGGTACATTAGAGGATCTAAGGGCAAAGAGTACGGCTGAGTTTCACTAACCCCTGGGCCAGCCACTGAAAAGCCTTCAGGATGAAGCCAATCAAAACCTGTCTCTCAGCTGCTACATGACCACAATTGCTGCCTTAGTCCATTTGGATGGCTGTAACAAAATATCGACTGGGTATCTTACAAACAACAAAGATTTATTTCTCACAGTTCTGGGTGCTCAAATCCAAGATCAAGATGGATGTCGTGTAAAAGCCACCTCCTGGTTGACAGACTGCATCTTCCAGCTGCCTCCTCACACGGCAGGAGGAGAGAGGGATCTCCCTGAGATTTCTTGTATAAGGGCACAAATCCTATTCATAGGGGCCCCACCATCATGGTCTAATTATTTCCAAAGGCCCCACCTTCAAATACTATCATATCAGGGATTTCATTAGGCTTCAACAAATGAATTTTAGAAGGACACAAACTTTCACCCACAGTTGTCAGGTCATAACTCCTCAGTTCCACAACAGCCAGAGATTATCTCTGAATCCCAATATCAAATTCCTGGAAGAGAGAATCTTTGTCCCAGGGTCAAGGAGGGAAGGGTTAGGGGCCAGTACTCAGAGAAAAGGGATGTCGTGGGCTGGGCAGATACCTCCAAAGTTATTCATAACAAGGTATCTTCTCTGTGAGATTTTAGGCCTGATGCTCCGTTTCATTATTCCCCAAAGACTGTCTTCACCTCTCCTGTTCACCTCTTCTCAGAGTCACCAAGTCCTGGGTAGTTGTATTTCAGTCCCCTTTTGCCCCTCCCTTCAGTGTCATTGTCATTTATAGACTATTAGAAGTAGATGGTCTCAGGGTCTTCAATGGCAAATAAAATTCCTTATACCAGCTCCCCACTCAAGTTAGGCTGAAGTAGAGGCCAAATGTGATGAAAGGCTGTTATAAGTGATTAATAATGTCTGCCATGGAGCAGGAAAGGGAGTAGCAGCAGGTACTGATGTTTTTGATTTTTGTTCACTCTGATTGACAGGTAAGACTCCTATCCTGAAGGCTACAGACATAAGGTAAACCTGTCCACTGTTACAAGGGTAGTTAGTGGCAAGGACTGGACTAAAATCTGAACAACTCAACTACAACCACTAGTGCTCTTCCTGAAGCATTTTTTCTTCCTGGGAAGTAGAAATATCTAATATAGGAAGAGAGGTTTCTAGGACCCTGAGAAGAGGACTCCCTCTTCAGCTCCATCACAGTCCACTTTTCAGCCACAACTTAATTTAAATGACCATATGTATGGAAGTCAATACAGCAGACAGACACAATCTTATGAGGTGAAACTTAATGAACCTACTTGGTAAACTGTTACACTTACCTGTAGTTTGAAAACATCAACAGCCTAAGGCCTTAATTGTACGATGTGGATGCCAAATTAGCTAAAATAAACTCCATACACATGAAGACAGTATCATTTTACATTTATTGAGCATTTACTACATGCTAAATACTTTTTAAAGTACTTTGCATACATGTCAGTTCATCTAATCTTGATGGCAAGCCAATTCATTAGTTATTGTAATTATCCTTATTTTCAAAGAGAAGTAAGCTGAAGCCCAGAGAGGTTAAGTAATGTACCCAACATCACACAGCAAAGAAGTAGTAGAGCTGGATTCAAATGCAAAGACATCGGATTCCAGGGTCCAAGCTTTTGAACACTGCTCCATGAGGCTTCTCTCCTCCCAGTGTTACTCTGAAGCCTGACCATGACAATAAATGACAAAGGGCTAAACAAACATTTGTTGTTGTGCTACTAAGTCATGCGACTGCTATCAATAACCACAGGTTGTTTTTGTATTTTTTTAAATAAATTTATTTTAACGGAGGTACTAGGGATTGAACCCAGGACCTCGTGCATGCTAAGCACATACTCTGTCACTAAGCTATACCACCCTCTACCCCAGTTTTGTAATTTTACTGTTAGATTTCCATAGGCTTTCCTAAAATGATCTACATCAATGGGAATAAAACGAATAGATTTTTAAAACATTTGTACATTTTTACCAGAATGTCAAGAAGCTAGGAACAAAGCCCTTTAAAGATGACGGTGAATGCCAAGACCAGAATATAAAGTGGTAACAATACTACAGTGGACTTTGGGCTCTGAAGGTCAATGGTGAAACTATACACTTCCTCCTGTAGTTACTTTTCAGGTAAAACTTTCAGTGCTTTGAAAGAAAGTGCTTCCGGAGAATTTAAAGGACTGAAAAATGACAAAATAAACGAGACTCTGATGCGATCCTGCTTTATGAAGCACACTGAGTGACACACAATAGTGCCTTCCACGTGGCCTTGCGCCTGATGTAAAAATCCTCCCACCTGAGAGCATCATCCACAGATGAGTTTTCAGGAGTCCTGAAATGATGACAGCCACTGCGTGTCACGCAAGTCTCCGTCAAATCCCCCTATCCCTTTTAGAACTTCCCAGACAGTTCAACTTAACTAGATGATGAGTACTGCAAAACAAACCAAAAATGAGCTATCTAAAGCCAGGATTAACTAGCGCAAAAGCTGCTAAATTCTTTACATTTGGCCTGGTAAGAAGAGCACTGTACTACAAGTCGTTGGTTCTGCCAACTACCTTTACTCCCTTAGGAGAACTGAACCCTCCCAGCTGTACCCGGGGGACTGTGCCGCGTACTGGTCTCCGAGGGCAGCTCAGCCTGCCCATCCGCACCCTGAGCACAGCCTGCATTCGTTTCTGAGGGCTGCCATCACAGAGTACCACAAACTAGGTGGCTGAACATGACAGAAATTGATTCTCACACAGTTCTGAAAGCCAGAGGTTGAAAACCAGGGTGTCAGCCAGGCCATGCCCCCTCTGAAGGCTCTAGGGGGGAATACTTCGTTGTCATTTCCTGGCTTCCGGTGGATGCTAGTAATCCTTAGCACTCCTTGGCTTGTAGCAGCAGACCTTCAATCTCTGCCTCTGTCTCCCCATGGTGCCTTCCCTCCATGTCTGTGTCTTCATGTTCAAGTATCCCTCTTCTAATAAAGACAACAGGCACCGAATTACAGGCCACCTTCATGCAATAGGACCTCATTTTAATGTGATGACATCCACAAAAACCTTATTTCTAAATAAAGTCAGTTCATAGGTACAAGGGAATTAAGACAGCAACATGCTTATTGGGGGGGACACGATTCAACCTCTGAACACCTGCAAAACAGGGAGTGCGCGTACCATCACCTGAAAGAATTCTCTGAACATCAGGTCCGCGGGTCATTAACATGTTCGGTGAGCTGCTCAGGGTTTTACATTCGATAGTGTCTGTCTTCAGCACTGAGGACCATTAATCAGACCAAGCCCAGCTCTGCACTAACCAGCTGGGTGACCTTGGGCAAGTCACCGAGGTGCCCAGAGGCCCAGTTTCTCCCCAAGGCTGTGGTGACAGCTCAAGTTGCTAATATGTGAAAACACCGGCATGGCTGGGCACAGAGCAGACCTGCGCTCTGGCTTGAGGTTCCTTTCCCCACTTTCCCAGCAGCCCTGGGAGGGAGGGCGGGGCACACGCCACGGAGAATCCTGGAGTCTCCCTCACAATGTCCTGGAACAATGAAGAGAGGCGGGCAGGGGCTTCAATTAAAATTCACTGTTGCTCTCAGAACAGAAGAAAGTAATAAACCAGTGCAGTAAATTACTGCTGTGGAATTAATGCCCAGATAGAGGAAATAAAAGAGAAATTTATGAGCTTAATCAACCTCTTTTTCTCATATATATACATACCTCCATCATCTGCTTTATTTACATGACTCTCTCGCCCTCCCAAATAATTTTCAGTAATTCCCAGCAGCGGCTACGCCTGCAGCTGAGCCCCAAGGGCAGGCTGGGTACCTACCGGGTACCAGGGAACACCCCCTGCCCCCACTCCTCCCCAGCCCTCCTCCGCGGGCTGGAGGACACGCACAGCACGGAGGCGCCAGCAGTAGCACCAGCCACACAGAATGCGCAGCATCCATCCCCTGTGGAGGTGCCTCTGAGCTACCTGCATGCTCAGGGTTGGTTCCCAGCCAGGCAGCAGCAGCATCCTTCTCCTCGCCAGCTCCTGCCTGCTCAATCTTCTCTCCCTTTTACCCATCTTTCCCATATCTGTCTATAATTCAGTTTTATAAAAGTCAGCACCTGAAAATCCTTTTCCAAGTAACAGCAGTAATAAAACTCAAAGATCCAAATCTGTTTCTCACGAATGCCGCTGCCTAACTGGCAACCCTATCCATCGAACCTTGACTTAATTTTGGGGTCAAAGTTTTCCTTCTTATTACTGATGGTGGCACCAGTTCTCACTTAATAAAGTCTTTACGATCCTATAGTATAACCAAAGATGGTGATTTGGGACACCAGTCTAAGTCCCCACGAATCTACCACTTCCCTGGGGCTTGTAAATGATCATGGAATACCTACAAGGCATGCCAAAGACCTCAGAGAGACTTAATGTAGATGCCTGAGTTCAGAATCCCCAACTGAGGGTAAAAGGATTTTTTCCCCCATTTTCATCCACCTTTATTCCAGGGAAGAAACAATCCACATATTTATCCATCAGAAGGCTGACATTAAGCAGGAACAGGATTTGGAGCTGCTGAAGGAAGCCTTTCAAGGGAATAAACCCTGGGACCCTCAAAATACCTCTTGAGATGCTGTTTTCTGAAGAACGCTGTTCAAAACTGACTTTGACGAGAATTTTGTCACCAGCCAAATCCTCTCCAAATACTCAGAGTTGAGGAAATGGTAACTTCATTCACTTTCATTCTGTTGGGTGTTTTGTTATCATTTTGTTCTTTTTTTGCTAATGGATTTGATTTCAAATATTCATAAGGCCTTTAAAATACAAAGAACCTGGAGTCAGAGGGAAGTAAGGGGCAGCTTTGGACTTCTTTCTATTTTATTTTATCTATTATTCTTATGTATATATTTGCATCTACATCTATATATAGATATATGCACACAAGCACTTTTTAAATGTTAATAATACCATCACATCTCCATAATTAGTAATTCACTTTGTACAGGGTGTTTTGTTCTGGGCCATATGAAGTGAAGTCAGAAAATATTCCACATCAGTTCCATGATTCTCAGTGGGGGTAATTTTATCCCCAGGGAATGTCTGGAGATATTCTGGCTGTCACAATTAGGGGAAGGGGCGCTACTGGCATCTAGTAGAAGCCAGAGATGTCACTGAACATCTTGCAATGCATAGCACAGCCCCCCTACAACAAAGACTTATCCAGTCCAAAATGTCAAAAGTACTTAAACTGAGAAACCCTGAAATCAGTACGCCCATTCACAGCCAGTATGCAAACGAACTAAAGCCACAGGAAGGCAGAGCCAGAGTCCTGACCAGGACAGAGCGCGCTCTCCCTTGCGACAGGCCTCTTCACCAAGCCCCCTGCACCCTCAGAAGCCCCGCCCCTCTCCCCCCAGCCCACAGTTGGGAGTTGATCAAATGGGGAAAGGCACAGTCTCCCCAGAGACACAATGACAGTGCATAAAAGTTCCCTTTGTCCTTGTTCATGTGGAGCACATTCACAGGGATGCAAAGGTCACTGCTGAATTTAAATAACCTCCTGTGATAAATCTGCATGAGCCCGATTTGTTCTACTGGACTTGTTGGATTAAATGAACACAATTTAATGTTCTATAGGACAAGGGCTCCTTTCATGGCTGAAAGAAGGAGCGAGGGTGATTTACAGTTTCATACATACTCATTCGCTACATTATCTGCTTTGTGCCTGTACTTACGAATATCAACTCATCATCCAGCGGTCATTTCTACCCATTCAGGAGAATTTAGCTTTCCATTAGGAAGGAATAAGGAACAAGAGATTTCTGCCATGTTCACTCGGAAGAAGCAGCATCAATATTTGTACCCTTGTCCTTCACCTTGTGTGTTTTTTTTTTCTTTTTAATCTCTGTTTTTACAACATAAAGCAACGTTTCCTTCTGTTTTCCGGGAAAGGCTGTTTCTCTAAGCAGATTATCCCCAAACAGGGCTGTGCATCAACGTAAGGCTTAGTTTACTTAAAATACCAGATTATTTTTCAGCACCACCGTCTTAGGAGCCACCGCTCTATTCCATGACAATAAATTAGTATCAAATGTTTGCTTCTTCATTAAAGTAGTTCTGAATTCCACTTAGTAACAATTTCTGCATAATTCTACATATTTGGAAATAATAAAAGTGTATCTAATCACTACTATAACCCAGATTTTATTAACCACAAGTCTTAGGAAGCACGGTGTTTTTGCTCATGGACGATTAAGAGACAGGATTTTCATCTTTCTCCACTTCATAAAACAGGAAGTATGAGCAAGGATAGGAGAGTTGATTTTGGGGGTGGGTATGGAGAGTGCTTTGAATTTATAGTCAGATCTCAAAATGCCAGCACTGTAAGGCAAGAGCGCATGGATAAACTATGACGTTGGCTTCCTTGTCCTCAGGTGTAACTCTAAGCACCGTGTTACCTCCCTCTTCTGTTTCTCTTTGGATACTGGAGTCTAGAGTCTTGCTAACCAAGCGTTCAGGGGAGCCAGGTCAGCACCACCTAGACACTTGTTAGAAATGCAGACCGCTGAGCTCCACGCCAGGAATCTGCAGTCTCCCAAGCCTGCCAGGCGATTATCCCCCCGCCCCCGCCAACCAGCAGTGTGCTCTAGAGTTCTCTCTGTCACCACCTCCCCACCCCGTGACACTTACCAGCTTTGTCTTATACCTTATACCAAGAGGCAAGATGGTTCTATTTGGAGTTGATTAAAAACCTAATGATATCCAATATTTTATAATTATCCTTCCTGTTTTAATAGGAAGAAGTGTCTAAATCCAGGGGAATCAATTGTTAAGGGTAAGATTCAAGGTATCCTCTAGCAGACATGGTTTTGAAGAGAATCTCTTTTTTTTTCAACTTCCCGGAGAAGAGGAGAGAGCAGCCGGACTTTCTGCACATAAGCACACTTCGGCCAGGTTAATCCCAAGGTGCTCACAGAAAGTGAAAGAGCGCTAGCTGGGCCTCGCCTCCGCTCACACACAGGTGTAGATGCCTGCGGCCAGGCCATGGGCCAAAGAGCAACATCACAGCTGCAGGAAAAATTTTTGAAAGCCCATGCCCTGAACAGTCAACCATCCAAAGATCTTGCTTAAGGAAGGTTCACCTTCACAGACACAGGCTCTCACCACAGCATATGCTAATCTGGGATCTATGTCTAACAGAGGCAAAGGAAAGAAGAAAGGGATCTCTCTTCGGCATGTTTTTTCCCTCTAAAAAAATTACTTTACTAGGCCTCTCAGAAGGAAGATTTAAAACTCAAGGCTTTAAAAAATCTAAATATCATCAAACAAAGAGAAAAGCAATGTGCATAATTGCTAATTCTAAAATCTTCTGACACTCCAGACATTTATGAATCTTTAAAAATTTTTTTTCTAATGATATGAAGTCTCTCAAACTAGTTTAAGCAGCAACGGATGGCCTTTCAAGGTCAGCTTCACGTGTTACAGTCCCTGGGTAATCCTCTCGCTTGTCTCTTCGCAGACTGACCCAAGCTTCAGGGCCCACTCCAGGTCTGCAGATGCCTCACACCATCCTCTCTTACTCCCGCTGGCACCGAACTCTGCCCTGCTCAGGCATGTTACCCTCTTCGCAGCTTATATTCCACAGAGTTTGACCCTTTATTTTTTTTTATAAACTGCCTTACGCTTTTGCTAAAGTACATCATATGTGTGATGGTCCAATTTTTCCCATGAGAATATATCTACATATATACACACATATATATATGTATATTATAACTGAATCACTTTGCTGTACACCTGAAACTAACACAACACTGGAAATCAACTACAGTTCAAAAAAAAAAAAAAAAAGGACAGTGAGGTTGGGGAGCAGTATGCTTTCAACTTACCCAAACTTGACTCTAGTTGGGAATACAGGATGATTAATAATAACAACAACAACAACATTTATTGAGTGTTCTGCTAAATTCTGGTATGCTGGCACTGGGCTAAATGGTTTCCATACTGCAGACATGACTAAAATAAACATTCTGAAATCCTAAAGGAAATTCCCACACCTGTTCCCCAATTTAGCCTGTATGGCCAATCAGCGGCCAGCTAGGGTTTCATCCCAAGTGCTGGAAGGAAGCATCTGAGTTCCTGCTCACCCAACGAGACAGGTGACCACCGGCCCACTGGGTGTCTCCCACTAGCAAAGGCAGGTACAGGCAAGGAAGTTGCTTTTGATTGAAATCAACTGCTCAGCCTGGAATTAATCAAGGGTCCTCTGTACAGGCTAGAAAGGACCTCAGAGCATTACAGCTTTTGTTTTCCTTCTTAAATCACGGGAATTACTGAAGAGAGTCCACAGACTATGGACTCTAAGTGATTTCAGGTCTGGTAGGAAAAAAAACAACACAAAGAGTACTTTAGGTAGAGACCAGAGCATTCAATAGAGAAATTACTCTCCCTTCTAGGTCCAGGACATCTGTTATCTGCTGCAAGCTGTGGCCCATAAGTATTGACATTACTTAGGTTTGCATTAATCATTTTAATCCTTATTTATTATGTAGCACATTGCCAAAGCAAAATGAAACTCTACAAATTTCAGCTCTACCACAGAGGAAGGAATGAAAGGTCAGTTTACTAGATTCCACATCCAGTTGGAAAAACGAAAGCATAAATCTTACCTAAATATACCAGTTAGGTATGCCTCCCTCTTCCTCCCTGAAAAATGTTACATTAACATAACTCTTGCAGACAAAGGACTTTAGAGGGACAGGAAGAAACGCCAAAAATTAAAGCATCTCTTTAGAGAGTGTGTTGAGTTGGCTGCAAGTTGCTTCATTGGCAGCAGCACACTTAGAGCAACGAGCTTAACAAGAATTAACACCAGGCTGTGGTTCTGCAAATCTCCACAGAAACGGTCACAGTAACACCATAATTCTTACAGAGCTTTGTAGTTTACCGACAGCCTTCAAACACATCGACATTCAGTCTTCAAAAGCAACCCCTACGAAGTAAGCAAGGGCATTTTCATTTTCTAGATAAGAATCTGAGGTCCAAGAAGATTAAATGATGCGCCTGTAACCAGAGGCACAGCAGTCAGGATGGGGTATCAACTTCCTCTGCAGAGTTTCAATGTGTCAGGCACTGTGGAAAGGAGCCCTCCATCCCTTGCAGCAATCCTTTCTCACTAACAACTGAATTTCAGAGACATTCAATAACGTGCCCAAGCTGACAAAGCTCAGGGACGTCTGATTTAGCCTGCGTTTCCCTGCGGTGGTTGATGGTGTTTCCCAGTTAGAAGTACAGAGCAAGGATTTGAGAACCAGGTTTCCCAATCCCAAATGTTACCTCCTCCATGAAGCACTCCCGGACCACCGCTCCCGCCAACTCCAAATTGAGTGAAACCCCTCCACCACAATCAATTACTGTCCTCCTTCACTGTGTCACAAACGTTTGTCATTTTGTTAATTTCACATAACTTTGGGTCTCCGAGAGGCTTGCACCATCTCTTACGTCTGGAACTACTTATTAGATCTTGTTTGGAAGCTACTAAGTATGAGAAATGCTTGGTGAGTGACTTGGTGGATAAACAAAATCCAGGGTCATCTTACCGTGTGTCTGAGAATTATAAAGTGTGCTATGTGTCCTTTTAGAATTTTATATTAGAAAAGTTGGTCTAAAATGCTGTTCCTGGTATAAATCTTTTTTAAAAAATCTATGGCAAGGGCAGAGAACCTATAAATATGATTAAGGCTTTTATTATGCAATATAGGCCAAATTTCAATAATACGGGGTCTCTGAAAATTCTGTGCAAACATGTCAAGGCTGTATAAAGGACAGCTTTAGTTACACGAGTCTACATGTTCTTCTCCGTAAATACCGTGCAGTCTGTGGTCTTCACCATTAACCCAAATTCTTCCCTGTGACATCTATTCTTTCTTTAATTTCAGCCATGAGTGGAGGAAGAGGCCAGCTGACATCACCCTGGCATGGTGACTTTTAACTTATCAAACAGAGAGCGCTGGGTTCACTCTTAGTGACGTGGGTGCCAATGGACTCCAGAGGGAGGACTGGGGTCTGACTGGGGTGTTTCAGATTCCGCAGGTGCTGAGAAATGTGAGGATGTCTGTGTCCTTAACTTCTTCCCTGGGACTTTTTTTTGTCTTTGTTCTTTCTCCCTCTTGACTTACTAAGGTATATGAAGTCATTTCTCTGTCATCACACTACATGGAGCTCTTGGCTGTTGTGAGAAAGTGAAGCAGGAGGGGCTGCCCAGCCCAGCTCAGGGGGCCCTCAAGTTCATGGGTAGCCTCCCCTCCTTAATGGGGCACTGAAAGGATGGGCTGGGCTCCAGGTCTCTGAGTCTTCTCCTTCAGGGTCAAGTAGGCCTGAATCAGACACCTGAGACCTGATGACCACATTCTTCTAACGATATGAGAGGCAGATTGTGATTCAACACTGTTCAAATATTAAACTCTGCTTAACAAAATGACTGACCCAATCATAATTAGAAAAAAGTTAATAGTTTCCCACAAAACTTGCCATTCTCTTCAAATTATGTTAATGGGAATCTGGCATTTACAAAATGCTTGGGGCCGGCTGTCTATTCCAACTGTAACAAACACGGGCAGGAGAAATAACTATCAAATCAATCAGGATTTTGTTAGGAACGTTGGGCAGGTCCCCATCAACAAATACCAATCACCTGTTCTAACTTTTGACCAGTATCAACCCACTTGCTCAGCTTGAAATAGCAACAGCATCTTTTTTTACATTCTTCTGGATTTAATTAATTAAAACTCTGTCCATCACAGCTCTCACTGAGTGTTAGATCTAAAAGAGGCAAGTCACAAGAAAGCGATGGCTTTCTGAGATTTACTCCACAAAATATCTTTTTTTCCAGTGTATGTACTTGTCTCAGAATGCATTCAACCAAACTCCACACCTACCTTTTCTGATCTTCAGTCAACAGATTAAGTTTGCAGTGAAATCTCTAGGAACCTTTTAAGCAAAACCCCAGAAAATTAAAACTTTGTATGTTTGATGTAAAAATGTAGTTACTAGAAGTTCTTCTAAACACTGATACTTCATTGGTGGGTAGTATGGAAATCGCAAAAAATCTGGGGCTTAAAGTCTCGTCTCTAAGGTGTTTCTTTACAGCAAGCTGGACTAAGGCCAAGCAAGGGAGAAGTTCACAGAAGGAAGGGTGTCACAGAGCCAGCTACCCACGGAACCCAGCCAGGCCCAGGTCACCCTCTCCCAAGTAAGAGGATGGAGGCAGCTGTGTCTCTGAATGGCCAAGGAACCACTTTTTATTATTATAAGTCAAGCAAATCTAAGGCTTCCTGTGAAAGCCTCTAATTTCTATTAGATCACATCACCTCAGTGTTAGCTGAAATTAAAACATACCAACCAGACAGGTAGAATGCTCATTGTTTCAGAAACTCCCCCCCGAAGGAGGATGCTGGTCTCCATACAATAAAATAAATAAGAGGACACAGCAATGGTCAGACTGATGAGTTTATAAGCTGAACTAATGACAAAAATACTCATATGAGCATTCCCTTACCTGTTTTGATGTTGATGGCAAAAAAGTTTTGAGGATTCCCACTCGTAATCCTGTATGTCAGTTTCTCATTGGAACTGGAGTCAGGGTCCTCAGCCTGGATCTGAATGACAGATACATCCTTGGGAGAGTTTTCCATGACAGCGGGATAATAAATAGGCTCCGAGGTCAGCGGGGCATTGTCATTCACGTCCTCAATTTCAATGTAGACCTCGATAGTGGAGTAGAGCGGAACCACGCCCCGGTCTGTGGCGTACACGGTCAGCCAATAGGACCCCGTTGTCTCTCGGTCAAGAATGTCGGCGGTGGAGAGGACTCCTAAGAGAAAGCAGGGAGAGTGTGACTTCTGTAGCAAAACTGGAAGACGCGAAGTCAATCAATCATCCCAAACTGAGAAGGGCTGTGCTAAGGATCTTGGCATGTGGGAAAAAAAAGTCCAACATTCAAAGTTGAATTAAGATGTTTCTCTCCACATCAGAACAGTATTATCTGCAAAACCATACTAGCTAGTCCTACCAATTGAGGAGTATAATTACATTCACAAACACTTTATTTGAATTTTGGGGACAGACATATCTCAACACACACAAATACACATACACAAAGAAACAATTGGGAGCAGCAGGAAGAGAGTGGGCCAGCAGTCAAAACACTTCCCATGATGCATGGGAAATCAGCACACTATCATATCAACATTTCCATTTGACCTGATATTGAATTGATTTCCTATGCAACAAAAAGCTTTCCCAGGATGCATTATTTTATTTGTCCATTCACAAAAATGAAAAAGACCTTTCAAATGTTCTCTTGCCTGTTGGGATGGAAAATATTTTGCATGCAGAGATATAAGCCTCCGTCATACTGTCTCCCTACACTTCGAATGTCACAGTTATTCCAAAAGAATCAAGAGAAGAAGCATACATTCTGAACAAGCTCTAGCCCCCTCAAGAACTCTACAGAGGGCCCTAAATAAACTCTGAAACACTTTCAGAGATAATCATGGACAACATTTTAAATTAGGAGTAGAAAAATGTCCAATCTGCTCCCTCCCACCTTTCCCATTTCATGGTTGAAACTAACACCAACCAGGAAATCAGACAACTGCTGGAAAAATGAAAGAGAAAACACGGAGCTCTAATCTTTACAGCCCTCACCCCAGTCACCAGGCTATAGAAACTTACTACAGGGACTCGTAAGCATGTTCCACTGTGATGGGAAAACTCTGGGGTTCAGCTTATAAAATCTCTAAAAGTGGTCAGGATACCCATGGAAGAAGGCATGCAATTCATGGAAATCTTTCCACCCTAAAGACACCCATGGAAGGAGTCAAGAAACAGTTCCCCAAGTCTGGCCCAGATCCTCTATCCTCTGTACTCCTGTTGGACTTTTGACTGTATTAGGCACATAATTTGGCCTACAGACCCTGCATAAGCAAACTGCCAAGTATAGCACCTGGGAGGGAGGAGAGCATCTGTCCAGAAACAGTCAGGCTGGAGTAATCCAAGTTGCCTAAAATTCAGAACAACTATACTATTCAAAGGGAGATAGCCCAACTGGTGTTGAAGTTTCAGCTCTCATTATCCACCAAAAAGCCCTGCACAATGTTATGCCACGCAGCAAAAGATCATCTTAAATCTTCTGAATGGAAATGTGTAAAACATAATGAGCGCCTGTAGGTTCACAGTTGATACCCATGTGGCATTAGAAGAGTCAATACCAGATAATAGGGCAGGAAGGAAAACGAGAAGCGTAAAACATAACGATTATAAACATAATGCTATGTGTCCACTGTCTGAATGAATTAACAGGCAGCCTTATTATCTGGGTTGAGACAGAGTAGAAAGGCAACATGGCTGTAAGGTCCAGAGAAGGCTCTGAGGGATGGAGAGCTGCCAGGTGTGAGCCCATCTATGAGCACAGGGCACAGGCCTGTCAAAGACACCATGGCCAGTTTTGTGGAACACTCACAGGAGCCACTGCCATGAGCCACCATGCAGACATGTGGTGCTGCCTCACAGAACTGTAGCCTTCAAGTCAGAGGATGGTCAAGTGACAGTAGATCAAGCTGTCTCTGGAATGGAGACAAAGAGTAGGCAGGCAGGATCTGGGATGTGAGATACAGGTGGCAAAAAAGGTTCTAAAGGTTCTGGGAAACACCTCTTGCACGGGAGCTGTCAATTCTGCTAAAAAGCATCTACTAGACTCAATGCTGGACCTTGAAGGAACAGAGATAAAGGAGAAGGGATCTCTGTCTTCCAGGGACTCACAGGCTTGCTGAGAAGGCAGATCTCCAATGAGGAGATCCACACGGAAGGGATGACTGCACAGCCGACAGCCAGGAGGACACAGGCTCCTCTGGTTCGGACTGATGTAGTGGGAAGGGCGAAGAACCTAGTATCAGAAGTGGGTGGGAGGCCGGTGAAGAAGCATTTACCAAGTGTTTCTAATGTGCTCTGAGGCTTGCAACACAACTTCCCTATAATGTAAGCTTTCTAATTCTCTCTTATAAATGAGGGCATCAAGTCATAACTGTGAGTAGGCAACTTGTCCAAGATCACACGGTTGAGTCATAGAACCCAGGTCTGTCTGCCTCGAATGCTCCAGTTTCCATTACTTACTACCTCTCTGACCCTGGACAAGGTGTTTAAACCAAGCAAGCCTAGTTCTAGTACCAATATCTCAGTGCTGTGGCAATCATGTAATTAAATGTATGCCAAGAATTTGGCAAAATGCTTGCAAAATAGTAGATGCTGAGTATATGTTAAATCGACATGAATAAAAAGCAACGCCAAAAGCCTTGTAAGTAGTAACCACACCTAAAGCAAGGGATAATCTTGAGAGGAGAGAAGTTGGGATGGGATGTCTTGTTAGGTATTTTTTTTCTTCTCAGGTCATGTGGCATTCTTGCGTAGTTTTTGTGACTTGCTCATGATATCTTTTCATGAAAATATCTGGCCTGTTTGAGGAATAGCAAAGTAAGTCCACTAAAAAAGAGAATTTAACTCAATAAGCAACAAAATCAAAGGAGTTAGGTCAGCTTTGTCTGTACTTTGCCTGATCACCCACCACACATGCACGCACAAGCAAGCCTGCAGGTGCACACACAAACACACACACTCACACATGCACACATACACAGATTTGCAGTCACAGAATGGGTCTGTGATCCCTGGAAGTCACTTAAATCTTTCTGGCACCTGTCAAACTGGGAGATGGTATATTACAGGCTTTGGACATCAAACGCTTTTGAGCAGTCCTTGGATAAAAGGCATCCACTAAAGCAAATTAAAATATATGGGTGGAATTTTACTCTGTTGTTTAATGAAAGATCAGACATGTCCTCTAGAAGTTAAGAGTTTTCTCTCATTAAGATAAAATATGTCTTTAGCTATATTTACTCCTTAACTAGAAGTGCAAATGAGTATCATAGAACACAGTGTTCAGACATCACTCTCATGATCCAAAAATTTGAGGACAAAATGAAAAGAATGACTCTGAAATGTGTTGACAATTATGATAAGATTCACCCAAGGCTCCATATTAACCATATTAATGCAACCAATGCCTAGTGATAGCACTTCCACACTTTCTTCACAGGCTAATTATGATCCACATGTCACAATTAACAACGTAAATCCACGTGACCTTTTCTATCAAGCAAAAACTCACTTCTGACGTTGCTCAAAGACTGCCAAGATAGTATGTCACAAGCCTTTGGCTTTGGGACAGCTATCACACATTCTCCATTACTTTTTTTTTTCAACTGAGGTGTAACTGGTATACTATAATAAACTATACACATTTAAAGGACACAATCTGTAAGATTTGATACTCACAAAACCATCACCACCATTCAGATGACAAACACGACCACTATCTCCAAAAGCCTTCTCCTTCCCATTTTTAATCCAAATAAAATGCTCTCAAATTTCCCCTACCCACAGCCAACCAGATTAGCTTAGTCACTACAGGGTAATTTGCATTTTCTAGAATTTTACAGAAATGGGTTGATACAGTGTATGCTCTTGTTGTCTGGATTCTTTTAATTTCTGAGTAGTGTTCCACTGCATGGTATAATAGCACAATTTTTTTTAACCATTGGCTTGCTGGACATTTAGGTTGTTTTCAGTTTTTAGATATTACAGATAAAGCTGCTACGAACATTCATATACAAGTTTCCTGTGGAAATACTTTCAATACTCGAGTAATTGTCTAGGAGCAGAATGGCTGTAGCACATTCCCAGTAGCAGTAAATGTGGAGCATTCCAGTTGTGGCATCTTGGCATGATCAGTTCCCTTAATCTCAGACATTCTAATAGGCCATTAGTGGTATATCCTCGTTTTAACCTGCATCTCCCTGGTTATGTCGAGCATCTCTAGAAATGCTTATTTTCCATCTCTGTATATTCTTTGTTTTAAATATTCAACTGTTTTGTCCATTTAAAAAACTGGATTGTTTGTTTTCTTATTATTGAGTCTTGAGACTTCTTTACATATTCTCGATAAAAGTAAATATTGCAAATATTTCTTCCCAATTTGTGGCTTCTCTTTTCATTCTCCTACTTGTATCTTTTGAAGAACAGAACTTTTTAATTTTGGTGATATCCAAATTATCAATTTTCTTTTATAAATCATGCTTTTAGTGTGTAGCTAAGAAATCTCTGCCTAACCCAAGATCGCAAAGATTTTTCTCCTGTGTTTTCTTCTGGAAGTTTAGTAGTCAGGTTTTATGTTTATATCTATCACCAATTTTGAGTTAATGTTTATATATGGTGCAAGGTACAGACTTCAGTTCATTTTTTTTTTCACATGTAGATGTTCATTGTGCCAGCCCCATTTGCTGAAAAGACTATCTTTTCTCCACTGAATTGCTTTTGCATCTTTGTCGAAAATCAGTTGATCATATGTGTATGTCTGGATTCTCCATTTTGTTTCACTGGTCTATTTGTCTATTTTTACATCAACATCACACTTTATTAATTAACACAGCTTCATGATTAGTCTTGAATCAAATCAGGAAGTGTAAGTCTTGCAATTTTGCTCTTCTTTAAAGCTGTGTGGGCTGCTCCAGATCCTCTGTGTTTCCATGCGAACTGTAGAATCAGCTTTAGAATCCATGTGATATTTGGCAAAATCTGTTAGTATTTTTACTGGGATTGTATTGACTCCATAGAGCATTTTGGAAGGGACAGCTTAACAACTTTGAGTCTTCTGATCCATGAAAATGGTATTTCTCTCCATTTATTTATGTTTTCTTTTATTTCTCTAAGCAATGCTTTATAGTTTCAGTATACTCATCCTGCATGTCTTTTGTCAAATTTATCCCTAAGCATTTTGTATTTCTGACATATGGAATTACTATTTTAATTTCAATTTCAATTTCAATTGTTTGTTGTTAGTGTACAAAATACAACTGATTTTTGTATATTGACCTTGTACCTTGCAACCTTGGTACCCTTACTTATTAGTTATAATAGAGTTTAAAGTGAAATTCCATAGGGTTTGCTACATAGATGATTATATTATCTCCAAAAAGCGACAATTTACAACCACTGTCATCACCCCCACACCCATGACTATTTAATCATCGTGTGCCTCGTACTATGATAATGGAATAAATGCATTCATCATTAAATTGTCTAAACCTCCCATCTATTCAGTAAATATTTATTAGTGCCAAGAACTCATGAGGTAGCTACTATTTTTATCCCCATATTATAGGTAAGGAAACAGAAATTTAGGTTAAGTAACTTGAGAATGATCACTCAGCCAGTACAATAAACAGAAGAACAGAAGATCTCATTTTCAAAACTTAGTCTGTTGAACTTGGGACTGGTTGTTAGCCAAAACATTATATTGTCTTCTTAATCCATATACACATCAGACCTATGTAGCATTTCACGTCCAAAGAAGTTATTGTTTTCCCCTCTGATAGAGAAGTGTCATTAATTGGGCAAACAGTATTGAGTTAATATGATACTTTCCTATTTGACTTCTCCATATTGACCATAGAATTCTTTAAAAAGTACTTCTTGGTAGATCTTTGTAGAATATAAAAACACAAACACAACGGTACTCATTCTCTGCAAACAGAGTCAGTCTGTTTGGATTTATAAAAATATGCAGAACATAAATGTTTGTGACATATTCGTACTCCAGTACCTGACACAAGCCTGGGGTGTTTATCTCCAGAAAGGACTCTCCTTCTATCTGCCTGTTACAGAAAGTGCATTCTATAAGGAGAGTCTCTATCTGCCTGCTTAATCACTATGCTCTCACTGCACACAACAGTGCCTGGCATATAGCAGACACTCAACACTAAAAAGTATTCATGAATGGATTTAATCCTCACGCTGAATCAGCAGTAGGTTAGTTTATACCACTGATGAGATTTGTCAGCCTAACTCAATCAGACCTGGAAGAGACTTCAAAGATCACTAGGTATAACCGATCCACGAATGAAAGCATTCTGCCCGCGTCCCGCCTGACCCGGCACCCAGTCTCTGCTCTGAGTCTGGTGACAGGCCCTCACTATTTACTAGTGAGTTTCAGCTAAAGCAAAGTTCTTCACATTGAGGCAAAATTTCAGTCTCTCAAATTTGGATGCAACTCCAACTCACATTTCAGAATAAAACAGAACAAGTGTGCAAGCCACCGTTCACCTGTGATAGCTCTTCAAATACCAGAAGATGACCCTCTATTTCCAGGGTATTTCTTCTCCAGTAAGAATTCCTTCCTCACGTGCCATGCAGACTGTTAGTCTCTTCTTCCTCATCTCTGCTCTGAATCAGCAGGGTATGGCCCCTGTCTATTCACCGACATGGACTGAGGAGGGGTAGGAATAAATGATGAATAAATCTTGTTTAAAAATCAACCATCCACAGTGAGCTGCTAGCAAGTTCTAGGTAGTGCTGCTCAGTAGACAGGACTCAGGTGGAGTATCCCAGATGGAGATACATCCTAACCCCTCGCGTTTTCACCTGCCACAGACGTGCTCAACATGGATTCAGCTGAGGTGCCCAAATTTTATGCTGATATTTATAAAAATGTCATTTAAAAAATTCTTTAGAAAGACAGCTGAGATTTTTTTTATATTCTTTGTTTTTGAGATACGCTTAATTTTATAATTTTTTTTTCTTTTCCTATTTCTTCGTTACTTGCTGTATAATAAAGGCAGTAGCCAGCTGGAACTATTTGGGTAACTTAATATTTAATTGTATAAGCAGATATACAAATAGCATTTATTCATTTGTTCATTCATTCATTCATTCATTAGAACTGTGCACAGCTTGAAATGGAATTAGTTGATCCCAGTATGAAGCACATGTTAGCCATTATAGTTCTTTCTTATTCACAAACAAATATTAGAAAAACTATATACATGTTGTTCTCATAAAATAAACTCTAAATATTAGAGATGAAAGGAAAAAAAATGTATGGGGCTGTTCAAATCAGATGACAATCGCAGGCTGGGTTACTTACCTATTTTCCAGCCATATCTTCATCTGCTGCACCCAGAGTCTCAAATGACACCTTGTGCCCCCATAAATGACACCCAAACACCCACAACAGCTCGAAAACAACCTGTCAACAAATGGTTCAGGGAATGCCTTGGGTGCCATGTGCTTATAACATGACAATCCCCCTGCCAAGCTAAGTATTATAGATTCCAAGGCAATTAAAAACAACAAAAAAAGATAAAATAACAACTTTAAAAACACCCTGGTGGCATATTCTTTGTAGATCCCTCTGATAGACTGTGTTTACTTGTGCATATACATTTAATTTGTATTCCTAATCAGTCAAAATATTAACTCCCAATTCTCCATGCATTTACAATTTGTATTAACCTTTTATTTTGAAATAATTATAGAGTCACAGGAAGGTGCAAAGAAATGTACAGAAGTTCACCTACAGGACCTTTACCCAGCCTGCTCAAATGTTAACATCTAAGTGCATTTTTACTTCTTTCTTCAAGGATCAAACACTTACTAGATTTATTTCTGAGAGATCATGGAATTCTTTCATGGGCTCCATAATCACTTTAGCCCACACCTGCTCGGCTTTCTTTAGCAAGATCACACAGATACTATTTTTCTGTCTTTTCCTATTCATCCCTGGACTTGTATAAAGCTCTTACTGCCTTAAGAGGCATCAGTGTTTTGAGCAGAGTGTGGTAATAATTAAGGGAAGAATGGGGATTTTAGCCTTATACACCCAACCAGGGTCACTCCACACACGCCTATGGCCACATCTCTAACAGCTACCAGTCTGAAATACACTGAAATCAGCTGAAATGGGATAAGCCAAGATGCGCAGAGCAGTTGCGGGCGCAAAGAATCTTAGATGTTTCAAAGGCTTCAAGTAGATTTTAGTGCATGCATATTATATATACGTATACTTCTACATACTTTGTACAGCATATATTTGATCCATAATATATTTAAATATATACTTTAATGCACTTTTTAAGTTAGGAATTTTAAGTGAATCACCCAGCTAATCAAGTGGCAAAGTCAGGCCTGGAATCTGGAGCCATGAATAGGAGTACACATTCTTTTCATTACTGGAGTTGCCCGCTGATCTGTCCACATGTGTCCATTATCATGAAAAAGAAGGCAATTCCATGCCCCTGTGCTCCTCACAGTAGGTTGGTATCAGCTCTTTGGTAATAGGAAATTCAATAGTGTCATTATGTTCCTCCATTTTTAAAAGTTGCTGCAAGATATTATTCTGAATCTGTTTTTATGTCTTCTCAGAAGATCCTCAGATGTTGCATTGGTTTGAGATCAGAATTAGAAAACCAAGTCTTTCGTGAACACCCATCACTCCTCTTCTTTTGTGCAAAGGAGTGTGCACATGTTGCTCCTTCAGTCTCTCCCTCCCCAAACTGCCTTCTCTGTTCCTCAGGGAGGTTTCAGATTCAGAAAGTGCCCCTCACCCAGCCAGCCAGGGCTAAGGGTGTCCCCCATCTGCCTTATTTTAGCACTTTATTTTTGCCCCTCTACCATTCTACTATGAGCTCCCTATGAGTAGAGGCCATTCTGTCTTGTTTTTTTCTCTCCTAGGTTTGCCGGCTAGAAATTTGGACCACTATAAATGTTGAATAAATAAATGAATGACAGCATCATAACATTTGGTAAATGCAGGCAAGGTGGGATGTCTGGCTCTTTATAGACAAGTATTCTGATGAATGATTACATTAGGAAAAACAAAACTTGAGTCATCTAGATATTCTGCTATCCTGTGATCAAGAGGCAAAACAAAATGGGTAGACGGAGTTTCTTATCGATTGTAGACCTCTGTAATTGTACATGCAGAACTGATAGTTAACTAAGTGTACATGCAGAATTGATAGTTAACAGGCTCTGAAATTCAACTCTCCGTCTGTGAATTGTCCTATTTGATAATACAATTTTCTTAAAAACCACATCCAGTTCTGGGTTGTCCCCTTACTACCTAGAATGTGGATGGTGTCAAGGTAAGAGCTCTAAGATGCAGCCTGGTGAAGACGTCAGTTGATTTTATCATGCTCTGGAAGTCTGTGCTGCTCACAGGCACACACCACGGGCAGTCAGAATTAAAGCCTCGGCCTCCACAGAGAGAGAAGCAGCCAGGAGCTCTCGCTGCAGCCTCTCATCCACGGACTCCATCCACCCGGGACACACTTTTTGTTCTACTCTGTTCCCTCCTCTTCATGCCAGCTCCTACTGACTATCTTTCATCTTTGCAGGAGAAGAAAAATCCACAACACAGTTATGGAGAACAATTATGTCCTGAAATGCAAGCTGCCTTCATTCTGTGTTATGTCACAAGGCTCAAAGCTGGAGAGCTGCACACTAGATTAAGGCAAAGGCTGCAGGCTGAATTCAAGCTTTTATTTGGAGTTAATGAAAACGGACAGCTCTCCTTGTCTGTTTGGGACCCAGGAATTCTAAAACTTAGCTGTGTCCTAGAAAGTAACCCACGAAGTTTCAAGAGCTCAGTAACATAAACTTAGTAAACATACACTTAGTATTTGATTTTTTTTAAAGACAAACTTTTCAGGATCTATTTTCAAGGGACTCAAAATGTACACCTGTTCTCTCCTGATAGTAATTCTGGTTTGTGCAGCTGGCACCAGGCACCAACAGCCTGGAAACGGGAAGCAGACAGAGGACCAGGCTGTGAGCAACACATTCAGCTTGTGTTATGTATTTTTTTGCATATCCCCCATACCCTGTGTGGGTCTGGATCCGCACAGCCCAGTGGAAAGTAAGGTTGAAATTTAAAGCAATGGAGAAAATGCTCTCACACAATAAAGTCGAGAATTGGTTTTGTTAAGAGTCTCAAAACATGGAGGTTATTTCACGGAGGGCAGTCATTAGCAGGATTCTAGTCCTTTAGAAGAAGAAATGAGCATAAACTTCAGCACAAAGCACTTTGGTTAGATATATGGAAATATTTTCTGATAGAGGTAGGAGACGAACAAAGGAATAACAGTTCTCTCAGGGAAGCTGAAGTTATAGTCTGTCTATTCCTATGTTTCATTGATTGGGGGGAAGGAAGGAAGGAAAGAGGGAAGGAAGAGAGGAAGTGGGAAAGGAAGGAGGGAAGGAAGGAAAAGGAAGGAAGGACGGAAGGAAGAAAGAAAGAATGATAAATAAAGAAAGAAATTAAGGAAAGAAGGAAGAAAAGGGAGAAAGGGAGAAAGAAAGAGGAAATCTTTTGCCTAGCAGAAACTTTTGCAGCATTGAAACTGGCTACTAGGTAAATCTTTGTCTTCAAAAAAAAAAAAAGCTTTCATTGTAGAAGAAAATATGCAATATAAATAAGTTTTAAAAACACTCATTATTTCACGGCCCAGAGATAATAACTGTTAACATCCTTGATGTATTGCCTTTGTCCTATATTTTTTTGCCTCCAAGCAGCATATTTCTCTGTAATTGTGGATCCTCACGCACCATGGCATACTGAACATCCTTTCACATTGGTAACTAAGTTCTATATGCTTTACTTTAATGACCATGTAGTAATGCTCATCCTGCCCACTAGCCCACAATAAAATGTAAGCTCCCCGCATGCAAGAATTTTCTCCATCGCATCACTTTTGTGCACCCTAGAGGAGTGGCTAGTTACACTCTGGAAGCTCAATAAATATCTGTTGAAGTACTCATAGGACGTTTATCATTTATTTAATGAAAATCCTTTTGCTAGGTCATGTGTTATGTTGTATTTTATTTTTCGCTACTATAACTCATGCTTAGATGAATAACCTTGTATCTATTTCTTTTTTCATTTTTTTTTACAATTAATAGACTATTTTTTTTAGGTTTACAGAAAAATTAAATGCAAAGTACAGAAGGTGCCTAAACACTCCTGCCCTCTCCTGCCCAGTTTCCTTTATAACAACATTCTGCATTAGTAATTAACTTTTGAACTTTAGCTATCTCAGAAATGAATAATAGGACGCTACTGTGTGGAAGGGGAAACTTTTGACTCTTAATAAATAACAGTGCTTTTCTCTGAATGGAAATAAAAGAGAAGTCTTGGAATATGGAGGTAGGTACCATGAGACTCCAAATTCTATTATATAAATAGGAGCAGGATCATTTAAAATGTCCTTTTCCTTCTCATTTTAAAACAACTCTTGACTCATCTTCAAAGAGAAGAAGAATAAAGTTCATTACAGACATCAATCATAGCCAGCTCTGTGATTTTATACTTGTGAGAACTAATTTACAAGTAAGTTCTCAATTTTATCTTATTTTGTCTTTTTTTTAGGATAAATTCCTAGAAGTAGAACTGATGAGTCAAAGGGTATGTACATTTTTAAATGCATTTGAATCAACTGTCTTCCAGAAAGGCTATACTCATTTATCCTTACCAGAAATTTCTGGTCACATTTTGGGCTAAATCTTTATAAGATTTGTATTACTGTTGGTGGGAAAAAAAATACCCCAAAATAAAAAATCCTGCAATCTACCATGTATAGAAGTAACAGCTGACCTTATAAAAAACCTTTAAACCGTTTCTCATTATATTTTACCCATCTGATTTAACGACAAAATGCCATGCTCCTGTGGTGAGAAAAACATTATTGACAGAGAGATGGTGCTAAAAATTTTATTGAAAAGCAAGACCTTTCATGAGGCACAGCTTTAATTAAATTAAAATTTATCCACAAAACCCAATCCTTCAGCTCTGAAAAGTACTGTGGGATTTTTAAATGAAATGTCAGAGCATAACCTTTAGCTCTTCGAGTAAGAATATTTTCAGGTGAACATGCTGTAAGATATTAGTCATACTTTAATCCACTGTTTAGACTTATTTAATACCAATTCTAACTCAACACAAAGAGCACCTGGGGTCTCTGAGCAGACCAGCTATAGTCTTCATTTGGAATGGGGACTTTTTTCTCTGCGCCCTACTCCTCAGTTGGATTGAGAGATAGCTGACATACCTCCCAGTGTAAGTTTCAGGTGTATGGCATAATGTCTGGCTTACGAAGATTGTGGAATGTTTACTGCAGTAAGTTTAGGTAGCAGCCATCATCTCATGCAGATACAAGGAAGAAAATCTGAGACTGGGAATTTGAGTTATGCTTAGAAAAGGCTTTTCGCTTTCAAGAAGTTAGCCTTGAAGAAGGACCCCCTGAACCAGAATGATTGAGCAAATGCTTAGAGTGTGTGCACGCACTGACACACTCACAAAACCGCATGTGCTTCCTCTGTAAGCAATGCGGGGTGGTACAAAGTCCACTAAAAATGAGACTGCTCTACTTGAACTTTCTGGAAATTTCTTCTTTTTGAAAACTTTTTCTCCAAGTTAAACGGAACACTTTTTCTTTTCTTTTCTTTTTTTTTTTAATCTCTCCCCTGTCAGAATATGGAAACTAAGCAAAGCAGCATCCACCCAGATACAGATCTCATGCCTACCACCCCCTAAGCAGCAACAGGCTTCAGTAACTTTCTAATAAAATAATGAAAGCATGCGGTTCACTTTTTCTTTTCTCAAGGGAATGCATAATGAATTTCGCAGCCAAATGGATGTTTACCAAAATATTTTTACGGAGGTTCCACAGATACCTACAGATATGATACCCAAATAGCTGAGTTTATTCCCTTGGCAAAAACACATTCTAGGTGATGGTAGTGAAACATAGACCAAACACAGTAAGCTGGATCATGGTCTAAGTTTAGGACTGTTGTTGTTTTTCCCTCCATGTGATGGGAAAACTTGTAACTAGTTTCATTATGACAAGTTTATAAAGTTTACCCAGAGGAAACACGCCCTACAGAACTTCTGTCTTCTTTCATCCATTCAGGTTAAATCTCACTAAATTGCTTTTGCTTTGACCAGTGTTGTCAAAATCCCACAGACAATGCCACACTTAGATAATTAAGTTAGGTTGATTAGGTTACAGGGACTAGACATGTGCAGTAGAGCACATGAATGAAATCCTTGAAACCACCTTACCTTTCCTCACAATGGAAACAATAAACTCTTCACTTTCCCATTTATAACCAAATAAGCAACTACAATGGTGCAAAGAAACCAGGGCCCAGAAGGAGGAAAGTGTCTGGTTGTCTCTAATTGAGTTTCTCCCGGTCTCATCTTCTATAGATTCCTCGGATTGTTTTCCAATTTTCATTCGCATTTCATCCCATTAAATGGTTCTAACCTCTGACACACGCACACCACCCCGGATTCATCTTCTATTCATAATCGAGATGAAATGTGCCCACTTGTTCTGTCCACAGTACCAGAGGCGCTGACAAGACACAGATAAACACGCATGCTGGCAGACCAGCCTTGGAGGAGAAAACAAAAGCAGACCCCTCCTCTAGCTACAGCCCTCCAAATCAGTGTAGGCAGGCACGAATGAGGCTTACAGCTTTGGTAAATATGCAGCTATTGACTTGCAAGGAGAAGGGAAAGGAAGAGGGCAAAAATGTTGCTATTAAAACTAGTTTGTTGTTATAATGCTGATTTTTATGCTGTAGATAGGACAGCTCTTTCAAAATTTCTATGTTTTAAAGTGCTTAGCGAGTCTAAGCTGTGTAAATAGCAATGCAGGTAAATGTTGGTTTTAGGACAAATTATTGAGATTCGTGAACAAATTGCTATGCAGTTTCCTCAACCCAGAAATGAAAAATCATGTTGATTTTTCTCCCCTTGGTAAGCACATTAATTTAGACACTGCCCATAATGTGAAGCAAGTAATATGCATGGAATTGGAAACAACTACTTTAGGAACTCCAAAAATAAAACAGTAGTAATGTGATCTCTGCATTACTGTGAAAATTCAAGATAATAGGAAAATTATAATATTACATCACATTAACATACTGATTAAAACCTGTATGTGAATGGCTCCCACAAAGGGTTCTGATGCTAGATATAGACAGTACATGTACATTACTGATAAATTTCCAATATCCAAAGGAAAGTTAATTCACTGAAATTAAAATGTGTAAGACTGGTATTTGGGAGGTATCACTCAACAAACGTGGCTCTAGGTTAAACTTAGGATGACTTCATGTCAGACAATATGGACACAACTTGAATCAAAGAGAAGAGAAGAGGGCTATTCAGAAAGCAGGCCTCTGGGTTCTCATGGCCATCGCTACACCCACTTTTCCTCCTTGGTAATTCTACACTTCAGGGTCCAACAGAAGTGAAATCCCAGGCATCTATGGAAGGTTGCAACAGAAAAGAGCAGCACGGGAAATGTGATTTTAAAAGAGAATTCAGGCATAGCCCTGGAGTTTCAGGAGATCACCTTGGACTGCAGGCTGCTAGGGGAATTTCTGTGCTGGGATCAGTTCAGACTAAGCTATCTTCTCAAAGCCTTAGACATACTTTATAGGCACAGTTATGTTGGCCCGTCTTTCTGAGGAGTGGGTTTCATTGCATGTGACTTTAATTCTGGGGTTAGTGTCTATCTCCCCTCTAGATGCTAATATTCCCCAGGGCAGAGAGGATTCTGCCTGTCTTACTCAACACAGACCCCAGCACCTACAGGGCCCCTGACAGGTGCACACAGTACCTAAACATGAAATATTTGTTGAATGAGTGGTGTTTCTACTTCCAATGGAGCTTTGATGACCGCGCAGGAAGAGCCCAGCCAAAAATTATTATAAATCCATTAACAAGTGTCTAACATATGGCAATGAGTTAAAAAGCAGAAAAAAAAAAAAGCACCTAGTTGGCCCCAGGAGAGTGAAGACAGGATGAGCTGCTAAAAGCAAAGTTTAATTAAAATAGCAGGAAGCTCAGGTGAGAAAATCTAAGCTTCTCACAGGCTGGCACAGTCTTCCCATAACTCGTGTAAAGCTGCAGTAACTGGGCATTGGTGTCCTCGCCCTGCTGCGGACACAGCTCCAGAGAGGGCAGCAACGCATACCAGCACCACACTGGAACTTGCAGCTTCAGCTCCTCCAAAATGCATCTGGCGCACAACCGGGAGCTGGGGTCAGACATGTAAACAGACACCCGAAGTCGTGAATCATGTGCGATGTCTGTTCAGTCTCCAACAGAAAGTCATGGCAGGTCTAACAGCTGCAGAGGGAGCTGTAGCCGGGGCCGTTCTCTACAGCAGAGACCCGAGAGCCGTTGTTCAGAAAAACCTGGTCCGTACGCGACCGGGTGGGCTCCCCAGCACCCGGAACTGGTTCAAAGGAGGTAGCGGGTGGACCCACACCATCTCCAGTAGGCACACACGGCCATCTCAAAGTCCTTTCCACCCCTCTCTCCGACCTCGTCTCTTTCCACCCTTTGTCCCATCCACCTGGACACTCCAGGCACCCTAGAATTGCTCATGTTGTTCCCTCTGCCTGGAAGAACCACCCTCCCACACCTCTCAGGCACAAATTGAGCATTTTCTGCTTCGTGAAGCCATTAACCCCTAAAACAGACTTGGCCACTTATTCTACCACTAAATTTATAGCTGCCATTTCTGTGGCATTTAATACACTATTTTGCAGTCTTCTTTGTATGTCTGACACCTCAGTGAGTGTCTTAAAGGGGGCCGATATCTTATTCATCTTCTGGGAGCTCGGTCCCTGACACACATAATCACTCAGCCAATGTGAAATGGGTGAAAGGGAAACACATTTCTAAGCTGCAGCCCTTCACAGAAGTGTCCTGCTAGGGAACGTGCCAACAGGTAAATCTTGTCGGGAAGATCGTAAAGTCCAGGATAACAGGGTAACTGTTCTTGCGGAAAGAGAAATTATAGCAAGGAAGGGGAGGCGAACATGTAATATATTTATTCATAACCAGTGCAAGGAATGCTTCAAAGACATGGCTGACACAGGATTTTTAAATCAGCTATAAAAATGCTTTATTTTTAGTGGGTAGAACTGATCAGCCATTGGCATGATTTCCAGCAGAGAACCGGTATTAAACTCCCAAGTTACGGTTGTCCACAACCCAGGGGACCTTTGGATACCTTACTTCTGTTTCCGCTGTCAAGCCCAAGCCCTAAGCAGAGACCAGAAAGGTTTCAAATGCCCGTTAAATAAACAGTCATATTTGCTGGGAAGCATCCAAAAGAGATGGGTGGGGGAGAAGAAAAAAAATCACTAAAATAAGTTTGACCTGCTCCCTCCATGCCCAGGTCTGAGCACCGACCTCCCAAGAAGTCTGGCTCGTTCATGGAATCCATGTGGTCTTCTGGCTCCTACATTGTATTTTTCATGGCACAACTGGCTTTTGTGTATGATCTGGATCTGACAGCTCTGGCTGTTCTAAAATGAAAAACTACAACTCTTTAGCTTCCATTACATAATAATTCACAATCTCTGATGGAAATCTTCGAGTCACTTAGGACTCTGATTTGGAACAATGTATCTGTTTTAATTCAGACGACAGCAGTAATTCATTTGGACAACATGATTCATATAATGTGCTTCTCCTTCACCGTAACCTCTGCTGTTATGAAATGACACTGTTTCAGGGGACCACCTCGGAAGAGTAAGAAGCGAATCCTTTTACATATGTGAGTCCTATAATTTATCCAATGTGGAATTTTTTATTCCTACAAGAAGAGAAAGAACAGTGGGGCTTATTTTTTTTAATTGTAATTAGTAATGATCACCTAGTAAGATGATAATTTCACCTAGTGAAAACAATTTAATAGGTCCAATCTGTGTGTTTTTTAAAAATAAAATATATCAGAATGGAAAAATCAGAGTGTGTTGTGTGCAGTAAGGATAAATTGTGCTCTGTAAAACTTGTATATGTGAGAAAGAGAGAGAGAGAAAGTACAGTGGACTGGGATACAAAATGTATATAAATGTATTTTTTTAATGGGGATCATGGCCAAAAAAGGTGAAAAATGGCTGATAAACTGTCAATGACTCTAATTCTGAAGTCAGGAGGCATAGTGAAAATGCAGGTGAAAAATCCTAATTGTACCTCTGTCATTTATTAGTGATGTGCCCTCGTGCAAGTAGCGACTTCCCTTCCTGTTTCTTTATCTGTAAAATAGGAATGGCATCTCATGAAGTTATTTGAGGTTTGAAGAACATAAGGTGTTTAATTCTCCTATTATAATATGATGGTAGAAAACACTTGATTGTTTACTATTTAAAATGCCTAGCACACTGCCCGGCAAGCAATAAGCACTCTTTAAATGCCAGCGATGATTGTTGTTTCTATTATTATTCCTAAATTATTACAATTGTTTTATAAAGCAATATGTATATTATGATCAGGTACTGCTCAGAATGCAGAAATCAAATATTACTTTTCAAGTTCAATGGACGTAACTAAGCAAAGTCAACTGGAGCTCTTTTTTGTCTTCCTGATTCAAACTGCGTGACATTCAGCTGAAAAATTAAATCCTAGCTATCAATACCTAGGAACTGTGAACTGAGTACCACATGACCATTTCACCGGGAGATCTTAAGCTCACCTCTCAGACTAGAGCAAGGAAAAGAAGAGGGTGTGTAAGGCTAGTGCAATGATAGATACCTTTCATTAAGTGCTTACTGCACTGTTCTTACAGGCACTGTATTAAACCCATTTTAGAGACGAGAAAACGGGTTTGAAAGATTCAATGTTTTCAAGGTCAGATTATTAGGAAGTGAGAGAATCAGGCTTTTGCTTCATGCCCATTTGGCACATCTTGGGAACCTCAGCACAGTAAGTACATCATGATCATCACATCCAAACCTCCACCTGTGGCAGGCCTCAACTGTTCGCATCCTTTTGGTCTGGATTTGAAGGCCCAGTTTATTCATGAGCTCCCTACTTCCCAAGCCTTCCTGTTCCACCAACAGGCCAGGGTGACTGTTAGGAGGCTCTTGTCATATCTGGTCCACGTACTTGCCTGCCTGCACTTTCCGCCTATGAAGCAGTACAGAATATATATTCAGTCTCTCCTATTGCTCATAACTTCATAGTATGAGTGACTATCTCTTCTTTGTCTTTTCTTCTCTGGACTCAACATTCCAAGCTGTCTTTGGACTTCATTCCTGTGAGCTGGCTCTCACTCATTCCTCCCATGCTGTTCACCTTTTCCTAGATGATGTTCCATCTGCAAACATCCCTGAGTGTAACGCTCCTGATGCATGTGGCCTGCCCAGAATCCTGGAGAACTGGTTCATTTAAAACCCACTCTTGTGTATCCCTGTCCTTGGAGGCTGCGTTAAGCTTCTTGGAAACAAACTACCTCAAGCTCTGTTTCATCTCTAGGCTTGGTCACCTAAAATATCAAGGTATTTTTCAAATGAACTGCCAGGCCATCTCACTACCTTGCCTTTCTACAAACACAGTTTTGACCCTCAATGAAACTTTTATTTTTATCCCTATAATATTTCTTTGACTTGCTTTTGGCCCAGATTTCCGGCCAAGAGAGGTCACTTCAGTTCTTAATTCTGTCTTTCATAAAATTAACTTTTATTCTCAGGGGTATATCACATGTAAATGTGAAAAGCATGTGGTTACATTAAACTGTTATAAGTTGACAGACTATAAGAGCAGATGGAAAAATATATATGTATATATATATATATATACACACACACACACACACATACACACATATCCACAAAAGCCTACATTTTTGCTTCTCTCATTAAATTGTAAACTCCACGAGTTCATGAGTGCTACATCCCTCTCCTTTTACTACATCATGTGGGCACAAAGGTCACCGTATTCATTTTGACTGAATGATTATTAATTTGCACTTGTCAAATTCACTGCTAGAACTGATGATAAGCCAAGAGGCAGGAGAGGAAATAAAACGCCACACATCTGAAGTTCAGGTTCAAAGGCAAGGACTGGCACGTGTTGCCTCCCTGAACCCCATCAATCACAGAGTTGACAGAAAATGCAAATTCATGTTAGAAAAGAGCCCAACAGAAAGACAAAGAAGAGAGAAAGAGACAGGAAGAAAACGTGCACACATACATGCATACATGCACACGTGCACACACACACACACATGCACACTCGCACAACTGACTGCTGAAATTCCTTGAACTAGTTACTAGAAGTCTTTCGCACATGAATACCACCATTTAATGGCATTAGATTCTTGACTTTGTATTACTATTAACAGACAGCCTATTAGGGCCTTACTATTTACGGGTTTCCACAAGGCAACATGATTTCCCAGTAGTGTGTTACCATTAATTGGTAAAAGGCACTCTAGGAATACCAGTCTAAGACAATAGCTCAGCCACAATTAAAACAGAATTGCATTTGCTGACCTGGACGACAAAGCAAAGTGTGCCTGGGAAATTCTCTGTAATATTTTACAACCTGAACTAATTAAAGATCACATTCCCCATACAGCCAGAAAGCAAACACGAGAAACACCCCCAGTCGAAGACTTTCTCGTCTGATGGTTACTATAATGAGTTCAGTCCCAAAGGTACAAGACAATAGAAAGCAGCTTCTGTCTGAAGGTTGTGGAATGAAACTCTGACATCCCTTAATTTTGGAGTAATTCCTTCTTGTGTAGCATCAACCTCATCCAAAGGCCACAGTCCAATTTTTCTACAATGAACACAGGGAATAGGGCGGAGGGTAACTGAACTCACCGTAGCCTGCTAAATTTCTTAAACAGATTTAATGTTGACAAAGATTAAGAACAGCATATCATCATTGCCAGACTATGTGCTGGATGAATCTCATTTATTAATTTAGGAGAATCTTTTCTCATCTAAAGCAGGCAGCAGACTAAAAACGTTTTTACTATATGATTAAAGTATCTTTACACAGGCAGCCCGAGGCACCCCCAAGTTATGGCTCTACCGCCTGGAGGTAAATTAAGGTGATACTTTTCCTTCTCCCTGTCTCTAATAGGATTGTACATTCTGCTTCTGGCCAAACCGATTACACCATTACCTACTGCAAAAACCTCATTCCTGAATGCTGATGTGTGTTCTGTCAGGTTTGGCTTGAAAAAATTACCTCGTTCTATGCTGATAAGGGGGAATCTTGCAAGAAGGATGTTTTCTGGGAGAGAGAGAAACACAAAGAAAAAAATGCACATTAGTCACTGAATGGGAGTTACCAGGTGTCATTATTGGAAAACAAATTTGTCTTATTTTTCCTTCTTCAAATTCCTTTTACAATCAGCCTAATCACATTGGCCAGCATTTCAGAGCATCAATGTCATCCTAATAGATACAGGCTATTTTTAATCTCCCAGACAAATCTGTTCTTGAAGAAAAAAGTACCTTATTGATAATAAGATATCTAAATTGGACTAAATTACATATAATTTAATCTAAAGTAAGGCTATATGGCCCAAAACAAATCTTTGAGAACTGATCCTCAAAGGGAAAAATAAACGTCGTGTGTGTGTGATGAACCTTAGCATTTTAGTGTCAATGAATCTTTTAAACTCCAATTAACAAATATGTATTAAGCATGGAAAACCTCTACATTACACGCACTTTCTCAGTTTGTGGATACAGCGTGAAAGCCAAAGGAGGCTTAGAAGTTGAACGTTACTCAGCCTTCTTCCAGCACACTGCTTAGGCCTCAGGACAATCCCAGTCCGAACATCAGCAACTTCTATATCCACAGATCAAAACTACAACGAGGTATCACCTCTCACCAGTCAGGACGGCCACCATGAAAAAGTCCACAAATGACAAATGCTCAAGAGGGTGTGGAGAAAAGGGAGCCCTCCTACACTGCTGGTGGGAATGTAGTCTGGTGCAGCCACTATGGAGGACAGTATGGAGGTTCCATAAAAAACTAAAAATGGAGTTACCATGTGATCCAGCAATCCCACTCCGAGACATATATCCAGAGAAAACTAATTTGAAAAGATACACGCACCCCAATGTTCATCACAGCATTACAATAGCCAGGACATGAAAGCAACCTAAATATCTATCAACAGATGACTGGATAAAGAGTATGTGGTATATATAGACAATGGAATACTACTCAGCCATAAAAAGGAGTAAAATAATGCCACTGGTTGCAACATAAATGGACCTAGAGATGATCACACTAACTGAAGTAAGTCAGAAAGAGAAAGGCAAATTCCACATGATATCACTTATATGTGGAATCTTTAAAAAAAAAGATACAAACAAACTTATTTACAAACCGGAAAGAGACTCAAGGATATAGAAAACAAACTTATGGTTATCAAAGGGGGAAGGAGATAATTTTAGGAGTTGCGATTAGCAAATACAAACTACTATATATAAAATAGATAAACAACAGGGTCCTACTGTATAGCACAGGGACCTATACTCAGTATCCTGTAATAACCTATAATGAAAAAGAATATGAACAAGAATATATATATATATGTATAACTGAACCACTATGCTGTCCACCAGAAACTAACACAACATTGTAACTCAACTCTACTTTAATAAAAAAGAAATCTGCATCTATTAGGCCTCTGATGATTGTAAATGGAATGGATATTCTGCATTAATACTCCAAGTCTCACATGCCAATATAGGTTCTTCTATGTCTCTGCTAATCACTTTTCTGAGAAAAGTCACATTTCTTGGGCATTCTCTTCCAACACAAGACAACTAGCTGGCTTTCAAAGGTTTTCAAGGTTTAACATTTCAAATGATGTTCATTTCCAATGAAGCAATCAAGACTTTGCTCATGTACACAATGACTCAAGATGCCATGGAGAACACCAAAGCCAAGTTCAGATGTGACGGCTGGGAAGTCACTCTGCAAATCCCCTGCTTCCATGCAGCATTACAAAGCCAGGTGATTACAAATGGATTTTAAGCAAAATTGGGAATTGTTCATCTCAGGGGCTTTCAAAGTTGTTTGAATAATCAAAACCGTTGGTGTTAAACCCATGAATACTAAAGGTATACTCTGCTGGGTACTGTTTAGCAAGATTTCATTTGTTCATTAACATTCGGATGGTAAATGACAGTTGCACTTTATAAAATGTGGTAAAATAGAAGGTCCCGAGCTACCACTCAGATTGGATCAGCTCACACCATATGGAGACTTTCCCAATTCCTTTCCTGCCTCCCTCCAGCAGAATTAGTCGTTCCATCCACTCGATTTCCGTAATAAAGCACTGCTAAAGTTCTCAAATGCCATACAGCAATGTTCCCTTTTAACATAATCTATTCAAGGTCACAGCTCATATAGTAGCCACCTCTGTATCAAGGCGACATAGGTCTTCCATGAGTGTTTGCTAAATGAATGACACCAAAATAGCACATAACAGAAGAATATAATATAAATACAAAAGTAAATAGCGCAGATGTCTACTCTACAAACGTGGGAGGTTTAAAGTTATTTTTGAAGAACAACATATTCAGATGTAGGAAGTCCAGTGCTGAAGGGTAAGTGCTCGGAGGGCAGGAGCAGGTCTGTCTTCTCCGTCCGGCTGGCTGGACCACCACGCCCAACACACAAAGACTCTTCAGGTGCTGCTGTGGAATGAACTTACAAGTGTTACAAAGGATCGCAAAGCCAGACTGTCTTGTGTTTCGGTGTGCTTTACCAGTAGAAGGGTCTCCTTTATAAGTACGCCTGGTTTAAAGATAACAAGTTACGCAAAGCTGCATGGAACTACCGAGCAGTGCGGAGAGAGGGAACTGGGAGAAGCCCTTTAGTCCACCTCTGCTTTTAAGCAAGACCTTAGCAAAAAGACCACAAGCTGCATTCCCTTATATAGCATCCTTGTCCTATTGATCGATGGTTTCTGACCAATTTAAGCTGTGCCACCTCAATAATTACCAGATGATGTCATACCATAAAATCTGGAGACAGACTTGGGTCAAGGTCCGACTCTGTCATTAACCAGCAGTGTGACCTCTAGCCAGCGATTAAACTTCTCAAGAGCCTTGGTTTCCTCCTTCAAAAAATCGAGCTGAGACTTGCAGCCACCTCACAGGAGAGTGAAGTCAGAAACGTATGTGTATGAGCTACATCCACTTTAGTTTCTCTTTGTTTCCAATTTTCCGAACCAAAGTAATATTTTCCCAACCAGAAGCTCTGCTCTAGGCACCTGCTGCTGGTGGTACATTTACAATGCACAGACATTAACTTTGATTTGAATCCTCTCATGAAAAATAGCCCTTCCAATAGAGAGTCACTTATCAAACAAAAATGCACTCAGACCTTCAGTGCCAGACAGCAGAAAGCCAGCTGTGGTCCCTTCTCTGATGGAGTGAAAAGACTAAAATAAAAGGGGATGGAAACCAAACCCACCAGAGTGGAGAAGTGTGAGGAAGTTCACAAAGAAAGGGAAGCCCAGGGACCTAAAGAAACAGGTAACAGACAGATATAAACTGGGCTGTAGAAATCCAGATAAACACTAGATGAATGTTCCTGAAACTCCATTACCACAGTTCAGTGCCAGACACAATTCACCCAAATGAGGAGGCTAAACAGAGGCCAGCACGTGGCATGTTCAGTGTTCAAGTAATCACATTAAAGGGAATAGAGTATGGGGTGTGTGGGAATCACCTTACGATGATCACCGACCCCTATGAATGCTAAGCAGAATTTTTAGCACTTCTTGGCTCTAGAGTGTTGCCTGCAGCCTCTCTCCTGGCTCTCTCCAACAGCACGGAAGGGTCTCTTCAAGCTTTACTCTCAGAAAGTAACATTTAACCCCCTCTCTCTCTTCCTAAAGTGGTTTGCAAGACCAATACCTTTGGGCTGTGCTCTGAATTTCTTCCTTCCTTCAACCCAATAAGGGACTGGCAAGTGTCTACTGTGTGTCCACCACCGCCCGGGAGACAGAACCACCGGTGTGTGTAGCGCAGAGGCCCTGCACTTGTGGGTCTAACCTACAGGAACTTAGACACGTGGCCATGGAGAGTGTCAGATACAGCCCCGGATGTGTGTGCAGGGGAAGGAGAGACACAGATGGGGATGTCACCAACTCTGACCTGGGCAGGTGTCATAGAAGGTCCCACAGAAGAGCATGGAATCTGGGTTCACAGGATGAATACGATCATCAGGCAGGAGAGGGGTTATGGGAGAAGAGGTTTTCTAAGAAGCAGTAGAAACCATGTTGCTTGTAAAGGAGGGCGCCAGGGTTAGAAATGGGGTGGGGCGGCGGCAGCAGGGGTGAGGTGGAGAGGCTAGGGGAGCATATGGCAAAGGTCCATGACACTACATTCATGCAACAGATATTTTCTGACTGCTATGTGCCAGGCACTGGGAATAGAATCATGAGCAAAATCTCAATTCAGCTGCAATATTTTCCAAGTAAAAGGTTACATACAGTGTACAATCCGTTGGCTTTTACAAAATGTCCATTCAGTAGGTGGGGCAGTGGAAAGGATGGTGATGTGTTGGCAAAGCGACCCTTATCCAAGTCTTCCCCCAGTATCTGCACAACAGATGTAGTCAATCAACCATCCTCCAATTTTTGCACTGCAAATTGTCAGCGCTCATCTTTTGGATGGATCAACACCAGAGAAAATGCAGGTCTAACGAAGATTTTACAGATTACCAAAATTCATAGCTCAAACTTGGAAGTGTCTCTTCAACTCTGATTTAAACCAGCTGATTTGGATTCAAATAGCTACGAGCTAATGACCAAAATCATCCCCATCCTATGTGGCTAGTACTACAAAGAACTCCATTAAACTACTCTATCAAGGGTCTGAGAAAAGAGTGAGCTGCGTACATAGTTTCATTACTCTCTCAGGACCTCCTGGTGGATGTTATGTCTCAGAAGTCACGGGGGTTGGGTGGATGTCCTCTCCAAGACGAAGCTGGACTCCATTCCACCGGCTGCATGGAGAGAATTCCCAGTGATGACTGGAGAGGGGAGCGTGTCCTAGCCATTGACCAAAACAGTGAAATTCCCTGCTCTGAAAACTTAACATGTCTGAGGAAACAACCTTCAAGACTGATCAGTGGTTTGCTTTCTGCTTCTTTCCTGCACATGAGCAAACTGGAGATAATGTGCTTCTAAGTTACTTTAGAGAAACAGTGGAAATCACAAAGACAAAATGTTAAATTGTTTTGCGCCACATCAGCCAGTCGACATCTGCTGAGGATCTTACTGTGTACAAACTGTTCAGCTGTCCAGGGCCACCCCCACGGATATAGGCATTTGGGAGAAGATACAGGCTGAGCTGAGAGACTGGGATTCTAGCTTAGGCTCTGTCACTAATCACTCCTGTGACCTTGGGTAACACACCCTTTAGAAGGGCCTCAGCCACCTCACTGGTTTGGAGAAGGCTGTCCTGTGCCCTCCTATCTCGCCAGGGTTGCCATGAGGAGCAAATAAGATGAGTTCACAAAAGCACTTCGGAAAGTATAATTTGCTAGACAAATAAAATGATGCATTGTTCAACGGAAAATGCTACCTATCCTGAAGGAGGTTATGGACCAGCAGGGAAGAAAAACACATACTAGATTGTTTAGATTGTTGTAGGTTTCTGTTAACCTGAGAACTTTTTAAAAAAGAATTATGTGTCTTTTTTATTGAGATATAATTGACATAACATTGTGTAAGCTTAAGGTGCACAACATATTGATTTCATATATTTATATTGCAAAATAATTGCCACTGTAGCATCAGTTAACACCTCTATCATGTCACATAATGATCGTTTCTTCTAGTGATGGGAAAAATTAAGATCTAGTCTCCTAGCAAGCTTAATGCTTGTAATACACTCTGTGGTCTGCAGTCACTGTACTGCATACTGGATCTCCAGGAGTTATTTCTGTACTAGTTGCAAGCATTACATGCATGCTTCCTAAAACAACCTCTCTTCCATCCCCCACCCTCAGCCCCTGATAACCACCATTCCTCTTTGTTCTAGTTTTTTTTGTTGTTGTTGTTTCCACATTTAAGAGATTATATGTCTCTTTTAAAGATTAACCTTTAAAGAAAGATTGAAATTCTGTCTCCCAAACCGGTTCTCATGCTGCCCCTAGACTATACTCAGTGGTCTCATTATTTAAGCTCATAATTTATGTATAGGACTATTAATGTGTTAGTTTTACTTGGTCCACTCCTGGGTAGATCTGGGAACTTGAAATACAATGTTTTTTAAGATAGAAATTGCATTTTCCACACGTTCTGTTAAGGCTCCCTCAGTACTCGGGACAGCTTCACCCAGAGGTTTCCTGACAGCCCCGGCAGTAACATGCAGGGCGGTGGAGAGGAGTGCAGGCTCTGCAGAAGGGCCAGTTGGCTTTAAACCCCGCTCACTCACTCATTGTGGGAAATACTGGGCAAGTCACTCACCCTCTCTGGTTCCATCTCCTCATCTGTGTAATACGTTTGACAACAGAACCTCTTATCTATCTTACACAACTACTGGGGGAAAATTAAACAAGGAAATGTCAGAAAGCGCCCACCACTCTAAACGTTCATTAATGGTCCTGACAATGGGAAAGATGCAGCAGATGCAGTGAACTCCCATCAGGCAGCAGATACACACAAGGGACAACCTCAAGCCACTCACATGCTGGGTATGTTAACAATAGGGACATCTCATTGACTATGGGGCAAATGCAGCATCTCTAAGTTGATGATGCGAACCATGTTTTTACAAAAAATGCAAGTTAGCACCAGAGAACTTCAACTCTGCATGAGACTGCAGAGCTACTAAGTGGTGGAAGGAAGATTTGCCCCCAGGTCTGTGAAGCTCCTGCTGATTCCTGCAGCGCATTCTCCCAGCTCAC
This sequence comes from Vicugna pacos, assembly GCF_048564905.1. Lineage (NCBI taxonomy): Eukaryota > Metazoa > Chordata > Mammalia > Artiodactyla > Camelidae > Vicugna > Vicugna pacos. The sequence goes on from NC_132996.1 coordinate 12,622,518, forward strand.
TGCTGATGCTGGCCAAGCCTCTGAAACTCGTGGACTTCTGGGCATCTTCACTTCCCATAAGGTCAGTTCGCAGTAGCACCAAGAGACTGACACTTGAGGGGTCGACTCACAGCCCCATTCCTGCCGTCATCCTTCAGCAGGTCTGCAAATCCTTTTGGCTGCCTTCCTTGTCTCCTTAATCACATGCAGTGGGGCACATCTGCTCTATACTTACGTCATTCCATGGCTGTGGATTCAGTGAAGATTCATGTTTCATAGCCCCTTTGCCCAAAGAACTCAAAGTCTTGCTGGGGATGCACATGAAACTAACTAGGCATTGTATGTATTATAATAAAGATGATCACAAATGCTATGTGATGAGAAGAGGGAGAAAAACTCTGGGCTGAGACTTGGAAATAACAGACCTGCCCATCCTTGAAGGTGGAATGCGATCCAACCAGGGTGAAAGGATCATTATCGTATTCAAGGAATAGCAAGCAGTGTAAGGCGTCTGAAGAAGTAACAGACGATTGGGGTGAAGCTTACTTAAGAGACCTGAACTCCAGGTGGGGTTCAGTCTGGACAGAGTGACTCTAAGGACTTGAGGCAGGAAACTACACACCAGCAGTACAATGCCAGGGCAATATCTACAGCTCAGGGTATGGCCAGGAGCCAAAGGGCAGGAGCTCTGGGTGTCAACAGGAAAATTCTGTCCTCCTCCTGGGGGGTCTAGAGCAAGCAGACCCCCAGAGGCCATGACAGAAGTGACTCAGCCAAAGAAGAAATTCTGGGAGTTCAAGCCAGGACTGGAGGGGATGCAGCCGGGAGATTGGTGCAGACAGGGTGGAGACCTCCGTCCAAGGTCAAAATCATCCATGAGAAATATCTCAAGATGTTCTAGAGATCAAAGCAGAAAAATTTCACCTTGGAGAACAAGTCATCTGAAATCCACTAAAGTTTGAGGGAGAGAAGAATCTCTGTATCTTCTGCAAAACTCAAAGAAAAAGCCAAACCAGACAAAAACTCTGTCATTCCCCTTATTCTCATCCCTGACTTTTACTTAACCTCATTTGTTTTTGCCAGCAGTAAAATCCAGAGAACATCTTGCTGATGACTGCCTCAGGGAGAAGGGAACCAGCATTTATTCGGCATCTACCGTGTGCCAAGAATTTTAAATGTTTTATTTCATTTAGTTCTTTGCAAATCACCTGCTGATGCTCAGAGAAGTTAAAGAACTTACCCAAGGTCACAAAGCACAGGCTTAGCGCAGGCTGCTGCCACAGGGTTGGTACCAGATTGGGATGAGGGACTACGCAGTAACACTTGTCATGGTGGGCTGGAGCGGGGAGCTCCCAGCGTGAGCTCCAAGAGACAGGAGCCCACTTCATCAGCCTTCATTTCCTCCAAGGCACAGATCAAAATGCCATGTACACTGATGTCATTGTGGTCATATTAGCAGTAATAATAAAGCTAATATTTATGCAGCATATCTGCTACCACTGTTTTTGATTCTTTGCATACTATCTCTAATTCTGAGTACATCCTTGCTCATTAAGTGTTATGAGCTCCATTTTAGAGATGTGGAAACTGAAGCTTAGGGAGGAGATAGCATTCGCCTGAAGTCACACAGCCAGTAAAAGCCAAAGCCAGGATGCAAACCCAGGTTTGCCAGCACGCACAGGTACACAGGGTTGATGAATACATTAAACAGAATTGGTTTTTACCAAATTGAAGCTGTGGTATAACACAAAGGGGGGAATCTTCTATGATACGAGTACGTACATGATTATAAATTGGTTCAGAAGCACATAAGGCTGGCAAATGGCACCGGCTGAGATCCACAGCCCTGTATTACTGCAGAAGCCCTCTGGGTACAACTTCCACTTGCTGGTCCGTCAAACTTCTCCGGAGCGTAGACTATGTAGGCTACATTGTACCAGGGACCATGGATACAAAAGCTAGGAGAGAAGCATTCGGTTCATGTGTCCAAATGTTCACCTACATGTGGCTCAACTCTTAGAAACATCCACTGAGGGGAGACAAGCCCAGGTCTGTGAAGACCTGAGGCTGGGCTTGTCTATCTGCCTGCACCGTCACTGCAGAGTAGTCTCTGCGTGGTCCTCTTAAGAACTGGTGATGATATTTACCGGCTGTCTGGCAGGAAGAATGATTTATCTTCAGGAACAAAATGAATTTATAATCCAACTCACATTGCTCTAGTGTCATCCCACTATATCTCCCAGAAACGCTCCAATGATGCCAAAGAGCTCAGGATTTCTTACACATGAGGCACGATTTCAGGTCTCTGCACTTTGGCCAATGCCACACCCTTTGTCAGGAATGCCTTTTCCTTCCCTAGACTGCCTGGAGAATTTTAGTTGTTTCTTAAACCCTTGTTATGTTGTCTCTTCTTCCAGGAAGCCTTCCCTGATTCCTCCAGCTTGAGTAAAGTTTCTCAACCTCGGCACTATTAACATTTTGGGCTGTATAACGCTTTGTTGTGAGGGGTAGGGCTGCCCTGTACATTGTACGATGTTTGGCAGTATCTCTGGTCTCTAACCATTTAGATGTCAATCGCGCATGTCCAGTTGCAATAATAAAAGATGTCTTCGGATACAGTTAAATGTGGGGCTGGGGGAGGAGGGATCTCTACCAGTTGAGAATGACTGAGCTAGAGTATTTTGGTGCCAGGTTTGTACTGGGGTTATACTGGCTGAATCTTAGATCTAAGCAGAGGAATAAAATATCAAAGATCCTTACAAGTTCCATGTTTCTCTCCTAAGTGAAGGCTGAGATGTAAAAAGAAGAATTTGCCAAGTGGTCCACTCTGGCAAACTCAAGACTCCATATTGTATTATTTACAATCTTCTTCACAGATGAGAACTGTCCCAGTAAGGACAAGAGAACAATGAATTATAAAGACCTAAATTCAAGCTGTATGCTCTTGGACCCTGTCCTAAGTTTATTTATCCTAAAAGTGGAACTGATTTTAGCTTTTTCACAAGGTTTCTGGGTGAAGCGAAATACTTACAACAAGATGTTCAGCAAGATCATATCTCTCTTCCACCTGGTTAGGAATGGGTTAATGTGTGAGAAAATGCTTTATAAATTGTAAATGCTAAACCACTGTAAGGTGTTACCATCTGATTTTGAAAAATCAGTAATAAAACTTGAGCTTTCTTTCCTGAATGGAGTGTTCTAACAAATTAAAAACAAATCCTTGTGAGGAGGAGGTGAATTAGCAATAATAATCACTTCCTTTCACATTCATGGTCTCTTTGGATGGTCTCTTTGCTCAGGATGGTGTTACCTGGAAGGTGAGGGCAGAGCCTGAAAGAACTGAAGAGTCGCCTCATGTTCCCAGAGCTGGAAGGTGGACAGTCAAATCCAGTTTGCAAGAACAGATCTCTTTCCAGTGAACACTGAAGTCATATTTTAAATATAGAACAAAGAGTCATTCAGCCCAGTCTTTCTGAAATTTGAATTACTTTCCTATCTGCAAAACTAGGTAGACAGTGGAGACTGTTATAACCGATTATGTCGGTGGCTATCATCATTAGTTGCACATAAGCCAGCATTAAGGATTTGCAGACATAAAAAAAGAGCTATTTCTTTTGTCAAAAGCAATTATAATTAATTCTCAAAATATGTATATGTTCAACCCAAATCAGATGAAGGAATAAACCAAGGGGAGAGATGGGCTCCTTCCACAACTGCATGCAAAAACTCTTAATTAAACCCAGACATTGAAAAGTATTTTCAGAAGAAAGGTTAATGAAATGGGGTGGGGAGGGAAAACATCTCCAGAGAACCTTGCAGACTCTAGCTTTCTGGGCCAGCTCTTTTGTTGCTCTTAGGATAAGGAAAAAATTCTACAACATGCATTTCTCTTTTTGGAATCAAGACTGGAACTAAGCTACTCTCCAGCACACTGCAAAGAGACCTATGTTCTAATGTATTTTCCAGCACTCTGACCAGCCCTGGCGAAGAAGTAGCCGAGTTCTGGACACACCGTACTTGATCTCAGAGAGAAGCTAATATAGTTTGGTTTAGAGCAATAACCTCCTATTAGCATCTGGTAGTTGTTACAACTTTGGAAAGACATTAAAGGAAGAAGGAAAATCTTAAGATGCAAAAACGCTCAAATGTTTGACCTAAGTATAGTTATTCAGGACTACCCCTCTATGCTCTATGGCAGAAGTAAATTATTGCCAATGGTACAGAACTCACTGGAACCCATGATCAAGAACAAACATAACAGACTCTCCATAGGATCTCACCACAAGCTGACGGGTAAAGAGTGGGGCTCAAGGACTGGTACATTTGGAGACTGAAATACAGAGGAAATTGCATTCCACCCACATGGAGAGAATACATGTGGATCTGCGAATAGGCCTCCTGGATTGGGTTCCTGGCCCTGTGACCGTTCATTCATTCATCACATATGCACTTTATCTTCTGACATCACATGTGCACTTTTCTGATTGTCCTGCAGGTACTGTAGGAAGCACAGGGGATCCGATGAGAAACAAGGATAGTCATGGTTCCTACTCTCACAGAGCTTATAATCTAGAAGGGGAGATGGACATTCACGTTAACAAATGCACAATTTCAAGCAGTGAGGTATGGGAATATGGGTCTACAGGCAATCAAGACAGTAACAACACAGAAAGCAGTGCACCACCATTTACTAAGAGCACACTGTCTACTGGACATAGTTCTATGCATTAAACTCACTTGATTCTTCCAACTTGATGAAGTAACCCCATTTTACCATCACCCCATTTTAATGTGGAAGATGTTAATTTTACTAATTTGATGAAGTAACCTCCACACATCGCTTGAACACCAAAAAAAAAAAAAAATGGAGACACAGAGAAGTTAACACATTTGTCCAAGTTTCCACAGAGACAAAATGGTCGAACTAAGATTCAAACCTGGACAGGTGGATTTCCCAGCCCAGACTTCTAACCTCCAAGTTGGCGTATAACAAGGACTCCCATCCAGGCTGAGGTCAGGGAAGGCTTTGTGGAGGAGGTGATCCTTGAGCTGGAAGGTAGTATGGGTTCATCTAAAGAGAGATCAGAAGTGAACCTGGGAGGAGGGGTGTTTCTAGGCAGAGGTGGGAAACCATGGAATAGAAAGTGGCCTGGAAGGCAGAGTGAGGGGAGGCGGGGAAGGGGGCTTGAGTAACTGCAACAGCAGAACGTGCACCTCGTAGATCAGGGTAAGAACATGCACCTTTATCTTAAAGCAGGTGGAAGTTGCTGAAAGGCTTTTAGGAAGCAGTAATATTATTTGTGTTTTAAGAAACTCTCTGGCTGCAGTGTGGGAAATGGAGCAGAGAGGTTCAGAGGGCGTATGGAGGACAAGCAGGATGTAATGCCGTCGTCCAGGGTTTCGGCCAGGGATTCTCAAAGTGTGGTCTTTGGACCAGAAGCATTACTGTTCCCAGGGACATCTTTATAAACTCAAATTCTTAGGACCCACTCCAGACCTACTGCATCAGAAACTCTGGGGATGTAGTAGTTATCTATTGTTGTGTAAAATATTACCACAAAGTTAGCAGCTTAAAACAGCTCATACTTATTATTTCATGGTTCTCATGAGCCAGGAGTCTGGGCACTGCTTAGGTGGACCCCCCTGCTCAGGGTCTCATAAAGTAGCCATCAGGGGTCAGCTGGGCTGTGTCCTCATCTGGAGGCTCAACTAGGGAAAATCTGCTTCCAAGCTTATTCAGATTGCTGGCAGAATTAATGTACTTGTGATTGTAGAACTGAGGGCCATGGCTTCCTGCTAGCTGTCATCTGGAGGCTGCTTTTGGGTGCTGGAGGCTGCCCACAGTTCCCTGCCACGTGAGTTTGCTCAATGTGGCTGATTACTTCCTCAAGCCAGTAGTGTCTCTAGAGTAAATCTGTTAGCAAGACAGAGTCTTCTACAATGTACCATAATCATGGGAGTGACACCGATCACCTTTGCCAGATGCTGTTGGTCCAAAGCAAGTCACAGATCCCTCGTACAAAGAGAGAGGATTATACCAAAGCATGAACACTGGGAGGCAGAACTTGCAGAGGACCACCTCAGAGTCTGTCCACTGTAGACCCTATACTCTGTATTTAAGAAAGTCTTCCAGATGACTGGGATGCATGCTGAAAGTTAAGAACCACTGGTCCCTATAATGAAAAAGAATATGAAAACAAATATATGTGTATATATATGTATGACTGAAACATTATGCTGTACACCAGAAACTGACACAACGTTGTAAACTGACTATATTTCAACAAAAAAGAATGCAAAAATAAACACAAAAAACCAGTAAGAACAACAACAACAAACATTGGTCCAGACTATGGATTTAAGGGACATTTAGAAGATTTGACCAGAAGAACTAGGAGCTGTAGGAGCTTTCTTAGATTATGTAGTTTAGCGTTGTGGTCATGAGCATGGGCTCTGGAGCCATTAAGACCTAGGTTTAAGTCTTTGCCACTTTCTGGATTGTGTGACCTTGTGCAAGTTACTTAACCTCAAGCAGCTTTAGCTTCTTTACCTCTGTCACGGCATTCCCAAGGAATTTAGGGTGGTTGTGAGAGATAAGTGATCATCACTATAAACTATGTCTGGATGTCTGACACAAGGGTCATGCTCAATAACTAAATGCAGGCTTCTATTAAAAACAGCTGTGGGATTCAGTTTCTTCTGTAAAATGAGATTAGACCATGTAATACATAAGGCTCCTGATTGTAAAATTCAAATGTTATAGATGAAAAATCTTGTTTTACAGAACTTTTTTTCCTTTGCTACCTATAAAGGTAACAGCAACACCCAGATTATGAGTTTGTTTGAATCTTCTGTGTTGCTAAAAGTAAGCCCCACCAGCTTCCTTTTGTTTGCTAGGAAAACATCTTTCGAGTACACCTCCCGAATGCTTTGTGTACCCCCTGGGGACTCAGTTCCTATACATGCCTCCTTAAACAGATTAAAACAAGTCATAAAAACACCCGAAGGAAGTATCTAAACCATTATCAAGTGAGGATCTCATTCTATGAGAATTTGTGTGTTGTGCACGTATCACGCAATACTGTAATTGTGGACTTACTTTTCTATCTCCCTGACTAGACTAAAACCTCCTTGGAGGCAGGGACCACATCTTACTGTGCCGTGGGATAAGAAAGAGGAGAAAGAGGTGATGACTTCTTCTGGAAAGAGGTGATGACTTTTATAACCCACCCTTTTCTCTCCTGCGTTCTCTTGTGTCCCTTCCCTCTTCTCCTATCAAGGCTATATTCCCAATATTTGCATTTAAAAGAATGCCTGCTAGCAGCAATCAGAAGGGAATTGGACATTGGGGCAAGATCTTAGTAGAATATACAATGTAACTAATTTCAAACCCTCCTCTAGTTCTCTGTGCTCATTAAGGTAAAGATCAGAGTTCACCTTTCTGTTAAGAAAGCTGTTTTGTTTAGGAAAAACACCTGAACAGGTTTTCAGCCTCGCAAAGGTAAAACAAAGACTTCAAGAATAGAGACGAGGGTGTAACAGAGGAAGGCATGAGGAAACTTTTGGAGGATACCAAATTTACAGTTACTGGTTGTAGAGTTCTGGGTCATGTCATTCAGGAAGGCAAAGAGGAAAGACAGAATATCTGGGATTTTTTTAATGGCATTTGATTACAGCATCTGGCACAAAAGAAGTGCTTAAAAATGCTTACAGATTAAACAAAAGAATAAGTGAATTTAAGGAAATCAAATCCCGTATTGTTTCCCCTGTACTTTGTAATTTGACCTCTTTACGGAAAGAAGAGATGGACACGGCTCCAACAAATAGCAGACTCATGCATAAAAAAAGCACACAAAAGTGTTCATCCGAAACAGGCACTGCCATCTGCCTAGGCTGGAAAAGTATAATTTAGTAAAGAAACAGGCAGAACACGTAGTTCAGAGAATGTTAATACACAGTCAATAAAGTAACTAACCAATCCGTAGTAACAACCCCCCAAAGGACAATTCTGGAGTGTTTTATTCTGAAAGCAAATTAAAGCAAAACAAAGATGAGTCTATAAAAAAAAAAAACCCCAGCAGACTCTCCTCTAAATCACGTATGAGTCCTTAGAGGAATTCATGGAAATTATCCATATCTTTCCTGTATCTCCTACCTGCAGTGTATGCTGTCAACCTAAAATCCCCTTTGTTCAAGTGCAGCTATGCTGTAGGAAATCTGGGCTCAGGACTCTGCCTTCTTCTATTTCCTACATGCAGAACACGTTCAGAATTAACTATTCACAAGCAGTATTAATCTGGGAACAAAGTCAGAGTTTTGCTAAGGTTGCAATTAGCCAGTTACCCAATCAGAAGTCTTTTCATCAAATCATTTAAGATCATTTTAAAACAGTAGAATTCTTAGAGTACATAAAAGCTGGTACTTTATTCTTTGCCACTGAGAACTGTTTCCGTGCCTTTCTGGTTTGCTCCGGCGGCTGGCAAGCATTCCCACGGGACCTGTGGTTGTTTAGCACAGAGGAATTTGTATGCTTGTGTTGGGCAGAGGGGCAGGGTGGGGACAAATGTTTTCATCACATAATATAGACATGACCATAGAATTAGCTTTTCAGACACTAATTTGGTGTTTAGAGCCTTTCATTTCTGTGCAATCTATTGGAGTTGGTGCTCTCATTAAGATGATTAAAATAAACCAGTCTATCAATATGTGGTCCAATTATTTCAATGGTTTAAACACAGCTTTAGTCTGGTCCTTTTCTGTCTCAACAGAAGCATGAGTTAAGAAATCACTTTTCTGGACTTCCTCTAGGACGCTTTGGACATGCCAAGCTCCCTCGTGTCTTCCAAAATGCAATCAGTTAATGAGCAGATAGGGTGGAAACAAGACAAGCAAACTTTTTCACTCTTCAACATACATTTGCTATCTATGAGACGTCACAGCTTCCAGAGAGTTAAGTAGCAGACACACATATAACCCAACACTAGGATTCCAAGAAGTTAGAATGGTCTGTTTTCATTACATTATTGGCTGCCACGATGAAAGCAAGCTTCTCTTTAATTTGAAGAACTGTTCTATTTGCAGTCAATTGAGATCAAATATGATCTGCTTTTTCCTTCGAGGAGCCCACCTATGGGCTTTCTTCTATATTTTTTTCTTTTTTAAAAGAATTTTTATTGAAGTGTAGTTGATTTACTATGTTAGTTTCAGGTATACAGCAAAGTGATTCAGTTATACATGTACATACATATATATACTTTTTTCTTTTCGGATTTTTTCCATTATATGTTGTTACAAGAAATTGAATATAGTTCCCTGTGCTGTATGGTAGGTCCTTGTTTATCTATTTTATATATAGTTCTGTGTATCTGTTAATCCCAAACTCCTAATCTATACCTCTCAGCCCTTTCCCCTTTGGTAACCATAGTTTGTTTTCTATGTCTGTGAGTCTGTTTTTGGTTTGTAAATAGAATTTGTATCATTTTTTTTTAAGATTCCACATATAAGCGGTACCATATGATATTTGTATATTCTTTAACCTGTGAATCTTTTTTTCCAAAACTTGTATAGTGAGTAGGCTGTATAAATACACAAATTAATGCTCCCTCATTTACTTTCATCACACACACATTTTCATAGACACTTCTCAAAAATTACTTGTCTAATTAACTTCTTTATGAACAAATAAATTCTCTTCACCTACAGATGAGCTACAGTTACAATCTAGCAACTGGGTGTAGAATTTCAGAATATTATTAACGGCAGTTATTAGCTGAAGATGCAAAGTAGAGGTGAACGCACGGAGTGAAATTTATGGTTACTGCTCAGCAGAGAGCTGGCAAGAATCACTCAGTCCTTCTAATCTAATTTACATACAATAAACTGGGTTTTAGATGAAATGATTTGGGTTTTTTTTTCTGTAGTTCAGTCATTTATATAAGATAAAACTGATGCATTGTTATTATCATCCTCCAACATTTTAAAGCTCTGTTTTTCCTTCCTGTGAGGCCGCCTTATGAAGGTAATATTCCATTGTTCTCAAATAATTTCCATTTTCTCCCTTTCCCAGGTATATTTCATCTTGAGCTGCACTATGTATACACCCAGCGCAAACAGGTACCCATATCAACAGCAGTCTTTAAACAGCATCTTCCAGAGGTTTCTCTCTTTCTGACACTAGTCAAACATGAGTGAAAAGTCTAAAATGGGTAAAATTTACCCGATCTCAGAATCTATTTTATGGTAATAGTACTAGCTTAAGACAGTAAATAAAATATAAAACAACAATAAAAATTAAAACTGCTAAAGGAGGAAATCTCACAATGGAACTTGTGAAGTCACAAGCATCTATTTTTATAACTTACGTAGGATAGACATCAGGTCAAATTTTGGGCTCTATGCCAAGACAGACCTGGGGACAGATGATCTTTTGAAAATTCATGCAGATGGTCATATTGAAAAAGGGAAGGGATGACAGTCCTTGACCACTTATCTGTCTCACATGCTAATTCTTAGTATCATTAACACTGATTATGACACAGAACGTAACCACCCTCACCTTAGTGTGTAACAGTAACAATAACTGTCTTAACTGGGCAGACGAGTTACATCACGGCAATAGGTGATCACAACCTGAGTTCTGTGAATGGACGGACAAGTCAGTTAACAATCTTCAAAATCAGTTTCCTTATCTGTAAGAATTTAACAAATAAATGCAACAAATAAGTGTTTATGGAGTGCCTTCTCTGTGTGAGATACTATGCCAGAGTCTAGGATTTCCAGCTCTGAGCCTGGTGACAGAAGAGACTGTATCTTCCACACACACCACGGTACCTCAAGGGTACACGCTTGGCAGTGCTCGACATAGATGTGCCTAATAAACTTGGATGCAAGAAAGGAAGAAAAAATGGGTAGAGGAAGATATAGGTGAGGATAAAAGAGAAATGGGATAGGATTCCTACCCACACAACACTTTCACAGTCTAACCCCATAAATAAATGTTAGAAAACGACTTTGGAAATAACAAAAGAAGATAAAATAAGATGAAGTGTTTAATGGGGTAAGTGAGGAAAGACTAAGATGAGAGTTATGATGGACATACAGAAAATTTACAGAAAAATGGACTCCTCCCACACGAGGCCCAGAGATCATTCAAGTACTGTGTTACCTCTGCACTGTAGTTCACAGACCTTATCTAATACATCAGCACCGGAGGGTGCTTATTTCTGCAATATGAATTTTACCGAATGACATGCCAACATCCCCCAGTTCATTTCTTTGGCTGCTCCCCAATACCTGGCTGTGCCCTAGTAATTCAAAGCACCAAAGAGCATCCATGACTCTTTCTGTATTGTACATGCGGTCATTTTTCTTTCTTTTTTTTCCCCTGATTTATGATGACAGCTGCTCTTGGTGACTGCTTCTGAGACTGCTGGTCAGCTGGAATCTGCTGGCTGACAGCAAAGGCATTATAAATCCAGGAAACCTAAAGGGAACTCTCGCTGTCCTTCTCTCAGATCTAGGGAGGCTACGCTTTCTACCAGGAATGCAGTCTCAGCAATGCAGGCTGATACGGAGCTGAGGAAGGGTCAGGTACAAAGGACGGAGGAAAGTAGTGATGGGGGCCAGAAGGACAGTGATGGACTGGAAAATCAAAAGGACCAGAGTTTAAGTCCTGATTCTGTTTCTCACTTGATAGGTGATTCTGGGGGAGCTTTTTGGTTTCTTTAAAACTGCTATTCTCAGCAGAAGACCTGGCATGCGGTAAGGACCCCAAAGTTACCGACGGCAACCGCTGTTACGATTAAATCTATGATCCCTTCTGTAAAAATTTTAATTCATGGAAATGCTCTCATAAGTGGAAAACACTACCCATAGTAATATTGTTGAAAATGATGAAAAATGGAACATAAACCAAATGTTCACCAACAGAAGTAGGGCTTCTGGTGTAGTACATCCTTACTACATTAAAACGAATGAGATCTCTCTCTGTGCACTGACGCGGCAGATGCCTAAATGTACAATTAATTTTTTAAAAAAAGAGATCAAATTCAATAATATGTACAGTATCAGCCTATTTCTTTAAGTAAGATTCATTTTTAAAAAATCTGAAAAGTACAAGCATCAAGTTATTAAAAGTGGTTATCTCTGTGGAGTGAAATTAAAGATTAAAATTTCTTAAATTATACTTTGCGTATTTCTGTGTTTTAACAAAAAATGTGTCCATTTTTTAGTCATAAATTTTTACTATTGTTTCCAAGGATTCTGAGATGGTTGAGCTTTTTCTTAATAGTCTTATTCCCAATAGTCCATTTGCTACAAGATGTCCCCAATGGGCACTAGAATCACATAGCTGGTGTTTTTCTATTCCCTAGTTGGCAACTTAAAGCCACCCCTCTCCTGAAATCTCACAAAGGAGAGAAATAAAAAGGTGCAGTAATTTAGAAGACAAGAGTTGAAGCAAGAAACACTTATATTTTAGACGTTGACTCTTAATTCTAATTTCATTAGTCAATTTGCTTCTTAAAATCCTTAGAAATTATCAGAACCCAGGAAAATCCATATACACTGTATAATGCTACTGAAAGGGGACATCTGGAGGATTAGGTACCTTTTGCTGATAATCTTTGAGGGAACTAGAACATCTGTTTCGTGGAAACTCACCAGGGAAGCAGAACACAAAGTCAGTTGTTCTCTTGCCTTTCACCCTGCGGGTTGCATTCCAAAAACACACTCATTTGGGCATAGGGAGCCCTTTGATGTGAATGCTTTCCTTAATTTGATAGTAAAAGTTCTAGTATTAGTTTGCTTCATAATGCAAGTATGCAGAGGCAGCTGACTCCAAAAATACATCAATTCTTTGAACTTACCTTACTTAAAATTTGCGTTTCTGGCACTATTTTCAGGGCCTTCTATTCACCCGGTTATTAAGGGAAGGAGTCCCATCCTATAGTCATGGGGATGGCTGAACATGGGACACTCAACACTGGACGGAGAGGGTCAACTGCAGTTTATTAGTCCCAAACGCTTGCAGGCCAGGGGAGGGCAGTGCCAGGCAGGGCAAACACAGAGGTTGCACTTGGGAACAAAGCGAACATTCCAGGGGCTGTGGGAGGAGGCAGGCTCTGTGATCCCAAGACCATGGCGTGGCCCCTGCTTATCACAGGATGAAGTGATTGGCTTGTCTGAATCCCTCTGCAAGCTGGCCGGCATAAGCAGGACCTGGGCCCAGTCCCTTTGATAAGGGGGGAGATTTGACCAGGGGACTTTACCTGCAGGAGCAGAGTGGGGAGAGGACCTTAGGCCGTTGAAGGCTTTTCTGAGTTTACCAGATGCTTAGGGCTGCACATAATGCCAAGCCTTAATTTTAGGCCTTATCCCAGAGGCACAGTGTAAACACTCATAAATATTTCCTAAATGAGTGAATAGAATGACTATTACAAGTGGGACCTTGGGCAAGACCCGGAATGTCTTCGCTGCACTGCAGTCATTTACAAAGTCTATAAAATGGGAATTGTAGTCTCTTTACTGTTTCTCTCAGGAGGTTGTTTGAGGGCAAAAAAATCATTAACATATGTGGACAACATCCCAAAGCCTTCAAAAGGCCTGAAAGGCCCTCCACAGACGACCTGTCACCCTTTACACCCATCGCCCTCACATTCTGGGCATGCTGGCTTCTTCCACAATGGCACCACAGCCTCTGTCCTCTGTGCATGAGCGACGGAAGCTAAAGACATCCTCTAGACAAGCTTCCAAAGCACTCTGAATTCCTTCTACTGCTCAAGAGAAGTTGTTCATTGGAGGTATGTCTCCTGAAGGCCTAGCACACAGTAAGTGCTCAAGCAAATGTTTGTGGGTGGAATAAATGAATAGAATGTGATACAACGGTGAACACACACTTAGAAGTTGTAAGCACGACACATGATTAAAAGAACAAAATGACTGTGACTCTCATATCCCTCTTCAATTGTGGGGAGGGTCCACTTACACCCTCCTCCACCCTGTCTCCCCTCCCCGAGCCTCAGAGCTGCCGTGCTATCTGCCTTGAAGAGTAGGGAGACTTGGCCTGGGCTCGTGGGTCAGATTGCACAGGCCTTTCCACCCTTCCCTGCCAAAGAGCTGGTCCCTGCCAGCGCAGCCATGTCAACCACCCACACAGTAAGAGGATAATTTTCAGCATTAAGAGACGACTTTGTTTATTTAACAATGAAAATGGATTTGGCACATCCAGAAAAGTCTATAAGAAATCAATTCTCCCAATTATTATAGGTAACAGATTATCATGAAAAATTCTGTCTTTCAGAGAGTTCTACACAAATCAAATTATCTTCTTGGTGGAAGAAGCTGTGGAAGTCATCTGGCCTCATCATTTCGCTTATAAGATGAAGAAATAGAGGCTCAGAAATGACTGGCCCAAAGTTACATCACTAGCCAGTGAAGACGCTGGAGTGAAATCCAGGTCTGCTAGTATAAAGAAAAGTTCCAGATTGACAAGCTACCTCCCAAGCAAGGAGGCTGGGCTTCATGGTGGAGGGAATCAGAGGGATTCACTAAATGAACTGAAGGACAATGGTAGTAAAATTGGAAGAAAAAGATAGACACCAAGCATCGAGCTGAAGTTAAACCTAAATTTGGCATCTGACTCAATAAGGAAGTCCAGGAAGACATTTTTAAAGAAGAAAAGATGGCTTCCAGAATGTCAGGTCGAGGGGACTGGGAAAATGACGCTATCTGCAGAGATCTAGAGTCAAGAGTAAAGCTGGTTGAGAGCGCGCCAAGGTGATGAATTCCGTTACCAGCTCAAGATGTTCTCTGTGAAATAAATGTCTTGAATACTAAAACTAGTGTTTTCCAGGCCTAGGAAAGCACTTTATTTTGAAAATGTTTGTCTGGCCTCACATAGCCAGTGCTTAACCAATAGCTGGCTGCCTTAAATAACTTTCCTGCACTGTAATTTTTCCCCCAAGAACACTTCAGAAAAGTAATGCACCTTCCTAGCCTACTCAGTGTACAAGGACTGCTGGCTTCTACTCTGAAGGCTATTACCAGGGACAGTGTTACTGACTGTTAATGAGCCACCTGGTTTCCCAGACCCATGCCATGCTGCCCCTTTGACATACCTCCCAGAGCACGCTCTTGTAAGTTAACCAAGGTCAAGGCTGATTATGACTTGCATACCCAGAGCTGTCTAGCTGATCTCACATTCTAATGTGGACAGAGAAAAATTCAGTGAACCTTGAACAGATTCAACCTTATACACTGGCTGGGCACCTGCTCTGGAGTCAGGCACCAGCTGTGTTAAGTTTAAGGGCTACAAAGCACAGAATAACACAGTTTTGGCCTTCGAGAAGCTCACAGCCAAGCCCAAACGTGGACAGTAGAATGAGTAAGTACTCTCACACAAATTATGTGCTAGAGGGGATGGAGATATAAGGGGTGAAAGCATAATTGATTCCAGTGAGATAATAAAGAAGGTCGGGAAAGAACATGGTGGAACACTTAAAGTAAGGGCTTGCCTATAAGAACAAGTGCTTACAAGCCATAGGGACAAGAATTACCCAGAAAAGAGAGGAGAGGCCCATTTTATTTGAGGCGTTGAGCTGCATATCTCATTTTTTACCTACTTACTCGGTTCCCTGAAGTAGGAATCTGATAGTTTATATTTTTATAATGCTGAATTTGCCAACTACATAGAGTATGAGACCATGGACAAAAACAGTTCACACCAGAAACCCCCAATAATGAAATCTCCATTGTCATCTGCTAAACAGAACAGTCTCATGTTACCATAGAAATCCCCACTCTCTTCTGTGGGAAAGTATTTTAAATGAAGCTGTCAGACAGTCTCAATTAAAAATAATAAACGAAAGACCAATTATGGTCCCTTTGGACTCACTAATAAAGTTCATCAATGAACTTTCCGTCAGGTATTCAGAAACAAAAAAGGCAGCATATGGAGAAGTTTTCAATGCAATTAAAGGATACAATTTACATGTCACATTACCGCTTTTGGATGCTGGCAGTCTGAACAGAATTAAAGAACTGGTTATACAAAACGTTTATTTCTTCTGCCATCTTGGGTGGTGGTCAAGGAGGTAGAAGAAACAAACAAGTAGAGAAGAAAGTCATAGCAAACATACTTGATATGGGCAATTTCCTACAATTTTATAGAACAAATTTAATGAGTTTCTGTGCCACTTTCTTCAACTTTAATGTAGAATACTCGTTTAACCTGGCACATTTTAGGAAATGCATGTTACCCTTCTCCATCTGTGTGTCTCCCTCCCTAAACTCTCTGGGCGTCCTATTTTGTAAAGCTTATGGGCTTCAGGAGGGCAGGGATTTTCATTCTCACAGAGCTCACTCAATACCTAACACACAGACCACTCAGTGTGTTATGACAGAGTCCGTGCCATCCAATGTCTTCCACGCTGCTCCAGTTGAGCCGCTAAATCACCCCCTCCGCACTTTCTGCAAGATCATCCTATTGCCTCATTTTGTGCATCCTGTGTGCTGATGTGTATGGACTCCGTGGTGTGTGTGTTGCTCTGCTGATAAAGCCCATAAAATCCCGAAGTCACTTTCTGCCTCCACAGTAAGAGACAGTAGACTGTGCGGTGATTTTTATGACCCAGACGTATTTCGATGGCTTCTCGCAATGGTTTTGAAACTGGATTACCAAAGGAGAGACAACGTGACTCCAACATTGCCGTTTGGTCAACTGCTCTGAGCTGACCTGGTCAGGTGGCTTCAACACAAAGATGGCGGTGATCTAGCCAAAGCCTAAACTAAACAAACGGCTGCCCTCTTGACATGTGCCTTGTAGTCATATTCTCTGTGTGTTGTAGATACTTCTTTCCTGCCCACCCACTGTCCTGGGCTCCTCTCCCAACCCCCCTGTGCTCACCCGCACTTGTACACACATGCTCACTACCTCACTGCTGGCCAGCCCAGTGCCTCCATTAGATATGTGAGCCCTGAAAGGGAGCTGATCTCTCACTTGAGTTGTCTCATAAATCACTTAACCTTCCTCCTTGGCCTCACATTAACCTTTGGTCTTTAATTTCTTCCTTTTCACTTGATTTTATGACCTGCTCTCTCAAGAAAGCCTCTTTATATAGATTTGTATGGTGATGACTCCCTAAAAATAAATTTCAATTTTACATGACTATGATTATTCTAGTCCATAATGGATAGATTTAAAATATCCAAATGCATATACATAAAGAAGTGAATGAATGATACATTTTTAACAATTTGGAATATTCTCTTACATATTTCTCATTCTGTTGAGGTTTTTCTGTTTGTTTCTTTGTTCTGTCTTCCTCTGGTCAAGGAATAATCACTGAAAAACTAACAAAGCATTGAGTACTTTGCAAAGTTAGAAACTGAAGAATTCCACCGGTAAGAGTGAGAATTGTAGTCTTTGTCTCTGTGTGTGTGTGGGGGGGGGCACAGAGCCAGCTTTTCACATGTATATATGGGTTCTTTCTGAAATGTTTCCCCTGCCCCCTGACCCAGGGCTCCCCACAATGAATAACAGTCCAGAGCAGCAGCCCAGGGCACGTCTATGTCCATTGTTCACCAGTGACCCAAAGACAATAAATAGACAGCCCGAACAAAATAGCCAGCAGAGAGCTAGTGGTACACGGAGTTCTCTGCCCAGAGATGAGCGACACTGCTTGGGAGAGGTCATGGAAAACAGCACAAGGATTTAAAAAAAAAAAAAAAGATGCAGACAACCCTGAATCTCCAAAGAGACAGGCAGATGAAGGAAGAGTGGTATCCCAGAAACTAGAGGAGTGACACACTCTCCACATTCAAGGACCATGCCATGAAAATGGCGAGATCCACACGTTAAAAAAACATTTCATCAAGACCCACACAGCCATTCATACCTAACACAGCTATTCATACCAGGTGGGGTATGGGGAAGGGAAAACTGTTTAAGGCCAGTGGACATCTGAGAAGGCAACGTTCCCATGAGGCCTTCCATGTGCAGGTCATCGTGCACTGCTTGTCATAGAACAGTAAGGAACAACAGGCTTATAGAGACAGCAAAGCACCTTTTTAAGCATCTCCAGTATGTTCCCCACCTTTCAGACTTCTTATCTCTCTTTTGTCACCTGCCCAGGAGTAATCTGGTATCAGTCTCTGCCTTGGCATGATCTACATCAAAAGAAACACCCTACTCTTTACCTCTTATAATTTCAGGTTTTCATTTCCATTTCTAATTTCTGTCTCCAAAGGCCTTCCCAGGGCCCCTTGTTCACCGTAGTCATCCCTAGTCTGGGCGTCCGATGTCCCCCCTTCCCACTAAGACACTCCCCACCCCTTGACTCCTTGTCAAAGGCCTCTTACCTCTGTCACCCACATTCTGAGCACCCAGAGGGCAGGGATGACATTTATCCCTTCACCCCCATATTCCCAACAGAACACATTCACTACCTGCGTTCTGACCCATTAACACAGAAACTGTGGCTGCCCCGCTACTCTCCAGCCCAGAATCAGTTTGACTGTAGTAGCTCGAGGCTGTCGTTAAGAGTTAACCTATTCCACATTTTTCTTTATATTTTATGTATGCTCTTTTTAGGGAACATATTGGTATATATAGAGAGATACAGATATTTTATCTCCTCCTGGCAATAAATTTCTGTTAAAGAAATGTGTCACTGGCACAACCGCGCGTCATCAGAAGAAAAATTACGATAGCCTATTAGCTGGTCGAGGAGCCCCCGTTATACAGAGTGACACTGCACTCGTGTGGGGAGCAACCAGAGGAGTGAGCTCAGTGCAGGGTTTACTGGAGACGATTGGAGTGGTCCAGGAGAATCTCTCATTCCAAAGGAAAAGAAAGTCGCTCCTTTAACTCCTGACAATCAAATGTCATGTTCTCCAGTTCGAGTTAACATCACCTAAAGACAAAGTATCCATGCAGCGTTTGTGATTGCCAGCATCACAAGGATGCAGAAGTGTCCTGACAAGAGCCCTAAGAGACAGCAAGAGATACAAAAAGTCCTATAGATGCCCAAGGAGGTCATTTTTTAACAGTCTGTCTATACATAAGGCCCCCAAAGAACCCGAGTCATCCTGGGCTAGGACTGCAGGACTGAGTTTCTTGCTAGTCCCTATGATCACACGGTGTCTTCTCTGTGAGAGGGCCTGCTGATCCAAGTCCTCTTATCTCCTGAATGAGGCATAAAATACACGATCAAGTTACTGGGACACCCGGCTTCAAGAGTTAGTGTTTGTCACCGCAAAACCAATGAAAGCCAATGTCTCACAAGCTCTTGGAGAGATTCAGCACATTTTCATCACAGGCGTAAGTCCTAAAATGCAGTCTGTTCCTGTCTGTGCTGATGACTAAGATGAAGGAATCAAAGGTGGGCTTACTAAACGTGGAGGTGAAGTTAAAGTAGGTAACAACCCCAACAGTGTAAGTGATTGGATGAAACTTCAAAATTGTTGCAATCAACTAAAAAAGGATCCCAGTGGAACAGGATGAACTGCCAAAGACAGAAGGGGTGAAAACACGAGACGGTGGCTGACAGATCTGCTCTTTCTCTCTCTTCTCTCTCTCTCTCCACTCCGCTCCCTGAACAATCTCCTCTCTCACACAAGACTGAGATTATTGCTAATTCCAATTAAGTTAACAAACATTTACTGAGTACCTGCTCAATGGTAAGTACTGCACCAGTTACGTGTACAAACATGAAGAACATAGTCTCTGACTCAAAGAAGCTTATAAACCTAATTAGGGAGACAGATACACACGCCGAGAGTCTCAAGTGAGGACCAAAGTGTGCGGATGCTGGGATACACAGGGGCTCAGGAGCACTTGGGAGAGACCAGGGATCAGGGAAGACTTTCCCCAGCAACTTCCATTTAAGGTAAATATTAAAAAAAAAATTTCATTGAAGTATAGTCAGTTTACAATGTTGTATTAATTTATATGTGTATATAATATATATATATATTCCTTCTCATATTCTTTTTCATTATTGACTAAATCTTAAAGGATATGTGAAATATGTGAGGTTTACCAAGCAGATAAAGGGTGAAGAAAATGTCAAACATGCAGAAAGAACAAACTAGAAGAGACTGGTGAACAGCAGAGTGAACAGCCTCCTAAGAACCGTGACACAGCGAGCAGAGCAGGAGCTAAGAGCTGTGACACTGCGAGCAGAGCGGGAGCTAGGTGGGCGAGTGGCAGAGCTTAGATCATCGAGGGCCTTCAGCGTCAAGCTAAGGAGATGAACATCACCTAGCGTCTCTGGAAGGGTTTCACTGCAGCAGGGGCAGGGCTGGATAAGAGCTTTACAGAGACCCCTCTGGCCACTGGAAAAAGGGGAAGCAAAGTGGGGGTGGCAGGCAGTCTGGAGGCCATGACACTGACCTTGCGTTTATATTGAAGACTCTGAAAGAGTGTTGGTAGCTCAGTTCTTATGCAGAAAATTCTGTTGCAAGGGAGGCTCACATCACTGTATGCTGCATGTAGTAGACACTCAAAAACGTGTGTTGACTTGAATTATTAGCTTAGCTGGAAACAACTTGGGAGTCCAACAAGGGCCAGGTAGTTTTTTAACAGAGAAACATCCCACTGCCTTAGAAAATATCCTTGACTCTTGCCAGTATCTTCAAATGCTTGTTGGTTATCACCAGACAGACTAGACAGCGTGGAAATCTAGTCAGGTCAGATCTGTCAGGACTGGTAGAAAAAGCATTCAGAATTGAGCTGCAGAGACCAGATTACCAAAGTGCCATCAGAAATAGAGTTGGTCAGTGTTGGCAAGGGGTGAGGGAAAGTGGATAATCATGTATAGTACTGGAAGAAGTAAAAATTGTTCATTTATATTTCAGAACACTAAAAAGCACAGCGGAATAATATAATATTCAGTATATACTGCTTATTTAGCTTAAGAGCTAAAACTCCACAGATACAATTAAAACCTCACTCCATTTCCCTTCATACATCAGTACCATGAATTTTTCATTTCCATGTGTGCTTTTTAATATATTTTCTCCATGTGAATATCTCCAAAAATAATACATAATAATGTTTTGTTTAAACACATTTAAATTTAAGTGTGTTTTAAAACATGTTTCAAAACATTTAAATTTAAACATATTTAAACAAATTTGTTTTAAAATTTTAAATATAGAACAATATTTTGTTTGTTTAACTTTATTTAAATAATATACGTAAAATACAAAAAGCTGCCTTTTTTGAATTCTCTCTTTTCTTTCAAGAATATATTTCTTGATGTTTATTTGTGCTGATAAATGTATCTGTGCCTTATTCATTTCACATCTATGCAGGATTCACCTGCATGAAGACACGGCACCACGTTGATCTGTTCTTCCAGAAACGGACGTTTTAGATGTTCCCAGTTTCTTGGTATTAGAAGCAACACTCTAATAAGCTTCCATGCACTTTTAGGGGAGTCTCCTCCACTACTGATTAGCGTCAGTTCATTTTCAACTCCTCTACCAGATGTTGTTGAATTGTTCTCCAAAGTTGTCGAAACAATTTACACCCTCCACAGCAGTGCATGAGTTTTTACTGCTTCACAGCCTCAAAAATCACTTGGTTAGAATAAAATTTAATTTTTGCCAAGCTGATAGGTGTGAAATGCTTCTTGCGATTTTAATTTGTTTCCCTGATTACCAGTGAAGGTGAGCATCTTTTCATGTTGACGGACCACTTGGCTTCCTCTTCTGTAAAATGCTTAGCTGAGACCTTCGGCCATTTTTCCATTTGGACTATTTTTTTTGTGGAATTTCTTTTTACATGTTGATACTAATCCTTAGTTTAAAATTTTTATAGAAAACAAGTTATTGCTACATATTAAGGCCTTTAAAAGTGCTCATACCCTTTGACCCAATAATTACATGTAATGAATTAAACCTAAGAAAGTAATAAAAGCACGTTAACAGACTTAGGCTTCAAAGAGGCTCATCAAAGCATTGTTCGTATAACAAAAACCACAAGCAATATACTTAAGTAATAACGATAAAAATATGAAATTCTTCAACAACAAAAAAAGGGATTGGCATAGCCATAAAATAGACTGCTATACAGACATTAAAAGTGACATTTTTAGAAGAATGTTTCATGTATTGAAGAATGTTAAAAATATATTAAATAAGAAAAGCAGAAAAAATTCTCCAGGAAAAATATGACCATGCAATCATTGCTAGTTTATGGGATTATAAGTATATTTTCTTAATCTTTTATTCTTACTTTAAAAAAATTTATATAAAGGATGTAAAGTAGTTTTTCTTAAGTTATGCATATAAATATAACAGAGAGACTCTTTTAGAATTGGGCTACCAGGAGAAAAATTAATCTAAGAGACAGAATTTTGAAAAGCACCAGATTGCAAAGAGCATTGAAAGCTACAAATAAGACCAGGTTTACGTGTATGCACGACTTCTGTTCCCAAGACAAGATATTTCAGCCAAACCCACAGAAAATGATCACCCTTGGATCACTGCTGTCTCACCTAATGGAAAATAATAACCCAAGAAGTTCTGTGGGTTCCACGTGCAGCAGGGCTCGGTGTTACCCACAGGATTTGCACTCTAAGTAAGACGGATGAGACAATTAAGACAAATAGACAAGGGATGGGAAAGGCAATTTGTACCCCAGTCATGGAGTGGGCATATGGTTTCCTTGTCTATGCTTACATCTGAGGACAGTTTAAGGAGAGTCAAGCCAGATCTAAGCAGAAAATATAGCTAGAGCTGGATTCTGAGGGTTCTAAGAAGTACATTTTGTGCAGCTGATGGTAGAAAACGTCAACTCAGAATGAGAAGACTGATGTTAAAAACACCTTGACCATAAGTCTGACGGTTTGAACCACTGGCATAACTGTCTTTAGCTTATAAAACATTTGCTTATAATTATCCAGAATTTTGAAAGAATCAAGGTCAAGCATGGAAAAGAAGAGGGAGCACAACCTTCAAAATCAGATGGAGGAGCAGCGCTGGGCATGTTTCACAACCTCTTCAGGCTCAAATTCCTCATCATAAAGAATGGGGATATTAACACAGGATCAACCTTACATGGCTGGTGGACCTTTAGCAATAATGAAAATAAAGACTATGTGTGGCATGTTGAAAGCACTCAAAAAGGGGACAATGTGAATCCCAGGAATACAGTAGTTTCTTCTGCAAATGGAACTGGAGCGTCATTGGATAATATACCTCAGATATTTAACTGCTACACTATCTAAACTAAATGAAACTGAAAACTTTGATTAAAAAGCTTACTAGCAACATCATTTGGTTTCAAGCTTTACTTTTTCTGTTTAGAGTATATTTATTTTTCATCTTAAATGATCATAAGGTAGAGCACTTTAAAAGATACTTTATATCTTTTAAAAGTGAACTTTATACCCATAGTCAAAGGCAAATACTAGCTGGTTTCTTGCTCATGTAGAATATACAATTAATATTTTAATCTCACTCCTAAAATAGTATCCAACCATTTCTCCTTTGTTTTGCCAAGAAGAGACAGATGGTGAATTAGCTTATAAATCAGCCCCCAAAATTCTTGAAGGCAAATAAGTGCTTTATAAATCAGGGTTTTTAAAAGGTCTCATTTTTATAACAGTTATTACTTTGAAGCAATCTTTCCCTAATTATCTTCATAAACATTAAACAGGGCTAATTTATGAGTTCCGGAACAATTTTGGGTTTTTGAATGAAACAGTCAAGATCCCACATGCCTCTTTAAATCATCACTAACATATACAATGACCTTGATCAGCCCTATGGTTCGTTAAGCTCTGACCCTAATAGACAGAGAGACCATGCTGAGAAATTATTATTCAGCTTTAAAACTCAGAATACATTTGAAAATGACTTTGGGGTAAAAAGACACCTTGGTAATTTGGCTATGTCCTTATATACAGGTAAGAGAAATGATAAGGGAAAAAAAAATTTATGAAGATTGGCACAGAGCCTCTAAAACTGTCCAAGCACTCCAAACATTGTCTGCCTTTGTGCTGATCCTGCCTCAGTTTCTCAGAGAGAAAAAGCGAGGTGGGGGGAGGAGGCGATAATGCTACACCTCTCTTCCCAGTATACTGACAGCCAGTGCATCACAGATGCTATAAGAAAGGGTATATGTGGCAGGAGAACTTTCCAAGGCTTCTATTAAGTTTATAAAGCACCCAGGTAGGCCAACCATATTCTAATCTGGTGCATTTTCTTATAAGAAAATGTGCATTGCTGTCTAATTAAAGAACAGAAAGTCGAATATGAAAATGAATATACGTATGTATATGCGTGACTGGAACATTGTGCTGTACACCAGAAATTGACACATTGTAACTGACTGTACTTTAATTAAAAAAAAAAAAGAACAGAAAGTGGAATTTCTGTAACAGGGAACATAGCACAGAGAGTTACTTTATATGGTGATTCTTCTGTTAGTACAGGGCTACAACCCCTGATCTATCCACAATTCTAAAATCCCCAAAGCTCTGAAATCTCATTTAACTGCAAAACCTGATCTAACCAAAAACCATTTAGTGATTAAATGCAACCTGGCCCAACACAAGGCTTATTATACTCAACCCACCAGTGTGTATCTCCATGTGTTTTGCCGCTGAAATAGTAAAGTATTTGATTACAGGCTACTGCCCTAGACCCTGCTGAGGATGTCATGTATATGTTACAGATATGCCCCTTTCCTATTGCCTTTCAAAATTTCTGCAGAATTCTGAATTCAGAAACACACCCAGCCCCAAGGGTTTGGATATGGGACAACAAACCTGTGTGAACATTTCTTTTTTTCTTTCTTTTAATATGGAAGAAGAAGGAAGTTAATGCTGCAGCCGTAGGGTTGGATGTTCAAAAATGGTGATGCAGTTGCCTCCAGCTTGGAGGGCACCGTGGTAAGGTCAGCCCTCGACAGCATTCATCACCAAGTGTGAGGTTCATTGTGGGCACGTGATGCAGGCGGGGCCTGACTGAACAGACAATGGGTGACAGGCCAACAAAAAGGAACAAATCTACTGCTACCGAGCCCTGGACATCCGCAGCCATGATTAACTAAATGAGATGTAGGCCAAGGGATAAGGGCATGGAGGATGCTGAGCGAGGTCACCGTGGGTTTGCTTCTTTATGTAGAGTAGGAGTTGAAGCTGGGATCATGACTCTTCTCATTAACCCAAAGAAGGGAAGGATTAATGGAAAAAGCAAGATAATAGCTAAAGGTCCCCAAGGTGCACGAGTGTCTCTGAGTGTGTGTTCACAACAGAGAAGAAGAGAGTTATTATACATGTCAAAAGACATTAGGAAAGGAGTCACAGATGGGGTAACTTGGCCAGGCCCAGTGGACAGGCACGATGGAGACAAGGTAAGAGATGCTGGGTGCGGAAGTGATAGATTTTGAACCTAGAGGTAAAAATCTAATAACTCAATATTCAGAAATGACTTTCTTCTTATTTACATGTAGTCATATCTCACTTTATTGCACTTTGCTTTATTGCATTTTTTACAAATTGACAACCCTCTTTGTCAGATGGTGGTTAGCATTTTTTAGCAATAAAGTATTTTTTAATTAAGGTTTGTACATTGCTTAGACATAGTGCTATTGCACACTTAATAGACAACAGTATAGTGTAAACATAAACTTTATATGCACTGGGGAACCAAAAAATTTGGATTCACTTTATTTTGGTATTCACTTCATTGCAATGGTCAGAAACTGAACTTGCGATATTGCCAAGGTATGCCTGTACACCCCTCAATTTTAGGTTCTTGATTGCTTGTTGTCTATTTTCTGTTCCCATCCTATGGTTTACCTGCATAATTGGTAACAGTAATAATCATCCTGTACACCCATATAGATAGCGCTCTATAATTTAATAAATACTTTTATAACACATTTTTTTGAGATAACAATATTCCAAGGACAGGTATCTTTATCCCTAAAAATGAAACTGAGGGTCAGAGCGTCGGAGTGCAAATTACGGCTTGAGCATTCCTACCTCGGATAAATTAATTAAGATGTTAAAGCCTCGGTTTCCTCATCTAGAAGATGAGAACAATAACTCATACTGCACAGAACTGGTAACAGAATCGAACGAGGTGATATACATGAAAATGCTTTTCAACACTTATCAACACTGAGGCCCTGCAACTAGTGTCTGTGACCATGGCAATGACATCTGTGACTTTGCTCATGTTTTGCTCTTAGGAATCATCTCCAGTATCTTCTTCTCTTCTCTTCTGCTGAGCCGCAATTCATTTTTGAAGGCAGTGCTTTGTAACAGCCAAAATCAGTACCAGGAAGCCTCAATTCAATTTTCACTTTAAAAATAATTCTCATAATTGCATTGGCTTAATATGAACTTTCTGGCATAAAGCAAACCATAGTCTAGCAAGACATTCGACATTTAAAAGGCAATTCCATTAGCTTGCAATTAGTAGTTTTCACACGTACAGGAAAAATAAATTGATTTAGCACCTTTCTCCTGTCCACAGTAATACTGAAGATTTTTTTTTTCCTTTGCTGTTATTGTACCCTGGCTACAAATATTAGTTACCCTAACTGCATATCACGTAAATCAAATAAATGCTCCCCCCCACCCCTCTGCCCATAATCACGTCTGCAGCTGCTCCAGAGTGTTTCAATGGCCATCCACTGGAACTCATTAAGAAGGCATTATGTATAGTAAATTAAAATGCAAGGTCTCTGATCTGCAGACAAAAAGATGACAAAGCTTATCAAATGTATGCTTTGGCCTTCTCATTAGCTCTCAGGGTTTAAATGGCATTGTCCTCTCAAACAGGTCCCAGTGCATTTTTATTTGTTACGAGCAGAGCCAAGTCGGGCAAGCTTTATGTGCTACAGATATTTCAACATTCCAAATAAACCACTTTAACAGAAACTGGAGCCTGAGATTAAGGCCCAGGATAGCCTAAGAAATCTTCAGAAGCACTTGTTTTTCCTAGTCAGCTTTTTGCTGTTCTCCCACCAAATAACCAAATCCATCCGCCTCAGCATGACTGGTCAATCCATGAGTATAAGACACAGTGATGTTATTTCATACGAGAAGTAGTTCCCACATAGGCCTTTTAAAGGGCTTTACATGTACTCTTGTTGAGGCATTCATGCCAGGATATCCGCTTTCTGAGCTTCCCTCAAGGTTGAAGGTATTCCAGCTAATGGGAGCCCAGGGCAGGCGCAGGGGAAGCCTCAAATCATCCTGTATGAGAAACTACTCAAGTAGTGGGGATGTTGAATTGGAAAATTAAAGTCAGGGGCATGTGCCTTCAGATATTCCAAGATGGTAACTTCCATCAAGGATGAGACTTACTCCGCAGGGAGCCAGAGGGACCAAAATGCAAGGACCATAGCATGTATAAGGAGTCAGACCTACTGGTGAGGGCTGTGTGCCATTTAGACTACCATCACTTCCAAGGAATGCTAACCATCCCTCTGCCAGATGGGACTAGGTGGTCTTTAAATGCCCTTCCAGCTACTGGGTGCTATTCTTCATGAAAGTACCAGTCATCCTTTACACTGCTGACTGCAAACACGGAGGTGACCATTGTCTTATATCCCTAGCATCCAACACAGAGGGTGGCACACATTCGTGAGCCCAGCAGCTGTGATTACTGAGCACTTACTATATGCTAAGTATTTGAACTTTACTGTGTCATCACTGTCACGTGCTTTCATGGACTGCCTAGAAAGTCTTATCCCTATTTTATAAATTAGGAAACAAAGGGTCAGAGAATTTAGGTAATCACTCAAAAACAGGAAGGGGCTGAGAAGGGCAACTCAAATGCATGTTCTTCTATAAGTCCAGAATTTTTCCTTTGCTGTCCTGTCATTAACAAACTCCAGCACAGATATGGGTACCAGAGTGCCTGTGTAAGAATAATGAGTCTTTCTCTGTCTCACTCATTTCACTTCGCATAATGCTTTCAAGGTTCATCCATGTTGTTGTAAATGGCAGGATTTCCTTCTTTTTTATGGGTCAAGAATATTCCAGTATATTATATATATTATATACAGGAATAATATTCACATGTATATTACACTTTCTTTATCCATTATTTTTTGCTCATCATAGACAATTAGGTTGTTTCCACATCTTGGCTCTAAAACACAATTCTTAACGAAAAGCATTAACAAAGGAGAATCAGTCACTGCATCAAAATGTTCAAACTTGAAAGCTAATTAATAATTTAGATTTTTTAAGTCTCCAGCATGAAAATAGGAGTAACTCTGGATAAAACATGCACAAAGCATCCTCAGTTCTCTCAGAGAGTAACAAGGGGGGAGGCTGTGCTCTGTGGAAGTTCCCCACGTGGTCCCCACGCTCCCCTGGGCTCACTCTTCACCCTGGTGTCCACTGTTCTGCCTTTGCCTTCCCTGCCATTTCTAAATGCAGGAAGGTGAATCCGCCTGAGCCCCCCAGACACACTCTTAAAGCTGAACATTTTCTTCGTAAGCCAGAGGAAAGAGAAGGGACAAAAGGAAACATATACAATATAGAAACACTCACACATTTGGAGTATGGGATTCTGGTCCTGAGACTCTCAGTGGAGACAGCAAAGAGCTTTCCTGAGTCCCAGGTCTTTTTGTGGACAGATTGCTCCCCTTGGCCCCCAAGGTCAAGGCATCCCTGTTCTTTTCTCAGCCAGGTTGGTCTCTGGCTCCCAGCATGTCTGGCATGAAGGATTAGTTCATGTCACCATGTTGACTGAGCCCCTTGACAAAGGAAATACCCTGGAACAGTCGAGCTACATTCCTGGTCCTTAGGGAGTTTTCAGACTAGAAGGGAATTCGATACCTAAACAAGCGCTCACTGCACTGTGATAAATGCCACGCTGAGGAAGCTGTGGGCCCACCGAGGTGGAGGGGAGGGAGGGAGTGTTTCTCAGCGGAGATGGCCTGTAAACTCCAGTGCTCCCTTACCTAGACCACTGGCCTTAACCCTCAAAGGCCTCTCTCATCTGGCCCACACTTCCGACCCCAGACCCCTCTCTTGCATGTCCCCTACTTCACTCCACCCCTGCCCTACTTGTCACTTATTTGCTGAAAAGGCCACCCTTTTCCCCCTAGTTGGTTCTTCATCATACAGTGTCCTGCTCTTGGGGCCCCCACCCCTCCTCACTGTCTTTTCATCAGGTGTCCATCTGAACGCCAGCTCCTCCATGTGTGCCCGTTTCTAACTCTGCTCTAAGGAATGTTCTCCATCATCACAACTCCCAGGCTTTGTCACTTCATCATGTTCTTTTTTTAAAAACAGCACTTTACATTTTGTAGAAAAAAATTATAAATGCTTTTACTTTAATTTTTATAAATTTGTTTACTCTGATCTTGTCTGTCATGACTTCCAGACCATTAACTCCACGAAATGTGGGGATTGTGTCTGATTCAGTTACTATCACATAGCCAGGCCTCCCGGGGAGGGAGGAGAGACTGCCAGGCAGCAGGGCCAGCACAGGGGACTCTCTGTGATCTCAGGAGCAGCTCTGTGCTCTGATCTTATAGAAGGATGCAAAGGACTTTCCGAGGGTCCAGGACTAGGGTAAGGAGTGTGAGGTTCCTGGCCCAGGTGCAAAACTTAAGAGAGTGCCCCCCTAAAACCTCCACAGTCTAGAGATATAGTATCCTAAAGTAACACTTAAAAACTCAACATTAATGCAATCCACGATAAACAAAACACCAAAACTTTAAATAAGGACATGATCAGTATTACTGATTTTTTTCCTTTAACAAAAACAGGCTCCAATACAGCGAGGCTTGGCACTGCCCTTCCAACACTTCCCTGGTCCTTACAGCTCAGAACAAAAAGAACCTCATGTTTGGTTTCTGGACGGCTTCACAATATATCTGTAGGGCAGTGGTGATGGTTTATCAGGAGAGGCACCCCCTCCCCTATTCACAGAGAAACATCCTGTATCACAAAGCTTCTGCTATCTACCTACAACATAATTACACTTTGGCGACGCAACGTCCATAAGACACATCTAGTGAGAGTAGAGGTACTGGGAGCGTGTGTCGTGCGTGTGAACGAGTGTGTTTCTGCAAGTGTGAAGGTCACCGCCTCGCAGCATGATTCTGTATTTCATCTGTTTGTCTGACGAGCAACGGTGCCTTTGGACTGGCAGCAAGCACGCTCTGTATCCCTGGTCTCCAAGTACACGCAGCACACTTTCTAATACTGCTTCCAGAGAGTTTTCAATTTCACAGGCGTGCTCTCTTGCCTGCTAAAAGACCACCGTTAAAAAAGTGAAATCCAAACCAACAAACACCGTCACAGATAAGGGAGCAGCGCTCCCCGTCCGTTCATTTGTGTGATCCTGACAGCTGCGTAATTAGTCCAGCCCCGCCGCCTGCCTGTGGGTTGGAGCCGGACCCGTGCAGAACATGACAGTGCAGGGATCGCTGCTATGCTTCAGCAGAGATCTGATTTCCCAAATGGCACCTCCCTTTGAAAAACATCACTCATTCACTAGAAAATAAAAACACATCAACAAGCTGCTGGGGAATAGACAAGAGCTTAATTATCTACCCTCTCTTTAATATGTGGATTCAATATTTATGCTTCCATTTCTCTAATCTCTGAAAGAGATAAGAAATCCATGTCCCAGGACTCACTTTACAGAGCACTGCAAAAATTCAGCTGTGCCCAAATATCCAAGGCAGGCATCATGGCAGGAAAAAAGAAGACGGAGAACAGCTGCTTTTGAAAGCAGGCTAATAAATAGGTCTCTGGCACCAATAAACCCTGGGCTAAAGACAAAACAAAGGGAAATATATTTTTTTTCTTTGCCTTGCACTAACCATAGCGCCTCATGCTTAATATTACACGTTGAAGGATATCCAGGATTGCAGACAAGGCATGCAAAGTTCAAGATCAACTAGCATTTGAAGCAATGGCAAAAACACATCATGTTCTGCAACAGCTAGCTTCCCATTCTTGATCCCCAGGGAAATGTGGGTTTGATGTTGAGCCAGAGAGATGCACGGTGACATCAAACCAGTATCGGCTGGTCCCCCAATTAGGCACGTGAGGCACTGGCTCTACCCTCAAATGAGTGGGAGGGGAATGAGACCCCATCTGCTCGAATCTGAAGAGGTTTGACCAAGATTATCCCTGTAGTACTTTCAATTCATACCATCATCAAATAACTCCATGTATCTCCTCTGCTCCAGGCATCGAGAGGGACATTAGAGAGTGCTTCCAAGAACACGACGTGCTTATTTAATGGAACCTGATGATAGTCGGGAAGGTAGGCACACACAGCGTATTATCACTGCAACATGGAGGAGGACTCTTAGGCTCAGAGATGCTCTGAGATTTACCCAAGCTGCAAAGCTGGCCAGGAGCAGAGCTGGGCACCACAAGTCCCTTCTTCAGTTTCCATCACTCCAGGCTTTTTTGCCTCCTGAGCATTACGGGAGCAGCTTTCAGGACCAACTGGAAGGTCCCATGGGCGAGGGCATGCACCAAACCCTCCATGCATCTGAAATGGTTTCTGAAGCTACAGGCTCTGTGGCTGAGCATCCATCCTCCTGCACTCACAGGCATCAGCACCACTCATCCAGGCACCTGTCCTTCCCGGGCTGGGCTCTAACAGGGTCCCTGAACTGCTACAGGGAGGATGGACCTATGCTGTAACACACCTGATGCAGGGAGGGTCACAGGACAGCAATGCAGGACAGTGCATTTTAAAGTTGTCAATCATGTCTTCTTGATATGGGGAAATGGAATCAACTGTCTTAACACATGATAATAAATAGTTGCAAATGCTTTTTAAACTTAAACTTAGCAAACTGTTATCAAGTGCCTGTGCTTGGCCCCTAGAAGGCGCACACAGTGTTAGCTGATGAATTTTGCTAAATAAACGCCATGGGCTAAACGCTCATGGAATCATAATGCAAGGATTT
Organism: Vicugna pacos; assembly: GCF_048564905.1. Classification (NCBI taxonomy): domain Eukaryota; kingdom Metazoa; phylum Chordata; class Mammalia; order Artiodactyla; family Camelidae; genus Vicugna; species Vicugna pacos. The sequence continues at coordinate 12,654,421 of NC_132996.1, forward strand.
CTGTGTCACCCTCAGAACTGGGCTCAGCTCTGCCTCGCAGCCTGCTCAGACCTCAGACCATGCAAAATGGTGTTGCCTCTTGTCAGTTCTCCTAATAGCATATCACACTGTATAGACGCCCACCATGCAAAACATCTTTGGGAAAGCCAATGAAAAGCCATCGATCTTTCAAATGACAGTCACAGGGGCCCACACCACTTAGGAAGCTGAGCGGGTGGGTGAGGGTCACATATGAGAAAAAGGTGCTTTGCTGAGGCTGGGAAGGGGGTCGACAGAAATAAGCAGGGGCAGGGGTGGCAGATAGCAGTGCTGGGTTTCTTGAATTTTCATGGCAAAATACAGAAAACAAGTTGGACCTCAACTCTCATACGGACATTCTTCCCTATGAGTAAGTGGTGAGAAAAATATACGTTACTGATTCTGGAAATTTAAAGAAAATGACTGCATGGAAAATGCAGCTACATAACTTACTCAGGGGCAAAGTGTACAAGTAAATGTCAGAACCTGGAAAGAGCAAGGGCAATGCTGCTTCCAGATATAGATTAACGGGCATTATGACATTTATTATTTATCAGTTCGCCCTGTATGGTTCCACCCACTGCTTCAAGTCCCCAGGGCGAAAATACAATAAAATTCCATTAGTTAAAATATTTAGAACAACTGACCTGGAATGCCACAGTCTCGTTATAGCACTGTCTACCATAGAAGAAAAAATTCGGAGACCACTTGACAAAAGGTGGTGTGTTGGGGAAAACTACAGATTTTCTTCTGGTCTTAAGTAGGAGGCTTTGAAGAGAAAAATAATGCTTTTTTTTCTTACCAGTTTCTCTCTGAGAGACAAACAAACTGCTTGTTTAATTCTGACCCAGTGGTCTAAGGTGTTTCAGTGTGTTTATTTCAATGTATAATTATATTAACTAGTCTTATTCTGGGAGGTTAGATTGATTTAGATACGGTCATTTTTAATGAATTTTTTTTGGCGGCAAGGATACCCACTGATATTCATTGCTTAGCTATTTGTCCCTCTTTTTCTGGGCAAGAGAGGAAGGCCAGGGTCGTCTCTGCAGAGCAATTCACAGGCAGCTACCAGAAGCTCCCCAGGGTGATAACAATCACCAAATTGCACTATCAGCTTCTCAAAGCTCACAGGTCCAAGCCACAGCAGAGCACATACACTGTTCTCCCATCCGAAACACTCTCACATTTCCTCTTGATCTACTTGTATTTCTCACCCACAATATCTACTTCGAGAAGGTTTTCTAGCTGCCCCAGGTCCCAGAGCTTCTGGCCCTTCTCTGACCTCTTGGGGAAGAAGTTCATAGCCTCAAAGAGAAAGGGGCTCAAGGGGCAGCCAATCCAGAGAAGGTCTCTCCTGCTAATGGAAGTTCTTTCTAGTCTTCACCTACGGGACCTCCAGGCTTGGTTTTGCTTGCCTCACCTTACCTCATCTCTACTCTACCATATTCTATCTATATTCTGCCCTCACTCTTAGATACCCTGCTTGGGATCACCTTGCTCCTGTGTCCTCCTCTGCCCGGGAAGTGGTCCACCTTGGCCTTACCTCCTGGCTACAGACCCATGAGACCCACGACCATCCTCTCCACTCAGACGTTTAGGTCAAGCAAAACACTGGAAGGAGCTGCCTGCCATTTCGATACAAGATAGTCTCATCACGGTGCTGTCCACCATGGCACACACACAGCAGCAAGCACCTAAATGTCCAGAAGTGTGGGCTGGTTGAATGAATTACAGCGCACTCCTGCAATGGAACAGTATTTAACCATTAAAAAACATTTGTTGTTGAGAAACAGTAATTAATAGATGAAAATACTCCCGATTAAGGACAAGAATAGACTGCAAACAGTATGGACAGTGTAATCCTATTTTTAGAAAATGTATATATATACGCACAAAGACGGAGATATGAAAAGCTATACATCAAGGTATTAACTATGTTTATCTCTGAGTAGAGTGATTATGGGTTTTAATGTTCTCCCTCACTTTACTTATTTATATTTTATAATTTGTCTAGAATGTCCATTCATTGCTTTTACAGGAAGAAAAAAATAAAAGCTTTTGTGCTGTTGTTTTGCTTGTTTTAACAGGGACTGACAAGGAGGTATTTGGGGTAAAAAGGTTGTAGATTACTGCCATTGATTACAAGTTAACATCACACATGTGGCAATGAATCATAGGTTACTTATTATCTCGTATGTTGGGTCTGCCTCCCCAGAAGTAATAATATTATTATTATAGACAATAGTTAACTGCTCCTGAGTATTTATCATGAGACAGGTACGGCTTTAGGTACTCGGTATGTTTTACTTATCTAATACTCGCAGTGACCCTGTGGAGTATTATTATTATCTGCACCTTTTTAGATGAGGGGACCAGATGGTGGAGAAACTTGCCCAAGGTCACTCAGTTAAGCAGTAGCAGAGAAAAGATTCTGGTCCATGTCCTTCATGACAGAACTGAAAGGCAAAAATCTTGTTTGCAGCTTCTCAGAGCCCAAGCGCCCAGGCCACATCAGAGCTGACAAAGACTTGCTACCCCATCGGTAACACCCTTCTAGCGTATCTCCACTGATTTATAAGTAGCTGAACTGGATGGAGGCCTTCATATCCTTCAGGAAGCCTTTCCATGTTCCTAAGTTAACAGCAGGTTAATACATATTTGCTAAATAATAATTACAGAAGTTAACATTTACTGAGCATTTATTGGGTTAAGAGTTTGCATCTTATAATGCTAGCTCTATTATTATTCCATCATGCAGATAAAGACTCTGAGAGGCTCAGGAACTTCAAGATCCTAAACTAAGGAATGAAGCTTTTATATTTAAGGTTTTAGGTCCAGTTAAATCTCACTCAAGAATTCATGTTTTACACCACCATTCAGTTAACAGAATTTCTGCTAAGTAGTGGCCCAGTGAAAAAGACCATATTAACCAAATAGCATTCTTTCCACCCAGAGTCATGTCATACACTCAAGCTAGCAGAAGCAGACAACTGTCAATGTTTTCCTTGCCTCCTTGATTTGATTTCCCAGATCACTGCCTACAGGAAGCCGTGCTTCAGCCTGGAAAACATCAGCCCATGAATTAACAACATAATTACCGTATGATATCAGCTGACACTGCACAGTAGTAAACAGGTGTCCTGGTAGAGTAAGATTAATGAAGTGACTCCAGCAGGAGCTGTCGGAGCCACAATTTCTGGGAACAGAGTCATCATGTTGAAATGGCAAGGCCTGGATAAACTGAAACTAAACCCAGAGAATTATTTTGACTCTCCAGGGCTAGGTTCAAACTATCTCAACTTTTAAAATAGAAATGCTGCAATCTTCACATTCACAGAAACAAAGTACTTGAACACCATCCTCATGTCGAGGATATTCAGAGATGTTCCCCCAAAGCGCATTCCCTGTAGTGGTTAGTCTACACCCACAACACCATGACTATGCCCAAACTCGGCTTCCCTTTGGTCCTAGGTTGTGGATTCTTGAATGGAGAGCACGTGGGAATCCCACGTTCTGTAAGAGCGTGGGCTCCAGCATTAAAAGAGCTGACAACGGTGGAAGCTTCGTCAAAATTTCCTAAACTGCCTGAGCCTTATTTTCCTCATCTACACAATGAGGCAATTCATAGAATTGTAAGGATTAAAAGAGATGATGCATATTAATAGGGCTTGGCCCATGGAAAACACTAAGGAAAAGTTTACTATTACAATCAATTTCCTAATGAATACATGTGTACATATCTACTTAAATTACACTGCATATGAAATTTCTCTGGCCCCCAAAGACCAGTCCAATGTTCTAGCTAAGTGTAATTTTTTTAATCCACATCCACTTGCCTATCAGGGCTGCAACACACAGAAAGTCAACTCAGGGGCCTACCCTAAGCAGAATTAAATGTTATCCTGACAAGGTTAAATGAGGTTTCTGGATGCCTTCCTGCTGATTTGCATTAAATCAGAAAGGCGTCCCCCAATTGTGTCCCCTCTCCATTGGGGAAACTTGACACTGGAGCTGAATGAAACAAAAACATCGAAGAAAGAGAAATGTGTGCCTACATGTCTTTTACCAGTTGATCTGCAGAGGCTGGCCTGACTCCAGATGATGATGTTGCGGATAAAGGAGAACTGGAAGCACTGCCCTCCTGGAAGGAAGGGTGGGGAGACTCTTCCACGGGGCCCATCTTGGAATGAACCTGCGTTGTCTAGAATAATAGCCACCGGTCACATGTGGCTACTTCCTGAAATGGAGCTAATCTGAACTGAGGAATGCATCCATGCAAAATGTGCCCTGGACTTTGAAGATTAAATAGGAAAAATGCAAAGTATCTGTGATAAGATACTCTAATAGAACTCCTGTATTTTGTATCTAGTGGGTTAATAGAATATGTTACTAACATTATTTTCACCTTTTTTCCCCTTCTTACTGGAAAATTTAAAATCACATATGTGATGGGATTATCTATCTACTGGATCTTATAATGTTAGTGCTGATGTTGATCACAAGGTCCACAATCATTCATGGGTGTACAACATTTTGTTTTCCTGAAATGGCCAATCATTTGATGGTTTCATACATCAATTAGACAGCTAATAGTTGTTAACGTTAAAACAAAACCGGAATGGGCAATAAAATAATGCCTCGGACAATACAGTCCCCTCAATAAACGTTAACTATTTATATGTATAGTTTTTATCATGTTGAATACAGTGAGTCAAAGCTTAAATTTAAGGAAAGCAAATTTCTTTAGTCCAGGACTTCTCAGAGTTACTTCTCTACTTTATATGGAATCTGATTCTCAAAAAAGGTATGTGGCCAGTGTTTCTCAGACTCATTTGATCACACATCATTTTTAATTTATTATCATTCTTTGAGCACCTTAAGGGACTAATTTTTTTTTTCCAGAAAAGGTTTTGGGAAATGGTTCTAATATTTATTTGGAACGTGGAGAGGTAAAAAAGATGAGAATATTATTTGGGACCAGAGAAACTGGAGTGTGACTAGCACAATAAAAAGAGCCCAAGAAAGAGGAAAGGGCCATCTGGCCTGGCCCAATGTACATGGTACATAGTACACAATAGTATATGATAAATACTTAACCCATAGCATTTGGTTTTATTGGTGAACAGTTTGAAAAGCAGCACTTAAGCAATAATCTGTCTTATTATGACCCACTCACTGAACCTAAGCCCTAAAAACATCTTTCGATTAATTTCTTAACATTCAAATCTTCTCAAAGCTGATTGTTTGGGGGGAGTGAAGAATAGGAGCTAATCGGCTGTGATGTGAGCAGCAGCGGGCAGAGATCAGTAACAAGGACAGGGGTATCAACTTAGGGCTACCATGAGGATGCTTATACGCAGTTATCCCCTCACCCTCTTTTCAGTCATTTCCATCAAAGAGCGAGTATATGCTTGTTCTATTGAGCACTGACTGAATCACAGCACACAGGTCATTACAGCACTGTCCCTATGGGTATATGTTCCCACCATAATACTTTAGCAACCCTTTCCTGCCTTGCAGAAAATCTCTTCTCTGCATGTTCTTTACCAACTACCACTCCTCAGTTATTGATCAACCTCTCCTCAGTGGCAAAGATGTTTATGATGCGCTTCACAGTGACAAAGGACTTCCATTAATCTCTGATTGCCTCTTGGTAGTGACTACTAGATGCTTGGATCATTTCCCTGAAGGTGTGTGACATCACTGTAAAGTCCATGTTTTTACAGCTAGAAGGATGCTCTATGGACAGTCAGGTACTATCACTTGCATACTTTCTGGCATTTGTTCCAACAATGTGAAATAAAAGCCAGAATGAGTCCAGAGGAAGAACACACCACCTACAAGAGCTCACCAGCAGAGAGAATGTACGGAGGGAGCGCTAATGCTCATTGGCTGAGAGCATACCTACAATCTGCTCTTTTAACTCCTATTGGCTGAAAGCTAGCACCCATACTCAGAGCTGTCATTAGACAGATAGAACTGTATTCCAACGAATTGTTTTCTCTCTCTCTCATCTGTCCATCAGTCTATCTACATACATTTAAAGAAAATTTCAGAGAAAATAGTGCTATAAAGAATCAGAGTTGTTGGGAGAAGTGTTTTAAAAGACATGCGCTCAAAAACGTTGCTTGAACATTTTTTAGGCAGGTACTTGTGACCAGTTCCTGCTGGGCACTGTCACAGCTTAGGAAAAGAAGGTGCACATATACAAGTACTGTGGCCTAAAAGTTGTTTTTGTTGCAGAAAAGTTAATGCAGCCTGCACCTAACTTTTTTCTCCCCTGTAAAGAAGTTTCTCAGTTCTTGCCCCTGTTCATTAATTTGGTTGCCAATTATTCACTTCTCTCTGTTTCACATGATGGATGCTACCAGGAAAAATCACAGGAAAAGGCAGTATTAAATTTCAGAGAACTATCTACATGTATATGATAAGGAACATCCAAACACTGCCCGGCTCACGTAACTAACGTTCACTTCCTTTCATTCAAAAAGCTTTGCTTCTTTCCTCCTTTAATGTCTTTCATAAATTTGTTCTCCAGGGACTGTTGGCTGCTGTTAGTTATGCATATCAACTCCCACTGGGCCAGAGGAAACTTAATTATCCTAATTTTCAAGGTCAGAGAAATATCCAAAGGTGCCAGTTTGACAGCCCAAAGAATAACCCGAGCTCAAGGGGATCAGAGACAGGACTTGCTATGGAAGGCTGGTTTACAACCTTATCCACGGAGATGTGCTGAAGGTTCACTTGCTTCACAACCCAAATTAAATTGCTTAGGACAAGCTCCCCCAACCAGTGACCGGCCAGTGAACCTGGCTGTAAATAGGAAACACTTCTTGGCCCATGAGGGGAGGGCAATTTTCTCTACAGGGTCCCTCAATACTGCAGCTTTTTTCAGACGAGCAAGTGCTTACCTTCGCAAAACCACTTAAACCTTCCTGCTTATCCACTGAGGTTTCAGCCGCGAGGACAAGAAAGAGAGAAAGGAAGAAAGGAAGTGCTTTGTCAAATTTTAAATGAAAGCTGTTTTGCAGTTTTTGGGAAAAGTAACTCCAGAGTAAATTTCAAGAGACTGACTAGCAAGAATCAGGATTCTACTTGAAAACATCTTGATTTCTTAGGCAACCTGTATCTGGAAGCCCAAGTTTACAGGATGTTCAATATTACAACTAAGGCGAACCATACTGAAGGATGAGTTTCTAAGCAATGCAAATCTATCTGGGTAAAAATATTTCATGGAAACATAGCCAATAAGACATCCATCCTTTTCATTTAGCATTGCCACAAAGGCAAAGGATATTTTAGGTTCTTTAAAATTACCAAGAGGTAAGTAGATTGGGATTTCACGGCTTCTGGATATAACTTCTGATTCATCGAGAAGAGATACAATTCCAAGTTCCCGTGTCTAACTCTGGGTATAAGATTTACCTCTTTCCTCCTCCTTCCCAAATCTTGCTGCTGCTAATTGTTTCCAGCCCTGTGTCGTTCATAAAGCCTTTCGGGAACCAGAGACTGTGATGCTATGTCTCCTTCAGGCCCTTTATCAAGCTCATTCATAAAGATCTTCCAAGATGTCTCCTCGTGGAGACTGGACCCATAAATCCCTCTGCCACCAGCCCACCCCTTCCATGTAGCCACGAGGAATCTAAACTCTGGACATGACTCCAATTTGGGAACAAGGTCCCACCCCCGCAGGAAACTGTGTAAGCCGTCCTTAAAGAGGGTGCTGTTCAGCCATCCATTGCCAAAAGTTTAAAAATGCAATTAAAACTTTAAATAGTAAGCACCATGATAATCACATTTGAAAGAAGGGGATTAAAAAAAATCAGGCCTTGGGACAGGTAATGGGCCCTTAGCTGGCCTGCCAGTTCTGAGAGCATCGGCTCAGGCAGGCTGTGCACAGACAGTTGATGATTGTCACAGATGTTTGGTGCTCAGGCAGCGTTCCTCTCTGGCTAAGGAGGTGGTTACTGCTGGGAAAGACAAGACCTGGGGAAGGAAGCCAGTTTCCAAATAGTCTGTGGTCTAAAAGCAGGCTTCTCAGACGTGGATTTCGGGGTATCAGGTCAGAGTCAGTTTCAGAAGAAGCCCAGTGGCCAGGGCAACTTCATGAGAAGGAAGTGATCTATATTTGGGAAGAGAAGAACACTAGAACTTTCAACAGAGAGTTCACAGCAAAAGTAGAGGAAGCAAACCTAAAGGAGAAAATATCTGTCTATCCTTCCTGGATAGCTGATGTAAAATCTTGTTTTGAATTCTAGAGGATGAATGAGCTTTCACAGCTTTTTCCTGCATCAAAATTCCAATTTTTCAATTCGGAGGAAAGCTCTAACTTAGCCCGAGGTGGAAGAACGGAAAGACTGTATTCAAATTCCACTGCTACGGAGCTGCTGAAGCCTTTTTTGCAAGTACCAAGTTTCTCTGTGCCTCAGGTTCCTCATCTGAACTTGACCCTATACTGCTGTCAAGAGGACATATGGCCCCTAAACGTACTCCTCTGGCTGCTCCCCAACACTTGACTCACTCCATTCATCTCCAGTTGGAGTGACTCACTGGCTTAGCACATTTGGAAAGAATAACGAGGGGCCCTCCACTCAGCCGTACTGTTTTCCCTCTTGGGATTGAGCTGCCCATAGGGAAGCCCAATTCACCTGCCCATCTCAGGGCTCAGATGCTGCTGGGGTCAGGGGACCAGATGAGGAAGCTTGCACTGCTGTTGTGACTGGCGGGCACATCTGTCTATTTCTGGGATTCATTCTTTGCAAGCGCGTTTGACTCCAACACTAACCTACATCTGCCAATTTAGCATCTCTACAATAAAGATGATATTCTGACCTCCATCTCTTTAGCTTTTTTCTCAAATGTTCAGAACTCAGGTTGAGAGGAATGATGCTCTTTCTTAGTCTCCCTCAGGCACCCCCACCAATCACCAATCTGCAGACTAGGGGTCAGGATGTCGTAAGGAGTAAATGAGGAGGCACCTGAAACCACGTACCCTTGAGCCCCGTTCAGAATCAGACTTCATGAAAAGTTGGCTGAATTGTAATCTTGCACCCCCCTGCTGAACTAGTGGCCCAAGTAGGCCCCACACCAATAAGCCAACCAGCCACCAGCATCTCCAGACTCAAGACAAGAGGCTGGCCCCTGAGCAGCCACACGGTGCCCTTGGGAACTACCTAGGTAGCAACACCTGTGAGCCTTGTAGTCCGTTTTGGAGTAACAGCATGAAAAGCGTAACAGCAGAATTCAGAGATCAGTGGCTCTAAACTGGGCTTAGTAACAAGTCATATTCCCAAGACTGAAGGCAAAAGAGCCGGGAGAAAGAAGCGTGAATCCTGTTTTTCCCAGCACACTTTCAGCAGGACACAAGGACAATAAATTAATGAAGGGAGGGAGCCCAGTCTTACCAAAAACTCCAGCTGTGGTTAGAGGAATTTATCACAGAGAATGAGAAAAGAAACTGGAATTCTGAGTCAAACATGTCTGCTAAAAACGAATTCATAATATGAAAAGGAATATATGTATGTATGTATATGACTGAAATATTATACTATACACCAGAAATTGACACAACATTGTAAACTGACTATAATTCAATGAAAAACACTGCAAGTTAAAAAAAATACGATTCATGTTGTAAACTCAGAAATGTGGGAACTGTTTAGTTTTTATTCTGCCTGCAAATGTGTTCTGTGCTACCCACGCCTGTCTGAGTACAGATTTTGCATCTTAAAGATTAGTGAGGATGATGAACAATTCTAAATATCAAAAGTAACTGTTTCCATGACTTTAACTGAATAACAGAACAGGCCCAGGACTTATAATTCATAATGCTATGCATTTATCTGCCCTCTGAAAATAAGAAACCTTCAAGAGTCACCTCTTAAGTGGAAATGCACATAAATCCAGGTACAATCTTGAAAAAAAAGAAGGGGAAGAAACTTGGCAAGAGCAAAATGGAGCACTCAGCTCTCTGGGGGTAGGTAGATAATGATACTGACATTTATTGGATGCTTGCTTTTTGCCACATATTGTTCGAAGCACTTTCATAAATTCATTTCCTTAGTCTTCACAACAAACTTTGAAGATCAGTGGTATTTTTACCCCATTTTATAATTAAGGGAATTGGCCACAGTAAAGCAAAAAGACTTGTCCAGGGTCATGTAACTAGTAAGTAGCTGAGCCAGGAGCCAAACCCAGGCCATCTGGTCCCAGAATGAGTTCATTCAGCCATTTCCCACAAGCCCTCCCTCTGGCTCTAGAGTGAGCTTCTAAAACTTCGAGTTCACTTGAAGCTCATTCTGGATCCTACTGAACTGTCACTGTAATTGCAAGATTTTATTCAGTATCCACCCTCTGCAAAGGTACAAGTGCTCAAGACAGGTCCTACTACCTTCCCCTCCAACTGCTTATGGGATTAGCATTGGATAAAAGGAGCCACTCAGAATCTTTTCTTTCCACTTTTCCTTCCAGAAATGTTTCCACATCCCTGACTATTGGCCCTGGCTCACAGCAGTAGATGGACATGCTTACATGAAGACGCTTGCTCTGGCAAGGTACCCAGGGAAATCTTGTCCAGATTCAGCAAAAGAAGCGTGTTATCTATTTCCAAATAAGACCAGAGAAACTTTACTCTGTGTCTTAATCTCATAGGACTTATACACACAAGTGTTACTGTAATAGGGAAGAACAAATCTGACTCCATATTGGATCTGTTTCTTTTACTTTAACCTTTGAATTCTATTCCTTTTGCTACAAGTTAAGAATGTTGCATCTAGCCTGAGATATACAAGATAGTCTATTCTCAAGGCTCTCACCTTTAAAGGTATAAAACTTTTACATCTATATAGCGATGAAAAGTCACAGAACAGAAAATAACATTTGTCCTGTTGGAGGTTTATAGGAATACTGTGACCAGACCTACATGGACAGCTCAAGAACAAAGGATTCCAGCACCAAGAAGATTGCAGCAACCAACCACAACCCCTCCCCTTTTGGCATAAAAGAATCCTGAATTTTAACTTGAGTAAGAATTTTCTTTGGGACACCAGTCCACTGTCTTCTTAGTCTGCTGGCTTTCCAAATAGAGTCAACATTCTTTGCCCCAACAACTTGGCCCTTGATTTATTGGCCTGTCCTGCAGCAAGCTATATGAGCTTGGACTTGGTGACTGGTTACCTGTCCAGTTACTGTACTTCACGTGGGGGTCAATGGCATTTTCCTTATAATACTATTTAGCTGTTACTGGGCAATTGGTGGGCCAGGCTGGTACTTCTTGAAAAGCTCCATCTTTATTTTGTCACCTAGTCTTTATCTATAAGTAGATGTTACTGTTCTCACTTTACAGAAGAGAAAATTGAGACTTGAAGAGATCAAGTAATTTCCCCAAAGTGACTCAGGGGAGTGAACGTTGGAACAAGGATATTAGCCCAAGTCAGTCTAACCCTGAATTATGTGTTTGAAAGCACTACATACATATGTGGATGTATATATATTACATCATATATATAAAATATGTATTATATGGGTGTATAGTATTTCCAGTTAGTTAGAGAAAATGTTAATAAGAATTATCAGGCTACATTCGATCAACATTTATTTGCTACCCAATTTGTTCTGCAGTATGCCAAGCTCTGCAGATTTAGAGATGGGTTTTGGACAGGGTAGTCAACCACAAAAAGCTTACAGTCTAGATGATTTTAAGAGATAGAAAGTGTTGAAAATGCTAAGACATAAGACTACAAATCCAGAGGCATCGACTCAAAGGACCATTTGCAGAGATTTACTTGATGAATACCTGGAACTATCTGAAATTGCATAAAATTTCTCTGAATAAGTGAAAAACTGAATATAAAAAAATATATGCTCCATATGCAGTGATACAAAAAATAACAGGTCGAAGACTAGAAGACAGTAGACAAAACAAAAATAGTTTTCATATGGGATTATAAATATAGCCTATAGACATATGGATAGCTCTAAAATTTAATACGTGAGAAAATTATTATAGAAACACTTTATATTCAAGAAAATCATAGTATATTACTTTTTTTGTCAGTGAAAATAAGAGAACCATGTAAAGGGACCAGCCACTCTAAAAAAATCTATTGCATACTTTCTAGTCTTGGTATTTTGATTAGGAAGCTGGTTTTAAACCTGATATTGGTTAGAAAACCTGAAGTCCAAAATTGGCTAAAATCAGATATGAAAGAGAGAAAAGAGACTGAGGAAAGGGCTCATGGAAGAGCTGATGGGTAGGTTTAGGGTCCATAGAGGGTCTAACTGTTAAGAGCAGCCTACGCTCTAGAGCCAATCTGCCTCTGTTACATCCCAGCTCCAGGACTTCAGGTGAGTTACTTAACATCTCCCCTGGCCTCAATGTCCTCCTCTGCAAAATGGGGCTAGCAGCACATCACACAATGTTGTTTTGAGATTATGACACATATTATTATTCTATTATACATGACACATGTCAGTTATTATTGTAACATTGACTTTGACTTTCCATAAACCTTTTTTATGCTTCCAACTTGACCTTAACTTATTTGGCTGGGGTCAGTGACTTTAGGTCAAGGAACTGTTGCGTGTATATATGACTATACATGACAGGTAAATTCCTCAAAGAGGTTGATTAGTGTATTCACAAATGGATTAGAAGTTCAATTTGCACTTCAGTTGTAAAGGACATAATTTGTTACCATTGAACTTTTTCCCCTAACAGCAGATTTTAGAAAGAGAAGATACTGATCAACCTGAGGTCATTACTATAAAACACCAAACTGTAAAATTCCACACCTACTTGTGAAAATCACTCCCCACATCCTTAATGCTCTCATCACTGAACTGTCTAATGATTAGAAAGATGCAAGGAAACAATCACAGATGAGAGCTGTGACCAGGCTCCTTTATAGGTGGAATTATAGATAATTTTTTCTTGTTGAAGACAATATACGCATACATACATATACACATATATACACACATACATATATAAAAATATACATGCATACATACATAAAAATAAGTGTTCAGCCATTCTTAATCTAAAATATCATCAGAATCACTTATAGACCATCTTAAACATGCAAACTCCTTCCCCTGTCCCAAACTCCAAAGACTCACAAGCCAGAATTTCTGTGAATTTGTATTTCTAAGCAGATATTGAGATGATTCTGAGTTCCCGCCAGGCTGGACCATCACAAGACCCGTGTGGGATGTCTTCCTTTGCTCTGTGGGTGATGAGATCCAGCAACCCAGACCTGGATGCTATCCCTCCCTGAAAGGTGGGAACTCTTCTAGGAAGACAGCGTAAATCAGTGATTCCCAAAGTAACTGGATCAGAGTCTCCTGGAGAAGTTTGGAAAACACAGCCACCCAGGCGCTGTGCACAGCGATTATGACTCCACTGTTCTGGGACATTATTACCCTGAGCATCAACTGGAAAAAATTCGAATGTGATTCTAAACCACAGCCAGGTTTGAGAGCTACTGACTTAAAATGGTATCTCAGTTACCAGGGCTGCCACAGACTGGGTGGCACAAACGATAGTTTTTACTTTCTCACTGTTCTGATGGCTGGGAGGTCCAGGATGGTGTCAGCAGGGTCGCTTTCTCTTGAAGCCTCTCTCCTTGGCTTGCAGATGGCTGTCTTCTCCTGTGTCTTGACGCTTTCTTCCTGCTCGGTATGTCTGTGTCAGACTGTATTAGGGGCCATCCTAATGGACTGGTTTTCATTTGATTAGCCCTTTAAAGACTCTATTTCCAAATACAATCACACGCTGAGATACTGAAAGTTAGAACTTCAACACATGAATGGGGAGGGGAGGTGCACAATTCAGTCCATAACAGTTTGTAGATTTTCAATTATTGTGTGTTATCAAAATGATAGAACCTTTTCCTTCCAAGACAGAAGCCACTGAAAGAGAATAGTCATTACATTTCAGTGATGCAGTTTCTGCTAACTTCTTGTCAATGTGTCTTTCAGAAAGAAAAGGGCTTGTGCGTTGACAGATGTCACAATCAGGGCTACTTAGCATTCTTACCTAACTTTTGTAAAACCAGGTATTTCATTCTTAAAAGATCAGTGTGTTTCTAAGAAAATAATATAAACTATATTCCACATTATTTTTCCCAGTAATATTCATTCATATCATTAAAGGATTTTTCTTCTTGGGAATGTGGTAGACATTTCCCCTTTGTCTAAGATGAACTCTAACAATTATCTATGTCTCATGGTTTCTTAGAATGATGCAACTCTTATTTCATTTCTCTATCAAATGTTCAATATAGCACTCTCGCTGTGCAAGACACCAGATCAAGCCTTTTTATATAAATAGATTAGCTCACATTATAAACTCCACATTGTACATTTCACATGTAGCCCTACGTATGAAGATATGGACTTTGATAGAAAAAAATGTCAGACTTTGAACCAGAAGTTCAAGCTCTAGCTCTGTCACTTAAGTTGAATGACTCATAGAAAACAATGTCACAAAAAACGTAAGTTTCCTCACGGTGACATTAACTAGGTCATTTTGTAAATTACTCACTTTGTAAATTATAAAAGAATAAACAACTTGAAGGGCATCATTAAGATTTCTTCCTCTTCTTCATTTTCCCCCTCTTCCTAACTTCTCTTTCTCCTCCTCATAATTCTTTTTTTCTTCTTCTTATTATTATTATATTACCACCACCAAGAACATGACACTTTGGAACAAGGGATTAGAGGAGAAGAACATATTGAGAAATAGTCATCTCCCCACAAAAAATAAATTGGTTTCTTGCAAAAGCCCTTCAGGAAATAGCTGAAAATATAATGTCTTAGAACAAAAATAAAATACATGCTTCCTGCTAGACTGGCCTTGGTGACTTGAAATATTAACTGGACAATTCTCATGTGTAAGAGACCACATGGCGATTCATCTTTGGTTTTCAACTTCTGTTCGCAGGGCCAAGTCAAGGGCTTAAATCACATACTGGCAACAGTTCAAAAGAATCCAGGAGAACCTGAACATTTCTATAAAAACAAAATAAAAAGAAAGCAGGCTGTGTTAAGTTGTTAGAACGAAACACATATGCCAGGAATTTTCTCAGTAGCTCTGTAAGCGTCTGACAATACAGTACGGCGTGCACTTGGGGACTGTCGGCTACCGACATCCCATCCCTGTTCCCCAACAGCTGCGCCAAATTTGGGAAGCTTATTTTTAGAAACAATAAACTAGGAAGAGCCTCTCCTCTCTCAAAAGACTGGTTTGCTGACTTAATTTTTCTCTCACTGATGTAGGAGATTCCAGAATGACATTTCTAGGTTTGAAAACACAGGCTCTTGCACATGTACAAGACACGGAAATATTCCTTGATGAAACCTTTCAAATGGTTATGTTTATAATTTATAATAGAATCAAAACAGATACAGAAGGGAAATCAACTGCTGGCAGGTCAATCAGCAGACAGCCTCCGATCTGTGTGTGCCTGTATCACTGGAGCGCTTTCAAAGAGCTTACATGTGTTGCACAGTGTTTCACTTGTGATTAGAAACATTTGGGGAAATAGAAAAAAGGGAATTCTGGTTCAGAGGATGCTGAGGCTCAAATACCTTATCTCAAGTATCTTAGCTAATAGGTAGCATGGAAAAAAATGAACATCATGTCTTTAAAGATGTAGTTTGGGATTCAGGATAATTACCTACCAAGCTTCATCACTGAAGGCGGACACATCTTGCTTTGTGGTTCACTAGTGTGGGAACATGGCTTCTCTGGGTACCAGAGCAGCAGGCAGATATAAACACATTAAAACACATTAGGAGGGGAGGGTATAGCTCAGTGGTAGAGTGCATGTTTAGCATGCACGAGGTCCTGGGTTGAATCCCCAGCACCTCCATTTAATAAATGAATAAATAAATAAATAAGCCTAACCCCCTCCCCCCAACCAAAAAAATACATTAAATGCAGGCAGTTGCATATAGTGAAAGAGCTGGACAAGGTCATGTCTTGATTTTCTTTGCCATTAGCTTTGCAGGAAATTTTAGGTGTCGGCGCCTGACCACTACTTTCTATAGTGCATCTCAGTCTACATCTGCCAAGTAATTTATAAGTTTCTTCATTGCAGAGAGAGTATGAACACCTTTGTTTTACGTATGCATGTATTATTGGTGGTGCTGCCCCTAGCATTCTGAATACCACAGGTGCTCAAATATACTTCCTAGGTTTTGAATCTCAAAAGAAAGCCAATCACTTATTTCAGGGCTTCAACACCTCACAGAATATCTCAGAATGGAGATGCACCATTTTTCAAAACATATCATGTCTAAAGTCAGCCCTGGCTCATGAATGTGCCTGCAGAAGGTGGGCAGTTGGAAGTAAAAGTGAGTCTCTGAAGGATCTTTCTAGGGTTTACTCAAGTAGCTGTCATGCCCAGGAAATTGATGAGGTTCTGGATAATACACATCCCTGGAAGTTTCCCTCTCAACAGTGGCTGGATCTAGAATTATTCAGTTGTTACTATTTCTATTTTAAATCCCAATGGAGCTCCACTTGGGTCTGCAATGTTAGTTAAGAGACAGAAAGAGACAAAGGCTATTTTATAGTGGTTTCAGCACGGACTTCCCTAATGGGCATGAGATGCCATTTTTAGTTTTAAATCAGCAGGACAGACAGCAGATCCTCTGGATTCTGCTAGGAAACAGTGAAATCAATCAAGCAGCTAAAGACCGATATTAAAGGCTGGCACCCACTATGGAGTTCCCATTGGTCATATTCATCCTTCCTGATTTGGGGGTCAGCTATAACTCACCATCAGTGCTAAAATACTTGAAGAAGTATTTATTATCTTCCAGACACAATTTATTGCTTTTGATTATTCATTTTTCATTACTATGGGCAAGCAAGATGAAATTGTTTCAGAAGCAACTGCTTATATTAATCTTTCAAACACATGCTCCATGTAAAACTCTCTGTCAGGGAAACGGATATAATTCCTGCTGCCAAAACAGCCATAGATAAAAGTAAACCAACACGAAATAAAACTAATTCTAGAGTCCAAGCAGCAGTGGAAAAAGAGGAGCAGACAGACGATACACTGTGTAGATTCACAGGACGGGCGGGGGAGGGGGGGATGCTTGAGAGTGCATTTATTAGACCCAGCAAATTTATTCTATGCGCATTTTAATTTCTACAGTCATTTAAATTAGCTCTTTATTTAACTGTGAAATTAGATTACTTCTCTGTCTAACATGCAATACACTTATGAACTTAATAGACGAGAAGGAGCGAGGTAGGCATCACACAGCATCTTTGAATCCACAAACTGCCTCTCAGCACTGGGAGAGATGGGAAACAACCACCTCACTTCACACAACAGGAGCCTGAGACCCAGAAAGGATACAGACGTGCCTGAGGTCACGCAGCTAGCGAACATCAGAGCCAGAACTCGAACCAACCTTCAGAGCGAGCCTTGTCCATTCTACCACTTGGTGAACACATACTTGGATAGTTTGGGGTTTGAAAGCACAATTATTACTATGCTTTTGGTAAAATATTACTTTCCTTTCAACTTTCCCTTCTTACTGAAACTCTCCTTCTCACTGACTCCTAAGACACTGCAATGCATCCAGCTATGTGTCTATTGTCAGTTTCCTCATTGGACAGCCTCCCAGCGTGACCACTCATGTAATGGACGTTCCTCAACGTTCTAGTCTCTTTCTTCTTTACCTGCTAAAGGTTCTAGTTACAAACACCTCTGGACATCACTGCCCGAGAGCTTTGGATGGCAGCCCCAGAAGCGCACTCCACCAGTGCAGGGCAATCTGCAAGGGCCAGCGCCCGTGGCCTGGAAGCAGTCCTCAGGCAACAAAGGTCCAAGGGCTGTGGACAGGGGTCGACTTGGCCTCAGCCTGGATAAATCTGAGACATGTTACAAACCACTTCCCAGAGCTCCCCAGCGGGGCTGAACTCCACTGGCCCAAGGTGCCCACTGGTTCATACCTTTTACTGGCTTTTTTCCCTTCCCAGCCTCACCTCCTTACCTCCTGCTAATGTTTCCCGGATCACCCCCTAACAAATGATTTGCATTGAAGTGCTTGCCTCCAATTCTGCCTCTGGGGAAACCCAAAATAAGACATTATCCTAACACCACATTGTACATCTCAGATTCTGCACTTCTGACTCTCCGTCCAGAACACATCTCTCCTGCATCTTCACCTTGTCTGAGTTACCCACCCTTCAAGGCTGGAGGTCAGGCTCAGCCCTACCAATCCTCCATACCTGGTCACCCAGGGAGACTGTCACCATCTGGAGAACTGTGTGTCTCTATGAAGATGTTTACATGTGTATTTACTTCAGCTACAATCCACGGACTAATTCATGAGCTCCCGGGGGGCAGACTCCCTGCCATATTCATTCTCACCTCCACGAGAGCAACTGTGCTTCCATGCGGTAGGCCATTTGTTCAATGTGTGCTGAAAAAAAGGTGAACTTTTTAGAAATGTCCCTGAATAAAACCATATGTTTCTTATTGAAGGATGTTCCCTTATGGAGTTATTTTTCTATCTTATGGGGAGATCTGGCTTTCACATTGTGGAATAAACACACCTCCTAAGACAGAGTACATGAGAGAAAAGTGCTAAAGTACTCTCAGTCCTGTTTTATATCAGAGGTACAGGAGCCTGCATGTTGCAGAAAACAATTTTGTATCGTCCTGAGTCTTAGCACTTTGAGAGCTTTTGTTAATGATGTGACAAAGACTCCTGTAAGTGAAGGAATCTGGGCATCAGAGAATCTGATTATACGCAGCCTGAAACTGATGATGTTGCAATTCTAGATGCTATAAGGAAGGCAAGCTCTCCCACCAGTATCCATGTGCCAAAGCAAGGATTTGGGCTTCTATCTGTGTTTTCCTCACATACACAGCTTTAACCAGATGTGGGTCCCTTGTTTTCCTGGAGATGGTAGGACTGCCCACACATCAGCTTGATCATAGATCTGGTGGGTGAGCTGCCCTTTTCATGGTGCTACAATCTACCGTGCTCAGGACGTGATTTCCCTCATCACAGCAATCACATCCCAGCAAGCCTCGAAATTTTGCTCTGTATTTCTTAACTCAAATTGTGTTTCAGTTATAAAATTTAAAACTTCAAACCATAACTAAAAGCATGAAGAATAAAGAAAAAAAATCACCTATATTCTAGAGCTGGAGAATGGAGATGTTGCAGAATAATGTGAATGTATTTAACGCCCCAGAGCTGTACTCCTAAAAATGGTTAAATAATAAATTTTGTTACTATGTTTTAATTCAATTAAAAAGTCATCTATGGCACAGCTACCCAAAGGTAACCCTGATTAACATTTTGATTTAAATCCCTTATAGAGTTTTATGAATGACAGCGTATATACACATGTATGTATATATACGCACACAAACACATATATTTTTAATAAGATCATGCCAACGTACTTTATACCTTCAAAATCATTTTAGCATTATCTTGATGATCTACATTGATAAATAACGTCTTTTTAAATGCCTAGATATTACTAAATTATATAGATTTGCCATCATTTAACCAAGCCTCCATTAGTAGATATTTAGGTTGCTAGAGAGGGATAAATTGGGAGTTTGGGATTGGCAGATACAAACTACTATACACAGACTAGATAAACAACGAGGTCCTACTGTACAGCCCAGGGAACTATATTCAATGGCTTGTAGTAACCTGTAATGAAGAAGAAAATGCGTGCATGCACGCACGCGTGTGTGTATAACTGAATCACTGTGCTGTACATAAGAAACTAACAGAACACCGTAAATCAACTATACTTCAATACAAAAGGGGGGGAAAATAAACCATCGTTTCTGCATGCTTTTCTAAAATCAGAATTGCCAGGACAAGGGGAGGCACATTTGTAAGTTTTTAACATACACTGTCAAGCTACAATCCATAATTTCACTTTATCAAAAGAAAGCCTCCCTTCCTGTACGTCATCACGCAATTACTCTCCCTTAACCTGGGTCTAATCATTTCTCAGTCTCTCCTTCTGCCTGTCTGCCTCTCTGTCCATCTGCTGTTTCTCTGTCTCTCTCTTTCACACACACACACACACACACACACACACTAAGGAATGGACTTCAAATTCCAGGCGTCCAAGACCAGCCATGATGAAGTTTCAACTATTTTTTGGAGTTTGCATCTCCCTTCTTGCATTCATGCATTACACAGCAGAGCCAAGCTGGATTACTCCCAATGTTCCCATTAAGACTCAATTCCCTGCCTCTGTTTGTGTCCTTCCTTCCTGAAATATCCACACCCACCACTAACACCTGTTGAAAATGTATTTTTTGCATCACAGCTTGGAAGGGATGTGTTCCTGCCCTTCTCCATCCTCCATCACAATAATAGCTAACATTTCCTGGACTGCACTAACTGGTGGCCAGCTTATTTCATTTAACTTAAAACAGCCCTATGAGCCATATTGAAATAATGTCCCTCCTTCATATTGATGAGGGCACTGAAGCTTGGAGAGGTTAAATAACTTGCTCAAGGTCACACAGCTAATAAGAGGGAGAGCTGGATCCAAACCCAGTTTCTCTGCCTCCAATTAATCATTGTGTAATTAACATGGGGAAATATTTTAACTTGGTTTTAAGCTTTCCCATTGTTAAAATGCGTGAAGTTGGATAACCGTAAAGGTATTTTCAACTCTGATATGCTATGAGATTTTAAGAGTTTCTTAAATATTCCATGTTTCAGTTTTCAAGCCTTTGCATCCTTCAAAATAAGGCTGAACATTTATTTACTGCCTACTCGGACGTTACTTAGGTAAATAAGATTTCGTCCACTAAGTTCACTGGAGACAGAAGTGAAAAATTGCAACCCACTGAATAAATGTCATGGCTATTACTACTTCTTGGTGATCAATCCATTGATGAGAATGGCAGCATAAATATTAACCAAAACTTCAAAGATGGGAATCAAGACAGTATTGGAGAACTACTGTCATAAAACTACTTTTCATGCAAGACTCAAACTTGGAGGTTTCCAAGGCAAGTGCAAAAATATGCCTTTTCTTGATTTTTTTCATTTGAGGGCTGCTGTGTAACACACCACACTCTCTTGGCTTGTGCTCAGGAAACAAAACAGCACAGAACAGGCACCAGAATATCAGTGTGGACCCGTCAGCAACCAGGAACTCAGAGGCCAAAGTGGAACAGATGGACCTCAAAGTTGGCTCAGGGCCTCAAATCAGAGCCTTGTCTTGTTGGGTCTTCGCTGCGGCCTCTGAGAAGCAGATTTCCATCTTTGTCCCTAAGCAGGGTGGCACCTGATAGCACTAGGACCTGGGCTACGACCAGCCAGGTATGTGAGGCTATGCTAAACTGACAGGCAGTGTCTGAACTCTGAAAGGTGGGAACCCATTCCTTACAGAAAAGATTCCTGTCAAAGCAGAGATAATTTGATATCAAATGAAAAGGAGGATAAAGAGCCCTTCACTCCTGAGACTCCTCAGGACGTGTCACAGAGGGATGAACACATCCTCAGAGGTACTTTCAATCATGCATTTGTAAGTTAGAAATCTGGAACTACTCGATTGTAAAGGTGATGCAAGGTCAGAAATGGTGTTTTACTCAACTTAAAATCCCCAGCACTTACCACAGTAAGATAATGAAGATATAGGGAAAATAGGAAGGAAGAGAGAATCCGTAAGAATAAAGTCCTTCACAGAAAACAAACTGTGGTTGCCAAAGGGGAAAGGGGCAGGGGAGGGATAAATTAGGAGTTTGGGATTAACAGATACAGACTACTATATATTACTATATATAAAATAGATACACAACAAGGACCTACTGTATAGCACAGGGATCTATATTCTATTTCTTTTAATAACATATAATGGAAAAGAATCTGAAATATACACATGTATGTATATGTATAACTGAATCACTTTGCTGTACACGTGAAAGTAACACTGTAAATCAACTACACTTGAATAAAAATTTAAAAAAAATAAGAAAGTCCTTAAGAGCCCTGTTACCCCCTTTGGCTCATTCTTGCTATTCTAATGCCACTTAGTACCAGTCACTGTATAGACAGCAGGGAAGAGCCACCCACTGGGGCACAGAAATGTCACATATGAGGACAAAAATTTAGAGATTATTTGGGACAGCCATTCACAAAAATAAAAACAGCTCTATTAATGAATGCTGGACAAGTAATGTGTGTGGTCCTAGAAGTACATGTTTATCCAACCCCCCAAACAAGTCTGAGAAGCAGATGTGACGTAGCCATGCTGCAGAGGAGCAGACACAGGTAGCTTGTGTCACACGGCTAATCAGCAGTGGAGACCGATTTTTCAGTCAAGATCTACCCAGCTTGAGAACCAGTGCTATGAACCAACATCAAAGATTCTAGAATGAAGTGAAGTTGCTACAAACGGCAGATGCAGGTGAGATTCTGAGTCTCCACGTCTTACTTGGGTTCTCTCCACTCTGTGTCACAGTCATGGGCTTCAGGAGTGGGGATTCCTCTCCAGGGTGACCTCAAGCTTGCCTGGCCGCATTTTCTAAAGAAATAAGTGCATGTCTGTGTCTAAATTTCTCCTTTTCTTCAATAGTTTCTGAACTTTCTAGAATGCCAGACAATCCTTCTAAAACTATAGAAGTTGCAAAACTTAAGGAACTCAGCACTAGGTTGACTATCAAGTCAGTAGAGGTGAAGGATGAAGAGTTTCACTTTGATGTTTTTCAATATAGAACTTAATAGAATTCTCTCTCCTTCTTCAAAGATCCTAGCAAGGCCACATTGTTGCTAAGGGTTTACCAGCTACTCTGTGGCAGTCTATTGCAGGGCAAAGCTGCCTCGTGGTTAGTTCCTGCCACTTTTCACGGATTCTCTTGGCAGTTCAGAGCCTTCACAGTTTATCCTGGAGCAAGAGAAATGACAAGTTGCTGAAATACTTACAAAGATATGTTTGTGGCAGTTTCTACAGGATAAATAGTGTGTCCCAAGCAGCCAAGTTATTCAGGAACATTCTTCTCCAAACATTTCATAAAATATTTCACAAAAACATTTCATAAAATATTAAAACAGCTTCAAATACAAAGTGACATATAACTCACGTGTAGTTAAAAGGCTATCTAAATTACCAAGTGAGATGTTAAAAATATTTTAAAAAATTATTTTAAGAAGCCACAAGGTCAAAATGGCAAAATTCAGTAAGTTCGCTGATAATAAGTACATATACAAAAACACAACAAGCATATGACAAATTGTCCAGCCCCAGCACAGCCTTGGGGCACTAAAGAAAGCTTTGTAGTGATGTTCATCCACCATTTGTCCTCCTTCAGTAAACGGTGTGCTGGTTAATTTTATTTGACAATTAGGCTATGGTGCCCCATTGTGTGGTCAAAGACAAGCCTAGATTTTGCTGTGAAGGTATTTTCTGTATATGTGATAAACAGTTGAGTCAATAGACTTTGAGTAAAGCAGATTATCTTCTATAACGTGTGTGGGCTTCATCCAGTCAACTGAAGATCTTAAAAGCAAAGAGTGAGGTTTCCCAAGGAAGAAAGAATTCTCAAGACTGCACCATAGAAACCCTGCCTGAGTTTCCAGCCTGCTGCCCTGCAGCAGAATTTGGAGTCAAGACTGAAACATCAATTTTTAGCTGAGTTTCCAGGCTGCTGCTGGCCTGTCTTATGCATTTCAGACTTGCCAGATCACACGAGCACATAAGCCAATTCCTTAAAATAAACCTCAGTAACCCCTACCCTCTCTCTCTTTGTCTCTGTCTCCCCCTCCCCCATAAATACAGAGATCGACAGATCTAGATGTGCATAGATGTTTCTCTGGAGAACTCTAACACAGGCAGAGTGACTGTATTTCTTAATTAGCTTGAGGCAGTCCCGACTCACACCTGTTGTTGTGATGTAATTAAGAGCCTCCCCTTTCCCTCTGAAACGTGTCCTGGTTGAGATGATAAATCATATGATCTCTTTATACACAGAGCTAAAGATAGATTTATGATATTCCTAAGTAATGAGCTCTTTTCACTTATGATGTTGTTTTTCAAACTTCTCAGTGACCCACCATAAGAAATATATTTTCTGTCACAAAACAGAACTGACCCTTATGGCGTGCAATATAGTGGGCTATTTTATGTTTTACAATGTGTCCTTTCCAATGCTCTCCGCAAGCCACTAATTTCATCGCATGATCCATGGATGGGATCATAACTCAGTTTGAAAAGCACTGGCTTAGACGAATCCAGGGACAACTGACATGCAGTGCTCATAGTTGCCTGGGGACACACTGGTGGCAGGGAGCTGGAAAGAGAGAGGCCTATGTATGAAAGATTTTACTTTGTCTATACTCCATGCAGTCTTTGGTATCATTTTTCCTAAATATAAATGAAGCAATAGTAAAAATAAACACATGGTGGGGAGGATATAGCTCAGTGGTAGAGTGTGGGCCTATTATGCACAAGGTCCTCAGTTCAATTCCCAGTACCTCCATTAAAAACATTAAAAAGAATGAATAAATAAACCTAGTTACCCCACCAAGGGAGGGAGGTAATAAACACATCAACTAGGAAAATGATTCTGGAGTGTTATCTTTCAGTGCATCTCCGGTTTCCTGTAAATCCAATACACAGAGAAGGGGGACAATAAATAATACTTGCATCCTATTAGGTTATGCTACCTCTAGTCTCACTCTCCTCCAGCCCAGTTAATTTCCTTTCCAGGAAGACCCTTAAAGCCCAGATCCCATCCTTGGCCATTCAATAAATATTGGCTGACTGCTGGTGCCAGGCACAGGGCAAGGTACAGTCTTCCCTGCCACTAAGTCCCAGCTGCCCCCACCTGCAGTGTTCCCACGTGTGTATTTTGGGCTCCAGAGCCCAGCTTTAGCCTCCTTTCAAACTCACACACACCCTTCTGTGCCCAATGCAAGCACACTCATCACAAGGCAACCTGGTCCCGACAGACATCCTGCAATGAGCCTCTGCTCTCTCCTCCCCCACCCCACACTCCCCACCTAGTTTCTTCTCCTCAAAGCCCCATTCAGACTCCATTCCTTCCCAGGGCCTTCTGGCTTTGTCAGTCATTGAACAAGCCCTACAACTTCGAGATGGGATTTGTCTCAAGCCAGAGAGGCCCAGGTTTAACATAAGCACTTTCCCTGGAAAAAGTTGCCCTCGGGAACTGAAAAAGTGAAGTGGGGTCAGGGAAGGTCCAGTAGGAGACGGGGGCAGGCAGACGGTTGGAAGGGTCAGGCAGAGGGGGCAAGGCAGCATGGTTCTGTTCGGGAAGGAATGAATGGGTCAGGACTCAAACAAAGGAGGAAATGCTATTGCGGGCAGCGGCTGTGAAAGGGAATTGGGTGTCTCCCTTGACAGCAGAGTCAATCCCATCTCACCAGAGAGACCAAAGAAAACAGGACAGAAAAAACAAAGCGTAGCTCCAAACTCTGCTCTGCCACATGGGGACTGCATTTGTCTAACAGGGAGGGAAAAAACCAGAGGATGATGGACCAGACAGGCTCTGATGAAGGATGTGAACACTTAGCTCACTGACCACGGCCCACCTGTAGTCAGTCAACTTTCATCCCCTTTCCCTTACATCTCACTCTCCCCCTTACAAATGGAAACTTATCTCAGTCTCCAAGATTGCAAAGACCCAAGAGATGGCCAAGAGAAAAGGGAAATGCATCTTCAATATTTTGAGATAGTCTGTCATTCAATAAAATGAGAAATACATTTTTAACCAAAAGATAGTATTTGAGAAAGCTTCCTTGTCAAGTCTGCTTGGAGACAAAAATTTAAGATCGCCAAAAGTTGCTGATGCAAATTCCATAAACCCATGTAAGCACACAATTGCTCAATTACCATACACATGGTCACTTGCCAATAAAACAGGAGGAAGCTAAAAAAAATCATGTGGCTGCCTCACGCAGGCTTAGACGGCTTCTGCAACAGACTGAGAGACTCAACAGTGAATAAAACACCAAACTGAAACTTATTAATACAAGACCAGACATCTTTTCTAATTAATTTTGCAGACAAGAGCTGAATAAATGAAAACTGAATCATATCTTCTTATCTAAAAAGTAGAAAATGAAATGTTATTTTTTTTAAATGTCTAGGCTCTCAGCAGTAAGAGATGACTAAATAGCAAGCCTCAAAAATTAATGTAATTAAATTCAAAGCGATCTTCAGATTACAACATTAAAAGTGAAATCTGACTAAAACAAAAACTGAAGAATTATTCTTTGAGATATATTCAGATAAAATCATCTTACCCAAATCTCAAAGAAGGTTTTGTTCGTTCTTTTTAAAGACACATTTCTACTGAGTTATGCAATATCAACGGGCAGGAAAATTATCGGAGACAGGAAAACATCAGTTAATGGAAAAATGAGAAAGTTAATAAACGAAGTCAGACTGGGTATTTTATGAGCACTGCTGAAAATACAATTCATAGAAGTAAAATACCATCGTTATGACTGAGCATAATAAACCGATTACTTGTCTTAAAGGCTATGTGTGATAGAAATCATTTAAATCAATTCAGTTACTGTTTCTTAGCAATTTGATAAAAAGGAAAAATAGTGGAATGGGGAATCAAGTGCTCCTCTGGGAGCTTAAAAACAAGCCAGCTGGGTTTGTAAGTGCACTTTAATCTGTTTATTTTTCCCTTGTTTAAAAAAAAGACAGGAAAGATTTACTGAGTCAAGCTGCCAAAGTCTTGGAATTCATAGAATTTAAATTATTAGTAAGGATTTAGTTATGATGAATATTCTCTCTGTCCCTCAAGCCCCATCTGAGTTGAAAGGCTGATCAGAGCTTATAGTAGCAACGTCCTCCAGAACTGCTGAATCCTTTGGGACCAGAACTTGAATGTGAAATCCCATCAGATATAAAATTGGGTGGGAGATGAGAAC
This sequence comes from Vicugna pacos, assembly GCF_048564905.1. Lineage (NCBI taxonomy): Eukaryota > Metazoa > Chordata > Mammalia > Artiodactyla > Camelidae > Vicugna > Vicugna pacos. Next base: position 12,681,367 of record NC_132996.1, read on the forward strand.
GGGGGCTCTAGGAGGTCTCCCTCAAATAAGGCTGAGTGAAGCCATCCACGTGTGATCTTGGTTCCACCTCTCCTACCACTGTATCCTTTCTGTGAGGTCCAAAGAGTGTTCACTTGATACAGAGAAGATTTAGCATGGTCACTGCGCAAGGATAACACGCAAATTTGTGAAGTGTGCCATATTTTTTTTAAAGTTCACTTTTGGGAAAGCAGAAACGATAATGCATGAACTGACTAACAAGACTCCTTCCTTTTACAACTTACAACGATCAGCTAAATTGACCTACTTAACATTAAGCATCAGTAACACTCTAACGCAGGGCTCTGCAAACTTTCTCTGTAAAGGGTCAGACAGTAAATATTTTAAACTCTGTGATTCAGAGGGTTTCTGTGGCAACTATTCAACTGTGCCCTTGCATGGCAAAAGCTGTGTCCCATTAAAACTTTATAACATCAAGCGACCAGCCCAGGCTGTGCTTTGCTGACCCCTGTTCCTACAATCAGCTACAGAAATCAGAATGGGCTTCAAATCTAAATGAACTTTCCATGTCTCTCTTTAAGGAAATGATCTGTCATACAAAACAAGTTTCCCACATTCTTTAAAGTCTGTCAGAGGTTACCCTTGAAAGATAAATTTCCCTTGAGCCAACTGGTGATTTTGTCATTTAGCCAGAGGGATGGCACGAAGTCTTCCAAACAAGTTAAAAAGAGCACACCTGAAAATGACTCACTGGCTCCAGACTGTCACTTACCTCATTTAAGCCTGGTCCGGGGCCCTGGCTTTAGAGACAGATACACCGCTGGGATCAACAAACATACAACAGGAACACCAGTCAAAAATATAAAGCAGAGAGGCAGAAAGGGAAATTCAAAACTCCTGTTACCTTTGCTAATCCAATCATGAAGATAAGCACTAACCCAGCACACCTAGGGATTAAAGAAATCTGAGGTCTCAAAGAAATGTAACCTAACCCTCCTACCTCTTTATCGCTTATTATTAATCTCCATGGGGATCTTCAGGGTTTTTTAAGCCCCAAACTCTGCTTCAGGCACCCCTTATAATAGGATTAACAAAAACTAGGGCCCCATGAATTTCCTGGATCTTTGTAGGTCAACAGAAATACCCACCAGCTGCTATACAAGATCTTCCTGGAAGTCAGATCTACTTAGAAATGCAGAAGAGTCCCTGAAACCACTTTTAAGAATGCTGCAGAGACATGAAAATAGCATCCAGGTAGACACAAGAAACAAGAAAATTTAACAGCAACAGAAACATTAAGCTTTCATGACAGCTGTCTTATAATTAAATACTTACATAAGGAAAATAAAATCTAGAGGTTATTATAATGGTTCTGGTTTCCAAAGGAATCTCTGTAAGAGCACTAATAATTTAAGACAGAGCACGAACTGGGGGTCGGGGAACAGGAAGGCTTTCAGATTCAGCGAACGTGTCAGCAGCCTGGTGGGCAGGGGACCAAGCAAAGGCCAAAGCCTCTTCTGAACACTCCTTTGCTCTGCTCATAAAAACTAGACTGATGTTTGGCAGGAAGGTCAAGATATTATAAAAATGTTTTCTTCCCCAGGCCCAGTGATTTCCTACAAGCGACAATAGCCACATCTGTGTTTTGCAAAGACTGAAATGAAGGCACTGTGAGGGCAGCAGTTGTACCTGTTGGTCATCCACACCTCAGAGGCAATTCCCAGCAAAGTTACGTCAATTAGAAAAAACAAAAACAAAACCAACTTTGATTCGAGAAAGAACCCAAACAGGTTCCCTAAAGCAAACTGCATTATGCGTCTGTCCCTGCAGGCAGGGATGAGCCCTCTTGGCTGCTGGAGTGGTCTCCGGAACAGCAGGGTCAGTAAGCCCTTCAGATGGTTCCTGGGACCTGCAGGCACAGTGAGGCAGATGTGCTGGAAGTCGACTCTTTGCAAAGATGCTCATCGCCCCCTGAGGACGTGGCATGCAGGCTCACATTTGGAGGGTGACAGTGAGGATCTCAGCAAGTCTGACAGTGCCTGGTGGGGTTATAATGGAAAAGTTTGTTTTCTCTTTTGGGGAGAGAGGCAGGTTGTTTAACTCTTTCACTGAAGTTTCTTGTTGTTATAATTATTCCTAAATAGAATATTTAAAATTTTATTTTACATTGAAGTGCAACTGATTGACAATGTTAGTTTCAGGTGTACAGTAAAGCAATACAGTTATACATACATACATATGTATACACATATATTTTCAGATTCTTTTCCATGATAGCTTATTGTAAGAAATTGAATATAGTTCCCTGTACTATACAGTAGGTTCTTGTTGTTTATCTACTTTATATATAGTAGTGTGTATCTGTTAATCCCAAACTCCTAATTTATCCCTCCCCCTGCCCTTTTCCCTGTAGTAACCATAGTTTGTTTTCTATTTCTGGAGTCTATTATAGACTGTAAATAAAATTTGTATCTTTTTTAGATTCCACATATAAATGATATCATATGATATTTGTCTTTCTCTGTCTGACTTACTTCGCTTAATATGATCATCTCTAGGTTCATCCATGTTGCTGCAAATGGCATTGTTTCATTCTTTTTTATGGCTGAATAATACTCTACTGTGTATATATACCACCTCTTCTTTATCCAGTCATCTGTTGATGGACATTTAGGTTGCTTCCATGTCTTGGCTATTGTAAATAATGCTGCTGTGAACACTGAGGTGCATGTGTCTTTTGAATTATAGTTTTCTCTGGATACATATCCAGGTGCGGGATTGCTGGATCGTATGGTAACTCTATTTTTAGTTTCTTAAGGAACCTCCATAGCTAAATGGTATTTTTAAAACTTCTTTCTTCTCTAGCCTAGTAAAAGCTGACTGTAATGTCCCATCATTACACAAAATACATTTACTAAGTGATAATTACTAAGTGATATGGAATAAGACCTCTGCTATCCAGTATGAGGGAATTTTCGAGACATGTGAATTATTCTCCTTTATGTGTCAAAATTTATTAAGAGGTGTTTTGATAGGTGATGGAATCTGAGTTGGAAGGAGAATTTAGATATTATACATATAAACAGCTCATTCTGATCAAGAGGAAAGTGAGGGTCCGCTAAGTGACATGCCTGACACTACATCCTCCTTCAGTGACGGACTGAAAGGAGGCCAGAATGCCCACCTCAGAGTCCCCCCAGCACACACTCAGTGGGTTTCACCAAGAACCTGCTGGTTTAAGAGAAAAGCACCTTCTAAACCTACTGCTACTATTTCCTCTCCTAAATTTAAGGAAGACAGTTCTCACCCAAGCTTAAGTTCACAGCTATTACTTAAATATACACAGGGAGTACCAATGATACTGTATGCCATTATTAGAAAAATCAGAATCCATTACTTTAGTTCTTTTTTTTAAGTTAATTTTTTAAGATTCTGTAAAGTCAATTCTTTCCCATCAAGAGTGGTTTAAGACTACAGTACATAAAAACCCCATCTATGCAAACTCCACCATGCCGTGTGGCTCTGCCCAGTACAGGTTCTCCATCTTGTGTCTTTTCCCCTTCTGGTAAATTTCTATCAACCTGGTAAATTGCTTCAGCTGTCATTTCCTCTCTGAAGTCTCTCTGGATTCAGATACTCCTCCTGGAAAGTTAATTATGACCTCGTCCATGCTCATTTTTTTAACCTTTGCATTTCTGTGGCTACATGCATTTATCACATTATTTGGTAATTATTAGTTTATGTATCTGTCTTCCTACTCTATGACACATTCTGGGAGAACAGAGTCCATTCTTCTCAGTTTGGTATTTCCAGGATCCAGCATAATACCTAAAAAGTATCTATTATGTATTTTTTTAATGTTGAATTCGAGAGTGTACAATTCAAAATCAAATCCCTAAAATGGGTTTAATTATCTAATGAGAAACACAACCCTGTTCCTAGCTAGCTGACAGCAAACTCTTCCCCACAGCTGTGATTCAGAAATAACTTCCATGGTAGGTTAACACTTTTAAAGTAGGAACTAAACAACCACAACAAAAGAATCACCACAAATTCTTAAGAACTATCAAAACAACAGGTTGTACAAAAGCAAGGCTGACTAGAAGTTCATTTCTAAACCTGAAAAAGGAGCTCATACTATCCAACAATTGCCCAATACCCTTTTCATCCTCCGTTCCCTTGCTCCATCCCTAAGATTGTTCTGCATGGCTGGTGTTTTCCAAGGCACGCGTCCAAGCTGCCTTGGCTAAATTCCCCAGGCCACTGCCTAACCTCCAGCATCTGCCCTGGTACCCATCCTCTGCTCCAACTGAACGTCAGACACATGCATCTTTCTCAGCAGGACGTGGACAGATCTGCATCTGCGAAGGACTTTGAGGAGCCATGGAGAAAGGATCTCGTCACTTTCTGTGTATTTGCCTCTGAACCAGGACCCATTAAACAAGGGTATCTGGCAGGTGAACCCACGCCTCATTGAAAATCTCATCCATCATGCAAAATCTCTGGGGACAGTTGCTAAAAAGTTAATTGCTTTCAAGGGACTGGTGACGTTCTGGGTGAACTGTTTATGCCCTAAGCCAAGTCAGCACTGTGTCCTGGACAAAGCAATGACAAAGTTTATAAATAATCTGATCCAGGTGGCTTGGTCAGTGGTTTCTCATACATACTTAACAAAACACAGAATATTCATCATCTCGATGAAAGAAAAATGTATTAAAAAACACTATTTCACACATCATATAAATTAATTATCATTAATATTAACATGGAAAGATAAAAAAGTTTCAAGGAGTTCAGCCTGTGTGAAGATGGTCTGCTCTGAACTGTAAGGAATAGGGTTTAAAACACAGCAAAAAATCTTATACTGGAAGATAAATACATTTACCCACATGGCTATTCACACTTTGTTTTGCCTTCACAATGGTAGAGGCTATAACAAAATTTATTTCAGGGACCAACTTGGACCTTGCAAAGCCAATGGTAACAGAGAAACCGCCAAAATTCGTCCTAGACTTCAGATGCTTTGAACTATCTGCTTTGTGCCTCGTGGTAGGTTGGCTCCTTTCTGACACTAGAGCTGCTCTTTTGTTCAACCATGGCAATGCAGTGTCTTTCCAAACCACAGCCATTGATAAATGAAGCATGGAGGCACAGGATGGTCTAGTGAGACTCCACTCTTCTGAAACTATGGCCAACACGAGGTGAATAAAATGCAATTGTGCTGCTCCAGTGATGCAGGAGGACAGCTTAGCTAATGGCCTGGGGCATCTGTTTCCACTCCAAGGATTCTGAGTCTGTGCCCATCCTGATTTAGACATGCCAAGAACACACAAATATCCAGGAATGCAGTACCCAAGGCATGTTACAAACCGAGAGGCTGATCAATCTGTGGAACGCCATCAGCCCTCATTGCTGAATAAATTAGATCAAATGAGAACACATTTTAAAATTGGGAAATGGCAGGAATATTCCAAGTTTATAACTTACAGAGAACAAGTTAAACAGGCACCATGGTTATTCACGCTAAAATTGGCAGGAGAATCAAGTTTTTTTCCCCCAGCACATCAGGAAAGAAAGTTTCATATTTTTCAACTGGGAATGTTCTGAAGCAAAGATGTCACTGCAAAAATATTAAAATACAAGCCAACTTTATCTAAGTAAGGATATTCTTTAGAGTTTTTTTTTTTAAGCCCAGTTGAGAGAGGGTAGTGTATTGTGTTCTCCTGCTGAGAAAATTACGCTGTTATTATATGCAGCTTTGTCAAACATGTTCCAGGAAAGAAAATCATCTAAGCCCATGTGTTGTGTTTCTTGTAGGCAAAGAGGTAGTGGAGAAATACCAAACTGATGCAATGCTGTAAAAAGGCAAAATAAGAAAAGACAGGCTGAAGTTAAAATTCTATGAACGCTAACTACATTTTAACTGGTGATGGAAAACCACGAGTGCCAGGGAAATCACCAAGAAGGTCCAACTTTCTATTCAACATCAAGTATCCTGCATTGGGCAGAACACCAACCCAGGGAGAATTCTTCTGGTTCTCCCCACAAACATCAGACTCTCACTTGTTCACTAGTTTCTGGGTCAATTCTGGTTTCATAAGAGCTCTTAGTTTCCTACCTATGAACTGTGGACCTGAGGGATGATGTCTGCTCCCAGCTTGCTTTTAGGTAAGTGAATTTTGCTGTAAGAAAAATAACTCAAAGCGAAGCCTAAGGATAGAAGACAAATAGAAATGACGAAGATAGGAAGTGATATTCCAGCATGTAGAACAAGAATACATTATAAAAACAGAGCATCTTCTTCATCCAGTCATCTGTTGATGGACATTTAGATTGTTTCCATCTTTTGGTTATTGTAAATAGTGCTGCTATGAACACTGTGTGCTGTGCACCAGAAACTGACATAATATTGTAAGCTGATTACACTTCAATAAAAAAAATTTAATTAAAAAAAAACAAACCTGAGCATCACTAACTAAGCCATGACCCATCAAAGAAGCTTGCAAACAAGGGCGCTCTCAGACCTCCTCACGCAAAACACAAAGCAGACAGAGTAGGTAGGTGGGGCATCACCCATTTCCACAGCAACAAATGAAAGGACAACCTTGGCCAGCGTCACCAAGATATACACACAGGTCCCAGAGTTTAAAAGAGATCGGGCCATGAAAACTGCATCTCCTTCATGAAAGGCTCCATCGAGACTAGTCACACCTTCATCTCAGCTTTGCTAAGAACATTTATTTCATCTTCAACTCTTTACAGACTCCTGAGTCTGAAATTTTCCTCTTCTGCCTGTCACTGTATACGGAAATGATGTTCTTGGTGAAAACTCAAACAGCTATATAGGGAAGTGTCTTACATGTTCAACTTTGTGCTGTTTGGCAAGCCTATCCATACAATTTCCTCTTTCATGGCTTTTAGTTCAAGCAGGAAATGCTGAAATTCTAGATATCCAGTAGGAAGGGGCCTCTTATGGCAAGAAACAGCACAGGGAAGGCCAACTCAAACTGAGGAAAGTCTCCAAACAGAATCTTTTCTCCATGCCCCACCCACGGAAACTGAAACACAAGGGAGTAATAAGAACAGAGACGGAGTTGGAGACAAATGTGGCAACATTTGACAGATGAGATCTAAATATTCTAGGGCTAGATGAGCAGTTGATGATAGTGGCTTTAAAGGCACATATCAGACCCAAGAGTCAATATGCATAAATAATAACTGCCATCTGTTAACCACCCACTATGTTCACATACAGTAACCACTTTTTCGGTACGTGGTTCATGACGATATCATGAAAGGCGGGTACTTTTCTTCATACTGGACAGATGAAGGCAGGCCACCATGCCCGCTATCTGGCCTATTGCCCCAATAAATGGGTTTTCAAACCCAGAAGGGTTCCTTTGCTGATGTGAAAAATTGCATACATTCCCTCCATGGTAGCTGGACTTCTCCTGTGTCAAGAAAGCATAGGAAATTAAAATGACAGGTTTTGAATTTTGCTCATCTCCATTACAGCTAAATACGTTAGGAAAAAAAAGAAACATATTTATGTGGACATCCTGCTAGTTACTGAGTCTCCAGGTAATGGCCAGAACTTCAATGGATCTAAGAATCCCACGTGACCAAACCAGGTCCCCATGAATCCAAGGACAACACATTAAAAATACTACCTTACGTTCTCTTACTTCGGGAGGTACATTCTCACAAAGAAAAATAATACGTGGAGGCCAAGATATTCATCCACTTTGCCTGAAGAGGCAAAGACCTCAACCAGCACCAGGTATAGTTTGGGTCTTTGTAACTTTGGAGAAATACGGAAAATTCGGGGAAAGCCCAGACAAGAGCAATGAAAATGATAAAAAGGTTGGAAGGTAGGAGAAAAGGCTGACGAATGAGGATTAATTAGCCTAGGGAAGAGAAGACAGTGGGGAACTTAATATTATTCTTGAAATACAGCAAAGGCTATTATACAAAATATGATCACCATGATTCACAATTCCACTGAGGGTGAAAAACAGGGGAAACAGTCTATGGAAAAGCATGACGCATTTAGATTAAATATAAAGTAAATCTTTCCTTCCAAGAGTTGGAGGCACTAGAATAGATGGCAGCTTAAGGACTTCGCAAACTTGCTTCCCTGGGAAATGGTCTGTTCATGCTCTGTCTGTTCCTTTTGCTCAATTTAAATACCACCTCCCCCATGAAACCCCGATTCGCTCTTTACGTACACTGAGTATTTCTCAAATTTTATTAAGCATCAGTATCGCTTGGAGGGCTTATCAAAACACAGATTCCCAGGCCCTACCCCCAGAATAAGGGCAGGTGGGGCCCAGGAAATCACACTTCCAACATGCAGCAGGTCTGCAGACACACTTTCAGAAGCAGTGAGCTAGACGCAATCTCTCCCTACTTTATCTCATAAAAAGACATCTGTATTCTCTGGGCATTCGTCATTGTTCTTATACCACTTTCTTACGGTATTTTATGTGCTTTCCTACTGACTGTGGTCTGATTCAGCTTTGAAATTTCTGCAGTGCTTAGCACAAAGACCTGCAAGGCTTACGAAACAACATCTTCAACTCATTCCCTAAAAAGTGAATCCTTCTGTGAAATACTGCCATTTGCACCAACACGGATGAACCTAGAGATGATCATCCTAAGTGAAGTAAGTCAGGTAGAGAAAGACAAATATTATGGTATCATTTATACATAAAGTCTAAAAAATGACACAAAAAACTTATATACAAAACAGAAACAGACTCATAAACATGGAAAACAAACATGTTTACCAAATGGGAAAAGCAGGGGAGGGATAAATTAGGAGTTTGGGATTAGAAGATATACACCACTATCTATAAAATAGATAAACAACATGGATTTACTGTATGGCACAGGGAACTATATTCAATATCCTGTAATAACCTACAATGGAAAAGAATTTGAAGCTGTGCACCTGAGACTAACACAATATTGTAAATCAACTATAGTTAAATATATTGTTTTAAAAGTGGGTCTTTCTAACTTGCGTAGAGGCTTTCCTGGCTTTATCATTTCTCATGTTTTCTTTATCTTGCTTCTCTGCCTAAGTGACTCCACAGTTTTAAGACTTTCCGATCTACGCATGTGAAACTGTCACCAGTAACAACTGTACTTAATGTTCAATATTAAGGAAAAAACTAGTGTGATTTATGAAAATTTCCTTCTGATAAGGTTTATTTTTTCTCATTAGAGTTTTGGCTAATGTCCCCAAGATTGTATTCCAAGAAAACGGCAGGAAAGGAGCCATATTTTTAATTTATTGTTTATTTTGCCTGATTCTGGCAGGAAGGCCAGGGAGGTCAATGAGCAAATGAGGACCTGGCATGTCTGAAATCATGCTGGTTGCAGCTCAAGTCTGGGCCAGAAACTGATCTGGAAAGTTATTCAATAAACTCACCCTCCCTCCCATCAGCTACCACGCTTACTTTTGGCTCAGAACGAAACAAACAAACAAAAAAGACAAGAATTTATACAACAGCAAAAAAAAAAAAAAAAAAGAAAAAGAAAAAAAGGACCCCCCCCAAATGAAAAACTGGGGAACTGCCTCTTGGGCTTCAAGTTAATTCAAATTGACTCAACAAAGGTGTTTATCACATTGTACACCCGGCACGCACAGGGCTATTGTATCATAATCTCTCAGATGTCTCAAAAACATAGGTAAAGCTCCATTCTCCCGCTAAATTCGTCCCAGAGTGTGTATACACACACACACCATAAAAAATTCCAAGTACAGTTAACTTTTAAATGGTCACAGAATGCAATGAGCATTGCAGGTGAGGAAGTCAGCGCAGAAAGCAGTACAAGGGATTTCTGGATTCATGGAATCCCAAAGCTGCAGTAGCTCTGATGACAACAACAACAAAACAATCACAGACTACCCTACACAGAGCAGATACAGTCATAACCCTCAAAAGAGCGTCACTAAATCTAAATTAAAACTAATCTTAAAAGCGGACTTTTTGTGATTCCTTATGTTGCGGCCCATGTTAATTCTATGAGATTTTTTTTTCTTTTCCTAGAATCAAACAACGCATGCTTTTTGTTACCTAGTCTTACAAATGAGTAGTTAAACCAACGCCTCAGCACAATTTAGCAGTCACAAAGATGATGTCCACTCCACTCCACTCCATTCAGGAAAATGAAAGCTCTGTTATTCCAACCGCCAGTACAGAACGCTCTCTGATGCTGGCAAAACACAAAAGCAAAAGCGAAAAAAAAAAAAACGAGTCCACTTCATCAAGGAACCACAAGCAGTGACTCTAAGCTGTAAGCATTACCCTGCAATCACACCAGCTAGTAACTGTGAGATATGGTCATTATCTTATGGAACTGATCTAATTTTGTACTCAACGCCCTAAAATAAAGGGTTTCTTTTGAATACCAAACACAGGGACTGGGATCAAAAAAAAGGTAATAATTTGACAGCACTTTCAAGCGCAGCTTATTTTCCTTCCTCCTGTCACACTAAATAGAACCAACTGACAACTCCACCGCCTGAATGAATGAAAGAAGATGCATTTGCTGAGCGAGGAAATAACACCAATAAACTGGCAGAGAACTGATATTAGCTCATTAGAGGGCTAATATGCGGGCACAAACGGCATATTTAACGAAAATCTACAAAGGTACTGGGATGCAGCTGGAATTAACATGTGACAAAATTTTTTTCTTCAGTACAAAGAAAGGGAGGAAAGGATATGCTTCTCTCTTTAAAGATATCAAGGTTCCGGTTGCACTGATGTGTTTATATGTATTTATATTTATATGTATCTAAGAAAACTTCATTAATTCAGGTTAATAAAGAAAGCAAATATACTCTGGTGACATTTATTAACATCTGTGCTAAAATCATGAATAAGAATTATACATAACACTTGGCCAGAGGAATTTAATTTCAAATACCACGAGAAGAAAAGCCCAGAGAAGATGTAGAATCTTCTCTCAGGAGACTTATCTGTAGAGCAGGAAATAAAAACGACACTTCTATACATAATGTTTAATTCATTAACAGTTGACAGGATTATTAAAGAAAAATATTTAAAGACAGGCATACTTTTAAAATGGAATTCCACCGAAAATTATTTCATTTTATTTTCCCATCAAAGAAAGGCCTTAGCCTAATCCCATAACTTGAAAGAACAAAATTAAAGTCAATTCTCTCATTTACTCAAATCATTAAAAATGCCTTCCTTAGCCTCGCTATTCCATAATTTCCACTGGCGTTAATGTGCTCACTAATCCTCTCATTTTCTCAACATCACCACTTACTCAGGTCGTCACACGTTCCACGTTTAATCCATGCTTCTGAAGAGGTTTCTGCCCTCCTAGACTATGAGCCACTGATCACTGAAAGGGGCATTAACGCCAAACATGTGCCTGCGAACCTGGAACCCAGCCTGGACGGGCAAAGAAGGACAAGGTCCACGTGGGCATGATGGGGGAGGGCTGGCCTTTGGGGAGGGTCCGCCATGTTCCCCAGCCTGGGCGAGGACTCTCATACATTTAGTTTCCTGCAATCTCTCAACTCAGGCTGTGATCTTACTCCCATGTTATATGTAGTTAAAGGAGTTAGACTCAGAGAGCCTAAGCAACCAGCCAGAATTGAAACAGCTAACCAGAGAAAGAGCTGGAGTTCAAACTGAAGCTACCACACTGCTATGGACTGAACTGTGCCCCCTAAATGCATATGTTGAAGCCCCAACCCACCAGTGTGATTGTATTTGGAGACAGGGACTGTAGAGAGTAGTTAAAATCAAATGAGGTCGTGAGCATGGGGCCCTGATCTGCTAGGACTGGTGTCCTTATAAGATGAGGCAGCAGAGAGCCCTCTCTCCCTCCCCCTGCTCCCTCCATCCCGCCCCCTCTCCATCTCGCTCTCTCTGCATGAACTCACACAAAAAGTCCTTTGGCCACCTAACAAGCCAGGAAGAGAACTCTCACCAGAAACTGAATCCTGCCCGAACCTTGCTCTCAGACTTCCTAGCCTCCCGAACTCTGAGAAGATAAACTGCTGCTGTTGCGTGCCCCCAGTCCATGGTATTTTGTTAGGGCAGCCCAAGCTGACTAAGACACTTGCGCTAAAGCTCTTCCTCGCCACGTGGCTTCACGGGATGTGAAGGGTCATTCCCCCTCAATTTCTGCAGCAAAAGCCTCCTTCTGATAATCTTGGTCTTTCATTGTCTCCTTATTAGCTGCATCCATATGAATGAAATGTATGATTCTGCAGGAGGCGCATCATTATTTAACAGGAATTAATGTCCTCTTGTTATAAAAGACCCTACAAGCCGCTGCTTAACAGTCAGCTACAACTGGAATTAATTCGTGTCAGATGAACAGCAAGAAAAATCTATTTATGACCCAGAAGTCATGAAATTTAGCATAATTACCCATGCTCTTGTTTGGGTAATTTTTTTCTCTCCTCATTAAATTAGGAGTCTACATTAGATTTTAGTCTGATCAGTCCTGACTAGTTGTATGTCTGTAATCAAGGGCATTTCCTCTCAAATCAATCCAGAGCTGTGCAGGCAAACTACACTAAATGAATGAACTGAAGCCAAGGTATAAGCACTGAAAAACTGAGAAAATAACACATGGCTGATGTCAGACAAATTCACTCTTACTATTTATCCATGCTTTCCCTCAACAAATATTTATTGAGTAGCTACCTTGCACTAGGCAGCAGTTCCAGGTCTTTGGGAGATGTATGAAGCAATAACATGTGAGCATAATTCTAAGATACTCTGGAGAATTCTGCCTTCTTTTCTTCTCACCACTGTGCCCCCAGCACTTGGTATCTGCTCCATCATCAAATGAATGAATAAACTCCTTTTCTCAAGAAGTATCTCTTCAGTGTTACTAGTCAATCTCCATCTCCTTATCTTTCTCTCTTAAACAGTCTGCCCCTCCAAGCCTCTTGCAACATCTCCTAAATAATTTTTCTAGCAAATAAAATCATCTGGTTTAAGCCTGAGCAGAAAGAGTTCCCTTGAGACTGGTCTCTGGCAGCTAGCATAATTTTCATCTTCAAAAAAAGTTTAGCCTTCCAGAGTCCTTTTCTCTGGTTGTCTCCACGAGTTGTGCCTTCTAAGAAATTAAGAGGAATTTTTTAAAGTCACTAACTTGACAATGTTATGAAGAAAAAACTTAAAATTCCTTAAAAAACTAAAAATAGACTTAACCATATGATCCAGCAATCCCACTCCTGGGCATATATCTGGAGGAAGCCCTAATTTGAAAAGATACATGTACGTACCCCAATGTTCATAACAGCACTATTTACAATAGCCAAGACATGAAGTAACCTAAATGTCCATCAACGGATTATTGGATAAAGAAGTTGTCTCCCTCTCTCTCTCACATACACACACACACACACAAACACACAAACAAACACACACACACACACACACAATGGAATATTACTCAGCCATAAAAGAGAACAAAATAATGCCACTTACAGGAACATGGATGGACCTGGAGATTGTCATACTAAGTGAAGTAAGCCAGAAAGAGAAAGAAAAACACCATATGATATCACTTATATGTGTAATATCACTTATATGTGGAATCTTAAAAAAAAAGACACAAGTGAATTTTTTTAAAAAACAGAAACAGACTCAGACATAGAAAACAAACTTATGGTCACTCAGAGGAAAGGAGGTGGGAAGGGATAAACTGGGAGTTTGAGATTTGCAGATACAAACTACTATATATAAAATAGGTAAGCAGTAAGTTTCTACTGTATAGCACAGGGAACTATATTCAATATCTTGTAGCAACCTATAATGAAAAAGAATATGAAGAGAATATATGTATGTATCTGTATGACTGAAACATTATGCTGTACACCAGAAATTGACACAACATTGTAAATTGACCATACTTCTATAAAACAAAAATTTTAAAAATGGACAAATGAGGCAAATTAAAATAGAGGCACACATTTTAAAAAATGAAGAGGATCATTCAAAAAAAAGAAAAAGAAAAAGAAAGGAAGAAAGAAAGGAAGAAAGAAAAAAAAAAGAAATAGAGGCCTCTCCAGGGTCTGGAGGGTAGATTCCTCAGCTGGTCAGGAAAAGGGCCCACACCTGGAGACTCTGGCGTTGCCTGTAACAAAGTATCCATCTAATCCACATTGGAGACAGCCACCTGGATCCTAGAGGCACCTGGAATCTGCCTATTGGGGAGCTGCCAGAATGGGCCGTTACTGGTTCCCAAAAAAGGGATTGAAATCAGTGTTCCTCCAGGCCAGGCTCACACAGAGCACATGATTGGAAGGATTCCACATAAGTTATCTTTCCCTTTGGAAACAGTTCTGTAAGTCCACACAGTCTGTACAGCTTTCAGGCCAGCAAATTAATCACGTTCATGAGGCAAAGAAATCAGATTATGTTTGGGGAAATGAGATGCTGTTCCCTTGGTTACTCTAATTTAGGAAGCATTTATTTAAGAAAGGGAACAATTCATTATGGAGGAATTTTTAAGGATCCCTTATGTGCTCAACATACAATTAGAAAAGAAGTGTACAAGTGGCTACGAAAATATGGTTTTATCAGGGGCCCAGGTAACACAAGGAACAAGAAATAAAATAACTCTAGTTCTCTAGACCACTAGCTCCTAAAACAATTTCTCAAAGAACAAGACAATCTCCATAGAAACTTTAAGATAAAGTCACAGACTGTATGGCTCAAACGGTAAAAGAGAATCCTTCTAAAAGTTCTGCTGTTGCCACACTAAGAAGCAAAACTTGAACTCCTAGTGGAGACTGGGAAGGATACATAAGCAGCCCTGTATAAATCAAGCAACATGCACTCATGAACCAAGGATGAAGCATTTTTTTAAGCTTTTATAATAATAAGGCGTATTTCAAATGTCAAGATTATGTCCTGAAAGTATCTAAGTTTCAAAAAGTTCATGGGTTCACTAGGAAACTGGGAAAAGTCCAAAACAAAACAATTTTGGTAAAAGAAAGCAAAATGTCACTGGTCACTGAAAAGTTCAAATTTTTGCAAACTGCCTAAGGATACAAAATTTCTAGCTACTCCCATTCCCCTTTCTCTACCCTCTCCCCACACCCACCAAATACATACTTTTCTCAAAATTCCCCAGTTGGTTCAAGGATCATATACAGTAAAACCTCTCTGGTTTGAACAAGGGCTTGAGGGGCTGAGCCACAATGAATGTCACATACAGCTCCCAAATGCACCTCACTGATACCTTTGCTTCCCCAGAGCATCACAGGACGGCATCAGGCAGAAATCCTCCATGATCACGGTAATCCATGCATACACGGAGAAAGGAGAGCAACCCCTGGAAGCAAAGGATCCGCTGAACAGCGCTGGGGAAGAAGTGGCCATGAAGAACACAGGGAAAGCAGTAAATAAGAGCTGTTTTGGAGCAACTGCCAATCAACCAGCTTCATCCACTGGCCATACTGGGCTCTGAGGCCATGACCCACACATGATGGCGTCAGGCTGGGACCAAACACGGAAGGCCTCTAACATCCACTGATGCTCAGGGAGAAACAGCGCTGAAGATCTGACAAAGATGGATCATCTACTCAAAGTTATCCCAGGTCACTGACTTGGGACTAGATTCTTCCAACTCTTTGTTATTCTTTCTCCTGTCTGACAGAGTTAATCATTTCTTCTGGGCCTCCTAAACCCAGTCACACATTCCACCAGTACAGCACCTGTTTCAGTGCATTTTAGTTACAGACACATCTGTCTTTTTAGTTGCAAAGCTCCTGGAAAGCAGGATTTATTTCTTTTTAAGCCTTGGACTCTGGACAGTAGCATAGAGATTGGTAGAGAATAGATGCTTAATATTTGTTAAATGGAGGAACAAATGAATCAGTTCATAGATGAAAGTTCCAAAACCTTGACTTGTTTTTCTTTATAGGATAGCCTCCATAACAAACGTTTCCCGTAGTTTTTTTCCACAACTCCTCAATACGAACTTTTCCTTCCCACTGGAGCAGACTGACCTACATTGACCTACACATTCCCATCTCTAGCCCCTCAGCACTGCTGTTGTCCTGGCCTAGAGCAAGTGCCCTGTTAAATCCTCTCTACCTCTGAAAATGGCAACCCCAAATTTTAAGGGTTAGTTCAGTTCTAACTCCTTCATTTTGCCTTCCTGGACCATATCCCCAGCTTTCATCTCTGAACTCCTACTGTACTTGTGGTCTGTAATATCCGCATGACACTTAATCACATGGTGCAATAAATTGTATTTAACTTGCTTTTTCTGGGAGCCTATGTTCCAAAGGGCGACCCTCCTTTTTGATGGAATAAGTGGGAGGAAGAGTGGCTCAAGGACACACAGCTAGTCAGCGAGGGACCTAGGAATCGAACAATTTAAGAGGACACTGAGGGTGGGGACTTAGAAGACTGGGTAAAATTGAGAAGAAACAAAAACCCTAATAGGAGATCAGTGTAATGAGATATCTTGCTTAGCTGCCACAGTCTGTTTCTACCTGTTGCCATTACAGTTCTCCTCATCCTTCCATCTTCACTTGTTTTTGGTCTTTCTTCAGAGACAGTATAGTACTTAAGAGCTTAGCTCTGGACTATGCAAGCTGAAATCATACTTGCACATTAATAGCTATATGACTGAGCAAATTACATAACTATCTCTTTTTCTTTAATCTGTTTATCAGTTTTTGCAGTTGACAAATTTCTTAATGCTGAACTCTTTCTCCTAGGAGAAATCCTGCTTGGACATAATGGATTTTTGTTTTAGATTATTCTGTTGGATTCAGTTGCTAGTGTTGTACTAAAGATTTTCACGTTTATATTTGCAAGTGGGAATTGCCTAGGTTTTCTTATCCTGGGCTTGTCCAGTTTTGGTAAAAAGGTTAGCCTCAGAAAACAAATTGTACCATTTCCTTCACATCCTGTCCCTGCCTTTTAAAATTTTCGAGAACTTTTTATAAAATAGAGATGAGGTACTTCTTGAAAGTTAGGTAAGCTTAATGTAAATCTTATGGATCAGGTATCCTGTTGACGATGGAGGCATGGGTGGAAGTGGGAAGAGTGGAAGAGTTCTGATTCCTGATTCCACTTCCTCATGTTCTCCCAACTCTTCCCCGCTTTAAGATCCTTCCTCTGTCTTTGGTTTTTCCTGCAGTTTGAACATGATGTGCATAGGTACGGGTTTTTGGCATTTGTTTGGTTGGTTGATTTATCGTTTGCTATTTATCCTGCTTGGTGTTCTCCAAGCTTCTGGGATCTGTGGTTTTGCATCTGTCATTAATTTTGGAAACTGTGCAACCATTGTTACTTCAAATATTTCTTCTGCCCTGTTCTTTCTTCTTCTTCTCATAAAAGATATATTGCACCTTTTATACTGTCCCACAGTTCTTGGCTGTTGTTTGTCTTTTTCCCCCATTCTTCTATCTCTTTGCATTTCAGTTTTGGAAGTTTTATCGCCTTATCTTCAAGTTCACCTATTCTTTTTTCTCAGCCACGTTAAATCTACCAATGAGTCTATCAAAGGCATTCTTTGTTTCTGTTACTGTGGTTTTTATTTCTATCATTTCCTTTTGATTCTTTCTTAGAGTTTCACCCGTCTTTTGACATTAAGCACAAGGGTCTGCCTCTTGCCTATTTTTTTTCATTTAGAGCCTTTAACATAATAACCATAATTATTTTAAAATCTCTGTCTTATTGTTACAAAACCCATGTTATATCTGGGTCTGGTTCTGATGATTGTTTTGTGTCTTCACACTGTGTGTGTGTGTGTGTGTGTGTGTGTATGAAAGAGAGAGAGAAAGATCATTTTTTCTTGACTTTTGGTATAACATAATTTCTTACTGAAAGCAAGACATGTTGTACAGGATAAAAGGTACTGAAACAAATAGGACTTTGAATTTAAGTTAATCTGGTTAGGAGATGAGCTGTGTTTAATGCTTGTTTCAGCTATTGGTATCCAAGGCTTCAAAGTCCTATAGTGGGCTTCTTTGTTCCTCTTCTCTTGGTTTTTGGGCTTCCCTTTTTACTAATTCAAAGAGAGAGTCTGTGTTTCACAGCCTCTTCAGCTGTACCCTACTGTCACGGTTCCTGGAGGCTTATGAGGGTGGTGGTACGATATGGAGAGAGGAGTGTTCTCAACTCTGCCCCTAAGTCTCCATCTTAGGCAGCCTGTGTCTCAGGCGTGTGGCTTTCAGAAGTGTCTGGTCCCTCTTCAGGAGCAGAGCCTTATTTCTCCCCTGCCCCCTAACTCTCTCCTTGGCTATAATGGCTGAAACATTCCCAGTTTATTTCCTCAAAGCTCTCTCCCTTGTTGGCTTTTATTTATTTAGTTTTCCCCTAGGTGGGACAAGAAGCCTGGAAACAGCTGGAGTGGAGCCAGTTCTCTTCCCTCAGCTGGGATAAGTTTCAGAGTTGCCCTCTGGAGAAGCCTTTCCCCCTGGAGACTAGACCTTTGTTAAGGAGCAGAGTCTGAGAGAGCTTCCTTTCAGAGATGGACATGGCTCCTTCCCCCCTCCCTTCCCGGGGCCTGGAGGGGAGCTTTCCCGCATCGGCTTTCCCCTGAGCACTGGGTAGGTTCTGGACTTAACGCCTGTGAAAATGTGGTGGCCCACTTAGACCTCAGCTCCCAGGAGCTTTCCAATCTTCCACTTGTCTGTACTCAGCCTCCAGCAATTCATCAAAATTACCATTAAAATGTTCCAACCAGTTGACAGCATCTGCTGGTTTCTGTTCCAGGTAACCAAACCCCAAGAAAAGTCCATTTTCAGTTTGATGAGGTATTTATTATAGTTCTTGCCGTACTGTTGGGAGTAACAATTCCCAAACCCTTTATGTGTCAGAGCTGGAGCTAGAAGCCTCCTTTTTATGGTTTTAATCTTTTCAGGTTTTCTATTTCTTTCTGGGTCAATTTTAATCATCTGTATAGTTTCCAGGATTTTGTGCACTTCATTTAGATTTTTAAAAGTACTGGCATCTAGTTGTTCACATCATTTTCTTTGTGAGTATATGCACATCCATAAACCTTTTAATGTCTACTAACCCTGTAAATAAGGATTCTTTTGAATATTACTGATTTGTGTTTCCTCTTATTTGTTGATATCAATATTCATCATTTTATCACACATTGTACTTAATTTCTACTTTTACCTTCCCCCTCTTTGCATGTTTTATCCTATTGTTATTTGTCTAACCTTTAAATGTCCAAGTCTCAGTTTATTTGGGAAGAAAACTGCATAGAAAGGACTTTCCTAATACAGATGTTTGCAAGAAAATGCACACCTGAAAAAGAATAAGCAATGCATGAATGTAAGATAATATGACCCATGCTACTTTTCATTCCAGATGCCTTTATTTTAAATTCTTTCATGCTCTGGCTCATGTACAGTGTTTGCCATTTTTCACCAACCTTATCTTCTGAGCATTAGGCCTGTTTGTTGAGGGCTGTGATCTGCAGAGAGCACACTTAAAAGAGCACAATCAAAGTCAAGGTGTATTCCTTGTGTGGATAAGTGATCCAAGGCTAAGACAGTTACAAAGAAAACGTCTCTCAGTTGTTTCAAGCCAGGCTGCAGCCCCCCCCCCATGTATTTCTTTGGCATTATCTCACCAAGTTAATAAAACCTCACTTGACATTTCCTAGTAAATACTTAGTGAAGACAGATTATCTGCCTTTTTAAAAGTTCAGTTTAAACCCATTTTGCTACATAAAAATACTGACACAGGCAAAAAGGCACCTACATCAGTAGTGAAAGCTCTTTCACTGGGAGGTGTGTGTTCTCTTCCAAGCAGCCTCAGAAGTGCCGCGTTAGAGCCAGGAGGAGCCAACAATCTCTGCACTGAGCTAAGAGCATATATCCCACGTCCATGCCCAGAGTGCTACAGGGAAGAACAAATCTGACTCCACATTGGATCTGTTTCTTTTACTTTAACCTTTGGATTCTATTCCTTTTGCTGCAAGTTAAGAATGTTGTCTCTAGCTTGAGATATACAGGATAGTCCATTTTCAAGGTTCTCACCTTCAAAGGTATAACCATTGTCCATTCATAGAGAGAGAAAAATTTGCAGAATAGAGAATAACATCTGTCTTATTGGAGGTTTACAGGAACATTGTGATGGGGGATCTACACGGACAACTGCAAGAACAAAGGATTCCAGCACCAAGAAGTGTGCAGCAACCAACCACACCCCGCAGCCATAGTATAAAAAGAAGCCTGAGTTCTAACTCAGGTAAGATGATTCTTTGGGACACTCGTCCACCATCTTCTCAGTCTGCTGGCTTTCCAAATAGTCGGTACTCCTTACCCCAGCAACTCATCTCTTGATTTATTGGCCTACCATGTGGTGAGAAGTATGAGCCTGGATTCCATAACAAGAGCACCCTTGGAGTAGAGCAGGTACAAAGAAACACATCTCTCAGAGTCATTTCTTTTTCTGTATTGTTTCACTTAATTTATCTCCTACTGGCCGGGTTCTGCTTTACCAACCACAAGTCCTGTGTCTGTGGTAGATGTAAAGATGAGGAGGGCTGCAGAAGGTTTAGACAAGAGTTCCTTAAATGGAGAACTGATTCACGTAAGTGGTCATCCAAATGTAGCAGTTCCCTAACCCATCACCACTTAAGCAACTCACCAAATCCACCACTGCTCTAGATTTCTCCTGTAAGCTATGAACCCACATCCGTGGCTGAACTGAAGGGTCTTGGCCAGTAGGCACTTCTCCAGGATACCACCCTTTCTTCATGAACCAACTGGGCTATTAGGCTCATTGAGAATCAGCTGGATTTGTGCCCTAAACTATAGATGCCAGTTTTACTTGTTAACAGCATTTTACAATTTAACTAAATACTGCATATGCTAATAAAGTGAATGTGAATAAAAAGAAAACTAAGTTGAATGAGAATTGATTTTTGTTAAATCAGCCATCAAATTAGCTGTAAGCAAGACCATTGTGAAACTTTCCAGGAAAATAGTTAGCTATCTTCTACATCAGCAGAGAAAGCTCTAATCAGAATTCTACACTCAGATTACTTCCTAGTTTTAATTCTCACTCTATTATTAAAAAAAAAACTTCAAAAGGAAACTGTAAGTGATAGGGGCTTTATGCAAGAAAAATGATGTGAAAGGTCAACTTTGGGACTCTTAAAACAACAACAGCAGCAACAAACACAACCCTTGGTCCAACATTAAAAGACTGGAGAATAAATGAATAATTTAATACCTTGTACGGTATGTGTCTATACGTATACATAATTGTTAATAGCCCCATGCTTTCAGTGAATTTTTTATAAACGACAACAGATCCTGATCACATCATATATAGAGGATTCTATGTAGTGTCATTCAGCAGATTAAAAGGTACTGCTCCTAATTTCCTGCTCATTTGCACACCATTTTTATTGTATTTAATTTACCAAGTACCTTATATGTTCTTCTTGATCTTCACTACAATCCTGTAGAATAGGGAATGATAACCTCCATTTTTTATAAGTGGAAACTGAAGATCAGAGAAGCCAGCTTCAAACTCAGAACCACTATCCTAAACAGTATTTCAAACCTATGTGAAATTAACTTAGTGAGAAATTAGCAACATTTTAAATAAGAGAATAGAACAGACATTAAGGCATTATTTAAAGGTTAGTGTTCAGGATGGGCTGAATTGCGTCCATCCAAAAAAGATACGATGACATCCTAATTGGGGGTATCCCCTGTCTGGTACCTCAGAATGTCACCTTATTTCGATAGAATGTAGCCAAGTTAGAGTGAAACTATGAGGGTGAGTTCTAATTCAATATGACTGGTGTCCTAATAAAACAGGGAAATTTGACATAGGGATATACACACACAGAAGGAAGATGATGTGAAGACACAGAGAGATGACATCCAGGTGACTGGAGTGATACATCTACAAGACAAGGAACACCAAAGTTTGCAACAGAATCCCGGTAGGTAGGAAGAGGCAAGGGAGGATGCTTCCCTGGAGCCGTCCAAGAGAACACAACCCAAGGGGACCTTTACCTTAGGTGCTGGCCTCCAGAATGGGGAAACCATCAATTTCTGTTATTTTAAGCTACCCAGTTTTGGGTCACAGCAGCCCTAGGAAGTTAACACAATACTGTTGAGCAGAAGCCTCTGTGGGGTCCTCTGTGGAGTGTGCGCAGGCGTGCCTGTGGATGTGTATTCCAGTTCATGATGTAGAATTTAATTCTCACTGTGGATTGTGGTCAAAAGAAGTTTGCATGAGAGTGTGCCATTGCACAGGCAAATACACTGTCACTGAAATCTAAGCAATCTCCTTAAGACAGGAGGCAGTAAAAAAAGGAGGATATATTTATGCATGTGTATATGTGTATATACATGTATTCTGGGGGTAAAAAAGAGCGAGGTGGAGCACTTGCAAGGTGGGGAATAGAGGGCGGTTCCAAAACAAAATGAGCTTTTCTGGGAAGATGGGCAGGGAGAGAGGTCCAATTAAATAGAGTAGCTGGTGATCGGGGTAATATATGGAGTGAAATTGGCCATGTGTCACTTGCAGGAGAAGACAAAAATAGCTGGGTTTTTTTGGCAGGTATTTGGGGAAAAGGTTTTAGCCGATCCACTTTGCATAAGTAACAATGATTTAACCCAGCCAAAGCTTCAAAAGAAACTGTGTGAGGCGTGTTAATGATGTTGGGAACTCCATCCAGACAGGGCGAAAATCAGAGTAATGGAAAAGCAGACCTTAAGGGACCTAGGCGCTACTGACAGCAGACGGCAGAAGATTGCTTAATATTCTTACACAATTAAACTAATTCCTTTCAAGCTTCCTTCACATACCATAAACAAGAGCTCCCTCTCCCTTAGAAATTAACTTTTAACATCTGGGTAAATGTATTGCTTAATGCCCAAATCCCCCAAATTCCAGTTAATTTTTTTTTAATAGAGGCCAAACCAAAAAGCACTTTGGAAATGGTTTTAGCCTTGCTTTTGTAATGAACATTGTGACACACATTAAGTGGTACAAAACTCCTATATCGTCATGGTATCACTAATGGAGAAAAACTGCATTATTACCAAATCTCATTTATGTATAAATGTATGTAGCCAATAAAGCTGTCAAAAAGACAACAAAAGGAAACCCACTGACTTACTAGAACGGGACATGAGATGGGGCAGCCTGGCATGATTTACTCATGAGCTGCAGTTTCCCATCCAATCACAATACTTGCAGAGGGCCCTCTGGCTATTCACTTAGGCTGGGAGAGGCAGCCAATTCAGACAGACCTCGGTACTCAATACCCACTGGCAGCAAAGCACTCCACAGTGGTATCCCTACGTACAAACACGATCTCCCATTGCCAAGGTTGGATACGAGCAAGCGGAAAGACCTTTAAATTCTGCTCCTCTGGGAACTTGCATTTGAAAAGATACATGCACCCCAATGTTCAGAGCAGCACTATTAACAATAGCGAAGACATGGAAGCAACCTAAATGTCCATCAACAGATGATTAAAGATGTGGTATATTTATACAATGGAATACTACTCAGCCATAAAAGAGAATAAAATAATGCCATTTGCAGCAACATAGATAGACCTGGAGATCATCATTCTAAGTGAAGTAAGCCAGGAAGAGAGAAAAATACCGTATAATATCACTCATCTGTGGAATCTAAAAAAAGAAAAAAAGAAGACACTAATGAACTTATCTACAAAACAAAAACAGACTCTCCGACATGGAAAACAATCTCATGGTTACTGAGGTGGCAGAAGGGAGCGGGAAGGGATAAATTGGGAATTTGAGATCTGTGAATACTAACTAGGATATACAAAATAGATTAAAAAAACAAGTTTTTTCTGCACAGCACAGGGAACTATATTCAATATCTTGCAGTAACATATAATGAAAAAGAATTTGAAAACAAATATAGGTATGTATATGCATGACTGAAACATTATGCTGTATGCCAAAAATAACTGATGCATTGTAAACTGACTGTATGTCAATATTAATGAATTAATACTGGACCCTACAGAATACCTGCACATGAGACAGCCAGGCAGCAGAATAAGTAGGGCCACGAAGGTTTAGATAAGTACACAGATCACTCACACTTTAGCACTCTACTCAGTGGCTCCACATCTCTGGTTCCTCAGGAAGAAAGTGGATTTCTGATCCTCCTCATCTCACAGAGTTTTTGAGAATTAAATGAGATGGTAACCATAGAATGTCTGGCTCCTGGATGGGCTCTGTGTCCCTCAGACTTATTATACGCATCTTTGACTTAAACTTACATTAGATGAAAGGGAAGCTATCACCCAGTCCTGCTATAAACATTTCAGGGGACTGAGGAGGTGTCAGGTGGGATGGCTGTCAGGGAAGGGAGACAGAGAAGGACATGAGGCTCAAAAGGCTAGTTTTCCTGGGCTGGGCAGCCTCCACACTCCTAGAGAGAGACACCCAGGTGAGTGTAAACCACCACACAGGTGGCTAAATATTATCACGGAAGGAGCAACGGAAGTCAGGGATGCCCAAGGGCAGAGAGGGTGACACAGAACCCAGGTTATAAGGACGAAAGGTAAGAAGGAAAAAGAAGGCATGAAAAAAAAATAGTGTGTATTTGTAGAACCACAAGAAATGTGGTGAAACGTGGTGAAGCTGGAATGCAGGGCTCTTAGACAAAGGTAAGAGGTAAGGCTAGTATGAAAGACCTGAATCTAACTGCATACATCTGCTTTTGTAAATATAAACACGCAAAAAGGGGCCCATCTACAGGAGGAGACTGCTAGTCGATTGGATGGGCGCAGTGTTTCAGCAAATATTTACTGAGCACCCACTAAGGGATCGGCGTGACTCTAAGTGCTGAATAATGTCAATGCCATCGAACAATTCAAGTGTCTATTTAAACCCTAAGTCTTTTTGCTTTCGAGAAAAGAGAAAACAAGAAATTGGTAAAGGACAAAAGGGGATATATCAAGGGAAACCGTAAAGAAAAAATGTTTAGTACTACAGAAAATATTTTAATTGATAGCCTTAAACTGAAAAAAAAAAGGTTATTTATACCACTCATAACTGGGTTAGAAAGGATTTGGGGTTCAGTCATTCACTCAGCAAATACTCAAGACCTACTATGTGCCAGGGATCCTTCCAGCCAATGAATGGGGCAGGAAAAAGAAAAAACAACAGACAAACATCCCTGCCTTAATGGGCACTGAATTCTAGGGATATAGTTAATGTGTTATAATTTAGAAAATTACAGAGAAGTAGGAAAATATTAAACACTTCCATCCCTTTTAAAGATTCCAGTAGTCTTCATCTGTGTGTAGGTAGGTACAAATACTTTATGGCATATATATTAAGAAAAATATTAATTTCCTATTAATTGCATAATAAGAAAGTCTGAAAAGATTGTGAATCTAATTTAGGATAAAAGAGTTATCTGCTTTAATTCTTGAATGTAGATCATTCAATGAAAGTTTAAATTTTTATCATCTGTTGGTGACTTAACCATACTGTGATGTCTCCTCAATAAATCTTATTTGTCAATGTTATTCTTTTGTTGAGTGATTTATTGAATACTCCCTCAGTGCCCAATGCTGTAGTGGGTTTCCAGGAACGGAAAGGGGAAAAATAAGTAGCTCCTACTTTTAACAGACTTATCACTTCTTTAGGAGGAAGAGAGGGGTACAAAATAAAACAGATACATCTGAAACAACTAGAAAACAATCAAGAGCAATTCCTGAGATACCACTGCAAGGTAACACGTCAGAAGCATATAAAATTCGTGCGTTAATGCCAATGGAAAGTAGCATCATCCCCAAGCAGAAGTTAAGAAACTGTTCTGCCACTTAGGAAAACAACTGCTTCATGCTATTCTGCTTAATGATGCTTCTCACTAACAACAAGCCAGTAGATTAAGCCTTGGAAAAAAATATCATGCTCTTTGTAATTAATTAAGCCATTAATTACATTGTCAATTACTGTGGATCAAAAGTAAATGCAACATTATTTTTCATACCTATTGCTTCTGAAAGCAGAACTGCAAAGCATCCCATCCCTTCCCCTCAGTTGTCAAAGCCAAGGACAAGCTGTGCTTTTCCCGCCCGAGATGTCGGCCGTTGATCTCGGCTGCCTCACCCCTCAAAGACCTGAGGATACGGGTATTAGCGCTGATGAGAACATATGGTTTGGGTGGTTTGGCAGGCGAAATCCTGGCAGAAGAGTCTCAAAGCATCAGCAGATGCTGCCATTGCACAGACATCCAAATGGTGGCATAATTGCTGCTGCTGCTTTGATGCCACATGTTTCACGGTGATGACAGCAATGCCTTTCCCCGAGAGGCTGGTGGCAAAACAGAGCCCCTCCTCCATCCCCCCGTAAGCGTGAACAGACAGATGTGCACGTGCACCACACATGCACACACGTGAGCACAAAATCAGGCGGGGTCATACACAAAATCAGGCGGGGTCAGCCTTCTGCAGGTCTCTTTCATCTGTCTCGGATGGTGTAAAGCCAGCTGGAAAGGGAAGAGCAACTGGAGAACTATTTTGTTCTTCGCTTACAGAACCCTGACAGCGAGGTTCCACTCAGAGGACAGGAAGTCACCAGTGGCCTTCTACTGAACTCACAGTCACAGGAAAGATGGCCTGTTAGCAACTCAGATATGGGATCTGAGCCCCCTGGTCTCCCCCTGGCCTCCCTGCCTGAGGCACTGCCAGGTCCCGAAAGCTCCTGTCATAAAGTGCTCAGATTCGTCTTCATCAGACGCATTCAGTTGATCAACACATGTGTACTGATCACCCACTATGGGCTTGAAAGAAAGGAGGTTTTGAGAGTCACAACCTCAAGACAACTGAGGGGCACTGGCAGCACCCTCCTCCTATAGCTGCTCATCACTTTTCATCATTCATTCCACCTGGACTGGGCAGAGGCACTGCACTCAGTCTGCAAACACAGTACCAAACAACACAGATACGGTGATCTCTGACTCTAGTAGAGAAGTTAGCCAGATCAACTGGCCAACACCATGCAGCGGGCAGTCTGCTTAAAATCAGGTATCGCCTGGAGCAGAGACACTGCAGGGTCGGGGGCGGGCAGCACTCAGAGTCCCAAAGAGAAATTGCAGTTAGCCAGGTGGCTGGAGAGGAGCACATCCGAGGCAGTGGGAGCAGCCCAGAGCCAGGCAGAAGTTTGTTCTGGTGCATCAAATGCTCCAGGCCTTTCCTCGTCACCTACTACATGGGAAAACGGTAATACTAAATGAGAGAGTGTGAGGAAGACTCTGGGGCTCGATAATCAACGGCCCTCACTGTCGTTACTACGGCTGTTGCTATTAATAACAACAATGGCAACATGTGCAGGTGATGGGAGGTAAGAAAACGTATGGAATTCTGGAAAACTGACATGGTTCAATTTCTTGGACTAGAATGCTTAGTTGTGTATGTATGTGTGAGAGAAAAATAGAGGAAGACATGAAGAGGGAGGGAGAGAGAGAGAACAGGCAGATTATCTAATGGTAGATGCCCGAGTTACTTCCAACCCGACCATGATGCTGACTGCTGATGGAACGGACACAACTTGAGCAGTCCAAGCAGCCATCACCCCTCCACTGGACAGCAGGTAACTTCTGTGCACTGTGGATGCTGCGTCTGTGAACAGGGCACTTGTCCTGTCTCTCTCAGAGAATAGTTAACATTAATGAACCCCATCCGTAACGCTGAAACGCCAAGAAAAACTCCAGAAAGGATAGGTAGAAGTATGTGCGTGGAGGGATGGCCACTATCATGCTAATTTGGATAAAGCTCCAAGTTGGAGTGAGTAAATGATCTAAACGCACAGAACTGTCGAGCTGACTGTTCTGAGTATCAGACATCTGCGTAGTCCACATTTGTCATTAAATGGATGAAATGCAGACAAATTAATGAGCTGACAGAATACCAATCTAAACCACATATGAATAGTAAGAACTCATAGCAAAGCGTAGAAGCTGTCCTCCCTCGGCACAGGAACTGAGCTACTCTGGAAGAAGTGAGAAGGGAAAAATGACACGGCTCTTTTACAAAACACAGATCCAGGAGCTCAAGAAGAGAGAAAGAATCATTTGCCTCCAGCCATGCGACCAGAGCTTATGGGGGACTGACACTGATTTCACTTTCAGTCAAATCAGAAATTGGGAAAACGAAGGGCCACACAACCTGGGAGTGACGAGGCTAGAATACCCTTTGGGGGACAGGGGTGTCACTCCTTTGCAAGGCTGCAGGTCAACAGCCCATCCCCTTGGAGGGGGAGTCTGGAGTCTGGCTGCTCGTGAGCCAAGCATTACCAAGGATTCTAGCCCCAGTCTGTACCTACAGGCTGAGAGACAACTTGGTAGAGTCGGAAGAACACGAGATCTTGTCTCAGGCAACAAACCCAGAGTTCAAATCTGCTGAGTTCTACCTCTTCCCAGTTATTAGCCTCAGGCCCATTACTTAGCCTCTCTAGAACTGTTTTTTTTTAATCTTAAGTGAGTCATACATATTTCTGTGCATAATGCTTAGCAGAGGATTTCCTCAAGTCATTACAAAAATCAACAAACAAACAAAAGGTAGCTTCAGTTACTCCCCAGTGCCTGCAGGCTGAAGTCTAAACTCTAATCTCAAATTCAAGGCGCCCTATGCCAGAATCTAGCCCTGACCTGTAACAACAAGATTTAAGTACTTCCACCAATTAAGCTTTTCCAAGACCATGCACTCGGCTCCCCCTCCTCGAAAGCTTCTCTTAACCCCTCACTTCCCGGGTCCCACCCATCCTTCAAGATGCTGCTTGGGTCCCACCTGCTCCTGGAAGTATATTTACTTTTCCTTTTGAAATATAGTCTGTCCTACTCAGGTAAGAACTAAGCTTCCTTTGCAAGACTTTGAGTAGCCTGGGTCATGCAAAGGGGAAGGCCCAAGCTGGGCAGCTTTCACGTCAAAGCTCAGCAGAATCTCGGGCTACAGGGAGGAAGTATCAGTTCTCGTGGCTGAGTCATAAGCAGCGAGCAGACAGCCATCAAGGAAGGCCTAGGAAGCAGAGGTCAGCAACCACCAGGGCTCCTTGAGGTGCCAAGAAGTGCCCATCCCAAAGGTGAAGGGCAGTAGGTGTTGGCTGGGCTCCCAGACATGGCCCTGGCTGGCGCTTGGCACACCCTTCACACTTGGCTTTGATTTCTCCTTGAAGGTTAGCCCTGGTCTGGCCCCATCACTGCAGGCCCCAGGCCTCTCCTCCTTGCCCAAGTCCTAACTCACTCTCTTTCTCTGCTAGATCATGGCTCCTTAGTTAGTCTTGGGAGAAGCGGGTAGGGAGAGGGGCCTTCCAAATCTTCTTCCGGTCTCTTTCCAATCTATTATTATGGCATCAACTCTATGGCCAGCTTTTTCAGAGACCTTCATTTTTTATTCCTAGGACTTTTTCTTCTCCCAACTAAACTTAGCTCTTAAGATCAAAAACTTTGCTTTTAAAACTGCCATTTTTGATGTGGACTTCAAAAGTCTATTTTGGAAGCTAAAAAAAACTTTGCTTTCTTTGCTTTTCTATGGACGTGCCTCCTGCGTATCCTGCTCCCTGCCTGGAATGCCTAGAATGCCCCTCATTCTCCACAAAGCAATGTGAAGACCTCCAGCTGATCAGAAAGATGGTATATAAACCAGCACAGAAAAGAAAAACTCAAAGTTGAATATGCCAGGGTGTTCCACTGCTACAATTCCACAGTATTTAAGAGAACAGGCCCTGGAAACGGCCAGACCTGACATCTGCTCTGACCCTTACTCACTGTGATCAGTAACTTCTCTGTGCTGATTTTATCATCTGCAGAAGGAAAAAGTAACAGGGCTAGCTGCTAACAGCTACTGTGAAGATTATTCTAAAGCTCTTCAGCAAGGTTGTCACATCCATGCCACTCAATAAATGAGAGTTTTTATTATGTATCATGCCTTTGACAATTGATTATGTTCTACCTTAAGGTATATCTAATATCAGCAGTATTTATTATTTATGTCTATTTAATTTCACTTTCCTTGCATGTAAGTTTTCTCTCAACTAGACTTTAAGTTTGTCCACGATTTTCTCAACTGTAAAACAAGAATAACGTGCCCTGTGACATTGTTAAGCATTCATATGAATATTTAGTCTTATTCCAGGACAGAACACAGTAACCATGACTGTTATATCCCTAACGGGCAAGAAACAAATGTTCAGGAAATTCATCTACGAGCTCGAATCCACGCAAGGAAGGAAGACACTGCCACTGCCCCCGCTGATATCCTAGTGACTTTGCCATTGCGCGGCGCTCTGCGTGATTTCCCGCTGCACCTCTGTGTCTGAGAGCTTTTTTAAACTAATCAAGTCTACTTGGCCTACTTCATAGCACGCTGAATGGGCCAGGGAATGAACCACGTCTGCCCCTCAACAGCCCCCAACCAACAACTGAATGAACACGGCACCTCAATATCTCAGCTCCCTCACCCCTTGAACAGAATAATTCCAAAATATGTTTTACATCATTTCCCAGTTTTCTCCTTGGAATCAGCCCGAGTTATTCACGGTGGTCAACGTCCTTTATTAACCAACCACCTTCCTTTCTTGGCTGTCTTCCTTTCTATCCCCTCACTAGCACTCTTTGCTCCCCTCAGATCACCTTCCTAAATTCAAGTTCTGGGAAACCCAAGCTAAGTTGGGGTCCTGGGTCGCTGTTCACAGAGATTCCACAGGGAGATGGCCCCTCGTCCGTCTCCACGTATGGTGATACTGGTGAAAACGGTGGCTTCCTGAAAGGGGCCCAACTGCGAAGATCTAGGTTTGGTCTGGGCTTTCACTCCACTAGCCGTGTCCCCTGTGCTACGGACTGAACGCTTGAGTCCCCTCAGAGTTCTTATGTCGACACCCTAATCCCCAACGGGATGGTATTTGGGGATGGGGCCCTTGGCAGGTAATTAATTCAGTCATGAGGGTGGAGCCCTCAAGATGGGGTTCGGTGCCTTCATAAGAGACGGGAGACAGCCTGCTTCCTCTCTGTCTCTCCCATGCCCCCACCACGTGAGGATGCAGAGAGAAGACACCTAGCTGCAAACCAGGAAGAAAGTTCTCCCTAGAGCCTGACCATGCTGGCAACCCCATCTCGGACTTCCAGCTTCCAGAACTACGAGAGAATAAATGTCTGTTGTTGCTGGTGTTTTGTTAAAGCGGCTGGAACTAAGACACCTTAAGAAAAGTTCTCAATGCTCTGAATTCTAGTTTTCCGACCTGTAAAAAATGGGAGTTAACAGTAACATCTGTGCCACAGGGCTGTTCTGAGCACAAAATGAGAAATCCTGTGTGTTATTAGGGCCCTGCTGGGCATGGCAGGGGATAGAAAAGTTGAATGGACAGGACTCTGGCTCTGAAGAGGCTCCAGGAGAGGGCAGGAGAAGACTCCTACCTAAAAAACTGCGACACAAAGAAGCACAGACAAAATGTAAAGAAAGTCCAGTACAGGGAAAAGGACGCGACCTTCAACAAGTCTGCCATCCAGTTTAAACAAGGAAAACAAGCATGCAGGCTGCCCAAATTCTTCCTGCTGTAAAGAATTTCTTAGCTCTCTCCAGGCAGTTATGTTCTGAACCCCCTTTGTATTTTTGGATACCCTTCGATCACAGTACTTTTCTCCTTGTTTTGCATTTATTTGTTTGGCTGCCCATCTTCCCCAGGAAGTTAATGAGCTTCTTCAGGTCAGGACCACCAGGCCCTGTTGTTTTATACATGCAGCCCCTTCGTTACCCCACCAGGAAACTTACCAACGTATCTGATGCACAAGAGTAAGTCCGAAGTAAATGCTGTTAGAACATGAACCCAATTCTCTATCTTGCCTCTATATGTAATTTGAGAACAATTAAGAAATAAATTATAGCTAAGTATTCATTTTTCTGAATATTGCTTCCTCGCCATTTCTTTTCCGGGAACGATCTTGACCTGAGGCATTGAGCACTATGAAGTATTACCTTTCATGTCCTCGGTGATGGTCAGGAGGTCCGGAGGCATCTGTGCTGAAAAGTGGATTACAGTGACCTGACTGGGTGTGGGCGGGGCGAGGGCAGCACCAGACCCGGACTCAGACCTAGCCACAAGATAAGGGCATAATTCCCTCTAAAAACCAGTATTTCTTTCACTTTCAAAAAACACATAAATAATCTCTAAGATCTAGAGATGATCAGATTTAGGGAAGTAAGTCAGACAGAGAAAGACAAATATATGATATCACTTACATGTGGAAGCTAAAAAAATGATAAATTTTATTTGCAAAGCAAAAACAGACTCATGGACATAGAAAACAAACTAGGTTACCAAAGAGGACATGGTGGGGGAGGGATAAATTAGGAGTTTGGGATTAACAGATACACATTAAGATATATATAAAATAGATAAACAACAAGGACCTACTGCACAGTACAGGGGACTATATTCAATTTCTTGTAATAACATATAATGGAAAATAATCTGAAAAACATATATATGTATGCACTTTGCTGTACACCTGAAACTAACATTGTACATCAACCAACCTTCAATAAAAAATAAAATTTTAAAAAATCAGTGCAGAGCCATGCACAAGGAGAAAAAACACGTAAACAATGATGACACATCCACAAAACCAGGTTGAAATCATAAAAATTTCATTACTTTCTCAGCTTGGAGCTAAAGCATCGAATACTAGTCAGTGCTAATCTGCTTCTCTCTGCTTCTAAGTGCGGCCCCAAACAGCCTGGCCAAAGCTCCAAAATGGAAATCAGTTGTTCAGATTAATTCCCTTCACCAGAAAAGAGCCTTGCATTGTATTAAAAAAAACAAAAAAACAAAAAACAGCGGACCGTGGTTCTTTATTGACAGGACAACTACTCTAAGAAGACAGAACTTAATGTAAGCTGGTAACTCCCAAAACTACTTAATGAGGAAAAATCAAGAGGTGTCTACTGATTCAAGAATAAGAAGACCATCTCCATGAAGGAATCCACACTTTCCAGCCCTGCCTCCACAATGGTGCCTCCTCGGTGCCACTCCTATTCAGAAGCGCCATCTGATGTGTCCAAGGATATCAAGATCCACCAGTATGTTGTCTTCTCACTTTAACAGTGACCTTTCTCCTATATTTTAAAGTTTAATTTAATTTTTTTAATTGAACAAACTCACCCCTGGGCACATATCTGGAGGAATTCTAATCAGAAAAGATACACATACCCCAATGTTCACAACACACTGTCTCCCATATTTTTTATCTAGATAAGAGGTCTCCCCGTTCCATGCGTGCACACACACACATGAGATCTATCATTAATTCCTTCTAAGTCACCCCCCCAACCACCACCCTTCCTTCCAGCATAGACACATCCATTAATTGCCCACTTCTGGGAATACATCTCGCCTTAATATCTTGCAAACCGGTTCCTTTGCTTCATCCCTGCTGCCCCACCCCCTTCTGCCAGCCACTTGTTTCTGGATTTTCTACAACTAGTTGTCCTGGTGCCAATCCATCCCCCCACTCCAAATACACATAGCTACTGACTAGCTGTTCAAAATGCTGCTCTGGTAGTGTCACTCCCTGCCTTAAAAATCATTCAGTGGCAACCAGCCCCATCCTGTATTAAACTTAAAAGACCCATACTCCTCCCTGCCCTAGACTTCTAGCTATGCTAAGCTCGGAATGATTGTTCACCTTTCTCAGTTGCCTCAGTCTTTGCAAATGCCCCTCTTGTGCCTTTGGTTTGTAATGAGTCCCACCCACCACGTGAAGCTAATACTTAGGCTTTTACTGGGATGTAGTTCCAGCTGCACCTCCTTGGGGAAAGGATGCTTTGATACCCTCTCCCTCCAACACACATACGCACACATGCATGCAGCACATACACACCAGCTCTCACGGCCCCTGGGCATTGCTGGCTCTCAGCCTATATCCCAGGACATTATCATTCCCCTCGAGTCACAGGTCTCCCTAACAAGCCTATTTTCCTTACAAATAAATGGCTTTGGAGCTCCAGAATCTGACATAGTCCCTGCTACTCAGTAAGTACTCAGGAAATGTTGGCTGAAAAAGAAAATGAAAAACTTGACTGAATAAAGCCATAGCATATTTCTTCCTCTGGGACGGAATGATCTGGTCCCAGATCTATCACCCAGTAACAATCACGCTGTAATGGGAGGAGTTTAATCAACTGAACACACCAAGGAAACCTCCCAAATAAAACAGCCTCCAGGGAGTTCTCCCTTCAAACGGACACCAAGTGGCTCACAACTTACTTATTATTTCATGAATCTTCTCTTGCCTTCTGTGTCAAGTTTAAACTACCCCAGGGCAGTGACTGACATCTATTCATTCAAGAAAAATCTGATGAATACTAACGTGCCAGGCAATAATCATAACTAACACTTACACAGTACTCACTGCGCACGCACTGAGCTAAGAGAGCGCCGCTGCGTTTTAGTGCTGCTGTAGGTAATGGACTAGGGACCAGACTCATAACTTCACACCACATGGGAATCACTCCACCTAAACATTCATTCAGTGTCTTTTCCAACAAACACTGATTGAATGTTTACTATGTTCAAAGTCTTTTAAGTGTATCAAGGCGTTTTTCCTGAGGTAGGCATCCTTATTTTATCACAGAAGAAACTGAGATACAGAGAGATCAATCAGTTTTTCCAACGCCCACAGTCAAGAAGTGGCAAAGCTGGGATTTCAACCCAGTTAGCTGGTTCCAGAGCTGCTGCTGCTGCTGCTTTTTTTTTTTTTTTAAATCCACCAAACAAAACCATCTCTTGCTCATTGTTTCAAAAGAATAAGAGTGGTTATCTCTGAGCGGTGGCAGTAAGAGCCTTCTGTTCTCACTTTCTAATTCCCTCCCCCCCTTTTTTTTTTTGCTTATTTGTGTTTTCTAGTTTTTCTACATTGAGCCATGTAATCTTGAACATAACTTGTAATGGCAAAAAATTATTTGGCTGATCATGCAGTGAAAACAGTTGCTACATTATACAAGAAGATATGTAGAGAGATAATAAAAGATAATAAAATGCTAATTTGATGAGCTGTCTAAAATCAGCATGAGTTCACTTCCAGACTCTCCATTGATGGACACTCGGGGACACTAGCCCACTTCCTGTGCTGCCAGCCACCCCAGCCAGACCCAGAGCCAATTAAGATGCTACCGTAATTTCAAAGCTTAGAAGATCTCTTCATGAATATAAAAAAAAGATTTGATCAAGAGAAAACAGGAAGACCTCGTGGTAGGTGCTGTTTTCCTAAAAGAAAACTACATCATGCTATCCAAGTGAAAACATTCAAGTTCAACCTCTGCTGTCAGCATGCAGAGGAGGCGCTAGGGGTGCCCCGATGCTGTGCTGTGCAGAGAGAGCAGGCAGATTCTCTCTCCGCTCTGTCTTCTGGGTGTCTGCAGAAATCTGGGTCACTCAATCACACGGCTGACCCACATTTACAGAAACCCAGCCTTCTCACACTATCAGAAAAAAACAGCAGCTCTGTGGAAGCGAGCTTTATGCATAACTAAATTTACAGATAAGCCCGTTTTAATTAGCTACAGAAGAACCCCACTCCTTCCTCCAGACAAAGCCAATACTGATTTTTCTACATCAGCACATCTGTAAACAGCTCCCGGTCTCTTCCACTGCCCTGCTTAGTTTACTTTAAATTCCTTTTGAATATCATTAATTTGCTTCCCCCACTTTTCTAATCTGTACATCAGAAGGGCAGTGCTTTTGAACAGTCAGTTTTCGAGGGATGATGGCGGTACGTGATGCCCAGCTGCCCGGGACTCTAGCTTCTGCACATGCTTTCACGCAGTTTGCTTCAGACTTTCACAATGAATCACCACATCATGGGGTAGGGAGGCTGGGGGAGGAATGAGCTAAAATGAGTTGTGAGTGAAAGTTCTTTCCTGCAGTTAGATGGTCAGAATTCTGAGACACATATATTCCTACTTCTCTCTTTCTCTTTTTCTAGGAATAAACCCTCTGAGAAATACAGTTTTGGTCATTCAAATGGGCTACAGAAATTTCCCTTTCTCTTTGGGCAGCAACCCTTTACCTGTTTCCTCCCTGATACACAAGAGAAACAAGTGAAGGATAAGGACCATTTAGCAATAATGGGAGGAGGGACATATGATGAGAAAGTGAGGGATGACCAGTGTGAAGCATTCAGAGATTTTTTGCAGGGAAATGCTCATCTCTGAACCCTTCCCCCAAAAATCACTGCTCAGAGCTTAAAACTGCGCCCTCTTTTCCCCTGCTTCCCATCACACAAAGGAGGCTGGTATTAATGACTTATCACTCTTATGTCTGTACGTGTTCCTGTGGGGGAGGCAAAACCTCCCCGTTAAATGCATGTAGATTTCTTTGTTGGGCTCCAGTGACTCCTGGGAAGTATACCTTACAAGCTGAGCGTTCCAGATGAAATAACCAAAGACATTTGTTGGTTCAAATTTATATGCTTGGATCAGCAGGAAAAGGGATAGCATGCCAAATTAATCCCATTTTTCTTTTCCTTTTTAAAAATTGTACTTGCCCTTCTTTTGTCTTCTTCCCTTTTTAAAGTTGCATTTGCTAAACTGTGGATCAGGAGAATTCTGTAGATCTAGCATAGCTGGATGTCAGCAGGGCATGTGACAAAATCTCTCGTGAGATCCCAGAGGACACGACAGGGAAAATGTGGGCCAAATGACAAACCAGGGAAAGGGGGTTTAATACTGATCGAATTTCAGGACACACAAGGCAGTGTCAACCTAGAGAGGTGTCTCCTGTGGCTTGCCTCGGGACTCTGAATTCAGTCTTGCATCCGTCAGCATTTTTCCTAACGACTGGGATTAGGTCATGGGACTCCCACCAAATTTTCTCATGACTCGAAACCAGAAGAGCCAACAAATAAGTTGGAAAACAAAGCAAGGCCCCTGATGGCTTCAGTCAGCTAGGACGGTGGTCCTCCAAGTGTGGTCTGCACATCACCTATTCAGGATTATCTGATTTAAAATTAATTATTAAGTTAAGAATGCAGATGCTTGGCCAACTTCACACCTGCTGATTCATGGTGGATACTCTTTAAGAAACACATGCACCCCAATGTTCATAGCAGCATTATTTACAACTGCCAAGATATGGAAGCAGCCTAAGTGTCCATCAATAGATGAATGGATAAAGAATGAATGGATATATGAAACAGAATACTACCCAGCCATAAAAAAGAAAAAATTTTGCCATTTGCAGCAACATGGAAGGACTTGGAGGGCATTATGCTAAGTGAAATAAGTCAAACAGAGTAAGCCAAATACTGTATGATATCACTTAAACATGGAATCTAAAAAATACAACAAAGTAGTAAATAAATCAAAAAAGAAACAGACTCATAGATATAGAGAACAAACTAGTGGTTACCAGTGGGGAGAAGGGAGGGTGGAGGGGCAGTATAAAAGTGGGAGATTAAGAAAAAAGGGTTATTACAGGATTATATGAAGTCACGTGTGTGAAGCTTTTGAAAACTGTAAAGCACTATAGAATTTAAAGAATCTTTCATTCAATTAAAAAAATAAATTAAAAAAATAAAAAGAAAAGAAACATTGAACAAGAACACAGTCACTTGAAAGAGTAGGTCCTGACCTATGGCTTGGTGTGTCCATGAATGTCCTTCCCGACACATACCTGAAAAAGGCCATCAGACTATGGCTACCTCAAGATTAGCAAAACCTGAAGAAGGGAAAAAATGCCAGAGTGGTGTTTGTTGTTGTTGTGTTTAGTTCAGGGAAAGACCAAGGAGTATCTTAAAGGGAATTCAAGCTGGAGGCTGATAGCGTCTAGGTGGTGGCAGAAGGATTAAAGCCAAATGACACTCAGGTAGGATGAAGGAACCCTCAGGGGTCCCTCTTGTGAGGCAGGATCTTATAAGGATCTCCTCTCAGTAAATGAAAGGTTCTGTTCCAGGTGCCTTCCCGGGTGGCAGCACCTCAGTGGGTAATTCCATCAGCTTTGTCACTTTAATAACAACCGGATTTACCAAATGAAAACTGAAGAAACTATTGAACAAAGGACAATGTCAACATTGCCTGTACCTCACCCCCGCCCACTACTAGAAGTCTCTGTGATTTTTATATTTCAAATAGCAACTCTGAAATGCACTTCCAAGGGTCAGTTTAAGACACACGCAACTTTCAAACTTGAGGAAACGAACACATATGAAACCATGTCTTCTTCCTATTAAATATTGGAAGTTGATATTAAAATCTAGAATCAAAGGAAAATCCAGCCCCTGTCCCCTAACATGAGGCATGTTCATGAAGTCTGCTGCCTTCTAACGTAATATACAATTGATTTGAGCCAAAGAGTGCAATTTTCTCCTGCATATGCTGGCATTTTATGTGATCAGCCCTCTGAAACTAATACTGCAATGAAGAAGCCACAAAAACTCCTGAGGCAAAAATCCTGCTGAAAGTACACCAACTACTCTCCAATGTTTGAGAAAAAGACAGCATCTCATGTTTCTTTTATTCTCTTTGTAATGTCTGGTACACTCGTCTTCCCATAATGAATATTCAGTGTTTCAAAAATATTTCCTTTTAGGAAAACAACATGAATTGGGGCATTTAAAATAGGCATTTAATCTATACATTTCTAGACTCTTACTCAGATTCACAATGAAAAAAAAAAAGATTTCATCAGTTAATCTTTCAGCTAGCTGGTCATCAGCTTGAACAAACATATATGGGTTTACTCCTTAACATTCAGATCAAAGATGCTTCAGAAAATTAACATCTTTCTTTTATTACTAAAGGGAAGATAAAGCGAGATGTGGTTTTATTCTTGAAACTCACGTCCTGGATTTATAATAACATAAAAGAAATCCCAGGCCCTAAG
Source organism: Vicugna pacos (assembly GCF_048564905.1). Taxonomy (NCBI): domain Eukaryota; kingdom Metazoa; phylum Chordata; class Mammalia; order Artiodactyla; family Camelidae; genus Vicugna; species Vicugna pacos. Next base: position 12,720,233 of record NC_132996.1, read on the forward strand.
ATCCCACCTTCTCTTTTAGAATGGGGTGACTGAATCCTGCGGCATCACATTCTTTAATGTGGCTATGCTCCATACTACGGAAAACAAAGACAGAAGAGAGAAAACAGACTGATGGTCACCAGGTGCAGGGGAGAGGGGGACTGGGGAGTCTCTGCTGAATGGGTACTGGGTTTGGAGCTTAAGAGAGATATTAGCTGTCAACAGTGTGAATGCCACCAAACTGAACACTTTAATATGGTTAATTTTATGTTATGTGAATTTCACCTTAATAAAACCAAAAACAAGAACAAAACCAGGAAAACTTTAAGAAAATTTTCAGGAAATTTTTTTTTCCGCTTTCAAGTTCCTCCTTTATTTTGATATTCACTTGGTTGTGACTCCAGATTATCAAAGACTCCAGACAAGAAATCTGTAGCCGGTGCAGTGAAGTGGAGGTGGAAAGAAACGGCAGACAGAAAAGGGTGTTGCTGGCCTCTCCTCTTCCTGTTTAGGGTGCCATTTTCCTAAGGACATCATCCCATAAACAGCTGGGAGTATGGGGCACAGAGTAGGAGCCTGTATTCCGGCAGCCACTGATGGAAATGTGACCCCTTATCTTCAACCTATGAAAGAATTCTAGCTGCTAAACCAAAGATCGACACATTACCAAAAAGTTCTCTCCCAAAAGGGAGTTGGCTTAAGAATGAAGGAATCTAGGTTTTTGCCTCAGAGTTTTAGCTCTAGGAAGAGAGCTAAATGATGCTACATGTGTATCCTTATCTCTGCAGTGTAGATATTTATGCCTCACAGGGTGGCTGTGAAGGCCACATGGGTACCACCTCCCATGATGGAGCACAGTCAACATGATGCTCAAAAAAGAAAAGAAACAGCTATATAACTCCAGTTGACACATGGAGCAGACAGCCAGGCCTTCCTGGAAGAAGCGAGCATGCAGAACTGATTAAGGACCACAAAATGCTGAAGGCTACAGGGCAAGTGAAATGTTCACATACCAGGTCCAAACTGTTCACTCCAGAACTTAGCAAGAGGCACAGTTAAGTGTCAAAGGTCAACCACAAATGGGAATTTTGAAGATAAGAGATACTCACTCTATGTGGCAGGTGTATTCACATTTGTTTGCAAACTGAACCTTCCCCACATATAATCTCTGTTAGAAAATTTAATAACAATTATCTTGAGAAGAGAACCTCACCTATACCATTTTGTTCCTGGCTTCCTTGAACACACAAACACACACACGGGAATCTGATTACATGACGGCATTCTGACCCACCAGCATCATCAAGCATCAGTATCATCCATCCTATCTCTCATGGTTACTTCCTCCAAGTGTTCTTCCAGTAATGATCGAACCAGCCCCTTAAAGCTGGCCTTCAACCTGACACGACCTCACAGCCTCATTCTGGGACATCCATCTTTCAGAACCTGTTCTGACTCCTTGTTCAGTTCCTTCCTTCTTCAAACAGACAGAACTTCAGCCCACATTCTTCTGCTCCAAAGACCCTATTCTAGTCATTTTAGCAATTCTGAAACAGTGACAAACCTAAAGTTCAAACCCAAATGCAAAAACCCTTAATTGATTTTTTTTCTAGTACTTAGGATGTTTTTAATCACATCTGTGAAGATTTCAGTCCTGGGTATGAACAGATGAGGAAGCCAAAGGCAAAGGCTGACCTGCAAACCTTTCTGTCATTGTTCACAAGAGTCTCCCAGCTATCAGAAAATGAACTGTCCCCGTCCAAAGTATGCGGCTGTTTTCTCATCTATTATCCAGCAAGTGATTTTGGCAGAATAATCTGCCTTGGCCTGGGTTACCACCAAAGAGACTTAGAATTGCCTGCTTTCTACAAAAGAGATGATTTCCTGCTGTGGGGACCATTTTCCTAGTCCCATGGAACAGGGTAAGTACATCAAAAGTGGTGTAATGCTACCATCCAGAAGAAAAGAAGTGTAAATACAGAAATATTTGATCATTGAATGCTTTTGAGTTTCAAATTTGTAAATGTTTGGCAGGTACCACTGAGCACTAGTCATGCCCATTCCATTCCTTAGGAATGAGGAAGGACAAGATAAATACATAAGTAATCCTGAAGTTGGGCTCTGTGCCATATATAAAATAACTTATTTAGTATATAGTACAAGATCAGTTGTGGAGCAAGCTTAAAACTATGCTTTCCTAAGAAGAAGAATAGAGTATTTCTCACTGAAGAAGGAGAGGGCAGAAAAGTTTTAAATAAGTCAGAAAATTGCTGCAGACAGAAAGCACATGGATAGGGGGGAGGGGGTGACAAGGCCAAAGACTGAAGTTGGAAGAACAGTAAAGTACTTTTGCAAAGATATCAAAAGGAGTTAATACATAAAAGGAGAACTTGAGGGACTTGAGGATGAAAGTATTAAAAAAAAGAAAAAAACTCTTTAAAAGAGTGGTGAAATTGGAGGTTCTTGGCACAGTGGAAAAGCATGGAACATCTTATATAAAAGTGCTCCTAAAATGAACCCCAAATTCCACCCAGGGTAGGAGAGGGAGCACCTGCTAAAGGAGTCAGGGATGCGAAGGGGCAGTGGCTTGGTGAGCTGAAGTTACCAATAATAGGTTTATGGGGCCTTACTGAAAAATAGAAGAGAGAGAAGAAATATAATAAAAGAATCATGTGGAGGATAAAGCCCTCCAGATAACAGAAATATAAAGAGTCAGCCTAAGAACCATCCAAGAGAGCATTAAACACATTATAAAAGAAGAACAAGCCAGGAGGCAAGAACGTACTGGAAATCTGAGAGGAAAGCATTTATAAGAAAGTGATGGGCAGCTCTGTGGACATTTTGTTGGCTCTGTTTGGGTAGGGAGAAAAAAGCCATAAATCTAAGCTAAAAACCCTAGTGGGGTCAGTGAGACACAGTGAAAATTACTAAAAAGTCAAATTACTTTAAAATGTAAGCTATTATCATTATTTTTGTCTCTACTTTCCATGGCTGGGAAAACAAATAAGCCACAAACCCAATATTCACAGGGAAGCTCTTCATAGATCATCCGGGTCTCAATTTTGTCTATATGCTGGTTATTCAAAGCTTTGAACCACAGAAGAACAAAGAAGGTACTAGAACAAGTCCCCACACGCTCAGATGTGAAGCTGATGGCCAGAAAACAAAACACATCTCCTTCATCTAATCATCTAATCCAACCTTTGGAAAGGAATGAGCCAGAGATACAGAGCTGCCTTTGGATATACACAGCCAGCCTCTTCCTTCTCTTCCCTTCCTTCCAAAACTTCCTACGCAGCAGTGATTATATGCCGAGCTCTGACTGGGCAAAGCACAGGACACAACGATGCATAATAAATAAATCATATCTACATCTATATCTATATCTTTATCTGTCTATATCTATCTTATATCTTCTCAAACTGATGATCTGTTGATGGGCTCTTGGGTTGGCTATTGTAAATAGTGCTGCTATGAACACTGGTGTGCATGTATCTTTTCAAATTGGAGTTTTCATCTTTTCTGGATATATGCCCAGGAGTGGGGTTGCTGGATCAGATGGCAGCTCTATTTTTAGTTTTCTGAGGAATTTCCACACTGTTTTCCACAGTGGCTGCACCAAACTACATTCCCACCAACAGTGTAGGAAGGCTCCCTTTTCCCCACACCCTCTCCAGCATTTATTATTTGTAGACTTTTTGATGATAGCCATTCTGATTGGTGTGAGGTGATACTTCATCGTGCTTTCGATTTGCATTTCTCTAATAATTAGCTGTGGTGAGCATCTTTTCATGTGTCTGTTGGCCATCTGAAGATGTGTAGACACACACACAATGGAATAGTACTTAGTTATAAAATAGAATGAAATATTGCCATTTGCAGCAACATGGATGGACCTAGAGAATAACTAAGTGAAGTAAGTCAAACAAAGACAGGTATTACATGATATCACTTGTATGTGGAATCTAAAAAATAATACAAATGAATCTATATACAAAACAGAAACAATCTCACAGACATAGAAAACAAACTTATGGTTATCAAAGAGGAAAGGAGAGGGGAGAGGGGATAAATTAGGAGTACGGGATTAACAAATACAAACTACTATACAGAAAATAGACAAGCAACATGGATTTACTATATAACCTGGAAACTATAGTCAATATCTTGTAATAATCTATAATAGGAAATAATCTGAAAAAATATATATATATATATATATATATAACTGAATCACTTTGCTGTATACTTTAAACTAATGCATTATTGTAAATCAACTACAATTAAAAAATATTTTTTTTAAAAAAGGAAAAGGAAAGAAATCCTGCCTTCAAGGAGCTTACAATCAAGCAGAAAGAATAAGACAGATGCACCACTGATGCTGAACTATGACAGCGGGTGTGGTTCAAGCTGGCCTCTATGTCCAAATCTTGGCTGTGCTCGGCGATGCCAACAAAACCAGCTGATCTCACAGAGCTAGCTCATTGTCTTGGTAGTATGAATTTCAGCTGGAAAAATTCTGGAAAAGTTTTATGACTTGCTTTCTGGGCAGCTGAACAGAATCTTAACACAGACAGAATACAAAATACAGAGTCTATGATTTAAAATGACTGGACAATAGTTTTTATTTCCTAGGTAAATGTGGAGCACAGTTGAATTTTTTTAAATTATCTTAAACTATTAAGTTTAATTACCCACAATAACTCCTATTCTTGGTTGAGTGTACCTGGATGAAAAATATAATTAAACTTTGAAGACAGATTGTTGAAATTGCTAGTCCTAAACGTTACATGTTCATAAACATGAGGGGAGGCAATACAATACATTGGAAAGATAAAGTATTTGGTATTTGGGTTAGTCACCAAACCTCCTTGTGCCTCACTTTTCTCATTTATAAAATGGAGAGAGGATATCTCACAGGATGCCGGTAACGTTAAAATGAAATGCCACATGCAGCAGTACTTTTAAAACTCTTTAGCCTTATATCTTTATTCACCCTCCTTCAAGTTGCTGTATGCAACCCCAGATGGTGGTCAGAAACATCTGTTTCTACACATGAGCTCTTCCTGGGTTTCATTCATTTCTTTATATTCATATGTGTACAGCATGCACAGGTTTGAAAATCTGTACCTCAACATTCTTAAGCCTTTAAAGTGGCTTGCGATTGAAAGTCATCTTTTTAATGTTCACTGAAGGGAATTTACACTGTATTTATAGCCTGGACATAATCATTACCTCCCAATAAAAATGACTCATTAAATAAAAAGCAATTTTCACCCATGAGCTCTTAGGATGTATTTGCTTCCTTAAGGAAATCCAATAACCTTCTGCTCAGTATTGTCTGCATTTCTCACTACAATTATTTGGGGTTCAGATGTCTGTTCAAGATTTGCCAAATCTGAGCGACTCACAAACACTAAAAGATAGAAAACAGTAACAACAAACACACAAGGGGAAAAAAACACACTTGTTATCTGAAGTAAGAGATGCTAGGATCTGTTTGAGAGGGACAGAGAACTGATCTTTATGCAGCTTCTGGTGAGAAGCCAAAACACAGCAGGGCTGCTGTTTCCAACATCTTTATTAAGAATCCCATGTGCCGACTAGGAAGTACTCCCCTGCAACAGAGAGAAATCTTCTTGAGAGTGACAGGCCATCTACTCAAACCTGGGTACCAAGCTCTGCATGTTAACTGAGCACCCGAGGTCCCCAGGATGATTAACTATTTGCCCGAGAGCCAATCCCACCTTTGTGCTCCCCAAACAATTGCTTTCCCACTGTAGTTCCGTCTGCCTGAAACCAGAACTAGCATTAGACAAAGCAGACAATTTAATTTTACTAAAGGGCTGGAAATTCGACCTCACAGCTGGAGAAACTGCATTGGTTTGATCAGAACAAAAGAAGTCAGCAGCCTCTCCCTCCTACCTACCCCCAGCCAAGTAGTCTGGCCAGTCAATCCCAGCAGAGAATTTTCAACGGCTCAGTGTTCACCCAGGGAAGCCTGAGGACCAGGGGACATCACTGTGTTTAACAGGCACTGCCATGAGCCACAGGGGGATGCTTTGTGTTTGTGTGTGCGTTTCGCAGCGCCATAATATTTTATAACGGCAATGCTACTGTTTCTCATTTTAATGTGTAGTATTTTAATGTTGGGCTTATTTATCTTATCCCAAACAACATAGTAACTGCAGAGTAGAAAACCACTTTGGGAAAAGGAGTGTTTGCATATGCAAATGACTTAATTTAAAGAGTTCTATGACTAAAAACTGAAGACATATGATTTAAAAAAGTCTGCTTTCATCTTTGCTTCAAATGCTAGGTATGATGTTTTTAGGTCAGTAAACAACAGAATGTGAAATACTAAGTTGTAAAATACCATAAAGGATGGTCACCAAAAACCCTCACAAGTGCAAAGTGCACACAGTCAATGCTGGTGTCAGCCATCTAGTAACAGCCAAGTCAGTAACTCCAAGTCTCAGTAAGAAACACAATTCATGATGACAATCTAAGACGTCAAAAGCATCTCTGGACTCAAGATAGCTCTGAACGAAACAGTGTACATGCTTACAAGTCCTGGGTTCAAAGGCTCCATTGTACCAATTACCAGCTGTGGGGCCATGGAGAAGCTACTTCATCTCAGTAAGTCTCATCTTCCTCAAATGTCAAAGCAGGGCACTGGGCTAAAAGAGCTCCAAAGAACCATCAAAGAATTTTTTAAAATCCAGTTCAATGGTAATTTTAGCAGAAAGTGTATTAAATTACTCTAATTCCCTGAAGACTACTAATTTAGGTACAGAGTGTGTATAAGTTTATCTTATTAAACAGGACAGCACCTTTCCACTTTGCCTGCATGCAGGCCTTATCCTCCAAGTGAGAGCAGAAGTTCTCCAAGCAGGGCACCAAACTCCACGCCCAGCAGCTAGGACATCACACCTGACACAGCACCTGTTCAGTCTGACAGACAGATTTGACTACACACTGGATCATAATAAAAGTACAACTGCTGTGAAACAGTATTCAGAGAAACAGGCTCCAGAAGGAAGATGGGAAATATGCATGTTATTAACGAGGGAAATAGCCTTCCTCTTAGGACGCAGCCATGTTGAAGTTAGAGGAAATGTGAGTTGGATTTATATCAAGACTTTGACTCCCTGGAAAATCCTTTAAGACAGGATACTTTTTTTGAACAAATCTGCGTTTACAACTGTGTCTTTTAACGTAAATCCTTTTCGCAGTTCATGGTGGTTTTGCTCATCACCGAGGAGTTACCAGAGTTTATGGCAATCAACCAAGTTTGGGCCCCATCTTCCTTGCCTTCCTCCAAGTTGAAATAACAAGTTTCCACATCTAAAATTCCTTCAGAACTTAATCCGAAGGCCATCTTCTTAGTGCCTTCTCTGGAACCCTCCACCACCTGTACACTTTCTTTCTCCCTTACCTGCGTGATTTTCCTGCTTAGCACATAAAGCCACCTAACATACTACTTCTAACATGTTATATGTTAGATTTATTTTGATTATTATCTACTTCTTCATTTGAATGTTGCAAGGATACTTGCACATTTGACTCACTGGTCTAACTTGGTGTCTAGAACAATGCTTGGCATATAGAAGATGCTCAATATATACAACATATAATAACATACTATATATGATAATACCAAATATACAATATATTATAACTTGTATATCATATAACACTATATGATGTATATTATGTTATATATTATACTATTTCATATTATATAATTGTTTCTACTATATGCTATTTTATGTTATTATATTTAATACACATTATATTTAGCTTATATGTTCATTATATTATATATTACATGCTATAATATGCAGTGCATACTATAATGAGTCATTGAATATTGCAGATATTCCCTCTAAGCTCCTAGCCACAAAGGCACATGAGAAAATGCAATGCACAGGGTGGGGTGGGGGGGTGGCATTTTCTAAGAGGACGCAGACACGTGGGTCCCAGGAGCAGTGTACAGAACAAACAAAAGTGAGAGCTGTGGAGTGAGACGATCTGAGTGGAAGCCTTGGCTCTGTAACTTATCAGCTTGTGCAATTAAGCAAGCTATTTAACCTCTCTAAACCTCAGTTCCCACACCCAAAAGTCTGGGGTCATGAGAGTCCCCGCACATAAGTTTAATATGAGGACTGCATGGGTTCAAGTAGGGGGAACACTCTGCAGAGCATTTAGCAGATGACTAGCTCTCCAGGAAGTGCTGGATGATGGCGGTGATGCTGCCCGGTGAGATGGGCGACAAAGATGATTATATAGTGACAAGGACGGAAGATGGGAAAGTTAGTTCGGCAGATAAAACTCTCACCAAATCCTCAGCCTCTAGTCTCCCTTCTATCTCCCTCTGCATTTCGAACCCATGAATTCATGCACAAACATCTGACAGAATAGCACTCAGATGTCGGACGCTCACAAGAAAGGAGAGGTGTTAAAAAGAGGTTTTGCCCACATCAATCAAAAAATACCAAGTGCTGGCACTTCTTCCCAGGTAGTTCTAAGCAGTCCAGGGCCCAGAGAAACACAAATCGTAACACCTTGGCAGATCAGAGCCTTTGGGAAACGTGTCATTTTGGGTAACTGAGTTTTCTAAGTAGTTGAACATCAGCTCAGGTAGGCATCCTGATTTCATGTGTTTTGTTTTGCTCTGCTTATCTTTTGTCTGTTTTGACCAAAAATCCTTTCCCAAACACACTGCAGTTCTCTGCCTGGACCCAGTCTGCCTGGACCCTCCAAGAAGTGCGCAGCCCAGCCTGCTCCACCACCCACCCCAGGCCTCAACTGTCCACCACCTCCCTGTGAGGAGCGCCCACCCCTACAGCAGGAGAAGGCGCTCCCCCACAGCATCGCTGCTAAGAGACTGTAACCCAGGAACACTGACCAGACGACACCCCCGGCCCCCTTGGAGTATTGGCTTCCCCACCAGATGCCCAGACATACTCAGTGCAGCCCAGGACTGCTGGGGAGTTAATGCCCAAGGGGGCGGATCTGACCATAAGAGGTCAAAACCGGAAAAGAGTTAAGAGAAAAACTGCCTTCCCTTCCCTCCAACCCCAGGCGGAAGAGCCCAGGAGGCAGAGGCTGTCTGTGGCCTCCCTGGAGACATGCAGGGAGACTGAGAAACAGGCTGGGTTTTCTTGTAAAGCTGTGACCAATTTAATAACATCCCAATTTCTATCTGGTCTCCCTTCCTCCAGGCCTGGCTTCCGTTTTCCCCCTCCCACTCATTCCCCTGGGATTATACCCTTAATAAAACATTTGCCTATACTGTAACTTTTGCCTTGGGCTCTGTTTTCTAGGGCATCTGGGCCTCTCCAGTGATTGGGACTCTTCTTGATAATCAACTATTCTCCTGCACAGTAATGAAGTACTGAGCTCCCTCTGGGTCGGCCCTTAAGGAGATACTTAGGGCTGCTGATTCAGGAAGTGTCTAAAGTAGAGTGATGAAGAGCTCAGACTAGTGCTGGCTGGTCGCATTCAGATCCCAGATCTACTACAAGCTGTGAAACCTTGGACAGGTAACTGAAAGTCGAGCTTTTGTTTCCTCATCCAGAGATGGGGATAATAAGAGCACCCACCTCATAGAATCTTTGTGAAATAGTAAATGAGTTAATACTTTTGAAAGCTTGACACGTAATAGACACTCAATGGGGAGATGGGGGTTAGCCATTTCCTTCTCTTGCCGTCTGATTAACAGGGTGATTCCTCACTGTTGTTAGTAGACCTATCTACATCAACATCTCTGCTTTGTAATTTCTAAGCTGTGGTAGGATTAAATCTCAAGAAGTCCAGCTTACTAGAGTTGAGTGTAAAATAAAAGTCAACAGGTCTAGGTAAATACACGAGTTCATGTGCATCAGAACAAATTCTTTTTAAAGGTTATTTAGAGGGCTCTCAACGGCAATTTTTGCTTACACTCTACAGCATCTTCTACCAAATTATCAAGTTCCAAATGAGCTAATGATACATTTTTGAGTCATGCTGTGTGACTGTGGAATAAAGAATTCTGACTTTGCATTACCACCGTTGGGTGCTTACACTATCCCAGCTGTGAAACACGAGAATTTAGTGACCAGAAATGGAACTCTCACTCATTCCAATTCTGATTTTTTTTTTTTTGCCTTCCAGGATAAAACTACTACCAGACAGACAGATGGACTACACTTGCACTCTTAGCAACTAGACAATATTTTATGAAATTGTGATCCAAAATTTAATCACCGTGTTTTCAGTTCAAGGCTCAGTTTAACCATGTGGTAAACTGTTCTTCAGAAGTATCTTCAAGAAGCGAGAAAGAAACACATGACTCTACCCAGGTTTGGGGGGAGATGCGTGACATTCATGAGAGCAGGGGATGGATATACAGGGAAGACCTTAACCCTACTTTCCACCACCACAGCCTCATCCAAGCTCTCAGGGCCTCATACTGGGTCAAGCAGGACATGGTATCCCAAGTGTAGAATTCCCTATTGAAGCTGACCACAAGTCAATGTTTATTTTTAATAATAACAGGGCTTTATCAAGGTTACGATCAATGAAATCAGAAACATCCTACCAATGCCAGCAGCCCATGGAGGTGGAAATTACTGATTGTGCTACTGACATGTACAACATAATAGTAATAAACTGAATTATCAAAAATATTCTAATAATAATGTGGAAATTATGGTTAAGTTAAACCCCTAAAAATTTCATGTAAACCACAAAGTCATGCTTTTAGGATACAGATAATGAGTTCAAGGAAAAAAATTCTGTGACAGTCAGTAGGACAGCTCTCAAAGGCCCTTTGTCTTTGCTTCCAGATCCTGGTGTATTCTTACTGAATTCCCAAACAGGTGTTGTAAAAGAGAGTGTACTCAAGATTCTCCATTTTGTGAACTTACAAACTTCTTGCTCTTCAACGGCTGCTTTGGTTACACAACTTCCAGGACATCTCCTCGAGATACTTGGGGATACCAGGGAGTCAGAGCCACTCACACGCAACCTTGATCTTTACGCCCTTTGCACCGTTCTGCTGTTTTATCTGGTGATTCAGGAATACCTAGGAGTGACCAAAAACCTTAAACCTGGCCTAGGGGTCACCAGTCTTCAACTCAGGACTAGCCTTTGTGGCCTGGCCCAGGTCAGGCACTCTGTCCAATGACCTTGAAGACTTAACCTTTTCCAGAAAAATGTTCATTGACTAACACTGCTAGGCAGATGTAGATTTAACATGCAGCTCCATCAAAGCTGAAGCTTCCAAACCTCAGGGAGGACCCTAGTAACGATTCACATGGTTATACAGTTGTATAAGTTTTGCCAAGAGTAACAGACCTTAACCACAATAACTTAAAACGTCTTTCTCTTTCCCCCCAACTTCTCCATACTATATTCTGCATCACCAGGTACAGTGGCTATAGGCATCTGAGGGACTTGTCCAAGGGAGGATGAGTTGAGGAAACATTAAGTTTGTATTTAGGGGCATATATTTATGTGGTTCAACATCAATTCTGTAGACACACTGCTGTTAGCTGTCCCAGTGTAGGGATGGCTTCCAAAAACACCTCCAGTACCCACTGCACTGAGACACCCAGCATCGCAGCATGGAAGTGAAGGGCCAGACTTCTATCACTGCATGACCATACCCTTTGGTAGCCAGTACTAGAATTAAGGCCCCAGGGGAGGAGAAACCAGGCACGGAATGTAAACAGCCAGAAGCCAGTCTGTGGAAAATCCCCCAATCATTACACACGTTAAACCTGTAACTGCAAGATCTGGTTCTTGTCTATAGAGTCAACATCAAAGTTTTCCCCTGGAATACAGCATACAAATTATAAGGGCACCCTGATTTTTTTCCTTCAGTTGCTCAGAAATGGAAATTACTGGACTGTTTTTCTTTACAGAGCACAGACCTGTAGCAGTTGGCTATTATTAACAGCAAGTATATCTGTAACCGCTCATATGAGAAAGAAACTTGACAGAGATTTTTTTCAGCTTTAACACCAACGGAGAAAATAATTACCTCTTAACAAGTTAATGACTCTATAGAAACATTTCTAAAGTCTCAATAAAGAAGATCTCAATCAACCACATTGGAGGAAAATGAAATAATCTTCCTGCACTTTTTATAGAAATAATTAGAAAAATAATCACAAGATTATTATCCTACAAGAGGCAATCAAACAAAAAATGCAACCAAAAATGTAGGGGAGAAAAGTATAAGAGAAGTGTGTCAGGCATTTAACCAACAAGATACTATATTTTTCTTGAGCTCTGTGATATCTGTGTTTGTTGACTTTCAAACGTACGAGTTCCTGTGATTTCTTTCCTCATTCTAAACAAATACAAAAATTTCATAGTCATATTTTTTATACTTTTTCTCAAAGCAGACACCCAAAATTGTATGGGCTTCAAGCGTCACAAAACCTGGACCCGTTTCTGGGACCATGCGTTCCTTGACAATTAAGCCTTGCTGATATATCATCAACTGACTTTAATGTTCTAGTTATCTCTCAGACTGTCTGGTCTCCAATTGGAATTTGTAAAAATCATCCCATGATGCCAAAGGGTGATGCTCAGGCCACAGTGAAAATGATGAATGGCCAGCACAAGGCACTCACTTACACTGTGTCACTTACATGTCACAAGGTTTGCAATTACATGCTTTTCCGTCTCTACTGATTGTCCTTGACTTCATCATCTGTGAATCTTCTTCAGTGCAGAGCACTGTGCCTACTCAGAATCCATGCACTATAATGGCAGTGAAGGAAAGAAGAGGTGGAGGATGAGAAAAAAAGGGAGCAGGGAAGCAACGAGAGAGAAGATGTAGCCTTTTAAGGAAGTGGAGAAAAAACTATGAAAATGGCTTCAGCTCTGAAAATGGTTTCAGCTCTATTTTACACATCTTGGGGCTAAACCACAAAGTCTTTATGTTTTTATCATAATACTGTGTGTGTGCACACGCACTTGTGTGTGTGTGTGTGTGTGTGTGTGTGTCTACCTCAAATTTTTATCTTAATTCCTTCAACTTTTATTCCCTTTTTGATGCAAGACATTTCATATTCAATATATTATTTCACTCAGTAGTATTCTCACCAGCATACTGCTTTTAAAAAGCAACTAGAATAGTACCCATGTTATGCAAATGAAAATCTGTGAATTTAATCACAGAGTGGCCCTAGAGGAGCCACTAAATCCTCCAATGTCCAATGGTAAAATTTGGAGAGTCCTATTATATTCAATAATTCACACACTAGTGCCCAGAATTTAATATAAATTGAATTGAATCCTACACACAACTTTTTGTAGATTCTGTCTGTTGATAAGACATGCTCTCATAAAAACTGGCAAGCTAAAAATACAGACTATAGCCCATTTTCATTTTCATTTCATTTTCTTTTCAATGAAACACTGCGAATGTAGTGGCATCGCATAAATATTTATCAAACTCTGTAATTCTTCCAAATGTAAAGATAAATGAAAGTATCCTTCAACATGCATATAAAACACCTGCAAAAAAAAAAAAAAACATTTTTAGAAGACTGAAATGAGATGCAAGCTATCCAAAGTCAACAGAGGGCAATAAATTGATCCCACTGCCTTCTGGAGAGCCACTAACACATGAAGTCATCACTCGATCAGTTTTGTAACCTCTGCTTACTAGGCCTCTGAAATTTCATTCTTTGTTAATTGAAGAAGTAGATATAATTCAGTATGACTTGGCACTGGGGAAATCATGATCCTGACAGGAAGGGCCAGGTAAGCCACTGGAAACTTCTATTATTAAATGTAAAAGGAAGACTGATTTCAGAGGAAAGACCACACCAGTTTGGTTGTTGGCCTGCCACCCTATTTGGATTTTCTCTTTACAGTGGTCATTGTTTTTATTATTTACTAGTTACACAGGGACAACAGCAGCTCAAACTTGATACACAATGCAGGCATGATAATTACATATTTGAACTAACAGTCCTGTATTAAAACCTCAATTGCCTTCAGCCAACAGTTAAGAAAAGGTCAGGAAGGAGCCTGCTGAAAAGAGTAATAAAAACACGCTGTTTATTATTTTCCAGAAGCTTCTAAACCCTCTCTCCCACCTGATTTACATGACAACTACCAAGTTCATCTTGCATGTTGTGGAGTGGTCCGAGCTCCTCCAGGGAACGTTATATGTCTCTCAAATAATTATGATCAGAAAATCTAGAGCTAAGGTTAAACAAATCCAGAGCCAGGAAAAGTTTCTGCTATCACTTGATCATAATTTCATTCCCCTCCTTTGCTTGCTCTAATCCCAGGGGGAAATTTTAAGGGAAAACTTGAGCCAAAATTCATTGAGTCTCTTTTGATTTAGCTAAATGGAGATAAAAATATCTTCTCGAAAAAAGGATGAGGATGGGGAACCATTTAGCCTGGAATTATCAGGAATTGCACCGTCTTCAAATAACATTTGTTTTACTCCTCAGTTTGTCAGAGTGGAGTTTAATAGGCAAGTCTGGGGAAAAGAAACTGGAAAGATTAATATCCTATCCATAAGCTAGATTATGATTTCCACTGCCTCTAAATATCAGAAAAGGAAAGCTTATATTTTATTATACTATGCAAGAAACATGACCATATGGAAATTTCCCACCTCTTTAAATATCTGGGTTGGGGACATACAGTTACTGCAGTGACACAAAGCTCCTCAAATTTCTGATAAGACGAATTTTTCCTTTCTTGGTTTTCCTTCACCCACTCTTGACTATGTGATGATTGCAGACTGCAGATGAAGAGTATTAGACCCAGCACTGGCAGCTACTAAACAGCTCTTCGGTTGAACTAAATGAATAAAAGCTAGAGTTGTATGTCGTTATTCTTTCCTTGGCTACCAATTGAAATGAATCCTTCTCCCAGCAGAAGATCAAGTACAGCATCACAACACTGGAGAGCCTGGAAAATCCTGGTCCTACACCATCCAGCCAAAACCCTCTACTTCCCACGTCTGGTGGGGCAGGGTTTCAGCAAAGCAACATCTGTCTTTCTGTCATAGAAAAGATGGAGAACACATAAGCTCCATGGAGAGACAAAGTCCTGACTTCCCTTTCTTTGCTTGTAAATTGAAAGCATTGGATAATTATTCTCTCTCTACTGTTCCTCTGGGCCTCCAATGAAATGTGCCAACACACAGAGCATCATAGAAACCGTAGTTAATAGGCACTGCTGGAAAACATCAGCCTTAAAAATCTGTTTAAACTTAAAAATTTGTTTCAGAAACATTTATGTAAGAAAAATATTCTATCAGTGGGATTCTGGCAGAAAACAGAGGACATATTCAAACTGGGTAAATGAGAAGCATTTAACGGATAAGACTATTTACTAAAGGTGTGGGCAGGGTTTAGGGCAGTTTGAAAAGATAATGCAGTCCTTCAGGGTTAGTAATAGCAGGAAGACATTTCCACCATCAGTAGAGGGATGCATTCGGCCCACAGTCACCAGTGTGTGAAGAGTCAAAGGGATAACACCCACATCTAACTCTCTTTCATCCTCTCTATGCTAGCACTGGCAGAATCAACAGATGTCAAGGGGGTGAGGGGGTCCACCTGCCAAAGAGCTCAGGGCCCCGACCCAAAGCAGAAAAAGGATGGAAAGTGGATCTGGAAAAGCAAGTGGGAGGGAGCCAGCACCACCATTATAAAGCGTATGGATTTATTGCTGGAATCGTCAGTTTACAAAAAATAGTAATCAGTTTTAGGGTGCTTAATGAGTCTGAGAGGCCTTTTTCGCGTGTCTATTTGAATCCAAGTACACACTAGGTTTCCTAACCTCTGCTGATTCTATCAAAACATTTGGAAGAATGAGAACATTTTGTAATCACATAAGTTGAGAAATGCTGGCTGGAACCTCAATGTAAAGAAAGGTAAATACGAATGTCTGTGTTGTGCATGTGGGCTCTTTCTCTTACAAGACCAGATGTGTCAAAACAAGGGAACAACTGTCCCTACGTCATGGGACCAATGAATGAGACCATCCGTATAAAGCATTCTGCACAGACCTGGACACCAAGATGGTGTTCAGTGAAACTATCCACTGCCATTGACAACAGCATCATGGCCTGCAGCTGCGTTCTGATCTCTCAGACAGACCAGGGAATGTCCCAGGACAGAAGGCCAGGTCTGACACCTGTAGCTCTCTGTGTCACCCCTGGCCTGGTCCAGTGTCTTCCACAAACTGTCCAATTAATGTTAGATTATGAAGACAATGGTGAGAGCTGTCATGTGCTATGTCAGGCTGTATTATGAGAGGAGTGCTCCTCTCTGCCCCACATGAACATTGAATTTGGTCCCGAGACCTTCTTTGGCCAATGGAGTGTGGGCCAGTCTGGAGCAGAAGCTTCAAGAGGCATCGCAAGTTTCCATCAGCCCCCTTGCACTTTGAGAACATTACATCCCAGACAGTGAGTATCCCCCTCAGCCTGAGTATTGGAATGTGACAGACACATAGAACGGATCGTAACTCAATCTACAGCCTGCAACAATGCTGCTTCAGCTGTTCCTTGCTCTCAGACTTAGGAGCAAGGAAAATAGTGTCTGCTTTTATAAGCCACTGAAATTTTGATTGTTTGTTATGTAGCAATAATACAGAAAAATCTGACTAATACATACACTTAGCAAGGTTATTATGACACACTGGAGTGGAACAGAGGGAGGCTAACATGAGAGTTGGAGTCCATTGCACTAAAGTGCCAATTCCCAGTTCTGACAATTTCCGGATGCCTGACCCTGACTGAACAAGATTCACTGAACTGTCCTTTGCTGGATTACTGTGACAATTAGCAAGTACCCACAAAGCACCCAGCCCAGTGCCTAGCACACAATAGGTATTTGATAAATGGAAGATATCATACAATTAGTAATAATGAATGGGAAAACATCTTCCTAGTTATTCATGATTCATGTGCTGAACTGGAAATTGTTTACCTGGATTAAATATTTCTTTAATCTCAGGTAAATAAAGCAGTGAAATCATTGCTCAAGTATGCAGGTTCCAAAAGAATCTAATAGAAAAATCACAGTTTAAAATATACAATACATTCTTTCTAACAAGCCTTCTAAAACTTCAGAATAGTCAAGAATATGAATTCCTGTCATGTCAAAGAATGAGAATGCATTCTTTGTGAAGGAGAAAAATGATTAAATTGCATTCTCCAGACTGGTAATTTAAGTGGTGATCGAATCCACTGTAGTTGGGGACCCCCCAGTTAATCCATTTAGCGTGAATGTTATTAAGCATTTATTAAATGCCTGTGCATGGAAAAGAATTTCAAAGGTACGGATTTGTTCACTGAGCTCCCAGAAAGTCAAGAACATAAAACTCTAAATGGATCAACTACTCCCAGTATATGCTGTTTCACAAAACAGAAGCATTGCAATTACTGAAGCACAGAAAAAGATTTTTGATCCACTGGGAAGGCATTCAGAAAACTATCACCACTGATGAATAACAGAAAATTTATTTGGATTGTAAAACTTGACTAGAAAAGAAATTTCTCTAAAATATGAGCATTGCCTTTCAAAAGAATAAGGAAATGGACTTCACAGAAAAGAGAGACTCTGGTAGACACTCTCGAAGGAGCCCGGGTCAATTTAGGGTGTGTGTCTGAACCACAGGCACAGGACTGCTTGGAGGACTTAAATGAAGATTCCTGGGCTCCCACCCCAGACCAACTGAGTCAGAATTTGAGGGAAACAGGCCTGAGGATCTGCATGGCTAACAACCTTCAGCTCATTGGTGTGCACGCATAAGCCTGAGACATATTAAACAACGCAGGCCATTACATAACCTTTGGCCGCTGACTTAAAAGGTTCCTGAAAGACAAAACTCCAAACAAGTTTAGCCTGTTTTATGCTCAGGGAGTTAAGTGAAATAACAGACTTGAGACCCAGTAACAGCTGCAGGGATCAACAGCCAGTCATTCTGCCAGCAGCCCAAGCCATGATTTTTTAGCACTTGGAGGCGAAGAGCGGATGGCCTGTCCAACAGCCGTGCAAACCCAACAGCACCATGGTGATGGCTTCTCTCCTTGGGCATTCATCACCAAACTTCTCCTCAACCCTAGCATCCCCCTGGCACAAATCCAGGCAATCACTGCCCATCAGTTTCTTGGGCCGGGATGTTAAAATCTATAAGAAGGGAGAGGGAAGAAAGATGGCTAAGAATATTACCAAATGGAAATTCTATTCTTCATAAAAAATGTCAACATCAAGTCCAGATTTTTTTTTCCTGTAACAGAGAAACACAGAGTTTTACTTCCTCTTAAAAGAGGAAAACAAAGTGAAACAAAAAGAGGGAGGGAAGAAATAGCTACTATGGTTTTTAAAAATTAATAATTCTCTAGGAAAGTAAATCAGAAACATGTGAGATGAAGGTGAAGGAAAGAGCACTGAAGTAGGGCTGAGGAGAGATGGTTTTAGAGCCACTATACTCCTCTAATGAGTATGTGACTTTACACAACACACTTAGCTACTCTTTAACCCAAAGGAGTTAATGTTATAAGGGAAGAGATTTTTAAGTCACAAAGCAATGTCAAAATGAAGGTGGTATTATTATCGTCCATGGCAAAATTTATTTTATACGATCCAGAATATAATGGAACAAACGCATAGCAGTAGGTTGTTTTTTCAACAGAAGCAAAGGATATCAAACTGTCAGAGTCGAAAACCCTAATCTGAAAAGATACATGTGCCTCAATGTTCACAGCAGCACAATTTACAGAAGCCAAGACAACCCAAATGCCCATCAACAGACAGCTGGTTTAAGAAGATATGGTGTATATATACATATATACTGGAATACTACTCAGCCATAAAAAGAACGAAATATTGACATCTGCAGAAACATGGGTGGACCTGGAAAATATCCTCTAAGTGAAGTAAGTTAGAGAAAGACAAATATCGTATGATATCACTTATCTGTGGAATATAAAATATCATGCAAATGAACTTGTTTACAAAACAGAAATAGACTCACAGAAAACAAACTTATGATTATGAAAGAGGAAAGGGGTGGGGGAGGGATGAATTAGGAGTAAGGGATTAACAGATTACACACTACTATATATAAAATAGATAAACAACAAGGTCCTGCTGTATAGCACAGAAGAACTATATCCGGTGTCTTACTATAACCTATACTGGAAAAGAATCCGAAAAAGAATAGATTTATATGTATAATGAATCACTTTGCTGTACACAAGAAAGTAACACAACATTGTAAATCAACTCTACTTCAACAAAAATTAAAATAAATAAAAATTTAAAAGAATTATAAAAGCAGCTATATCATCAGATGACTATACACACATTTTCTGAAATAACACCCAAGATGAGAACAAAATAGCATAGCACAAACAGCGAAAAAAATCTAGGCCACTCTCACCAAATTGCTCCTGCTCTTCCCTGCATCAAGCTACACCAAGACGGAACTTCCTAATAAAAACAATTCAACGTGGCTTCATGGAGTCATGTAGTGGTTAATCATTCAGCCCGACACCTTCCTGCTGACCCACCTACCTACATCGACCTGAGTCCCAAAGGTAAGCTTCTTGCACCAGAGGGCCACACAAACAACGGGGCTGCGAGGAAAAAGGAAGGGTGATGAACGGCTGGTGCCAAAAGACAGTGAGTCCAGGGCTGTAAGGACTTTGAAAACCTGTCTAACACTTTATTGCCATACAGAGTTTAGGTCAACACCAAATTCCAGTGTATCTAGGAACATGCGAGGACGCCCACACTTATCTTCAGAGGGGAGATAGGATGGTGTGCTGCAGTTACTCAGTGCAAAATGTGAAACTAGGCTCCAAGGTATGCATCTTCTCTGAACATCAGTTCACGAGCTGATGACTATTAGTTCTCATGGGGCTGTTGGGAGGACTAAATATGACCCAGCTATAGATGGTATGTTGCCCACTGCAAGTACTCAGTGAAGTCACTGTTATTAACAGGAAATTATTAGGGAAGAATAGACACTTAGTAAGGGGTACTTCTTTTCCTTTCTCATTTTGTACTTCAAAGGTGAAAATATTTTCTAATCGAATGACAAGTTCTATATAATAAGATAGGGTATATGGTGGAATCAGAACCCAGTTTTCCTGACACTGACCCTTCCTTCACTATGGCTATTGAGATCAACTTTACAATTGACACTGGCCATAATTAGAGCCTATGGATATGAAAATGACAGTTTAAATCTGTGATGCTACATACACTTCTGTAACTCCCATCCAATATTTAATATAGTTTCTCAAATCCTTTTTCTAGTATTATGGACGTATGTATCGGCTAGTATCCCCATAATGTCACCTTCCCACCACCTGTTTCACCATCATCATCATCATCATCATCATCATCAATACTGGGAACAAAACACCCTGTGAGTGTTGTAGAAAATGATTTACTAGATACAAAGTTGCCCCCCAAACTTTAAAGTGCTAATATTACCACTCACACAGGAATAGAGAAGACACAGCCCCTGTCTTGAGATGTCAACAGTCTAGAGAAGACTACAAAAAGGCACTGTGTTCATCAAGGAACAAACACATACGTGCATGGGTGTAGGCATGTGTACATTTACAGACAAATAATAACAAGAACAAGAACAGAAATAAAATCTCTGTCTGTCCCTATGATGGAGCATAATTAAATAGACAGGGGATAAGGAAAATATTGGGCCAATCTTGTCCCATATTTTAAAGTCTTTTGATCAAAGATGAATTATTACAGGTAAAATCTTAAAATCATTTTTTGTAAGTAAAATTCACAGCATGCCTCCTCTGGTGTATCATGAAAACATTTGCAGAAGGAGACTGCCATATATTAATGAGGCCGATACAGTGCAAATGCCTGTCACTCAAGGCCAGATGTGCCTGGGAAACACAAGAGACCAAGGAACTCATGCAGTATCACTTTGGCAAAGCCTGACTGTAAAGTGGAAGACTGGAATACAAGGTCCGTTTGAAAATCCACTTCACACTTCTAATTTAAAGCCAATTCAAATGTAATTTACTTTATCAGGGCCCTTAATTTAGTGAAGGTTAGGAGTGCACGCAACAGAGGTGACAATTATTTACGCTTATCAAAAGATAACCTGGGGGCAGTAGTGCTGAACGAGAAAAACAAAAAACAGGGATTCCCATTGAAAATCATAGCCATCACCGTATAAACAGGTCTTTTTACAAATCACTGTCTCCTAAGGAAAAGTGTTCACTTGCATCATCTCCACACCAAACACAACCTTGTTTGTCATTCTATTGGAGTACAAGAATAGACTCACTTTTCCAATGGTGACAACTCATAAGAAGGGAAATGACACTTCTGGCTCGAAATATTAAACTTACCGCTCTCGTCATCAATATTGAACCTTCCAAGACCGCTGCCGTCCCTGATGGAGTACTGGAGCTCTCCATCCCTCCCGGGGTCCTCATCGTGAGCAGTCACCTGCAGCACACTTGTCCCAACACGTGAGTTTTCTTTGACAGATCCAACGACAGCAAAGTCTGGGAAATAGGGAGTATGGAGGTTTTCATTGACATCCACCACTTCCACCTCCACGAAGGAGACGGATGACAGAGAGACGGGCCGCCCTTTGTCTTTGGCGCGGACCGTGAGGTTATAGAACTGCTGCTTTTCATAGTCTAGCTCTTTGCTCAGTCGGATGGCGCCACTTGCTTTATCTATTTCAAATCTCCCGTTATAGTCATTGACCAAAGAATAGCGCACTTGACCCCCCAGTCCAAGGTCTGGATCATGGGTCTCCAGCCACGCAATGACAGTGCCAACGGGAAGATCTTCAAGAACCTTCACATTGTAGCTACTGGGAATGAAAGCTGGGGAACAGTCATTGACATCGTCCAAGAAAACCTTCAGGGTGACAACCGAAAACAGCTGCTGGCCACTTTCTGCCTTGTCTCTGGCTTCTATCTTTAAAGAGTAATTTGCTTTGGATTCCCGGTCCAATTGGTCAGCTACATAAACGATCCCAGTGGAGCTATTGATGGCAAACTGCTGCGTATCTGTCAAGACTGAGTACGTCACTTCACCATTAGAACCCAAGTCTTTGTCTCTGGCCTCCACTTGAATAATCTCAGTACCAATACTTGAACTTTCTAGGATGTTAATTGAGTAACTGTCTTGAAGAAAAATGGGGCTATTGTCATTGGCATCCTCCACATTGACCGTGAGCAACCTCCATGAGGACTTTTGTGGATTACCTAAGTCATAGATGGTGATGTTAAGGAGATAGAGGTCTCTGTGTTCTCGATCCATGGGCAGAAGGACCTTAAGCTGCCCAGTCTCCATATCGATATTAAAACAACTATCTGTATTTCCATCCGATATTGTAAATAGCACCTTCCCATTGAAGCCAGAGTCGGCATCATAGGCTTTAATCTTCAGGATGTTAGCACCCACTGGCAGATTCTCCTTCACAGCCACATCAGAAGGAAATGACTTGTCAAAATGTGGTCCTTGCCTATTAACTGAATAAAAGTCAAGAAATCCATCTTCCAGATTTAGTTTCCCGTTTGCTTTTGCCTTAATCAGCAGTTTCTCTGCCAGCTTCTGAGCCACACGAGTTTCTCTGCAACTGAAGCTCTTTGAAGACACCTTCCCATGCAGGACTGAAATGTTAACAGACATGGGGTCCGCAAAATTCTCCCCATCAGTGGCTGTAATCCTGAGGGCAAAATTTCCATTTTTAAAGCCAGAATTCATCAGTGACTTTTTAAGCTGCAAAACACCAGAGTCTGGGTTTAAATAAAAGAAACCGAGTTCATTTCCAGAGATGATTTTGTACTTTACAAGCTCAAGTTCATCAATATCGATGGCTGAGACAGCTGTGATGTGACCCCCAACTGGAAAGTCATATGAAATAACTCCCTGGCAAGCCACCTTTTCAAAGAGAGGGCTGTTGTCATTGACATTTCCTATCCGAATAGTCACATTGACCTCACTTTCGTGGCGGTATGGCGAACCCCAGTCCGAGGCTCTGACGATGAACCTGTATGTTTCTGGAGAGGATTCAAAATCCAATTCTTCCGTTGTGCTAATAACACCTGTAAACTGGTTAATGGCAAATGGCAACAGATTCAAGCTGGCAATACTATAGGTGATGTACCCATTTTCTCCTTTATCCTTATCGGAAGCTGAAACCATCAGGACGCTTGTTCCCACTGGAACGCTTTCATTCACAAAAGCATCATACAGTGGCTGCTGAAACTCTGGGGTGTGGTCATTCGCATCCTCTATGCTGATGATGACTTGTGCTTTTAAATCTCCTTCCTTATTTGTCACCACCAGTTTATAAACCTCCTTCTTAACGGTATTCAGTGGCTGTGCTGTGACAATCAGACCTGACCGAGGATTAATTCTGAAGTACGGCGCATCCTCTCCAGGGGATAATTTGTATTCCACATCTAGCGGTTCGGGATTTAATTTTACTATAGCAACCACGACACCAGGAGGGGAGAATTCACTAATGCTCACATCGTATGTTTCTTTTTCAAATTTAACTGGGACAGTGTCTCTTCTGGGGTTGGCAATGTGGACTATCTTTACTGCTGAAAATTTCTGAGGTGACCCCTTGTCTTTGGCTTGAAGAGTGAGGTTGTAGCCATAGGGGAAGCTCTCCCAGTCCACCTGCTTTCTCTCCTTGACCCTGTACTCATTCATCCACTTCCCTTCCTTAGCCAGGAAGAACTGATCTAAAGGATCCCCGGCCACAATGGAAACAGATTCAATCTCTCCATTGGCTCCCTCATCGAGGTCATCGACGGTCACCACCGCATACACGGGCTCTTTGTCCAGGGAGAAAGGGATGTGGGAGACCACGTGGAGAGTTGGAGCGTGCTCGTTTATCCGCTCAATGTGGACGTAAAGCTTGGCAGTACTGCTCACTCCATTGTTTCCATACAGCTTCATGCCCCGGTCCACAGCCAGAATTTCCAGATCATATCTATTCTTTTCATCATAATTTAATCGTCCACTTAAAGAGATGACACCGCTGGTAGGGTGAACTGAAAAGAGATCAACTTTGTTTTTAAAGTAGTAGTAGAACTCTCCATTGGACCCGATATCCGCATCTGTCGCCGTCACCTGGGCGACACTAGTCCTTAAGGGTGTGCTTTCTGCTATTGTAACAGAGTATGTGGTGGGTGAAAATAAGGGTCTCAGATCATTCATATCTAAAACCTGTATATTCACTTTGGTCCATGCTTCCAGATCCTCTCCCCTCACGGAACCTTTTACTATCAATAAATAATTGTCCTGAATTTCCCTATTCAAGATGGCAGAATTGCCACCTTTAGTTCTGATTCTGAGAAAACAGAAATCGGCAATGATGACTTCCTCCGCTTTGAAAAAGCCTTCCTCGTCTCCAGACACTATTCTGTATTTGATATCCCAGGACAGGTCGATTAAGGTGATGCCCATTCTGCTCTGGCTGTTGACATAGGTCCGCGCCGCTGAGTTCTCATACACGGAAGCATTATAAATGGAATGTGTAAAGTGGAAGCCCAGGGGCCCGGTCCCCGGTAGCCCCTGTGAGACAGTGGCCAGAAGCTTGAGAAGCAGGAGGATGAGGCAAGAAGGAGGAGGCCGGGTACCCACACAGTATCCCATAGTTACATCCATCACATCATACTTCCATCCTGGAGAAAAAAAGAGAGAGAAAAGATCAATTAACCTAGAGGAACGTGGGAGGAGGAATAGGAAATAACTCCAATGAAACAGTGCTTTTAAAAAACGTTTTAAAACAAAATTTTATAAAGTTTATTTATATTATATGATGTCTTTTTCTTAAACATCAATACATGAAAAAAAAATTAGAGCCCTCACTACTGTTAGATGACAGGGAATTCAAAATCACTAGGATTTAAATTTACCTTGATTGATTTTTTTAATTTAAATTTTTTTTATTGAAATATAGTTGATTTACAATGTTGTGCTAGTTTCTAGCATAGTGATTCAGTTATGTACACATATGTTCTTTTTCATATTTTTTAGTATAGGTTATTACAAGCTATTGAATATAGTTCCCTGTGCCATACAGTAGGACCTTGTTGTTTATTTTAAGTGATATTTTTATACTGCTGATAGGATTGCTCATTGGGACAAGATTTCCTGCATTCTGAAGGTTAATTTAGAAATATATACTACAAGCCTTAAAAAGTACATTTACCTCTGACACAGAATTACCTTCTAGGCAATTATCCTATGAAAATAATCAGACAAGTGTATATTTATAGCACAGTTTAAAATACAAAAAAAATTGAAAAGGTACTAATTGCTTATCAATAGAGAATCAATTAATTGTGGCATATCTCATAAAATCAAATATATGCAGTATTAAAAATCATGATAAAAGATGTGTATTTTCAGATGCAATAAGATATAATGCTAAGTTAAAAAGATCATAAAATAGTATTAGTGATATGCTTCTATTATTATTTAAACATTTATGTATACAACTACATTTTAAAATTCAAGTATACTTGCTATACAATGTATGTTAGTTTCAGGTGTACAGCAAAGTGATTCATTATATATATATATATATATATATATATATATATATATGTATATATTATTTTTCAGGTTTTTCTGAAGGCTATTACAAGATACTGAATATAGTTGTTTGTATACAGCCACCTTTTTACATTTAAAAAGAATCAACTGTGCTGTGGTTTTAGGAGGCATATTTGCATTTTCTAATATTTCTTCAATTAACAGTGTTCATCAATGGTTATGTAATTACTTTAATAATTATAATCTTTACAGAAACATATTCAAGGTATTACCATCTTCTGTTGTGTTTCTTTTAAACTGATCAAGATTTATGCATAATCCAATACCATGAGGATGAATAAAACATCATGCAATAAACAAGGCAGGAAGGACCATCCCTAAGGAGCTGCATGATCTAAGTGATGCCCACGAGTGTACCGTACCACTCAGAACCAGGGAGGTAAGAAAGATTTTGTGCAAGAAAAATTTAAAGACTTATAAGAGATTTATTTTCCCAAGAGTAATTGAAGGAATTCCAATTATTTTTATATTTTTACCAGTCACTACTACATTTCCACAGTCATCACAGCTCTATGCCTACGTAGATTAACAGATAAAAATATTTTCCTATTGTAACTATAAAATTAGTCAAGTGCTTTAAAAACAGGCAGGTGGGGTGAAGTGCTATTTAACAGGGAACAGCTAAGTCTAGCTATACTCTGAATAGCCTAGATTTTTAGAACGCCCAAATGGGTAAGTTCTTCCACCAAGACATATTCACTGGACTCTCACATTTCCTTTCTGTCACTTCTATGGGAAACAGAATGGGAGAGAAGGGAGTTTAGGGAATGACTCCTTTTGCAGGCACACTGTGACTTAGATACTGTGTCAAGAATTTCCCCATTTTGTTATATTTTAATCCTCACAACAACCCTAAGGACTATTTTTCACCCAAATGCACATTAGAAAACTGAAAGTTAGAGAAGTTAATTATTTGATTGGAACATTGGTCCAACCAATGTCTCCCAACTGGTACGTGATAGAGTGGAATCTCAAACCCGGGTCTTTCTGGCTCTAAAAGCCATGCTTTTCCCCATCACACCATCATTCTTCCTAAATTATCTGTCAGCAAGAATGAAATAAACAAGGCTCCCTAGAAGCACATATAGCACAATTTAATGCTATTGAACTAGTCAGTACTTATCATTGATGGAAAAGCATAAAACCCATCTACCATCTCTATTGGAGTATCTCCATTCCAGTTTTAAACTAGTTGCAAGCACTGGCTGCAAGCTGAAAAATCCCCTACGGAAGTTTAGTATCTTCAAATGTTAGCATCTACAAATTCTTTTTGTAGTGTATAAAAATATCCAAGGTTGGCAAGGCATGTGTTATTAGACCCTTCTGTAGATGAGAACACCAGACCTCACTGTCCCAGTAGCAGAGTCTGGATTAGATCTCAGGCTCTCACAAGGTTTTCTCTCTTTTTTTTTTTTCCAACTCTGCCTTACAGGAGACTCTCATAAGTGAAACTCTGGGCATGTATTTACTTGGTTCCAACTGAGGATGAGCTATGCCTTGCTGCTGTCATCTGCTGAAGTACTTAGGAAACACTGAGTAGGTGGGTGGAAAGAGTACAGATTAATATAGGGATTTCATAAGCAGAATAGATAATAAAACTGAAAAGCAGAAAGATAGATAACTTTTTATAAAAGAAGTTAATGTCACATGCCGTTCCTCTGGCTGGCTGTCCTTAGGAAATGCCCATGTGCTAAGTTACGTGTGAAGCAATAACCTGGATGCACCTGTTTCCAGTGTCCCACCCAGGAGAGTGAACCCCAGGGGACCAGCATGACTGGCGGTGTCTCTCCATGGAGCACACTCAGCTGAAATATGGGAGTGACAGAGCCCTCTATAGGGATCACAGGTACAAACCAGCCGAAGCTTTAATAATAACCCGTATGACTCAACAGACTCCTGCATTTCATCATCCAAGAAGGCCCCAATGTAGAAGAGGTATTTTTAGGTTTACTATGAACACAGTGGAATGAGACAAGATTCTTATAAGGGGATGACCAAAGGCGTGTGTACTCTCTCAAAGTAGAAAACTGGAGTTACTCCCAGCACCTCCAGGGAAATACAATTCAGTTTCTGCCTCATTTCTCACTCGCTATTCCACGCCCAGGGTGCTGCCTGAAGTTTTACCAATTCTTCACCCAGGAGTCTGGACTCCGGTCATCAGAAAAGAAGACCACCCCAATGGCAAATTCAGTTCAATTGAAATTCTCTTAGAATACAGACTTGTGGTTACCGGGGAGGGGTGGTAGAGGGTGGGAAGGGATAGACTGGGATTTCAAAATTGTAGAATAGATAAACAAGATTACAGTGTATAGCACAGGGAAATATAAACAAAATGTTATGATAAATCACAGAGAAAAAAATGTGGAAAAAAAAATTGAAATTCTCTTAGTTTGTCCCCCAACCCCAACCTTACGCCCAGACTGAAGGAAACATGATGAGATGAGCCAGATTTGTGCACCATTCCAGTCCCAGCATCCAGTCTGGCACATAGCGCGAGCCACGTATCACGTAGGAGGCATACGATCCTGGTTTGCTGAACAGAATTTTAAGGTACAGAAGTAAATAGAGGCCCAAAGGCCTTTAACATACTCAGCTTCCAAATCCTAAACATAAGCACATCTTACTCTGGGAAACAGAATCAAGAAATTATACAGATTCAGAAGAGCCTTAAAGATCATCTGGTTCAATCCCCTGAGTTTACAGATAAGGAAACTGAGGCCCAGAATTATGAAGAAATCCCCTACTATGGAGGTCTCAGATCTCTGAGGTTTGAGCTGATACCAAATAGAAATGTGTGTCAATTGAATTCATTTTCCTTTGAGTTATATAATAATTTTAGCGCTGTGGTTTATCATCATTTTGCAGTGATCTTTGTTTTCTGACATCTTATTACTCTCCCTGGTGTTACTTCCTTCTCTAAGTAGTTAACTGTTTATAAGTAAACATTTAAGTGCCCTGGGGGACAGTTACTTTTTACAAACCCTTCTGGTGAATCCTTCAAAGCACAGAACGCTGTCATAATATGAAAAGACGTCATTCATTTTAACTATTCGAAAATTGGTACTTTTGCATACTGAGTTTTTCTTTCAGGAAGATACACTGTTGGAATATTTTTCTTATAAACAGAATCAACGGTCTTAAATGCAGATGACTGAGCCTGTCAGCTTCGGTTGTTAAAACCAAAAATCTCACGAGGCTTTCGTATCTTTATTTTCGCAAAAAAAAAAAAAAAAAAAAAAAAAAAAAAAAAGTCCTATATGGCACAAATTAATTAAAAACCTTGCAGTTTTCTCCATAAATTTAGAAAATAAACAAGTGCTAGAAGTGAGAAATTCTTTAAAATTCTGCAAAATGAGTACTAGAATAAGATTTTGGCTTCCTCCTTTTTTTTTCCTTTTTAGCATGTTAAGACAACTGTTAAGATTTTTTTTAAAAGAGTACTGCCTTCTCCATTGAAGCCAAGCTATTTTTGAAGCCAATATGATAGCGATGGTGTTTTAGAAGCTCTGCATATTGATTTATTTTACTGCTTCTGGATTATTTTAAAGCAAGCACTTAGTTCTCAACCTCGGAGCCTATTTTCTACGACTTAGTAACATAATCAATAATTTTTGATATAATCTCCAAAGAGATCATCAAGCCATCAATCTTGGAGACATTTATGCTCCAGAGGCAGCCCGGCATGCCTCTCCATCCTGCCCTGCCTGCTCATGCAGAGTGAATCTTAGCCTGGGACGCAGAAGGGCAGGTGGATTTTCTTTCTGGCGATGAAAAAATACCAGAGACCTCAGAGCAGCTAACGGCTCTTACAAAGGCCACCTCTCTGGGAGTGCCCTGACTCAGCGGAGGGCCTCTGCTTGCGCTGGTAACCTGGGGAAGCTGGTTTTTGTCCATCATTAAATTGGCCTAAGCAGAGACGGCATCTTAGGAAAACGTTCTATTTTCACTCCATCTCTTCCTTTCTTACATATCTTGAAAGGATTTTGGTTTTTTTTTGCCAGACAAGAGATGGTGCTTGGGAAATGTACTATGATAGCCTGTGAAACAAAGAACAAAGTCAGTATCTGCAGGACCTCCTCTTTCCCGGCATCCTTGACGAAGATGCCTTATGTTAGAACCACAAAGGGAACGTCGGTCACCGCTCAGGTGTGCATTGTGACTGAGTCTGAAACCTACACAAATGCTGTGTGTGCAGTGGTTCCAGAACACACACTTTGGGGCTGGACTGCGTGGGTTTGAATCCCAGCACTGCAATTTTGTCGCAGAGTAATCTTGAGCAAGTTACTTAACCTGTCTGTCTCAGGTTCTTCTACTATAACAATGAGAATAACGGCGCCTACCAAATCAGATCTGAGTTAGTAAATATAAAGCACTCAAAGAGTTCATGATACGTGATGAGTATACAATTGCTGGCTATTAATATCATTAACGAAGGCAGCTTTTAGAGAGGACAAAGTCTGTGAGTCACAAGAGAGGGATAACGGAGGAAATTTACAACCTACTCTGTCATTTTCTTTTCCAGCACAAGAAGACACATCAAAGGTAAAGGAAAGGATGCCCTCTTTATCAAAAGCAAAGGATCACTACATTAGGCCCAAAGGTCAGAGAAACCTGAGTTTTTTGGGGGAGGGGGGTGAGTTTAAGGGTTTTTTTTTTTTTTTGCTTGCTTGCTTATTTGTTTGTTTGCTTGTTTGTTTGTTTGTTGGAAAAGGGGTACTAGGGATTAAACCCAAGACCTTGTGCGTGTAAGTCTCAGTTTCCTTACCTTTACAAAAGGGATTATAGGAGTTCTCACTTTTTATGAAACAGGCCTACAACTGTCTGGCTGGCACACAGTACATGCTCCACAAATATTAACTGGCGTTACCATGATTAAGGTTTTCAGAAGAAGAGATGCAAAGTAGAAAAGAACTGAAAATTGGGCTGAGGATAAAGGGTCAAGAGGAAGCCCCCCCACGGGGCAGTCCACCCACAATACAAAAGTCACCCTTCCACAGACCTAGAGTCTTGCCATGGGTCAACGTCAGAGCCAGGGAGGGGTCCTGTGCCTGGTGACCTGGGCTACAGGCTCTTGCCCTTGCTCTGTAACTTACTCTAACTCCTGAGTGTCCACTTTCAAACTTATGAAACCATAGCTGCACTAGGGATCTACTCCTCAGACCCGGCATTTAATTCCTGACAAGTTCGAGCAGGACTTCTCCTTGCAGTGACGAGTTCCAGCACAGCGAGATACTGCTAAACCCTGTCTTCCAGAGCAGTGTACTCTGAGACGGCTTAAATTACCATCCTCCTGGCACTACTTTATGTTCTGGGTCCTTGCTCCTGAAAATCAGTTATAAACTGTCTGTATGACCCCCTTGGGAATAAAGTTTTACTCTCTGGCTGATGCTAATGGCTCCCTGAAAAGAAGAAAAAAATGTTTATTGTGTAGTTTTCTTAATACAAACCATTGTAGCTAGAGAATGTACAGGATAATATACTAGGCTTTTGGGTCACAAATAATTCATGTCACACCGTTACTCAGATTATATTATGATATACTGAACCACAGCCATGTAAACCCACTGAGTTTTACAGTCAAAAGGATCATAAAATTGTCTCATCCAACACCTCGGTTTTAGAGTTGAAGAAATACATTGAGAGAGGTTAAGTGATTTGGACAAGGTCACATAGCTCGCTAGTGAAAAAGCTAAAACTGGACCTCAGATCTCTACTGTGAATTTGTCTCATGGCTGTTGCTTCCTTTACAATACAGGTTTCCACTTATTCGTGTCTACATATTTTACTCATCTTCTTTGATCTAGCTAAAATGCCACAAACTCTATGAAGCAATCCTGGAGATACCCCATCCAAAAGGGAGATCCACAACTAAAGCAGCAATTCTTAAACTTCAGCAAATACCAGAATCATGGCAGGACCTGCTAAAGCTCACATGGTTGGGCTCCACCCCAGAGTTTCCCGATCAGTTTGTCTAGGGTCTGGGAAGTGTGAGTATTTCATTTCTAACAAGTCCCCAGGAGATGCAGGTCTTGGGATGACCAGTGCTCTGAGCACCACTGCTCTAAACTTTGTCTGTATTTTATCCATATGCACCTCCCAGATAGCACGGTCTGCCTTGTATTAAAGTTACTTACGTGTATTTATAAACTACATACTCAACAGTAGCTCTCTTGCTTCTTCCTACAGTATCTAACAAAGTGCCTTGAAAAGGCAAAACTTCCATCAGTGTTTGTTGAGTGAGACTTGGCTAGCTCCACATGGTAACTCCACAACATGCTCGGGGGAGAGGATGAAAATGAGCACGGGAGAAATCAGGAATAATCATCAGCAAGCCTGGAGACCCTGGGAAATAACTAGCCCACCGTTTCCCAAACTGGGTCCCCTGACACAATGTTCTATGACATGTGAATAGGTGTGCAACTAAAAAGCTTTTTAGGAAATGCTTGTTGAACAAAGGTAAACAGATTTCTTAATTTAGAACTTCTTGGAACCTTTAGTACACAAAACTAACTTTTCCCATCTCTCTTTCTTAGTAATCTCTAATAATCTGCCCTGCTTTGGAATCTCCCTATGAAAGCACAATCTACATTTCTTGTCTATTTCCACTAGTAAGAGTAAAGTTCCCTGGTACATACTCAAGATTCATTAAATACTTGTTGCATGCAGAAATATACTATGTAAATTGTGATTCCAAGGGATATTATGTGCATAATCTCTAAAATCTATTTGATCATGGATTTCCTCCCAATTCTTGCCCCTTGCCCACCCAGCCACCTGCAGAAAAAGAAAGAATATTTTTTAAAATACAATTGGGGAAACACTGATTGAGCCCAAGCTAGATATTGTGGCTCAGACAGGTCAAACAGCTGCCTGGAAAGCTTTGGAGGTGCAGGTTGATCCCAGGATTCTTAAGATTCTTGAGACTGGTTCAGTACTCTTTCTATACCATATCACAGGGTGTGAGTTCTCATTTCAACTAAGCTGACTTATCCCTGAAGAAACCGCTCCAATACTTGTCATATAAACACACTTCTATGCTCCAACTGAACAATGAGATGACTCTTTTCCCATTAAAAAGAAAAGGCAAATAGAGAATTTTCAGACCTATGAGCTCCAAAGACTGGCATGAGGGGAAGGACCTTATTAATGTGAAATAATCATCAATATATTTTCATCATTTTTATTAACTGTTTTTACTTAGTCAGTGGTCAAAAGCCGTTTGCCAAATCAAAAAACACTCGGAGATGCAAAACCTAAAACCATGTTCGTATTTCATAACTCTCTGGAAAATTCTGCTTGAGCGCCAAGTCTAAGCAGGGTTTTATCAGCAAAAGAGTATTTCATGGACCAGGATAAGATATCACCCTTTGTCATTCTGAACAAGGACCAAATCCCAACCCAAAGCCTCCAGTTGGTTCTGCCAACCAGCCAAGCAGACCGTTAGCCAAACTCAATCTTTTTCATTATAATAATACTGTAAATTCTAATTTTTCCCCAGTAGTGCAAATCTTTCTATTGTCTAAGAGTGGTCTCTCAGGAGAAAAGTCAGTCAGCATGAAGCAAGCGTAATTCAAGTTGGGTTCTGAGAAAAATGGAAGATCCGGCCACACAGCGGCAGTGTTATGAACACCGTCCTTTATTTTCTCCCCAGGTGCTAGAAATATTTCCATACAACGGTGGTTAATGTCAAGTATCATTTCATCAGTAAATGCTTCAAATTCAGGGGTAATTCAAGCAGGGGCTATCAGAAGGAAACATTAGCATGTTGTTCAAGCCTTTTAAAAATCACTTCTCCCTCTGGAGAAAGAAACTCATCACCAGATAAGAGCAAAAAAAAAATGGACAGAGAGAATATAATTTGCTCCTATGCTTGGCTGTCTGAGAGAATGTTCCAGAAAAATGCATGACTTCAGTTTCTCTCTGGTGGGCCTTGCTGACAGAAACCAAAGAGTAAATACATCACTATTTGCTTCTGCTCAAGTTTAAAACAAAAAAAAAAGCCAAAGGGGGAAAAAATGCCATTTCCAAGTAACAGCATTTATTCTGCAATAACTGCCTGAAAGAAAAAAGAGCCTGAATGGAACACCTTTAGTGTTCACTCCAATGAATGGGGCAAAATGCAGCTGTGAGGAAAGCTGTCTCTGAATCCCCTGCTTACTCCATTCTGACCCAGCCTTTTTTTTTTTTTTCAGTGTTTAGGACCCACTTTATTCGAGCAGGACAGAATTCAGGGTGAAAAGTCCATGCAGGCAGGTGAACTGCAGGTGCGTGGCTTAGATCTAGCTCCCGCTTGGAATGATGGCAGCATCTGTATGATGCCTCTGCTCGGTTCATACCTGCTTTCTCTCCAGCTGGTCACACTCACCTTTGCAGACCCTGAAAGGTCCTTTCTGTGGATAAAAATGCGACTCTTCAGTTTGAGGTTAAAACAACCCAGTGGAATCTCAGAGGTGGGAATGTGCTTTCCAGACTGATCTTCTAACAAAGCCTGTACTGACTGCTGTGCTAAGTCCCTGTGGCCTGTCCTGTTTTCCAAAGTCAACATCCTTTTAGCCATTCCAACAGCCGTTCCCCTTTAAAAGTAAGTCTCCTTCAAGGAAGAGCAGTCTGCATAGTCAAACCAGGAATCAGGAAAACAGAATACGGGCGGGCACCCCTCAGCACCTCCCTTTTGCGCTGTGATAAGTGATGGTAATGTTAGGAAGGCAGTGCATCTTGGGAGGGCCGGGGAGGGGTGAGGCACACAGAGCTCTAGGACCTAAACAAGGTAATGGGGATGTCAGGTTTCCCTCGTCCAAAAGAACTGAATCACCAAGGGTAGATGTGATAAGTGATAAAATATCCTAAAGACCGTGGAAGACTTCTGGGAGAATTCAATTCCAGATCTTTCCAAATTACACATGAAATTGAGTCTTAACTGTGGACAAAGCAAGCCACAAGCTCCAGAAGGAGGTTCTGGAAAGGCCTCTGTGTTTGGCTAACTGCCACCCCCCCCCCCCGCCCCGCCAGAATATAAGGCAGCAGCACTGAGTCTTATGTTCTATGCACAATATAGCATTGCTAAGTCAGTCTAATAAGAACAGAGATACACATTCAACTCTCTACAATGGGATAACACTACGTGTCACCTCATGCCGGCTGGGGAACAGTCAGATGGGGAGGGGGAAAAGAGTACGTGTGCAAGAAATACCTAAACAGTATATCAGGAAATTGGCGAGACTCTACAAAATAAGGTATCTCAGGCAGCAATCTTGAGAAACTCATAAAGGGGAAGAGATGGCAAGACAACTTAACATACGGAAGTTGAGCACACTATGGAGAGAGGTGGAAATTATAATACAGGAGGAGGCAAAGAAGATTATTTGGGAATAGGCAATGGAAAAAACATGTCCAGGATTTAAAAGAGCTCATATGCAGGTCAAGAAATGCAGTCTAGAGTTTGCTGACAATCCAGAAATCCTGTCAGTCCCGTCTCCTCACATTGCCATCACTGACAACTGTGTCTTAGCAAACAAGGCAAAAATGCAAATTTAGTTCCTTCAGCTCTCCCATGCTCCCCATTAAGGTTATTTATTATCGACTGAGGGGTTTATGCCGACATTGCTTGGATTAGTACCCAGTGCTAATGAGACCAGGGTCACAGGTTCAATCCCCACAGGGGACCATCCAGTGTCTTCCTAAGAACAGGTCAACAAGGACAGTCTTGAGCACCAACGACCCTCCATCTCTACTGAAAAGCCCAAGAAAGCAGAATCATGTGTCAGTGGGGTCTTCACGGTCACTAAAAAAAAAAAAAAACATTATTTCCTTAGAGGGGTGAGGCGTTTGTAGACATTTCTGTAGATGTAGATTGAAAGAGTCATCAAAGAACCTCCCAGCACTTAGTAATTTTCAGCATAATCAGCCTTAGCCTAACATACTTGGTCCAAGACAGGGTTACTATCCCAAAGCAGCTGTAAATGGACCAGGTGTGAACACTCAGCACCTGAGAGCCGGCCTGACAAGAACTCTGTCCCCCTAGAATGCAGCGAAAAAGCCAAGGGCAGGTCCTGTCTTTGTAGATTAGCAACTGAGCACACACGGACGAGGCTGCTTAGTGGAGCTCACCCTGAGAGATGCTCATCTACCACTCTCCACGTTGTCATGAATCCTTCTGTGCATCACAATTTGAGAAGAATTAGGACCCAGGGTGGTGGGTGTGGCTAATGGCGTGGCTTCATGGGACATCCCCTCACCTGCCTTCTTGAGACCCTGGTATCCTTTTGGAATCCAAGAGCCAAAAGTGAGAAAGTGGTCTGACAGAGTAGGTTCAAACAGAAAGTGAATGTTATAAGAATGCAGTGAGTTCACACCAGGGCTTTGGAGCTGGAACAGCTCTAAGTTCACTGGTGGCTGATGAGAAGGAGGGTGTGGCTGAGGGCCAGGCGCTGGCCATCTGTGTAGAGATGACAGTCACCCACAGCCTCAACTGCATGACCAGCCTGACACATCACTCTCGCCCCTCCTTAGTGTCCCTGCTACAACCAGCCAGTCACATACCTAAAACCTGAGCATACCCACCCCACCTCTGCTGAAATGCTTCAGTACCTTTTCTATGCTTGCAGGATAATAAAAACCCAAACCGCCAACATGCCGGAAAGGTTCAGCTGAACCTGGCCCTCGCTGCTTCTCCTCTGGACTCACCTCTAACCACTCCGCCTACAGCCACACGGACCTTTTTTCTGTTCCTGGCAGAGCCCCTCCTGCCCCCGGTGCTTTGTGCATGCTGTTGCCCCTGAGTTCAACTCTGTTCACATCCTGGATTCCACATCCATGTGCACAGTCCCTGTAGCATCCGTACCCTCCAGACATACTTCTCTGATCCCCAAGACTAGCTACGGCCTCTTGTTATTGGTCCTCAGAGAATCCAGAACATTCCCGTGTAACAGTTATTACTACTTTGAATATTAAATTTTAGTAAGTCTGCTTGATTAATATCTGTTTTCCCAACTGGACTATAAATGATATGAAGGCAGGGACTATCTCTTACGTCATCACTGTTCCCCACACCAAACCTACGGCCTGGCATGTAACAGGAGCCCAGCAGACATCTGCTGTTGGATAAACTATAAATGTCTTCTGAAAACACAGGACAAGAGCAGTGGTTCTAAACCAGGGACGATTTCGTCCCCAGAGTCCATTGAGCAGTGTCTGCAGACATTTTTCGTTGTCACAGTGAGGAGAGAGGTGCTACTTGTGGGCATGGACCCAAGACAAATGTAGAATCATCGGGTCTAAAATGTCAATTAATGCTGAGGTTGTGGTTGGGTTAGGGGAAAAAGAGCAATTATACTGAGAAGTGTAGAGGTAAGTATGTGATGGGGGAAAATATATCTGACTCCACATTGGTTCTGTTTCTTTTACTTTCATCTTCGTATTCCACTGCTTTTGTTACAAGTTAATCACTTAAGGGATGCCCCCATAAGCTTAAATTATACATAATGGCCCATCTCTGGGAACCCTGCCTCCTGGTAATGAGTGTTAGGCTAAAATACCTTTGTGTAGCTCACAGGAAAGATCCTGACCAGGCCCACCTGTGAGCGACTGCAGGAAGGAAGACATTAACACATCCTCTCGGAGACCGACTGGAACTGGGGAATGTTTGACTTTACTCCCTCCCATTTTAGTATAAAAGAAGCCTGAATTCTAACTCAGGCAAGATAGTTCTCTGAGACACTAGTCCACCATCTTCTCGGTCTGCTGGCTTTCTGAATAAAGTCACTATTCCTTGCCCCAACAACTCGTCCCTCATGGTCTGTTGTACAGCAAGCAGTACAAGCGTGGACTCGGTAACAATTATATGGAAAAAACAACTCGCAAGAAGAATGGTTCATAGCAGATACTGCACAGAATGTTGATAGTAGAGACATTCCCCTCAGGTGTTCCTAGGGTAGTGACCCAGGGAGAGCAGCTCGGAGCATTTGGCACCAAGAACTGAGCTCCCCTTTGCTACAGATGGGATGACTCCCCTGCCCATGATGTGAACTGGGCTGGATCCCCAGCTCCTCGCCCACAGCACATAATGAAGAAACCTTCCCCTCTTGGCGGTAGAACCATTTGATGTGGTTTCTCCAGGAAGTATTCACGTGTGGCAAGGCCATCAGTCACCCTGACAGCTAGACTCTCCATTTGCTCCCAAGGACTAATGTTCTCCAGTTTTCTACCAACCTGACTCGGAGCTCACTCTTTACAGAACCATTTATTCTGCCAACAAAATCAAGACCCTGGAAGATAGATCTTTCCAGGTCAGTGGAGGGCCACCTCTCTGGAGGTTTACATGATTTTCTCTGCGTGACTACGACAACACAGCCGCCCCAGGACTTGAGCAGTCTCACTTCTCCACGGCTTTGAGGAGATCATTTCACTCTGCAGCCCTATGAATGAGGCAGTTATCAATCCCAGTCCTGGATGGAGAGACCAAGCACGACTCCCACAATGGCCCCAAGCCACAAGAACCTGAACAGATCTTTAAACACCCCTTAATATCGACAGCTGATGGAAAGCAAACGGGTTTGCTACTTCAACAAGCCTTCAACCACTTCAAGTACTCCCATTTCCTGAAGTTAAATAGCGTTTTCTTCCATACCACCCCTGAGTATATGTAGTTAAAAATGAAGTATACACTTTGCCACTAATTCTGTATTATAAATAAATAGTTTACACAAGCGTATGTAAACTGTGAAAGGGGGAAGCAGCCATTCTGAGCAATCACAGCAGATGTTTAGGGACAGCTGTACAGGGACGCTGACAAGAATTTAGATGAAATTTACTTTAAAATCCCACAAGAGTGAGAGAACGTTTGTTTAACCTTTACTAAACCATGCCACCTAAGGGGTCCAGATCTGAATTTTTTTTTGGAACAGATTTCTATTGTGTTTAACATGCCTTTCCCACTTCCTTCTTTTTTTTTTAAACTAAAGAAAGAAGTCTTAGTAGTTTGACCATTATGAGCAAATGTCATCCAATCATTACAGACAGAAGCCTGGAAATTTGCTTTTCGATGTTCGTATGTTATTAGTAAATGTGAATAGACAAGAGGAAAAATTTTAATAAAGAATTTAGCATCAGAAAAGTCTGTATATCGAACATTTCAAGTTTCTGAGATTCAAGAATCCACTAGTCAACATTGTTTTCAAAAGCCTCTATCTTCCAATCAAAAAGAAAGATGCTAACTGAAATATATACAAATATGTATGTAAATGTATGACTGTGTCACTTTGCTGTACACCTGAAACTAACATTATAAATCAACTGCACTTCAATAAAAAATAAAATTA
Source organism: Vicugna pacos (assembly GCF_048564905.1). NCBI lineage: Eukaryota > Metazoa > Chordata > Mammalia > Artiodactyla > Camelidae > Vicugna > Vicugna pacos. The sequence goes on from NC_132996.1 coordinate 12,759,153, forward strand.
AAAAAAAAAGATGCTAGTTCTCAGCCTCACAAGGATAGTAAGACCTTTATGTGGGAGAACAAATGATATTAGTGAAAAATTACTTAGGTTAAATGTCCCTGAACAGAATTGTAGGCATCACTATGCTTGGTCCCACATATCTGCTGCAAGATGAAATACCAGCCATTGGATAAATACCTGTTGAATTGGGAAGTAGTATTAACAGCTCACACAGAATGAGTGCTTACCACGTGGCCAGGCCTGCGCATTGCTATGTTACCTAAGATAATTTGAAGGCTGGTGCCTCTAGAGTCAGGGAGGTTAAGGAGGAAGGAACTTCAGAGGGAGTTTGGTGCAGCAAACTTGGCATGGAGGTGGGATGGTGGCACTCAGAACTCAGGACAGGTCACACAGGCTTGCTGATGGCAGGGCCGGGATAAGAACTCATACTCCAGATCAAAAACCAACAGTTATAACACTATTATCTTTTAAGATAATTTTCTAGAAGAACAAAGAGAATGTTTACCTACCATACTCTCACAGACCCACAAATGAAAGCTATGTCATCCATGATCCTATCTTTCCCAGTCAACATGTCCCTAAGAAACAGTCAAGAAACATTATTTGGTAGTTTAAGATTACTTGGGCTTACAATCAAAGAGTTACTAGTCATTTAATGTTATTAAATAATGGCCAAAAAAAAGTCAGTTCTGTTCCAGATGCTCATCATGTTGATCTCATCACTAAGTAAGTGTGAAGCCAACAGATAAATCATTTGTACACTTTTGCTCTTCACATTTCCCGTACTAACTATATAAAATGTGTACTCAGATGATTCAATACATATCAAACTGCTTTTGAAATCTGGGGCTTTACTGTGTTTATATGTTCGATCTGGGGGCTATTTTGTAATGTCCTTCTTGATCTAGCCTTTTCTTCCTTTTCCACTGATTCAGTTTTAGTTTCAGTTCAAGAATCTTTTTATTTTTTTAAACATGTTCACAATCTATTTGTCACACTGTAATCCACTTATTTTTGGACAATGACCACCTCTATACCAATAGCCTACAGTTAGAACGCAATATGAATACACTTAACACTACTGAACTGTACATTTAAAAATGGATAAGATGGGGTAAATCTTGTTATATACTTTAAATCACAATTTAAATAAAGTGCAAAAAAAATTAGCCTTCCTCAAAGCCAGTGCTTTTACTTTTTTTACATCAGATTTATATACTGATATACTATGCAAAACCTCTGAGATTTTCAGAAGAGCCACAGTTTTTTTTGGAAAGAGGGACTGGTCACTGTAGATTACATAATTGCAAACAGTCACCTCACTCAAACCCCAGAAAGTACACAATAACTCTGACACATCACCTCTGTCCATCATCCACCCGATCGATCGCAAAACTCCCCAGCCTGACAAGAAAGCCATAATCGACCACTTAACCTAAATAAAAAATCAAGGGAGTGAAACCTTCAATTTCAAGTCATTTGGGAATTTTGCATACATTCTGTGTCTGAGTCGGGGAGAAAAGTATTTGGGGGAATTTTTGCCTTTTTTTAAAAAAACAAAAACAAGTATTTAGGTTTCCCCACGTAGACCAACAGAAGACAGATCCAACACACAAGATGGGAGGACATGGGCTGAAGGTAACTCCCGGGGATACTCAGAGCAAGCAGATGAGAGAGATGGTGTCCAGCCTCGTGTTCCCGTTGCAGCATCATCAGACATTTAAGGCAGCAAGTTCTTCTCCTTTCTAACATATGCAGAGTTCCTCAAGATCCTGGCATATAGTGCCTTCAGGTTAAGAATTTCCACAGGTCTAATCAATGGTGAACATACAGGGCATTCCATCCAGCCTGACACTCCCTCATTTCAGCCTAATTTAATTGTGACCAGTTCTTACCTGAGCCAGCTCTTCACTGACAGAAGAGAGCATCCCTGAACAGGTTTCCCAAATGCTGGCCCGGGGCTGTTTCAGTGTCTTCCCATAATTGAAACAGCTATCTTTTCTCCTCAAGGTGGTGTTTTCATACTTAACCAGGGAAAGAATTATAAGCGTGATGTGAATGGCATTATTTGCACGTAGGATGTGCCTTCGTAACTCATGGAAGGCATCACTCCTTTTTCAACAGCACTCTCTGGAATCCCGCTATAGATGGCTGAAATTAAAACACGAAGAAGGAAAGGAAACCATACACTATAGGTTAGCCTTTTATGTGGGAGTGTAAAATGAATCCTGATAAAAGTCAGAAGATATTAGGAAGCTACGCTGCAACGTCTACCACAGAGAGGATGTTACTCTCCTTATGACTCTCCTTCCTTCATGATGGCACTGTAAAAAAGATGGGCAAAATGGAAATGCCAGAATACCGTCAACTCCTTTGCTTAGCAATTCAATTTCATCCTCAATCCCTTACCATTTGTAATCCACTTACTAACTGGGAGCAAAATGAAAAGTTTCCTCACCCTTTTTGATTTTTTTAGGGGGTGGAGGTGGGGGTCAGGGGAGGATCATAATGAAAGAGATGCTTGAGGAAGAGTATGAATGCTTCACAGCTCAAGCATGTGGGATATAACTGGGGAGAGCCCCTAACCTCTCGTCCTTACTTCAAAAACGTCTTACTGCTGCCTTAATGGAGGAAAAAATACTTTTAAATTAAAGCCTACATTTATGAGGCAGATATAGGGAGGATGATAATTTGAACATGACTAAAGGTTGGAAAAAAACTTTCACAGTTTTTCCTGTCTTTGATACTTGAAGTGAGTATCTAGAGAATTCTGATTACATTCCAGGACTTGCAGCTCCAAACTCCCCAGCAGATAAGGAGATTTGGAGAGAAAGCATAGATGTACAGAGAAGAGGAGGAGGCAGAGGGGTGCAGAGGGACAGCCAAACAGTGAGCACTTCCCTCCTGGTGACAGGATGAAGTACCAGCTGCTACTTCACTTAACTATCTGACTCTCCTATACCAGAATTTCAGTGGTTCAGGTAAGTCAGTTAGAATTAATATAAAGCTAGCATTGCTAATATGATTTAATGAGAATCTAAAATACAGAGAAATCCCTATTTGTAACTTGATGAATAATGCACATCTATTCACTGGTACCAATGTCCAAATACCCTGGATATGGTTCCACGTTGAATGACCTTGCATCAGCCATTTGACTCCCTTGGTCCTCCCCAGCTATTTATAAGTTAAGTCCCTGGCCTTCAATGCTGCTTATTTTCAGCTCAGTTTCAGTTGCTACATAATACAAATAATGCTTGGGTCCTAGCAGGTCCTAGGAAACATTAATTATCTAAAAGTCCCATTTATTTTACGATGAAATCATTCAAACCCCACTGTTATTAAGTACACTGATTCAGCAACTCAACTTAATCCAAACACCATTTGTGAGTAGAGATAAACTTCAAGGAGCTTAAGGGGAGGAAAATGCTAACAGAACACGGAAATACTACAAGGTAAAGATGCAAAGTGTTACAAGAATGCAAGCAGGAGGCTAACCTCTGTGTGGGATGGAAAACAGAGAAACTCTACAGAGAAGGCATTTAATAATATTTTACTGAGTGGCCACTGAATGCCAGGCATTGTGATCATATGTGTCTCACATTTATCATTTCATTCGCATTCTCACAATACATTCATGAGGTATCACTATCTCCATCTTACAGATGATGACACTGAGGTGTGGAGTTCAAGGCTCTTGCCCTTGTTCTCATTCATATAGGCTGGAACTACAATCCCACCTCTAGTGTGTCTGACTTCAGTGCCCAGGCTCTCACCCACCAGGAGAGCAGGCTCTCATCTGAGATGGGTCACAAAGATTTCTAGTGATTGATTGGAATCTTTCTGGTTCCAACTGCAAGGAAATGAAAACACAGATGTGGGAAGGGCAAGGCCATGAAAGAACCAGTAACCCAGTTTAGCTGGACTAGAGGAGATAAAAGACACAATGGGGAAAGAGGTGAATAATTAGCTCAAGAGGTTAGCCTCCAAGCTGTAAATATCAAACTGAAGACCATGAACTTTAACTTAGAGGCAATTGTGGAACCTTCTTCCTACCTTTTGTTGATCAGAGAAGCATCATGATGCAAGAGCTCCTTCAGGAAAATTATAGTTCTGTAGCTGATGTGTGCGGGATGTAATTAAAAGAAAAGATAAGAGGCAGGCAAGTGTGATAAGGAACACTAAGCCAGGAAAAGGTGATCTTTGAAGAAAACATATTGGCCATGAGTCAAGTTAACTCATCTCCGCTTTAGTATTCTGTACATGCATTATTATTTAATGTATTATTTTTCCACTTATAAAGTCTCCTTGTTACATATCGATAATATCTTTATTCAACAAAGTAAAAATTATTGAGCCACAAGAATATACCATAGAAAATTATTTTTTAAAGGCAAAGTTCAAATTCAGTTTTACATTCACGTTAGGTTTCATGGTACCACGAATTTCACAAAACTAAAGACAAGAAAGTTAGCATCTCAATACTGGCATATCTCAGCCCATGACCAAGGCAAAGAAGGCAAGATGTGGTGCTACAGCCACTTTGGTTCAAAAGGACATCAGCTGCTCCTGAAGCCCTGTGACAGAGACTTTCATAAGGAGGTGTTCACATCTAAAGTAACAGCCCGCACCTGCCCCGGGGGACTGTGTCCAAGGCTATTTTACCATGATCTGCATTTCCTGTGCCTCAGCCACAAGCTTTTATTTTGTCAAATAAACTAGAATATATGACCTGCCTGAAGAGACAATATTTACTCAGATCAGAGAAGGACTTTTAATATCGTAGAGAGGTTTCGATGGAGCCTACACTTAGGAAAAAAATGGAAGAAAGACAACATACCTTATGTGCACTGCATTTCATTATCCATTCATCCATAGATAATGTTTAAGTATGCAAAAGGAGTGCTAAATAATGTTAAATTACTCTTGATCTATTATATCTTGAGATAGGCTGAAAACTTTTCTCAAACAGCCCTCCTAAGTATACATATTATTTAATATAATACAGTATTTTATTACAGGTTTATTTTCTTAACATTTATTTAGACAACTGTGTATAGACTCAATAACAGCATCTGAAAAGCTGCAAATGTGGTTGTAGATGTTTTGCACGCACATACACACACACACACACAGTACTCCTGTCAGTTTCACTAAGAAGAAATCCCTTTCTTGACTCCATTACCATAATTTGCAAACTGAAGTCAATGGAAACTCATTAGAATATTTCACATTATTCAATATTTGCTATGTTTACCAGATATTTAAAGCCTCTCCTTCCAAAATGCTAAAGCCCTCAATGATAATACAATTACACATTTTGGAGGCATAATAGCAACATTTAAATGAATATTTACTCAAATGACAATGAAGCAATGAAGTGTTCTGCTTATTTGCATACTTTTGTCCATTACCCAATGTCAGGTCCTTTAAAGTAAACCTTCACCAAGCTGTGGGGCTGAAGAAACTGGATTTGGAAAGTGAACATGAGGTGAGCTCCTTGCTCTACCTCTCCCAGCCCGCAGAGCTACTATGAAGCCATGCAGTTGAAAGCACCCTGAAATGTAGCATATGAACTGTTTCTCAGTATCCTGAGGAGAAAGCCAAGGATAAGAGAAAGGAGACAGCTGTGTCAGTGGCCCAAATAGGCAGAGTCACAATTGTTGGGGCATCGGCAAAGCAGAAAGAGGAAGAGGACAGCTTCCATAAATTCATGCTTAACTTGCAATCATACAATCTAGAAATACATCATTTTGCTTTCCACATACATGGAATCTTGTGACATTTCCCCCTCCAAACAGCATTTTCTTTGAATTTACATAAGGGAAGTACACTGCGGCCTTTCCATATCTGACGCAACTGAGGTCTTCAATGGTCTCCAGGAAAATAATTCAGGTCTACTTTTTCCTTCAATTCTCTTTCCACTACACTGCAACTGCTTTGGGGCTTGTTAGTCTGCTTCTTATGCTAAGGATCTGCAACTTCTGCAACTTTTGCTTCGAAACATTTAAAGTACAAAGCCATTTTAATGTTTGACTTTAAGAACATGCTCGATTTCTAGAGATTATGAAAAATACGTTCAAATGAGGCTGAAGTTTATTAATAAGCACAGGCAAGAATCTCCTATGATATCACCAAGTCTACAAGTTTCAATCCTTCCCTGCACTTTTTAAGACTGTAGAACTGTCAAGGTACTGACTCAGTGAGAGGTAAGGCTCACAAAGGCTTAGAAAAAGGTAACAAACTAGAAAGGGAGAGGTTTTTTTTGTTTGTTTCTTTAGGGGTGTTGTATGTGTGAACTTTCTTTCTTTCCTTTCTTTTCCTTCCTTCCTTCCTTCCTTCCCTCCCTCCCTTCCTTTTTTGCATTCAGCAGTAGCCTCCCTTTGCAACCTGTTCAGACCTCCTGGCATGAAGCTCCCAGGCTATCACAAAAGAACTGGATGCTTGTGCAACCGTTACCCTCTGTTTACTGTCTGACACAAGAAACAAAGAGAGATAGGTGCCCAGCAACGGAAGCACAGCAGGAAGAATTTAAGTTGGCCCCCATCTTTCAGAAGCTGAAGCTAAAACAAGTTAGCAAACAGAGGCAGTTTTTACCCCGGCAACTCCCTGAATTCTCCAGGGCTCAGCTGGCTGGAGGTTTTAACTGACAAGATTGTATTAGGTGCAAACAACTCTTAAGGATCTATGAAAGCAGAAAGCAGAAAGACTAGTGCCTGTTCAGAAATTGCCTGCCAAGATCCATTTCCCCTGGAGTTCTCTAAAGTCTAGTTTTTGGAAATGTGAGCACTAAAGCAAATGAGGAGTCACAGGTCTTTGTGGCAGGTAAGTGAGAATGCAGCCAAAGGCTGGCTGGATGCTCCAGTGCCTGTCTCTAAACAGCCCTTCATCTCCCTAAAACAAGAGGTGGGGGGACTTTTTCATAGTCCACCTGGAACTGCAGCATTTTCATCTGAGCTGGTGCAGAAACAATACAGAAGCACTGTGAGACACTAACAGGGACATCGATATGCCCCAAGTCTCCACATTGCTGGTAAATTTAGAGCGTGGTTCAGTGATGATCTATGACCATCACTCAATCTCTGTTTAGCGTCTCCTATATGCACAGCACTTGGCCAGCTGGACACCAGGGGATAAACACAAGCAGACAATGTGACCTTCACTTTAGAAAGCCTAACTCACCACTTTCTCCTTTCCAGTGTGGAAAATACAATTCAAATTTCCCTTCTAATGTCACAGTTCTTTAAAATGTATTTCAAATGCCAGATGTTTCAGGGCAAAATGAGTGGAGATAAAAACTTCCCTGGCATCAGAAGAAACTTGACCGATATTAGAAAGAAGTCCAAAAAAGGCTTACAATCATTTATAGCACGAGTACCTTTTATTATCTCTCCCTCTGTACAAGGTTTTCCAATTATTCAGGTAATTTTTATATGGACTAGTTAGCTTTTTCTTCACAGCAACTCTTTGAAGCAGGCATTTTCATTTCACAGGTGGGGAAGCTGAGGCTCAGAGAGGTTAAGGGACTTGGGAAAATCAATCAGCGCCTAAGGCCCAGAGCAAGGACTAACATTCCAGGGTCTGGGTTCACAGGGGCCTTGATGATTAAAGACACCAAACAAAATAACCTCAGTTAGGCTTCAAGTCAGAAAAGACAGCACTCATTCATGACGAGGGTTTATTTCTCTTCCGTAGGTTTTAGTTTGTTATAATTGATTTAGTGAAAATTTAATCTTCAGGGATTTCTCTTGAAAAAAATCTCAAACATCCTTTTGTGACGTGGCATGCACCTGTGTGTGTCTGTTCCACTCAGACAGAAGCAGGCCCAGGCTCATGGTCGGGGCCAAGTTCACAGTTCCCTCACTGCTCTCACCTCTGACCTTAGGCTAACCACATCCTTCACATCCTGTTGTCCTTTTCTGCTCCCTTTTCCACTCAGAGAAAAGGGCTCAAACTAGATGAAAATTTCACAAGTGATCTTCAACTGTCTTGCAGCCCACCATCTTCCTAACCTAAGATCTGGTTTCTGTTTTTCTAAGAAAGACTTGCTGAGGATAAATTCCTTCCACATACATTTTTCTCCTGACCTTGTGACCTCTATAAGCAATTGTCTAAGCCAATTTTCTACATATGTTCCCTAAGTCATTTGTGCACTAGTATGATTTGAAGATATTTTTCATGAATTCTGCTATTTTCTCAGTCTGCAGTGACAGCAATGCATCTGCTTATGGGTGAGATTCTCTTCCAGAAGAAATATACTGAACTCTGCAATCTAGCATCGATGTATGTCTTTGGCATCCTCCATTAAACCCTCCCTTTCATCTCAGGATGCTTCCTCTATATCTTCTTGGTCATCCAGCTTACTCCTTTACACTGTCTACTAAGGAACCAGTTCACGTCACTAAACTCTAATAGACTGGTCCTGAAACACACCTTGATGGATTTAAAGCAGGGGCATGTGATAGTTTACAGCTTCTAAGATCATGGTAGGGAGACCGCTTCAAGGGACCCCAGCACCCTGTGGGTGACTTGGATTACCAACTTCACCCTGAATGGTCCTCCAAATCCTGGATTACTATGCCTTCATTTCATTTTTTGGTGCAATTTTATATCTTATTTCCTTTTCAAAAATAATAGTCAATTTTTAGGACTCCACAGTAAAATGAGACATCTACCTACAGTCATAAATAAAAATCTATATATTAAAACAAAGAAACAAAAACAAAAAACTTCAAAAGGGCTAGAAAAAATATTTTATAATATTTCCAAAATCTTGGCAGGGAGAATTCCTCCTTAAAGATGACACAACGCTTAGAAGCCATCAAAATAAAAGGCTAACAGATTTGACTGCATATAAATTAAAAACACCTGAGCAGCAGAAAACGCCATGAACAAAAGACTAACGACAGACCAGAGAGAGCTCCTCCTCAGAGGAAAACAAACGCTGTCAGCCCTCCACACCCGCAGGTTCCGTATCCGTGGATTCAACCGACCATGGATCAAAGATACTTGGGATAAATTGCAGAAAGTTCCAAAAGGCAAAAGTTGGATTTGCTGTGTGCTATTCACATAACATTTACATTGTATTTACAACTATTTACATGGCATCTCCGATGTATTAAGTATACAGGTAACCTAGAGATGATTTAAAGTATACGGGAAGAAGTGCCTAGGTTATACGCAAATACTGTGCCACTTTATGTAAGAGTCTTAAGCGTCAGAAGATTTTGGTATCCAAGGGGTGGGGTAGGGGACTGGAACCAACCCGCCATGGGTACTGAGGGAGAGAGGGCTGTGCTGTTAAATTTGGAACTAGGATATGAACTAGCCCTTCACAGCCAAAGACACGCAAATAGCAAAAAACCTATGAAAAGGATGTACAACCTTCGCGTGACCAAGGAAAGAGAAATAAAATCAGAGCCTACTTTTGTTTACCAAGTTGGCAAAACCTGAGTTATATTCCCCAGTGTTGGTGACCATGTGGGGAATTGCCGACACTCAAACACTGCGACCAGAAGGGTAATTTGGGATGATAGCTCTGGAGGACAACAGGCAGCCCTTATTAAAGTTTTTGTATGTAATATTCTTTGACTCTACAATTTCACTTTGACTCTATCTACAGAAATAATGTCATAATACTTTTTACAAGATTGTTTATCACAGGGATGATCAAAATTCAGACTAAATTTCCTTCAGTGAGTAAGGGTAAATACCTCTGGTGAGTCCATCCAGAAGAGTATCAGGCATCCATTAAGAAGATTCAAGTAAGTCTTTACTTACAGGGACAGAGAAGGATTTTTTAAAGCAATTATGATTTATTTTTTAAATATGTACAGACATCTATACATCATATGGTATAGAAAAAGTTCTAGAAGATTACACAGTAAAAAATAACCCAAAAGAGGGAATAGAATGGGGTGGGAGATTTTACATTTTATTTTATATTCTTTGTTGTTTGAAGAATTGTCTAAAGCTCACTATTTAAAGAACAAAGTATTGTGATTTTTTTAATTGGGTGATTTAAACACAATCTTCTAAAGCATCAAAGCAGATGGTGGCCCTGAACCACCCCATTGAACTGTCCTCACCGTGTCACAATAAGCACTGTCACCAGGTGGACAACAGCCCAAGTCATGGTATAAAATATCCCACTTCACCATAACTCACAATCCAGCACCTGTCTTCACTGAGGCCACTTTTAAAAGATGCGGAAAGCTAAAAAAGCAGGTGGTGGTGGATGTTTTATGGCTGCAAAGCTGAGCCTCTGCACAGTTGAGCTCCATCTAATTTATAAGTCATCTTCTAAAGTCAGCATGTCCCTTAAATATGTGGTGGCCCTTTGGCCAGTGTCCTTGACTCAACAGGGAAAAGAAGATGAGGAATAGGAAGTGGAACTAGCGAAGAGGTGGCTCTTACAGAAGCCAGAGCCCAGGATGGGAAGACTTAGGTGCAAGTTCTTGGTTTTTCACTTTTTAGCCAGCTGTCCTTGAGCATTATCTGCTCAATTATCTCTGTGTCTCAGCTACTCAAATGAAATAAATAAAATCCTGGAGGATATCACTATTTAGTTCATTTGCCTGGTATGAGAATTACGGTAAATATGATGATCAATGTGAAAGCCTTTGCATGGGATAAAGCATCATACACAGGTCTAACTCTTATCTCCTCCACATATTCCACAAACTGGAGATTCAGGGAGACTTGATGCTCTTAAAAACGCACACCCCCTTGCTGAAGTTCAGCATCATCTGACAACCTGATGTTCATCACTATAATCAAATAATCTGGCAACTAGCTGAGTTTGGCTTAATGTTCAGAGAATGGAGAAGCTGACTGGAGAGGGGAGTGGTGTTCTGCCTGATTGCTGTGGCTAGGACTTCCAAGGCTATGTTGAATAGAAGTGGTGAAAATGGGCATCCTTGTCTTGTTCTAGATTTTAGTGGGAAAGCTTTCAGCCTTTCACCATTGAGTATTATGCTGGCTGTGGGTTTGTCTTAAATAGCTTTTATTATGTGGAGATATGTTCCCTCTATACCCACTTTGATAAGTTTTTATCATAAATTAGTGTTGAATTTTACCAAATGCTTATTCTGCATCTATTGAGATGATCATATGGTTTTTGTCCTTTCTCTTGTTGATGCGGTGTATCAAGCTTATTGAATTGTGTTATATAGAAACATCCTTGTGTCCCTGGGATGAATGCAACTTGATCATAGTGTGATCTTGTTTATGTGTCATTGGATTCTGTTTGCTAATAATTTGTTGAGGATTTTTGCATCTATGCTCATCAGTGATATTGGCCTGTAATTTTCTTTTTTGGTAGTGTGTGTCTGGTTTTGGTATCAGGGTGATGGTGGCTTCATAGAAGGAATCTTGGGGCACTCCATCCTTTTCAATTTTTTGGAAGAGTTTGAGAAGGATCCGTAAGAGTTCTTCTTTGTATGTTCGGTAGAATTCCCCAGTGAAGCCATCTGGTCCTGGACTTTTGTTTGCAGGGAGGTTTTGGGGTTTTTTTTTTTTAATTTTTTTATTGATTTATAATCATTTTACAATGCTGTGTCAAATTCCAGTGTAGAGCACAATTTTGCAGTTATACATGAACATATATATATTCATTGTCACATTCTTTTTTGCTGTGAGCTACCACAAGATCTTGTATATATTTCCCTGTGCTATACAGTATAATCTTTTTTATCTATTCTACATTTTGAAATCCCAGTCCATCCCTTCCCACTCCCCGCCCCCATGGCAGGGAGGTTTTTATTGCTGATTTTATTTCACTTCTAGTGACTGGTCTGTTCAGATTATCTGTTTCTTCTTGATTCAGTTTTGATGGACTGTATGTCTCTAGAAACTTGTCCGTTTCTTCTAGGTTGTCCAATTTCTTGCCATATAGTTGTTTGGGAGTGGCATTTGAAGCAGGAGGGCATGCATGGGTAGGGTATGAGAGTCCAAAGCACTCAATCTCGGGGCAGAACTGAGAAGAAAGGGAGAGGGGCAATATCCCTAAATCTCAGATGGAGGGGCAGTAAGAACAAGACAGGAACCAGAGTCCAAGCAACATCCAGAGTTAATCTGGAAGACTGAGCATCACAGCCTTTCCAGGTGCAACCCTGTCCTCTCATGGAAAGAGGAAAATAAAGGTAGATAGAGGTGCTCGTGGAAACTTCCATCTCTTCTCTTCCCAGTTTTAGTATCTGTTTAGGCTTAGAGCAATTATCCAGAAATTCCCAGATTACCTTAAACCTGCACACCCCAAAGTGAAGGCAACATCCTGATTTTAGAAAATGAAGAGACCAAATAGACCCAATGTCTTATTGCTAAGGATGCTCTCAGGTTACCCATAGATCTCAGGGACCCTTAGATCTCAGCTAAGGGGACTGCTGCTGTCTCTGTTACCCAGCCATGGGGGGAGTTGGTGATGTCCGAAAATCATTCAAGGGCTACATGCAACAGAAGATACACATTCAGCTTATCTTCTAATTATCTTGGGAATAGCTACTTGCCTTTTCTTGACAAATGATTAAAGAAAATTGCCAAATTCCTTTGACTAGAAAAAAACACACAGACTAGTAAATTTTTTTTTTTTGATGTTTTACAGGCTACCCAGATACTATAAATCTTGGCTTCTGACTTTTTTGAAATGCTCTGTCCCAATACAAGAATCCATCAGAGTCTGAGCACTCCAAGAAACTCCTCATTGTCCTGATCTTTCAAACTCAATGGGACCTATTTCTGTCCATTCCCTGCCTCACTCTGCTTGAACTATAAAGAAACTCGAATTCTCTGATTCCACGGTTCTGACTCCTGGCTTTGTAAGTACAGAAAAATACTACTAATAAAAGGAGACCGTCCATTCAGCCCTGGTGCCTTTTTATAGGAAGCCTACAGACGTCTTTTTTTTTCCCCCTTTTTATGCAGAAAAGAAAAAGTCAGTAACAAGTTGCATGATAAGCAAAAGTGACTACATACCTTTTCATAAACATTATTGAAATGCTATCTAGACTGCAGAGGGGGTGTCTTACAGCTCTGCTTAAGCCTATTCACCTTGAGAGAATGAAAGAGGAAAGGAAAGGGAACTTCAAGTTTGGTTTTCAAATGCAACACAAGGGGAAGAAAGCAGCTACTTTGCATTGGGCCACTGAGTGCTAATTTTAGGAAAGAGTCCCTAGGACTATCACAGAATTATTCAACTTTGACTCATTGATCTAGATAACGAAACTGAGTCAATATAGGCACCTATTTCTAAGTGAGTCTTGGGAGTTAATACGCCAATAAGAAATTAGCTGCCAGTTTTTGATGTAGTAGTGGTGAGGGTAGGGGTGGGGAAGGGTGGGCTCCCACCTGGACGAATGCAGACTGTGCTAGGAGAACATACCCAGGAGGGTGAATCAGGAGCAACAGGCTTTATGCTTGTCTGTTTGGATGTTTTTTGGTGGGTACCAATCATGGTCAAACATGGTCCAACATCACATCCATTTTATCCACCATAAATTACAACCATCCTTGTGGATGTAAGGAAGGGAAGAGAAGCCATCCTGAAGCAAAGGATAGAGACTAGGGTAGGCAACTGGCTGGTTCAAATGCTTCCTTCTTTGCCACTGCGCCTCGTAAACCTACAGATAATCACCAACCATGTTCAGTTCACATGGAGGAGGGTGAGAGGGATTAGGGTTAACTGTGTCCCCTGGCACTCAACTCCTCTAATGCAGAAGACAGCTTGCACAAAAACTAAGCAGCCGTCTGCAGTACTGTGGGAGACTACTTTTGTCTCCTCAATATACATCATCCTACTGTTGTTTAATACCTTATTCACTTAGAGAGCAAAAATGTCCAACTCCAGGTGATGATCACAGTTGATCTCCTTTGCAGCTAGGATGGGATTCAGTTAAGGCCAATGAGACTGGCGGAAATAACATATATTAGGGGACAGGCGGCATGTCCCTTCTTTCTTTCTTTCTTCCTACCTGAGACAGAATGTGATGTCTGAGATTCAGTAGCCATTTTGCAACCACGTGGGAAAAAATGAGGTAAGTCTATAAGAATCATTGAGTCATCACGGATCCTAATATTGCTGAGGCCCTTAACCCAAGCTAGCAACCACCCACTTCTGCACAACTTGCTGAATTGGAAAGATAAACTTCTATCTGTTTAAGCTGTTGTAGTTGGGTTTTCTATTTCTCGCTTCTAAATGCATTTCTAAACCATACAAACACTTTCCAACTTCTTACAAAATGCAGCGTTAGACAAAATACATTTACACATAACTAAGGGGGGAAAAAACTCTAAAAACAGCTAAAGTGAAAAAAAGAAGTTAAGGAGCACCAAAGATTGAAGGACATAAGCCGTCCCAGTAATCTAATGCTTGCTGATGCGATAAGTGCCAATTTCTTCATTCTGTTTTCAGTCACAGTCACCAACATAAGATAATTTCCTGAGAGCAGAGATGCTCTAATTCAGAAATTCTATTCCACATTCATACCCATATCATTTATCACTTAGACTGTCAAGAAAAAAAGATTAAGAAATGCATATATTTTATGTTACTGTAATGGATTCCAAACAATAATTACAGTACCATTTATGAAGTACTTACTATGCACCTGACACTGCTAAGTGTTTTAAATGCACTGTCTCACTTCACCTTAAGATGACCGTATGAGGTGGGTTTGATGAGCCACGGTTCACAAATGGGCAGCTGGGGAAACTGAGACTTAGAAACTAAACTCCTGGTTCTAAAGCACACAGCCAGTACAGGATGGTTGCTGTGTGACCCCCAGGGCTCAGAGTGCTTAGGGACATTAGGTTGCCTCCTCAGGAAGCACTTGTTTTGAACTATTTTACCAACGTGGATTCAGCTTGGGAGCCAGACCCTAAATTACAAAGGCTTAGGCATGCATAAAAAATGCACACATCCCCACAAATAGAATGACCCTTAATCTGTGTCACTCAAGCTGCTGTAGACATGCCCCAGTCCTACATTCCAAAAGCACAGCCACCCTTTTAGTTAGCCACATGTCAAATGAGAGCTAAAGTCACCTGTCAGAATAAGGAAATGTCTGTCTTCAATTAAAGCACAAGTAAAAACAGAGGGAAAAAAAGAGGAATTATACCCACTCTGAACACCTAGGGAGTCATCCATAATAGGCCCAGGGATTCTAACTTAACAGCAACCGTCAACCTGAGGGCCTTTCTACCTTTCCTCAGCAAAAACCTCTTTCATGCAGCTCTAGCCACAGGGAACAAAATATTTTCACTGTGCTACAAGGAACCAAGAAGAAGTGTCTTCAGGCTCTCACCACTGTTTGGAGCTGTCAAGGCTGGCAGGCACATCAGAAAGGATCAGGTCAAGATTGTCATAACTGCACCTTAATGACTTCACAAGCTGGAGGCCTCTCACCTGCTCTAAATGTCAAACAACAGTCCCCAGGGAATGTTCAGATTCCAGCGCTATCTCCCCAGAGCCCTGATGTAACTTACCTAACATGCTTGAAATGGGTTTTAAATGTTATCAGATTAAAGGTCCTGGTTCTTGGAATATCTCTGTGAGAATCACCTTCAAGTTCCCAGTGGCAGTCCTCAGGGAGGGCCTCTGCCTAACCCACAGGGAGTCCCAGCTTGCAGGAACGTCAGCGATAACTGGTCTTTTCTTCAGAGACTCTTTAGATCAATTATTACCATCATGAGATGGGTCAGAGGCCACCATGCAGGTACTGTTATGATGCTTTGTTATCTTACATGCACGTGGTTTCTTGGTCCTTAAGACAAGGCACCCTTTGAACCTGAGACTGCACATCAGCAGTTAAGGTTTTGGGATGATTGTGCAAAAATATTCAAAGCCCTTCCATCTACCTGTCAACTCAAAGGTCCGTGGTACAGAGCCTCAGCAAGAAAGAAGTGGGGAGCTGGTTGGCAATGTCTTAGAAAGAAGTAAATGAGCGGAAACTCAAATATGAGTTTATGGAAACAGTTTTCCACACGGAAGGATATTCAAAATGAAAAGAAGGCTGTATTTACAATCTGATTCTAATGACTGTGACAGGAGTTTCCATGAGAACTTACTGTCTCCACTCAAAAAACAGCTGCACCCCCAATGCTTTTGTGGCTGTCCATACAGAACCCCAAAGTTCCACAGCCTGGCTCAGAAATGTGGCATCAGAGCATCTATGAGGAGAAAGACCCCTTTGGAGAGGTTATGTCTTTTATTTTTTTTTTGTCTGAAAAATCATCTTCTTTTCAGGACCAGTACTTTTTGTATTATGTTTATCATGATATCACTTTAACTTAGCCACTGTCATAACCTCCCCCCAAGCATAACAAATTAATACTCTAGAGTGCAGTCCTAGAAACAATCAAGATATTTTAAAAATGAGATCCTTCACTTTCTCTTCTCTTGGAAGACTTATCTATTCCATACCAAGACCTTACCAAACTTGTTTTAATTACAAAATTTCCTATCTCTGGGGATTTGGGTTTTATAAATCAAACAAGTTTAAGCATGGTTCCCTAGCAAAGTGAGAGAACAAATCAGTTTACATATTACATTCAACCTCTTAGGAATGTCTGCTGCAAAAAAGAAAAAAAAAGTCTAAGGCTAATACAAATGAAACAAATACCACTTAAAAAACAGTAATACCTCAATGTGGGCTCAAAACTGGGCGTGATCTTTAGCGCTACCTAAAAATCCACCACACACAAAATATACAACTCAGAGTCAAGTCCCAAACCAATACTTAATGATTTTTTTATTCTTTTTAAGCCTTTAGTAAAAGAATGCGTGGATCAGCATTTTCTAAACTGTTAGCTCCATAAATGTCAAAACACATTTCTGGGTAACAGGAGTTCTGGTGTTAAATAAGTCTCAGGGAGGGGAGGGCTGCATTCTGCATGACAGGGGTGCTTTGGACCCTGCTGAAATAGATTAATTGGCTGCCTAAAGGTAGTCCCCCAGAGGTGTTCAGTGAAGTCCTCAGTTCCCACCTCCCCAAATTTTGATTCAGTGAGTCTATGCTGAGCGAGACAGGAGGGAAGAGCACAGGGCACAACCATTAAAAGAATGACACCACCATTGAGGCTACCACATAAGCTGTTCAGAACCAACTAGGTCCAAGATGGCGGAAGATTAGACTCCCAGCAGACCTGGAGCTTCATTATAGGCCCCTTGTAATACATTAGCCTGCTAAATGATATACCCACAGGCACCACAACACTTCCCATGCTGATCATAAATGGCCAAAAAATGGGCGGGGGAGGGCCCAATTCCTGGAAATCCCTGCCCCTTCCCCCAAAACAGTTGGAATAATCCTCTCACTCGTTACCATATGAAATTACTCAGCCCATAAAAAGCAACCACTCTCACACCCCAGGGCTCTCTCCCTTCTGAGATGGACTGCATTCTCTATATGGAATGTGTATCTCTCTAAATAAACCTGCTTTCACTTTACTTGCTTGCTCTTGAATTCTTTGCTGCGACAAGGACCTACTCTCCAGTAACATGGGAAGCCCAGGAATTTGTCATTATGATTTCAGACTTGGAAACTACTGCTATCAGTAAATTAAAGTTTACAAAAAAGCATGCATGAGAAAACCCTGCTTACTTCTTTTAGCCCAATGTTTGCTAAACTCCTTTGACCAGGGAAACTCCTTCTGTCCTCCTCCTCCTCCCACCCCAACTATTAACATTTTTCCATTGAATAAAGTTCAGAAAACACTAACATAAGAAAATGCTGTTTTTATAACCTTCATATTCTCAGAATCTTTTTTATATGTACTTGATTAAAATTTTAAAATGATTTTCAGAAGCAGATTCCTATAATACTTCCAAATCTAAGATAGGATATCAAGGCTGCCACACCACCTGTCTCTCAGTTTGTCCATTTCTAGAAATCCGTGCCCAATACGGTGTTTCCTCTATACCACAGGATGTTATGTGAGCTGGACCCCGCAAAGCACTTTACAAAATATTTTCAAGGTAAAGGCAGATAATTTCTGTTAAAGAAAAAGCACTCCATCAGTGGCAGATGATTTGGAATTTTGAAATAACTCCCCCCACCCCCTCACCATCACCTTGGGCCAACTTTGATCGCATGCAGGAACTGTTGTATTAAATGCTGCAAACAGAAAAATAAAGACAATCAGAATCAAGACCCCGTATTTGAAAGTTGATAAGGCTGAGGCCACTTAGATAAAGGGAACAGCAGTTGGTTAAGAGAAGTGATGGCACTCCTGACTCCAGCCAGAATTCTCTTGTCAACCATGTCCCCTGTATCCTGTAATTCTAGAATTCTGAAGACATGAAAAGCCTTTGAAAAAGGTGTGAGAAATAAAAAAACATAAGGTCATACTAGTTAATCTCAAGCATACACTTACAACCGGGAAGAAGCCACAGGCAATTGCAACAGGCTGTACCCCACTGGGCAAAGAGAACCTGATACTTGCAGTATTTGAGAGTATGGCTTTCTTGACTGACTGCTCAGAAGGCCCTCTGGCTCTCTGAATTCCAAAGAACAATCTCTTTTCCCACAACCACCTCTGTCTCTTTCTGTAAGGCTATCTTCCCCGGCATACCAGGCCAACTTTCCTTTCTGATGCTAATACTCTTCAAACAATCAAGTCCTTTGATTTCCAAACAAAATTGCCCATCTGAGGTCATTCAGCTATAAAAAGGCAAAAATAGAAAGAACTTCCACTAAAACAATTAAATATTATATTCCACCAATAAAATGATACAAATGAAGTTGAGGAAGGGTGTATGTGAATCTCCACGTCCATGTGTTTGGAGGGAGAGGATGAAAACATTTTTAAAGTACATGTTTCTGGTTTCTTCATCCTTCATTTTTCCTCCCTTTTTCCTCCCTTTTTCCTCCCTTCCTTCTTCCGTCCAGCATCATTAATCCTGAGGTCTCACTTCCTCCTCTACCCCCTCCTTAGTGGCACAGCCAATATGGTCCATATGTCCTAGGACCATAGAAGTGTGACTGGTTAATTCCTTCTTCGCTCAAATTAAACCATGGGTTTTCCTTTTCCCAAGGCACCTGGCTCCAGACTGGAGAAAGAGTGGAATGTGGGCAATCATTGCCTGAAAGCTCCTGCCGACTAACAATTGTTCCTCCCCGTCTGGTTCTTTAAGCAGGAAGTCGCTAGCCACAGCAGTCACTGACCTTCTACACAACCCGACAAGAGTTTAGGGTGAAGATGTGCTCTGGGAAGAACTGGTAGAACAGGCCTTCAGAGAGGAGAGTTAAGTATTTTCAGGAGAACATTTTATAAGCCTCATTTCTTGCATTTTCTCATATCTAGAAAAGCACTCAAATCATTAACGAAGACACCAACCCCTTGTGACTGGCAGCAACCTTCCTACTGAGATGTGTGCTTGGCTGCTGGTACCCCCTTCACCAAAATCATGTATATGCTGACCTTCCCTGCAACCTCTTTGGAGCAGCTCCTCACAGCTATCTGAGAAGCCTTCTCCCAAGCTATAGTCCTCATTTTGCCCCCAGTAAAATTTAACTCACAACTCTCACGTTGCGCATTTTTGTCAGAAGACACTTCAGAGAGACTATTAAATAGTGTACTCAGCTCAGCACACAGCAGCACAGAGGTCCCACAGAACTTCCCTAACCTTGACGCATGATCAAAATTAGAGTTGACTGACGTCAAATGTGCCCACGGTGTGATCTAATCACTACGTTTTCCTCAACACAAAGAGAAGGTGGGTGCCCTACAATCCAAGCCACAATTTACCCTGTATGCATTTTTCAGCTTAATTTTGCAGACATACTAGAAAACAGATGAACAATTTGGTTATGTCACTTGCCAAGACTAACTGAAGCGGGTAATTATGAAGCACTCAAGAGGTAAACCATCTCCAATTCAACTTGTTAAGCATGGATAGCTGGGGGCATATTTTTGGCAGGATATTAAAAGGACCACTGTAAACAGGAAAATAGGCATTTGAATTGATTTTTTTAAAGCAAAGCAACAAATAAACATGCATTTTGCATATATTTCTTCAACAACCAACAGTTATACTGCTGCCAACAAGCATACTATCTTGGGGTGCAGCCTGTGTCTAAGAACTAAACCTCACTTCTTTCCAGCTCAAGGCGACCTTCTATACTTACTGAGCTCCAAGTGGAGTGCCTTCTTTGTATTTCCTGAGTCGCCTCTTCTTCCTGCCCACCTTTGCATCCTTAGTTCTGCTTTGTCCTGGGCATATCAGAGAACTGTAGACCCTACAGAGGTCTGTGGGGATCTTCAGCCCAGTACAGTCTCGTCCTGTTTTTACCTGGGAAGCCTTTTCACCATAATGTAAAACCATTGGAAATCCCTTGGGAAACCTTTTAATCATTTTATCCTTTTTTGTGTGGTATATGATAAGGGATTCAAAATAAAGCATTTCACTTGAGATCAATATATTATTAAAAATTTTATCGTAAAGTTCATTTAAGATAATTTTAATAATTTCATTATGTATGGAGGCAAATTTCAACTTTTCCCCATTTAATAAGTAATAAATGCTGTTTCATCTACTTTAAATTTGTAAGAAAAAGAATCATTTGTTCCCAATTTAAATTGCAAATAACATGGTATCAGGCTTTATCTTAGGATCAAGCCCATATTAACAACACATCCATTGAGGCTTAACTGCACAATATTGTGTCAAGAGTTTAAAAAAATTAATTCGTGATCTGACAGTTGAAATATTTGCATTATATGCTTAAACCACTTTTTTGGGGGGTAATTTTCATGGTTTTAGGTTTCTGTTCATATACACACATCCTAATAAATAACCGTAGGGAGGATATCATTTTTGAAAGAGTGGATATAATTTTTAATCTAAGTAAATGAAGAGCCAAAGTGGATGGAGCAGGCACCGTGTTTTATATTTTTAGCCCCTGACACGCTATGTAAGAACCCTGATCAACTCAGCTTGAAGATCTGCTCAGGATAATCTCGAGGTAATAAGCAGGGTTATAATTGTTATGCTCCTTGTCAACTTATTTGTATTTTGACACCAATTTTCTTGTTTCCTCTGTTCAACCAGAAGTTCATTAACGTTATAAATTAAACCACGTATGTGTATTAGTCAGCTTTGGCTGCAATAACAATATACCACAGGCTGGGTGGCTTCAGCCACAGAAACTGGTTTCTCACAGTTCTGGAGACCGAGACGTCCAAGATCAAAGTGAAGGCTGTTTCAGTTCCTTGTGAGAGCTCGCTTCCTGGCTCACAAACAGCTACCACTTTCTCACTGTGTCCTCACATGAGGAAAGAGAAAGCCCTGGTGTGCTGTCTTCCTACAAGGGTACCAACCCTATCGGATGGATCATGGCCCCATTCTTATGACCTCATTTAACCTTTATCATCACTTCAATGGCCCCACCTCCACAAACAATTACATTGAGGATTAGGGCTTTAACATATAAATTTGGGGTGAGTACACAAATGTTCAATCCCTAGCAGGATGTTCAAGAGTAAAAATAGGTTAAGTACACATAACGCTCAAGGCATCAGCCCTCCAGCCAAGAGAGTAAGTTCTGAGTGTGGTCATCTGACCTAAGGAGCACAGAGGTATGCAGGAAGCTTTCAAATGGCTGTACTTCGAAGGGAAAAGTTTCCGTGAAGGAGCGGGAGAGGTGCTCCATTACACAGCTCAAGACAAAAGAGCCCGGCTACATGCCTGACAGGCACCACAGTTAGAAACCAGGGAGACCCTAGGACAACTGAAGGGCCCCAGTTGCAGCATCAAAGCGTGGCCCAGTCGTGTTCAATTCCCTGGAGAAGTCCTGCAAAGTTCTGGAAGGCAAGTTCAGTGGTGAAATGAACATTAACCCAGCAGGAAGTGGCAAGTGGATGGCCCAGGCAGCATCAGGCTGTAACTGCTTGTGTCCAAAAGGGAGAGTCCTAAGAGAATCAGAAATAAAAACTCAAACTCCAGCTCCCAGGCTAACAATACACAAACATGAGAAACAAACCAACAAGCCTACAGTCTAACTATCTCTCTCCCACTTCTGAAGGTGACAATCCCCTTTGCCTTCTACCAAGCCAAACCAGCATTCTTCTTTGTTTCATACAGTGAGGATTTCAGCAATTTTTTGGTAAGTGTAAAAGTTATCAAATTTGGATTCATTTGATAAAATTTTATACTTGCAAAATATAGCATCTCCCTGTTTTAATCTGAAACTTAGAATCAGTTAAAATTATATCCAATGACCTTCATTATTAACTAGCCAAGACCACAAAACTCTCCTTATTCCTAAGATTGGACCAAGCATCTAATCATCTTTTAGTGGTCTTCAATTCTGAGAATGGCATACAGCTTTCTCTGAGGTTTGGAGTTTTGCAAAATGATTATTCTGAAGCAATCCTATAAAGCCACTGGGGGGAAAAATGCAAGGCAGGAAAAAGCATGCTAAGTTGATTACATTCACAGAAAACAATGCTAGGACAAGCTGAGTGTCCTCATCACTTGCCTCCAAGAATTTTATCACACCAAGATCCATTACAGTCAGTTGTGATATAACAAAACAGAAGTCTTCCCTAAAATTGTTACACCATGCAAATCATGCAATAAGAACCATAGGACTTATGGGGAACATGGGGTTAGGGGTACAGCACTCTAAAAGAATATCAGTAACATTTTTAAAATGCAGGACTTTAATATCAAAGTTGTACATGCATTGGATGGTTAAGAAATGCATAAGAACTATAATACATATGGCATTTTACCTCATTTAAAAAAAACTAGAGTGTGTCATGGAATTGGGTGCAGAAAGAGATGGAGTTTGCGGAATTGCGTGCAGGAAGAGATGCATTTATTGTGAAGAGTGGCAAGAGGGCAATCTGAAATGGGATGGAAGGTTGTTTAACATCAAATGTGGAAGGGTGGGGCTCATGATACTTGGAGTATCATGTCGAGTATGTCGATAACTGAGATGTGTGTGCATATTTGGAGGTAATCCTATGTGGTGTTCAGCTGGCTATAGTTTTCTGCCTTCACCTAGTGTTCCTCTAGGAGGACACTGCACATAAACAAATGTAACATTTGTTTTATGTCTGTTCCCTAATATATCAATTGCTTTGCAACAAATTTTCATTTTCAAAACAAGTGTCATGGCAGCAATGACAACGGAGAATTGATTCAACGTATAAAAGACAAAAATTCAGAGATTAGAAAACTGGGAATGATTTAAGGATCATCAATTCTAATTCAAGCCCTCATATCACAGATGATATTAAGATATTAGCATCTCTGAACATTTTTAAAGTACCCTATAGCCTAGGTACCCTCATCATGTTTCCAGGCTTGGTCTGAAGTAGAAAAGATACTGGAGAAGAGAAACATCAGATACTTAGGTCACATACCAACTCCAGGGCTACAGATACAGAGCCTCATCTCATATGTAATGTTTACCTAGCCGCCTTAAGAATTATCTGTGCAACACATAATGATTATTATCCAAGAAGCACATTTCTGCTGGTTCAAGTGAGAAGATACCCAAAAATACACATGTGAAAAGAGAATGTATTCAACTCATTGGGTTCTCTCTATTGCATCATTTGGAGGTTCATGAGAAAGTCCTCGGATTAGGGTCACAGTAATTTCTATTATTATCATTGCTATAAAGGAACTTTGTTTTGTGTGGTGGAAAATGACTAGAGGGCCCTTATTCATCTACTTTCAGAGGTTTCAAAAAGTCTACCAAAGAAGTTCATCCTTTCAAAAGAAGCCCTATTTTTTTCAACGTCTATGCAGGAAGCACAGAAGTTGGGAAATGTCTTTCTCCAAATTCAACTAAAGAGGAAGAGGAAAAGATTTTGCAATGAATTTTATTCATTGTGGCGTCTAAGAATCTACTTTAAAACATTTCAGTTATTTAACAGTCAGTGAATATGACTGAATACCTACCATGTACCAGGCATGGATGCAGACTTCTAAGACAGGCTACAACCTGCAACCTGGGACCTTTTACTACAGTGCTTGCACCTAGACAGTTGTCTCCTTGAGCAACAGAATACAAAGAAACTATAAGGGACTAAAAACTGCATACATGTGCAGTTGGGGCAAATTATGAACAACAAGATACAAAAGACCAAAAACCCGGCCACTTCTTAAGGTGTCAGGAACAAAAGCAGGGTACTGGACATAATCCCTGCAGACAGCTCTGTAATAGAAAAGGACAAATTTGACTCCAGGCTTTAACCCTGTGCTCTGTTTTCTGGGCTTAGTCATGCTGGTTCTACGCCTTTTGTAAAAGACTGTTGACTGTAGCCTGAAATATACAGGGTAGCCTATCCTCGAGGTTCTGGCCTTTAAGGATAACACCTTCCCATTCATATAGAGATAAAAAGTTCCAGAACAGAAAATAACATTTGTTTTGTTGGAGGTTTACAGGGACACCATGACCTGACCTACCTGGACAGCTGCCAGAACAAAGGACTCCATACCAAGAAGTTTGCACCAACCAACCACACCCCCTCCCCTTTTTAGTGTAAAAGGACCTGAATTCTGACTTGGAGATGATTCTTCAGGACATTAGTCTGTCGTCTGCTCAGTCTGCCGGCTTTCCGAATGAAGTTATTCCTTGCCCCAGCATCTCATCTCCCAATTTATTGGCCTGTGATGTGGTGAGCAGAATGAGTTTGGACTCGGTAACAGCACCACCGACGGGGTGATCAGACCACCAAAGCCACCCCTCCAGCCCAACCCACCCTTATGACCCTACCGTCACCCCATCTAAGGGATCCCCGCTCAATGAGCAAGCAAGGGAAACTATGACTTGCTTTCCTTTCTTCCTGTGGCAGCAGAAGTTCCAATAAAGCCTTGCTTGAATTTCTCGTGGCCTCTTACCAATTTCTAATGATTAACGAGTCCTGCGAGAGTATGAACTTGCTACCCTGGTGCGTAACACTTCCAGAACAAACTTCCTGATGGTGGCATCATTCGAAGACTTCAGAGGTAAGTCCTATGAACACCCCCAGGCTGAGAGTCACTGATTTTGTACGAGAAAAGGTATCTAATTTTATGTAAAGGACAAATCTAGTTTAAATTTTAGAAAATAAAGTATGAAACGTTTGGAAGAGAAGAAAATTTTCTTATTAACAAGCATCTGGTTTCTTTTTCTTCCTTCTTTTTCTTTGTATTGAGAAGGAGATGTTTCAGAGAAAATATAGAAGGGAAGATTTTTAAGGTCTCCATGAGTACGTGCTGATCTGAGGAGTCTCCTGTTCATTCTGAAAGGGACGTATAGCCATCCTCCTGACACGTTAAAGAAACCAGAGGTACTTAATGATCAGACCCTGGGCAATGGCAGGGTGGGGGTGGGTGGTGAGGGGCAGCTGTGGGAGAGAAACAGGCTCTAAAATCTGGGCCCTACTCTATCTACTCAGTCTCCAGCAGTCCCACTAGGGACCTGTGAGTCAGGATCAAGGAAATAAAACTTTTCCCCTGATATATAGCATCTTCTCTTCAGTACCCACATTACTTCTTGTTTCTTCTCAAATTCTAATCACTAAAGAAATCCAGTTCACTTTGCTACTATCACTTGGTTGTTTAAGTACCTGCATCAACATGTCCTGTTGGAGGAAACATTTCCCACATGCTCTTTGGCCCAAATTTTATAAAGTTATAAATAAAATAAGTTGACTTAAATTGAGTATCCAAACATACGCCTTTCCTTTACCTGTGGTCCATGGGACAGACTGATAAATAGAGCCAGACTACAACTCACATCACGTGCCCTGAGCAGTGGCCGTAAAAGAAAATACCATTAACGGGATCTCCATCTCCAGTAAAATACACCCTACACTCCTACCAAAGAGTCTCCATAAATCACCTGTGCTTAAGGAAGTAAGGCATAATCATTTTTTTTAATATAACTCAGTTGGTTTCTAACTGTACAAATTCCATAATGAAATGCAATCTGTTTTTGAAATTATGTTCCTTTAACCAAGGGTAAGTTTTTTTTTTCTCCCAGAGATAACAAGCATTTGATATTCCAGTTTCAATTACTTAAAGTAGGTAAGTTTGAGAAACATAAGTTTAAGCTCTATATACTTTTATAATAGTTCTTATTGCTAAGATTCTTTTGCCTATAGTTCAATTCATATCTGAATTCTGGACAGAAATGGAAAACTTCCTCTAAATGCACATAAAGCAAGTGGCGTAATTAGTGATTTATATTTATTAACAGGTATTTACTCGAGCTAACTAATCAGTGTAAACGTGTTTACATAGGCTCTAATATTGTTCACTCTGACTACTCAAATGCACTGTAATTCTTAATTTTTTTGGGGGGGGATGGTAATTAGGTTTGTTTGTTTATTTAATGGAGGTACTAGAGATTGAACCCAGAACCTCGTGCATGCTAAACCCACACTCTACCACTGAGCTACACGCTCTTCCCCCTGTAATTCTTAATTGGTAAAAATGCAATGTGCTGAATTAAAATATTCTTTTCTTTGGATAAGATTATAACTCCCATTCCCAAGGTTTACAGAAATCATTGATGACAGTGGTTACACATACCCCACACCTCTTCATTGGTAAGTAAAAAGTTTTAGATGAAAAGAAAGAAACATCGTGGAATCAAAAGTTTTTGTTTTCCTTGAAGACAGGCAAATAGACATTCCATTAATGGCCATAAGATTGCCAAGATTGTTTTTTCATCAGATATTCAAAAAAAAAACCGCAGAGAGATCTAACAGGATAAGCTACAGAAGTCAAGCAAAAATTCTC
This sequence comes from Vicugna pacos, assembly GCF_048564905.1. Lineage (NCBI taxonomy): Eukaryota > Metazoa > Chordata > Mammalia > Artiodactyla > Camelidae > Vicugna > Vicugna pacos. The sequence goes on from NC_132996.1 coordinate 12,785,893, forward strand.
ATTCCAATCTTCCTTCAAGAGCTAATTAGTTGAAGGCCTTAGAAATAGAACAATGCACCGATTCTTTGCAGCAGCGAATAACAGAAGCCCTTACCTTTTAGTCAGAATAACTGACAGATAACCAGCATAATAAACTCAGCAGGCAAGCCTGCAATGCCAGGTTCTTAGTGGACTCCTTCTGCAGCCCCCAAAGAACGCTGCATAAAAACTCCGCCTGCCTGCTCCATCCTTCACTGTCTGAGAGACCCACCCGCTACCAGGGTAACAAGAAAGGGCTGAACTAAGCAGCAATCTTAGTTTCTGAAAGACCTTTGTCCTGGAAAAAGAGAAGGGAAAAGAGTAAGGGGTGGGAAGAGGGAAAAGGGGAGAGAAATGGAATAATTACTTCCCTGAAGGTGAAGGGGTATTTGCCACGCATTAAATCCACAGCAACCAGCTTTTTAAGTTTAGATGGCTCTGCCTACAAGCTCCTGAAAGAATCTGCCCCTTACCTCTACCTCTTAAGGGGAGAAAAGTGTGTATGTGCGTGTGCGTGTGCGTGTGCGTGTGTGTGTGTGTGTGAGAGAGAGAGAGAGAGAAAGCGCGAGCGCGAGCTAGCTAGCTAGCACATGCCGATGCCTGGATGCCTGGACAGGGAAGGGGAGACGACTGAAGGGACTGGGGGTGGGGGATAGCGCTAGGATGTGACCCACATATGGAATGAGCAGTAGAACAATGAGGACAGGACAGCCAGACTGGTGCACTCTGGGGCAGCAGTTTTCAAAACAAGGCTTCACAGCTTTGCAGGAAAGGGGGGGTGTGGGGAAACATCACACAAAACAAGCTAATTGAAATAAGCAACTGAATACAAAATGAGCTGGCCAAATCACCAGAAACTGGGCCACTGTGGGCTCCTGGATTTCATTTTGATGCAGCCTGTGGGTCACTCCCCTCCTTACTAGAAAGCTTTCAGTCCCCAGGGTTTAGAATTCCAGAGGACCCAATTAACACCATACTTGGCTAGCTCCCTGGTATGATCAATATGAAATAAACTGCCTTTTAGCATCTCCATAAAATAAAACAGCCCAGAAACTGGGTCTGCTGCTTTTTTATTTCCTATGTAGAGTGACAGCCAAATTGGGGGTGGCGGAGAGGGGAGCCACACATGTATCAGACATGAAGTCAGGAGAGAGACGGAGTGATGACTTCGTTGAACATATTTAAGAACCTTAACTCTAATAGAGTTTTGAGGCCAATGAAATCATCTCTGCTGTATCCTCAGGTCTCTAATGGCCAGCAGGCTGTTTCACATGTGAGGTTTCCTGAACGTTAACTTACAAGGGACTTTCATGATTGCTGGCTTCTTCACAGCGCAATTCTGGTGTTTCAGCAAATGGTTCACTCACATGCATTTTAGAGAACCTGACTTGGTTCCCTCAAATATCCTTTACAGCAAGTCTTCTTTAAAAATGGTATTCTCTCTCGTTCTGATTTCATTTGCTTAGCAACTGATTTTTTTTTTTCAAAGCCCAGGGACAACATTGCTGAAAGTAACTATTTCATTAAAAAAAAAAAAGAAACCATTCTCAAGTGAGGGTTCCTTTCCATCAGTTCTTTCTTTAACAATATTTTATTTCTAGTGCAGAAACTAGTTTAATTTGTGATTTCAATCACTCTACATTCTGTCCTCTGCTTACTCTGAAAACACAGGCAGTCAGCCAACCTGCAAGAGAAAAAGATGGCAGCAAAACTTGCTGAAAATACACACACACACACACACACACACACACACATACACACACACAAAACTACAAAAGCCAGAAGAGGAGAAGGCAATTTCAGAATGAGTGCCGTATGTCTTGTGTTGTAATTCTAATCTTCTGATTTCAGAAATGTGTGACCAGAAAAATAAAATTTCCTTGGTAAATTTTGGGTTAGAATAGCTAGGTTTACACCCAGGAAAAAAAAATCATAGATAAAATTACTAAAGATCAAATTTCCATAAGAATAGGCCAATTTAAAATGTTCATGGAGAAAGAGATCAGTAGTTCCCATGTGTTATAAAAGATCTTAAAGAGTTAAATCATAGAATACGCAAACCTGTGCTTAAATACCTTTTAGGCCATGATACTAGCTGAGGAGGGAAATAAAATTAATAAGTGACAGGAATAAGGGGCTGTCAACACTGGCTCCAAATTTCATGCTCCTTGGCTTGATCTTGTATTTTATTTAACCCAGACTTCAGCATGTGGATAACTGGCCTCTTCTTGTGAGGTCTGGTACTTTAGACTCTGGGCTGTGAGCTTATCTGAGAGATACGATGAAGTGGGACGAGCCGGGCTCGGCATGGCGGTCCAATTATTAGCTGCAACTCCAAGTCAGTGGAAGCCGTGTTGCTTCTGAGTGTCCAAAGCGTGCTCCTCTGGGCAGTGACCTTTTGGAAGCATCAAAGCTGACCTCCTGACCAAACGTGCTCAGGTTCTGACTGCTGACAAGGATGCTTTCCGCTTGCGTTAGCTTTTGTTTTATTTGATTCTCATTAGCTGGGTAGTGAAGCAAATCGAACAAAGGAAAACTTTTGAAATCTTCTATTCCAGCGTCCACCTGGTGTTATTTTCTCCTCCTCTGTTTTGAAATGTGAGCCAGGATGTAAATGGACTGTCTGGTCTTGGATGGCACTGCCTCAAGCAACACACTCCCAGGAAGCAGGGGCATTTCAGATATGGAGGGGTCTGAAGCTTATGCCATGTGGAGGACTCTCTTTAAGAAAAGACAGTAAAACTATGAATTCAAAATTAGGTTAGAGGGCTGTGGAAGACACTCCTAAGAGTGAAAGGTTCTGAAGCTGACGCTTCAATAATTTCCCGGTAAATACACCTCTACTATCAGTGGGACCTCCCTTAGGAACACCTTAAGGGTGGGAAGAAGCTGGAAGGTCTTTCCCGCCTTCAATAGAGCTTTGAGTATCTTCTCTTACTGGTGGTGATGAAAGGAGAGAGTAGCCTTGAGAAACTAAAACATTTAGCCTGTTATTCAAGTTAAATGATAACATCAAAAGAAAGTCTCCACATGCCTTTACTTTCTTAGAAGGGTGACCAGGTATATGCAGACAGGACATGCGGGGGTTAATGAATCCATTAGTTCAATGAAGCTTCATATTTCCTAAAGAAGAGTTTTGCTTCTTTTTTTAATTTCAAATTTACAAAAAACTAGCACAAAGAATTCTCAGATACCTGCTACTCAGCTTTCCCAGATGCTCACACCTTTTATAAACATGTAACAGTTGCACGAAACTAACACTGATGCTATTCCTATGAACTAATCAACAGACTACTCAATTTCCACTGATTGTCACAGGTATGTCCCTTGCCTGGTCCAGAATCTAACTCAGGAATCCTCACTGCATTCAGTTGTCCTGTGTCCTTACTTCCCTTTCCCCTTTAACCTATGACACCCTCAGTCTTACTCTGTCTTTCATGACCCTGACATTTGAAGAGTACTGGCTAATTATTTTGTAGACTGTCTCTCAGTCTGAGTTTACCGGATGTCTCCTCATGATTAACTCAGGGTGTGTATTTTTGGGAGGAATACCATAGAAGTGATGTTCTCCTTCCTCCTGTATCATATCAGGAGGTACACGATACTGACAGGCCTCATTATTGGTGATAGTAACTTCGATCATTTGGTTAAGGTGGTGGTTCCCCCACCGCAGAATTACTATGTTTCCCTTTAAATGTGTACATATTTTATGAGGAGATACTTTGGGACTATGCACGTAGCCTGTCTCTATTCATACTTTCAATGCCTAATTTTAGCCCCCACAGGTGATTCTTGCCTGTGACAATTATTGCTGTGGTGTTTACCAAAAGATGATTTTCTGTTTCTATTATTCCTTCTACATTCATTAATTAAAATTCTACTGTAAGAAAAGCTACCCCTTCTAGAAAAGGGACTTTTAAAAGAAACAATTATAAAAAGTGAATTGCCTGAAAACCAACATAATTGGTTTATCTATAAAATAGCACCTCTCTGTGTCACTCAGAATTTGGATGATGTGAAAACTCTGAAGCCTTCCTGCTCAACCTTCTGCTGGCATTTCAATCTTTTTCAGCAGCTCCACTACAGTGACGGAGAGAGCAGAAGCAAGGAGAGGACAGAGAAATGCCATCAGTTGCCCATTTGCAACTATGGTTTAGAATGAGAGGACTTTGAACTAAATGGATAACTTCTTTTTTTTACAAATGTCAATGAAGCAAACTTAACCAATATGTCCCATTTATGTCCTTTATCGGGGCCAGAACTGGATTCAGCAATTCACACTACCTTTGGTTGTCATGTCTCGTCCATTGAAAAGATCACCCCCACCCAGCATATGCACCTGTCGTGCCAAAAGGACCCAAAGGACCCAAAGGACAGCCAACATTTCAGACCGCATGTCTGCTGACCACAGCTCCCCATCCACTCCTGATCTCCATGTCTGTGCTACCTTTGGGACCTGACTCAACTTACCCCCTCCAGGTCTACGAAAGATTGAGTTTCTCTGAGTCCCAGGCTGAAGACATCCTCTTAACGTTCATTCTTCAAATAATATCCTCCCAGTTAGAACAGGACAGACCTCATCTTTCCCACCACAGTGTGTCCTGATCAAAGACACAACCCGAATACTAGCCATCTTCGCCTCTTCATGTCTACAAACAACTGAGAGACAACAGCAGAGCTGGTCTAACATACTAGTTATTAGACTGAAATTTCAGTCATGCAATGTACACGAATAAAAATAAACTCAGCCAAGAGGAAATTCTGTGAGAGCAAGAGTAGGTGTACATTCTAGAAAGAGATGACCATACTGTTACCAAGACCGGGGCACTCTCTCACCCAATGGACAAGTCCTCATCAGTTCTCTCTCCCGGCATCTGAAAAGGAGAGGTACAGGCCCTGAGGTTTGGGCTTAGATTCTTCCAGAACGAGAAAGGAGGGGATTGAGAAATGAAACAACGGATCAGTCACTTCCCAGAGGAATCACTCTGGAGTTGACATCTAGACCCAGAAGAACCTAGTCTTATTAGGCAGGAAGATAGGTAGGGGCCAGCAAAGTAGCTACCAAGTCCCCTTCTGATCACCAGGGACAGCTGTACTGAGGCTCACTCCTCAAGCCCGCGCGCCTTGGAGGACTGGAAAAATCACCTGGAGAGGATTAAGAAGGGAAAACTCTTATGAGGAAAAGGTTAGAGAGTGGCTTGAAAACCACATCACAAAGCTCCCTTACTTTCCAGATACCCCTTCTACAAACACCCTTTAAAATCACTAAAACACCAAACAATATTTTGTCCCACCCCATGGGCTTTCCATCGATATCTTTACATAACCGTGCAATTGTTAGAACAAGCTTCTTTATTTATTATATCATTGGAATCTAAAACCCTCTAAATTAACATTTTAATAGGTTGTCAAAACTATCTCAAGTTTTGCAACAGCAGGTGCTAAACTTCATCCAAAATGAAACGATGATATGATGCGGTGAATCCGACCGACTCCCTGCCAGGATACCATGGTTTCCCTGACGATCAACTGCAAACTAAAGATGTTTCCTAAAGGAAAAAAATTAAAAAGCTAGTTCAGCACCTAAGCTCTGTTACTAGAACACTGAACTAAACAATACATTTATTCTTCTTAAATTCATTTTTAAGGCCAGAATTTCACAGACCGTCTAAACTCCCTAAGAGCCAAATTCTGAAGCTATGCTCACCACTTGGTTCAGAGTGAAAGAGTCAATTCTTCAAACCCTAGAGTGATCCAGACCATGTTAGCGCCTTTAACTAAAATATCCAGATGGCACTTTTAAGATCCAGAAAACTAATTACTCTCTGATGTGAACCTTTGGAAGATACTCACAAGACACAACCACATGGGTTGGTGTAAGAGACAGAGATCTCTATTTTGACAAATGGGTACACACTCCCATCACCATGCAATAAGGAGAGGAAAATGGAAGAGAAAACAACCCAACAGGATTTAAAAACTAGCACCAGCAGACCAATCCTCATTTTAAGATACATTTTTGTAAATAAATTCCTTGGAGCACTGATTTCCACTTAAAGGGAAATCTGTGCATTAAGAATCAGCACAAACTGAAAATTATACAGGGGCTTACAATTCTCCTCATTAATTCACACCAACCAAGTATTCATGGACACATCATACTAGGGTCGGAGCTAAACATCTCTGATCCAAAATGCAAACACTCTAGTGAGGTCGGGCACCCTGATGACTCACAGCCTATTTTTCCACAAGCGCCCGCTCCATTCATTAGCTATGCACTGAAATAGAAGATGACAAAGCCTGAATCTGTGCTTATTTCCATAGTTGTTATTAAGTAAATACCATATTGGTGAATAAAATTAAACTAAACCCACATACACAAAATGACTTCTTTCCTTTCCTCAAAATCTTATTAACATAACACTGCCAGAAAATTAATCAACACCATACAATTGTTAAATGATTAATAAAAACAGTGATTATAATAACAATTTCCAACTTGAGACAATTTCTCTTTCAAACTAGGTCTGCGAGTTCTGTCTGGATTTTCCTGCCAGCATGAGAAAAAAAATGTTTATAAATGTAGAGACTGTTTGTAAATGCAATGCCTTCCATGCTGCTAGAGAGGTGAGATAATATTCCACAAAGGGGTGATTTCTACAACTAGTATTAGCAATTTTTCCTTCTTTTCCCTAAATTAAATTCAACATATACATAAATGGTGCCAAGCCTGAAAGAAAAAAAAAAAAACTTAGGAAATAAAACAACCTTTTCAGTAACAAACTTAACGTAAGAAAAGGTTAGGTCGATAATTACACTTTACATCTACACAATAAACTGCCAAGAGTTTTTCAGCGGACTAAATGCTATTCTAGTTCATGACGTAGCCAAGCTACAGACAAAGGCCGTTTTTCTCCCTTAGAATTTCAGTTTCTGTGACATAAAACCACCAGGAGGTTTGAATATTATCCAATAGTATTTTAACACTTCACAGAGAAATACTTCCATCTTTTGTTGGATAATCTCTACCACCTAAGCTACTGATCACGAATGAGAAATGAGGCAACTATAAGTTAACTGTTCTCTCTTACAGTAGAGGTAGTTATGGTCTGTATGTGTACAGCTGACCCTTGAACAAGAAAGGTTTGACCTGCAAGGGTCCATTTATACATGGAGTTTTTTCAGGAAGGTCAGCGCCCCAACCCCCACCTTGTTCAAGGGTCAGCTGAATATGTATCTGTGTGTGCATGTATGTGTGTGTGTGCGCGCACACGTGTCCATCTCCATCCTGAAAGCAGCCACTAGAGGGTTAACCCTTGACATTTCATTACAGTGGGTCAGTGGACTTCTAGGCGGTTCTGCAGAGTTAGGCTGCACTGCATGGTTCAGGACTTCTAGGGGCCCTTTGGAAAGAGGTGAGAGAGTTTGTGGATTCTTGTGCTGACAGCTTAACCTAAAACACACATGTGCACATGCACACACACTCTAAACCTAATATGAGGCATACAAAGACGATCCAGTTATGATACTTGACATTTCAATCATTGTGCCCCCATGCTCCCCTGTAATAACTGTGCGGCAAATTACAAGCTCATTTGGAAGAGAGAAACAATAGTAATAGCTTACCTGGCTGTTTCGGGTCCCAAGGCTGAGAACAGGAGGTAAACTGGCCCCACTGGAGAGGGGTGCTGGGCTGGCCGTCCACCAAAGCTAGTTCCACACACCTAACCTCATTGCACACCTCTAGACCACATTGGTGGTTAAAGTAAGGAGAACTGGTTGGCAGAGAGCTGCAGGCCAAGAACTGGGGCATTCTGTGCCTATTCTGCTCCGTCCTTATGGCAGGAGAAGCAGATTCTGCAGGGGAAGGTAGAGAAGTGCTCACCCAGTCACTCCAGCCAGTGAGCAGGGCTCCCTGCACTCAGGATGCTCAAGGCTGGAACTGCAGGATTTCCCAGTCACAGGCTTATCCACTGTTAACTCTCTCCTTTTCCACTTACTTGTCCTCTCCTTTCAACTCCATGTCCTTATTTCCTTTGGGACAGTCAGCAGTCATCAAGGAAAGGAGAAAAAAACTCACCATCTTCCCTCTCAAATGCGACTCATCCATCAGGTTGGCCAGCTGATTTGACGGAGATAAACAGCTGAGAAAGACAAAGGAGATCAGAGGCCAAACCCTGACCCTGGGATGCCAGTCCCCACAAGCACACAAGTGGAGCGTCTGGGCCTCTGTGATTCAGAAAGAACTCATTTTCTGTGCAGCACCTGCCGAGGAACACTCATGAAAGGTCAACAGCAAGGAGCCAAAGGTGGCAGAAGAAAAAATGCTATCCTGGCGCCTTTATTTTCAAGGTACCAGGAAAACTTCAAGCAGCCCAGAGAGAGAAGAAAAACATTCGGAAAATTTGTGAAGAGCTCATTTTTAAATAATAAAGAAAGTGTGTTACACCAGAAATACAAACCAGGTAAAAAGGGAACCAAATGCCTTTCGGGTATTAGACAAATATATACTGAAGGCTTTCTATGGGTCAGGCACTGTTCCAGGGGCAAGTCATCCAGCACTGAACAAGACACAAGATCTCCACTCTTAGAGAGCTGACAGTTAGTAGCAACAGACAAAAGCAAGCAAGAAAGAATTTCACATAATGATGTGTGCTACCAAGACAACACAACTTGATGAAGTGATGACGAGAAACCTGAAGGGAAGGGTCTGTTTCAGATAAGGTCGTCAGGGACGGCCTCTCTGAGACTGAGTCAGCAATTCAGAGATCTGGGACAAAGGTATTCTAGAAAGAAGGAACAGTAATGGCAGAGTCCCTGCCGTAGCAGCCTGCCTGCATGCCTGTAAACTCTCATGAAGCTCCCACCCTCCACAAAAATGAAAAAGACGGACACTTTGCTTTTGAAGATCCCATGGCATAGTGGGGAACACAGACCCAGTGACGTGGTAAGTGCACCCCAAACTCCCACCGATGGGAAAAATCCATGAAAATTTCTAAAGAGTGAGCTTGGACCCTTGATGCAAGAGATGGATTTTGCTACCAGATTGGCTAAAAAAAAATTCGGGACCCAGGAAATATAATGAGCAAAGGAAGAGTGGCATGAAAGCAAAGAACAATGTGTATGAACGACGTTTGTATCCGTTTGTAGAAATTAGTCTTAAGACATTTAAGCACCTAATTGTATGGGTTGGTTCCATGCCTTGTCCCTTGTTAGAATGTCCATTCTTTGACAACAGCCAACTTACTCATTTTGAATCCTTATCATCTAACAGTGCCTGGCACGTAGATAGAATCATTTAAATGTCTGTTGAGTGAATGGGATACAGAGTGAAAAGGCAGGTCAACAGCAGTTGGTGAAGGTTGGAGAGTGATGGTTGGAAAGAGCTGGACTTTTCTGTAGGTACAGGGGCCATCAAAGGTTCTGCAATTCACCAGAAACCTCAAGGATGATGAAAGTGAGCCCAAGCTACCAGGGGGCCTGGAAGCCGTCCTCTACAAAGCCAAGGCTGGTAGTGCTGACAGCTGCCTCTGCTGCTGTTGTTTAAATGACGATGTGGCTTTTTGTTTCCTTCCCTAAAGAGACATATATTAATTGCAGAGCTTTTTAAGGTATGAAACATGGTTTCAAGAGCTTGATAATCTCTTCTACTAAAGGTTTCCTGCTGTGGTTGTCAAATATATGTCTTCTCACCCCTTCCCTGTGACCCTCCGCTCTGCCGTTACCTGGCTCCACACTGAATCAATCAATCCAAATGTATTTATTATCTTCCACTTCTGTGCACAGCAAGGAGCACTGTGTGAGATAATATATCCGTCACACATCAGAACCATAAAGGAGTCTTAATGGCCCTGGAATGGGGGAACAAAGTTTATGGTACTTTTGTTTCTACTGTACTTTATTATCTAGTCCAACCCTTTCATTTCGTCTTAAAGATCTAGTCCAACCCAGGTAACTAGGTTGGTTCCTAGAAGAGCTCAGATGATATCCTGGGTTTCCTGGCTTCAAGTCATCAGGGACTATCCCTTGTCCTTCTTGGGTACTTTGAAAGATGCCTAAAGCAAGGGCTCAGCACTTCCAAAGCTCAATGCATTCCTTCAGATGAATTAATCCATCCTGTGCCGCACTGTGATAACTACTCCCATTTCTGTCTCTGTACCCCAGTGTACCTCTCTAGCCTGTACTCCCTTTTCAGACCTCAGCCAGATGTCAGGGCATTAGACTCATGGAAGCTCTGAAGCCACAGAGAGCTGGCCCCCTGGGGCGTAGCTCTGCTCACCAGCAGGAACTCTGACAAGGCAACAGATGCAACATTTGGCCAGCCAGAAGTAACACAGATGTGGCCACACATCTTCGATCATACAAGGCACTAAGATGAGATAAGTGTCTGAATTTCAACCAAAAAAGAGGCAGAGATGGGGGGAGCTCAGCTGATAAAATAGATCCATTCCCCATCAAGAGATCCATCCCAGTTATGGAAAGAAACCAGGGAGCTCCAGCGATAGGCTCAGATGCAAACTGGAGACCCTGAGTTTCCCAATCTCACTCACCTCTGACAAGTTCAAAACACTCTACTTCATTGAAATTTTGAAAATCTAGTCTGTAGGGGGTTGTCTGGCTTAGAGATTTTGGAAAATTAGAAGTAACTTAATGACCTTCTTTAATAGCATGATGGGTTATCACAAGGAAGATAATGAAAGGTAGCTGTCCAGGTCAAAGATCTGAACTAAAACTCTGATCATCAGAGAAAGCTTAAGACTTTTAACACATACAACGAATGTCCCTCCCACTTTGCTACTATTTTCAATTCAAGTCACAAGCTTATGATCTAATATCCCCTCATCTTACAAAACACCAGTTTGCAAATTAGAAAGTTAAGACACATAAAGGAGACATCACTGTACACAGAGAAATCAGAAACCCATCAAGAGGGAGGAAACAATTGATCTCTAAAGGAACGGGACCCATGGGAAAGGATTGCATATTCCAAGCAAACTAAAAAACGAAGAACTTCTCCAGTAGTTCTGCACATTTTCACTTACTATGCACAGCATCATTTCCTAAAGCAGAATGCATTTATCTCTCCAAGACAGAAAACCATAATTTAATTAAAGTTAAAATAAAGAACTTAAAGATTTGCTACATTATTAGATCCCTTTGAAAGAGTTAAATGCACCCCTGCTCAGATCTCTTCTCTTCCTGTGCTTCAAGATAAGTACTGGGAGATTTATGTGCCATGAATTTCCAATTACCCATCTCCACCAGCTGGGCTGTCAATCACCACTTGTCTTATCCTGGATGTCTTCACCACCTCCATTTCCTTGTTGTGCACACAAAAACAAGCTTATTCTTCCCCAAAGAGCTTACCACCAAAATGCTGAGGTTTTGTTTTGTTTTTTGTTTTTTTTATGTCCAGCTTCTGCTGGACAGAATTTCTAACTCAAGTGACTGCCACCCCATCATTTCAACATATTCAAATAAAGCAAGAGTTGCCACAGACTGTGAACAATTTGAGATTTCAAAAGAGAATTTACATCATGCATCTTCCCGGTGTCCACTGAAGCAGAATTGATGAGCTCTCAAGAGCAATCCCTCCCCCACCCTTGACATCTGGAAGCAGGTGAGAGAATTCTAAATGATGACTATACTCAGACACCAGCAGAACACAGAAAACAGGACGTTTGCAAATGCATGCTTACATAAGAGTTGTGAATTCAGAGGCTAAAATATTAATGGTGAAAGCTCTCCACTGCTTTTGGCCACGGTTTTGTTTGCAGAATGGACATTAAAAAAATTAAGGTATCAAGAAATTCTGAAAAGGACTACACAGTCTGAATATCGATGTTGTAATTAAATACCTGAAAAGTAAATGACAGTTGTCATTCAACGGCCAGGATGACAGTGGTAAGTCTTGATGGAGCAGGTCCATTTCTTGAAATTTTACTCAAAATACGTATCCATTCAGCAGACAGACGTTGACTACTTACTATGTAAAAGACTTAGATGTTTAGGGAGATACAAAAATAATTAATACAAGGCCTTCCCCATAAGCAGCTTATAGAAATATGTGCATGAACAATAATAAAAAACACTTGGCATTAAAAAGTCAGTGAACTATTTTGAGGATTCAGGAGAGACAAAACCTTGCCTCTGGCTGGAGGAGGACAAGAATTCAAGGACAGCTTCATGAAGGAGAAGGACTTGACCAGCGATGAACTAAATCCTGTGAACTACAAGATTCCAGTGTTGTGGACCATCGAATTCTTGGACAGCTCCTCTTCCTCCTGTCACATTTTGCTTTGCTTGTTTCTAGAGGACAGGGCAGAAGCAAGATAAGTAAAATTCAAGCTCTAATTTTGTTGCTTATTTGAAGTGTGAGTAATTTTGCTGCATACAGAGGTTCTCGTTACTAAAATGCAATATAAGGGTCACTTAGTACTCACTGCTCTGGGGCACTGAGTGGTCTAAATAGCACAGGAGGCACATTCACATCCAGGAAAAATCGGTCCTTCTTTCTAGATTCTGAGTCTGGAGAGTACTAGGGCATTGGGACTGTCAGGATTCTGGGCAGCATGTGCAGTGGAGTCGTCCTTCATGTCCCATCCTGGCAAATAGGGGAGTCGGTGATCAGGTGGAAGAGGCAGGCTAACCACCGGCTCAGCTCCATTTCACTCTGGGCTTCAAAACATCTAGTAAACATTTCACCCACTGATTCTAGTGATTTGTCAAAAACCCATGAAACAGATGGGCCATGACAAATTGGACCTGATAAGTACTCAGCCACTAACAGCTCCCTGAACCTACTTTCTACTAAGGTCATCAGTCAGATGATGGTACCCAGCATTACTAGTGCTGTGACTGGCACAGGCACAAACAGCCCAAGATCTATGGCTGAGCCTCATACTAGATACACGGCTACCTTGATAGTCAATGTCTAGTAAGCCTCCCTCTGTAGTCGTAGAATGAGGTCCTTGCTCTCTGTGCACAGTCTCATTTAACCATTAAAAACCCTTAAATGCATGTATTCCTATCATTTTCCAAAGATGGAACGAAGATATGAAAACATAAAGGAGCTGGTCCAGACCCACACCTGATAATGTAAAACCCAGGATTTGAATTCTGTCCTTTCCAACTTCAAAGCCTGTGACATTAATCATGTGCTATCAGCCACAACTCTGTAATGCTTCCCAGAAAGTCTGTGGAAATTAGAGGTGGAATTCTGAGTTTTCAGCCTAGGAGAAGCTGTAGGTGAAGAGTGTAGGTCTATCTCTATCTGACTTATTTCAGTAAGTATAATACCCTCCGAGTCCAAGAGAAAGACAAACACTGTACAATATCACTTATATGTGGAATCTCAAAAGTGAAACATACTAATGAATATCACAAAAATAAAACAAACTCACAGGTGTAGGAAACAAACTTATGGTTACAGGGGGAAAAAGGGGAAAGGGGAGGGGCAAGACAGAGGCAGGGGATTAAGAGACACAAAGTATTGTACATACAATAAGTAAGCTACAAGGATATGTCGTATAGCACACGGAATATAGCCATATTTTATAACAACTATAAACGGAATATAAATTTTAAAAATTATGAATGAGTACGTTTCACACCTGAAATTTATACAATATTATAAGTCAGCTGTATGTTGGTTTAAAAAAATGGGTCTAGACCTAGAAAAACTATCTCAACTACATTTATACATTCTGAGTTTGGCCATGACCACTGAACCAGGAGAAACCACTAAGCGGCTTCCTTCCTCTACGCATCCTGTCCTGTATCCAGTATTTACCAGGAGCAGCTACACGTGATCAACCATCCGACCAACTGAAACCTGGTGGAGGCAAAACCTGACCTAGTAAGACAGCGGTTCTCCACCTTGCTGCACACTGGAACCTCATGCCTGGGTACCACACCAGAGACTCCACTGGTCTAGAGAAAACCTGGGTATTCAAAACATCCAACATGATTCTATTGTGCATCTGAGAATGAGGATTATTGTGCCAAAAGAAAAAAAGTTTGAGGCCCCTTGTTTCCGGAGTCAACAGAAAGCTGGCTTCATCTCACGCTTTTGTGGAAGCACAGGCATATATCCCTGCTGAAGATGCACCGCTCTCTCCTTGAGAGAGAGTGTCCTGACTCTAATCTAAAATTGAAGGAGAAGGCGAAGAAAAACAACAAAAGAAACACTTTTCAGAAGACTAAAATATGCTTCTGTTTAAACATAAATGATCATAATGAGAGGCTATTTTTTTTCCAAGTAAGAGGATGCATCTCTTGACCCTCCATTCATAATTCAGTGAAAGAATTGTATTCAGACATGGCCCAGGCCAGGATGGCAAATATGCGGTCTGCAAGTCACTACTTTCCTTTCCCTGCAGACTACTCAGAATGGCCCCCACCAGTCCAGTAGAGCTTCCTGGACGGGTCTGAAAACAGCCCTAGAAATATTTAACATAGGTACTCCTAGCAGCCGCTGTGAGCCAAGCTTGTGTATGAACTGCACAATATCTTCCACCCCCGTGCTAGCCTACACACATCTCCGGGTGAAGAATTATCTCATTCTGCTTTGCACCCACCAGTTCCACGAGAAGAGTTTATGACAAGTAGTAAATGCTCAGTAAATGTGAGTTGAATGAAAAAACGAGGCAGCGACATGGGAATTGCATTTTATAGAAAATCTCCTGCACTCTGATGTCCTTTGCTTAGCAAACTGAGATTTCAAGTTTGCTCCTGACGAAGTGATCAGAAAGACCTTGAGAGAAGAAACCATGCCTACGGCCACTGAATAAAGCAAGCAAACTGCACCAGGAGAGATCAATAGGGACTGACAGAGATTACGCAGCTCTATGAAATCTTTCAACTATCTCTTTTAAAAGACAAGACTTAGAAGAGGAAAGCAGAGAGGAGCACATGCCTAGAATTAACATCATGATAACCGCCTGACTCCAGGCTCTGCATTTCGTTTTCTTTATTCCTATTCCATCTTTCATAAATAAATAAATAAAGAGAGAGAGGGGTAGGGTAAAGGATTTGCATGGCTTACAAAATCATATTTAATCCAGCAAGATGATGCTAAATAGAATAAGAAAGAAAAGGCAAAAATAAGTTCTGTTTTTTGTGCTAGAGGTAGATAACAGTAGAGAGTCAACCCTTGATTGCTGTCTTCTCTTCTGCCTGATACCCACTTATCTCTCAAGGTGTAACTCACACCTCACTTTCCAATGGATGCCCTCACAAATTTACAGTCCTATGTGGGTTCACACTTAATTCCACTACAGCCTGATAGGGCAATTGCTCATGGATATGTCTCCATCCCTGAGACTCCTTGGCAGCACAACAGCAGTGGGTACCTAATAATGTTTGTTGGATAGTGTTATGGACTGAATACTGTGTCCCCTCAAGTCAATACACTGAAGCCCTAACCCCCAGTGTGGCTCTATCTGGAGATGGGGGCCTCTAAATAAACAATTAAAGTTAAATGAAGTTATAAGTATGGGGCCCCAGTCTGATAGAACCAGTGCCCTTAGAGGAAGAGCCACCAGAACCTCGGTGAACTTTCGATCTCAGCCTCTCTCTCGCTTTCTCCCCACTACCTGCCCGCCGTGTGCACTCACCACACAATGAGAGACACGGAAGGATAAGGCGAGAAGCCAGGAATACGGCCCTCACCAGGAGCTGAATCAGCTGACATCCAGACCTTGGACGTCTACCCTACAGAACTGTGAGGAAACATATTTCTGTTACTTAAACCACCCAGTCTATGGCATTCTGTACAGCAACCTGAGCTGACTGAGAAAACAAGAAACTGATGTGCTTAATAATATGCTGAGAAAGCCACTTCATTTGAAATCTGGAGCTCTACCCAACTGCGTACTTGAAAGTACATGACTTTAGCCCAACATTTTGTTTCCTCACCTCTAATCTGGACAGGATAAGACCTACTTTATCTACTCTTAGTGACACTAGAAGGATCAGAGAACCTCTGAATAATTAACCAGTTTTATGAATACAAGGCTGTGTGGCATTATTAGTACAAACAGAGCTGGGGTTCTTTCCTCTGTGCTCTGACCATCGGTCCCCAGTGGCCATCAGTGCTGGAAGGGCTCCAGGTCCCCCCTGGAGCCCTCGCGCCACCCACACAGCCATTATTTCCTAATTGCTCAATTAAGAAAGCCAATGGCTAACACATTAACTGAAAGGGTATGTACTGTATAGTTTAATTGGATAAGGAAAAATCTACTTACAGAGTATCTGAGGTCCCACTTCAAAATGGTAACTGGTTATATCAGGGTCAGGTGGTTACAGGCACGATGCTAATTTTCCTTTTTATATTCATGTACATTTCTCTAAATCTTCAACAAATAACTGAATTACTCTTGAATTAAAGAAAAAAGCACACAGGGCAAAGGCGATTGACTTTTCTAAAGAAAAGACTGGTATCCTTCCCAGCAGCCTCTCTACTGCCCCCTCCTTCCACAGGACCAGGAGAGAGAAGGGCCGTGGGGCTAGCGAAAGACCTCTCACCTCCTCCAGCCACCTGCCCCCTCCACTGCTTCCCTCTCTCGGGACACCGGAGAGGTCCTGAGAGCGCACCTGCCACAGCCCTTACATTTCTCTTCTCCATCAGCTCAGGTCACTGAAAGCTGATTTTATTCCAGGATGTTCAGGATGTCCATCCCCAATTCTCTGCCCTTCTTCAAATACCCCTGCTTTCAGAGTTGAGCAGGAAATGCCAGCTAATGCACAAAGCATGCTTCGAGCCCACTGCCAGGCACACAGAAGGTTCTCAATAAATAAATGTCAGTTTCCTTTCCTCCAACTGGGCCCCACACGTAAACCTCCCCTTTTGGATAAAAAGTGTCATTTCAGATGCACAGAAATTTACTATACGTGATACAGTCCCAAGCTTTTTGTACACAGTCACAGAGATATGCAGCAGCATACATTGGATTTGCTTCATAAACACAGTAGCATCTCCGTTGTGTGGTTTAAAACAACACATGCTAATTTTCTGGAAGACAGAAAGCTAGTGTCACACAAATTAAGTTTCCTCACAGACAAAAGCAGCTGTCTTACTTCACTTCCCATCCCCGTGGTCATGTTCAACAGCTCCAGCTTTGAAACTACTGATGGAGGTCTGTTTAAATTTGAGGAAAAAGATAGTTCAGGACATCTGGATTCATTAAAAAATAACCTAGCCCCTTCTCTCCCTAAGGACAGTCATGATAAACCCACTCTTAATGGAGTCACACTCTCATGCTAAAGATACACCCTTAGCATATTTTTAAAAAGATTATTCCGTTTATCATTCATCTAAGAAGATAAGTAACAACAGGCTGTGCCTTGATTACAGGCCATTGATGTCCACTAATAAATACACTAAGAGTTTCACATCCATGGTTAAATTTTGCCTTGTAATAGACAAGAAGTACTCAAAGACTGACCAGACTTTCAGATGCTAGCATCCACATATACGATGCCTACACAAATTAATACTTTGTTTCAGGGAATGAACCACAAACATGAAAAGTAAATTGTGATACTGCTAATTGTCCTTATTTTGTATTGAAAAAAATACCTGCAAGTTTTCAGTTGTGATCTCTCTCCTAGGCTGAGTCCTAAAGCACTAACAGAGTTCGCCAGAGGGACATGGAGGGAGCATTTTGCAGGAGCAGGAGCAGGACCAGGGTGAGGAGAGAAAGATGCATTGGAGCATTTGTGTGTTTCTCCTGATGGCTGGAGCACACACGATTAGGGAAGTCTCCAAAATGCAGTCCAACTCTGACATCCTCTGACTGGGGTGATCGGAGTAGACTGTGGCTGAGACCTGGGAAAGGAGAAATAATGTCTGGCCACCAGAGCAGGACAGACATTTAGACCAAACGGCTTTGTCCAGAGGGAGGCAGGAGGCAGGCACTACATCCAGCCACTACGTATGGGCTCCTCTTTCCAACTGAGTTTCCAATGAGCGAACATTAGCCTGAAGCACAGAGTTGGCCTCAAAGCTGAGGGTATGGACTAGATACCAGCCCAGTCCTTGAGGAAGGGATGCCTACTGTCCTCACCCTGCCCTCCCTCGTCTCCCGGCTGGACCTGATTCCAAGAGTGTGAGTGTCAGGTTCCCACCAAGTGCAGAAGCACCTGCCTGGTGAGAAGGGAAAGACCTGCCAGCCCAATCAATCCCTCCAACAGAGCACGGTGGGTAAGACACCTCCTGACTTGGCCATCCACTCACCTTTGAACTTGACAAGTTACTTTAGTTCTTTAACCTTAGGGTCCTCACTTGCAAAATGAAGCAACGCCCACCTACCTCATATGGTACATGCATGTGAACACACGCACGTGCATGTTAACAAAACACATTCAGCAGAGTACAACCCAGAGTAAAGGCTCAGTAAGTGTGAGATATTTTTGCCATGGTTGGTCTCTTTAAAGGACAGCTGGGGGCGTCTAGCTTCTCATATTTCTTTGTAAGTTTACGCCTCTCAAGTGAGTATTTATAATATCACCACTATAATTATGTGAAAATTCTCTGATTAGTTAGAGGAGAGAAGTCACACTGGTGTTCTAAGGTGGCTGGTGTGCAGCTGAGGAAAGCATTATATAAACTAAACCCATTCCTTCTGCTGGCAAGCTTGGAAGATCTCTTATGAAATATTAACACCACAGAAAACAAGGACCTTGGAGCCATGAAAAGGCAGGTTTTGTTGGAAAGCATTCATTCATTTACTCAAGGCACTGATGGCTTATTCTGAATCAGGCACCATTAAGGGGCTAGTGATACAGGTCCAGTCAGAAAGCAGATGCTAGTCTGTGCCCCAGAAGGGTTTACATTCTGGTGGAGGGAGATGGAAGAGAAATGAAGGAAATAACTAAAATATATGATGCTAAGGACTATGGCGAGAAAGAAGGCAGGAAAGGGGGACAGGCAGCATCGCAGGCTGGTTACAGTTTTCACTAGAGCTGTCAGGTAAGGTGTCACCAAGAAAGGGACATGTGAAGAAGTGAAGGAGGTACAGGAGTGAGCTATGTAGGTGTGTAGGGGAGAGGATGCCGAACAAGTAAAGGCCCTCAGGTGAGAGCAGGCCTGCTGCGCTGGAGGAACAGAAATGCAAGAGTCAGTGAGGCAGAGAATGGGAACGATCAAGTCAGAGAGAAACAAGGACCAGCTTGTTTGTAGAGTCTTGGCCAAGGTTACTCTGAGTCATATAGGAACCCATCAGTGTTTAGAGCAGAGGAGAGAGATGATCTGATGAGTGTTTTGCAGTATTTCTGAAAACAGAAGAGTAGAAGTAAGGAGACCAGTTAAGAGGTTATTGCAATAATCCAAAAGGGAGAACATGGTAACTTGACCCAAAGTGAGAGCAATGAAAAGCAGTCAGAGTCTGAAAATACTTAGTTTTAAAAACACATAGTAAATATATTTAATATGGAAATATATACTTTGTAAATGCAATGTATAAATTGATCTCATAATCTATAGCATATATATCATTCATATACACATATATGAGATACATATATATACATATATCATACATATACATCATATATATGATATATATATTATGGAGGCTCCAAGCTGCAAGAATGATGGTGCTGCCATTGGTGAGATGAGACAGGAAGATGGCAGAAGAAGCAAGTGTGTGAGGTAAAGTCCTGGAGATCTATACTGGACACGTGAAGTTTCAGATGCCCTTTAAATATCCCATTCAGATGCTGAATGAACCACTGAATAGACAAGTCTGGAGTAGGAAGGGGAGTCAGGCTGGAGCTCTTCATTTAAGATGGAGAGATTGTGTTAAAAGCCATGAGACTGGAGATGACTAAGGAATGAACCTTGTTTCAGAAGAGAAGAGAATTGGTCCCAGCAATGTTTGGCTGCTGAGAAGTCAAGCAAGAAGAGGGCCGAGTACTGACCACTGGGTACAGTGACCAGTGGACCACTGATGACACCGACAAGAACAGTGTCAGTGGAGCAATGAGGATTAAATGGAAAGGAAGTGAAAGAAACAAGAATAAGCAACTCGTTAAGGAGTTTAACTGAAAGGAGAGCATAAAATGGGACAGTGTCTGCAGGGAGATCTGAAATCAAATGAAGGATTTTTCCTAAAGATGATAGGGATTACACTGTGCTCCACTGGGAGTTTGTGATTTGCAGATACTAATTAATATATATAAAATAGATAAACAACAAGTTCATGCTGTATATCACAGGGAACTATATTCAGTATCTTGTAGTAAATTACAGTGAAAAACAATATGAAAACAAATATATGTATGTTCCTGTATGACCAAAGCACTTTGCTGTACACCAGAAATTGACACAACATTGTAAACTGACTATACTTCAATAAAAATATAAACATACAAAAAAAAAAAAAAGAAAGTAATGAAGCAGAGGATGACTCAGGAGAGAGAGACAGTGCTGGAGGAATTTCCATTCTGAAATTGACTCCCAAACCTGAACCTGGAGCTAAAACACAGGGAAGAGGCAGAAAAACTGTCCCCACCTGGACAAGCATCAGACCTCAGGGATTAACCCTTCAAACATTGGAAGTTTGCAGACTGCTAGCCAATGTGTGTGACTAAAACCACCAAAGAGGCAATTTACAGAACACCTGCTCTTGGATGGACCCCTGAAGGGTTATCTGTGATTGTTTTCACAGCCCTCACCTCTCGGCTTCGGGGTCTGACCCAGCCCCCTGACTCCAGAGCCCTGTAAACTGGGCAGGGAGCTCACAGCAGATTACGGTCAGGCTCCAGCAGTTCCCAGATGGAGCTGTCAGCACATTCACAAGGAACAGAAAGGGAAGTGGGAACACGGGAAACCTTTCTTTTCCTACATCAGGTTTAACGACCTTTCACCAAAGAGCTAACCACGTGTGGTCCCAGCAAACCAGGAAAATTAAAGAAAAAAAAAGCCAACATTTAATTTAGGATGCTCATTCCTTGGGGACATTTTTTTCTAATACTGGTAGACACATGATGGAATTTTAACATGCTGTAGGTATGTTTTCATTTCAACAAGGTCCTTTTCCTGCAACTCCAAATTTGAGGGGTTGGGGAGGGAAGGCAAGCAAGACAGGCAAATTTGCAATAGGGATAAACAAAGAGATGATGAGAAGGAACATGTTAAAACACAGAATGCATAAATTCATTCACTTACTGATGTGCTGTGTTCCAGGAAAGATGTGAAATCAGAAAATGTGTAAATAAGTCAGCTTGTGGAGTTAAAGGGCAGGAGAGACAGCAGCCGACTCAGGTACTGAATCTCCAAGGCTCCGAGGATATCCTTCAATTGCTCTGAGCCACAGCTGTCTCATCTCTAAGGCAGAGGATAGAACCAGACGATCTCAGGGCCTCCTCTCCCCTAAAACTTTTTTTTTGACCTCACAACCCATTTTATTTCCCAAAAGGTATTTCTCAGCCCAGCAGTGACTTCCGTGTTATAAACACATGCCTCCAAGCACACACCTACACCACAGATAACCCAGCCGCTTTGCGACTGTCCTGTCTGCTTCAAACTCAGGCCACTCGAACAAATGCCGCAGCCCTCAGTTCCACGGCCATTTCACAAGCTCAGTTCACAGCAGACCCACTCTGGAAGAGATGCTCTCTGGTGCACGGGCGTTCTGAAACAGACTGGCTCTTTCTAAGCCAACGTCACGGTGTTGACAAGGCTGTGAGGACAGCGCAGCTGATCACAAAAATCAGCAGCTTCAAAATCCAGCTCCACACAGCAACTCATGGAGAGCAGAGCTTGCTTCTTGAATACATAGCATGGCTGTTAGTTGAAGACGAAAAGGAAGAAACTATGGGGATCCCTTAGAGGGAAGCACATGTATTTGGAAGGGAGAGGGGAGACCTTCACCAATGAGGAAAAATGTGAAATCAAAGATTTGGAAGATGTGGGATTTATTTATTACTTCTGCATATAATTCTACCTCTTGACAGTGGAATTTCTGATTCAAACAGCAAGATGGGAAACCCAGGTTCAAAATAAGAGCTAAATATAGCTATGGTATAAAATATTATACTGTACATTGGATAGAGGTAGAACAGTTACAAAGAGCCCACAGTACTTTTGACAAGTTTCTCAACTGTACTATACATTTACCACCTTAGACATCACAGCAGGTTCTCACTCCAAGCCACCGAAGTATGTAGATTTTTAAACACCACTTAAACGATCTTTTCCCAGAAGAATTAAATTACCATTTATAGCCTATTCTCTATTAAAAATTAATGAATTTACTAGCTCCTAGGATGGAGGCCCTCATTTGTTTTAAAATGAAAAAAGCTTTGATCTGCAATTCTCCAAGGCTGCGATTGTTTTTATTCTTCAGTTCTTCTCATTAAAAATAAATACCTCCATTCTCCAAGATACACCTGCAAAGCACTTAAAACACCCATTGGAACAATAGGAAACCTATTTTCATCTCCCTGCAAAAGAATCTACTGTTTAAAGGGCTTCTGCAGTGAGAAAGGCACTTTTCTTCAATACTCAGGCACCATTCTGGGTGGTGAAGGACCAAAATTGAAGGTTTGCAACTAATCAGTATTTACAGAGCAGGCTCAAAGGGCAACTTCTTAAAGCGGAAGATCTGAGCTATAATCAGAATTCTTCACATATTGTCTTTTGCTCAAGAGGGAATAACAAGCCAATGTGAAGTCACAGCTTGATTCATTGAATACTTCAGGCTACACCCTCTGATGGGGTCCAAACCACTGGGAGCAGCTTTTCTATAACACATGCCACAAGCCTTAGTAGCAAGAGGCAAATGAGCTCTTAATGTATAACCAAAACATGGCTGGCAACAGCTAGAGTTTTTTTCTCCCATGCTATCACTATAGTAAAATGCTCATAATCAGTCCCCTAAGTGCTTTATGTATTAGTAAAACAAGGGAATTGTGAGGCTTTTCTAAATGAACCAGTTATCAGAGACTATGGCCACTGCATGTGTGATCATTCAGGAAAACAGCTACACTAAAAACACATTCTATATTTAAATAACAGAATCCATTCCACTCCAGTAACTATTTGTCAATAACATAAAGAAACATACATAAGTTTCCTCCCGTGTGTATAAGGGAAGGTTTCTCAAAGCTATTTCCAGAATCTGGCATTTGCCTCCTTTCCTCGCCTCTGGATTATCCAAGCTTCTGCGATGTGAAATTTAGAATAATCAAAAACCCTGGACTGAGCCTGTCACTGGCAGTGATTGCCTGCCTACAAGTCGATAAAATAGAGTTGAACTCTGAATTTTTCCAATCCACAGACACCACATACTGAATCGCTGCAATAAATCAGCTGCTGGAATGGCAAAGCATCACCAGCAATGTGTATCCCCACTGCCAAAACTGGGGAGAGTTTCCCGTTAGGAAGCCTCCCTGATCTGAAGCCTCGAGCCAACAGCAAAGGGAGGCAGTCAGTCTCCAGGGAGAGGAGGGGACTCACGCTGTTGTTAAGCAGCAGTTTTTGCCAACACTCTCATCCTGGGGAAGAGCATGAGCAGTGGTACTCGAGAGAGCTGCCAACTGTTTCCCCACTGCCTGCCATTCTGCCCACCACATCCATCACCCTCCGAGGAAGGGCAGAGAAGCAACATGAAAGATTCTAGAAAACAAAGCACACAGAATTCCCCCAAATGAGCTGCCATCCCCCTTCCTACTCCCTCAATTCAACACACATACGCAAACACATAAGTGACTAAAGAGAATTTTTCTGAATTTTGGCACAGAATTAAAAATATACGCATGCCTCTTATAAGACAAAACAGTGACATGCACAACAGAACCAGATATAAGATTCTTCTGCCAAGATGACTGCTTTTCCCTAAGTAAAAAGGAAATAATTCCAAATTAGGCTAAGATAGATTATTTCATAAAAAAAAGAGGAGATGTAACTTCCTGTCCCCAGATGTTGCACAGATGATCAAACAGCCACTTGAGCAGACCCCTCAAGTGCACTGCACTGGAGCTGCACGAAGGGGTGACCCTCTGAACAGAGAACACGTGCAGCACTTCACAGGCTGTGCTATTAGCTCTGCCCAGCATCCCAACTCTTCCACATTTCTACTGCATATTCAGTTTACGCCTGTTCTAGAAAGTCTAACCATTTGTAATAATAATAATACCATGATAATAGATAACAGTTTGTTCCAAGTTAAAAACTGGATGTGCCTACAGGTGTGTGCCTAAGTGGAAAAACAAACAGACTGGGTATGTTTTCAGAAGTTGTAATCTTAGCTGTGCATGTGCAACTCATAAGCAGAACCTGCATGGCTGTCTTAAATCCTCTGCACTCTCTCATTCCTCTTTTATTAAAAATGGAAGACATTTATTGTTTGTGGACTTTTTAATGATGACCATTCTGATGGGTGTGGAGAGCAGTGAACCCTCCTTCCACACTGTGGGTGGGAATGTAGTTTGGTGTAGCCATTATGGAAAAGAGCATGGAGATTCCTTTAAAAAAAAAAAACTGAAAATAGATTTACCCCATGATCTAGCAATCCCACTCCTGGTCACATATCTGGCGGGAACTCTAATTCAAAAAGACACATATACCCCAATGTTCATAGCAGTGCTATTCACAAGAGCCAAGACATGGACACAACCTAAATGTGCATTGACAGATGACTGGATAAAAGAAGTTGTAGTGTATGTATACATTGGAATACTACTTGGTGATAAAAGAATAAAATAATGCCGTTTGCAGCAAAATGGATGGACCTAGAGATCATCATTCTAAGTGAAGTAAGCCAGAAAAAGAAAGAAAAATACCATATATATCACTTACATGTGGAATCTGAAAAAAAAAAAAAAAAGGACACAAATGAACTTATTTACAAAACAGAGAAGACTCACAGACATAGAAAACAAACTTTTGGTTACCAAGGAGGAAGGAGGGATGGAGGGATAAAGTGGGAGTTCAGGATTTGCAGATACACACTACTATATATAAAACAGATAAACAACAAGGTCCTAATGAACAGCACAGGGAACTACATTCAATACCTTATAACAGCCGACAATGAAAAATAATATGAAAAGGGATATATTTACATATGTATAACTGAATCACTATGCTGTAAACCAGAAATTAGCACAACATTGTAAATCAACTATACTTCAATAATAAAAGAAAATATATGAAAGACATCAGTCTGTGACTTCACCAGGCTGCCTTAACTTTCCGGAACCACTCCCTCATTCATGTCCCATAGATAACCACTGATTTGATGACAGTCCACTGTGCCCTCCTGCTTCTGGTCCCTTCCATTCCCACTGCATGAAAGAAACCAGGAAGATAATACCTATAGTGTCATGTTCCTAACAGAAAATTCTATCATCCATAAGCTATGAGCATCTCATTCCAATCTAGATGGAAACTTCTGTTTCTGATGGCCCCTAGGTGAGTAATACTATCTTTGGCTCTATTTCAGCAATTCAATTCCTCTCTGATGATATTTATAGAGGACCTTCCATGTGCCAGCACTGCTCTCAATCTGGGGAAACAAAGCAGCCTCAGTCAGTTGCAGCCATCCGTGGAGAAGACTGACTTGCAAACATCCCTAGGACAATATTCAAGGTACTGTGTTGGAAGCATGTGCAAAGAGCTAAGGGGCAGAGCAATAAAGTCCTCTTAGCACTCAGTCTCTGCAAAGTTCATCTTAAAAAAAAACAAACAAAAAACAACAACGAACACAGGTTTGTTTGTTCAAACACAGTGTGTCCCAAAACTGACAGATGAAAGCAATACGCCAAGTACCCTAGGATGGGATTGGCCCGTTCCAAGGACCTTGGCTAAGTCCTACTCAGTCCTGGGCTCCTTGAAGGATTTTCCAGGCTCTGATCCTCGTAACATGATATTCCCATTCTGACCCCTCACCTTCTCTTACCTTAAAACCTAAGAGATGGAGTCTTTAGAATTCATGCAAAGGCCAGTGAGCTGCAACATTACTGGCTACTCATTGCCATCTCAGCAAAATTTAAAGCTCCCAAAGCTCCTTTTCCAACATGATTTCCATTATCCTACCTTTGTGAATCCCGCATTCCATTCAAAAGGAATCACTACTGGAATCACAGAGGCTTTATGCTTTCCTATTTCCATATCTTTAATACGCTATGTCAATTACTGTAATGCCTTCTCCCTTTTTCTTCATGTCCATCCCTCAAAACCAGCTCCTCTACCATCTTCCCAGTGGAATTTATTCAGTACCTAACTTTCTTATGTGCCTATTTATTCATCACCCATTTATTAAAAACCTATCCTGTGCTATGCCCAGTACTAGGGAAGTAGAGATGAATGAACAGAATTTGCTCCAAGCCCTCCGAAAACTCACAGAGACATGTACACATAGAAATACAATACTATAGGATACAAGATTTAATAAAGTCTCAAGAAAACTTCTGTGTCCCAACACACAAAAGAAAGAATATGATCTGCTTCAGTGGGTCAGCACTGGCTTTAGGGAAAGGTCTTAACACCCTTTCTAGACTTAAAGTTACTTCAGGGCAAAGTCAGTGTTTGGTTCGTTCCCTCAAGGTGCACTAGGCCAACAAAGAGTCTGTGAAATAAAGGGACAAATGCATGGGTGAATGGATGACATATCAAACTTACTCTGTGGCTCTCACTTTATGTGCAAGGCCACATTAACGATACTTCCAGAAAGCAGCCAGACTCCAATCTCACTGAGAAGGAGAAGTACACTGCTGGCTATTCTTGAACTGAAGCTGAGACCAGTAGCTAATTCAAGTGAACAGGACATCATTAACTGTAAAAGTTGCAAAAGAAACTGGATTCAACAATTTTGGGGAGGCATTCACTGAACGGCTAGCTAAAAAGTCTCTGAAACCCAAACTATGAAAACTAATGAGGAGAGAATCCAGGAGGTATTACAGAGCCACTGTCTTGATAGAACCAGGCTTACCTGACTCTCACAGCATCTAGGATGCTTCAGAAAATGACTTAAGGTTTAATTCTTGAGGTGGCAGTTTAATGTCAAAAATTTCGACTGATGAACTTTGTAATACTCCAACCTCCATGTTAAGCAAAAAAATCCGAACGCCTCTCAACTCAGGGGCAAAGCTTGCCACAGATAAGTAAGTCTCAGACTGGATTTTGTTTTAATGGGAATAAAATGGTAAGTGGTATGATCTTTTCTGGGGAGATAACACCAAGATGACGGAGGAAGATTTTCCAGAGAATTGGTCTGGGCTGTAGACAGAGCACTGAACGAGGATTTGTACAGGACTAGAATTCTGAAGATCATGTCCCAGGACCAGCCCCATAACTTAATTGTGACTCTGGAGAAATCATTCAACCTCTATATCCAAATTTTCTATAAAACAAGGATAAGTATGCTTACTTCAAGGGATTATTTTGTAAAAATGAAATCAGATTGTAAATATCAGGTAAAAGCAATGGATAAAAGATAGAGCTGATGGTAACTGAAATCACATCCAATGCTGAGGTGTTCTGTATGCACAGAAAGTTAATGTTGAAGAAAGATTAATTTATACTTCCTAAACAAGCTCTTTAGAGTAGCCCAAAGAGAATTTCAATTTTTGTTCTACAAATGAAGAAACAGAGTAGGAAGCTGAGCTCTAATGATTCTATCTCCCAAATGTTTCTTTGTTCCACTTCACATTGTAAACGCTCAAGCTCCTTGGATATCATACCTCCTGTCACCCAAACCCAGCCCCTTATCAATTCACATTAGGTAGATTTCAGTAGACTCCCAGCTGATCTATCTGCTCTCTGTACCTCCTCCCTGACTCCAGGTCTTCCTTCCAACAAATCACCTTTCCCAAGACTTTGCAGCATTGCCTTGCTCAACACTCACAGGAATGCTCATGTCTTTGAGTAAAATTCCAAACAGCTTCCTTTGCCATTGAACGTCATCCCTTTCTTTTAAACTAAGACAAATGACCTCTTTATTGTCCTCAAAAGTCATTTTGTCACCTCCCACTTTTGTTTTGCCTTCCAGCCACCCTCCCCCTTCTAGTATTTTCTATACCATTCTCCAGACCTTACCCGTGTTTCAAGACTCAGCTCATATTTCACTTCCTCCAAAAAGCCTTCATAGATATACCTAGTGGAAATCAGGTCTTCTATTCCTCAAACTCTTCCTGGACACTGTCAGTACTTTTGTCCTTGCCCTTATCAAAGTTCATGCTGTATCATGCTTATATACAGCATCTCTTATGAGGCTGGGAAATAATTCTGTGGACCAGAAGCCATGCTTTGTCATCTGTGATTTATCTACTGTTCTTTTCATAGTGTTTTACAGATTGCAGGCATTTTGTACCTCCTTGTTGAAGGGAAAGGAACTGAATTTATTAATCCTTTGCTGTGGATTCCACAAATATTTACCAAACACCTTCTGCATACCAGACAGTCACAGGCTCTGGGGACACAGCTGTGAACAAGACTAATATTCATCTCTACTATCTACTGGAGGTTACAGATAAATAAAGAAGTAAACTACATATGTTTGGGGTGACAATTACTATATGGCAAAATGAAATAAAATAAAAACCAGATCAGAGACGTATGAAGTTCCAGGGCAGAAAAAGAAAATTTTCAATTTTTGATTGCCTGGTTAGAGAAGGTCTAAGTAAAAAAAATCACCAGGCAGAATTGGTGATTCAAGAAAACAGTCATTTACTGAGCACCAACTATGGACAAAAATGTCATTAGGTGCTCACTGTTAAGGCCTGAAATCTAAACAGGACATGCTTCTTACCCTTGAAGGTCCTTAAAGTCTCCTAATAGAATAAGACGCAGACAAAAATAATGAATACAAAGCAGGAGACAAGAAGTCCTGATAAAGAGATTTCAAACCTCTGATAAGACTAAAGACAATCAAGAAGAGCTTCAGGGAGTGGATACCATTTGAAACAGACCTGAAAGAAAGGACATAGTTTGTGTAGGTCAGATGGCGGGGGATGGGGATTTGAATAGTAGTGTAACAGAGAAGAACAAACCTGACTCCATATTGGATCTATTCCTTTATCTCTAACCTTTGTGCTCAGTTGCCTGTGCTGAGTCATGCTGGTTCTGCACCTTTGTAAAAGAGTGTTGCCTATAGCCTGAAATATACAGGATAGCTTATTCTCAAGGCAATGGATGGCCTTTAAGAGTTTAACACTTTTCCACTCATATAGAGATAAAAAGTTGCAGAACACAAAATAATATTTGTCCTGTTGCAGGTTTACAGGAATACCATGAACGGACCTATGTAGGCAGCTGCCAGAACAAAGGATTCCAACATCAAGAAATTTGCAATAACCAACCACACCCCTTCCCTGTTTTAGTATAAAAGGAGCATAAATTCTGACTTGGAGAAGATGGTACTCCAGGACATTAATCTGTCATCTTCTCGGTCTGCTGGCTTCTCGGTCTTTGCCCCAATACCTTATCTCCCAATTTACTGGCCTGTTGTGCAGTAAACAGAACAAGTTTGGACTTGGTAACATGGGGAAAAGTCATTTAAGACATGTGCCTGCTCTGAAGAATATCATAGTCTAGGACTGAGGAGAGATGAAAGAAACTGATGATCAGCATCCAGTGCCACAGATGCACAATGAGGTTGAGCACAGGGCCTGCAGAAATGCAGAAGAGAGGGCTCCCGACTGGTAGGGGAGTTTCTGGAAGGCTTCCCCGGCAAGTGGATCCTTGAACTCATTTGCAAGTGTTTAACTAGAAATGTTTTCTTGATTATAAAATGTTTTCTTGATACATTTGTGGAGACTGGGAAAACATAATAAATTATAATATAAATGAAAAATTAAAATCACCTATAATTCTATCACCCCAAGAGCTTCTACCAATTTTAAGACATTCCCTTCTAGTGATATTTTCCAATCTCTCTTCCTGTCTTCACTAAATACAGTAACGGGCACACAAATGAGAATAAAAGCTACAAATGAGAATAAATATACATGTGTTTGTGTTTCATACACTTGTAATTTAATTTTATCTTATAGATGTTCTCTAATGTTATCAAAAAATCTAGGAAAATGTAAATCTATTGCAATGTAAATGTAATACTGAGTAATATTTATTAAATCATTTCCCTACTACTGGATGTTTAAGTTGATTCAGATAGAGCATTTTTGCTATGATAAATCATAGCAATAAACATTTGTACATACATATTTGTTTCATTAAAAGAAATTCTTAGAAGTGGAATTATCAGGTCAAAGAGAAGATACGTATTTTAAATAGGCTTGAGTTTTGAAGAACAAGTAGAAGTAAAGTACTAGGAAAGGAACGTCCACTCTGATACAAAGAATAGTATTATGAAGGTACATGGACAGGAAATAGCGTGACAACTTCCAGGAACTCGGTAAGGCTAGATCAAACGGGTATGTACGTTGGGGTGAGGGAGTAGCTGAATGGAGATGAAGCTTAAGAGATGGCCAAGGACCAACTCATAAACACAAGTAGTCTTGGGAGCTGAGCCACAAGGATTGAACTCCATCACAGAGGTAGTTATGAGAAACTCTGAAATATTTTAAGGAAAAGAGGAACACGATCACATTTGTGATTTAGAGGCCACACCTGTGGCAATGACAGATTGGCAGGGTGGGGTAGGGGTACACTGAAGGAGGAATGACACTCTGGAGACCTAGGTTAATAATCCAGGAGCAAAGAACAGCCTGGAGCAAGGCAACAAGGATGCATATAAAGGGATATAAACAAGGGATATTAATTAAGCTGCTTGAATTTGTAAGATTTGGTGACTCATTTCAGAGACAGTAAAGCACCCCTAGCTGGGAAACGTGTAGTTGACTCTTCTCATTTAAGAGAGAGGGTGGCATGGATTGATGAAATTCTAGAGGGAATCTACAAGTCCCTCTTGTCAAATTCACTGTTCACATTCTCTCCAGAACCTTCCCTTGGTCGACATTTATTCAATGTTCCTCCTTACTCCTAACAGATGATATGTCCTCAGTACCTTAGAGTTCTGTCTCCAAACTGACCTACACTGGCCCCTTGTACACATGGAGGAGACAAAGGCCTCAGCCATGGTCAGTGAAGGGGAGGTTGAGCCATTTGTTGGGGTGGACCACACCAAGGACGGGGGGCAGGTGGGCCCTGATGGGTATTCAGACCAACCTGCATACCCTCAGGTCATCTCATGTACAGTATAAAAGACTTAAAAAGTCTTACATAAAACACATAGTAGTGTGATTGTCAATGATACTACTTTTCTTTGGACTCATCTTTACACTGCTCATGCTACAATTCCAGCCACTTGGGACGGGCATTTCCCAGTTCAGAGCTACTGTTTCCCTTCCCTCTTCTCTTAAGATTCCTGTGGTCCTTACAATCCAGTGGTGCCCACCACAGAGGACAGGAAGCCAGCCACGATGCAAACATGCAGGGGTAAACAGGATACACAATCAACAAACACTGTGTTAATTACTTGTCATCCTCAAGGTAGATCATCTCCTGTGATGGGCTAGTCTCCAGAGAAACATCCCTCACTCTATCACTGTACCTTTTCTAACTGGCACTCATGGCAAGGGGACCTAACTTAAATCACTAGATTTTGTAAATTAATTTCATGTAAATAGGATTCAAAGCTAAGAGTTGAATCACAACCTGTTTTTATTCTATTTTTTTGACAGTTGCTTGTAACTTGTTTATATAGTAATAGTATAAATAAATAAATACATATATATAATACACACACTATAATTCTATGATGCATATGTGTGTATATGTGTTATTTCATAAATGATACACATATAAAACATTTATATATAACTGTTCACTCACCACAGATTCCAGTTTCCATTAGAATATATTATCTAAAATTATGTCTAGATTTAATAACCCAAAAATGTGACCCTTAAAATTGTACCTGAGAACTCCAAAGAGGCCCAGCAAATTCTAAATGTGGAGAACATCCAAATACATGCCTACCTATATGAAGAAATATTCTAATAAAGAACAAACATGAAGAAATGTTTACTCCAATAGTAAAAACTTCATCAGTGCCCCTACAATTCTTTTTACAGGGAGCAAACTTGAATGAAATAGCCCTCACAAAGCTGCTCTCCAATCTAACAGCTGGTCAATTAATCAAAGAAAGGTGATTAAAGTAGTAAATCATGTCATAAACATGTAATGTTATCATCAAATACTTAAACATAAGTTCATTCACCCATCATTTGAGAAGGTAAAGGCCTCTCTCAGCTCTGTCTTCTGTGAGTGGCACACACAGATCATGGTCTGTGGTTTCTAGTTAGGCATTCTTTAAAGTAAAGGAATAACTTAGGGATATTTCCAAAGCAACCTTCTATATGTTACTTTTTTTTTCCCATTCTTACACAGTTATCTCATCTGCCTTATTTAACAGAAATTTTTTGGAAACTAACTTTCTACCAGCATTGAATGTGGTTTCCCAGAGGCAACTATCTTTACACAGACACATTTCACTTGATTTACATAATATTTATTTAAAACATATAACTACAACTGGTATCAGCAAGTTGGAGTGTAACGGGGAAGAACAAATCTGACTCCACATTAGATCTGTTCCTTTAGCTCTAACCCTGTGTTCTATTTCTTGAGCTTAGTCATACTGGTTCTGCACCTTTTGTAAAAAAGTGCTGCCTATAGCCTGAAATATACAGGATAGCTCATTCTCAAGGCTCTGACCTTTAAGGATAGAACACTTTCCCATTCATATAGAGATAAAAAGTTGCAGAATAGAAAATAACATTTGTCTTGTTGAAGGTTTACAGGAACATCATGACCTGATCTAGATGGACAACCTCAAGAACAAAGAATTCTGACACGAAGTTTGCAACAACCAACCACACCCCCTCCTCTTTTAGCATAAAAGGATCTGAGTTCTGACTTGGATAAGATGGTTCTCCAGGACATTAGTCTGCCATCTGCTCAGTCTGCTGGCTTTCCAAATAAAGTTTTTATTCCTTGCCCCAGCACCTCATCTCCCGATTTATTGGCCTGTCGAGCAGTGAGCAGTAAGAATTTGGACTCAATAACAGGAGCACAACTAAAACTTATTCTCGTAAGTATCTAACAAGCATAGGGAGCGGAAGAATGCAGGCATGGTGAAGAGAAGGCTACCAGCTGCCAGCAATCAGTGAGTCATGGGCATCGGTCAGACTGTTTTATTAACGTGGGACGGGAGTGTCTGTGGGTCCAGAAAGTAACTTAGTAAGTGGGTTAGTTATGAAAGTTTCTACCAGAAATGGAAACTATTTAATAACAAATATGGTTGTCCTATGAGACTATATCAATTAGCTATTGCTATGATAATGCTACATAATGAGCTCCCCAAGTTCAATGGCATGTAATGTACGTTCATTCTCATGCTTATGGGTTCCCAAGTCAGCTGTGATGTAGGCAGGTCAGCATCTCTGCTTCAAGCTGTGTGTCAGCAGAGCTTGATTCCTCACTGCAGATGGAGCTGGGGCTGCTCTACACACGCGCATTCAGGCACCCAGGTTGACGGGGTATTACCTGGGGGACGTTCTTCTCACGGCAATGGCAAAGCACAAGACACCTTTCAAACCTCTTTTTGTTTCATGAGTGCTAATAATCATGGGCCAAAGGGAGCCACATGGCTACACCAGTCATCAAGGGACAGGTAGCAGATTCTACTAAACTAGAGGGCAAATTAAGTCATAAGCTCAAGTCCAAGATTCCAGAGTGAAAAATGTATTTCTCCCATGGAGACAGAGAGTGAATATTTTCAAGGATAATCTAATCTACCATACAGACCAAAGTAAAAGGTTTACTTGTGATCTAGAATATGTCAAAAAGTCTGGTTAAAATTGATTTTCAAAGTCGCTTTTAGTTTAACCATACTATGATGTTACAATTTTCTACCTGCTTTGATTAAAATGTATTGCTGGACTGATTGATAATAGAAATAATTCACGTTTCAGGCATTGCTTTGTTAAATAGTTCGAGCTAAAGAAAACATTTTTATTCAAGTCTAGTTGCCATGCAGATTCAAGTACAGAGAACTGCAATTTAACAGAAAAAATGTTCCATCATGTGACAGCCAAGCTGCCTCTTTTTCACATTCAAAACTTGATGTAATGAGATACCAGATTCTTTTTAAAAAACTCTTACTTTATTTGTATCATCTACATATAATATCATGAACATATGATAAACTATATACCCTTAAATTTGATTCTAATTTTAATGGTGAAAACATTCTAAAGATGAGACACCTAATTCAACTTCCTCATTTTATAGGTTAGAAAAGTTTCCAGAAAACTGGACTACTTGAAAATAAGAGGGCATAAGTGTACACAAGTCTCAAATCTGGGAATCATTATCACCAAAATGAACATTTAAAAGGTGTTTCGATACTAACTACTGTATATTAAATAGATAAATAACAAGCTTCTACTGTACAGCACAGGGAACTATATTCAATACGTTGTAATGGCCTGTAATGAAAAAGAATATGGAAAGAAATACATATATGTGTGTATAAATGAATCACTACGCTGTACACAGAAAATTAACACAACATTGTAAATTGACTATATGTGAATTAAAAAAGGGTGTTTCTTATTTTACATAATGCATGTTTTCCTGAACAGGAACCATTCAATTGGTAGTTAAGTGTTAAATCAGTGATAGAGACTTAAACGCTGTCTTTTGAAGTGAGGAAGAGCAGTGATTTGGGTACATAACGAAGGTAAGAATCAAGATAGACTTTAAAGGGTAGACAGGTTTTGACAAAATGAAGGAGACTTAGTATAGTCCAGAAAAGCTGGGGGAAGGGAATCATAACTGATGCCATGGAAATAAGAAGCACAGGATGTTCACCAATCAATGGAAGCAGAGATAAACAGAGAGGTCTACTGGTATTTAGAGAAAACTAAGATAACTACAGAGATTGAGACCCATCATGGCTATGGCCCTAGTTCAGCATGAGATAAGGGAGATGAGGGTCTAGCCTAGGATTACAGCACCCTTCACAGAGAGATGGCGAAGGCTCCTGCTTTCAGTGTGCTGCCTGGGAAGACTGGGGAATCAAGGGCTTTAGAATTCATGGCTCATTTTGCAGTAGAAGTCCCCTGCTATTATGGCTGTGTTGATTCATATTGCATTAAATACCTGACATATGCAATTAAAATATGGAAGTAACCATCACATATGTGTACAAATGCGTCCTTATTTGAAGACTGTCTCCTAGCAATCAACATTTACAAAGTCACTGTTCTTTCATACGACTCTTCAGGGTTTTCAACAGCTGTGAAAGCTCTTTATGTTCACATTCATAAAAGCAAACAGGACAACAAAAGAAACATATAGGAAAGGCTAGACAAATGTGGGTGACCACAGAATCATAGGAAAGGTCAAGAATTCAGTGTTCTGTTTTTCTCTGGGTTTAAAAAAAATGGGTAAAATGAAACTAATAAGATAGTAAGGTCAATATGCTACAGTTCTATTCCTAAACTGATAAGGAAAACACAGAAATATAATGAAATAGCACAAAGCTTTTCATTAAGCGTAAAATATTTTTAGAAGTTAGAAGTGTATATACGCTCCTGGCCAAAATATTTTCAAGAAATCCTGTATAGTTCTAATTATTTAAAGATGCTTTATAACTGACATATCACATTCACAGAAGCTGAGATCTGAAAGTAAACTAGTAGTGTTCAAGCAAAGTCATGTATCTAAAGTGCTCAAAAATCTGGGACTTTAAATTTAAAATTAACATTTGGAATCTATTTAATTGCAATTAATTGCAATACTATTTAAATTTTTCTTATAAAACCCTCTTTTTATCAATAATTCTCAAATATTAGTGACACTCCAAGTAATCAGAAAAATTTAACTGAAGACCAAATCATGAAGACTTGCAGTATTATTACAGTAACAAAAAGAGCTGTTTTGTGAAATAATAGAAAAAATATATCTATATCTATATCTACCCTCAGTTCCTGGCACAAAACTCCTAAAACCCTTGTAACTTCCTAAGTGATAACAGCACTAGGAGTCTGACGCTTTTCTAATATTTGGTCTTTGACTCCGGTTCCTGACAAAGAATTTCTAAATCCCTTGGAATTTCTTGGACAATGGGGGTGTCTTTTGTTCTAATGAGGTCACTTTTGGTGAGTTCCTGTAGCGCTTCAGGATGGGGGGCTAGTCACCAGAAAGACTAAGCCATGATTAGAAGCTTGGAACTTTCGGCCCCACCCCCTCATCCTCGGGAAGAGGAGATGGACGAGAGACTGGGTTAATGATTAAGCATGTCTATGTGATGAAGCCTCCATAAAAATCCTCCAAGTATGGTTTTCAGACAGCTTCCAAGGTGGTGGACACATGGAGGTGCTAGGAGACTGGTATGCCTGGAGAGGGCGTGGAAGACCCGTACTCCTTCCCACACACTTTGACCTGTGTCTCTCTTCCATCAGGCTGGCCATCTGTATCTTTTATTATGTAGTAAACTGGTAAATATAAGTAAGTGTTTCCCTGATTTATGTGAGCTCTTTTAGCAAATTATGGAGCACTAGGAGAGAGTCATGGGAACCTGATTTACAGCCAGTTGGTCAGAAGTACAGGCGACAACCAGAGACTTGCAGTAGGCGCTGAATGGAGGCAGTCTTATGAAACAGAACCCTTCACCTGAGGGATCGGATGCTACCTCCAGGTAGACAGCATCAGAACTGAATC
Source organism: Vicugna pacos (assembly GCF_048564905.1). Lineage (NCBI taxonomy): Eukaryota > Metazoa > Chordata > Mammalia > Artiodactyla > Camelidae > Vicugna > Vicugna pacos. Next base: position 12,822,611 of record NC_132996.1, read on the forward strand.
AATTTGTATGTCACCCAGCTGGTGTTGCAGAAAGACCGGATATGTGCAAAACTCACACATCCAGTGTCAAATGTGAAGTGTGGTAGTAGCATGAGAGTCAAGGGAAACACAGGAGTGTGTTTTTCCAACTGATTTTCCAGAAAGGGAAGGGAAGGGAAGGGGAGGGGAGGGGGAGGGGAGGTAAGAAAGAAAGAAAGAGAAAGAAAGAAAGAAAAGAAAGGAAGGAAGAAAGGAAGGAAGAAAGGAAGGAAGAAAGAAGGAAAAATATCCCTTAATTATGCTCAATCATTCCTCTGTAATCATGTTCTAGATTATGCATGTGAAGAAAACAGTGAAAAAACACATACGAAAATGTGAAACTTCCAGAATTTTAGTGCCCAAGAAAGATAATGGGAATACAAACTGATTAAAGTAATATTTAAAATTCTAGAAATATAGAGACCTGATTTTTTAATAAAGAAGTTGAGAAATACCATCGTAATTTTCATTAAATTTTTGATAACAGCAGACATTTCATTATGCGCTATAAAAACCGATGTGTTAAGCTACGCACTAAACTTGCAACCTGCTGATAGCAGGCCCCTCATAAAGTCGGTTTATTATACCAGGAATGTTCTAATAAACGTAATCATATTCTACAAATCAAGCAACTTTGCGTGCTAACTTACATCAGCTCGGAAGAATAATAACGGTTAAAACAAATGAGGGGATGAGAGCATCATTTTTCACTCTCTGTAGAATAACAGGGGCCCAGAGACTCAGAGTTCCATGTTGGCACGAACTTGATTTTCAGAAATCTATTCCGGCTTTATGTCTTCCCCTAAATATTCAGTCCTATACGACTAAATGGAGTCTGTTCTTCCCCCTTCACCATCTTCTAGACCCAGTGACTTTCATTTCATTTTACACAGAGGCTCCATAACAACTTCATTTGCCCACTTTTAAATTATTTTGATAAAGTGCATGATATTATACAGTTATTACAACTAGGACCGCAGGAAACATTACCAGATCGATATCACTATCTCCCATTAAATGGTGATTCAGTGTGTCGGTAATTTCCTTTCATTGCACTTCACATCCTAAAATACTCAAGATCTTTTTTATTATGTCCTCTACCCTCCCTGCAGGCTTAGAATGTTACAGAATTTGGAAGGGCGGGGGGAGGATGGCAGGAGGTGGGGCGGAGGGAGATGAAGGAGATGGACTTAATGGGGCTGCTACAAATATGGTGAGGAAGTAATTTTATTTTTCCCTAAAAGCTGAAATGATTTTAACTGGTACATCTGACTCATGATTTCACAGGTACACTTTAGGATGGGATTCGAGTTACTTGATTAAACTAGAGGATCAATTTAAAGAAAAATACAAAGTAAGTAGGGGTACGGGGGTACCATCAAGGCAGGTCAACAGAAGGTGATGCATGAAAATCTGACTTGGGGGAAACCACTCACACTGTTATCTCGGTTTTCAGAAGTGTGTTTAAATTATTCAATGGTAAGAATCATCATCTCTTCCTGTATAAACATTTGTTCAGAAAAGGAAAGCACAGTCTCAGTAGTTGAAGGTTCTCCACCATCCAGCCAGAGCAAAATGCTGTTTCTCCAGCCTTGGCTTGTAGGATGTGTGGGTTCCATTGCGTTTCCAGATCCTCGTGCTGTGGTAGGATAGGTTAAATGGAGAACACTTCTGATGAGTTTCCCTTTTGTCTGCCTTCATAATTTACTAAAATAAAGCATCCACTAGATCTGATCTAGGAATGTAAAATGACTCAGTATCAATGTAAATAAAATTTTCTATAATAAAAAGAAAAGGAAAAAAAGACCTCAGGGTCCATCCAGTAGGCTTCTCGCAGTTTCCCCGACACATACGATATTGACAAGGCATAGGGTCGGATCCCCATCTGAAGCTATAAGGCAGGTTTGCAGATCAACAGTTTATTGGGCTCAACAGATCTTACTTTTGCAAAACGTCTGGCAGTCTTCCTTGGTGATCCTTTCTCTAACGACATTATCCAAGGTCACAGATAATAACAGAGGTGAAGGAGGCCTGAGGATTATTCTTCCTCAACATTTCAGTCACCTGAGGCACACCTTGTCCAGCTGCCCCACCCCTTACCACGTGCCTTTCTCAAACGGCCCCTCCTCCACGCAGCCTTCCCTCTTCATTCTCCCCCACTCTTCCTCCAACCTACATGGGATTTCCCCCCTTTCAAACACCCACCACATTTTACTTCTTTCTTTCTTCTGGCCTAAATCCAATACTGTCTTTTTTTTAGTTATTTTCTTATTTATTCATGAAGAGTTCCCTGAGCATGTGATCCATTTCTCATTGATCTTCCCAACCACCATCACCACCACTACTCACAAAATGTCATGCATGTATGAGGAACTCAGAAAGTGGTTGAATTGTGCCATGGGAATGCAAAGTTTAGGCTAGAACAGAGAATCCTTAGCCAGAAAGTTGACATAGGCCACTCAGCCTCACATGCCAGATTTCTATCCTGCTTGGTGATCTGCAACCAGGTGGGACTCCCATGGAAGTGGGGTACAATGAACAGGGTTAACCTCCTCCTCAGTATCCCCTCTAGTGCCTTTCAGTGGCGTCACTGTCCCTTCCCATCATCACCTCTACATCTGACGTGTGCAGAAAATTACAACAACATCAATAAAAGTGCTATTTTTGACGAACATGCCAAGGTCTTTTCCTTCTACAACCCAGGAGAAGTCGGATGGAGGACGATAACTGCTTGCGAGAACTGATCTAAATTATAGACAGCTATCTAAGGAAAAAGATGCAATCTCAAGGCAAGCCACTCCTGATCCAAAAGAGAAGGGAAAGGAATCAGCAGGGTCTACTTCCAAGAGTTGTAACACACAGGTTAAAAAAATGCGATAACACTTCTGCAACATAAAATAAACTCACTCCAAAAAGGGTACTTGGAGGAAGACAGAAAAAAGCCAAGTCACATTAAAAAGATTATAGAAAAGATTATAAAAGATTATATCTGGCAGGATAATTTCTTTAGATGAATGAGGCAAATCCAATTTACTCAGGCCAGCATATCAAAGGCAATTATAACCTCTCTCTTTAAACGATAAATCAAAAGAACTACAGAAGCCAAGAAGTAAATATAGTTAACCAGTGTTTATTGAACAGCTATTATGTGCCAACCACAGTTCTGGGTGCTGAGGGAACCACAGTGAAGCCAACAGAAAGGTCTCCAAGGACAGGACATTCTTGTGGTGGAAGACAGAGAGCAGAATATATACGCAATCATTACAAGTACTAAAATGTTTTGTGAAGAAAATGAAAGAGGGTTGTCGGAGGAGGGAGTGGCTGCGGAGGGACTACTTCAGCTAGGACGGTCAGGCATGGCTGCTTGGAGGAGGTGAGTCAAGACATAAATGAGAAAAGCAGAAGACAGAAGACCTGGAGGGAATGGAAACAGAAGGAGCAATAGAGACAAATGCGGTGGGGCAGGGCACTGGGGAGGCTGAAGGTCCAGAGAGGCCAGTGTGGCCTGATGATCAGAGAGACAGCGGAGGGAAAGGAAATCAGAGAGAAAGGCAGGAGCCAGGCCACATGGAACCTGGAGGATATGGTATACTGATATCAACGGGAAGCCACTGGAAGGCTTTAAGTCAGATAGTGATGTGGCCTGATCAACACTTTGGCTCAGTGTGGAGGGTGAATTTTCAGAGTGTGAGATTGGAGGCAGGAGTCCATTCCTGGAAGGGAGCTGCTACAGTGGTCCACGGGAGAGATGCTCATCACTTGAACAAGGGTTGTAACAATGAAGACAGTAAGAAGTTGTCAGGTTCAGGGTCTATTTTAGAAGTAACACATACAGGATTTGCTAATGGCACAGATGTGGGAAATAAGGGATAGAGAGGAACTGAGGATGATTCCTAGATTTTTAGCCTGAGAAAAATGGGTCGATGATGGTGCCATTTATGGAGGCTGAAAGGAGGAGGTGGATAAAAGCATCTTTCAGGGTAGGGATTGGGAGAACATCAGTTCTCTGTAGCCACATATGTATATGATGCCTTTCAAACATCCAAGTTCAAGTTCAATTGGATATATACTTTTAAGAGTAATTAACCTATAGATAGTTTTAAAACTGATGGACTAAATGATGTCACTAGAAGTAAGGAAGGACAATGTAGATAAAGAGAGAAGAGGGTCCAAGTTCAAGCCCTGAAACACTCTCAATATTTAGAGGTGGGCAGGAGGGTCAATAAAGGAGACCAAGAATGAATGGCCAATGAGCTGGGAGGAAAACCAGGGCAGGGCAGTATTACTGAAGACCAGAAGTGAAAGTCTTTCAAGACAAAGGAGGTGGTCATCTACACCAAATGCTACTAAGAAATCTCACCACCTCTGGCAGCTTAGAATCTTAAAATACAGATCAACAAGATGTCATCAATCACCTGGAGAGAGAGAGCCTTAGTGGAGGGGAGAGTGGACACAGCCAAAGTAGAAAGTGAGCATCTTATTCCTCAGATGGCTTCACCATCAATTATTTCTGAAATGTCCAAACTAATAACTTAATGCATGTGAAAAGAAGTAAGTTTCAGCCGACAGCAAGAAAATGAATTCTTGGGTTGCACCAGAGGGTAGAGGGTAGAACACTTCCCAAAGCCTAACTTTCCAAATTCCCAAAGCAGTCGAAAGGGGAAGGGGAAGCGACGCATAGTGGGAAGATTGGTGTCATGAGAACAGAGTTCTTGGTTTGATTCTGCAAATCATTTTACCCATTTTTAAAATGGTGACACTCAACACGAAGTACCCTCTACACACACATGAATTAGGAAGACGGCAGGGAAATATTTTATTGCCCAAGAGCACGTGGTACTCTGCATGTGCACAGTATCGCTACTATCCTTTCTTTTGCCATCATTTCTAATGAGAAATCTGCTTAATAGAGTTTCCATCTTATGATTTCAAGCCATAGGCTCTTCCGACAAATAACCAAAAGATGAACTGAAGAGTAGAAAGTGCTGTTTGTTCAAGTTATGTGACCCAGATTCTTTTTTTTTCATGGGGTGTGGAAAAAACCAGGATAATGAAAATAAATCAATAGAATGATTTCCACTTTCATCTAAATATCCTGTGAGAAGAACCAGTGGGAGTCTTACCCCGTACACAGTTGCCTACAGATCTAACACAGACCCAAATGGTTTGAATTCAGGGTACTTCTGAGTGGTCGAGGGGCTAAATGGTCAAGCAAAAAGAGTGTCTCCAGCTCATTAAGACCACACATCTCTCAGCTCCTGTGGCCTTTCTGGAATCTGTCAACATTGTGAGTCATATCATAACTATAAGGAAATGTTTTAAACTTAACTTCTGACCTTCAGTTTAATGAATCCTCTAATTCTACCAGTTCAAACTGTTGAATAATTCAACAAACCATGTTCTGACCCAAAGCAATTTAAGATATGGTGATACTTTTTGCTCTGAGATGAAGAAAATAGCTGATTTTGCATTCCATTCCAGCTCATCACGTTAAAAACACCTGAATACATCCATTTTTTAATTTCTCCTAAGCCAAATAAAAGGCTGAAATGGAAAAAAAAATATTGGTTTCAAACCAGAGTCTCTTTACTGTAACCAAAACCTCCCTTGAAAATGTCTCTTTTTCTCCCCCCTTCCTTAAAAGGAAGAAAATTGTAAGCTGGAACACTGCTTACCAAGGGGTATATTTTGTGCATGTTTCTAAATGTCAGAAGTTTTCTAAAGCCAAGGGTAACTTATATTTTACTCAATTCTGTATGGATGCCTGGGGAAATATGTAAAACATTAATCAGGGTAACCACAATTGTATACTTACCATCTGAACGGAAAAGAAATATATACTGAAGAGCAACCAGAGATTAAAATTAAGTTAGTAGAGCGTCTGAAAGCTCAATTAGCTTCTATGCAGAAAAAAAAAAAAAAAGTTTTAACAAAATGTGAGGGAGGATTGTCAAATTACAGTCTCAAGGAAAATTTACTTTTTAAAATGTTAAGAAAAGAAATTCTACGTTAATTTCTTTTACAACTGGCATACGTGTTGAAACTTTTCCAAGTTAAGTAGTGTAATATATTGGAAAGATCACTGTTTGGGGAGTAAGATACCTGGGTTTTAGTCCAGTCCCTTTATCACTAACTAGTTGAATGGACTTTACTTGGGGTAGTAGAAAGAGCATAGGCACTGACACTAGACAGATCTAAATTCAAAACTCATCCCTCCCATCTCTGTCTTGTGCTGTGTTTCCCTGGGTAAGCTCCTTAACCTCTCTGAGTATGAGTTTCCCAATATGTGAACTAGGGATAATAGTTATCACTTGAGGCTAAGATGAAATAAGTTAGTGATCTCAAGTGATCAGCACAGAGATGGTACCAGGATTTGTTCTCCTTCCTTGTTTTCCCTGAACTGAGTAGCTTTGTTTTGTTTTTATCTTTAATGAAGGGCTTAGAGCAAATAACTAAATTCCCTTAATGCTCTAAAAGCCTATAATGTTAGGAATGTACACTGAAGGAAGAAGGGCCTCAATTTTCAGTAATTTAAGCACTTTCATGAGGAAGTGCTACTTCATTCAATCTGAAGAACCGGCTCCCCAAATCCTTACAAATTAGTGCTGATCTATGTCATTATGCAAAGAACGTGCCCTTACACAGTCCCATTAAAAGACTTTCATAAACTCCATCACTGAAGAATTTCAAGACTCTTTTATTATGTTGAGGTACTTTCCCTCTGTGTCCACTTTCTGGAGAGTTTTCATCATAAATGGATGTTGAATTTTATCAAAAGCTTTTTCTGCATCTATTAAGCTGATCATAATGGATTTTACCTACAATTTATTAATGTGGTGTATCACATTGATTGATGTTTGGACACTGAAAAATCCTTCCATCCCTGAGATAAATCCCACTTGATCATGGGTTATGATTCTTTTAATGTATTGTTGGATTCGATTCCCTTGAACAATGAAGGAGTTGGGGCACCTCTGCACAGTCCAAAATCCATGCATAACTTACAGGTGGCCCTCCATATATGAGGTTCCTCCACACCTGTGGTTCTGCATTGGTAGATTCAACCATCTGCAGGTCATGGAGCAAAAAACAGTATTTAGCACCCAAAGTAATAAAATATCTGGGAATAAATCTAACCAAGGAGGTGAAAGAATTGTACACAGAAAACTATAAACCATTGACGAAGGAAATCAAAGAAGACTTTAAAAAATGGAAAGATATTCCATGCTCTTGGATTGGAAGAATCAATATTGTTAAAATGGTCACACTGCCCAAGGCAATCTACAGATTTAATGCAATCCCTATCCAATTACCCGGGACATATTTCACAGAACTAGAACAAATCATAATAAAATTTATATGGAACCATCAAAGACCTAGAATTGCCAAAGCATTACTGAAGAGAAAGAAAGAGGCTGGAGGAATAACTCTCCCAGACTTCAGACAATACTATAGAGCTACAGTCATCAAGACAGCATGGTATTGGTACCAAAACAGACATACAGACCAATGGAACAGAATAGAGAGCCCAGAAATGAACCCACAAACTTTTGGTCAGCTCATCTTCGACAAAGGAGGCAAGAATATACAATGGAATAAAGACAGTCTCTTCAGCAAATGGTGTTGGGAAAACTGGACAGCAGCATGTAAAACAATGAAGCTAGAACACTCCCTCACACCATATACAAAAATCAACTCAAAATGGATTAAAGACTTAAACATAAAACAAGATACAATAAACCTCCTAGAGGAAAACATAGGCAAAACATTATCTGACATACATTTCAAAAATTTTCTCCTAGTAGAAATAAAAGCAAGAATAAACAAATGGGACCTAATGAAACTTACAAGCTTCTGCACAGCAAAGGAAACCAGAAATAAAACAAGAAGAAAACCTACAGAATGGGAGAAAATTTTTGCAAGTGAAACCGACAAAGGCTTGATCTCCAGAATATATAAGCAGCTCATATGACTCAATAAGAAAAAAATAAACAACCCAATCCAAAAATGGGCAGAAGACCTAAACAAGCAATTCTCCAAGAAAGACATACAAATGATCAAAAAGCACATGAAAAAATGCTCAGTATCACTAATTATCAGAGAAATGCAAATCAAAACTACAATGAGGTATCACCTCACACCAGTCAGAATGGCCGTCATTCAAAAATCCACAAATGACAAATGCTGGAGACGCTGTGGAGAAAGGGGAACCCTCCTACACTGCTGGTGGGAATGCAGTTTGGTGCAGCCACTATGGAAAACAGTGTGGAGATTCCTCAAAAGACTAGGAATAGACTTACCATATGACCCAGGAATCCCACTCCTGGGCTTGTACCCAGAAGGAAATCTACTTCAGGATGACACCTGCACCCCAATGTTCACAGCAGCACTATTTACAATAGCCAAAACATGGAAACAGCTTAAATGTCCATCAACAGGTGACTGGATAAAGAAGAGGTGGTATATTTATACAATGGAATACTACTCAGCCATAAAAACCGACAACATAATGCCATTTGCAGCAACATAGATGCTCCTGGAGAATGTCATTCCAAGTGAAGTAAGCCAGAAAGAGAAAGAAAAATACCATATGAGATCGCTCATCTGTGGAATCTAAAAAACAAGAACAAGAACAAACAAACAAAAACAAACAAACAAACAAAAACAAAGTGTAAATACAGGACAGAAATAGACTCACAGACAGAGAATACAGACTTGTGGTTGCCAGCGGGGTGGAGGGTGGGAAGGGATAGACTGGGATTTCAAAATTGTAGAATAGATAAACAAGATTACACTGTATAGCACAGGGAAATATACACAAAATGTTATGATAACTCAGAGAGAAAAAAATGTGACAATGAGTGTGTATATGTCCATGAATGACTGAAAAATTGTTCTGAACACTGGAATTTTACACAACATTGTAAAATGATTATAAATCAATAAAAAATGTTAAAAAAAAACAGTATTTGCTGTTGAAAAAAATCCAAGTATAAGTGGACTCTCACTGTGTTAGTCAAGGGTCAACTTTATCTCTAAATAAATAATGTTAACCAATAGCTTCTGTTGAGAACTTTCAGAACTAAACATTCCATGTTTACCTCCCTTTTAATATACTTCCAGATAAAACTACATTTTAACCACTTAATCAAAGGATATAAAAACAGACAGGAGGTGAGAAGTATTATTGGTAGATCTATTTTGGGGGGATCATTTGCCAACACTATCATTGATTCCTTCCATATTTCCAAGCCCTTCAGCTGCTCCTTCCTCAAAATAATTGCTCCTAAACTCCCACTCTTGACTCAAGGACCTGCCCTAAATTCTGTCCACCTTCAGGCTGCTAAGGGGACTTTTAGCTTTTGCGTCCTCCTTTCCCTGAGCCTGACCAAACATATCCATCATATTTTTTTCCTATACTTAGGATTAACTAATTAGAACTACTTAACTTATTAGATTTCTGGTAGGAGGTTTCAGCATTTACTTAGAAATTCTTTACAGACATGAAAGAATAAGCACTGTTTTCATCCTAAACAGTGTAGGTACATACAAAAAAGAATGAGTTTTCTGCCCCATTTCTCTCATCCCGAACAAGTAATATGATAAATTCATGAAGGCCAAGTACGTTTGTTTTCCAGTAAACATCTTCAGTAAAATGAAGTGGTACAAAGCATGGGCTTGATGGGACCTTAGGGAGCCATGGCTGGTGACAAGAAAGACAGTCAGGCAGGCAGCCCTTCAATGCCCTTCCACACGAGAGGGAGCAGTGGCCAAGTCCAACTTCTTCCGGAAGATTTCTCTCAGCATCAGTGCAAGGTAACACACAGACACGAGCCAATGGGCCATTTGCTTCTGGACTGTAACACCATGGAAGACATGCCAGAGTTAACTAAGAATCGTGGGGCATAAATCACAGAGAGCGAAATCATCAGATGAAATCAGAAGAGGTACCCAAAGAGTAGACCCGAATTTTCCCATGGGGTTTCCATAAAACCTCTGGCAAATCATCACGCTACAGATAGAAGATACGCTCTCTCTACAAAACAGAACTACAAACGAGGTGAGTCTCTACAAACAATTCATGCTACCCCCGAGCAGAGGGCTTTCAACCAGAGGGTGGGCGAAAAGGTTTTCTCAGCCACCACCCTCCAGGCAGAGCTGGCTGAGGCTGTCAGGGTGGAAAGGGACATGCATTTCTCCAAGGCGAAATGTTGTAATAAATTCCCTAAAATAAAGTATACCCACTAGAGTTAATAAAGGCATGAAAGCACCCTAGATAACACTTAATTTTCTGACACAGACAGTGATAAAAGCTGAAAAGTACCTATCAACTGAGGCCACACAGCTCAATATACCTCCCTAATGACATTTTATTAAGCAGGATTTGTACGCGTCAAACACGGAATAAATAACATTTTTGGATCTTGAGTTCCCGCCCATACTGAGAGAAAATATAGTTTCTCATAATTTTTCATTGTGAGGCTAGGTTCTCAAATCAGAGGATGAAATGAACAGCATGAATTGCTCAGAGAGCTACATGGATGAATTTTGAAAAGAAATGTAGTTTGTTTATTACCCCCTTTCTCTTAATGAAAACTCGAACGTGTGTGTGTATATATATATATATATATATATTTTTTTTTTTTTTAAAGAAGCATTTAGAACCTGAGATCAATCTCCTTCCAGGCTCAAGACTTGGAGGAAACTATTATAGATCATGTCTTATGTTCAATAATAAAAAGTAGTTATTGAAACCATCATTTTTTCAGTTGGGACAAATATTCAAGATAATCTGAAAAAATGAGAAGAAATGATGGCAGGAAAGGGGAAGGAAGAAACGAGGAGAGGGAAAAATAAGCCTGGAGCCTGCTGCCCTTCCCCCAGTATGAGCCACTCTCCAGGGAGTCTTCCCAGCACCAGAGGCCTTGCCCACTCAGAGAATGTGGGGTACCATGTTATCTTCTCCTACTTACCCATCCGTCTCTCCCATGAGGCTGGCTCTATGAAGACAGAAAAAGAGGTCTGCCCCAGGTTTATGTGCAGCTCCCAACACAGTGCCTGGCACTTGGTCGATGCAGGAGGGTAGAGAAGGAAGGAGGAAAAAAGAATGGAGAGGAGGTAAGGAGAGGATGCATGAAAGCACGAGGCAGTGAGTTGTACTTTTAAAAACCTTAAAAAAAAAAAAAACTTCTTAACAATGTTTATTGTTAGCCTAGTGGAGCAAAAGCTAGTATGTCTGCAACCTTTCAAATAAATATAGGGTTTCAGCGCCTAGATTGCTCAGAAATTGCTGAATCATCTAGTTATTTGGTTCTTTATTGGTGCTCTTAAAGACCCCAAGTGGTTCCCAAGGAAGGGACCCCAAGACAAAAAAGCCCCAGGGAGCCTATGGTAATTTCTAGACTCTTGGCTTTGCAATTGTCTTGTTTTTTCCCTTCTGCTGTTTTTTTCTTTACTGAATGCCAAGAAAGTCCCCCACAGAATATGCACAGAATGAAGTCCTTACCATCTATAAACGGGTGCCCTGGTATCTGAATCTGTATCCTCTTTACCCAAAGAGATTTAGATTTCAAATCCAAGTTGAAATAAATACGTGCTAAGCTTTGAATGAGAACAGTAAGGAAAGATGTCTAATCTCTCTTCATAGTTGCCCTTAAGAAAAGATGTCAGCATAGCCTAGTGACAGCCAAGCTGAGTTCCAATACCTCCCCCACCAGGAGCTGGGAATGAAAGAGAGAAACAGTCGTACAGCTCTGAAGAAATATGGCTAGTGTCTCCCTCACTTCCTTGTCTTTGTAATATGAAGTCAGAAAATATGAAATGCAAACTTCAGCCATATTCAAGCTGCATGTGTGTATACTCAAAAAAAAAAAAGAAAATGAAAGTATTTCTCTTGTCATAGCAACCTGGATTCACCCACGATAAGTGTATGGTATGTGACTGTGGTCACTCTGAATTACTAGTTAAGCTCCCTCTAAATGTACAGTTTGTTCTACAGGACAAGGGCTGGGGATGACTTTAATGTCCTTAGAACAATCCAAGATTGGTTTCTACAATTTAACGATTTCAATACATATTTACTTACACTACAGAGAACCATTTTCATGTTTTGTTCTTCATATGTGAAAACCAACACGATGAGTCCCACTCTCCTGAAATGGGCAGCACAAGGAAACAAGGCACAAAATTTGAGTCTCCAGTTGTTCCAGATTCAAATCCAAAATAAATATTAGCATTAGTGCAATGTCCCTTGGCGTGTCATGAGACAAGGAAAAGGTCCTGTTACCCTGGCTTCTATTATTTATCATTTCTATACTTAAACTAGCCAAAATTAACAAAATGACACCTTAAAATACACAAGGCATAACGGTAAAGTCTAAATGAGACTGTGGTCTTGGCAGTGCTTGGTCAGTAGCTCAAACGTAACTATGCACCTACAGTACTTAACCACTCTGCAGCTCAGTTTCTCAGTCTGTAAAACGGAGGTAATGATGCACACCTTGCAGAACTTCTCTGAGCACTGCCTCTCCAGGACAGTGCCCAGAACACAGTGGCTGTCCAGGATATGCTGGCTTTCTTTCCTTTCATGAACTGATACCAAATGCAGATCCCTGCCTCTGGGGGCCTTAGAAAAGTAATTCAAGATGAAAAAAGAGAAAAGATTAAAAGCAATACAAAGTAGGATATGATCAATGCTAGTAGATGATAAATTGAGGAAATATTTCATCATTTGTTCATCTGTAAGCATTTAGAATTAAAAATTAAAATTACAACACACATAAGACTTACATTCAAATGTCACACGTACCATACCACATTTTAGCATAAGTAGAATTAATTTTACCTAGCAGATCCAGTCTTCACACATTGTGTAGACAAGAGGAAGAAGATTTTAGAGGAAGGATAAATAGTGTTTTGCAAACCCTTCCAATCTTTATAAAGCAATGAGATGGTTATTACTCCCACAGCATTGATGATATGAAATTTTTCTCAAGAAATCAATTTTCTATTTACAACTGTCTAATGTGACATCATGGTAAATGCTCTCTCTCTATATATATAATTCCAGACTGTGATATGACACAAAAACCCAGAGGAAAACCAAGTTAAAGGAATTAAAGAAGAAAATGATGGACGGAGCCTCAAGAAAAGTGGGGCACACTGAAGGCCGGCAGGGCCAACGCAGAGCTACCCCACCACACACAAATTGTCAGCTCTGCAGCACTGCGCTGCCACCACTGGGAAAGCCACCAAGGACCAACATTATTAGAGGAAACAACATGGGGGTGGGAGGAATAGCTCAGTGGTACAGCACATGCTTAGCATGCAAGAGGTCCTGGGTTTAATCCCCAGTACTTCCACTAAAAATAAATATATAAGTAAACCTAATTACCTCTTCCCACCAAAAAACAAACAAACAAAAACTGATGCTTAATTAATTTTTTTTTAGAAAGAATCAACATAAGATATGGCAACTAGCTACAAAGCGAGAAGGAAAAAAAAAGGAAAAGAAGATAAAAGACATAATTGTAAGGGCACTACAGGCCCAAAGAGGAATACTGTATTTCAGTAGCTATTCTGACCAGAGTAACTGTCCGTACTTCTCTATGTTTCGATGATTCTGTTCCTTCTGGGACGGAACTGGCAATAGCCCTTCAGAAGCATATCCAACCACTTGCTTTGGAGCCAGGTGCTATAGGTTCAGAAATACGGATACTGCCACCCACCCGCCCCCTTTTCTGGGAACATTTCCTAACCTTAGTCTTATCTCAGTCCCATGTGGAACCTTCTGATTTTCTCAAGAAGGGTGTGTATAAATTCTTAAGCAATTATCAAAGTAAAACTTGTTTCAATTCTTTCATTAAATTATTTGAAATGCATCATGCTCTGCCCATTTATGAAGGACTAGTGCAAGTTCCACTGGATGAGGAAAGGGATTTGTCTAATTTCCTGAGGCTGTGAATGTGTCATCAAAGGGTCTGATGATCTTTTCTGATTTCCAAGAAGAAGGACCAGGCCAATGATGCCTTAAAAGTATCTCATAACGGTGCAGCGTCTGAATCCTTCAAATTCTGAGCTAAGGTTTCTTCAGCTGATGGAAGGAGCTGAGTTTGTCAAGTGACTCCTCTGAGCTCAGTAAAAGTGGGCATAGACTGGCTCTTTCTATCCAGTCCTCAAAAGAGTCATTGAAACTACTTCTTGACACCTACTGACAAGAAAATATAGGAGAAGTAAAGAGGAGGAATTCTGAAGGCTATTAAAACTACCCATGAGCAGTTATTTCCAGTGGAGGGCAACTAAAGAGGTCTCCTATTCTGTGAACTGTTCAATAGTGGAATTTCCAATTAAATGTTCCTTCTTAGGATGTTCTTATCATTATTCTGTCATTTCAGATGCCTCTGGTAAGCAAAAGCTAATCTAATATGGTAGCCTTTATGTAAGTTTCTTTAGGTCACATGGAAGCAAAGTAATGCCTGGGTCCATTTACTCTTCTAGAGACTAAAGCATATGATATCACTTATATGTGGAATCCAAAAAAATGACACAAAGAATGTATTTACATAACAGAAACAGACCCACAGACATAGAAAGCAAACATGGTTACCAAAGGAGGAAAGAGGTGGGTGGAGGGATAAAATGGGAGTTTGGGAGTTGCAGATACTAACTACTATATATAAAATAGATAAACAACAAGGTCCTACTGTATAGCACAGGGAACTATATTCAGTATCTTGTAATAGCCTATAGTGAAAAAGAATATGAAAAGAATATGAAACCCTATGCTGTACACCAGAAACTAACACAACACTGTAAACTGATGATACTTCAATAAAAAATAAACAAAATAAAACAAAGAAGAAAAAAGTAAAGAAAAAAGCAAATATATAATAAAGAGAAGCAATATAGGAATAAGAAAATCGGGAATTCAAGGGAAAGAGGACAGAACAAGTTTAACTGGATAATTAATTAGAAGGCATTAATTTGGAGAACCCTTAATGAAAGGAAGGGCTAAAATGCCTTGGCATCTAGCCAGCAGGAGTAGGTCAAAGAGCTAGTGCTTTGGAGATGTAAAGTACACTGCCCTCAACTCTCAGTTGTGGCATTATTCTGCTTTTAGAAGGAAATTTGGAAAATCAAGTACTAATACATAAGATATGTAGCCACCAAGGGGTTGGAATAACACATAGGTTTGGAAGCTACAAGACCCTTAGATTGGATATTGTACTGAACTGGGTCCAACTGGTGGCTGCAATTTTGCTGTTCTATTCTGAGCTGGGCTAACATGTCCATAAATAAGAAAACACTCAAATTAAAACACAGAGAGAGCAAGCAAACTAAAGCTTTGTTCTTCAAATACCTCTCCTTAAAGCACAATTCTCAACCCTTGTAAGTATGAGGTCCTTTTAACACCCTGCCCCAAAATAGAGAGGAATCTAGTTTTAATTCATGAAGTCTCCAGGCAGTGCAGGTCTGACACACACTGCAATGACCCCAGAGGTCTGAGACCCCAGGTTGGGGAGAGTTATGTTGAGATATTTTTAAACTGGGCATATTCTTCCATAGCTTTCCCATTTAATGATATGAACTCAGTAAGTGGTTTTCTTGCTTGGATGAATTCGTCCTTACATTCTAAAATTCCTCCCATGAAGACACTGAAATAATTTTGCCTCTGAAAATACTATCTTTTCAAAAATCCCCTGAGTAGAGGGATTTGGGATGATTTATGGCAGCAACACTCATCTGAAGTAGTACATTGTCAAAGCATTTTTTAATATGAATAATGATACAGCTCTGTCTTTTTCAGTAACTCTGCCCTATAATAAACTATCACCACACTACCCACAGATAATGATATAACAATTTTTCCCAGCTATTCATATTGCTTAATATCTACAGACAAAAAGCGAATAGGATACCCACTGCTTAAGTTATTTTGCTGTCTGATGTCCTAATACACCAGCATACCCAGCTTGCAATTCTCAAGATCTTCTCAACTCCTCTATTAAAGGATGTTTTAATGTCCACTTTAACTTTTCAAAGACATGCTGTCTACTACATGTACCCTCTGAGGTACGACCTGAGATGGTAACTACACTGCCTCAACTTCCAGATGACAAGGGACCAGGTGACAGATTGACTTTACAATCTATTTATTAGAGGCGCATAAAATAGGCTTCCTGGTCTAGATCATGAGTGAGGTAAGTCTAGCTATTTTGATGCCATCTGTTCCAATTTCATGCCTTACCACTTTTATAACCAAATAAGAAAGCTGATAAGGATTTCTGCTTTTCCTTTTCCATATAGGGCAAAATTTTCAGAGCACCGAGCCAAAACATTTTTTTGTATGTGACTCTCCTGGAAGACAAATAGGAGTCTGAGTTCAAGCACACAAAATGAATACTCTTAACACACACACACACACACACACACACACACACACACACACGTGTCCCACTTATAAGCTGCTAAATCTGGAACATTCCTAACAGGAAACAAAAACAAAGCTGATGAAGGAAGAGGGCTAACAGGGAAAAAGGCTGTAGCCAAAGGCTGCATCTGCCCAAGCAACCGGGTCACACTGGCAGGTTTTGTAAGACGGGTGCTTAGAATTCTGCATGACAGCTGCACAAAGCTCTCCAGCTTCACTTTCCTGCCTCAAAAATAGCAGTTGCTCAGGGTGTAATAGATCCCATCCCTGGGAAGTAACACTGTCTTATCCTTGAAAGACTGGAGGGCAAACTCCAATCCCATCTTAAAAATACCCTAACCCAAGTCTTCTGTTCAGCGTCCCTTACATGAAAAATCCCCAGAGGAAGAGGAGATGAAAGCAGGTTCAAAACTTTCTCCTTTAAAACCTTGGGAGGTCATTTAGGTGCCCTCCAGCATTTAAGAAAGCTCAATCCATTAGTTTTCAATGACAGGTCTGGTTCCTTTCCAATTCATTTCAACTCAACAAAATTTCAAGTAACTCAGAAGCTGTAAGATTATTTACAAGTTGTTAGACACACAGAAAGACTCTAGTTCTTGCTGAAGGTTGAGTTTTGAGCACTGAAGTCACCCACCTACACCACCAATCCAAGGTGGAACTCTTCTTGCGTCTTATAAAAAAGCAAGACAGGAACTGGAAGGTACAGTTCTTTTTTAGCTTGTGATATTCATTACTTGTCCACTAGCAAGGGTCTCTTTGGCATTTCAACCCCTCTCCTATTTATTACCCATTGCACAATCAGCCTTGATTATCAACGTGGCCAGCGTAGGTGGCATCCCAAATTATTCAAATTACTGCCATCTTAAGTGTCAAAGGGGGAAACTTCCTCTTCCTGAGCTAATTAACATACTCTTCCGTCATTCATTTAAATTGCATTTTTCTGCCTTAAATGTCAAGAGTCTACATCTTATGTGGAAGCAGCAGTTCAGAAGATTTCCCTATTGCATTTCTTATTCTTCTCTGTTCTTACTTTCTGAGAACGGTTTGAACCATTCCATTTTCTATTTTTCTTAAACAAATAATATCTGGGATGATAAGCCATAAGAAAGACAGACTTCTCCATCTTTAACAGGAGCAGAAGCATGCTCAGAGAGGGGAAACTGCCTGCCCAAGATTTCAGGGCTAAGGAAGTATCAGATCAGGATCTGAAAAAAGGCCCGTCTGGCCACTGCTCTTTCCTGCCCAACAACCCCCAACACACATACACATACAATCCTTTCCCACTGAATTCTGTTAATGTCACCATCTTTCTCTTTGTCATCCAAACACTAATCCTTCAGCTTCCCCTAAATCCTTCCAGCTACACTGAATCAGTGGTTCAAGTATTGGTTCTCCTTCCACAAGTTCTGGGTCCCTGGTCTCCATCTCCATCTCACCTGCTCTATCTAGGTCCATCCCCCAGCATCCTCATCCTAACTCGCCTGCTTCGTTTGTGTCTCTCTCTCTGCCCCCGTGTGCCTCCAATCCACTCTGCACACCACAGTGCCTCCAGACAACTCTACCAACACCATGGTTCTCATAATGATGCCAAGCTGCTCCTATTTTTACAGCAAAGCCTGACTGCCCAATGAATAAAGTCCAAGCTCCTTCCCCAATGTTCACAACTATTCAAAATCTGGCTCCAAATGTCTCTCCTCCATACAACCAACTCTCCAATCAAATGAAAGTGTGTACAGTCCCGGGCCTCTGCTGATGCTGATGGACCCAGCTGGAACTCCCTTCTCAGCACAGGCAAGACTGTAGCTAATTCAAATGAGCTCTCCCATGATATCACAAACCAGGGGGACATCTCCCTTGTCTGAACCTCACAGCACTCTGATCCCTCAGAGCTCTCGCCATACTATCCCTGGCATTTTCATTTCTTCTGTAAATTACTTACTTCTCCCACTCACGAAAGCAGCGAGTCAGTGTTTGTTTCACATGTGGGTCCATCGGTGGCAACACGTTAGGCACAGAGCAAGCACTCACACTTCTTGTTCCGATGAGTGTATTCGAGAATCACAAAGCCTGACTCCCTCTATTGGAGCATATTGATTCTCAAAGCCAAGCACAGTCTTACACACATCGGCCAAAAGTAAAAGTTAGAGAGGTAGGAGAGAGACACTTGGTCATCCTGGGATAATCCGAATAATCATAAAACACGTTAAAATGGAACAGTTATGGGGATGTATCCAGCAGGCGGGAAAACTGAGTTTAATGTTCCTGGGTCCGGATAAAATTCCTAAGCAAGATGGAGGTAGGGGGTGGAGGGTGTTCTGGGTGAAAACTGATTGCACAATGGGCCCCTTGACCAGAAACCCTGGTATGCAAATAGCTAAACCACTGAACAAATACCTTTACATTCCATGGAAAAACAAAGTGCTCAATCATAATTAGATTATACTGGTCATTAAAATATAGTTTCAGCTACACTCAGAGCAATCTTAAATGGAGGAGAATCTCAGCATTCATCAGTGATTCAACAGGGGAAACAAGGCTACGGGATACGTGAGTTTTCAATCATGCTTCAATCCGGTTTCTCTTGCACATGTCTTCCCGTGCTTGCCTCTGTCCCAGCACATACCCATTCTTCAAAGGCAAGACAGAAGGGCAGCAGTTTACAGTCCTGAAGGGAAATGGAAGAGGTTCAGGTTTCACGCTTTTGTTGTGTGTGGGGTTTTTTTGTTTTAAGTCAATTTTTTCCTTCTTAAAATTTAGAGATGGAAAATCCATTAGGTAATTATGGCCAACCCAAGAGACCAATTCAAGCTCATTCCCCACAGTTCACTCTCCAGCAATTTTCCAGTCCACTTCCCTGGGGAAATGCTAAAGTTGTCTCCCCAACAGCCACTTTCAAATTTAGCCCCAACCTAGTACCACTGTAAAGCTTAAACTGTAAACTTTATAACGAGATCTGAGTTGAAATTGCAAACAGCTATAAAAACCAGGACCTCTTGCTCTTCGCAAGGGGGCAAAAGAATCCTAGGCACAAACGGGAAAGGTCTTATCAGATTTTCAGGCATTTCTGAGTTAATCTCACCCTAGGGGCTCTCCTCAGCAAGCCTCCACACCTGGGAATTTATTTCTTGCTGTTGTCATTTTCAGGAGAAGTGACAACAATCTGAAGCTAGGGCGTGAGGTTTTTATTGGAATTTTACTTTAAGTCGACACCAGAATGGTCAAAATCAGGCTACAGTTTTCTAAAACTCAAAAAGTTAGTAAAAGAGAGAAGCAAAATTTGCTCGCAAACCTAGGACCTGCTGCTAGTGTTACAAAAAGCCTGTTTCCCAAGGGCTACGATTAGATAATTTATGGCTTAACTGTGCTCACGAGTACAGCACTGGTACAGGGCAGATCTGGGTTCCAATCCTGGCTCCACAATTGATTAACTATATAATATAAGTGACGCCCTAATTTGTTTCTTAACTATAAAATAGGCATAGGAATACCTACCTCAGAGAACTGTGATGATCCTGACACAACACATAAAAAAATGTTCAGCACAAAACACCCTGTGGCCCAGAGCAAACCCACCATAAACGCTGATAATAAAAGACATGAATTACTACGAAACCCAAAAAGACCCACAGCACCTTACACTTAGAAAAGGCTTGATTCACACATACCAAGTGACACCTGGTTTTTCTTTTGGTTTGCACTTTGAGTTTCTAATCCTCTATCTCCTTTTTGTTTATCTCCTTGTTTCTTTGTGATATTAACAATCTTAGGTTTGGAGGGATTCCTTTATCTTACGACTGATCGTGTTTTATAATCTTTACAAATGAGTCCCTACAACCTTGCTCTGTTGGAAACTCCTTGACTATAAATTCCAAACGTTTCAAGCATTCCTCTGGTGCTGGGGGAAACCACAAGTGTTTTAACAGTGTGTGTGAACTAACCGTGCACCCTTCCCAGGTGGTCTCCTCTGGATGCCCCTCTTTCCTCCCGGAGCAACGTGCCCCGCTCCATGAAGGATCTATCTGCCACACCGACACCTGGATGCCACATCCTTTCAAAGTGAAACTGAGAGAGAAACTGACAGCGAAACACAACAGCCAAAGATATGCAGCATCATGGAGCCTCGGGGACAAAATTTACCCATTATCACACTTTCATATCCAGACAAGAAAGACAAGATTCTGTATTTGGTAGATCAGTTTTTCACAAAAGTTAAGGGTATTGACATCAGCACTCAACATTCTAGTTTTACTGTTGACCTTTGAACAACATGGATTTGAACTGCATGAGTCCACTTGCTTATTTTTTTCAAGAGTAAACACTACAGAGTTACATGAGCCACAGTGGTTTGAATCTGAGGATGCAGAACCTCAGATACAGAGGAAATGTAGGCATCACATATACAGAGAGAGAAGTTATACATGGATTTCCCACCGCACAGGGTGAGTGTCCCTGACCTCCAAGCTGTTCAAGCGTCAACTGTACTTGTTTTTCTCTGCTGTAATGGGGTAGATGTCACCACCATACTTCAATTGCTTGGGCAATGGACGCCTTCTCACACACTCCTGACATCGTTATGATAGTAAAGGCCCTGTTTGTAACTAGCGACAGTTTGAGATACACATGGCAGTGGAATTTCTCCCTCATTAGTCTTAGAGCACCTGCATTCACACTCACCCCACCCTTCTTGAGCATTCACTATGTGTCCAGCCCCACATCCACAGTCATAAAACTCTAGGAAGTGCAGGATGCTACTACTATCGCCTGTTTACAGAGGAGGACGTTAAGGCACAGAAAGATTAAATTCTCGAAGTCCTAAGAGCTGGGAGTGGCAGAGACAGACTCAATCCAGAGCACCAACGTTGGTAACTACTCTAGTAAACTGTCTCCTTGGTATCCAAGATGCCCACAACAGCTCCTTTTCACTGATAAAAATGTAAAAATCTGATGTTTTCAGTATTCATTCATTCATTCAGTATGCTCTTTTCATGAAGTTTCTGTCCAATGGCAGGGACTGTACAAGATAGTTGAGGTTCCAGTCATAAAGAAGACAAACACTGTAGCTGCCGACAAGGCAGCTACTGAGAAATTTTTATTTTAAAAACCTTAATATTAAAATTTATCCAAAGAATGAATACAATTACCAAAGAAAGCCGTAAAGTTAAAAATTATGCAGGCAATTAATTAAAGCCGGGAACATTGGTACCAGCCCGGGAGGACCTTGTGAAAGGCTATATAGCAGAGGGCCCCATCCTGGTCTGGAGGACCAGGGAACACACATCTCTGATGTGGTTGATGGGGCCATTAACTCGAGCTAACTTTAGCTGCAGCGTCTACAAAAGCAAAGTGGCCACTGGATTTGTTTCTGCAACATTTGGATTCCTGATTCCAGCCCCGTGGAACTGTTCAGCCAATTGCTTTTTTTTTTTTTTTTTGAATAATACAAGATGGCTGCAAATAAAGGTTCAAAATGTTAACCTTCCTTCCACCTCTGGCTGTCTATGTATGCATAAGTTTCTATAAAAATTCAATAGAGTAACATGTCATCAAATGCTTTTTCTAGCCCTAAAATCTCAAGTAGTTCTCTGTTGTCTAGCCTGGGATCCACCACTAGTTTGGAGTTTATCTAAGACTCCTCCCTACGTAAGGATTTGATGTATTGCTTTAATATATTTATATTGCAATGCCCTGTTTTTCTCAATTGCTCTGTGAACAGGGTTAATATTTCTAGCCATTGGGATCACAACTGTTTGAAACTTCCCTTTTACACTATGTCCTTTAAAATCTTTCTAAAATGCATTATTAGAATGTTTTATCTTAGTAACAGTCTGGTGAGTAAAATAAAACTGATCTCTGTCTAACTCAGGATCTTGGATCCTTCTGGGAGATTTTTCAGGATATCAACATTTCTTAAATCTTGTCCCCTTGCCCATATTTGGATGCAGAATGGGGCCCTTGGTGCAGAAGAGATGGTGTAGTTATAATAGATGACAGTGAGCAGGCAGAGTTGTTGGATTTCCATTTTGCCTCCACTTTCCATCTCTCAGCAAAAAGCACAAGTACTAGGGAGAAAGGACCAAGGGATAATGTAAGAACCCTTAATCCAGAGCCCACCCAAAGTATGGGCCCTCTTCCTCTGCAATCAGAGAACTGTGCTTTCATCTACTTCAAATCTGGAGCATCCATGGAGGATTTCAGTGTCCAAAAAGGATGCCACTGCTTTAAGTGGTTAGAAACCTACCAACACCCGACTGGAATTAGTTCAAGTATCCAAACCCAAACGAATTAAATCTCACAGTGATCTAGGAATTTGCAATGTGATCTCTTCAGTCCCAAATTCATCAGTAGTTGAAGACTGGCAATCTTTCATAAATCCCTTCCAACTTGAGATTCTATAACTCAATGAATCTGTTGTCACCCTGGACCACTTACCTTGGACATTTCTGCAGTGTAAAAAAAAAAGCCTCACAAAGGCTGACTTTCTTAAAAGCTGTCTCTTAAAAAAGGTACTGGGAAGAAAAATATGGCTAAATCACAGTTGCAATTTAGTGGTTCTTCCCGTCTAAGAATGGTATTACTTCACATTAAAAGAAAACTGAGTTACTATAAAGAAATGTTCTCTATAAATCCCCAGTCCTGAATAATTACCCTTAAGCTTTCCAGTTGGTTTCTTTTCCAAAGAGCTAATAAATACGTCCTAGGTGCCCTTGGCAAGCAAAAGCACCAGGTCCTATCACATGGAAGAAAAACTCTGAGCAGAAACCAAGGAAATAAGCAGGGAAAACCAGTAAGAATGAAGGGCAATGCTGTTAACTATGAAGTCAGTGTTTCACGTGACAGGTTTAAATATACCAAGGAGAGGGCAGATCCACTGAAGAGAGTGCCCTGCAAGAATAAAAGGAACCAAATCTGAAGTGAATTGGTGGGAAAAAGGGAAGCGGAAGCTGGAAGCCCTCCAGAAGATGGGGGAGGGGAAGAAAGGGCACAGCCCTCTCACGGTGTGATAGACCAATTTTGCTCCCCCTGAATGGATGTGTTACCCAGATCTGCTCAGCAACATGGAACCGGGAGGAGATGCTTCAGCATTACAGGGAGAAACTTGGCCATATTTGTGAAGGTCCTGCCCAGGGCCACTCACTGTCCAAAGGGGATAAAAGACGTATCTCCAGGATGCTCCCTGGGCAGTGGAGGAGGGGTGACTTAATCTGTGCAACAAGTCCAGGTGCCTGCAAAATACTGCTTGATCCCAGTAAGAAGGCAGCAGTAGAAGGAAAATATGCAATCATTTTAGAAGAGCAGGAGGTACTTAGGTTTACGTGCTGATCTCAGAGTGACAGTCGAATCCCCTGGAAAAAGAAACATGGAATGTTTGTTACTTTCTCCTCCCTCCTCAAAGTTCTCTAGGACAGGAGAGGAGGAGGGAGGTGATGAAAAGATGCCTTCCAGTAGATTCCTAGTGGGGGTTCAGAGACAGACAATTGCTTACTGCTCCTGGAAGATTTCCCTGTTACTTGTTGATTCTTTGCCAAGGAAATGGCCCAAGTCAGCAGGACCTAGGAACCTGAAGTGTAGACCCCCCGAGACACTAATGCCCAGCCAGATTTGGGATCCCAAGCTTAGGAAACAACTTTCACACCAGCACACAATTGTGACAGTCTCAACTGTATGGAGCTTAGAAACTGTGAAAGGAAAGGAAAGGACACACAGTTCCAAAGCTGTGCTTGCAGCCAAGTAAATTCTTTGAGGTGTTCAGTGACTTGATTTAGAGGGAGGCTGTTCTCCCCTTGATGTCATCTCAAAGAAGAACCAAAAGTGCAGGATTCCAAAGAAATGGTCACCAAGTTCTAGGCCAAGTCCTACAGCTGTTTAACTGTGTCACTTTGCAGCAATACAGTTGGGTAGTGTGGCTGAGAGGGTCCCAGAGGGCAGTTGGGTTGGATTCCATGTGACCGACCCAGCGCTGACACAGACATACGACTCAGGAGAGAGCTCTCAAACCCAGGGACTGCACAAAAAGTGGGTCTTGGGCAAACTAGCTAAATTTCTTTTCTGCATTCTTTTCTCTGGCATGTTATTCCTTTCCACAGACAAGCAATTCCCCAGGGGCCTTCCAGAAGCTCCATCTGGCCAAGTGGCTTCTGATATTTCATAAAGTGATAACTGTTAAAAATAGAGTCATATACAACCCAAATAAACTAATCACATTTTAAAAAGTAACCAGTGAATTACTTAGGTGGGACTTTCAAGTTTGTGAAAGCAAAACAGGAGGGAAGGTTTTCCAAAGTAAACTGACAGCACTTTGAGCACATCAGTGTGTTTGGGTATACGATCTTTCCAGCTCATTGGCAATTCAAAATGGATAAAAGCAAATCCAGTCAGTCTTGGTTATTAGATATTTTTCCTCTCAAAAAACCATCAATGTCCTGAGGGTAAGACCTTGCCTGTCTTGTTCCCCGTGTATCCCTGGCAGCTTCAGAAAGCCTGGTGCAAAGTAGGCACTCAAATTTCGTATTGATTCAACAAATTAAATTAAAAAGCCACTTTAAATTATAAAATATAATCTGTGGACCAGCCCCCTGCAGATTCATCTTTTTAAAGTTAGATTTCTATTTTGATTAATACTCAAATATGAATTCCTTAAGCACCTCGCCCAAGAAGTAAAAGGTAAGGAAACTAGGACAGAAAAAATATCTGGTTGTGGAAAATCTACCATCAGATCATCACGAGGTAATTTTACTTCAGTAACTTCATTAATTCATTTCTATTATTTTAAGAATTAAGTACCTGCTTGTCTGTCTAAATTGTAAATTCTAAATGTTCCTAATGAAATTAAGATGAATAACTGGATAAATGCAATTAGTATAACATGGTATATTCTACAGTTTTTAAAGAAAAAACTGTGATCACCAAGATACTTTGTTTCCATTACTTACTATGTGTGGAACCATCAACGTTAGCCTCCCTCAGGCTCCAGTTCCTCCTCTACAAAGATGAAAGACAGCAAAGGCCCCCGGGGCCAGAGGTGAGGAAGCTGACATGAGACTATCTATACAGTATTGGCTTTTGATTAACAATGATGCTAATTTTTATGCAACTACTTGAAATGTATTTCATTTCGGTTTTTAGGATTCTAGTTTATGGGGAATTTCTCTGGATCTGTATATTAACCAAAACGGTCTCAAGGCAACACCACATGTACTGTAGAATGTGACTAATCCACAGTAAATGTGGCTATCTTTATCACATCCCTTCACTGATAAGACTTTTCGTAGCAACATTGTGAGAATTAATGTCAGTTTCCTAAACTAGTGCAAAAGACACACGTATGCCTGTGAGATCTGTTTGCAAACTCCGTGAAGAAAAGACAGCCATTCCCAGAACATTCCATGTCCTCCTCCCGCCTCATCCTCACAGAGAAAACACCAGCAATGGCTCTGACTCGCCACAGTGGAAACTGGTTCACAGCCCCGCTTCTCAAGCCTCAACTGTTTCGCTCTTTCAAAGCACTGTCCCTTCAGAATAAGCCTCTTCTCACATGTGAGGGTTTAGCAGCCTGGAGTTCTTCAGAAGTCAGCTCTATTAATTACCGACAACCTCAATTGCAGTTTTTGCTTTCTTTTTTTCCCTTTTGATGTATTAAACTGGCTGTCAGAAATTAAATTAATTCAGAAAGGAATGACTGAATACCTCCAAATTAAATCAGCTGTTAAAGAATGCCTGGAATACGATTTTTTTTTTGTTGCTAATGCTGAACTACCAACCTACAAAGTAGAATTCCTCATTATTTAAAAGGACAATGGGCGTTAATATTGTATAACTGCACAGGCCTTTCTAGAAGAGCCTCGCCTGACTGGTTTATATTATAAAAAAAACACTTAGACGCCAAAAATAGAAAGCTATCCCTTCAAGGTTCACATCCTAGTTTGCATCAGTAAATAAGAAAAAAATGAATATTTTAGGACTCATCCGTGAAACAAGAATTTTAAATGTCATATAACTGCTTTATATTATAATCAAAAACACTTCGGTGCTAAAAATAGAAAAAAAATTCTTACAGTATTTGAATATCAGTTGGTAGCCAGAAACAATAAGAAATGGATGTTTTAGGATTCATCCATAAAACAGGAATTTAAAATGTCCATTGCCGAGAGAACAATGAACTTTTTTTCATGAAACTAATAACACTAAACTTCAATTTCTAAGATTCATAAATTTGAAAATTTTAGGAGCAGAAGAGATCACAGGTATCAACTCTTATTCTACTGCAGACATGTAAAAGGTAACCCTCCAAGGCAGATGCAAATCTATTCTATCCTGTACCAGGATTATGGATTTGCAATCAGGTGGGAATATCTGTTGTCATTGCAAGGGTGGCATTTCATTACATAATTAATACTGAATCTTGTTCTTGGTTGTGAAGTCCCTCCAGCTGCTCTAATGACTTCCTTGTGTGCAAGGTGAGAGTTTCCATCAAACCCAGGAGGACTGACTGCGAGCATGCCAGGTTTTTACAAGGTGTTTGCATTGCTTTTAAATCTGGTTCATCATAATGACACTGTCTTTTGATGCTTTTTTCTCTTGCATATGAAGCTGAAAGAGGGAAGATGAAGTTCTTTGTTGCTGTGATTCAAGTATCAATCTTTTCCACTACTCTCAGTCTACACACACAAAAGCCAAGAAGCCTCTTAAAAGAGGGTGATTTATGAACTTGTAAAACCCAAGAAGTCAATCAATATGTAATGAAGTAAAGAGAAAAAGAAAGAAAAGCAGGCAGGTGTGACAGACCAGTTGGTCGATGGCAATTACTGACACGTCTGGATTGAAAGCATTCAGTTCACTTACGAAGACCTCCAATTCTGATAAACACTGACTGATGAGTGAGAGACACATTTCAGATTGCACGTGTCTCTGCGTTTTCACTTCTCCTAAGTCACAGGTGGTGGGTCTGTACTTACAAACACAGGCTGCCTTGTTCCAACCTCCCATTCCCCCTCTGATCATCATTTTCATCTCAATTTTTCCCTGCAAGTTCAGCTAAGGTGATGATGTTTCTTTCCAGAATGATGTAGCTGTGAAAACGTTCCCATATTTCCTGAGCTAAATGCAGCAGGTACTGTAACTTGCTTTTAAATCACAAATAAGTACTCTAAAATACCTACCACACCTTGAAATTCAGCCTGAAAATGCTAAAGTGCTTAAATCTAGATGGCCAATTCGCAATGTGGCACAGAATTCGGACTTTAGGATATTCGAGTCCAGCCCCTCACCAGGTCCCTAATTAGGTACACAATCCTGAGAAATTCAGTAGCCCCATCTGAACCTCAGTTGATCTGTTAAGAAAGAAGATTAAATCAGATTCACTCTAAAGTTTCTTCCAGCCCTCATGCTCCATGATTTTTACATCTTTTCTGGCTCACTAACGGAGCTGTGGTGTTAGAATTTATTCTATGCCTCAAGAATTGTCTATCTCGTAAATGTTAGTTGAACACCAAACTACATGCCTTACCAACATTTACGTGGAAATGTCACTGTCATCCAGTCAGTCTTGAGATCTTATATTTGTCTGCCTAGTGCAATCACCGTAGTTTCTCTTTTTTCCAACAGCTCTTATTTCCCACCATAACAATACAAATAAAGTTGGGGGAGAGTTTTAAAAGAAAATTTTCTATTTGTTTTTGATGTTTTAGTTCTGAAAATACTGATGGATGTCAAGTACACGGTAAATTTTTCTACTTGGATTTAGTCAAAGGGCAAACTTTTATACATTCCAGCAAAATATAGGGTATTCACACCATCTGACAGCTACTCTAATCATCTTTCTCCAACATTCACTACCTTTCCTATTCATATCTTTCCTTTGGTGATTCCAAACTGGAGGGAAAATATGCAAAGGGTAATGACATCTGTATGAGATGTGAAATCTAGTGTGAGATGTGATGATTCAAATACTAAAAAATGATACACTCTTTCAATTCATTTCCTCTGATTTTTCAACTGATACATGAGAGTATGAGATATAAATCAAGCCACTGCTATAAAGAAAGAAAAAGCTTCAAAAGCAAAGACAAAATAAAAGCAGTCCTCTTTTCTGTAAGTCAAAGAAAATGGCTGTATAGAAAAAGAGGGAAAAAAGGGAAGGATTGGGACAATGGGGAGATACTCCTTTTGAAGTATGAATCCTCTGTCGTGAAACCATTTCCTCATTTCATTGAAACCCTTTTTAAATTTTCATTTAAATGTTATTTTTATTTAGTTTATTAAGTTATCATATGTGAGCTTGTATTTTTCTTTAATAGGAAGGGATCCAGTTCCTTTTGAGAGGG
Organism: Vicugna pacos; assembly: GCF_048564905.1. Classification (NCBI taxonomy): domain Eukaryota; kingdom Metazoa; phylum Chordata; class Mammalia; order Artiodactyla; family Camelidae; genus Vicugna; species Vicugna pacos. The sequence continues at coordinate 12,851,378 of NC_132996.1, forward strand.
TAATCTGCAACCAAAAGCTTGAATATAAAAGACAAGTGATAAATGCTGGAGAGGGTGTGGAGAACAGGGAGTCCTTCTGCACTGCTGGTGGGAATGTAATTTGGTGCAGCCACTATGGAAAACAGTATGGAGAGTTTCCCTAAAAAGCTAAAAACAGACTTACCATATGATCTAGCAATCTCATTCCTGGGCATATTATCTAGAGAAAACTCTAATTTGAAAAGATACAGGCACCTCAATGTTTATAGTAGCACTATTTATGAAAGCCAAGACATGGAAGTAACCTAAATGTCCACTGACAGAGATTGGATAAAGAACATGTGGTGTATATAGATTTACAATGGAATACTACTCAGTCATTAAAAAGAATGAAATAATGTCATTTGCAGCAACATGGATGGACCTAGAAATTATCATACTAAGTGAAGCAAGTCAGACAGAGAAAGACAAGTATCACATGATCTCATTTATATGTGGAATCTGAAAAAAATGAGACATGAACTTTTTACAAAACAGAAACAAACTCACAGACACAGAAAACAAACTTATGGTTACCAAAAGGGAAAGGTGGAGGAGCGATAAATTAGGGGTTTGGGTTTAGCAGATACAAACTACTATACATAAAACAGATAAACAACAAAGTCCTACTATATACCAGAGTCAACTCTATATTTAATACCTTTTAATAGCCTATAATGAAAAAGAATATGTGTGTGTGTCTCTCTCTATATATGTGTATATATATACATATATAAAACTGAATCACTATGCTGTATACCAGAAACTAACACAACATTGTAAATCAACTATACTTCAATACAAAAGTAAACAATGAAACTTAACATGTTTATATGTTATAAATAAACAAACAAAAGACAAGAGAGTCCAGGTATTTTACAACAGAGAGGCTTCTCCAAAGAAGTCAACCACAATACAGACTCCAAGTTCCCAGCCAATGTTCACCGATGCCTAACAACTAGTAACGCTTGGTAGGGAGAAAGTGTTCTCTTTTATAGAAGAAACTGGAAAATCACTCCCTTCTGATTTGCAAGGAACAGTCAGAGAACCTCAAGCTACCAACAGAGAGGCACCCTAGGTGTATCTCTCTTTATGCTTCTGCCAGAAGGGAAAAATGAGGAGAGAGTGAAAATGGGTGGTGAATTACCTTCGCAGTCACAGAAGAGGGACATCATGCCAGGTGAGGGCAGAAGCAGACAAAAAAGTAAGAATTGGGGAGCCCCACAAAGATCAAAGGAAGACAATTTCAGAGCTCAGCCACATGGAAGAGGAGGCAGGTCTCCCTACTGTGGCAAGAGCTTCCTCCTCTCCTGCCATCACCTTACGTGACTCCAAGGTCAGCCCCACTAACCTAAACATACTCAGCTCAATCCCCCAATTCTATTTCAGAACATAATTCCACAATCACACCCCAGGCTTCCATCATTCCCCGGAATTGTCACATCTCTGAAATCACTAAGAAATCCCAACGTCTCTAATAATTTCCAGTCCTCTTCAACCCCCTTTCGTTTCCCTCTAAACTTGCTCTTTATCTTCACCAAGACTTCAACCTCTAACAAAGGTATTACTTTTGGTCTCATTTCCTTCTCCACTTTGTTTTCCTTAATAATCCCATTTACAGGCATCTTAAATCCTATCACTTCATGCCTTTCTGACCAATATCTCTTGCCCACCTACAATTCTGAATTACCCCCCCATCTGTACATTTTCTACATTTCCCAGGCTGCTATAGACCACAGGAAAGTTCCAAATAACAAGATGACATGTGCACACTTATGAATGAGTGTCCATCTCAGCAGAGTTCTCAGTGGTGCTTTGTAAACTTGCTACTTACCTCTGCTATACTCCCTGCCTCACTGCTAACTCCAAACCATGACCAACTTCCTTAAAATCCCAACTTTTCCCACAATCTCTTCACTCTAGTGTGGCTTCCAATCTTTCCAAGGAAACAAAGGCTATGGGTTGGAAAGTATCTTACTTTCCCTTCTTGGGATGGAGTGATCCTCACTACTCTTGTTTTAGAGGGAGCATTTCCTTTCTCCAGTCCAGGGCAATCCCTGCAGGCTGCCTTAATCCCATCCCACTCTGTTTCCTTTGAGAAATGTTCTCCATTAATAATCTCTTCTGTCTTACATTTTCATCTGCTCCCTTTTCAGTACCTGCTGCACAACTTGCAGGGCACCATTTTCTGAGGATACCATACATTTGCAGCCCAGGCTCCTGTTTCTACTGGTCCTTTCCTCTCTGCCTATAAACATACTTGTTTTCCTCTTACCTTTAAAAAAAAGCTCTTGGACCCAATTTTCTCCTTAAGCTTAGCCCCAATCCCCTCCTTTCCTTCGCTGCCAAATTTCTTGAAAGAGTATTCAAAATGTGCTGCCTCTACCTCTTCCTTGTTTTAGCCCACTGCCAGCTGGCAGGCTTCCCTCCCCACCACTCTATTCAAACTACTCAGTCAGCAGTGGTCATTACATCCTAACTGCCAAATCCAATGGCCTCTTTCAGCATTCATCCACTCCAGCATCCTTAATTGCCCTGAGACAATAGATGAGGGTGATTTGGCTTTCATTCTTGAAAATCTCTGATTCTTTGGCTTGGGGGATACCCTCCTCCCCTGGGTCTTCCACCACTGCTAAATCACTCTTCTTCTGCCCAATTTTTAAACCTGGATGTCCTCAACTTTCATCTTTTTACACCCTAGAGCAGCAGTTGGAAACTGAGGCTGGCCCATGGGCCAAACTGGGTCAGTATCCTGGTTTTTGAAAATAAAGTTTTATTGAAACATAGCCAAACTCCACTTATTTACATACCACCTGTGGCTGTTTTCAAGCTGCAAGGGCAAAGTTGAGCTGTCCCAAGAGACAGGACAGCCTACAAAGCCTAAAATATCTACTGTCTGGTCCTTTACAAAAACATTCACAGATCCCTCTCTAGAGAGTCCACACAGTGGCTCCCAAAGTGTGGTGTCAGATGAGCACCACTGACGTAAATGGAAACTTCTTGGGTAAACGGTCCTGGAGCCCCCAGCTCAAACTTATGCAACTACAAATTGTGGAGTGGGGCACAGGAATCTATGTGCTACAAACCCTCCCAGTGATTCTGATGCCTACTACAGTTTAAGGACCTTAGGTCTACACAGTGACCCTGGGCAATCTCCAGGGCTTCAAGTCCCACCCATGCATGTGGTGACTGACTCTTGAATCAAGCTCTACTGTGTCTAAGTATTTTCAATGAACTCCCAAATATTCCCTCCTGGAGTCTCATTCTGTCATTCAACAAACCTTTTCTCAACACCTTCTATAGGATGAGCTGTGATCTGTGCAGGAGTTGGGCGGACAGATGAAAATATGTCTCATGTGATATTTGGGATATACTTATTCTAAAGACTTGTGGGTTACTCAAATTGAAATTCAAATTTAACTGGTAATCTATATTTTTACTTACTCCATCTAGCAATCCTGCACAGTGAATATGAAATCGTTTTTACCCAAGAGTAGAATAGACTTCAGTCAGGGAGCCGATGATATAAACAGTACAAAACAATATGACTATCTCAAACTCTCACATTTCAAAAATCTCCCTCCCCTCTTCCTATGTCAGTTAACAGCTGCAAGGTCTTTTTGGGCTAAGCTACTTCAAAGGCCTCTTCTAAATATCCCCCCAAAGAGGTTCTGATCCCAGATTTGAGGGAAAAGTTGTAAGGCAGAGAGGAGCAGTCTAACCAAGGGTGTGCATAAGAAAATGTTGTCATATGAATCATAAGGGAACGATAAGAAAGGCATTATATACACTTGGCTGCTCATTTCTTTAAACTCTGATCCTTATCAATCGTTATACATAATGAGCAGTAACATGGTTGATATTTACTATTTTAAGGCATTTTAATAAAGATTGGATCCATAGTTTTAAAAAATGATACCCAGTGAAAAGTTCACGGTTTGGAATCTGGATCTAAAATTAAAGTCCTTGGCTTATAGTTCAAACCACAAACCAAAGCCTGGTGGCTCATCTGGTAGCATTTTACCCTATTAGCATGCCCAGGATCCAAGAAAAACTCTTTAACTTTGGGTTTGCAAACACAGATGACAACAGTGAGTGTGGAACATTCTATTAACCAGCAACCTTTGCAGTAAGAAAGTCAATTTCTGATTTTGGGGGGTAATTTTTCTAATGTGGTCTTTTCCCTTAATTTTGTAAGTGCTTTTCCATGTCATTAACATGTGCAATACAAGACAATTTGGAGAATTCAGAGCAGCACAAAAGAAAAACCCCTTGTTTTTCTAGTTAAAAGAAAAAGTTAATTTCTAAAACAATGGATACAAAACATTTGACCTACTAATTTTTTTTTTTAATTTTGACAGTTTTCTACTTAGGAAAAAAGCCAATTTCTTAAAACACAGAGCTATCCAAATTTTTTTTTTTTAAATCAGGGCTTCCGGCAAAGAACATTTCCATCTAACTCTCAGCAAACTCATTTTTAAAACTTTCTCCCAAAGCCCCAGAAGAAAATTTACCGTTATGATAATTCACCCAGGCCTGAAAGCATCCCATTAAATCATCTGGGCTAATGAAAACAACGACAGCAGAGACAAACGATATTCAGACTTTATCTCATTTGCGCTACATTCTCTTTCACTTTGTCTCCTTTTTTTATTTTATCCAATAATGGTTGATTTCAATTCAACAGGTTGCACATTCAACATCTGATTTAGGTGGAAATATTAAGGCCATAGAAAAGGGGTGGCTTCCAGGCACCAAAATAACCTACAAATCAAATGTAATTATTCCTGGATTTCAAATTGGTAGCATTGTTTCGGTAAATCAAAATTTACAACTCATGGCAGGGATCGCCAAAATGTGGAGTAGGAGGACACGGTGCTCACCCTCTCCCATGGATACAACAACAACTACATCTACGTACAGAGCAATTCGCACAAAACACCTAATGAACTTTGGCAGAATATCTCCTACATCTGAAACACAAGGAGAAACTTCACAAAACCAGATAAACAAGTTTCTACTGTATAGTACAGAGAACTACATTCAATACCTTTTAGTAACCTATAATGAAAAAGACTATGAAAACGAATATATATATGTATATATCTGACTGAAACATTATGCTGTACACCAGAAACTGACACGACATTGTAAACTGACTACACTTCAATTAAAAAAATAAAAAGAAAAAACAAATTTACAACTCACAAATTCTATTTCTTTCTTTACAAAATAATAACTTATAGGGCTTCTTTACATGAAAAGATTTAAGCACAATTAAAAAAAAAACCTCTGAAAATGACATATTCAGTTTCTTAGAACACAACTACTAAATAAAGCAAGACTTCCTTCTAGTCATTCCTTGAAAACATAAGATTTGCTGGGACAGATCAGGAGCATCAGGTTGAGGAACTTGACTCAAGTGTTAGTTACTGGGTACCTGACTACCCTCAGCTCCTGTATCAGGATGTTCCAGCACTGAACGGGGAGCCCTGCTCTCAGAGTGTCCATAAGATACAGATCAGAAACCAACTTCCAGGTGAGTTCAGAGAAAACACTTCCATGTCAGAACCAGTAGAGCCGAGTCCCTGCAGCAATACCATGCTCTGTCCCTTGACGGTTACTGGCAGGACTTATCTTATCCCCATATCTTAAGTTCCTTGAGGTCAAGAACACTGTTGTATTTATCTTCTTGACCCTCCAAGCTCCCAGCAAGATGCACAGTATAACAGGGTGGCCATGAATGTATATGATCCAGTAAAGGAGAAGAGGTGGGAAACCATGGAGAAGGGTGGCTCTAAGCTTTCACTCTCAGGTGACTGGCCCTTAAAATACTGTTTCACTATTTTAACTACTAGTAGTTTTCTACCGTCCCTGATCAAAATCATGAAGGAGTAAGGCTGCTCTCAGCAGAATTCAAGATAACCTGTCATTATTAGATGTCTGAGCAGTCAGTCCTTCATGCCAGGAGGCAGTCAGATATGACACTTTGAAAGGTACTTGTTTATAAAAGGCCAAAGTAGCTTCTTCTTCTTCTTCTTCTTCTTTTTTTTTTTTTTTTGCATTTGACTCAATACCTTAAGCTAAAGACACCTTTTTAATTCATGAAAAGGGACAATCATCATTCTGGAATTCTCCATGTAAAACACAAGAGTTGTTCAAATCACCTCTCTTAGCAGTGTCATCACCCTAATTCCCAATATGTAGGGGACCCTGGTGTAAGATGAACATCCTTCTCCCCCGTGCCTAAGCCTTCTTACATCAAGTGTAAGGTGTGCTTTCTTGGAGTTTGCAGTTATTTTACCCAAAACCTCAGAACTACTTTTGTGTCTTGACAGCTCTGTCTCTGCTGTGTATAAAGAAAATCCACTACACTGAAACAATCACGAAGAGAAAAATTACTTAATGAATCAACCACCTAAAATACAACAGTTGCTCAAACTGCACAAGGCTCATTCAAAACTGGAATTATAAGAGAAATGGATCATACTTTTATAATCATATTTTTAAAATAGAACCTAGCATATTAGTGAATTAAAAACACCCTTTAACCAAACAAATGAAACATCAGCAATAATCCGCACTTATTAAAGGTAGTTGATTCTTCCTGAATTAAAATCAGATTCCACCACTTTGGGTAACTACTTAACTATTAATCAGATTAGATCAAATTTGAACTGCTGATGATTAATTTTAAAGTAAGTATTACATGAACATTTACCAGCCCAGACACACATTTTTCTACGGAATATTTGCAAAAAAAAAAAAACTTGTCACAGATGCAAGTGAATAAAACATCTAAAAATACAGTATTTAGCAATGATAAAAAATACTTGAGACAGCAAAGGAAACATCACAAATGAGCTTTACCAATACTGTCTTGGCATACAAATAAGTGTCTCCTGCAAATATGAGTACTGGATTTCCTGAGAGACCTACAGCCTGAGAAGCAGAGAGAGGATGCAAAGAGGTCCCTAAAATGAAAACGTGCACCAAAGAAGGCGCTGTTGAACTCAGCAGCCTGGAGTAGCAGATTCAAAGCCTGAACAAAGAGTTAAACACCTAGGCTAGCTCAGTAATGAATGCTTAGTAAGTTTGGCCAGGGAATATCAAGTAGATACCAGGGCTAGAGCAACTGCTAAAGGGATGACCTCCTTGAATCTCATTTGCATAGCAATGAGATGTCACAAAGGCATTAAGTCTGAAACCGCAATGCTGTTTCTAATCCATGCTTTATTTTGTTGTGACATTAAGCAAACTGCTTTTTAAAGTAAAACAGAAATGATTCCAGCAATGCAAGGCTGGGGATTGGGGGGGAGGGGAGCAAGGATGGATTATGAAACAGACTGGAAAACAGCTACGTAAAGAGCTACTGAGTCGCTCTGTAAGCAAAACCAGCTGAAAAGAACAATAAAATAATAACTTTCAGGGATATTTCCAAACCAGGTAAGACCTGGCTTTTGTCAACTGATATTATGTTACTTGGGCCAAGAATAATGCATGTCTACTCACAACAGACAAAACAATATGTCAATAAAATGAGCCAAACTCTCTCCAAGTGTATCTGTTACAGCCTTAGGCTGTTGCCTGTAATGATGCAAAAACCGTCAATTACAATTTGGGGTTTGTTTTTGTTTTGTCTTAGTTTGTTTTAAGGAATTGTGCTTGCAAGTATTATTATCATTAGCTACTACTTAGGGAGATTGAGGGCTTTTTAGTCTACCACTGAGGAATGCAACTTCTTTTTAATACACTGTACTAAATTACATATACAGCCAAGACTGCAAAAGAAGCAACAGAAAAAAAAAAACAGCATTGAAATCAAGCTTTTGTGTTAAAGCCATTACAAATGGAAAAAGGCATTCAACAAAATCTTGAATATTCAAGCTCTACCTATACTTAAAAAAAAAAATCCAAACTTCAAATGTCACAACTTCGTTTCTCTCTCTGTCTTATGTAGCAAATTCAAAACCAGTCACAGTGCAATTAAATGAAAATAAAACCAAAAAACCTCCTCCACGATGCCTTAAACATGTGACTGATCCATTGTTTCACGTCAGTAATTACCAAAGAACATAAAGATTTGTACTCACTTCTGTCATAAACTCAGGCAAAATGAAAGCAAAGTTTAGCTGCTTATTCCTCAAATCCCCGAACCACCTTTCCAAAGGCATTAAAAAATAACTCTCTTACTTTGTGATTTTTGACAGCACCTCAAGTTATTCACCAGACCATAGGAATCTACTTCGGGCAGTGAAATTAATATTTCAGTGAGTCTTCGTCCATGAAACAGGAAGTCTTTTAGTAACGACCTTGGACTGAATAATAAGAAAGGCAAGAAGAGCAGGGTCCCAAGCCAGAGGGTAATTGTGATTCAAAGACTCTTTTATGAAAATAAGACCCCTCATCAAGCTAATGCGATTTCCTACATTTCATCTTCCGTCTTTTTGTTTACATTCAGCTGAGAAGTCCCAATCAGAAAATAGCCTAGTTCTAGCTCCTTGATCCAGCCTATCCTGTGCAAGTACAGTCACAGATAACTGCAGGACAGTCACTGGGAATCCAATAGCCCAACTCCCTGGAGTAAGACGACATGAACTCAGACCAACCCAACAATTCTGAAGTGAGTTCTGGCAAGCGGTAAATGACCCATGAAGGTGGCAATAACCCACACTGATGGGCACTGGTTACTTTTTCTATTTCCTTTTGTGATGTCTAAGCCTGGAAAAGTAATTTCCAGGAAGGTACCTCTGTATTCTCCCCCAGGACCCTCCGGAGGTACTCAATCTGCTTCCCACTGACCTGGGTTGCATATTTAAGTTTTAGAAAACCAAACCAGATTTGCCACACACTGGCAAGTGTCTTCAGGGATACCATAATCTAGAGAAGCCAGGAAGCTTCCACGGATCACTAGAGGGTCTCTGTAACTATGAGTAAAGCTGAGGACAGGCCAGAGACTCAGAACTCCACTAAGGAGAGAAATAGCTGATGGCAGAGCAGAGAGGGAAGGAGCACAGATTGTAAAGTGGGATCAAGCCGAGTTGGAATCCTGACCCTGACACCTCCTGAAGCGTGACACCCTGGGCAAAGCACTTACCAGCTCTGGGCTTCAATTTCTTCATCTGTAAAGTGGAGAAAATAACAGTACCCGCCTCACAGAGAGGCTGGGGATAACTGAGATAATATACATAAATCTCTTATCAATGTTAGTTGTTGGAAACAAATGTAAAAACAAGTGAAAAACTGTAAATGGTAAAGTTCTAAACAAATGCAGGCTACTATCATTTTTAACATCAGTATTTCCTTTTTCATAGTCTTCTACCAATTCAACGCCTGAGGACCAGCGAGACATTTGGGAGTGTTCTGCTTTTCAAGGATTCTTTATCCACATTTTCCTTTTGTCAAGCTTCTCTTATCAGTGTTATCATCCACACAGTAAAACTAGGATCAGATGCCATGTGGAAATAACCCATTAATCATATGCATAGTAACTGTCATTGTCATCATTATTATTATTCAAATAATGCAAGGAAGTATGGTTCTGTGCCTGCTTCTTGAACTTGGTTTAACAGCAGTGACATTAATGGTACTTAAAGCTCCTGGATAAACAAGATGAAATCATGGGAGTTCTGGCGCCTTCCCCATCTCTCACAGTCCAGGCCGCTGCAAATAAGCATGCAATCTCAATAAAAAATTACACTTGAGATAGGATCAAAATTTCAAGATAAATTCCCCAGTCCTTCTATCAACCAAATTTCCACCTCTGATTCTCTCTTCATGGAAATTCCAGAGGACTCCCAGAGGATACCCTTGGAGCAACTTTTAGGTAGGTCAATTTTAATTAAAAATCGGAGGGATAAAATTTAAGTACTTTAATAACTAAGTAATGTAAAATATTTTTCTCACATGGAACCAAACGCATTATGGAACAGATTGGAAAATTCACATAATTTTTTTTTGCAGAAAAATACCCAGCCTTCAAAGAAATCTGACTGATGCTGTGGCCTATCCGTGGGCTGTACCACTAAGCGTTCATAGTATGAGACCACCCTCCTCTTCTGGTTTGGGGGCTCATGTGGCTACATTTGAGAAGCCCTGGTTGTCAACAAGAGCTGTAGGTTCAAATGCTGATCCTGCCAATTCATGTCTGTGACCTCAGTTCAATTCCTAACCATGTCACTGTCACCTGTGAAATAATGACGCTCACAGCCAGCTCCTAGAACACAGGTGATGCTTGAACAAAAGTATATGCAAAGAGCCTGATGCAGTAGACACTCAATAAATCTTAGCCATTTTCCTCTCCCACACCCTACCCCCCTTTTCCTACTTGTTATTCAGAATCTCAGATGATAACGACACTTGGAACTCCACCAAATGACACCTATAACTTCTCTCCAAGATGCTACATCTTTCTAGCATCCAAAACCTATACAATATCCCATTCATTCATCCATCCAGCAAATAGTCACTAAGCATCTGTCTTGTGGCAGGCACTGCCTGTGGCTGAAAAAGCTCAGGAGGCAAGAAATGTGTGCAAATATACAATTCCAGGTCCTCATTTCAGAGATGAAGTATCTTCCGTGACATCAAATGGCTTCTCAGCTGGGGGAAGGAGGGAAGCAATGACAAAGCATGCTGAGATCCCAGGTAATTCCAGTGTAGTCTAATGCTCTCACCAGTGTTCACTAGGATACTGAGGTCCCAATTCATTTCTAATCAGGGATATTAATAATAAGCAAAAGCTACGAGTGAGGTCCAGAAAAAGAAATGAAAAGCCTTCAGCCCCAAAGAAGGCTTCCAGATGAAACAAACTACTAAGAAGAAACTGCTGGGATCTGGTCATCTGTACTTGGTCTACACAGCCTGCCTGTTTACCCTCTGTCCAGTTCAGTGTTAACAGTGACCACACCATTCAGACTCAGCACTCACAGACTGCTCCAGCCTGCCCAGAAATCTGCATGGAAGCAAAGGATCAAAATGCCTTTTCATCTAAAGAACTGTGAATTAACTCTCTGCCTTTTTAATTGCTCTCAATTACTTTCCCACTATTTATAAAGATTTTTTTTGCATAACAAAATCCAACTCTAATCAATATATGCAGTATATCCCAGCTGATTAGTGCAGTTCTTACCCTACCATGATGCTGGAGTTGTGCCAGCCTTACCTAGCACACAATTAAACGTCTGGTAGTGTCTGCTGCTACCCAGCAGGCCTCATGAGCTAATAGGGAAAAAACGGGATTCACAGTTGCCTCTCCCAGCTCTTAAGTACCCTCACTCCCTCCCGTCTGTTTATAGACTTTTTACAAAGTATGCCTAAAGAATTAAAGGCCTTGAAGCATCACACAAACCTAAAAGGCACAGGAGCATAAGGAAAGGATCTCCAAAGTCTAACTTATCTCCTCATGTCAGTAAATCCTTCCAGAAATATCAGTCTTCCCACCCTCATTCCAATACTGCACTAGGAGCACATTCTAAGAACAGAAAAGACTCAGATATCAGACTCACCTAAATCCAATATTATGAATTATGTTCAGTGTACCTTCAAGCCAATTTTCAATAAACACAAATCACTTAATAAGAAATTAAGAGCATTACACATTTCTCATGCTCCCATGGATTCAGTGTTAATGAGATTTTGTTTGTTAAGCCCACCGAATGACAAAGTGTCTAAAAGACAGACACAGCCTTTTCCAATTTCCATTCATTCAAGAAATCGTTATTGAACATTTTTTATAATACGACATTCCCAAGACGCACACTGATTTTACCTGCCTGCCCCTCAAATAATGCTTCTGTGCGGTGCAGTTGCAAAAAAGATATTTGGCACTTCATAAGACTTGCTTTTAATCTGCTCTATTACTGACTGCCAGGTAACTCTGTGCATTCACTGATGCACACACAAGCTCTACTGTGTGCCAGACACTGTAAATTCAGCCCTTAAGGCAGGACTCTCTTGCCCACAATGGTCAGAACTGGGTAAGCCGTACCCCTGGAAATCTCCGTGTCTCAGTACCCACTGGAAAAATGTGCTGACTGCAGTTTAGTGTAACAAGAGTTACAGCAAAGGTGTTTACAAATAATTTCATTTTAAAATATAAATTTAAAAGGCTTCAAGTTTTCTTGTCAGAACATTCTTACATACGTATTCAACGCCTTCCTGGGAAGAAAAGACTCAGCACTGAGACGTGCTCCCACCTCCCAGGAGATTTCACCTTTGCCTGCGAACATCAGACTCCATGTGTATGTACCATTAGGTACGTAATGCCTCTATCAGGACCTCCTGGAAAATAAAGCAGTGCTACTGAAAGGTGACAAGCATTTGGATGTACCCGACATGCCTTGTTGGTGTCTTTACCACACTCACTGAGAACTTCCAGTAAAGATCCACAGCTTTGACAGATCAGCCAACCAAGAACCTGGATGTAGGTGCCTGGAAGATCCTTCCTTCAACTAGGAAATGTGGACCTCAAATATACCACAGTCATCCCTTGGTATCTGCGGGGGATTGGCTCCAGGGCCCTCCTCGTCGAATACCAAGACACAAGGATGCTCAGCTCCCTTATAGAAAATGGTGTAGTATTTGCATATCACCTACACAGCATCCTCCCAAATTCTTTAAATCCTCTCTAGATTACTCATAACACCTAATACAACGTAAATGCTGTGTAAATGGTTTTACATGCAATGTAAATGTCATGTCAACAGTTGCCAGCACGGCAAATTCAAATTTTGATTTTTGAAACCATTTGGAAATATATATATATATTTTTTTTTTTAATTTTTGATCCGTGGTTGGTTGAATCCGCAGATGCAGAACCCATGGATATGGAGGGCTGACTGTCTATCCCACCAGTCCCAGAAGCTTAAGGAAGTCTTAACAACTCAGGGATACTCTGCAATGTTTGGTCTTAGATGGTCCATTGTCAAAGTCGATGGTATCTTATTCAAGTTGAACATCAACACATAGGGTCATTCAGTTTTAACCATTAAACACTAGTAAGATCCAGCAGTGGTAAGAGTGGGGGATCAAAGATTGAATGTTAGGCCACGGAGCCCAGAAAATGATGGTCTATAGACGGTAAGAGACACCAACACAGGTGAGTTCATTACAAGGCAGATGGTATTAGGCACCATATAGTAACATAAACTCTAGTGGGCAACAGGGTGCAGAGATGTGAAAAAACTACAGCCAGTAGGCGTAAAGCCAGACCTTTAGGATGGCCAAGGGCTCCAACCAGTGACTGCGGGAGTTGGGAGGTAGGGGGTTACAAAGGCGCCAAAAAGCACAAGGAGAACAAAAAAGGCAGGAGGAGTGACTGCAGGTAAGAAGCCTTGTGTGGTAAGTGACACTTCTCTGGATGTTCCAAAGGCTGGGAAGAGGACGGGTCCCACACAGCGTCTTCACAAAGGACCTAATATCATCAGCACTGTAATCTGGGTTGGAATGGCCTGGCCCCACAGCCCAGAAATCCTCAAGCTGTAACATTTCTTCATCCTCTACAAAAGACCTTGACAGTTACAGCCTCTCTAACTCCAAGCCCCTCTCCCTCATTTAACTTCTTCTCTTCAAAGCAGGGCTAAGGGAGCAGGCCAACCTAACCTCCAAGGCATCACATATTAAAGAGGAAATATATTTCCCGTATGTGTACACTTGTGCCTCTCTTTAAGAAATCTGATACACAAAAATTTAAAGTTGAAGAACAGATAAATTAAGGAGAAACATAATATTCTTTACTTTATAAAAGAAGGTGCCACAGGATCTGTTTAAATAGTGAGATTTCCCTAATTGAATGCAGTTAAAAATGTGATTTGCTTTGAAAAATGAGATTTATACTCACATTTAAAAACATATCTACTGTATAAGAGCAATCTAGGCTTATTCACTTTATTATAATAACCACTGATGAGCTGTAGAAAAGCAGCAAGTCTTATGAACCTGTATCTCCCTCTCTCTCTTTGGAGAGGAAGCATAATATGTTATTAATCCTACCGATTTAACAGAAATAGGGAGAGCATAAATTGAACAGACTGTGTGTACTGCTGAACACAACTTGGGAATCAAGTGATTAACGCAAATAATGACACATACAAAATGTGCACTTCCAAAGTAAAAGAAGATTATCTAATTACTGGATAATTCAAGGAGATCTAGGAGACTGATTTGGCGAGAGAGTATGTTTTTTTGTCTTACATTTCCCAATCACCTGTTCAGATGGCATAATGTCCTCATTGTAGTCGTCGCTGTCTTCTGAACATAAATGGAAGGCATGCTGTCCCACTGTTAATGCAGGGACTTCCAAGTAGATGATGTTACTTAAACTCAACAAAAGAAGTCAGTGCCATCTTTCTGCCTTTGGGTCACACATGCATTTGGTCAATTTTAGGGCCTATCTAGGTAAACATTAGCCAATTGAGAAAGCAAACTTCTGAAGGGTTGGGTACCACATTTGTTTTGTAAGCCTCATGCAAAATCGGCCCAAGGTAGTAAGAGCACTTAATACATTTTTGCCAACAATGACATGGATTTGAAAAACCCAGCACAGGCCATCAGAAAGACTAACAATGTAATGTGTACTTAGTTCTCCCAGACTGTGAATGATCTGCTGTGTCTACAGGAAAGATGGAATGCTAGATTACAGTAACTGCTCCTAGTTGGAAAACATACCTCTGAAGACGAGGAATTAAGAAATTATCTAAAACTTGCTGTTCACATTCGTACCAGTACAGGAGGCAGCTACAATTTAAACTCTAAACAGGTAGTGACAAACCAAACCCTCAAGGATTAGATGAACCGTGTTTCTCCCTCTTCTTCACTCGTTGTCAACGTTCCCAAGTTATTTCTTTACTAACTGCAGTATTTGCAAGTATTTATAACCATCGGATGGAGTTCAAAAAGAAATATATTCCACAACAAAGCTATTAAAAAAGAAAAGAATTTCCCCAATCTCCTGTACTACTGCCAAGTTTTCCATGCCCACAATCTGGAGTAAAAAGGATTTATATCACTAGATGGTCAGCCATAAAGCTGCAAACGACACAGAGAAATGCAGATTTAAATATTAGGTAAATATATTACAGAGCTGATAGTATTAAGAAGAAATTAATCTCACAAACTACTTTATAACTGCTAGAACAAAAATTCCACTGTAATGATGTTATTTCCCAATCCTTGTTTTTCAGTGGTAGGGAGATGTTTTGGTGGCACTTCATAATCTTAGGAAATATCACGGACTTATTCCATGGGACCAGGCATCCACGGAAGAAGCAGCATCCTCCTCATCAGGTGCAAAGTCAAAGGGAAAAAAAAAAAAAAAAAGCGCACATCACTCAAGTCAAGAAGTGCAAAATGGCAAATGGTCAAGTTCCAACAGCTAAAAAGATCCAAGACATTATGAGCTTTTAATGAGTGAAACATGCCATGAGAAAGAGACCTTCTGTCAATAAATCCAAATCCTGGTTCACTAATTACCATCGAATACAGTGTCTGAATATACAGACACCAGACTTCAACATCTCTTAATTATATTCAATTCCAGGCATATTTTTCCATTTAATTGACATTCTGAAATGCCTTTACAGTCCTATCAGGCAGGTACCAAACTCTCAAGGGAGATGACTACCCACTTCTGAATTCTGGTTCACCTGATTGACGTGGTTATTACGAAATTTTCTGTTTTGAAATGTGGGGAAGAGTCACACCCCACTTTCTCCGTTACTCCAGCAATGCTAAAGTCGTCTGCATTTGGCCCACTTTCATGTGTACATCTCTTCACAGTGAGGCTCTCTACAGCCAGGCCAATCTGATGAGACTGTAGCTACACGCTCCAGCCTGACACAGGATCCCACCACGTGAGTCACACAACGCACGGCTCAACCAATCACCGCACCACGGCCACCACTCAGCCACCACTTACAGCCAGAGAATTTTTAACCACAGTCTTTAAGACAGATTTTACATGCCCCAAATATTAATCACATACTTAGATTTTTAAAAATCAACAAAACGTAATTTGTAATAGATGCTCTAAGTTTCCAAAAAGACCAAGCAACGCCTTCTCCCGAGATATAGCCTCATTCTGCTCTTGAAGAAAACACACACACTCACTGTTTATTTGGTAGAAAAAAATACAACACTTATACTGTCATTAAGCACATTTGTCACTAGATTTAATCTGTATCATCTGGCATGCTTTCAGATATTTACAAGTGTTAAGTAATGTTCGATGATACTTAGTAGCACTAATAATTTGGAGTTTATTTCAGAATGTGAAACGTAATAGCTGCTCCAGCCTGCTCACTTTTTAACCTTCCACGGTACTGTAAAGGCTCTAATTTTTATCAGATTGTTTGGAATGCAATTTAGTTTAAGTCCTGAAGTTACAATGAAGCTTCCAGTTAACCTTTCAAAGCTATGCGTCATTCACGAGCTGGGCTTAGCTCTGACATCTCAGAAAAGAAAAGAAAGAAACAATAACTGAAACAGTATTTGCAACTGCTTTGCAAAGTACAAGCATCAGCAAGTCACGATGAATGTCCAAGGTAAAGTTCTAACTTTTTCACCCACATTCTGAAAGCTACTGTTACTAGGCATACTATTGACTTGACTTTTTTTGAATGTTAAACAGCAAGCAACCTACTTGAAAGCCAAATTCCTAAAGGACCGAACACCTCAAGGTTCGCTGAAGCTAATTCTGAGAGTGTCAGAGGAAAGCAGGAAACTAAGAATACGCCAATGACATCAGACTCAGGGAATGAAGTTTCTTTCTAACACATGACAGAAGGAGCCTGCCAAATTTCATAGGTTCCTTCAACCTCCAACATGAAATAGTGCTGTGATTTTTTTTTTCCCTTAAGTGTACACATCTTTAGCCACAACTACAAGCTCCCTGAAGACAGGGTTCACTGTTTTGCGCACTGCATTAGACTTCTTTCTAAAAAAACAAAATCACAAATAAAAAGAACATGGAGCAAATATTGATGGATTACATGGAATTCATTCCCCGAATTCAGAATTACATTAAAAAAAAAAAAAAGACCCCAAAGCAAGAGTACGATATAAAAGAAGGGAAGAATTTCTGTTCCTGGAGATGTCTGAAATCTTCCAAATTTCATTTACCAGCTCCTGAACCATACTAGGATTACTCATTGGAGAAGGCACCATGGCAAACTAGAGTCAAACTGAGGATGAATCCACAAAAGGCAAGAGAAGTAACGTTAACCACTGGCAAAACTGAGAACCAAAGAAATGCAGGAATATGGAAGCCAAGTGGTGAACCTTCCTTGCCACCTCTTTCAGGGCCAGTCCAGCTTAATTTCAACTCAGTTGCAGAGCCCCAGGGGTCACATTCACAGCAGGAGAATGCAGAGCACTCATTCTTCATTTTCATTCAAATCCCCTGAGGTCTGGGAGATCTGGACAGGAGTGAACTCTAACTCCAGATTTGAGGACAGCCTTCGGAACAGTGTTCCTCAGCCTTTGGCTACCCACCAATACCTGCTGGGAGGCTTTAAAAGACGACAACACCTGGGTTCTATCCCCAGGGAGTCTGATTTAAATGGTCTGAATGCAACTTGTGCATCAGTTGTTTTAAAAGCCTTTAGGTGATGCTAAAGGGCCACAAAGGTTGAGAACTTCTACTGGAGGATCACTTCTAGGAGCTCTGGGTGGTGGGAGAAGCTGCCCAGAGTTGACTGTTGAATAATAACAGGTAGTACCATAAATGACCCATTAAATTTTATGCAAAACAGCAAAAATGAATGATTCTTTAAAGGATCCCCTAAAAGGCAGCTCACTTGCACCAATACTTTTTAAATACTACCAACAGTCCACTAAAAAAAAACCCAGGATTGATGATGTTACCAGCAGGAAGTCAGAGTGTGTGCAAGCAGGGGAAGGAGGAGGTTATGTCTGTGCACCTGTATACTGGCTCCCAGACACATTAAAAATGCTTAAAGTTCCTCCTTGAAGTTGGGGGTGGAGGAGATGGGGAGCCACATAAGATAATGGAGAAAAGGGCCTGAATAAATTCTGGTGTCTTACCAAAATACTGAGTAATATTCCAACAGCCTATTTGGCCTGTTCCATGAGTACATTCTTCCAAAAAGGAGTACTGTCCTAAAGAAATGAAAGAATTGATTAATTTTGTATTGTCTTGCCTATATTAGTTTCACTAAGAATGACTCAGTTGTATTATATTCACTTTATACTCCTCCTAAAAGATTTCTTCAGCTCATATCAATCTCTCCCTCCCCCTTTAGGACCCTGTTCAGTGGTATTCTTTTGTTGATTAATAAGTAAGTCCATGTGTTGACTTTCAGTCTGCACATTTGGGTATCTCTCATCTTCCCAACAAAACAGTGAGCATACAGAAGCAAAGGATATATTTTAGTCTGACAAAGGATGTGTCTGAATCCTGTGTACTGCCTTGCAAAAGGAGGCAGGATGAGTAAATGTTACTAAAAATAAATTAAAATGAAATGGATTTCTTAGAGAGATAAAAGAAACAAAAACTAGGTTAAAAAAAAAGAAGCTTTACTTTTTTTTAAAGAAAAAAGTAACAGAAACAACTTTAAATTCCAACCTAACAGAATAAAAACAAAAGGATAAATTTAAGATCTACTCGGGTGAGAGGTAACTAAACAAATCTCCTTTATTAATTAGAGGCTATAATCCACAATCCTGGAACCCTGAAAGACTGAAACAGTGAAATGCTAAAATCACTCAAGTATTCCTTTCAAGGTCCCATGTGTGACTTTTCTGTCCAGGCAAGGCAACACTCTCAGAAAGCATTTTCTAAAGAAAGACCATCTCACAACTCTCCCCAGACCTACTCTCAGGCCTGAATATTTATACATACCTATTCAGCAGAGGAAGTCACACACTTTGAGTATATGAAGTTTCATCATTAAGTTTTGAAATCTGTTCTCCATTTTCCCTGATCATCATCATGCCAGTAAATCCATTTTCAAATTTTCATCCCTTCTACTTTAATACAAGAATATCTCAATCCTAAAATTGGTGAAAATTAAGACTAACCGGGGAGTGTCATTCCAATCCAGAAGTACTAGAATGGTCATTTGTCACTGTTACATGTAATTGATAGCCTATTTTGGTAGACCAGAAACGGGCTCAAAGCCACTAGACAAGTGTCAAATATATTCTCAATAAATTCAATCTGTGGCATTAAACTGAGTCTTCTGGGTTTTATTTCTTTAAGGCAAGGCAAGCTTTCCTAATGTTATTCTTGGAAAGAAATGTGGGGGAAAGGAGCAATGTAAACAAAGACAGAAAAAAATTTATTAAAGGAGTAGATATGCTTCAATCGACAGAAAAATCAGTAAGCTTGAGAAGACTGTAGAATCAAAGTGACTGGAACCCACAAAAGATAAGTACTGTGGGGGTCTTTGCAGAGGAAGTCACCTAAGCCACAAATATTTATTTGGAGCCTATTAGGCACTGTGGTCATCCTCAAAGGGCAGACTAAAAAACAGACCCAGCCCTCACAATGGGGTAAAAAGATGCTCATAATGACATATTCAACAACTAAAGATTGAAATGTAGCTCAGAAAATTTTATCAATAAGTAAAGCAACCTACGCAGGGGTTGTGTTTCTTCCTTCAATTTTTTAAGTCTCTGCACATCTGTGGAAATCAGGGGCTCTCTTATCTGCAGGAAGGGAGTGGGTAAGAGGCATGTCTTTCCCTCTATGTCTGTCAGGTCACTTCCTTTCCAATTACCAGTCCTTCCTGGTGTTTGTCACAATCTGCAAATGTCACAATTCATCAATGGTCCTTCCCCGGCAATCAAAGGAAATCAATCCGAATGGATGCCCCCACCTGATCCAATCAGATGATCCCTACTCAATGCTCTTGCAGAAGCAAAGAAAGTAGGAATGACCCACAGCGTAAGAAACCAGACATCACCAATACCATCTTTTCCTCTTGCCCCACAGGAAAAGACCAACCCACAGTCAACCGGACAGAAGCCACACCCAACTCCACACACAGTAAAATAAAGCCACCCTGGTCCTATGCCCCTTACAAACTACAATTATAGCATAACAGCAGAACAGCCATGGGAAACACTCCTCAGACTAGCTGCTAACGACTAAATATCCTCTCCTTGCTGGTAATTGCCTACTTTGTTCTGTTTAACATAATTCATCAGCCAGATTAGAGCAGGTCATCCTGCAGCATATGAAGAAAGCAAGGTTGATAACATAGCCTGAAACATCAAAACTGTTATTGTGTGAGCAGCCTGAAGAGATGCTGCTTTACAAAAAGCTGTGAGCTGGCAAAATAACCATATAGCATACAGGTCAGTGGGCAGCCGCTCTGTTTATTGCTACTCATTTCATTTTTCAGTAGCTCAGCACAACTGTAATTGCTAGTTAACAGATAGACTGGGTCCTGACTATTAAAAAAAAAATCCCCCAAAACGACTCTGCCAGGAACCAGAATAAATATATTTGAAAAAGGAGAAGGGGGTAGGGGGTGGGGGAAGTGGGGGGCTTGATAACCAGTCCCTGGTCAACAAACACTGGCTGTGAAAATCCTGCAGCTACAAGACATGGAGCCAGCCCAGCAGCTGACCGATTTCTGATCTCTGAGCCAGCTGCCTTTTATGTGAAGTTCTCTGTGTGGCTCTGATATGAAGACATTATAACTGGACAGTTCTGGGAACTTTCTCATCCCAGTTCACTGTGCATAGAAACTGGCCCCAGCACCATTCATTGTCAAAGTTCCAAAAAGGCAACAACAAGGATTCATGATTAAATATCAGCATGCTATTGAATTCCAAGACACAACTTTTCTCCCGGTTAACACGTTAAACACCCTCCCCCCAACTCCAACTCTAGGAGAAAAAAAGCACATCAAAGCGCTTAAGTTATTATGCATTTTTTGTCTTTGTCTCTTGGTGCCCTGATTTTCTTGGCTGTCCTTTATTCTCGCACTGCTCAACTGCTCCAATTTAGGAATAAGAACTCAAGAACTCAAGAAGGAAAGGAAGGAAGGAAGGAAGGAAGGAAGGAAGGAAGGAAGGAAGGAAGGAAGGAAGGAAGAAAAGATAGAGCCGTTGGCTCTGTGCAGTTTCCAGGATCCTGCAGAATCTCAATCTCTCCATCTCTTCTCCCCTCCTTCTCTCTCCTCCATCCCCTCTCTTCCTTTCTTTCTCAGATTCAAATCTCCACGTCACAAACCAGAACATTATTCAAACGTTCGATAAACGTTAAGAGAAGTTTCATGCCGACCGGTAGAGGTGAAATCTGGGCTCTCTTTGATCGATACGGAGAAAGGGGCACCTCAGTCCTCAATTCCTAGATGGCGGGCTTTCCCATCCACCACCTGGACTTGCCGCCTGGATCAGGGGCAAAATCATCTGCAGCCTCTGGCCGGTTCTCAGTCTCTCTGCATTTATTTTAACTCAGCCCGGGCGCAATCAGAGAATCTAATCCTAGCAACAAAGCCAGGAGCACAAATCTACCGTGATGAACTGGTCGGCCTGCTCCCCCGCCCCCTTCCTCCCACCACCCCTGACTTGCCTTTGAAAAGACAACCGTTGGGGCCAGAAAATTAATATGTCCGAGGCTAGGAGAAAAGGAGCGGAATACAAGTGGCCAGGAGCGGTTTGGGTTTCGTTGTTTGTGTATCTTTTTAAACATAAAGGACCCACAAATGTGAACCCGAGCTAGTCAAGCTCCCCGTGGGAGCGGCGCACGGCCATAGGCGCTGCCCAGACGGCTCGGCCCCCGCCCCTCTCCCGCCTGGCTGTGGCCGGGGTGAGTGGGGGAGGTTCGCGCGGGTTTGTCTGACACTTGTAAATGAAAGTGGGATCCAACTTGGAAAACAAACGCGCCAGAGTCTGGGGGCGGGGAAGAGCTGAAGACCCGGAGAGGAGGAGAAAAGACTCTTCCATCAGCGGCTCAATCCGCGTTTCCCTCCCTGGGTCCCGCCGGGGCAGCTGCAGGCTCGCCCGAAGCAGAAGCAGAGTCCCGGTCGGCGCGCGGCGGCGGGGAGATGGAGCTCGGGGCCGAAGCGGGTTGAGCCTGCCAGACGCCGCGAGCCACAGCCACCGACCGCCCACGCTCCAGGCCGCAGGCGCCTCACGCTGCCGGGAGCCCCTCCTGCCCACCTCCCCCCGCCCTCCACCCCCCGCCAACCGGCGACCTCGCCTGGTCCCTGCAGGAGTTCCCTCCTTCCGAATCCTTTCCGGGATTCCCTTCCATTGCCAGGTTTGCCCGCATTATTACACGGAGCTGAAGCCGCAGGATGCCACCGCCAGCACACACATGCACACACATCCCGGGAGCGCCCTCCTTTCCTCTTGGCGCAGGCTACCGGAGAGGCTCCCTTAGCTCGCAGCCAAACTCCCGCCACCCCCGCATCCTTGCCCCAAGAGCGCCCCCACCCATGAGAGCGGGGCAGGGAAAAGTGAACAATAAAGTTGCTCTCCGCGAAGCCTAATCGTGGTCAACGTTTAACCATCTCGGAAAGCACACGCGACAAAAGTCAGCAGGAGAGGGGAGGGAGAAGCAGAGACCACAGCGCTGCTAAAAATACCCGGGCGCACCGCCTCGCGCAAGCCCGGGGGCCAGATGCACTTTAGCTCAGCGACCCCCACTGGCGGAATCCTGGCGCGCACCTTGCGCTGCGCGAAGACACAGTCCCGGCCACCTCCGCCGCCTCCCGACCCGCTCCCCTCAAACTCCCATCCTGACCCTGCACCCACACTGGTCCCAGCAATGGGGGATACCCCGGCTTCGCCTGGGAAGGGGCCGTGAGCCTGGGGCTGGCGCGTCCTCGCATTCCCCAACCCAGGGAGAGCTGGAACGCACCCCCAGGACACTCAGACCCGAGCGGCTTTCTTTTCAGAGACAAGCAATCTCCAAGCACGCCCGCCAAAATCCGTGCACTCCCAAGGCATTCCGTTTCCCTCTCCCTGTCAGGATAGCGGGAAAAGTCCCATCTCCCCGCCACTCCATAAAACGCTGTCGCCCCAGTCCAAGAGCCGCTGCCATTCAGTCCATACCACCCTGCCCATGACCCCCCGCAAACCGGAGTCAAGCGTGCAGTGGACCTGCAGAATGTGTAGTAACCCCTTCCTCTCCTTGGCGAAAGTGGAGTCTGGGCTCTCTGCTCCACCCGTAGCCTCGCCAAGCGACGACCCAACTTGAGCCTCCGGATCCCTCAAGTGCATCCATCGGCGTCTGAACGTCCTCACAGCGCCCGACGGGCACCAGCTACCAAGTAAGCTCGCCGCCTGACCCTCTCATCCACCTGCAGCCGGCGGCCGGGGCTCGGAGGGGCCCGGCTTGAGTGTACCAATCCGCAAGCCCCCTCCCCAAACTTGGCCAACTCTCCATGCCAACCACCCGGCTACTGCCGCGATACCGATCCGAGCCTTCTTCCCCTCCATCTCGCGGCGGCGGCCAAAGCGGCTCGGTACCGTGCTGAGGCAGGAACTTTACAAGGTGAAAAGTTTCCCCCACGCGCTCCACCGGCTCTAGCCTCCCGCGCCCACCTCGCAGCCTGTCTGCACCCGGGAGCTGGAGCTGTGTTCCCGGAGGCGCGCTCCAGCCGGTGCACCGGGCAGCCAAATAATAACGTTAAAAATCCCCAAGCACGCTTGCCTCCGCCCGCGATCCTCCGCTCCACCAGGCACTTACCCCGTGATCTTCCTCTCCGGGCGCTCCTGCTCAGGGCGAACCGGCCACCCGGCCGCTGCCGCCGCAGTGCCCGCCCGCACTCGCGGGGACTGAAGCCACGAGCAGAGGCGCTCGGCGTTCGGCGCTCGGGACGCTGCCGCCGCCGCGGGGGCTCGCAGGAGGTGGAGGGGAGCCGGGAGGAGGAGAACGGCAGCGGGAGGAGGGGGACTGGGGCGCGAGATCCCAATCCGCAGCTCTGATCACAGCGCAGCCTGCCGGGAGGCGCGCCGGCTCTCGTGTCAGCTCCGAGCTGCCGCCGCCGCCGCCGCTACTGCTCTCCGCCTGGCTGCTTCCAGCTCCCCATCACAGCAGACGCCGACGCACGGCCAAGCCCCTCTCTCTCATCTCGCTTCTCTCTCAGTGTCTCCTCCTCCCAAACCGCGAGCTCAAAGGGTGAGGGGGAGAGAAGCACCGGCGTCCGGATTGACCAGCGATCTCCGAGCGCTGCGCAGGGAAGACGGGGCGGGTGGGGAGTGGTGTGGGGAGGGGGGAGGTGCGGCGAGCTGGAGGGCGCTCCCGGCGCCGGGCCTGGAAGCCGGACTAATTTTAGAGCTCGAGTCTTCCCCCACCAGTCTCTCGGGGCTTGAGGATCACACCAACGTGGTTCCTGCGGCGGGTAGAGCGTGGTGCCGGCTTCGGGGGACTCCCACACACCGCTTTCCGTCTCATTCCCACCACACCCATGCGCAGAGGTCGAGAGCGTGTTACCGTCTTAGGACAGATGAAGAAACTGAGGCACATCGAGGTTAAAATGGCTTTTGTAAGAACCCGAGATTAGTTTGCAGCGTGAAGATGGAACCATCAAATGTCGTGCCTTTTGATTTCAAAGGTGCTTCCCAGACGGGGCTCCTGCTACTTTCCCACACATTTTGGATCCTGGGGTCACCTGATTTCCCTGTGGAGAAGAGGGGAGTATTAAACCAAAAAGGTGGCCGTGGCGCATTTCCTTCCCTCCTTCCCTGGCGCCCAGTCGTTAGAAACGTTTTTGGTCGAAATGCAGGAGAGGTACTCTGAATGACTGATTTGGTCTTCACTATTTGCAACTTCAACCTGTCAGTCCGCCTGTTCCTGTAACTTCTGCACCAACAACCCTCCTAGGACTCCCAGACTACGCCCCCACCCAACCCGCGCAGGCACACTCGGCTGCTGCTGGGGAACCTCCACTCATCCCGCGCTCTGTGTATCCTCTCACTTCTGTCTTTCTTCCCCTCAAAGCTGAGTGGCAGTCTTAACACCCTCTTCGTCCCCCATCCCCACACCCACACCCAACGACGCACATCTGTTCCTTAAGCAGGCACACGAGCAGGCGCGTTGCCTCGGACGCTCTCTCCCAGGCCGTTTCTCCCCAACTCTGTGGTTGGCACCAGGGGAGAGGCGCCCAGGCCAGGAGATCTATTCTCCAGAAGAAATCGTTACTTTTTTTGAATCGTGAAATTCTCCTTGGGGAATGAGGTAAGGGTTGTTACTGGGGACTCTGTGCTCACTCACTAGAGCGAGCCCTTTGAAGAGTCAACTGACTTTACCTTCCTGTCCTCCCAGCTCCCAGCCTGAGGCCTCTGCCCTGCCGCAGCTCCCTCGAGGCCCCACCACTCCCCCCAGGTGGAAATTTCCCCTTGAAAGCTCCCAGCAGCCTCCATGCCTTGACTGCCCCATAAAGCAGAGGCCTGCTCTGGTCACTCTGCCCTGAGAGTTTAATGTGAATAGTAAAGAACAGTGACAGCTCCCCATACATCAGCTAATTCAGAGGTAATCAGCATGATGTTACCTAGGGCTTCACTGTCACAGAAAGCCAGAAGATGGGCCTGGAGTGAGGGAAACCACCTACAGAGCTACGAAGACTTACACATCCTCCCAAATGTTATCATTAAATCTTATTCTGATTTTATTTTTATTTCAGTAGCTTTCAAAGGCATTGAAAGGTTTCTTACCATATTGATATGTCCCTGGCATGGCATTTTCCTTGGGACCCACAGAATGCAACTGTGCATCAAAGATTTTAATGAATCAATGCATTTCCCACCCAGGTGCTTCTGTGGAAGTGCTGAAACAAGTTGGCTCCTGAAACCAAGTGGTTTGGGTAGAGTCAGCTAGTGGTTGTTTGGCCGCTGGGTTGCTCAAGGAAAGAGTGCTGGCAAGAAGACAGGGCATCTTCCACCTTCCACCTGGGAAAACTGCCAGATGAGTATAGGTGTGGCCTCTGCTTCAGCTGCTGCTGCTCCTGGATTTCAGCTCCTCCTCAGAATGTTCTCTTATGCCTCGGAGGCACCTTACAGATAAGTATAGAAATCTGTCTAAATTTCAGCCTCCCCTATTCCTGGGCAGTACATAGATAATAAAATAAACAGTCTTTACTCCCTTGGCAGACATAAACCATTGCAACTTGGGGGGTGAGAGACTTCCTGCAAGAATGATAAAACAGTTTATCTACTGGGACACCCCTCTGGTCACTTAACGATTTGCATAGTACTTAATACACATTCTTAGAAGGCAATTTTGTTTCATTCACAAGTGCCTACTGTGTGCTAGTACTGTGGTAGGCACAGAGTTGATAACCCAGCCAACTTTATGACAGCAGAGAATCTGTTTATCTTACTTATATTTCTAGCTCTAGTTCCCTACACAAGGCCTGATACACTCAGTGAATATTAGTAACTACTCAATAAATATTCAACGAATGAACAGATAATGAAAACTGGAGAATCTTCCATTGGACCCAATGAATGCTACATAGGACATTGAAGTCCTTATAGGAAAGGAGGCCAGAAAAGGAAAAACTGATAAAGAAATGTGACTTGCTAGATCATACTTCCCATGTACCACTTCCATTTCTCTAGGCCCCACCTGTCTCTTTTTAACCACTGTGGGAGCCATCAATTCTAAGTAGGCTCCAACTGGCTTCACACAAGTTCAGTCTGACAGTGTCTCACCCTAGGCCTCTCTGACATCTCTCCTCCCACCCAGAGGCTTCTTGTTTGAAGTTTCAGTGTAGACTGAAATCCCGAGAAGTGTGAGATTAAACACCCTGTGGTGAATCTTTGACCAACGGGAGTCCATGGATAAATGCTCCTGTTTTCATCCTTCAGGGTTCTGAAGTGTGTTCCATGAGCTCTTCAGGCGGTCTCACTGGGGAGGCAGTCGCCGTAAGCAGTGGCCAGCTTGATAATACATCCTTGTACTGTCTCTCCATCCTTAGCTGGCTTTCTCCCTCTGTCCCTCATGTGCTCCCTGGGGTCATGCTCCCCAGTAAAGGACTTTCAGTAAGTCCTTGTTATCAGGCTCTGCTTAATGGCAAGATCAGCTAAAATGAAACACCCACCGGCAGTCCTAAATATTTACATGAAGGAACAAATGATTTTTCAGAATGTGCTATAGCACACACACACACGCACGCGCACACACACACACACACACACACACACACAGAGGCTCCTCTAATTGTGACCAACTATATTCCCCCAGGTCTGTTCTTATTAATCCCATTCACTTTGCTTCTGTGCCCATAAACTTGATGATCACAGAGGAACTAATCTAGTATGACAGTTGAGACAGTGCCTACCTTATTGTTAGCCTTCCATAAACATTCAAGAATAGCTTCCTTTAAAGAAGAATTTGTCACCACAATGGACTATTGAGGAAAGTGGTGGACCTTCCTCCCTGGAAGTATTTAGTCAAAGGATAGGTGTTTATCACTTGGGATAGGAGTGGATCTGTCAAGAAACTCCGGTACAAGGAAGTTTTGGAAACAGATAAAGTCAAGTTACATGATGGCAGGGAGTCAGCTTAAGTGGTGGATCAGTGAGCAGGCCCTGGAGGGAGGCAGACTGAGTTAGAATCCTCACTTTCCATCTTCAAGCTGTATTATAACTTGGATAAGTTACCTAATTTCCCTTGATTTTGATATAGGAGCTATATCATGATAAGATTATTGTAAGAATGAATGAGATAATTCATAAAAGCATATAGTTTGCACCCAACAAATTTTAGCGATTATAGTATTCTTTCAGAGACAAATCATTAGTATTCTTTCAGAGACAAAAATCAAACTATTTTTATCATCTGTGCTTAAAGTCAGTGCTATAAGCCAGAACAAAGTTCAGACTCCACTACTCTGTCCCTACCATGCTGAAATTCTGTGATTCCAACTTCAGATCTAAAATGACATCTTGTTGTTCACAGAGCTGTTAAACGCCAAACTTATTTAAGTATAGCCAAATGATGTTCCAGATAGTCAATATCATGCAATCCGTAAAATTTATATATATGTAAGAGGATCACTAGTGAATGGGAACTTTATTTATATCCTTTTTGCTTTTCATTAATAAATAAACCTCCTTAGATTTCAAATTCACCTTTTGTAAAATTACATATTATAATTAAGAATGTATATGTATAATATACTTCATATATGACTATAATTATACTTAAAATATCTTCATAGAAAATTGTTTCCTCTTTTGATTCTGTGTATTACAAAACATCAAAAAATATAGAAGAGACCTTGGATACACTTTATCCTAGTGGCTCTTTATAATTTTGTGATCACAGACCTCTGGTTACACTTACAGAAACTGTTTTTAAAAATACACATATATACACACATACATATATTTTACATTCTATTTCAATCATTTCAGAGTCCCTCTAAAGTCCCTCCACAGAACCCAGATTAAGGAAAAGGTTGTGCATGAAAAAATGTAGTTCAAAACTCAAGTTCTCTTTAAGTTTTTGTTACTGTGTTAGCATTGCTTTTTCAAACCTACAGGAAAGAATATGTACTATCTTCAAATCTACTAGAGGGGTTAGAGGCAAGAACTGTACCTGAAATGAACTTGGGTAATTCCAAAGTCTTAAGAACTTTCTCTTACACGTGCATAGCCAAGGCCACCTATGCTAGGGACCCTCTACACACAGCCAGAAGTTCTGGGAATTAATTTTCACTTAGACTACAAAGTTTATTAAAAGATAAGGAACTAAATCTACTTCAGGATGACACCTGCACCCCAATGTTCATAGCAGCACTATTTACAATAGCCAAAACATGGAAACAACCTAAATGTCCATCAACAGGTGACTGGATAAAGAAGATGTGGTATATTTATACAATGGAATACTACTCAGCCATAAAAACCAACAACATAATGCCATTTGCAGCAACATGGATGCTCCTAGAGAATGTCATTCTAAGTGAAGTAAGCCAGAAAGAGAAAGAAAAATACCATATGAGATCGCTCATATGTGGAATCTAAAAAACAAAAACAAACAAATAAACAAAAACAAAGCATAAATACAGGACAGAAATGGACTCATGGACAGAGAATACAGACTTGTGGTTACCGGGGTGGGGGGGCGGGGTAGAGGGTGGGAAGGGATAGACTGGGATTTCAAAATTGTAGAACAGATAAACAAGATTACACTGTATAGCACAGGGAAATATACACAAAATGTTATGATAAATCACAGAGAAAAAAAATGTGACAATGAGTGTGTATATGTCCATGTATGACTGAAAAATTGTACTGAACACTGGAATTTGACACAACACTGTAAAATGATTATGAATCAATAAAAATGTAAAAAAAAAAGATAAGGAACTAAAATTTGCTGATTTGGAGTTTACAAACTCCAAATTCAAACTCAACAGTAATTAAAACAAGAGTAACTGCAGGAATTTTTTTAGAACTTAAACCAAAAAAGACCTTGTTACAGAGGAATATTTTATCACTGATGGTTTTAGAGTTGCAGGTAGTAAAACTAAAGAGCAGCCTGACTTTTCTTTTTAAATTTTCCTTGAAAATGCTCTACAGATAGTGCTTCTATCCAATCCATCACCTGCACACTGGGCAGACCTCTCTTACTGCCCCGCCCTTTGTACACAAGCCACCGATGATTCTCACAAGGGTCCTTCTTTGCCACTTAACTATCCTAAAGCTGATTAATCCCAATCTCCCTTCTTTTGAAACAACCACCAAAGAAAACTTGAATGGATCTAACCACCTGGTTTTCACCAAGAAAATTATCTTTCCAATTGTCCTTATCCTTGGGGAAATTTCTTTTTATAGCTCTGTCTTTGGCTATAACTCTACCTGCTTTGGCCACACAGAGCCTAATAACACATGTAAATTCAGATACTCATTCATTTTATTTTATTCTTTATTGAAGTGCAGTTGATACACTACAGTGGTAGTGTCAGGTGTATAGCAAAGTGATTCAGTTATACATGAATCTCTCACACACACACACATACACACACATATTTTCAGATTCTTTTCCATGATAGCTTATTACAAGAAATTGAATATAGTTCCCTGTGCTATATAGTAGGTCCTTGTTGTTTATCTATTTTATAGATAGTAGTGTGTATCTGTGTGATATCACTTACATGTGGAATCTAAAAAAAAGATGCAAATTTTATTTACAAAACAAAAACAGTCCTACGGACATAGAAAACAAATGCTCATTTTTAACAAGTCTACAATTCTGTATTCTTTAGACCACTCCTCTTTTTCTTTTTTATTTATTTAAAAAATCCTTTCAAGCAGCTTCATACTTGGCTCTCTGCTAAGTGATGGGGAAATAATAGTTAGCAAAAGCTGATGAGATATCTGCTCTCTCGGATCTTTGGGCCCATGGAGAAGTCGTTATTTCTCAAATGATCATATCAAGACATAGAACAGGGAGAAGAGCTACAAATCAATGCTTCAAGTTGTTTGTTTAATGATCACCACCATCCCTCTTCCGTATTTATAAACTCAAGTTCAACACTAAGCATGGCTAATAAGCAAACAGGGTATTTAGTGCTACACGTGATATACATCTTGATGTAGTATTACAAATGACAAATGTCGTCAAATGCTAAGGTATTACTAGTTTCAGGATCCCACTTCAACATCTTCATCAAAAGTTTTCATCTACCTTGTTGACCTCTAATTAAACCTGCCTTTCTTAGAGTATCTAGAGGGGAACTTTCAGAGTTTTTTCTTCAAAATCACCACTTTTAAAATTATTTGTAAAATACTGTATTGTCTGCCCCTACATTTCAATAGGTAAGTTATATCATGAATAAAATATGCTCATAAGAGCTAATCCAGTCAGATCACAATTTATAATGTATTTCTGGGGGAAAGCATTCCAAGTATAAAACAACTGGCTTACAAACTTTTGGAACGTGGCTTGTTTGTAGATTTAAGATGTTCCTTTACAAACCAAAAGGAAGGTTGCTATGTAACATAAAAGTGAGGTAATCATGTATTATAAGTTCCATAAAAGCTTAGAGTTAGGAAAAAAAATAGGGAAAAAGAAGTAGTCAGAATTTGTCTACCTCAGTGTCTTTTAATTTGTCTACATGTCATAGCTGCTTACTGCTTCAGCTTTTACTTACTTCTCCAGTTAATCTCCAAAAAAATAGCCCAGCACAGAACAAAGACTTTTGTCTACTTGCTAAAGGAAGAAATACACAATCTACTTTATTCACTAACTAATGCAAACAGGAACCTTAAAAACAAATCCATCTAAACTAAGTAGCCCCCAAACCAAAGGAAAAAGCCTTTCCAAGAGGTTGGTGAACAAATTACAGCGACTGATTTTTTTACATGATCTTAATTGAATCAGCAAAGTATTATTAAAAATAAATGTTGGCATACTGCCTTAAATTAAGGAACAGAGAACCCCTTTCATTCTGAATTCATGCAAAGGTCTATTTACACTTATTTTTGGAATACTTTAGCTCAACAAATTAATACCTATTTCATTTCATTTCACTAGGCCAAATGTTAGCTATGAATGTCAGCACAATTTTTCAAAAGTGAACTGCATCAGATATTTTCATAACAAAAATGTCACCATGAACCAGCACCTTGCTGCCTGTGGCTGTTGTCAGGGGAAGCTGGGAGGACATCATCTATTTTTGTATCTGATAACTTTGTTCATTTGAAAATAACTACTTGCCAAATACAGTTGATTTTCAGCGAAGTGAAAAAAAAAAAAACCTACTGATTATGAGGAAGTAGCAGGTTCAAGGAGTTGATAATAGGATTCAGGGTTTTTCTATTTGTTTTTTTTTTTCCCCCAAAATCTGCCAGTCCAAATTCAAACCAGATTTGTGGTGATTAAATGTTCTTTTCCTCCGACTCCGATTCAGGAGTCAATTTGAAACAAGCTGCTGCTTTCAGTACATTTTCCATTGAGCAGATCAGGTCATCATACAAATATTTATTAAGCATTGACAGCAACTCATTCATACACTGACAATCCACCACGTGTTGAGGAGCAGATGTTGGAGATCTTTGTGGCATCGGTCCCTGATATCAGGAAGCTTACCCATGACAACCACCCAAATCTAGCACTGCCACTGGACTGAGTAAACTGACCCATGGATGTCAACGACCTCTCAACCTTAACACCTTTGTTGTCAGTGCTTTGCTACAGCACCAAGCCTGGGCCTTTTCTTCTGGTCCCGGTGGAGTTTTTATGTTCCCAGTGGTACCTGGTCTTCACCTCTGTGATATCACTTTGCATGCTGCCGCATCCTCATCTTCATCCGGTTTTGTGTTTCTCTCTCCACCAGAATGGGAGCCTCTTGAGGATAAAAGCTGGTGTTTTTATCTCCG
The DNA here is from genome assembly GCF_048564905.1 of Vicugna pacos. Lineage (NCBI taxonomy): Eukaryota > Metazoa > Chordata > Mammalia > Artiodactyla > Camelidae > Vicugna > Vicugna pacos. The sequence continues at coordinate 12,883,709 of NC_132996.1, forward strand.
TATCACCAAGGTGAGCATCACATGGAGGGTGGCTCAGCAAAATGTGTGCAGGTTGAAGGAACAAATGCATCTCAGCCTTATTCTTTTGGGTTTCCAAGAGGTAAGAGAGCGTGGAGTTCCCATAGGAAGTCTCATACTGTGTTCATGTTCCAGAAAGAAAGAGAGGGGCCTAAATCAGTGGTTCTCAAAATTGTGTTCCCTGGACCAGGAACAGTTGAATCAGTTAGGAACTTGTCAGAATTGCACATTCCCAGGACCCCCACCAGACCTAGTGAACCATAAATTCTGGAGGTGGAGCCCCACAATTTGAGATTTGACAAACTCCTGGTGATTCTGAAGCTTGTTAAAATTTGACAATCACTCTTAACATACACACCTGTGTTCACAGTTCAGCATAAGTCCAGGTGAAGCCTGATCTTGCATCCTTAAGGATGAACATGCCCCACCCCTTTAACAGAACCTTAAAACTGATGCACAGGCTGTAGTCAGTGAGCCTGATTAATTCAGCAAAATCTCCGAATTATTCTCTCTGCTCTGGATGGGGGAGGTGTTTGGGCTTGAATTGCCAGGTAATTGCTTCAATTAACCAACTCATTTTGCTTAGGTAGGCACAGCTGTTGGCAAAACCCATCCACGGTATCCTAAAAGTGTTCTGGCCTACTGCCCTCAGGTTGGAGCCAATTAGACACTGCTGGGGAGGGGTAATTCATTATGTGGGGAGAAAACAGAGTCAATGTCTGCATTTATTTGGCCCTGTTTACAAGTTTCTTTCTTTTACACCAGGGTTCATGTAATTTTATGCCACCAGGGTCTGGCACAAGGGTCAGTAATAGAAGGAAGTACTTTCCTGCACAGTATCAAGTACACTTTGGGTGCATCTCCCCATCATTAGAATCAAAATAAGGGAAGTGGACTGGACTGGGGACATTCCTGCTGCCTCAGCAGCTCTGGTTTTCCTGATGATGATAAATGCAGTTTTGCATGGATGTGAACCCGAATTTGTGCACCTGATGAACATTGTTGCTGTCATAGTCACAAGGGCACATAATTTCAGAAACCTTGAGATGGGAATTTTGAAGCAAGTAATTACAAGCAATCTTTGTTGGTTTTAAGAAGCAATCAGATTACTTCCATGAATTAGGCACCTAAAAAAAAATGAAAGACTGTTTAAGGAATTACATGGAAAGTATTTTCATTTTCTTCAAGTCGTGCCTAAAATCAGTGTTTTTTTTTTTTTTTAAAGCCAGGCGGCAAGAATTACTTTCCCTATGATATCTGAAACCTGGTGACAATAACTTTTTACTTACCTTTAAGACAAAACTGACTCGCTCGATAGAGCCTTCTATCTTTCTGAGTTGGAAGGCTTAGGTGAAGTAACGTCTGAAGAAAATTTCATTTCTCAGCACACATTTCTGAGCTTGTTTGGGAGTGACAGTGATGGCATGACAAGGTATTGAAGCACTGCTCCTGGAAGCTAGCCGGGAAGCCAGAGTGGTGTGGAAATCTATGAATCTGTTGAGCTTCCTCCAGTTCATGAAGGTAGTGCAGAGAGTTTTTAATAGTGGTCCCAGGCAAGGAAGCTGGCCCAGTCTTGATATTGACAAATAACATTTAGTCGATCACATCGTATTTTTTGTTTAGTGTTTTTTGAAGTAGGGGCAGATTATTGCTTGTTTTTTAAACTCCAAGTAAACATGCATGCTTTAGCCCATTATGGTTAGAATATTTGGAAGCTATAGACAATTCAGGAAGCACTAGGTTTTAATTACTGTAAATTTGAGTGTTACTTCTGGTAGAGGATTTATAATAATATTCTGATAAGGTTAAGGTGACACTAACATACTCTGCAAGAACCAAGACAGAAAAAGACTGCTCCTTTGATTCATTTATTAGCTCATTTATTTACTTGTACAAGCATCAGTGCATTCTGTACACACTCCTGAGTGTCTATTCTGTTCCAGAAGCAGGGGGCCTAGGGGTCAATATGACACAGTTCCTGCCTCAAGGAGCTTGCATCCTACTCTCATTGTATCCACTCACCTTTACTGTGCCCTAGAACACAGGTTAGCAGCAATTTTAATTCAGCATAATATGTATACTTGCTTCCTTTTCAGCATACTTGTCCCTTTCAGAATATTTCTAAGTCCACAACTTGCTTTTATTGTACAGAAAAAAAGGAAAGTTTTTTTTAAGTGAGCAACTATTAAAAAAAAAGTCTCCAGAGCAGCTACTAGGAGCTCAGATGTGTCTCTGCTTTACATGGTGTAGAGGCCCCAGACTGGTTCCTGAACAGTCCCCAGGGGATTGTTTCCAGTAGTGTTTTCTCTTGGAGCAACTGGATTCTTCTAGGAGTAGGAACAAGTGCTGGTGAGAGATTGCTCAGCACGAATCATTCTCTTGCCCCAGAAGGGTTAGAAATAGCCTGAGAATGGACTTAGGCAGCTTCTTCTTTATTATGGTAGCACATGCCAGTACAGGAAGGAGACAGCTTTTCCCTACCTCCACTCCAAGATGGCACAAACTTGGTCCAATTCATTCCCATTTCTGAAACAACTGATTGACTTGGAAGGAACAGTAGTAGTTAGTCTGAATGATCCTTTCATCCTAAGTATAAACAGTGTATCACTGTGGTTTTGCATCCGCAAGGGTCGAACAATAACAATCTTTCTCAATTCTTGCTTTTCATGGTGCCATTCCCTAATTCACCATGCCATTCCCTAACTTGGCCCGGCATTGTGGGTGGTACTCCATCACATCCCAGGTGAAGACACTGAGAAATGCACCACAGTTATCTCATGGCAAAGTGTACCATTCAGAAGTCCAGAGCTCTTGAATGGAGCCAGTCTGAAATCCTGGCCAGGATCTTTGAACTCCCGCCCAGCCTCCAGGCTGATGTGACCCTGCATCTGTCTCACTCTGGCTGTCTCCCAGCACTGGCAGTCTCTGCCCTGCAACAGAGACACACAAGGACCCTCCAAACCAAAAAGAGCAAAGAGGCAGAGAAGTAGGGAAGGGTAGAGACATTTTACAGTCCCTTTTTGTTCTAAATCAATAACCTTATATATATTTTTAATATATACCATCTAGCTAGCTTAACCTAAAATACTTAGTTGCACTAACCATCAACCAATTATTCTTATAGGCTACATATAATTTGTTTCCTTTGCTTCTGGCCATATTCCTTGATCTCAGTATGTTTACACTCTAGTTATTGAGACATGTTAGATTCTTAACAAAGACCAACAATCATAAGGAATGTAATCTAAGTGCCTAGAGAGTAGGGCACATAATAAGACATTCATAATTTATGGGAAATGAGAAATTATTGCATGCTGAGGTAGTCAGAAGCTTCACTGAAGAGGTGCAACATGGGCAAATCCTAAAGGATGAGAGAGGATTCAGAGAGATAGGCAGAAGGAATTGGTAATTTAAGTGATAAGCAAAGGGACCACTATGAAGGGCTGAAATACATAAGACCTGTTCTAGGGAGAGTGAGAGTATTAAGCTAAGTTTTTCTGTGTTTTAGTGGAAAATAATGTGAAGTCCAGATTTTAGAGATTCTGGGACTCTAGGCAAGGGCATCCTTGAATCGATGATGGTAAATTTCACCTTAAGGCAGCTGAGAGACACTGAGAACTGTCGTTGAAAATGGTAAGATGAAGATCGTGTTTTAGGACGCTAATGCTGGTGTTGTGTGCTCTGCTTTGAAAAGGGAAGAGCATGGAGATAGAGAAACCAATGAGAGTGAGGAGGGCAGTGGTCCAGAGGGTGGGGTTTGGGATTTGATGGATCCGGGTTCCAGTCTTAGGCCCTTCATTTCCTAGCTTGTGCAAATCACTAAACCCTTCTGAGTTTCCAGTTTGGATAATAACCTCCATCTTCTTCATACATTTAGCACAAACTCCTGAGAAGCTGCTCTGCCAGGCGCTGAGGATATCGTGGTGAGATACATGAACAGATCCCCTACCCTGAGCTCCAGTTCTCCATTGCTGTAGGGCAACTGGGAGGATGGAATAAGGTAATGCATATACAGACAACGGGGTAAAGTAGGTACTTGATACATGGTAACTAGAAAGTTCATGGTATGGCCATCATTAAAAACTCCACAAACAATAAATGCTGGAGAGGGTGTTGAGGAAAGGGAACCCTCCTACACTGTTGGTGGGAATGCAGTTTGGTGCAGCCGTTATGGAAAACAATATGGAGATTCTTTAAAAAACTAAAAATAGACTACCATATGATCCAGCAATCCCACTCCTGGGCATGTATCCAGAGGGAACCTTAATTCAAAAAGACACATGCACCCCAATGTTCACAGAAGCACTATTTAAAGTAGCCAAGACATGGAAACAACCTAAATGTCCATCAACAGATGATCGGATAAAGACGTTGTGGTATATTTTTACAAAGGAATACTACTCGGCCATAAAAAAGAATAAAATAATGCCATTTGCAACAATATGGATGGACCTGGAGATTGTCATTCTAAGTGAAGTAAGCCTGAGAGAGAAGGAAAAATACCATATGATAGCACTTATACGTGGAATCCAAAAAAAAGACAAACTTATTTAAAAAACAGAAACAGACTCACATAGAAAACAAACTTATGGTTACCAGGTGGGGAAGGGGATGGGAAGGGTTAAATTGGGAGCTCGAGATGTGCAGATACTAACATATATAAAATAGATAAACAACAAGTTCATATTGTATAGCACAAGGAACTATATTCAATATCCTGTAGTAACCTATGGTGAAAAAGAATATGGAAATGAGTATATGTGTGTTCATGTATGACTGAAGCATTGTGCTGTACACCAGAAATTGACACAACATTGTAAACTGATTATATTTCAATAAAAAATATATATACAAAAAAAAGAGAGAGAGAAAGTTCACAGTTGTTGCAGTCAGGTAATGAAATAGAAATATTCTAACAAGATACTCTTCCAGAACCATTGGTTGCCAGAGAACAAAGCCAGGTAAACATTTCAGAATATGGATTCCATGCCACTGGCTCTTTCTTAAGGAAGCCTCTATCCTTTTGTTCCCATTTGGCTGGACTTCAATAACGTTCACACCTGCATGGGTTTACCATGCTTGTCACAGACCCACTGAGCCTGACTCCAGTGATCCACCCCACTCTGGATGCCTGGGCCATGGAGTCTGCCACAGGCCTCTCCTCAACCCAACGCCAAAAGCATTTCCTTCTCTCAGCCTGTCCCATCAGCTCCTGCTTTCCATCAGACAAGAGGATGGGAACTGGAATTATCTCAACAGCTCTGTGGTCGGGCCAACTCTGCTAAAGCAGAATGTATCCTTAAAGGATCTGCCCATGATCTGAGCACCTACAGTTTCTCTCGCCAGCTGGTGGACCAAAAGAACAAACTATGTTTGATATCTTTAATATCCTCCAGAGCAATGCCAAGCAAAGCACTGAAACACATTTTATTTTTATTCTGCATTAGCAACTCTATAATTTGACTTGGAGTCGGCTGCCAGTGAGTTATTCAACAGTATTTACTGACTCTCTGTTACATGAGGAATGTGCTGGTGTTAGGGCTAAAAGTCTGGGAAAGTCTGTATTCCTCATGGTTATACCTCAAAGGAAGTAACATTAGACTGGGAGGCAGAAAACAAGGGTTCTAGTCGTGGCTGTGGCATATGAACGTGAACAATGCATTTCAATTCACTGTGAAATCAGAACAATATAAAAACAGGCAACATTCACTGAATTACTGTGTGATTGGTAACGCACTAAGTGCTTTACATATCTTATCTTAGCTTATTCTCACAGTGACCGGATGAGGTGTGTATTATCCTCATTCTTCTTTTATACATGAGTGCAGTGAGGCTTGGAATGCCTGTCCCCGCCTCAACCCCACTGCCACTAGTGGAAAAACCAAAGCTGAAACTACATCTCTCTTAGCCCAGAGCCCCGAGGTTTAACCTTCATTCCCCAGGGTTATTACAAACATCTAACTAGTTTATATATACAGAAAAGTGCACTTTGAGCTTGTAACAAAGGTAGAAAATGCTCTTTTTTCAACTGTAAAATCTTTGAAATAAAGGACCGTATCTGATTGTTGTGTATGTCTATCCATACTTGTTGTGAACGAGAGGGTGATCGAGCGTGTTTGATGGACAGAACACTTGTATACTTGTGCTACCTTCTTTTCAGCCCCACTGCCGTATCCAATTAATCTCCGTGTCCACTGAACTGCCTGAAATGTTGCTATTTACAGAATGGGGATTTGATATTATTTATGTATTGAAATGAAGCGCTCCTAGCTCTAAAATTCTATTTTAAATTACCGCACAGTTTTGAGGACATGCATTTTTAGAAAAGGCTAAACTGTCATACTTAGGAATTTCTACCTTGTTAAACTGAGAATCCACCCTACAGTATTGTCATGACTGCAGAATGAAGAGAGCACAAAAATGCCAAGGGAGAAGCAAGCAAACGGTGCTCGTTCAGGGGGAATAAATAATGAAAGGCATCCCAGAGCAGCTATTTTTAGGAGGACTCTGAAGGAGTGGCAGGCGGCTGTGACTGTCCTGCTAGGACATACACAGCAACCTCCTCCCCGGGTTTTCTCCCCTCACACCTCGCCTGGCCTCCTAATAGTGTGAGACCGTCAAATTAGTAGTTCTTTTAAATAACATTTACTGTTTTTTGGTCTTGTTTCATGTTTTAAGTAGCCATAAAGTCGCAGACGCAGGTGGACAAGGCATCATATCAGACAACACTTTTGTACCACTTTCCATCTGCCTGTCTCTGTTCCACTCAGCACCAGCTCCCAGGACATCATGCAGCCCAGCTGACCATGCCTCACCTCAGGCTGATGACCAAGGATTCACCTGGGGTCCATGCATGCGCAACCCCAAAGTGCAGAATTAATGCTCTGTGGACTGAATCTTTGTCCCGTGGGAGACGAGTGCATGGGATAAAGCCTCTTCCTTCTGTTCCATCTGTCACGGGTTCTGTTTTCTGGGGGACTCAGTTTATAACTAATCTCAGCAATGACAATGCTTCAAATGAGGTCTTTATTTTTTGACTCATGGATACCAAATGTGACAATGAGAAATGCAGACATGAAAAGATACCATTCTACTTGTCGAACTACCCTAAAAGCAGAAAAATCACGCTCTTCAAGAATATGTAGTGAAAATGACCTGGGTTAATGCCCACAATATTAAAGATGAATAAAAAGTAAGCCATCTATTCTCTGTGTGCTAATTTTATGTAAAATATGTATTTATGTATCTGTAAGAATGATACGAAAGAAAAACACTTAACATGCGGACTGTGGTTATCTCTTGGTATTAGGGCTGATTATTTATTCATTAGTTTAGTCTTTTTTATAGTTTTCCCTATTGTGCGTGACCATGCTCTACTTTTAAAATTAGAGGAAAAAAAATCTGGTTATTGGAAGTGAGCCCAAAGGATCATTTATTCCTTCTTTTAAGATTTCTTCTCCATCATTTATATGTGGAATCTAAAAAAAAAACATATAAATGAACTTATTTACAAACCAGAAATAGACTCACAGACACAGAAAACAAAGGGGAAAGGAGGGGAGGAGGGATAAATTAGTACTTTGGGATTAACATATACACACTACTATATATATAAAATAGATAAACAACAAGGACCTACATTATAGCACAGGGAACTATATTCAATATTTTATAATAACATATAATGGAAAAGAATCTGAAAAAGAATATATATGTGTGTGTGTATATGTATATATGTGTGTGTGTGTGTGTGTGTGTGTGTGTGTATATATATATATATATATATATATATATATATATATATATATATCTGAATCACTTTGCTATATACCTGAAACTAACACAACATTGTAAATCAACTATACTTCAATTTAAAAAAACGTGTGTTTCTGCCTGAGGAAGCACTGTGGCATCCCACTTTTTTAAATTTTTTTCTCCACAGATCAAGAGTTGATATGGTTTATGCTGTAATTTGGTTGCCAACAGGAGCCCAGAGATGGCTTCACACTTAGGTTGGGTCTGTGGGAGCTGCCACAGCAGTGATGTGGACGACACATTTACCAGTGGGAGGATGGTATTAATGACAGTAATGATGGGGGAAAAGCACTGAGTGAGTACTGACAGCATAAAGATGCTGTCAAAGTACATAGGTGGATATGGTCCCAGAGTCTGGATTTAATCTACGTTTCTACAAGGCATCCTGACAGCCCTTAAGCATCACCCTCAATTGGTGATGATTGACAAGGAGAAATAGGTACAGAGATTTTTCTGGGCCTTTACCAACACACTTGCTTTACATATCGGTAAAATAGGTGGTTACCTATGTAGGATAGTGGGAAGATTGTGCCTAATCCCCAAGTCCTTTGCAGATGCCTGAAATTCCATTATTACCTCATTGTGATAGACTAAGCAATGTCCACCACCAGATTAGGCAGAGTCCCTCACTGTCTTCCTGGGAAGACATTATATTATAACATTATCAAGACTTAACCATTTAATATTGAGTATCAGATTTTTCCATCTTTGACAACAAATTAAGACCAGATTAAGAGGACAAGGAGTCGAAAAATGAGAGTCTAACTTCAGAGACTATAGGAGCAAGCTATTGCCTACTCTAAAGAGAGCCAAGGGATTATGTATTACCAAAATAATTGTTTTTATGTATTTCTAAATCTGTCTGTCTATCACCTATCTATCTGTCTGTCTATCTATCTATCACATATAACCTCAGGCCTATTTGACTGCAAGATCCCATTTGACTGCAAAGTCCCTATGGAAGATTGCCCCCAGTTGTTTACCCTTTCTATATTTTCTCTCCTTGTCACATGACTTTACAGTTGTTCCCTCTAACCTTTGAACTGGGCTATAAATCTTACTTTGGATAATGATGCATGAAGAGAAAAGGCAGCCCTTGCTTATTTCCAATTACCCTCCTTCTCTGTCATTGTCATGATAACAACATGCCCCAACTGGCCCACTGATCCAAGATGAGAGATATTTGAAGCAGAGCCTCCTTGGAGAAGCACAGGCTAGATCAGCTATCCCCCAACTGACCCACAGAGGCATGATCAGTAATTAATGATTGTGATTTTAAGCCACCAAGTTTGGAGTGATTAATTACAGAGCAGTAGCTGAGTGATACAATGTACCTTCTATCCATCCTTCCATCCTAAATTCATTGGGTCATAGCTCAGAAAACACTGAGGATCATGTGAGCAGGAACCATTTTTCTCTCCAGCATGTTTGGCACTTGTTATGTGATCAGTAATGTCTGTGAATGAATGATTGTTCACAATAGTTCCCAACCAACCATTTCAGCCTTAACTCTATGTTATAGGTTAAATTCAGCCCCCCTCCCCACAAAAAGATAGGTTGAAGTTCTAACCCCCAGTGCCTCAGAATGTAAACTTATTTAGAAATAAGGTCTTTACAGTAGCAATTGAGTTCAAATGAGATCGTCAGGGTGGACCTTAACCCAATATGACTGACGTTCTTATGAAAAGGGGAAATTTGAACACTGAGGCAGACACACAGAGAGAAAAAAGACAATGTGAAGACACAAGGGAGAAGATGGCCAAGGGATGGACTGAGGCATCAGTAAGCTAAGGAACAACGAGAGTTTTCAGCAACCACCAGAGGCTAGAACATTGCCAGAGAGAGTGAGGCCCTGGAAACATCTTGATTTCAGACTGTTAGCCTCCAGAATTGTGAGACAATACATTTCTGTTGTTTTAAGCCACCCAGTGTTTGGGCCTTTCTTAGGGCAGCCCCAGGAAACCAATGGACTCCCCCAGTCTTCTTACTGGTTCCTTCAATCACATATAGCCACTGCCATACCCGTGTATTCCTTTCTGCCCTTAGACATACAATTCCACTCTTTTGGAATTCTCCTCTTTCTCTTCCTCAACTATTTAGCTTCCTATTCAACTTTCAAAATCCAACAGAAAGCACACCTTCTATGAGAAGCCTGATTCAAGTACCACAGGGCTAGTTCATTTCTCACTCTGCTGTGTTCTTTCTTCTCTTGCTCCACAACTGTCCTGTAGTATTTGTCCTATTGTAGTTCATTACCTATGTGGATGCATTCATCTCTCTGTAAGACCGTAAACTCCTGGAGGGCAGGATCTGTGTATTACTCATCTCTCCTTACATCTTCCACTTCTAGAGTTTCTGACTAATTAAGGGCTTTGATACATACTTGCTGACTGACCCCAGAGGTTACAAATGAGGCTTTCCTTTGGGGTTAAAGGCTTGAGAGGTGGCCAGGGGACACGTAGATGGTGCGAGGGCACTGGTGTCTTTGGGGAGAGGGCATCCCATGGGGCTGGAGAGGTGAACGGAAAGGAAGAAAAAGGGTGGTGACTTAAGCTCTTTCTCAAGAGAGAGTCCAATTCTCCCCACAGCAAAGGTGTGACTAAAAGTGCACTTCCGATCCCAGTTGATACACTTAGCATCTATTATTGTTGGAAGTTTATAAGTGAAGAGAAAACAATGAGGAAAGTTGAAAGCCTCCGTGTAAACATGCTTCTTGGAGCCCCATATTAGAGAATAAAGATCTTGTGGAGGAATGTGGAACTACCAGGGTCTTGAAGTCAGGAAGACTGGGGTTGGAATTTCCCTTGTACCACGTGTCTACAGTGTGACCTTGAGCAAGTTCTTTGACCTCTCTGAGACTTTGTTTCCTCACTTATAAAAATGGAGATGATGATGCTTTCTGCTTCATAAAGCTGTTGTAAAGATCAAATGATACACACTATCTGAAAGAGATCGGAGCATTAGAAGGTGTTTTTAAACGCCAGCTTCCCTGCTTTAGGCCTAATCAATTAATAATTCAACCCAGAACAAGAATGCTGCCTCTTCTGAGACAAAAGCAAGCAATTAGAACATTCTGATCTTCACATCACACTAGTTTATCTTGCGGTAATCACAGTAAAAAAATGTAAAAGTGATTAAAGGCCCCCCCAAAAATTGGCCAAACCCCACAATTCTGTAGAATTTATGTCAAGTTCAACCCTTTATACAGTTTTATAGATGAAAAACTTACAGAAATCAAGGTTAAAATTAAAATGGACAAAACTTAACACAAGCCAATAAAAGGGGTCCCTTTTTGTAATAATATATGGATGATAATTCTTGGTTAAATTTCACCAGGGTTCACGAGTTTTTAACCATTGGATAAAAATCACAGTATGTTACCTGGATTCAGGAAAGAATATAAATAACAGATTTATAAATGCCAATAATTTTGTGGTCTCATTTCATACCTGTCACCTCACATTAGGAAATACATGTTTCTATGAGTATTCAAACACACCAACCTTCCTTTCTTTAGAACTGTTTCAATTTCCATTATTAAAGCCTGTTCAGAGGCAAATTTTTGTTCTTGAAAATTGCACTTCATGAAAACCATTTTCAAACTGAGCAAAATTATTTCCATAGCATCTGGTTCCTTCATGTGTTCATTTCTTTTTATTTATTAGAAGAGACTTTCTGGCAGCCAAATACAGATTCAGCAACAGGTTGCCAGAGATGGCCAGGTGCTCCGCTGCCCTTATAGCCTGGGGTCAGCCCCTACTCAGAAGGGCAACCCCAAAGGCACCTCCTCACTGGGGATTCTTCTCAGACTCAAAGAGTGAGCAGAGACCCTGCTTTGCTTTCTGGTGAGTACAAATATATCCAGAATATATTTACCCCTAGAGGTCTAAGTTTTACTGTGTGTAAAAAAGAGAATGTGAGTTTCAGTGCCTTTCCTAACCAAGATCTCCTATTAAATTCTTTAAATGACATAAGAGAAAAATAAAATTAAAAAAAGCAATCTAAATAACAGAATTGTACAGCATGTCTAATAAACACCTCTAAATCAGAAGTGTTCATAAAAATAATATTTTGAAGCTTTCACTAATAACATTAATATAAAAACACTTAAAAAGTAATGTACCTCCACAGTGCTGCCCTTTTCCTCCAGGAAGCTGAAAGCGTTTCACTAATACTCTTAGCCAACCTTTAACAAATCCTGCGGGTGGTGGGAATCACGGAACGGATTTCTCCTGCTTTGTGTATGGGGAGACCAGACCACAGGGAGGGTGAGTCTCCTGGTTGCTAAACCCCACATTACAAGTTTAGGGTTACACTTTCTTGAATTCTTCTACACAGTGCATCTCATTTTATTCTAGCCCAGAAGCTCTGACTTGATTCTGCCCACACTGCCTTCTCCCATCCCACAGCCAAGTGGCTTCCTTCGTAAACCTGGTGTTCACGCCTCCCTTCCAATTATCAAGTCGCTTGACTCTGCTCCCAAAAATCTGCCCTCAGGCAGAAGCCAGCTCAGATTAAGAGGGTTTTCTGCAATCTTCTTCCTCCCACAAACTCCTGTCTAACAATCAGACATTCCTCAGGGTACTAACTCACATGGTATAAAACTAGCTGAAAAATTAAAAAACTAAAGACAAGAGTCAGACCCGACTACTTTAAGCCTCAAGACAATCCTGTAAGGTAGGCATTCTTTTCTCCTTGAACGGAGCCGGCATTGATTCATCAATTGTTTGTGGACAAGCTGTGCTCATTATTAGGAATACAAAGATAAGAGAACTTCTGTTCAGATAATGTTGTCAATTGTGCAGTTAAATACCATCCTCTCACCCAGGTAGAAAAAAAAGTACAATGAGAAATTTTTAAAGAGATTTTTGTGTTTTAAAATAAGACACGATGTATCTCCATGGAGCAGAAATGAAATATAAATGCAAAGTAGGGAGCAAGGCTTTGGGGAGGGGTGGTCCTGCTAGCCTCCTGTTCACAAATTAGGCAGAGTCAACTGGAGTCAGTTTATGCAGGACAGCTGGGCTGAAAGTGCCTCTCAAAGAGGCTGGGGGACCTGAGCCAGCCTTACTGCTCGAAACCTGGGGTAGGGGTGCCTCTCCCACTGCTGAAATGATGTGGAAAATATATTGTCAACTGCTCTCTAGGCTGGGGTCCATATGTAGCTGCAGAGCTGTGGGAGCTGGAGGACACAGTCCCAGCCTCAGGACCAAGAACTGAGCCAAGTTGGCTACCATTTCTGCAAAAGGTTGTGTGAAAGCAAATTCAAAAGTTGGACAAAGTGGGGTGAGAACAGGGGGAGAGAGAGAAGAAGGGAGGGGTACTTTTTAAAAAATGTGATTAATATTACAGAACTTGTAAAAGCTGAGATATTTGTCCAAAGCAACTCTTATGTCCGGTGAATATAAAATTCCAAATTTAAATTAGTATACCTGAAAAACATAAAAGTGCTTTAAAAACTTACATGTAGTTTCATATTAAATAAGTTTTCACTACAGTTTAGACTATATTAGTCCTAGGTATATTTTCAGCACACAGAAACTCAATTTCCTTAATTGAAAATCAAAAAGAAATTGCTATGAAAATTCTATGACCAGAGTGGTTGAGATCAATATGTTTAACATGAAAAGATAACCCCACAACAGGAAAGGGACTAGAAGGAGAGGGAGAAAGAGATGGGGAGAGAAACAGACACCTCTCTACCCAGATAAATTCACAATGCCAAAATCCAAGACTCCAAAGTGCGTTTTGTATAAAAGGAACTATTAACCAGGAAATCCCGCAAGTCTGCAAATGGATGAGGAATAAATAAACTAAAATAATAAACAGCAAAAACAAAAGTAGCAGAATAATTTTAATATACATTATATAATAGTTATGTTTATGATTTTTAAAGAAGCAAATGAATAAATATCCCTATGAAAAAGCTCAGGAAGATATTTTTAAAACAAGGTAGAAATAAAACAAAATTTAGCGGCTATAAAAAATTTACAGCAAATATCATAGTTTATGGTACAATATTATGGGCAATCTTTTTAAAATATGGAATGAGGAAGAGATCATACTTTCATGTATTCTGTTCAACATTAAGTAGGAGAGAGTAGCCAGCAACATGAGTCAAAAAGAAAAGATCAGAATTTAAAACTTATTTTTAAAATTCAAAAGACAGCAGTCAAAAAGCAAAAAGACAAATCAAGAACTGGGAGAAAGTACTTGCAACAAATCCACAAAGGTCTAAAATTGAGAATGTATAAAGAAGCCTTATAAACTAATAAGGAAACTTCAGCAACGCAACAGAAATATGGGCAAAAGACATGAAAAGCCATTTCACAGAAGAATAAACCTGTGCGTTTATTACAACATCATATGAAAAGATGCCAACCTCATTAGTAATTACAGAAATGCAAAATATATTATTTCACACCCAGAATATTAGCAAAAATTAAAATGGCGTATGATACCAAGTGTGGGTTTTGATACAGATCACTGGAATTCTCATACACTTCTGGTGTGAATCTGGCAGCTCTAAGGTATATGCATTGGAGAAACTCCTATATTTGTTCACTAGGTGAATAATACAGTACTATTATACATAGACATATATAGTATTACAGTAATACTTACAGCAGCATTATTTGCAATAGCACATGAGCCAAATGTACACTGATGGGAAAATGAATTAATTGTGATGTATTTATATAATGAAATATTATAAAGCAGTGAGAACTAATGAACTAAGGATACACTCATCAGTGTGAATACATGTCACAAATAATTGTTAAGTGAAAAAAAGCAAGCTACAAATACATAGGGTACATCATTTATATGTAGTTTTGAAATGTGTATAACTATACTACTTTAGGGGTACACACATCTGCAGTAAAACTATAAAGAAAAACAAAGGTCTCATATGCACAAAGTTCAAACTACTGGTTACTTCTTGTGTAGGAGGGAAATACAACTGGGAAAGGCTACAACAGGAGTTTTAAAGGTCTTATTTCTCAAGCAGATTATTTAACTCATGAATACCAATAAATAATCCCTTCTCCACGCACTGTAATGTTCTTCTATATGTATGGTATTCATAACAATTATACATGAATAAAAGAAAACACATAAGGGGTATAGAAGAGAGACTGGGAGACTCCAAAATACGTGTCATAGAAGTTTTAGAAAAAGGGACCAGAGAGAATGGACGAAAATGAATCTTTGCTCTGTAACTGCAGGTTACAGATTCGCACCGTGTGATGGAGCCAGAGAGGAAAGGGGCCCCTGGAGGGGTGCCTTACAGGCTTTATTTGAAGAGACGATGGGTAGAAATTTTCTGTAACAGAAAAAATGATCAGAGCTCTCAGTTTAGAAGTATACTTTGAATGATGACAAGGATGAATAAAAATTAAAATACGCATAAGAATAAAAATTAAAATACGCTTAAGGAGGAAGACAATATCTTTAAACCTTTCAGAGAGAGAAGACAGATTACCTAAAGGGAACAGTAACTAAACTGAAATCAGACTTTTCATAAGCTGAATTGTTTGCCAGAAGTCTAACAGAACATTAACTTGGAGTTCTAAAGGAAGATAACTATCTACCCTCGTTTACATACCCAGATAAACTCCCATGTAAGAATAACAGCAAAAAAGAGATTATGTTCAGACATAAAAAGACTTGAGTTTATTACCCTCCAACTCTCATCTAAAAGATACTCCAGAAAGAAGGAAAGGAGATTTGAAGGAATAAATGAAAACCAAGAAAAACTGATAAGCATGGAGATCGATAAATACTGGAAAATTTATAAATTTTGATACAACTAATTTGGTTTTGTAGTTTGTTACATGGAAACAAAAACTCTACATAGCTAAAATAAGGAAGGTGAGTAGTGGTGAGCTGAGAAATCTTCAATGAATAGTTAAAACATAAAACATACTAAGATCCTCAAGTTTTGGGGGAAAGAAATAGAAATATGAAGTAAGATATTCTTAGAAGTATTTAGAAACACATGTTCACATTTAAAGGGTAAACAGGAAAGAATACAGTGGGAGAATTTAAAAAAGAATATAAAAATGTGGCACAACAAACAGAAGGCAGAATAAGAAAAGCAGCACTCTGAACTGGGGAGAGGTGGGGGGAAATGGCTCTCTCCCTTCTCTTTGGAAGGAAGACTCTGGCATAAACTGCCACCACACTTAGGGTTTGCCTGAGGGCTAGGGCTGGGGACCCGGCAAAAGTTTCTAATTGCTTATTCCATTTGTGTGTCTTTTGCAAGGCTCTGAGGAAGGCAGGGGAGCCCATGAAGTGGAATCTTAGACAAAGCAACGTCTGGGAAGAATTTCTATTACCAAGAAAAGAAAGGGGAACAAAAGACAGGAGAAACAGAGCTGAGTGTGTGTGTGTGTGCGCGCGCGTGCGTGCATGTGTGCGTTGTGTTTTTAGAGGGAAGAATGCTTTATAACTGTCTGTTGAAAAAATCAGTCATTTTAGGGCAAGAGAAATGAACTCAGGAGAGTGACATTAGAAATCAGAAAAGTAGGAGCTGAGTTCTTCTCAGCTTCATGGGACACTCCACAGCGTGTTGAAACTCAATCACAGCATCACTCACAGTTTCCTTGCGTTATAGTTTTTGTTTATATTCCCACAACTGTCTTGACCTCTGTCTGAATCAGCAGCTTCCAGAGGGCACAGGCCCAAAAACACAGGGAATACTCACCACCATGAGTTTGCTTTAAATCCTTATCTGCGACATCCAGGCTCTCTTTCCCCTGTGTGTGTATCTGGTGACATAGTCTAGTAATAAGGCTTTGTCACCTCTTATCACACCCATGCCGTAGGCACATTTCAGAGTAGTAGTGTATCTCTTCCAGGTAGCGACAGGCCTAGACCGGGCCTCTCCCCAGCGACCTCTGCTCTCACTGCAGAACACTCATCTTTTCTGTTGGGGGAAAGGAGGTTGATGGAGCCACTGGACAATGTTCACTTTTGTGGAGATGATTTATCCTCATGTGGTGTGATGGAAATAGTTCTTTTCATCCTTTCTCTGCGAAGTACTGATGATGTGGCCCAAAGGGCAAGTTACCAAACTTCTCTGAGCCTCAAATTTCTCATCTACAAGTGGGAAAACAATCACACCTCAAAAAAATTATTACAAAGAGTGAATAAGATAGTATGTTTCAAGTACCAGGCACAGTGCCTAGTATATCCTATGAATGCAACAAAAGCTAATTACTGTGTTTAATTAGAAGCTACTGAATTCCCTGGAAAGGCTTTCTCCACTTGGTGATGAAGATGACTCTAGACTTGAACTGTCCTTACTGCTCGTGATCCTATACACGAGAGGGTGACCTTTCTCATGTCCACCCTCAGACCATGACAGTGACCAGAGCGATGAGATACACTGACCACGCTATGTCACTTGACCACTCCTATGGCTGGAAGGGTAGACAGATAAAAACAGCCCATCACTCGAGTGTAAATGATGTAAAGTGGTGAAGAGATGGGCGAGATGCAGAATGGAAGCTTTGTAAGACTAGACACAACTTATATGAGAGCTTTGATCTCCTAAATATTCAGGTTTTTCCCATTCCTTTAATGCCATCATTCTAAAACAACTGACCATTTGTTTTAAAAATACACCAAGAAAAAAATAATATTGTGTGTTTAGGATTAAGAAGCATGAATAAAGAAACAACAAGGAAAAGTAAATTCTCTGGAATAACATGACCATGAGACAGGAGCCTGAGAAACCATCACAATCTATTTTTGGGACTCTACAAAAATCTTACTGCACAAAATCGAAGGAGATCTGCTACCTGGATACCTCTCGTGGGTTGAATATCTGTCTCTAATTTCTATAAGGGGGCCAGAGAATCCTGGAGAAATCTGGATGAAGCAACAAGGAAGAAGTAAGAGAAGTGAGCATGGCTCAGGGAGATGGCCTAACAGGGAGAGATGAGATAGTGAAAATGTACCTTGGGAATATACCTCTGGGTAGGTACAGAGCTGACATCACATTTTCATGTATATAATAACAACAACAAAAATAATTTAAAAAATTGCTACATGTCTATATCATGTATTGTGCGCCTGTACTAAGCCCTGCATATATCACGTAATCCTCACGAGTCCTCACAAGAGGGAAGGATGGGATATCGATCTCATTTTGACACCAATTAGAGGTAAAAAAAAACATGAGAGGGTAAAAGGCTGCTTATTAAAGAAATAACATTCTCTCTGACGAATTGCAACCTTCTTTTACCTATAGGAAATGTCAATTTGACACTATCTTCACCTTAGCACAGCAATTATCTTTAAAGATTATCATCGATTTATTTTATGAAAAATAAAATTGTGTATTGTGTGTATACAAAAAATTGTGTCGTTATAATTGGAGAGATTCAGGGGCAGTCTGAGGACCCACATCACCTGGTGGCACTTCTGGAAATTTTGCTTGTTACTCTTGGCCTTGTAAAAAGAACAACTTTGCATCTCTGTGCCTATAGAGGGCAAAGCATTTAATTTATAAGGTTGCCAAGTTAGGAAGCACTTTTCTATAATTAATCCTCTCATTAGGATGTATTTCTTAGCCTTCCTGGTTAACAGCAGAGATGACACCTAGGAGAATTACTGAAGGAACGTCCAAAGGCAGATTACAGATATTTCAAAACATCTAATTTGATAAAGGATAAAGCTGACCACCCAAGAAGTGTAATATATTCAAGTATAGTTTAGCCTTATCTTTAGTATCTTTATAATGCAGAATGTCCTTTGCTTCATCTATCACTCTTTTTAAGAAACTATGGTGACAAGCTACTATACTGCTTATTCCTCATGGGTACCTGGTGAGGCAGGTTACTATTTCACTCCTTGGAAATGAGAAACAGAATCAGTGAGGCCAAACTATTTAACCCATGTGGTTACAAGTTGAGAGCTAGACTTAAAACCCTCTCAATGTGCATACTTCTTATCTCTGAGTCAACTGCTTCTCTTTAAAATCATGTGTTTTTATGTTCTATATATTTCCAAGATAATGAAGAATCTTTAATATAAAGGAAAAAAGAGTGGCTCATAAATCCACCACTCTCTATTTTATGACAGTTATCACTCCCTAGTCCTTGTCTACATGTGTAAATATCTTACATAAGTGTAACTGACAGTTCACATTTTAGGAATTACTCTCATTTTTAGTTCCCAAATACCAACAGCTGGAGTTCTCATCCAATCATACTGCAGGAAGAGCAGTCTGTTTTTAGGTTTCCCTTCCCAAAATTTTCTCTGTATCCCAAAGAAAGCTTAGTGTTCCTCAAATTCCCTTCTGCTACAGAAGTGGCCCAGATGCAGTGATATGCTGCTTTAGCAACTGCTCTCTGGAAAAAAAAAGTATGCATATAGATGTACATAAATTTATTATTAATTTTACTGATATGAAGGATGTATACACAATTTGCCATAATATTAAAATATGCAACAGTTTTACAGCAAATTCCATACAACAATTGATTCTCACAGAATTATTTCATTGATTTTTGCAGAACTTTTGTGCCATAGACAACATGTGGTTGCAATTGACAAGTACACTTCTGATATAAATGTTGGTTGATATTTTGGTTTATATTAATGAAGATAGCAAAAAGGAAACAATGAAAGCAATGCCTGAGCTTCAATCATTCCTTTCTCATAAATGTTTTGTGTTATTCACAATGGAATGGCTATAGCCATGACACAATTTAAAGTTTAGTCTAAATTTTTAAAATATTTTCTGGATCACTTTGTCTAGAAAGTCAACAAAACAATAAATCAAGTCTTATTTTGTAGAAGTTGCTGATTTCCGTGGTGTAAATGTAGCCACCATGGCTGACTTCATGCTGTCAACATGGTTCCATCAAACATGATGCCATCAAACATGGAGTTGGAGAGAGCTGTGCAGTAGCATTCCATGACACAATATTTCCACTATACAGATACAGGGGATGTAAGTAACTTCAAGATCAAGGGTCAGAGTAAAATAAAATAAATTAGGAAGTGATGAGTTTTTGTTGACTTTATTTTTCATAAAATTTACTTAGTTTTAAGACTATATAATGAATTTTTAATAATATCTGCATTCAACAATGAACTCACAAGATTCCTGAAATTTAACAATTGAGTCTTAGGAGCCATCATGAGCTGGCTTCAGTGCATTATTCCCTAACCCATGCTTCTACACAGAGTTCAAATTCCAGGCTCTCTCAAAGAATGTCTCCATCACTGGTACCCAAGGAGATGGAGGGAATGGGAGGCTCAGCAGGTTTTTCAAAATGGAAACAAAAACTACAAAATCTACGGCGGTGCACTTCTGCCTGCATTGAAGACAAAATCACTGCAACCCAGAGCAGTTAAGCTCCACGTATCTTCCCATTTCAATGAAGGACTTCTGCTTCACTCTGTGTAACTAAAAGGTCCACCAAAATGTCCACCAGAACATTCCCTTACAAAGCAATCATCTGCTCCAAAGCCAAACTACTTTCCACCCTAGAAGTCAGATCCTGCTTATAACTTTTCAAATAAGTCTTCTTCTCTTTATAATCAGGATTGGTTTTTTAAAGTACGTAGTCAACTCTATGGTCTAATTGTCCCAGTTGTATTGTAAATGTTCTGTACATCTACAACCTATATATACTGTAAATACTATGTTAGTCATATTGTAAATGTTACATGCAACTCTTTTATATAACAGCTCCTATTTTGCTATCCCCACATAATGTATACATTTCCCCATTGTGTTTGTAATTTCCATTTTGCTGACTGTGTACGATACAGAATATTTCCTGCTGAAACTTTTACTTAAGCTCATTTATTCATTTAACAAAAATTTATGGAGAACCTATGTGCCAGGTGCTTTGGTACAGACAAACGATGAATGAAGCATAAAACTGTTATGGTCCCCCTTCCTGCAACAAAGAGTCTAGTTGGGGAGAGAAACACTACATCAAACACATAAATACTTAGAAATTGGGATAAGAGCTAAGTGGAAAGTTCAGCATATGATTGGGAGGAATAGAAGAGACAAGACCATGTAGGGTATTGTAGACCATTTTAAGAAGATTAGATTTTATTTATTCTGAGTGTAATGGAAAGTCTTTGAAGGTTTTTAATAGGAGTGCCATGGAATACAGTTCACATCTTTTAAAGCTCTCTGTAGCTGTTATTTGGAGAATGACTAGGATGAGAGCAAGAACCGAAGTGAAGGGATCACTCTGGAGGTTGGGAAGATGCTAGCGATTTGGATCAGGGTGGTTTCTGGGATGCTAGAAGGAAGTTGAGTTATCTGAGATGTCCTCTGGTGTTGCCATTGACAGGATGTGGAAGTGACTTGATGGAGGGGTTTGAGTAACTAGGTGGATGGAGCCACTCACAGTTCAGAGAGGAGAGGAGGGGTGGACAGGCTTCAGGGATTGGGGACTGCTTGGCAGTGGAGGGTCAAGGATTCAGGGTGTTTGTTCATTTGTTTTTAATTTAAACATACTCGGTACTTCAAATTGCGGTAAGATGAGGTTTATCTCTCTACTTATTTTCTTTTCTGGTGACTAAAATAAAAAATAAATTTAAATCATCTGACAGCAAATTAAAGGATACATTTTAGAGGCAACAAGATATACAAGAAACAAAAGAGCCTTGGAAACTACTAGAGAGAAGAAAGAAGAAAAAATTAAGTTTCTGTCAAATCATAAAGAACCATGGGAAATACACAATGTTATGAAATTCTGCAAGGACTCGCTGGTTATTGGCATACAATGATTGGAAACTCATAAGTTTCATGCATGTAATTTTTCCTACTTATTAAGATTGGCTTTTGCTTAAACCACAAAAGAGGCCAGGGGTTAAATAATGTCATAAAAGGAAAAAAAACCCCTCCTTATTAGTGATTTAGCTCATATTGAAGTTATATCTCAGATGATCTGAGTTATAAGACTTCTGAATAACTTGCAAAGATACTCTCAGTTTCTTTTCTAAAAATAAGAGCCCTTTTACAATGTGGTGCCACAAATGTGAGTAGACCAGATTGAGTTACTCTTTGGTTACCAGTGCTTCTAACCTGACCTGTGTACTCTGGGCTCCAGAACCTTGACTGTGATTGTCATTTGGGTCCCACAAATCCAAAGTCTTCCCTCTACCAACATCTTAAAATGTTCTTTATGGGGAACTTCAGCAGGACATCCAATACATGTGATTAATTATATAGGTATTTGGGAAACCACACATAGGATCATAGTGCTATGTCCCTGGAAAAGCTGCTTAGCCTCTCTCAGCCTTGGTTTCCTTAAGTATCCTGTACGGACAGTAATACTTAATTCATAGGGTGATTTGAGAATTAAAATAGTTCCTGTTTATAAAGTGTTTCTCACTGGGCTTGACACAGAGCTAACCCTTAATAACCAGTAACTGTTATTATTTTATTTACTCAGGTCAGTGTTTATCTCAAGTCTTCCCCAACAGGGAATTGCCTTCCTGGAGTGGTGACTGATACTCAGCAAGGTATTTTCAGAATTACATCAATTAGTTATAGTAATAATCTAAGGTGTGGTTTTGCAGGTGAGAAAAGTGAGGTTCAGAGGTGTTGATCCTAAATTCAATCACCTGGTGGGTGGTAGAGTTAGAATGCAAACTTTGGCTTAGAGTTGGTCTCCCTACTGCTGAGGAGTGTGAGCACTTATATGGTCCACTTTCCTCTGATAAAATAAAACAAAACAAAACAAA
Organism: Vicugna pacos; assembly: GCF_048564905.1. Lineage (NCBI taxonomy): Eukaryota > Metazoa > Chordata > Mammalia > Artiodactyla > Camelidae > Vicugna > Vicugna pacos. The sequence continues at coordinate 12,906,272 of NC_132996.1, forward strand.
ACTTGATTGCTGTCTAAACATCTCTTGGCATTGAGAAACTGAAGATTTTAACAACAACAACAACAAGTAATGATAAAGTATGTGCCATGAATTGCATCATGTTACTTAAAGTGTAACACAGAATATCAGTAAAATCTTTTTTAAAATTCCAGGGTATTAAAAATTAAATGTAAATCCAATAATTTGTTGGCCATTACTGTCTAATATTTCTTTATTAAAGAGCTAAATGATTAATGTTTTGTACATTTTAAGTCAAAATAGAATATACATTTCCTTCCTCATCCTTATTCAAAAACTTAAAATCCTTTGGAGTTCTTTCTGTATCAGTGTGAGCACCAAAGCAAAACTGCAGTCAGTAAAAGAAAAGTAAATGCTACTGAAAGCCTTTCTCTTCTAAGTTCTCATGATTTAAACATCATACAGCAACCAACACTTAGAGTAAAAATTTTTGAAAAATTTTTAGACTTAATTCAACTTAGAACTCATTTTCTTACGACATTCATGTTCAAGCCACTGGGCTAGGTGCTGTGGGAAACAAAAAGTAAGAAATCTGCAGATTCTGTGGTCAGGAAGTTCATGATTTGAAGATAACAAAAAGTGAAGTGTAGCAGAAAGGTAAAATGAAGAGTTCAGAAAGCAAGGGGGGAAAATAAGGAGAGGAGGACGCTGTAAAAGAAACAACAGAACAAAACTTCCCAAGTGGAGTTAGGATGAGACTTCTGACTGAAAGAGCCCATTCAGTACAGAGCAAGTGAAAAGGAAAGCATCGTACTTGGTGAGCTGGCTACCCTTTGTCTTTCTCTACTTGCTCTCTGCCATTTACCACATTCTAACATGCTATCATCTGGTCCCGAGTCCTGGGGTCTTTGAGTGGGTTTGGCCAACGTGAGTCTTAGTTAGAGATGGGAGGGAACAGAAGAGTGGGCTCAAGGTGTTTACCAATCGGTCCCTCTCTGTGGAGTCTCTTCAGGCTGACTGTGTCCCTCAAACACACGTCACTGCTGCCATCAGGATGGTCTTCTGTATATGACCCCCACTGGCCATCCCGTCTTTCCCTGTCTTTGAGCTTAGGAGAGGTAACAGTTATGCAATGACTAATCCCGAGTCATTGATAATCATGACCTTATCCCTTGTGCTTCTGCTGCACCTCCCTCCCCCAACTCCTTTGTAAATATCCTCCATATTAACTCCTCCTCAACACTTTTACTAACTTGAGTGGGCCACTGTGGAGGAGGTCATTGAGAAGAGATTGCAGGCTGACTGGAGAGCTGGACTCAGGCAATCGGAGGCTCCTCATCCCCTCCCCTGTCCTTGGAATGTATGCTCTGCCCACTGTCCCCATCGCTGGAGTCATTTCAAGGAGTCAGTCTTGAGACAGTAATTGGCTACGTGCTGAAACTATCTGGACAGGGTACATGACTGAACCCAGTTAAAGCCTCTCTATAAACTTTAAAGATTCTGGTGGGTGGTGGGGAAATCTACACGTCTTGTGGCTGCTCAAGACAAGCCTTGTATGTAAGTTCCCTTGCTTATCAAACTTGCTACCCACTAATCTGGAGTGATCTACCTCTTTCTTTGGTCTCTCCTTGCCCTCTGTGTTCAGGGGCCAGTTTCAGATTTCACCTGGGGGAACTCCCCAGGTTACACACATCAGCCATCTGTTCTTATGGGGATCTTTAGAGGTAAATCATCATGAAATTTCAAAATATCAAGGGAAAAGAAAAGGACTTTAAAGCTTCTGGAAAGGAAAAAAAAAACCCCACAACAGGTACCTATAAAGGAATGAGACAAATTAGCAGAAATTCTCTTCAACAACACTGGCAGACAAATGACAACAGAAAGATGCCTTAAATACTATTCTAAGGGAAAACTATTTTAAATCTAGTATTCCATTCCCAGCCAAGCTATTTTGAGGGCAAAATAAAAACATTTCATACTTTCAAAGATTATATCATTCCTATCACATCTCTATGCATTCTTTCTAAGAATGAGAATCTAGGGAAATTTTGGTGAAAACCACGAAAGAAGATAAAGAATTCAAGATATTGTGGGACTAAACTAGAAGTATGATTAAAATTTATCTTGTAATGATAATTTGTGCAGAGGTCTAAAAAAACTGTTGTAAATTACAAAAGATAGTCAGAAGATTCTATGAAGGAAGTCCTCCGCCTCAAAAAATGCAGCGGATTATAAGCAGTAGGGGAATAATCAGAGGGCTGAAAACTGGCAGTATTAGTGAAATTAGTAAACCATTTTCTTAAGAAGAAAAACAAAGGACAAATAGAAACTCCTGGGAAAATTAAATAAAAAGTTCTATCAGTCGTAGTGGTCCAAATATGAAGGAAATAAAAGGTATTACATAAATTAACAATAACTGGGGTAAAAGAGTAGAGAATCAATTTGATCTGATAGCAGACGCATTCTCCTTCGAAGGGAGGAGAGGTGGAATTACAGGTAGGAGCACTAATATCTTCACTGTACATAACTGAGAGTCAAGGTATGCTTTCCAAAGCTGATGAAACAAATTAGCAAAAATCAAAAAAATTAGGAGGGCCTAAGAATATGGAAAACAAGGTATTTAAGTTGAAACACATTCCTTCATGGTAGGAACCAAGATATAGTGCCTCAAGTTTATAACTCAAAAAGTGAAACAGTTAATATCCAGAAATGCTAGTATACAAATGTTAAAAAGCAATTAGTCTTAGGGTTTGGGACAGTTTTTTGGGGGGACGGGTCTAGCAAAATAAGGAGGGGCAGAGACTGTTGCCTTCCACAAGGACTCTCTGTATGACTTCTGCATCATTATTATATGCTTATATCTTACAGTCACATTATCTTGACACTGAATAAAATAAAAACCTTCAAAAAGTTCACACAAAGAAATTCAGTAAGAGATGTATAAAGTAAAAGACAAACGGTAAAATACATTTGAGAAATACAAGAGGGAGAGGTCATTCTGCGCTAAGAGAATTAGAAACCTTCACAAAGGAGGTAGTTTTAAATAAAGGTATTTTTTGACAAGAAAAAATTAGGATCAAGCCATTTTAGTCGCAGGCATGTGTGTGTGTGTGTCTATGTACAGTGAGTGCACATGTATTAATTACACAAATGAAAGCTATTCACTTGAGAAAGAAATCAACAATGTTTTCCTTTGGTCAGAGAGAGCTATAAAAATCAAATGAAATTAAATTGTAGTGAAATAATTATAAATAATCATTTTTGTACCTCTTAACACCTAGCAAGTTGAGTGATACACAGTGGACACTTGGTAAATGCTGGTGAGGCAATTTGTCAATAAATGAGTGAGTGAACTGCAAGTGACTAAGGAATTACTTAAGGAGAATGTGCACGTATGCAGAAGGAAAGTCATGGCCTGATAAATAAAATATATAACATCCAATATGACAAATGTGTCACAGAGTGCAAACAGCTCCCACACAGAATGCCAAAGCTATAGGACAGGCCATTATCAGGTTTGTGTCTTATAAACCATCGAGGGCCTATGATGTTCAGTAAAAACAGAGGTGTGTGATGAACTGATTGTCTCTGGTCTTTGCACTCACGTCATTTCAGACACTAATTGGAGAGAGGTTTAACAAAGTAACAAGAACCCCATGCTGAGGAAGTCCAGATTTAGTATCCCAGATACAAAAACAAAACAACAGAACTGACTTCTAGGCATAGGCAGTCAATTAGAATTTGGCTAACTTCTCATGATCATGGCTATCTGAGGGTTTCCTGGATATAATTAAGTAAAATAAGTCAGGAAGTATTCCTCTCTGTATTTCTACTTTCCCAACTATATGTTTTGTAGTTTGGAGAAAAGAATGCTTCATTGTATAATTTCAGCCAGGTATTTCTTAGGCTTGGAACACAAGTACCTACTCACTATCCTACTGCTATACAGTTCTTGGCCCAGAGCAGGTGCTTTATTGATAATTTAGCAGGAGAAAAAAAAAAACAAATGCTGAAGTCCTGACTTATTAAGTCACTTCAAAATTGATCTTGGGGTTCTCTGGACACTTTCAGTGATGGTGAATTCACACGGGCTGGAAAAAGTGATTCTAATTGTAGGCTGTAATACATGGTTCATACCCCTCCTACGTCCTGTCTCCAGATCAAAATTACTGCCCCAGAGGTGACCTCAGCAGTACAAAATAACAGGGTACTACTCCCTGCCTGTTTTTGAATTCTGTGTATCTATTAAGAATGAGCTGACTTTTTGGTCAATCGTGCCCAAGAGTTTATTCATATTGAATTCATAATTATTTCTCATACTTCTTCTACATGAGTGCATATTGAATCATATCATCCTCATTTAGTATTTATGTATTTTGTGAACCAAATAAAATACTTTTATAGTTATTCATATTCTACTTTGGGAGGGGGATATTTTCCATTTTAAAATGTTGGTATATTTTGCATACAGTAAAATTTGTTTTTTTTTTTACTGTACAGTTCTATGAGTTATTTATACAGCTGTGTAACTATTATCACAATCAAGATAAAGAACAGTTTTATTGCTGCAAAATATTCCCCAGTGCAGTTTTATAGTCAACCAGTCTCCTACTCTCATGTCTGGCAACCACTGCTCTGTTTTCTGTTCCTATAATTTTGCCTTTGCAAGAATGTCATTTCAATGAAATCATACAATATGTAGGCCTTTGACTACGGCTTCTTTCATTAGTAGAATGCATTGGAGATGCAGTTATATTGTGCATATCAAGTGTTTGTTTCTTTTTCCTGCTGAGTAGTATTCCACTGTATAGATATACTAGCATTAGGTTTATCCATTCCCCAGTTGAGAGACACTTGAGCTGTTTTTAGATTCTGGCAGATACAGATAAAGACTCTCTGAACATTTGTGCACATATTTTTGTTTAAGCATAGGTATTAATTCACTTGAGTAAGTATCTGGTACTGGGATTTCTAAATTATATGGTAAGAGCATGTTGAACTTTATAAGGAACTGTCAAAATGTTTCCCAAAAGTGTACTATTTTGCATTCCTCTTAGCAATATATGAAAGTTCCAGTTATCTGAATCTTTGTCAGCACTTGATGTTGTCAGATTTTTTAAAATTAGATTTGATTCTAATAGGTATATAATTTTAACTTACTGTGGTTTTAATTTGCACTTCTCTAGCGACTGTTAATGCTGAGCATTTTTTTCATGTACTTAGTTGCAATATTTAAATCTTCTTTGATGAAGTGTCTATTCAAGTATATCCCTCATTTTAAGCTGCTTGTTTTATTATTGTATTTTGAGAGTTCTATATATAATCTGGATATAAATTCTTTATTAGAAACATGATTTGCAAATATTTTCTCCTTCTTTATATGGCTAGTCTTTTCATTTTGACATTGTCTTTCAAAGAGTAGATGTTCATAATTTTGAAGTTCAATTTATCAAGTATTTTATTTATGGATTGTGGTTTGGGTTAGGTATCTAAGAAATCACTGTTTAACTCAAGAACAACAATTTTTTTTAACATTTTCTTTCAGAAGTTTTAGTGCTTTAGGCTTTACATTTAAGCTTATGCTCTATTTTGAGTTAATTTTTGTACAGAGGTTTGAATTGAGGTTCATTTAAGGAAAAAATTTCCTCATTATTACCTAAGTGTCTCAGCACCATTTGTTGAACTGACTTTCCTTTCTCTACTGAATCACCTTTGCACCTTCATAAAAAATTAATGGATGCTATACGTGTGTATCTATTTCTGGACTTTCTGTTCTGCTCCATTTATTTGTATGTATTTCCCCTCTCCAACATCAGACTGTCTTAACTTTTACAGTTTTATATTAAGTTTGGAAATCAGGTAATGTGAAGCTTCCAGCTTTGCACTTTTCAATCTTCCAGTCTTTGAGCTGTTATCACACTCTATTTATTTAGACCCTCTCTGATTTCATTCATTAGTATTTTATAGTTTTAGCATATAGAGCCTGTACTTACTTTGTAATATCTGTACACAATATTATATTTTTGGTGCTATTGAAAATGTTACTTCCAAAAATCTAAATTTCTGATCATTCATTGCTGATAAATAGAATAATGATTAATTTTTATATGACATTGTATTCTTCAACCTTGATTCTCACTAATTATTTTAATAGCTTTTTGAAGCATCTTTGAGATTTTCTATTTAGATAATTATGTCTTTGGCAAGTAGGGACAGTTTTATGTCTTTCTAATGTGTATGCCTTCTTTTTCTTGCATCTGTAGTATGCAGTTTTCTTTTTTAAGTTAGCTCTTTGTTCTAGCTTGTCACGAACTTTGGACTAAGGAAACTGTAATCCAGTTTTTTCTCTGTTGATTAGAATGCTCACCAAGTCCTCATCTGATTTCTTATTTAAAAGTACTGAATCAGATAATTTCTGTAAATAAAACAAAACAAACCCACTTCTTACTAGGAGAAACTTGAAACTTTTACAGATATGGAAAAATAGTATAATGAACATCTCACTCCCATCACAAAGCTTCAAAAGTTATCAACACATGACCAATCTTGTCTCTTATGTCCCTCCATTGACTCCCTTGTTGTGCCCCATTCAGTTATTTTAAAGCATATTCAAACAGTGTATTATTTTCAGATACAGATTTGACAGTGAACTCCTCCACTCTGCTGTAAGCTATCCAAAGTCAGGAGGGCTGTCTGATTTATATTTTGATATCCACAGGATATCGCACATGGAATATATGTTCAAGAAATTTTTTTGCAGAACTGAATTTTTATGGGATCTCTCACTTTAGTATAGTTCTGGATGCCCTTTCTCCTTTTGCTTTTTGAAAATCAGTCTAGCTTATGTTGAGGTGTTTTTCTATAGTTGTTTATACAATCTTCTTTTTGTAAGGATTTTATTTAACATATCTGACAGAACATAATTAATGCATATATATAAAAACAGTAATCCAGTGTACACTCAGCACCAAACTCAAGAATCAGAATTTCACAGAATCACTGGGGCTGCTGTGCTCTTTTCTCTATCTAGAAATGATCTCTATTGTGAATTTCATCATTCATATTTTAAATAGTCACGTACTTCTATAGACTTACATCTTTAAGAAGCATATTGCCAAGTTTTGTTCATTTTTGAAGCTTGTAAAAATGCTATCATATTGTACTTATGTTTCTGAGAATTATAATTTGTATAATTACAGCATTCAGACAATTTCCATTTTATACAATTTTGGTATGGTTTGATCTAAATATACCATCTTACTTTCTGTTTATCTGATTTGTTCTTCATTTCTTTTTCCTGCTTTTCTTAACTTCTTTTGGATGAATAGAGTATTTTTGGATTCTATTTCACCCCCATTTGGTTTTTCTAGTTACATCTCCTTTATAATATTTTGGTGATTGCTTTAAGGTTGACAACATATGTCTTTAACTTATTATAGTCTATCTTCACATTATATTAGATCACCTTATATGGACTGTGTGAGCCTCGTGACACAGTATTTCCATTTCTTCTCTCCTATCCTTTGCACGAATGTTGTCATACATTTTATTCTCGTATGTGATAAACCATCTAGTACATTGTTACTGTTTATGCTTTAGATGGCATATTTTCTTTTAACATTATTAAAAATAAGAAAAAAGTCATCTCAATTTTAGTTAGCACCTATGCCCCTGGGCCTTGGGTAAAGGGCATTCTCAGTGTTTCCATCAGTTCCACTCATGACAACCAAACTCTGCCTTGTCTTTGTGGCAGGTCCTGGTCAGAGGGTTTCCTGACAGTCCCCAAAGATAGCAGACTTCTAATCTGTGTTGATGCAGGACCCTGGGGCATAGAGACTTTCCTTTCTCCCTCCTAGGGAAGACATGGTTGTTTCTGCCCTTCCCCAAGAAGTTTTCTGACGGCCGGAAGGGGAGTGTCATACTCTTCCTCCAGAGGCTGACGGGTTGTGCTACTATCTCTTCCCCAGTGACCTTCGAGGCTAGGGGTTCTCCCCACTTCCCGAAGTGCCTTTTGTTTTTGGTGAGAGATGGATTCAGGGAAGTGGGTCATGGTTTCTACCTGAATCCAAGCAGAAGCTGTTCTCCTGTATAGCTACACCACTGAAGGCAGATCTCTCTGGTCTCCTGTCCTGTCCCAACCTTTCTTGAGAGCATTATTGGAGCCCCCAGAGAAGAGCTGCTGTGTGTGTAAGAACTACCCTATGTCTGGACTCTTAGTTATTCCAAACTTGTATGCTGGCCCATATTTGGCCTTTAGGAATTTGTTAAAAATTTAGCTGATTTCTTACCTTCTTCTGGAGTGGCTGCCTATTTCTCTTGTTCTCTGGTACAGGTAAAATAATTTCCATGTCTTTTCTCTCTTTAGAGGGGCTTGCCTTGTTTTGAAATTCAGTTCTTACAGATGCCTTATGACCTCAGCTCCCTAACGGGCTCAAGAAAAGTTATGATTTTGTGTATTACCTGGTTGTTGTTGTTATTAGGATAAGAACCATAGTCTCTTGCCACTTTCCATAGCTTTAGAGAAGGCAGGATTTGTATGGCTTATTTTCTTCAGCATTGTATTTTTAGGACTCATTTATGTTATTGCATGTAGCTGCAGTTCATTTATAACAGGAAGTATAATATTCTACTATGCATATATGCCCTAATCTATCATTCTCCTGTAAATAAGCATTTGAGTTGTTTCTAGTAATGAATTTTTATAAACAACATTGCTTTGAACACTCTTAGTCATACCTGTTAGTCTGCTTTCCTAATTTCTCTAGCTGGAACATCTACAAGGGGTGCTCCTGGATTGTCAGGTATGTATACTAATGTTCAACCTTACAAAATAATGCTCTTGATTTTTAACTTATGCCTCCACTCCTTCTGAACAGTAAAGAAAAGCTACACACATCACTTATACTTGTCCTCTTTTTTTGGTCATCACCTCTGTCTATCCTTCCTTTCTTTCTGATCTCTTGAGTTCTAATTCCTTCTGTTTTGCTATATGGACCGTGGATTGACCTGTGGCTTATGATTCAGCTCTTGCTCTCCGGTCTTGATGTTATTACTTTATTTTCTTGATTTTTGGCTTTTAGTGTTTCCTACAATACTTTGGCTTAGGCTTGCTACCGTAGCTTGCATTGTGTTGATCTATAGAATATAATACCCCTCATTTTATTCAGGCCCTCAATCCCTCATCTCTAGCTCTGGCTAATTGAGCCAGTATCCTAAGTGTATACTCCTTGGCCTACTGTGTGCATTGGGGAGGGTGTGTCTGTGTGTCTGTGTGCGTGCACACATATGTGTATTGTTATCTGAATACTTGAGGTTGAAATAACTCCACAAATCATTACCCTTTAGGTAGACTTAATTTCACCATAGAAACTAGTTTAAGTAGCTAACTAGTCACAACTCCAAGCCACATTTCTTGCTTAGTCTTCAAGGATATTAAGAAAGATAAAGTCAAGATTTAGATAAACAGCTTAGGACACAGGTATCCTTTTCCCCCCCTTAAACTGTAGGCACCTCAGAGAACTGGCTTCATACATTACAAATTAAGATTTTTCTTTCTGCTTTGGGTTCCTTGTAATGATTCTTTGAGCAAGAATTAGAGTGCTCATGGGAAGGCACTAATACTTGGGCCATAACACGTATAAGGACAAATTTAGTGAGAGACTCAATGTTTACGCTGGCAATGTCAACTGTATGGGAATATATTTTTAACATAAATATAGGTAAAGAAAGAGAGAAGTTATGGGAGGAACTAAATAAAGAAACTCTCATTTTCTATACAATATGAGTTTTATTTTCCCTAGGGAAATATTGATTCAAAGCAGCTATGAAGTACATAGAATTCTCTTCCCTTTATATTTTTAAAATTAAGAGGAAACATGGTTTGTGCTCCCAAGGAGACTAGAATTTAACAAAAATTAGTATCTAACCAGTACCAGTGACTGCATCAATAAACACATGGTAGAAAACATATAAATAAATATAGATATTCAGAAGGATGTAACTCAGTGTGAAGGAACAGCTGGGTCTAAATAAGATAGGCAAGGACAGTTCAAGAATGAGAAGCATCATCAGAAAGAGAATGTGGCATGAATAAACATTTCCTTATCCAAAGGTATATTTTAAAATATCTGTCCAAGATGGGCAGAAGACCTAAACAAACATTTCTCCAGTGAAGACATACAAATAGCCAATAGACACATGAAAAATGCTCAATATTGCTAATTACCAGAGAAATGCAAATCTAAATTACAATGAGGTATCACCTCTCACTGGTCAGAATGGCCATCATTAAAAGTCCCCAAATGGTAAATGCTGGAGAAGGTGCAGAGAAAAGAGAACCCTCCTACACTGTTGGTGGGAATGTAGTTTGGTGCAGCCATTATGGAAAATAGTACGGAGATTCCTTAAAAAACTAATAATAGACCTACCCTATGATCCAGCAATCCCATTCCTAGGCATATGTCTAAATGTCTGTCGACAGATGATTGGTCAAAGAAGTTGTGGTGTATATATACAATGGAATACTATTCAGCCATGGAAAAGAATAAAATAATGACATTTGCAGCAACATGAATGGTTCTGGAGATCATCGTAACAAGCAAGCCAGGAAGAGAAAGAAAAATACCATATGATATCACACGTGGAATCTGAAAAAAAAAGAAAAAGGACACCAATGAACTTACTTACAAAACAGAGACAGACTTACAGACGTAGAAAAAAAACCATACAGTTACCAGGGGAGAAAGGTAGTGGGAAGGGATAAATTGGGAGTTCAGGATTTGCAGATACTAACTACTATATATAAAGTAGATAAGCAACAAGTTTCTACTGTGTAGCACAGGAAACTATATTTAATATCTTGTAGTAACACACAATGAAAAAGAATAAGAAAAGGAATATCTGTATGTATATATATGACTGAAACATTATGCTGTACACCAGAAAACTGACACAACATTGTAAACTGACTATACTTCAATAAAAAGAAAAGAAGAAAAGAATAATGAGGAGGAGAAAAATGAAGTTAGGAAGGTGGGGCGAGGAAGAATAAGAGGAAGAGATCATAATGTCAAAGAATAGATAAGTATATACATATATATTCTTTATCTATATGTATACCTGAATCATTATGCTGGACACCAGAAATTAACATAAGATTGTAAATTGACTATAGTTCAATTAAAAAAAAAAGTCTGTATCTTTCCATGCTGCAAACACTGAAGTATTGTACTGGGTGCTATTGAAGACCTACTGAGACACCTTTCAGCAGGCCATACATCATGACATACATCATGACAGCCTCTAGCTGTCATGAGTGCTGGCTGCAAAGAGCTCACTGTAGCCCCTTCTCCAGAGAACTGTCAGAGCTCAGTGATCTCAAAAAGTGGATTCCCCAAAGCAGCATTAATGTGGAAACTTCTTAAGATGCAAATTCTCAGGTTCCACTTCAGATCTACAGAATCAGACACTCTAGGTGTGGTACCCAATGATCTGTGTTCATAGAATTCCATGTGATTCTGATTCACAGTGAAGTTTGAGAACTATTGTCCTAGCTGATGGAAAACACTTTGTCTTGGAGGTTAGCCACCACCCGACCCCAGATCCACAGCTGATGAGTGACAGATACATGGTCCAAAAGGCCAAACTCCTTGCCTTTGGAGTGGGGAGAAGGCACCAACTCTGTAATGTAATTTATACTCTAGAGACGGTCTCAGCAAACCATCGCCCCTGGGCTAAGTAATTTGACCCCCTAACTTTACAAATAAAATTTTATTGGAATGAAGCCAGGCTCAATTTTTATTGTCTTTGACTGCTTATATGCTACAGTGGCAGAGTTGAGAAGTTGCAAGAGAGACTATGAAGCCTGCTGACTCTTTCTAGAGTCTCACTTACTCCCAACACATGAGGCCAACCCTAGGCTCCATGTGACTCCCATGTCCTTGCTTGGTTCTCTCTCATTTTCCATTCTGCTTCCTTCTCTCCCTTATAGACTGCATCCAAATCTCCTCCTCAGGCTTTGCTTCCTGACAAGGGAAGCTGACAAGTATACTCACATGCTTCTTTATTTTTCTGCTACTTTTTCTGTGTTTGCATTGGCTTCAAAGGAGCTGTTAAGTTTCCCAGACTGAGGTGCCAACATTGCCCAATAGCCAGTTCCTTCTCACTTAGTCTTTTGGATCAGAGATGCTCCTCTCAGAGACGGATGGGGCTCATCATCTCTGCAACTGCAACTTTTCCTTCTACCACTTCTCTAATAGAGTGACAGTTATTACCCATAACTGTCTTTGTTGCCCTAAGTTCAAGGGTCACAGATTAATATTATTTCATCTGCATTTATAATATTTTATAGAGCTCCAGAAGCTGCCATGACGTTTATCACCATATGAGGCATGATATAGCCAATGTCCAAGGACCTCTGGGAATATAAAAATACCCCAACCACCAGTGATGATAAAGTATAGGCAAGAATTTGGTGAGGATTTGTTGCAATTCATTATATTAAAAATAAGAAAGAGAAAACATTATGTCTACAGTTTGCTAAATGTCCTATGGGAAGAATTAAGCTCAGAAAGAATTAAGCTGTGTTTAAATAGCACCCAGTCCTGCAATCTACCTCCTGAGTTGTTTACCTTCTTAATAATGAAGCAGCATCAAAACCTTTCCATTATAGGGATGTCTTCATTGTGCGGTACTTCATTGTGCAGTACTGCAAAAACCAGAAAAAATATTCATGGTTTCTAGGGCAATATGTTTTAAATTTTTTTCTTACTGACAAAATAGAGGAAGTGGTAGGGCTAACATGCAAAATGAAAAATATAATTAGTATCAAGAGTTGAAATAGTAAAAGTCATTTTTCTGGAAGGAGAAAAAGCTGGGATGAAAAGAAAGAGAGAAACTAATGAAACAGGATCAAGCATGATGAGGCTGCATTTTAATATTGGCTGAGGATTTGGGCTGGGATGAGCAGTGAAGGGACTGTTCCTCTCGGTGTGTAGAGACAGTGGATCATTTCATAAAGTCTGAGGCTGTTTCTCAGGACCTAGGAAAGGTATAGCTTCTCTATCTCTCTTCTCTGAAATTCCTGTCTGTAGGTCAGAGGATCACTGTAGGATTTTCAAATGGATGGTTTCACGTGGCTTGCAGGAAGGGGCTATACATTTGGTATAAGAATAATTTCTTTATCAGAATAGGAATTTTATGAGCTGAAGTTTAATTTAGAATGTCATTTGTTGATGAACTTCAGTAAAATACTTTACATCTGAGGGATGTTTACTGAGGCCCTTTTCAGCTTTCCAGCTGATTAAATCATTGTTGAGTATTAATACGTGAATAACAGAGCACTTAAGATTTAGAATTACATACTCACATACAACCATGAGATTTTAATATACTCATTCAAACCTTATAGTGATCAGTATAAAGCGGTAACAGATAATAAAACACCTCACATTTGTACTACATTTTAAAATTCTTTCAAAGCACTTTCATGTTTTTAATTTTATTTCACAACAATCCTGCAAAGGGGAACTGGTATATAATTCACTAATTAACTTAATAATCAAGCTCAAAATAAGCTTATTATAAAAATGAATGTTTAATAGATACATAGTAGAGTCACAAACATGAGCATGTGCTTTGGACAAAACCAGAAAAACATCTGGGTTCACATACTGACCCTGACTCTTACTAACTTTGTAACATTGATTACGTTATTTGACATACCTGAACCTCATCCTTAAAACAGAGTACAGTGTTAATACTGAATAACTCCTATGGTTATAAATATGAACTCCCTGGAACAAAGTAAATATTTAGTGAGTTTTGGTTATTTTTTTACTTACTATCAGCTATATGCCTCCAAAATTTAAAAAAAAAAACCCAAAACAAAAAACAGCTTCCAAGTTAAACATCATGTAACATGAATAGTTGATGACTAGAACAGAAGAAACGCTATCTAAAAACAAAACAGAAAAAAACACCAAAAAAAGATAGTGCCGCAAACCTAACGTGAGTTAACTTCTAAGGTATGTACGGATTTAGCGCAGTTTCCTAAAATCTAAAAGGAAACCTCATTAGTTACCTAATGTTCACTACAGAAAAAAGAAAGCATACACATTTATAGGCAAGAAACAAACCTTTCCTTGAAATTAAGTTAAATGAGGTGAATTTCTGTGAGTCTTTTAAAAGCTGATATTTACAATTAAAGTAGACCCTGCCTAGCTCCAGCTTTACAAAAATAACAGAAATACTGATGAGACAACTTTCATACTGATCCTATTATACAGGCGAAGGGCAAAACCTTGTATCATCAATCTGTGAAGGCATTTCCATGGAGAACTGAGATAATTTGGTCCAAGTACATCTTGATGATGCAACTTAAAATGCAGCAAGCTTGGAGAATCTAGGAGAAAGGGTCTTTAGCATGCCCATGACACTGGCTTTTTCAAATATGAGATGCCTTAAGCCAGCACTTGGCAGGTGCTGGCTCACAGGCAATTCCTGATTGAACAACTACCCATGATGCAGCTATTTCACACTATCAGCTAATGTGAAAGCTGTATGCTTTAGACACCAGACACGAGGGAGGCAGAGTTACCATAATGTTATGAAAATTAAGAGATTTACTTACATTTTTGCCAAGTCAGAGGACCAGCCCATTTCAGTAAAGGCTTGGGAGTATTTATAGGTAAGGCTGCTGTTTCCCTTACAGAAGAGCTCTGACTTTTCTCAAGGGTTTGCATTCCTCAAGTTCTGTGCCTTACAATGAATGCACCAAGGACAAGTATCATCTTTATATTGCAGGAAAGTGTCTACCTAAGGCTGCAGTCAGAAGCAAAGGTGTTACTAGAACTTTCCTTCTCTGATTTCCTGGGCCAGAGTTGTTTATAGTAGAAGGCACTGCCCAAGCTAGGAAAACAACCTGATCATGATTCTTTTTTTTTTTTTTTAAATGGAGGTGCTGGGGATTGAACCAGGACCTCATGCATATTAAGCATGTTCTCTACCACTGAGCTATACCCCTGCCTCTCAAACTGATCATGATTCTACTTTAGCTTCTTGCTTCTGCCATTCCTTCTGGTTCAATCCACTTCAGATCAAAATCTCAATAATTGTGTTTCATGTGCTAAAATCCTGCTTTGGAAGTATGTTTCCACAGATGAGATTTCTCATACTTAGCTAATTGTCCTGATGTCAGTATAACATATCATTCTGCCCCATCATGTAGAGTAGACCTGGTTTTTAAAAAATCTACTTCACATGATTTATGTTGCTCTTACAAATATTTCCATGTATCTTTACGATTCTTCTCTTAAGAGGCCATAATTCCAAGATCTGGAGGACAGAATGTGCTTTAGATGTTTAAAGGCAGCCATCTCATTCACATATTTGCTTTCCAAGGGGAATTATGTCAGTGTAGGTGGCATTAGTTTGAGAGATTAAAGTCATGTTTGTACAATATCTGCTCACTTATTTGTAACATTCTTTTACTGATGATGTTGCTGCTTCCATATGTTACACCTCTGATACCCACAGCAGAGGGGGATTATGTCAATAACACGTGAATTTAATTTTCAATCCAGTGTTGCACCTGGACTCCTAGTTAATGAAGTGTTTCTTTATCATTATATGTCTTATAAGAGAAAATTTCCCAGGCATGGGAAATATATCACATTATCATTACAGAATTAATATTTGGCAGTTATTGCCTCCATCTTCATTGTTTTTTTCTTATTACAAAAAATAAACTCCACATTCTGAAATACTCAAAGTGAAATATGGAGCTAGTTTGTACCCCAATACTATTTCCTTGGGGGTAATCAAAAAATACTTTGATATGCATCATATTTGAAATTTTTTGATCAACGTTAAGTCTCAGTTTAAGGGTTGATCACAAAAAGAACATGTTCATAAATATATTGGCTCAGTAGGTAACAAAAAAAAATTTTGTGCTGGGAACAATGACAGCTGTTTAGTGAGATATTTATAGATGTGTATGTCTGATTTTTAAGCTGTGATTAAAAACCAATAAAAGGAAGCAAATAAAAAATATTAAAAGCCTCCTATAGAAAGACATGAAATATCTTCATTCCAACAACTCTCCATTCCAGAACCAATAAGTCAAGTTATTGAGAAGGGATTTTATTTTTCCTTGTTCCAGTTTCACTCAATCAGGCACAAGCAGATGCAGATTCCAGGGGTGAAACAACAACTTTCGTGCCTCAGTAGTTTAGAGAATAGGCGTATGGTCTTAGAAGAATATCTTCATTAATAAACTTGCATGAAAGAATCATTTATATATTTTTACCTACTCTGTGAACACTTCAGCCAGGACTGGTGTTCATTTAGCAAGGCTGAAGCACACAGGTAAGCTAAC
Source organism: Vicugna pacos (assembly GCF_048564905.1). Lineage (NCBI taxonomy): Eukaryota > Metazoa > Chordata > Mammalia > Artiodactyla > Camelidae > Vicugna > Vicugna pacos. The sequence goes on from NC_132996.1 coordinate 12,922,605, forward strand.
TGCATCTACTCCTGCTCTGTGCCTCTGCAACACATCTCCATCTATCTCGGGAGAAGATTACTAGGACCCCTGCAGTACAAAAGGCACAGAGATGTGCAGTGGAAGTCTGAGTTAATCAAGGGCAAATGCAAGGTAGAGTCCCTAAATACTCTTCTGATTCCTTCAAGAGTGACTGTAGAGATTGCCTTGACCAAGAAGCTTTCCATGATCCCTCAGGCTTGGGTTAACTGCACGTCCTACCTTTCTGCGGTATCCTGTGCACCTAGAACATACTATTGTAATTACAGGTTACATGAATTCTTGTAATGGTAAGTCTTTTGAGGGTAAGAGTTACGTCTTATTAACAACTGTCTCCCCACGTCCTACCACATTACCTGACAAGCAGTGGTTTCTGCTTAAACCTCAATCAAATAAATAAATTCATAAACACATAAATGTTTACTAAATTTCCTGTCCCCATCAATAGCATCTCAGCTCCAGCTTCAAGGTTACAGGGTTTTGTTAACTGTCAACACTAGTCAGTTAACATGTTTAAGAAGGTGAGCTTGCTCTTTTCTAGAGAGAGGAGCTATTGTTCTGAGCTAAGTACTGAGCTGACACTCTTCTACATTGGTACATTTAGGAATTTGAGAGTGTGCCTCCCATTTGCAAAATTCTATCTCAAGCACGAAATACCCTTTCATAACAGGTAATCCTGTGAAGGAAGTGCCAGCACCCAGCTTATTTTGTTTTATGGTTGAAGAGCTGAAGCATACCTGCGATCACTGCCAGGACACTGGTGGGCGTTTCCTGTATTGGGCACAAGGCAGAATGCAGCATTTAAGTGGTGGGGGTGCTGCTTCAGGGGAGGCTGGCAGTTTTCCTACACTTCAGTTCCGTCCTTTGGAACTTCATTCAAAAATAACTCTCCGTTGGGCATTGTAACATTTTTCCATAACTGAATTTTCATTGTCTGGTTTCTTGTCTAATTTTTTCACAAATCTACAAACCCCTTGAATCATGATTATATCCTCTTCATTGTTGTGTTTTAGCTCCTCATACATTAACATAATACAAGAAGTAATGTAGAGGCAATTATTTCTGCTCAGTGGGGGAGATTTCTCAGGTAGTATTAAACTTGGAAGTTATATGAGGAAAATCAAGAAGCCAAGAATGTGTTTTCTGCTCTTCTTCTTCCATAATTGAGCAGAGACAGAAAATTAGAGCAGGCAATTCCACCACATGTGTGTTGGACCCCTGACCCTTAGGTTCTTGCATTGCACAGACATATCCACTCGAAAATTAAGTATAATCATGTCTGGAGCTATAGAAACAGAGGTAACAGAGACTCTCCTGAAATTGTTCAATTCTGGAATTAGTTTTAAAAACCATACAGAGAGGGGAGGGGAACGTTGAATTATGGGGATTGGTAAAATAAGTTAACAGTGCAGAAAAGAATGAGGCAAGACTAGGTCAAAGAACTTTAGCTCAGATACTTCTGCCTGAGGATTGAACAAATTTCTTTTTAAGAGAAGTTAAAGTGAACAACAATGTCTTCATTCATTCATTCATTCAATAACTATTTCCCAGGCAATGTGTTAGGTTTGGAGGATTAAAAAAATAGTTCAAGCCTTCATGGAGTGCATTGTCTAGTAATGAAAAGACAAAAACAAACAAAAAATAAAATAAGGAAGGAAATAAGAAAGCAAGGAGAAAGTAGCAAGAATAATAACATGTTTTACTCTGTATCAGTATAAATGAACACATGGAAGAGGAACTTACTGCATCTTGAGACATGAGAGAGTAGAGAAGGTGGTATCTGAGTCTTAAAAATCTTGAAGACTAAGGTGAGGAAAAAATACTGGGTAAACCCGAGAGGTTTAAAAAAATTCCCCAAACAAGACAAACAAAGATCATCATGTTCTACTTAAAGGAGTAAAACGATTTAGGTGTTTGGGAATGTAAAAAGCAGGACATGGAGTTATTGGAGATGAGACTGAAAGGTTAGCAGGGTCACTTCTTTATTACTTGAACCTATAGTAAAAGTAATGGGGAGTTACTGCAGGTTTTAAGCTAAGGAAATATATTAGGATTTTAGATAAGCCATGGTGGTGACTGGCTGGAGGATTAATTCTAGGGAGAATATAGTGACCATAAGGAGGTGGTCCAGAAGAGTAATGATAAAGGTTTTAAACCAGGAAGTAGTTGTAGGAATAGAACAAAAGGATGTCTTCTGGGAAACACTTAGGAGGTCAGACTGGAATTATTAATTCATTGTAATGTGGGGATGAGACAGAAAGGTAGACGTGAGGGTGACTTTTGCCAACTCAATGGGTAGATGTTGACATGAACAGGGAGAGGGCTACAGCAAGAGGATAAAGAAGATGATAAGCGCAGTTTTGTGACTGTTGAGTAGGTAAGTTTGAAGTCCTAAGTGAACGTGTGGGTGTAATACTAATAGGTGAGGAATTAAATGCATATAATTTGTATTTGTATTTGCCATCAGTATAGAGTTTGAACTTGCCAAGAGAACATCATTGTATGTTGTTTTATATATGTATATATTAAATACTTGTACATTACAAATATTTACATATGTATAATATATAATTTATATACTTGTACATTATCAATAATGAATACATTATAATATGGACTTATATACTATATATAAATATTCATACATTAAATACGTTTATGTCTTATTCATATATATTTCTATATATTAATATACATACATATCTGCATATTTGTATTTATTCTTAAGCTACTTTGCTGATGGAGCATATTTTAGAAGGTACTTAGTCTATATTCCAAAAAAACAGTGATGTAGTTGGTCACTGGCACTATGCCTTGCTTCCAGTACTTCCTTGTCAGGAGTGAATGGTTGAGTTTAGTGACTTTGAGCCCAGTGATTATTGACCCTTCCTATACAGTACACAGATCTTCAAATTTTCAGGAACAAGAGGTTATCTGTAAAAGTTCACACTTTCCATCTTTTTATTTTCTGCATACAACAAAGAAATGTGTTCTGTTTGAAAATTAGAATTGTGGCCACTCCAGAGTAACCAAATAAATCCTCTTTTAATTTACTAAACTGCTCTGGATGCAGAGTCTCCAAAATGAATCAATAGTCTTAACAGCCATTGTAGCTCTATAACATAAACAGGACTTAACATCCACACAATCCTATTTTCACACTATTAACCAAGAAGTATGCAAATCAGCAGCAGTCTGGTTTGTGCTGACATTTCATTAACACTTCATTAAGAAGAGTCAGGTCTTGGTACCTGAGGTTATGACAGAGATGGGATATTTCTTTTCCTTGAAATCCATGTATTTTTTCCCCAAACCTCCAGAGCTTCTTGGAATACCTATTTATATAATTTCAGCTGTAACTCAAAAAAAGAATGACTTCTGCTAACATCTCTATACCTCACAGAGGACTAGAAGTTCTGAGTATCCTTCTAAGGATTAACTTTACTTTTTATTTTATTCTGTTATTTTTCAGTGGAGGTACTAGGGATTGAACCCAGGACCTCATGCATGCTAAAGATGCACTCTACCACTGAGCTATACCCTCCTCCCCAAGGATTAACGTTAGATCCAAAGGGCTTTACTTGAGAATTGCTGTTCTGACAGGTAACCCTTGTGGCAGTAGGGTTATGGAATCATCTAGGATGGGGTGGGTTTGTTCCATTCAACAATGTTTTTATTAATTCAGTATTTATTAAGCACTTACTGTGTTCTAACACCCTGTGAGGCTTTGTGGATAAAATATAAATAGGTTTCAATCCCCATCCTTGAGGAATCCATTGAGTAGTTGGGGAACCTGGATGTAAATACATATCCTACAACACAGTGTATTCAATTCCAAAATCAGATCATGAACAGTGTGCTATGGGAGCCCTGCTCTAGGGCACTGACACAGGAAATGGATATTTAGTCTGAGCATTTAAGGGTAATTAAATTTTTTTCATATGAAGAAAAGTATGCGTGTGTGTATGTGTGTGTGTGTTCATGGGGCTCAGGGATGGGATGGGGTTTGATAAATTCCAATTGAGTCCTAAAAGTACCAGAGAGAATGGTATACTGAGTATTTAGCCAGAGAAAGAGGTCCACCCTAGCTAATTTTAACTGGACAGTTGGGCCTCAACCAACTTCAGCTCCTGGAGTCCTATGGAAGGACTAAGTAAATTTCCACTACATAAGGTCATAACTTATTGATAAATATCTTAAGCCTTCATAGACATCTGAGTCTGAAACATCTGGGACCTGAGACTGTTGAGGCCCTGCACTGTTGAGCCCAGTGGAGGCCCCCAGTTTTTAACTAACTTCCAGTTCTGGGATTAACGTAGTGAATAGATGATCAGTTGCTGAGGCTTATGTGTGTCTGTGATGTAACCTAGACTTCTTTGTTTCTTCTTGTTTGTGGGGCTGTAATGCTACACTGAAAGAACAGGCAAAATAAATGTCAGCACCGGCATCCTCAGTGCACTGAGCAGTGCATGTTGACACTTTCAGGAAGGTGCCTGTGTGTGCCTTGTAGCCTACAGGCTGAGACAGTGTCATTTTTGTGAGAAGGGAAGGAAAAATATTCTTCCTTCCTTCCTTCCTTTCTTCCTTTTCCTTCCTTCCTTCCTTCCCTCCCTCCCACCTCTCTCCCTTCCTTTCTCTATGTATATCTTTCTTTATGTATTTCTTTATGTATTTCTTTATTTAGGCCACAATTAAATAGTGGCATTTCTGGATTACAGAGTCAGTTTCACAAGGGACTGATTGTTCTACATCATCAATTTATCACTGCTGATCTCCTACTATGGGATTAACACTGGTTGAGGTGGGTTTTCCTTGTAGAAAGAATTCAGGTTGGCAAAATCATTTAGTCCTTTTAAGAATCTGGGGACGAACTATTATCTCCTTGAGAGCAGTGGCTGTGGCCCTCTTGTTCAGCATTATTCTCTGGCACTTACAAAAGTGTTCATTATTTATTGAATAAACAAATGTTTTCTGTATAATGTTATCTAAATTCATCTTAGGTGTCTTTAAAGTTCTGTTTGGAAATATTTCAACTTGGGGAATGACAAAAAGCAATGTAGGTATCAGCCTGTATACTAGGAATTTTCTTATAAGGTATTCTTATGTTCTTCCCTTGGAAACAAAGAGTAACAGAAGTCGTAACTACTACATTTAGTATTCAGATAGTGAGTGTACTTGACTTAAAATGAATAGTGATCCAGGACAATTACCCAGGATATTTTTCACATAACTAGAACAAATAATCCTAAAATTTATATGGAATCACAAAAGACCCAGAATTGCCAAAGCAATACTGAAGAAAAAGAACAAAGCTGGAGGAATAATCTTCCCAGGCTTCAGACAATACTACAGAGCTACAGTAATCAAAACAGCATGGAATTGGCACAAAACACAAAAATAGATATATGGATCAATGGAACAGAAAAAAGGGCCCAAAAATAAGCCCACAAACTTTTGGCCAATTAATGTTGGGCAAAGGAGCACAAGAACATAACAATGGAGTAAAAAGAGTCTCTTCAGCAAATGGTGTTGGGATAACTGGACAGCTGCTTGCAAATCAATGAAGTTAGAACACTCCCTCACACTAAATACAAAAATAAACTCAAAATGGCTTAAAGACTTAAATATAAAACAAGACACTATAAACCTTTTAGAAGAAAACATAGGCAAAACATTCTCTGACATAAATCTTAGCAATATTCTCCTAGGGCAGTCTACCCAGGCAATAGAAATAAGAGCAAAAATAAACAAATAGGACCTAGTTAAACTTATAAGCTTTTGCACAGCAAAGGAAACCATAACCAAAACAAAAAGACAATCTATGGAATGGGAAAAAATATTTGCAAAAGATGAGACTGACAAGGGCTTAATTTCCAGAATATGTAAACAGCTCATACAACTTAATAAGAAAAAAACAACCAACCCAATCCAAAAATGGGCAGAAGACCTAAACAAGCAATTCTCCAATGAAGATATACAAGTGGCCAATAGGCACATGAAAAAAATGCTCAATATTGTTAATTATCACAGAAATACAAATCAAACTACAATGAGGTATCACCTCACACCAGTCAGAATGGCCATCATTCAAAAGCCCACAAATGATAAATGCTAGAGAGGGTGTGGAGAAAAGGGGACCCTCTTACACTGCTGGTGGAAGTGTAGTTTGGTGCAGCTGTTATGGAAAACAGTATGAAGATTCTTCAAAAGACTAAAAATAGACTCACTATATGATCCAGCAATCCGACTCCTGGGTATATACCCAGAGGGAACCTTAATTCAAAAACATACAGGCACCCTAATGTTCATAGCAGCATTATATACAATAGCCAAAACATGGAAACAATCTAAATGTTCATTAACAGATGATTGGATAAAGAAAGTGTGTTATATATATACAATGGAATACTACTCAGCTATAAAAAATAATAAAATAATGCCATTTGCAGCAATATGGATGGACCTGGAGATTGTCATTCCAAGTGAAATAAGCCAGAAAGAGAAAGAAAAATACCATATGATATCACTTATATGTGAAATCTGAAAAAAAAAAAAGACAAACTTATTTACAAAACAGAAGACTCACAGACATAGAAAAACAAACTTATGGTTACCGGTGGGGAGGGAAGGGAGTGGGAAGGGATACTTGGGGAGTTTGAGATTTGCGGATACCAACTAATATCTATACAACAGATAAACAACAAGTTTATAGTGTATAGCACAGGGAACTATATTCAATATGTTTTAGTAATTTATGGTGAAAAATAATATGAAAACGAATATATGTATGACTGAAACGTTATGCTGTACACCAGAAATTAACACAACATTGTAAACTGACTATACTTCAAGAAAAATATATATACAAAAAATGAATGGAACAAAATAGTCACCCAGATTTATCCATATTGGTCAGCATGACCCAGTCAGAACAATGTTTTAGCTTACTACTGTTCACTAGTTAAGACAGAACAGCTGAGCCAGCAGCAGTAAGACACCAACCCTTTGCTCTAGGTTTCAGAGGAGACAACAGTAAGGGGAAAGAAAGCCCCCATGTCAGAGGACATAGCCTTTGGGCAGGGGTACCAGTTAAGCCAAGAGGTGAGAAGGAAGTATAAATGAGCACTCTGTGAAGCTCTAAGCCCTTGCCACAGCCTGGGACTGACATCCACAGTTGTCACCACATTCATTCAAATGGTCCCTTGAGACCCAACACTGCACCTCTATTTCTCCCCAGGGCAGGAAAAGCCAGAAAGCACAGCTGAACTCTAGTCCAGAAGGTGTCATCACAGCTGCATCTGCATTAAGCTCTACCTACACTGAGGGTCCCATGCGTGATAGGGAGGGTTTATAGGGTCAGCACGTGCCAAGCTTCCAGGAAGGACCAATTCCCAGTGCTGACCACTGGAGGGTTTCCTGGAGTTGTGCGATGTGGCCATCGGTGGCCCTGATCTTCTCTGCTGGTGAGAGGACTAGAAACATGGCAACCATGGAGGTGGTATAACTCACCTCTTTACTCCCAGCTTCAAATAATGAACCTCTTTCCCCCTTTTTAACATATACTTGATACACTGCTCACATTGTTTGAAAAAGACAGGTAAATTAGAGACAACAGAAATAGACTGTCTGTAAATAACTCAATTGGGTACACTATTCCTTCTGTGATTCCAACTAGAAATAACCACTTAGAGGGCAAGAAGAATAAATGCCTATCTCACTTACATCAGCCAGATGCCTGTCAAAGGAGGGGTTCATTGTCTTTTTCATCTTAATTTTAATTATCTATCAACTATTCCTCACTATCTGTAAGCCTTAAACTATGCTAGGAGCTTAACACAATCTTGCTGGAGGAGGGTGTTCACCATCTTTGCAGGAAATAGCCAAAACAAAGATTGCTTCCTTTTTTTCCTCTCTCTTTCAAAATTTAATGTTTAAAAGAACCAAGAGCTGATACATGAAAGAGGGAACAAAAACCCAGTAGTCCTGCTCTTAGCATTGAGGACTATATTAGAAATATGTAATTGACAAATATCCTAATTTGACAATTGCACCTTATGTATTGCTGACCTGCCATTTGCGGCTGGTGGCTGTATTTTGGTGATAAATTGGCAGGACAGTTAGTTTCATAGCTAAAATGCTCCCTTGCTCTTAGTAAAACAAGGTTTCTGTCACACCTGACTTCAGATATCATAATTCTTAGAAAAAGACCCAGTATTTCCAAGGAAGTTTTTGGCAGTTGCTTGGAGCAGGTTAAATTAAAGCTGAGTACAAGGTTAATATTTGTTTCCTTTGATACAATGGCAAAGAAAATAAAGTCGACTCACTGGACTACCTTTGAGTATATCTGCAGAAAAAGCATTATCCCAGTAATTGGCGGGATTTTTTTTTTTTGCGTGTTTTTATCCACATAGTGTTTCAGAATGTTGTTGTGTGATAAAAAGTACGAATTCTGATTTCTGTTAAGTAAAAGAATTTCAGAAGTAGCAGGTGACTTATTTACTTGAGGTCTTTGTTTTACTGCTGATAAAATCAGGATATAACTGGTTCACCTCATGCAGGGGTTGAAAAGCAGCTTGCAGGGAGAATGACTGCAAGGAGCCCTGTGAAGATTTCAGTGGCACAGAAATGCTTATTATCAATAATAATAGTAATAAGCAGTGAGGGATTCAGCTGAAGAAGTTGAAGGCAAGACACTGTCACATTGTTTTCTTAGAATTAAAAAAAAACTTTGGCTTTCTTGTGCATGTGACACTTTCAATTGTGTTGGAGAGAATAAGAACTCTGAATGTAGTGCCTGGTTGTCTAAAGGAATTCTTGATGGAGACAGACTTCATATAAAGTCGAAATTGTGTCACTCATTGTCTGATCTTCAGAAGATAATTTGTTTATTCTTCATGTAACCCCAGGCTGAATTTCTTAGGTTATCACAGGAGAAATGTCACCTGAATGTGGAAAATATCCGAGATGGCTTCAGGCTTGAGCACAATTTTTCTTGTGAAAAAATTAAGTCCTATCTTGAAGGTTATCAGGATTTGCATATATACACCCTGTTCTTTCCAGTTCCTAGGGACTAAAGGACAAAGTGAGTAGGAGTGGGAGGAAAGATTATTCTTACATTGAAAAATACTAAAAATTGGTTGCTAGCATTTTCCAGGGCTGAGTACATGAATGACCACTTGTGCACCTGCCCTGTGTGTCCCTGGGTCTCTGCAAACAGAGGTCGTAGCTTTCAGCTTCGTGGGCAGGATCCCAAAACAACTGCTTATACTTAAATCCTCTTATCATTTCCTCCCCTAATAACAGTTTATTTTAAGGAATAGGTACTTTTTCAGTATACATGAAGTTACATATAAATTACTGTCTAACGAATATGATAATGCAAAGGGCAAATGAACAGTATTTTTGTTGTATGGTGTGTTTTTTTTTGCGTTTTCCATGTGGAAATGAGAAAGGCAGTATTCACAGGAAATTTATTTGATTTGTCAATGTTCTTTCACTCATGAAAAGCAGCCTTGGTACAGAAAAGTAGATATTTTGGATAATTAGAAAGAAAGGGGCAAGGGAATGGAGCATGGGAGTGAGCTGCCCGGAGTGCGACTCAAAGCCCACCCTGTAACACCCTAAACAGAGAGAACTGCTTTCTGTAATTACAGTGTGGGACTCACTAGTGCTCTGATGCTTTCTGCAGTCCAAGATATTTCTTGATGAATTTCAGAAATCAAGTGACCCTAGAGGAATTTTGCTTTTGTTTTTAAGCCGACGTTCACAGGGCTGCAATCTTTGTTAAACCTTAGCACCAGAAACGTTACAGACGGGACCGCTTCCTGTCCATCCCAGTTTAGATTGCTTTTGCAAAGAAGTTCTAATGGTTTGGAAAATTCCAGAACTAGTTTGATGTCAGGGTGTTAGGAACACTTTATGCTGAAGCCAGAAAGGTGACTTTGAACCTCTGAGAGTAGCCAATTACCCAACCACACCACAGCTGTTTTATTCAAGACCTACCCTAGGCCTTCAGAGGGACATATAAAGAATTATGACACAGTCTGTAGCAAAAAAGCTTGCATTTGGTTGGGGAAAAATTAATGGGATAAGGCAGTATATGGGAAGTGCCCAGTGAAAGGTAGGGAACATAAAGGTTAAAGGGAAGAATGTCTATGAGTTCGGGTTCTTTGATTCAAGTCAACAATTAATGTTCTCAACTTGGGCAGCAAAAGATAATTTATTTGAAGACTTTTAGGTACACGGACTTGCCAAGAGGTCTTTCTTTCTTTTAAGTTATCTTGGGCTTATTTCTTTTTTCACCTACTTTTAAAAATTGAAGTATAGTTGATAGCCAGGAGGCCTTAAGACTTTGCCTGGGAGAAGTGGGGACACCAAGCTTGGAAGGGCTTAGAAAGCAGCCTTGCAGGAAACTTTCAGAAGGTTGGGATGCTATCAGTGCTGAGATTTGAAGAAATTATAAGTGTTAGATCACTCCAAGTGGTGAAAATTATTTGACACATTTTTATCTTCCACCACAGATGTAGAGATGAGGTTTATATAATATACCTTCTGCTTGGCATGAAGGGTTATTGCATGAAGAAAGAGATCAAGTTGGTAAAATAAGTGGGAACCAGATTATGGAGTGCCTTGCTAAAATTATCTTCCTGACAGTGGGGAGCTATTCAGAATGTTTAGCAAGAGTGTAGCATGGTAATAATAATAATGTTTTAACTCTGTTCTTTACAGTGGGGAGATTTCAAAGAAAACCACCACTCCTTTCCTTATTCCTAATGTTTTTGAGTTCAACCTGTGGCTAGTCTTCTTCTGAACTGCTTGCTTTCCATGGAGCAGTCTTCGTCCCGTCTTCTGTAGGGCAGTGTTTCTGAACAGAGCATCACTGGGCTACTCGCATCAGAAGTGTCTGGAGAGATTTGTTAAAATGCATCTTCCGAGGGCTCTACTGCGTAAGAATCTTTGGGAGGGGTTCAGGAATCTGCATTTTAACATATTCCCTAAGTGATTCTTCTGTGCACTGATGTTCAAAATTCACTGCCCTGAGGAGTGCTGAAATAGACCAGATCGACACAGAGCAAGCGTAACAGCCTTCCTGGCTGCCTTTCCTTCTTTATCATCACCCCCTCTTGTTTTTATGCTCCTCTTCCCCTGTCCTCTCTATTGATAAACACTCCACTCATTGAGGACCTACTGTGGGCAAAACACTGCTGGATGCTTTTATGGACACTGGAGATTTAAAGACGTACCTCAGGAGATTAAAATATATGTCTGCTCAAAATATGCGTTGGCAGAAAATCAGTGCTATTTCCAGGGTGAGCCTTTTATGGAAAAGATGTTTAGCATTTGCTTTGAGTAAGGCTGACTTTGATTTGCAAGCCTGGTAAGGCTTGAGTCAGGAAGATCTAAAAATTGTTGGCTGTTGATAAAGGGACAGCAGCTGGTGAAATCAAATGGAAGGGACTGGGATGAGAGTGTCTCCTTCAGATCAAGTCAGAATGCCAGCGAGAGGGTAGAGGCAGTTAGCAGTGCTTGGATCGATTCTCTCTCGCCTTATCCACTGTTCATGTTTGAGATATTGTAAAGAGAAATAGCCCTTATGTAGCACTTAACACTTTGTGGATTTGGTCTTATTTATTAGTTACAGGAATCCAGTGACTAGAATAATACCTAGCACATAGTGGCTTTGAATGAATATTATTGTTGATTGATGCATTCATTTCTTCATTTGATAAATGCTAAGCAATCTTCTAGGCACAGGAGGTGCAGGAGATGAAAAAAAATGAGTTGCTGCCCTCAGGTGACTTATCTGCTAGTGCTGCCTGTTATGTTACATCAACTCTACTAGGTGGACAATATAATTCCCATTTTGCAGATGAGAAACTGGAGCTGGTAAAAGGTCAGACAGCTAGGAATTTGTGAAATCTTTAGAAGACAGATTCCCATATCTTTCTGGCTTCCAAACTCATATATTTTCTATGACATCATTATAGCTTTAGGCGGAGTTTTAAATAAAAAGCTATCTTCCTTCCTCTTTATATGTTGGTTATATTTTGGATATGAATCGAAGTGAATTTATTAGAAAGCAGTCTTTACGCAATAAGAAGCAAAGAGCTCAGAAGATGCCAAAAAAATCCATTGCCCTAGCCTCTGGCACCTAGTGCAGAAATCAAGACTCTAGTTAATCTCTTGTAAACTGACTTGAATCGAAAACTTACACGCTGTTTGGAAATGTCCTGTCACGTAACTAGATACACTCCTGCCTCTGACATTTCTGCACATTCCTTTAGGTCCAGGCTTTGTGCTCTTGCCAGTCAACTTGCTTCATGCTAATAGTCCCACATGTGGGTCAAGTAGTTGAAGCTTATCCTCTGTGCCTCTCGCCCACGTGCTACTTCCTGTTTCCTTCACATCCTACTGTCTCTTTGCTCTGACAGCTCCATATGCTGACATTCCCAGAGTCTGTCAAACATGGCTGGAAATGATCTAAAAAATGGCTGCGTAAGAGATGTATTACCTTCCTTTCCAGTGTTTGTGTATTAGAGGAGAGCATGGCTTGGCCCAAAGCAATGACACCAGTTAAGGATGGCTTAGAAAGGGTGCTGTCTCTGAGGCTCACTCGAATGCCCTTTCCTCTCTGTGGACTGCCTTTTCCTTCCAAGCAGAATTAATGACTTTGTCTTTTAAATCCATAAAATATTGCTAATACTTCTTTTATAATGCTTATCACAGTCTCACCTTGTTTGATCATTAGCTGTGATTGTGGTCTTATTACAGGACAGGACTGGACCCACATCTTGAAAATATGTGTATGCCTGCAATGCCTAGAACAGTGTTTGCACTCTGCAGGAGTTCCACAATGGTTTGATGCATTGAATGGAACTAAAGGAGTTTTTCTGGCAGAGGGTAAATTAAAAACAACACTGTGAACTTGCACTTTGAGTCCATTCAGAAGCATTTGCCAGAGATGAAATAGGTGGAGGGAGATGAGATGGGTTTTTCAAGTTGTTCTCTACGGAGATCAACTAAAAACCAGTTTTTTGGTCCCAACTATACAATTAAACACTACAAATTTGGATACTGTCTGTCCCTTATTAACTGCATAGTGACCTTGGATGAATTCTCTCTCTCAGCAACTCAGTTTCTTCATCTGTATAATGATGTGTTTACTGCGAGGATTCAGTGAGATTTAGCAATGAGCACACTTCCCAGCACACAGTAACTCCTCCCTAAATGCTCCTTGTTATAACTTCCATTCTCACAACACTTTGAGAGTCATGCTATCCCCATTACAGATGAAATAATAGCAATTGCTATCATTTATTGGGTGCAGCCTTTTGTTCAATTTTTACAGCACCATTGGGGACCTTGTGGGGAGGCACCATTATCACCTCTGCTTTCACAAAGAGGAACCGGGCTGTATTTCGTGGTCGCCCACCTGGATACACAGTGGAGCTGGGAATCAGAGTTAGCTCTGATGAACTCCTCAGGCTTCGTTCTTGCCACTCTGAGAAGCTGCCTGTAAGGAATGACTGCCACTTCAAAATTGCACTCAGCCTTCTTAAAATACTTCTGTTCTTCAAACAAAATACCTCACGTCAGTTCTAAGCCTGTAATACTCAGGGAATTAGAGCTTCGTCTCGTGTACTGCTGCAGTGTGCTCTCTGCACGGCTAAAACCTCAGACACCGGGGATTTTGCCCCTGAGGTAAATGCATTTTGCGAGTGGGTGGCTGCTCCTGACACCATCTCTGATGGGCTGGATGAAAGGTCGTTGCACAAGATGTGTTTTTACCGTGGTAGTTTATCAGACTTCCCCCCAATAATGAGAACGCATGTGCAGCAAACATTATAGAGCGCATCTATTTCAAACCCTGAGCTGGCAATTTACAAGCTTTCAGTTATTAGCATGTGAATTTGAATTCTTGTTCCCTGCCAGAGGTAATGGATGTCAGAATAAAAATGGTTGGATTTGACTTCAGCATTCAAAGGTGAATGGAGAGGGCCAGAGCCACAGCTTCTGATTGGAACCTCGCTCCTTGCCAGCTCTTGAGTTCGGAGAGAGATCTGAGACTTGGAGGAAAAAATAGCCAAGATATAAAAATATGATTTCTGTTTGCTTTCACTTTGTTTCTTCAAATGTAACATTCCTACGTAGTTCCCAGTTATGTTTGATCACATCAAAGCTAACTGAGATACATCTTCTGAAACACTCAAAACATTTTGCTGAAAAACCTAAAAGAGGTCATTTATTTTAGTGGGAATAAAATCTGGATCTATTGGAAGTGATTGCCAAGCTTTTTCTTTTTTTCTCCAAGATCTGTACCAACCCTTGACAAAATTTTCACCAATCTTTGGCAAAATGAAAAAAAAAAATGAAGGGAAATGTAACGTATTTTCCATGAAGTTAAATTCATTCAATGATAAGTGCTGATCTTCTATGTTGAGATTCAATCTTTGCAACGTTTTCTGTGTTGAGATGTCCCTTGTCTTACAAAATGGTGATAATAGGAAACATTTTTTGATGTTTTTGGAAGAATCCAAAGTTGCTATCTCTATTTCTGTTTGCCAAGTTTTTGTTTGTTCTTAAACTTACTGGTCTGCATAATGTTAAGTCTGAGCACAGGCTTTGAAAGTAGTAGCCCCTGGCTTCGTTTCCTTGTTGGATCTGCTATAGGCCAAATGAGCTGAGCCCTTCCTGGTTCTCTGAGAATTCCAGTTTCTCCATTTGTAATACAAAGGCCGATAGGGTTGTTGGGAGAATTAAGTATGACCACAGAGGCAAAATGTCTAGCTGACAATCCTACCTAATAAACAATCGCTCCTCTTTTTCCTTCCAGAAGCTCAATTCAGGAGGAGAAGAACAGTATCATCATTGGCTGAGATTTGGGAATGGAGCAGGTAAGAGAGACAAATCATACAACAGAGAGCGAAGGTCCCAGAGGCAGGCTGTGTTTGAGGTAAGTCTTTCTACACCTTATAACATCTTCTGATATGGAAGAAAATCTTGGAGGGTAGGAACATATTGTTGCCTTTGATTCCCCAGCATCTGACACTGGGCAGGCTCAGAGAAGCCCTGCTACAAGGGGTATGGGAAGTGAACTCCAATTGGGCTGGGCAAACAGGAAGTTTATTGGGGTATGTTTTCCAGTTTACTGCCTGTAGGGGGAAGGAAAGGAAGAAGGTCTGGGCAGAGATCTCTGCCAATACTACAGGGCATTTTGGATCTGGGATAACTCAGCAAATTGTCCTGAACTGGGGCAGGGGATCCAAGCCCTTATACTCCCTTCATTGATCAGTCTTGGGAGGAACATGACTGGGACAGGTGGCTCTCTTGAGCTGACGGCAATCTCAGAGGGGTTTTAGTTGCCAGTTCTCAAGGGTTGTTATGGGTAGAACTGTGTCCCTCCGAAAAGTGTTGGAAGTCCTAACCTCTCACATCTGTGAATGTGATCTTATTTGGAAATAGGTTCTTTGCAGATGATCTAGATGACCAAGTGAAGATGAAGTCATTAGGGTGAGTCCTAATTAGATAGGACGTGTACTTATAAGAAGGGGGAAAGTTGGACAGAAACAGACATGCATAGAGGGAAGACAATATGAAGACGCAGGAGAATGCTGTCTACAAACCAAGGGATGTCTGAGGCTACCAGAAGGCAGGTGAGAGGCACGGACTTTCTCCTTCACAAACCCTAAGAACTAAGTCTGCTGACACCTTGATTGTGGACTTCTGGCCTCCAGAACTTTGAGATAATCAACTTTTATTGTTTAAACTTGTGTTAAGGTTGTGGTACTTTGTTACAGCAGCTCTGGGAAACTTATGCAGTTGCCAATACTCTGAGCAGCACTATTACGTATGCCTGAGTTCTGAAGCGGGGGCAGCCCCTGGCACACCCCACTGTTACTAACAGAACTCCACAATGTTTGTGGGATGAAGGACCCTTCATGTTCCGGTTTTGACAAATGCTGGCTCACGTTTCTCCCTGAAAGGATTCTACTCACTAGGCAACAGACTCATCCTTCCTTCTAATGATGTCGACATACCTCATTGCAGTGAAACACCCACGTGTGTAAGTCTACCTTGAAGCTAAGTGTGTTCAGAAACTAACAAAAAGAGAAGGGTCTGCACATGCTCAGAAAACTCTCTGATTCTGAGGTGCCCTAGAAACCAGGTTTATTTATGGAGTTGGGTCTCAAGGTAGGCTAGGATTGTTCTGGGGCTTATTCTTGCTCTTGCATTGTCAGCTTGAAAAGCTCATTTAAGGAAATGAGATTTTAAAATACACTAATAGCCCTGGCTGTGGAGAAGGAAGGAGGTATCACAAAGTGAGAATGAGGAATCTTTGTCACAGTATTGCTGAGAGTAAACACTAATGAGCAATTCTCTTAGGATGGAAGAGAAATGGGGATGGATTCACATAATTTTAGATTGATGTTTGTTGGTACTACATGTTTCTCTATTATCTTTGGATTTTGTCCAGCCCTTCAAAGGCAGGGGATGTGTCTTATTCATTTCCACAATCTCAGCACCAGGCAGAATGGACAATGCTGGGGATTGAATGTGTCTTTAGAGCTGGGGGAGATATAAAATTGACTTGCATCATCTTCTTGTCTTCTTCCTGCAAGCTGTGGGTGTTAGCTGTATTCTTCTTCCATCAATAGAGCAGTGGGAGAGGAGGAATCCATTATCTCATCCATGCTAACAACTAAATTGTCATCAGAGTTTGAACTGCAAAATCTTCACTTAAGGTCAGAGGCAGGAAAAAAATCCAACTTGCTTTCTGCTGAACTCCAGGTAAGTATACAGGGCTTGAGGTTGAAAAAGGTAATTGTTGAATGGATACTTAAGCCATGATTAAAGCCCTTCGATACCTGCAAGTCTGCATTTTTGGATTATAGATGATAAGTTTATGCCCATTAAGGACACCACACAATTTAGGGCAGAAAGGTCCAAACTTCCGTCGTCTGCTTGCAAATCATACTATACAACACTGAGGATTCATGACAAGCACATGGAAAGTGCTCAGTAAATCTCTCTGGAGAGAAATTCCCTGCTTTCTAATAGAAACAGGCTCTCCAAAGGGAATATATCAGGTCTCCACTGAAACTTCTTTCAGGGGATGACAGCCATGTCTTAGACAGTGCTCTTCTCAACTCGCCTTCCATTTCCCTTTTTGCTGCTTATTTGTGAGCCCCTTACTCATTTCCCTGGGATACAGATCCAGCCCCAGGGAGGAGATGCAGTGGTGGGTATCTATGGACAGCTCCACACTTTGGGTTCAGTGTTCACGGGGTCCTCACTAGCAAAGGCTACAAACGTCCTGGGCATGATGAGGCTCGCTCAGTTCTCTTGCTCTTCTTTTCCCTGGAGGGAATCTCTCTGAGGGGATCCCTCTTGGTGCCAAGCTGCTCTGGATCAGGGGTGGGTAAAACTGATAAAATCTTTCCTATGCTTTTCTATGCAGCCATCCTCAGTTTCTGAGCTCAGTGGAATTTCTACAGCTTCTGTGTCATAGTCTAGAGCCTTCCCACAGCTATTTTCATCAGTTTATAGTTGTTTATTTAATGATTTTGTTGTTTTGTGAGGGAGACAAGCATTGGGATCTTCTAGCTCACCATCTTTTTGACATCTGTCCTAGGTCTTCTCAAGACTGACCTTACTGGGACAAGACAAGGATGCCCACTATCACCACTCCTATTCAACATAGTCCTGGAAGTCCTAGCCACAGCAATCAGGCAAGAGAAAGAAATAAAAGGGATCCAAATTGGAAAAGAAGAGGTAAAAGTGTCATTATATGCTGACGACATGTTACTATATATAGAAAACCCTAAAAGGTCCACACAAAAGCTACTAGAGCTGATTGAAGAATTCAGCAAGGTAGCAGGTTACAAAATTAACGTTCAAAAATCAGTTGCATTTCTTTACACTAACGATAAATCAACAGAAAAAGAAAGTAAAGAAACAATCCCCTTTAAAATAGCACCCAAAGTAATAAAATATCTGGGAATAAATCTAACCAAGGAGGTGAAAGAATTATACACAGAAAACTATAAACCATTGATGAAGGAAATTAAAGAAGACTTTAAAAAATGGAAAGATATTCCATGCTCTTGGATTGGAAGAATCAATATTGTTAAAATGGTCACACTGCCCAAGGCAATCTACAGATTTAATGCAATCCCTATCCAATTACCCAGGACATATTTCACAGAACTAGAACAAATCATAATAAAATATATATGGAACCATCAAAGACCTAGAATTGCTAAAGCATTACTGAAGAGAAAGAAAGAGGCTGGAGGAATAACTCTCCCAGACTTCAGACAATACTATAGAGCTACAGTCATCAAGACAGCATGGTATTGGTACCAAAACAGACATATAGACCAATGGAACAGAATAGAGAGCCCAGAAATGAACCCACAAACTTTTGGTCAACTCATCTTCGACAAAGGAGGCAAGAATATACGATGGAATAAAGACAGTCTCTTCAGCAAATGGTGTTGGGAAAACTGGACAGCAGCATGTAAAACAATGAAGCTAGAACACACCCTTACACCATATACAAAAATCAACTCAAAATGGATTAAAGACTTAAACATAAGACAAGATACAATAAACCTCCTAGAGGAAAACATAGGCAAAACATTATCTGACATACATTTCAAAAACTTTCTCCTAGAAGAAATAAAAGCAAAAATAAATAAATGGGACCTAATGAAACTTACAAGCTTCTGCAGAGCAAAGGAAACCAGAAATAAAACAAGAAGAAAACCTACGGAATGGGAGAAAATTTTTGCAAGTGAAACCGACAAAGGCTTGATCTCCAAAATATATAAGCAGCTCATACGACTCAATAAGAAAAAAATAAACAACCCAATCCAAAAATGGGCAGAAGACCTAAACAAGCAATTCTCCAAGGAAGACATACAAATGATCAAAAAGCACATGAAAAAATGTTCAATATCACTAATTATCAGAGAAATGCAAATCAAAACTACAATGAGGTATCACCTCACACCAGTCAGAATGGCCATCATTCAAAAATCCACAAATGACAAATGCTGGAGAGGCTGTGGAGAAAGGGGAACCCTCCTACACTGCTGGTGGGAATGCAGTTTGGTGCAGCTACTATGGAAAACAGTGTGGAGATTCCTCAAAAGACTAGGAATAGACTTACCATTTGACCCAGGAATCCCACTCCTGGGCTTGTATCCAGAAGGAAATCTACTTCAGGATGACACCTGCACTCCAATGTTCATAGCAGCACTATTTACAATAGCCAAAACATGGAAACAGCCTAAATGTCCATCAATAGGTGACTGGATAAAGAAGAGGTGGTATATTTATACAATGGAATACTACTCAGCCATAAAAACTGACAACATAACGCCATTTGCAGCAACATGGATGCTCCTAGAGAATGTCATTCTAAGTGAAGTAAGCCAGAAAGAGAAAGAAAAATACCATATGAGATCGCTCATATGTGGAATCTAAAGACTCATGGACAGAGAATACAGACTTGTGGTTGCCAGGGGGGTAGAGGGTGGGAAGGGATAGACTGGGATTTCAAAATTGTAGAATAGATAAACAAGATTACACTGTATAGCACAGGGAAATATACACAAAATGTTATGATAAATCACAGAGAAAAAAATGTGACAATGAGTGTGTATATGTCCATGAATGACTGAAAAATTGTGCTGAACACTGGAATTTGACACAACATTGTAAAATGATTATAAATCAATAAAAAATGTTAAAAAAAAAAGAAAAAAAAAAGACTGACCTTACTATATGTGGGAAACACTCACCTCAGGAACATCCCTCAGTTTGAGGGAAAATTGAGTAACACATGAACCCTCCATCCAAGCAACTTCTACTAATAGTCTAAAGAGTTGCAAGCCATTCTGGCCAAGCCAGAATGAACTCTTATTCTTAATGTGAGTTGTAATGTGTAGCTGTAGTGTATAGCCTCTTTGTAGTGTATATACACTTTTCCAGATTGTTAACCTTGCCATGTCAGCCTGAAGCCAGCATCCCACCTATTATCAAACAAATCTGTTATAATTTATTCTGGGGTTCTGGAGAGTGAAGACTGCACATCACTTACTGGGACAACTGGCACCACATGCGGCATCTCTTAAAAGATGCTCCGTGAATACTTGCTTGATGATGTAATGGCCTGTGAGCATTACTGGCTTTGAAATTTGGGTAACTTTCAAAATCACTCTGAGCTTAACTTTCTTTCCACCTACCATATAGGATTATGGTAAAGATCAAATGACAGCAGATATCAAAGCCCCAAACACACGCTTGGTACATGGTAAGCATCACAGACACCTTTATTTCTCTCCTCCTCCTTCCATCTCTCTCCTCCTCAATCCCTCCCTTCTCCGGTAGACCATCATGGCAACCTCGACACTAAGGACAGGACCTATGTTCTCTTCTGCTTTCTTCTTTCTTTCCTCAAGTGCTTCCTTCTTTCTCAAACTTCTTTCCCCTAGCCTCTTTCTCTACCATCTCTACCCTTCCCTCCACATTCAGCCCAACCTGTACTTTGCTAGTCTGCCTCTCTCAAAGGTTTACTTAGACACCGAGTCCCTCTCTCCTACCCCCAAACAGGTCATGGAGTCTATGCTCTTTCGTCAGATCTAAACAGTAGATCTCAACCGTCTGCAGGGGAAAAGGCTCCTTATGGAGCTAGTCTTCTCCTCCCTACTGAGACAAAAGGCTCCCCAAGCCCATGCAACACAAGTGCTGCAATATTAATAGGAAAAGACAGTGAGGCAAGGGCACAGCTGACTGGGTGTGAGACCGGTAGGTCTTCTGTGTGGAGCCCACGGGAGGGCTGACATTCAGCCTGCCTCCACACGGAGACGCAGATGGCTGCTAAGCCTATTTCAGGGAGCCTACAAGGAAGGGGTGGGAGAGACTGGCAGAACAGAACCACAGTTCCTTTCCATGGCGTCCAGATGCCAAGAGCCGAAAACAATTAAAAATGGGTAACTTGAGGGAAGACACACAGGGAGACAGTTTGAGCCTTATTAAAATGCAAGGAAAAACTTTTTTTTTGGAAAATGGAAGCAAAATTATTCTGATTTGTTTTTAAGTGATAAAAAACAAGTATCTCCCAAGACTAGCCTCTTCTAAATAGGGTCAGGAGGGGCATGGCTTTGTAAAAATAAATCCAATAGGACTTCCCACAGTATTTTCCTTAAAAAAGATGCCAATAAATCTGTAACACTGCCAAGTTCCAGAAAAACAGATTGAAATAACCAAGATTAAAAATTCAAAAAATTTTCCATTGAAATGACATTTTAATTTCCTCCCCTAGAATACTCTGGGGTGAGGAGGGGTAACCATCTTTAGAAGGTTTCTTGTGCTCACTTTGGTTTTTTTTCTTAGTGGTGGGTTCTAGTTACAAGGGATACAAATACTTGGGTAGTCTGATCAGAAATCACTTTGGACTTTCCCAGTAAAACCTCAAGATGGGGGCAGTGTTCACACATGAGGATGACAAAACGATTAGCTCAATGCAGCTTATTATTTTCTGATAACGCATTAAAGGCCAGGCAAGGCCCATCTACTCAGTTTCATTCATGTGTAATAAATGAGCCTTGCATTTAAAAAAAATGTATGCTATGCTATTTATTTTTGGCCCTTTCTTCACTGTTATAAAATTTACTAACTCATCTTTATAGTATAGTGCTCAAGAGCTTAAGCTCAAACTCTGGATTTCCTTTTGGGTTCCATTCCATCCAACATTTTATTAGTTGAGTGACTTTGGGCAAATTACCTCATTGCTTGGAGACTTGGCTTGTTCATCCATAGGATGGGGATATTAATCCCCACCCCTGGGGACAGTGAGAATGACATGGCGGTCAGCATGCAAAGCACTGAGCAAACTGTGTCTGGTATGCACACACGGGGTCAATGTTATGTTAACTAGTATTATTTCTAGAATAAAAAGTTTGTATTGCACCAACATAATAACTTCTGATATTTTCATAGCACTTTTCAGATTTCAAAGCATTTCCACTTACATTATGTCATGCATCCTGTGAGGTTCATAGGGTAAGAATAACCTAATTTCAGTTAACATATTCTATTTAGACACCTAAACTCATGCAGCTAGAAAGTATTAGGTCAAGATTGAATCTTGGTGCTTTTTTAGTCCATTGCTATGTCTATGAAATAGTAATAATATATTTGAAATGTAGTGAGTCTTTACAACACACCAGGCATGATTCTATGTGATTTGTATTAATGATTTCATTTAGTTCTTACAGTATTACAATTTAGGTACTCTTATTTCCCAATTTTACAGATGAGCAAACTGAGGTTTAAACATTAACATCTAGCTTCTTAGCCTTGTGGTTAGCTTTTAGGTAAAATCACTCAGGACTACCTTAGATACGTTTGAATTTTCAGCTGTGTAGTCTTGGGGAATTTCTCTGCATTCTCACTTCCTTGTCTATAAATTGGGAATAATAATTCAAGCCCACTTCCCAGAATTGTGAGAATAAAATGAGACATTCTAATGTCCTTTGGAAAAATAACACGCAGGTAACTAATTACTATTAATATGGTCATGAGTAAGTTATGTGGATGTGTGTAGCTAAAGTAATCACCAATGATCTGGGTAGATGTATTTATTTTTGGCCTTTTACAATGCTATATTGGCAATCTGTAAACACAGATATGAAAGGAGCTCAGTAGGAGAATGTCAGCCCAACCATTACAGTTGTAACAACTGTGATTTCTTTAAGCAATGGCTAAGTTAGCAACATTTCCACAGCTCGGGTAAGTTGATTTTTGATGCTCAAATTGTCCAGTCAGATCTGTGTGGGTGGGTGTTGGTGCTTTCAGCTTATGGCTTCTGGACTGACAGCCAGTGAATTTCAGACCCACTTTTTTTGAAAGGAATTCTAAATTCATCGAAGGCATTTTAATATTTGTGCAGATAACCCATAGGAATCAGCAACTGCAATTGATTTTGGCTGTTCATTCCTCAACTCGAAGTTCACTTCATGCAACTGTCTGAGGAATGGTGTCTGAGTAAACACCTGTGTGAGCGGACCTGGAAGCCCCTTCACCAGTGTTGTTTACCTTAGAATTTAAAGAAAAAAAAATCAAATAGTGGTGAATTGAAAGACGTAACGATGAGACACAGTACTGTCTTTCTTGAGCTGATTTCCAGGCTCACAGGATGTCATGTCTTCCTAAATGTGTTAACACCAGTAAGGTATGGATACAGGAGCACCCAATAAATACATAACAGCTCTCACCCCTCTTCATCCACCTGTAGCTCCCCACTGCCTGAGTGTGGAGGAGCAGAGCAGTTCTCTGCTTCTTGGCACCTTGCTGGGACTCCTGACTCTAACGTGTGTTAGCATTGCAGACTTGAGTAAGTCCCCAGTCTTCCTGACTCTCTTTTCCTCATCTGTAAAATGGGGCTAATAGTAGACAGTTTGGGATTAAAGATAATGAAGATGCTATAGATAGAAGTGTATACACAGTACTGAAATAATATCATTAATTTTCTGTGAGTTCTCCACCACTGACCCTCTTCTCTTACAATATAAAGTTCTAAACCAAAGACCTTTAAGGAAAGGGTTGTGGAAGGTGGGATGATACACTCATTATTTTGTTGTATCCTCACACAATTCCATGAGGTAGGTACCATCATCTTCACCTTCCAGATAAAAAAATAAACTCACATGTCCGAAGTGCCCCATCTAGTAGGTAAAAGATTCAGACTTTGAACCTTGTGCTTTTTATTGAACAAAACCCTAGATTTGGAGTCAGGTGGCTTTTGTTCAGATGACAATAATAGAATTAGCATTAACTGAGACTTCACCATATACCAGACCTGTGCTAAGTAATTCCAAGCACCAACTCATTATGTTCACAATAACATTACCCCTATTTTACATGTGAGTAAACTGTGAGGTTACCTCACTCACTTCAGGTCAGCAAGTAAGTGGCAGAGTCAGGACGTGGCCTCAGGCAACCTGGTTCGAGAATCTTTGCTTTCTCTTCTGCATAATATTATCTAAGGCTGGTTCACCTCTGCCACTCTCAAGCAAGACACTTCTCTGCTCTGGGTTTCAGCTTGTTAATTGGTAAAATGAGGAAGTCATTTAGATAAACTATAAAAAATCCCTTCTATGAGTCTACCCAATAGAGTGAATCAATGCTGTCATAATAAAAATCACATAAGGGCATGCCCTGCAGGTCAGGCCCATGCTCATCGCTGAATTGTGAAGTGAGGCTGCTCTGTGAGTAACAGGTACTCTGTGCCTTAGCCTCTTTCCCTGAGCTGTTGACATGGAGCTGAGGTTTACTGGATTCCAGAGAAATATATTATCTATACGGTAGGACTTTTTTGTCCTCTGAGGTCACTCCTCCTTGTTCTCCTTGTAATTTTCTTCCCAAATCTGAACTTCCTTTCACTATGGTCAGAGTCAAAATACATATGGCAAAGGGATGGGTTACTACAGGGGTCGTGATCCTGTTCCCCAAATGTGTGCTTGTAACAGACATATCTGGCAAAGAACAGAACTTTTACATTGGTTTCTACTTCTGTATAGTAAAACAGGCCAAACTGAAGCTCCCTAAACTGTCCATTGAGTAGATGAGAATAAGAACACATTCTGTAATGTCAGCAAGTAATGTCACCCTCAGGATCAGTGGTCCCTATCATATCCCTATTTATTTCATCAGTCTGGACCCTGCAAAATTCAAATGGACCGTGGTGGATGACAGTGGCTCACCCAAACATTACCAAATATTATTACCAAATACAACTATACACTGATGTGCTGGTTTAACTAGAGCTGACTAACACAGACTTAGGTACATGGAATGGTGTTATTAATTAATTAATTTTCCATTCCCATCAAGAAGTGTGATTAAGAGCAGTGCACATTCACAAGAGATAAAGAACAATACGCATTTGTGGTCTAGTGACAGAGCTGTGAACTCTCACGTTCTCTGTCATAATATATTCTAAAGGGGCCTCGACTGTCTGGACAATTGAGAACACCACATTAGTCTACAAGATTGATGACGTCATGTTATTTGACCTGATAAACATTAAGTGGCAATTACTTCGGATGCCTTGGAAAGACACATGCACTACAAGAGATCGGTAATAAATCTTACGAAGATTCAAGGCCTGCCACATTGGAGATTTAGGGACCCAATGTGGTCTGGGATGTGCTAGGACTTCTCTTTTAATGTAAAGGACAAATTATTTCACCTTGCTCCTTCTAAGAAAGAAGTACAACACTTGATAGCACTGTTAGATTTTGGAGCCAGTCTGTCCCACACACGGGAACAATGCTACAACCCATTTATCAGGTGATGCAGAAGGCATCTAGCTTTGACTGGGGATGGAGATGAGAAAAACATCATGTGGAGTCTCCGGTAAGACCCAAAAGGAGAACCACAGAGCAGAATCTTGTGGTTCTGGAGCAAGGCCTTACATCTGCTGCAGAATGCTAAATACCATTCTAAAACCTCTCCCGATACACTTCTGGACCCTGACTTAAATTGATCCTCTGACTCCAGGTTATCAACTGACAGTTTGTCCAGAATTATCAATCAAGTGATGTGTTCTGTCAAACCCACCAAGGCATAAGGATGAGAAATTTCACCAGCAATTCATCATTGCAAAGAAGCGGTACATCTAGGATCAGGCTTAAGAAGGCCGAGTGGGGAGCAAGTCAGCTACAGAGCAGGAGGCCCAGACCCAAAAGTCACTTCTTATACTGTCACCTTTTCCTCAGCTCACACCTAGGCCCTCGTGATCAGGGTTCCACAGGGCCAGCTGATGAAGGAAGAAAAAGCCCGAGTTCAGTTCATGAGTGGTTGGCTTTGTATGTGTTAAGAACAAGCCGTACAGTGATTACTGCTTCACTATAGCCTTACTCAGGAGTACCCCTAAAAGACACTGGTGCATGGAAATCCTTCCAATGTATCATATTTGAAAGAAAAAAGAGAGAGGGAAAAGGAGAGAGAGAGAGGCAGCGAAAGAGATAAACAGATACATGCACACAGAGACAGAGAGAAAACACATGAAAATCTTGAAATGTCACTGAAAAGTTAGACAGACCTCCCAGTTGCTTTCTATTGCCTACACATGCAGGAGTACTACTGTCCCACAGGGACAATGGACAGAGTGTTGGACTTTGAACCTGGTTATCAATTCTGTGTGAAAAGACAAACAGTTTGGAGCCAGGGTATACATAGACCTCTGGGCAGTAGTGAATAGCTTAGTTTGTTGGTCAGAGATGAACTCTGGAAAGAGCAAGATGGACACCTGGGGACAGAGTCCTAGGAAACAACCATATGGATAGTCTCAAGAAAGTGGGGGAAATGTGTGAGGATCTTGTATCACATGTCATTGCCCCTCAGAGAACACCCATGGTAGAAAAGGATGAAACTTTCAAGTGGACAAGCTAACACAGCCAGTAGATGTAAACCAGCCTCTACCCCAGTAAACAGATCAGCCATGATGGCAGAGATGGAGGCTCTGCATGGGCTCACCAAGAGGCATCTAGCCATTACTCCTGCTGAATATCCAACCTGCCAGCAACAGAGACCCTAAGACTGTGTCATCCTTAAAAGCAACCAATAAGTGGCAAGTTGATGGATTGGACCTCTTGCATCTTGGACAGGCCAGTAATTCATGTTTACTGGGCTTGACATATAATCTAGTTATGGGGATTGCCTTTGCTTCTGTGCACTGCCTTAGACAGTACGACCAGCCAAGACCTCACAAGGTATCTGATCTACCAACTGAAATCCCATATAACATTGCTTGGGTCCACTTTACAGCAAAGAAGATGGGGTTGGGAGCACACGGCTATGGAATCCACTGGTCTTACCTCATATCATCCCATCCAGAAGCTTATGGCCTAACAGAGCAAGGAAAATAAACTCTTGTTGCCACAGCTGAAGCACTAGTTTGAGAAGATACCATGCAAAGATGGAGTGCTAACATTATTCACCTTAAACTATTAAGCGCTGTATATTATAGCCCCAATAGGTAGAACACATGGCTCTGAGAACCAAGGTGTGGAAGTGGAAACGGCACCATTCAGTTTGATTCCCTATAAGCCATTTATGCAATTTTTGCTACCCTTTTCTACAAATTTAGGCTCTGTGGGTTTAGAGGCTTTAGATTCCAGAAAGCGATGCTTCCACCAGTAGATAGAGTAAGAGTACTGCTAATCTAAAGCTATGGCTGCCGTCTGGTCACTTTGCGATCCTCAAGCCAGCCGACCATCAGTCAGATGAAGGAGGCACCACAGTGGTGGAGGTAGAGATCCCTGATGATCATGAAGTGGTAGGATTGCTCATACATAATGAAGACAAGGAAAAAATATGTCTATCATAGAGAAAATGCAATTAGGCAACTCTTGGTACTTTCACCCCCATTTGTAGTTTCAAATGGACAAACAGAGCAACTGTGGTCTAGTAATAACATAGCAACCAAGGCTTCAGACTCTCTAGGGTCAAGAGTTTGTGACATCATATCAGACAAGCCACCACGACTAGTAGACATGCTGGCCCAAGGGCAGGGAACTCTAAGATGGATATGAGAAGTTAGGGGTGATGAGTGTCAGTTATGCCTCAGCAGCAGCTGCAGGGGATGTAGTTTATCCCAAATAACCACCCTCTTGTAAGTTCTCGAGGAAACTGAGACCAGTGAGAATTCTGAGAAGCTGCTCTCAGAGTGAGTAAACTTAAGGTAAGAACCCATGAATAAGTGATGCAAGGGGTGGATGGTAGTGGATGCTGTTGGTGCCTTGCCCACATATTTTTAATCAACCAGTGCACTCATAACCCACCTCGTGAGAGTGTTGGCTGACAACAGTTCACAGCTGTCCTCTTAAAGAGTTGCCCTAGACTAAAAAGGAGCACCTTATTTTGGAAACTATCCCTCCTTCCCACTTCTGGGACAAAGGACTCACTGATACAGTGATATTTATATGTCTCAAGGTGAAACTAACTTTATGGTGCAATTTGTTCTCCAGAAATTCCCTGTGACATCAGAATGAAGCTAATCTCTAGATGACACTATTTGGTTTTCTCCTCCTTGCCTTGTCCTATGTCACTCACCCCCCTTATCTTGAGAATGCTTCTTGATTAAATCACTTGAACACATTTTTAAGGAACTCTACCTAACACACCGTGTAGCTTTCACTCCTTAGTTCTTTTGTAGCCATGGTTGTTTGTACAAAAGAATGGGGAACCTTTGTACTAAAATATAAGGGGAAAAATAAGGCATCATATGGCAATGATAAATTTTCCAAGTCTGTCTTTTTTCACTTTTACAAACTCTCAAATTGTGGTCCCTTGATACACATCTCTCAGCTTATTTTTTCACTAGTCTTTGAGAACTACCCTGGGTTAATTTTTTCACTAGTCTTTGAGAACTATCCAGGATAGTTCAAGGGTAGCCAGGTAAGAATCTGCTAAGGCATGTCATCACATTTCACATTTTGAGGGTTTCTTACCTTCCATTGGGAATTATTCTGCTCTGACCACTTCAAATCACCTTCTTATTGCTAATCCTTGAGTTCCTGCTTTGCTATCCTGCCTGGTACTTAAGTTCCCTCAAGACAGACTTGTTTAGATGAGCCTTGTCAGGATCTACAGTCCTGGATCTGAATACTATTTCAAGAGTGGTGTCCTGCTTCATGCCACCAGACCATACTGATGCAAACTGCCTTGTCTATCTGAATCTCCCACTTTACCTCCTCTGAAACTGGACATCATATCCCTTCCTGGACCATTCTATCACTACACTATACTTTTCTGGATCCTGTGTCCTATCTGCCTGCCTGGACTTCTTCCAAGTACCCTCTCCAATGGATGGCTCATTCCTATAAGCTCACTCAGATTCAGAAACCTTTTGCACCCAGTCAGCTCTTCCACTCAGTTTCTATATGACCTGCTGAAAGTTATTTAAGATCACTGTTCCCAATTTCCTCATCTAAGAAGTCGGACTAATAGTTTATGAAGAACAAACAAGAACATACTCATAGAACATCTAGAAGGGTGTCTGAACTCATGAATGGGAGTTATTTTTGTGAGTTAGTTATTACAGCCCACCATGCAGATCTGTCAGGAGAACGAAAACCACTTTAGGAATTTCAAGCAGGAAATTTGACGCAAAGAGAGGCTTTCACAACCTGGAAGGACCTGGGGCAAGAAGATCTGGAAGGCTACTGCTGAATTTCAGAACACACTGATGTTTAAGAATCACAGAGAAGCCTCTACCTGTGGTCTCAGCTGCCAACCTCATGGAAGTGGGTGACTATCAGGTGTTGGCCAGGAGGTTTCTGGAAAAACGCTCTATCTCTCAATGCCCACATGCCTGCACATAGCTGAAAATAATGACTTTCTTTTCCTTTTATGTTTTATAAATCTTGGCCAAGTACCTTACTGGTGAAGTATAACTCTTGGAGAAGAATAATATTAAAAATAATATGTTCTTTCAGTCCTTGCAGGAGAGGAGAGCTTAGAAATGCAGGGATGGTGCTGAGTATTAAAAGACAACATGCACTACAGTTATTTTGGTGCTTTTATTATGATTGCCCTTCCAGCTCTAATCTGTCAGGAATCATGTAAAAAGAAATCTTAGATGTAAGTCAGAGGATATGATAATTAGAGGTGAGCATCCGAGCCTCCCTAGAGAATTCTGGGTAGATGTCTAGTTGGATGATCTACAGGGAGGAATGAGAAAGCTCAAAAACAGAGTTTACATAGTTGACTTTAATGAAGACATGCCAAAAGCCTGGTCACAGACATTTTTGGACAATTTATTGCTAAGCCTCTCAAAGCAGCTAAAAAAGTCAGATACAGAGATGTACCTGGTGGAGTGGACATCATCTCGTGGGCTTTTACTGCTGACACCGCATCCTGCTTTACCTCATCACACTTGGATCCAGCAGAGATGCTTCTCTCCATCACATTCAAGAATGACCCCCTCAGTCCTGGCCTGGCCTACACAGAGATCCAGATACCAGGTATGATCAGTCACAATCCTAATGTTGGGAACTAAGGGGGATTGTGACCATGAAAGTAGGGAACATGGAAGTGGAAACTCCATGGTTCCACCTGGGCAGCTCTCAGGAAATCTATCTTACCTCAAAAAAAAAAAAAAAGTGAGTTCAAGGTCACTGCACATATGCTGAGCAGATAAATGACTTGAGGGGCAGTCTAGGTTCTAAGGAAGGAAGAACATGCCCTTTGGGAAGGCTAAAGAGCTGTGCTAAGTGCTCTCTGTGACACTCCAAGAGCGTAGGAGCTTACTTAACCCGAAGGATCTTTGGGCTTTTTTACACTTGACAGAGGATGGGTAAACAAACCCATTTCACATTTCCTAGGGTCACAGAACTTCAGAATCAGAAGGAATCTTGGAGGCTTTCTGCCATACCCTTATCTGGGGTCTGAATTCCCTTTTTTTACTTTTCAAAAGTTATTGTAAAACTACTGTCTTTAAATCACTTGAATGAGTTTCTCCGTATACTAAGCCGCTAAGTCAATATGCAGTTAGGTTGATTTATTTAATTTTGCTTTTGTGTTAAAAACTGCTTTTAATTTAAAATGTTTAATTACTGTGTAAAGTGATGATGTGATTACAAAGTTAAATCACCCAAACAAGGTGCATTTTGAGAAGTCTAGCTTTTATCCTTGATGCTTCCATCCTATTCTTACCCTCAAATGATAACTTCAAAAAAATTATTTTTGATTTAACTTTCCATTTAAAAAATTATATATGTATATTTATTTGTAACCCCCTTTCTTAGATAAATGTTAGTTTACTAGGTATACTTTCCTCTACCTTCCTTTTTTATTATTTAACAATATATTCTAGAGGTTAGCATGTTATGTGATAATAAAAATTAGGTAACTGTCTAGCAGCTATTTCAATTTTTCATTGGACAAGGAGCTCACTGCCTTCCTATTCAATGCATTATCTTTTTAATTTATTGGGATCTGACATCTCTGTCATGGTTGTCAGTGTTTTGATTTATTATTCCACAGAACTCCCAAAGTCTTCACCTTTTTTTCTCTCCCTACCTGCTGTCCAGTCTACTTTCACCCTCTCCTTGTAGGAGGCCATGCAGTTAACAAGTGGTAACATCAAGATGGGATCCCAGGATTGTTTGACACCCAAGCCTGGACTCTTAACCATTTCTTTATAGTGCTGGGTAAACATGGGCATATGTGTAATCATACCATGCAGTTGCACGTCTTTCCTTCAGAGTCAGGTACTCCTAGTTAAATTCCAATCCCTAGAAATGTCCTTCTCATGAACCTAATGGAGCAGAGGTTGTTCTTTAAAGAACTTGCAAACCCTAGGAGGGATGCTCATGTGGCACATTACTGCCTTGCAGACTCATTAACTAGACTATCAGAACCAGAAGGAGACCTGGTGAGTGTTAAATAAAGCTCTTTTATTTTATTAAAAGGCAATGTAAGGACCACAGTGTGAGATGCTGGCTCAAGTTCTCTTAGCTAAGTAGCTGAAGAGTCAGCCCTCAACCTCAGGGCTCCAAAATCGTTTGTGTGAGCAGCAGTGCCTGGCACCATGCTGAACAGAGTGGGCCAGTGACACGCATGGAGAGACTGAAGGACTGAGATCTGTATCCTTATCTATCAATCATCTGTCTATCTTCAAGCCTTTAAGTTGGCTTTTAATCTTCTTTGGAAACCTAGACTAAATCTATCAGTGTAATTTCCTGGTTTTTTTTATTCAATAACTCACATCATTCACAGCTGTCTATGTGGACACACGTTATTGTCAAACAAGAAAGCAGAGGTGAAGGGACTGACAGAAGGGTCCCTGGTACCAATGGAAGGCAACAGGATCCAGAACTAAAGCTACACTTCCTTTTTAACAAGAGACCAGATGCCCCACGATCTCAGGAAGCCAACAGCTAACAGTGAGAAGAGCCATGCATATCTGGAGTCACATCTCACTTCTAGATCTTTCTAGCTTGGACGACTTTCCTACTCCTGCTTGTCCTTATTTTCCTTGGCTGTGTAATAAGACTTCGTAAGGACAGTGAGAAGCATATATACAAAAGTACTTATCTGCTAACTGGGATATAGCAAGTGCTCCATAGATATCATACCCTACTATTATTATTACAGCATATTTTACCCCTTGTTCTTTTTCAATAAAGTGAATATTCAATAGATTTCTGTTGAATGAATGTATAAAATTCATAAGCTCTTGTTGTTACAGTGAGGGAAGAAAGATGGTTTCTTTCATTTTCAACCCTGACAACCAGAGGAAGAGGGCTCCTAGCAGCGAGAGCAGTGAAAGCAGATCTAGACCAGGGTTTGGCAAACGACAGCCCATTAGTCAAATCCAGATCACCATCTGATTTTGTAAATAAAGTTTCATTGGAACACAGGCACACTTATTTATTAACATATTGCCTATGGATGTTTTTATACTACAAGGAGAGTTGTGCAATTGCCATAGAGACCGCATGGACCTTAAAGCCTAAGGATTCGCTATCTGGCTGTTTATAGAAAAGGTCTGCTGGCCCCTGATCTAAACAGATATGACCCAGTTGGGTGCATGAGGGAGATCTCAGAATGTCCATGTTTCTGAGCCAAGGTATGGGCAATTGGGCTACGTTGGTTAGTGGACAGACTGTGAACTTAAAGTCAGAAGACAGTCTCACCCGCACTGGAAGTTAGCTGAATGACCTTGGGTAAATCACTTAATTCCTCTAAGCCTGCTTCTTCATTTGCAAAATGAAGGAGCTAGATTAAATCAGCCCTGTGGTTATTCTATGGCTAACAGTCTACGATTCCTTGGAAACTAAGGCTAGGTCAGAGAGGAGGCAAGGCTTGGACTGACATTTTCTTTATAAACTGAAACCCCATTCTTTGTTTAGGATGTAGGAAAGGCTGGGGAAGGGACCTGGAATGACACAGGGATGGACTTGAATTCAGGAAGAATTACAAAATATACTTCCCCTCAAACAAGAAGTGAAGTATAACCTTTATTAATACTTTTCAAATTCTAAGGGGAATAAAAGAGGCTGCATTTTATAAGGCTATTTTTGACTTTTGTCAACTGCAATAACCACATGGTTCAGATATAAGAGCCAAGCACTAAAAGCATTAGAGGGAATTTCTTTCCACAGAGCATCACTAACAGGAGATTATGGCAACAGAGCACTTAGGTTGAAAAGTTTAAAAAGCCTTTTAGAAAGTTGCTTGGAAGAAACAGATTTTAATGTTTAAAAATTTATATAAATGTGTGTGTGTATACATATATATGTATATATATGTATACACACACACACACATATATATATACTTATTGAGATAATATGATTATATCATTTTGAGGCCCTAGCCTGAAATTTAGTAGTAGTTGAATAAATACTTCTGAATCAATGAAATCCACTAGAACTGTATTATACACTTACTTCTTCAATTCAACAAATGTTCATTTCACAGCTATTATTTGGATTACTGGGCCCCTTTTCAGAGCTTACTACCTTACAGAGAGTAATGAGTTCCTTTTAGTACTCCAGATGTTATTAATAACGTCCCTTACATGAAATCCAAGGAGGGAATCCCAGAATTATAGTTTTAGAGCTGAGAGGGGCTGGACAACCCTGCCCTTAAATATCTTCTTCCTCAGTCTCTTACCCAAGGTCCTAGGGCTAGTTAAAGGCAGTTCAGACCAGAACCCTTTCTTTAAATTCCTAATTCAATGCTTTTTCCTTTACAATACCTCAACTTACATTTTAGACTTTTATTACAATGTTCCAACATAGAGAAGCCTTGGCCATGATAAGGAATTTGGGTGTTCTTGTTAGTGGCAGCATGCTTCATTTATTCATTAATCAATTTCTTCAATAAGAATTTATCAAATACACACCATAGCTGTCGAAACTTAAGTCTCTCTCATGGACGAAAACGAATGAGACATAGCTTTTCCCCCTGACTCGGGGTTCTCCTGAAGGAAGATTTCCCTGAACATCTTCTGGTGCCCCACCTCAGGCTCACCTCCAGCAATGCCCTTACCATGTTACACTGTACTGTCCTGTTAATAATGTATCTCTTCCATCAGTCTGCAAGATACGTGATGGCAGAAGACACGTGTTACTAATCACTGGGTACATCCTGTCCCCCCCTCCCTCCCCCCAAAAGTTATTTGAACCACATTAACCTGATCTAAATATATACTCAAGGAGAAAGTGGATAATGTGTAGCTTGTTGGTTTAATATATGTGCTATGAACTGAAGATTTATGCTCCCCCATCCAATTTCTAAATTGAAGCCCTAATCCCTAATGTGATAGTATTTGGAGATGGGACCTTTTGAAGGCAATCAGGATGAGATAAGGTCATGAGGACGGGCCCTGGTATGATAAGACCACAGAGCTAGCATTCTCTCTTTCTCTCTCTCTCTCTCTCTCTCTCTCTCTCTCCACTAAGAAAAAGCCCTGTGAAGACAAGAAGCCAGACATCTGCAAGTCCTAGAGTATTCACCAGGACCCAACAGTTGTGGAACCCTAATCTCTGACTTCCAGTCTCCAGAAATGTCAGAAAATACATTTCTGTTTTTTTAAGCCACCCAATCTGTGTTATTCTTTTTGGCAGCCTAAGCTGACTAATACAAAATACTAAACAATATTTTTAACACTATGCTGAAAATCACAAAGTCTTCACAAAATTGCAATGTTCAAAACTTTGCAGTCTTTCTGGATTTCTGGGAACTTTCCTAGTGAAACAAAGCATCTCTAGTTGGTTAAGACTGACAGTTAAAAAGGTCATCATTCAAAAGTTCACAAAAGATAAATACTGGAGAGGATGTGGAGAAAAGGGAGCACTCCTACACTGTTGATGGAAATGTAGTTTGGTGCAGCCATTATGGTATACAGTATGGAGATTACTCAAAAGACTAAAAATAAAGCTACCATATGATCTAGCAATCCCACTCCTGGGCATATATTCAGAGGGAATCTTAATTCAAAAAGATACATGCACCCCAATGTTCGTATCAGCACTATTTACAATAGCCAATACTTGGAAGCAACCTAAATGTCCATCAACAGAGATTGGATAAAGAAGTTGTGGTATATATATATACGTGTATGTATATATATGTGTGTGTGTGTGTGTGTATAATGGAATACTGCTCAGCTGTAAAAAAGAATAAAACAATGTCATTTGCAGCAACATGGATGGACCTGAAGAATATCATTCTAAGTGAAGTAAGCCAGAAAGAGAAAGAAAAATACCATATATATCACTTATATGTGGAATCTAAAAAAAAAAAAAAAGACAAATGAACTTATTCACAAAATAGAAACAGACTCACAGACATAGAAAAAAACTTATTGTTACCAGGGGGGATAGGGGTGGGAAGGGATAAACTGGGAGTTCGAGATTTGCAGATACTAACTAATATATACAAAACAGATAAAACAACAAGTTTATACTGTATAGCACAGGGAACTATAGTAAATATCTTATAGTAACTTATAGTGAAAAGAATATGAAAATGAATATATATATACATATATATATATATATATATATGTTCCTGTATGACTGAAACATGCTGTACACCAGAAATTAACATAACATTGTAAACTGAATATACATATATATATATATATATATATATATATATATATATTTTTTTTTTTTTTTTAAAGACTGACAGTTAAGAAAGTGCTAGCTAAATGGAGAGCCTCTACTTAGGTAAGAATCATGACTATTAGTTTCTTGCGGCTGCTGTAACAAAGTACCACAGAGTAGGTGGCTTAAAATTATAGAAACTTACTCTCCCATAATTCTGAAGTCCCGAAGTCTGAAATCAAGGTGTTAGCTGATCTATGCTCCCTCTGAAGCCACTATGGGATGATCCTTCTTGCCTCTTTCAGTTTCTGGCATCCCCAGGGACTTCACAGCTCTAGTCTCTGCCTCCAGTTTCACATGGTCATCCTCTGTGGGTGTGTCTCTATATCATTTTCTTCCTGTGCATGTTATCTCTGTGTTTCTTCTCCTTTTCTTATAAATTCTCCAGTTATACTGGATTAGGGCTCACCCTAATAACTTCATGTTCACCTGATTACATCCACAAAGACTCTATTTCCAAGTAAGAGCACATTCACAGAGATCAGGGGTTAGGACTTCAACATATATTTTGGGGGGACACAATTCAACCCAGAACAAATGACCTAGTCCAAAATCCTATGTTTCTTTTCCTCACAATAAGAGTATCAGCTTCTACCTTTTGGACGATGAATTACATACCAATCAAGCTGCTAGTTATTTAATTATGTCATCTTATCTTCTCAACAAGCCTGAGAGATGGGAAGTGTTAGTATTGTTAAAGCTGTCAAACTGAGAGTTAAGGAGGTTGAATGCTTCATGCCCAGTCTCATATCAAAGACAAGAGTCAGGAGTTAACTAAGATCTTACTGATTTGTAAGTCTGTATTCTTAACAACAATGCAAACATTTCTTCTTCTTCTTCTTTTAATATCCATGAGCCTATTAGCCATATTGGGATTCCCTATATCTTAAAACTTTAAAAACTCTTCTCCTAATGTTTGCATTGAGAAGTATGCTATCGTGTATTCAGCCACAACTTAACTGAGGCCAGACACAGGTATGCTGTTTCCTGGTCAGGTTCTTCAAAGCTCCATTTCACCCCTTCTTTAGGTCTGCTCATTTGTCAGTGTCCCTTCTCATCTCTCCCTTTGTCTTGGTAATCCATATCATCCCTGAAGCCACTTCTAAACACTAGGTTGAATCTCAAAGAGAAACGCAATGATTCCTGTATAGGCTCTGTTATTTCAGCCTCAGCCTGAAGTTAGCTTCTGTATTGAGAGAGCCTACTTCTCAAACCACTGTGTTCAGTTCCCGCCTCTTCAAAACTGACCTCCAACTCAAGTTCATTCATTTTCGCCCTGGATTTGAAACTGCACCGTCCATGTCACTGTCTTCCTCATCCTCTTTTCTTGACCCTGAGCCCCAGCCAGAGGCACAACCCTGACCCAGCCCCACTTAGCTCTGTGTGGATTTTCCCAAGGCATGTGGAAAACCCATCAAATTATTTGCAATTTTATTTCTGCATTCTGCAGCCATTTGAAAAATTCCAGATTGATTTTCAGCCGAGCAATGCAGCCTCAATCCTAATAAGGTTCAAGCACTGAAAAAGTACAGTGATGAACCATTGATTAAGTTGACACCGCAATCTATTTTCCCTGCCCCTGGTAGGCTGAACTGGCTGCTTGCACTTGCATTTGTTAAATGTTCCAGGCTTTTGTCTTTGTGAATAATCTTATCTGAAACCAGAGACGGTCCTGTTCTTGGTTGCTCTGTCTGGGTATCTGTCAGTGCCTCTTTTCAGGGATGTGGAAATGAAAGCTGAGGAAATTAAGGGACACGCACAGGGAATTCACCAATCTAAACACCTAGTGTCCTGCTCTGCTACTATGCAGTCGTGGTTTTAGAGCAGAGAAGGAAGACTAGTTGGAAAATGAACATGTCCACAGGGAAATAACACAGCAGGCATGCACACTACTGAGTGTCAAGTTTAAGGCAGGAATGGCCTTTCCACATTAGGCAAGTGTCCCTAGACAGGGCAATTCTGTTGCAAACATAAATCACTAAGATATACAACAGCAGAGCCTCTTCTCTCCATCCTAATTCACCCACTCCTTCAGCTTCTTTGAAATGATGCATTTCACGTCGGATCAGATTCTTAAAACTTACCTGCTGTGTGATCTAGGGAAAGATCTTTTTTTTTTTAATGAAGTATTGTCGATTTACAATGTTGTGTTAACTTCTGGTATACAGCATAGTGATTCACACACACACACACATATATATTCTTATCCATTATAGGCCATTACAACCTATTGAATAGAGTTCCCTGTGCTCTACAGTAGGGCCTTACTGTTTACCTATTTTATATATAGTAGTTAGTATCTACAAATCCTGAACTCCCTATTTATCCCTCCCTTCTCTCCTCTCCCCAACCCTGTAGCCTTAAGTTTGTATCTATAATGCATCTCAGCTTCAATAACCTCACCTCTAAAATGGGTCTATTACTGGTACTGCCCTCATAGGGTATTGTCATGATCAAATAAGCTAATGGATATAGTGAACCTTGCATATAGTAAGCATTCAATAAATTAATAATAATGAAGCAAAGTTTCAATTTGAGACAGATAAAAGCATACTGAAAACAACCTATTTCAACGAAGATGTTTTTTCCATTACACCGATATTTAAATGCGTGAATAAAACGACATGCTGTGGTGCATTTCCACAATGGGGATGGGTGGGAGGGAGCAGCCTGACAATCAGACAGACCCCCTGATGGAGTTCCCAGCCAGATTCACAATGTCACAGCAATAAGTCTCTACAGCAGCAGTCGCAGGATGGGGCTGGGGAAAGGTATTGCTCACAAGCACCGACCCCTCCCTGCTCTCCCTCAACAAAGGCAGCCTCCCCGCCCTGCTCCCCTTTCTTCAAAGTGATTTCTCCTTGAGTAACAGTTGTTCTAGGATGGCAAACATTAGGTCTTTCGAATCTAATGTAGATGAATTTTACCCATACACCTAGAATAAATTTATACATACATCTGTACACATACATTATCTTCCATGAATATTTATGGGCAGTATATAAATGATTCACACAGAATCCCTCATATCCTAGAAGAAGAATGGAGAGATGCACTGTGCTTTGACCTGACCCCTCAACCCCATCAGAATGCAAATCATCTAACCCTGGACATGTAATTGCTCCAATAACACAGGTCCCAGGGAGCTGATTCTCATGTGGAGCACAGCCACTCTCCAGACACTTTCATCAGTCCTCGCCTGCTACAATAGTCCAGACATTTCCTATCAGCCCCGTGCCTGCCTCCAGATTATTCTGAAAAATTGCAGTAGTCCTGTTTGTGCATTTTAAAATACAGATGCATTCGGAGGGAAGCTTGAATCAGACTCCAGAGGAAATCGTTACTTTAAGAGGTAAGGGCAGAAGGAGGACTCTCAAACAGCACTGTTCAAGAGCACTTCCTGCGAGGATGGAAATGTTCTTCATCTGTGCTGTCCAGTATAGGGGCCCACTATCACTGGAAATGTGGCAAGTGGGAATAAGGTATTGAATTTTTACTTTAATGTTAACAAGTTTAAATTTAAATAGACAATTTTGACTAGAGTCTAGGGTACTAGAAAGCACAGTTTTAGAAAACAGGTAGCCCACCCTCCTTCTTTGAAGGAGATGAAGTCAACGGAGAAGATAGGATGAACTGGGGTGGGAGGAGCTGGCACCAGTTCCTCTTCTGACTAAAACACTCAATCTCTAAATCCTTGAGATCTGTTAGCAGGAGGAAGCATGGAAGATTTAAAGAGTACTTATCAATTTCTCAGTCATTTACTGAGAACTTTTCAGTGTCATTTTAGATCCTCATTATGCAAGGAAGCAGGCATGCAGAAATGAATAAAATTTTAAAAAAGCCCACACCTTTGCCCAAAGTGTATATATGCAGAACATCAGACAGGCACAAATCACAATAACCTTACACAGCGTATGGTAGAGGGAGATTATGAAAAATAACCAAAATATTGCTACATTTTTTACAATTTTACTTCTTCCTTTCCAATTTGGATTTCTCTTTCTTTCTATCTGATTGTTTTTGCTTGGACTGCTTAATACTATTTTGAGTAAAAGTGGTGAGAGTGAACATTCCTTGTCTTGTTCCTGATCTTGGAGGAAATGCTTTCAGCTTTTTACTATTGAGTATGATGTTGGCTGTGGACTTGCATATATGGCCTTTATCATCTGGAAGTATGATCCCTCTGTACCCACTTTGTTGACAGTTATCATTGTAAATCGATGATGAATTTTGGCAAAAGCCTTTTCTGCTTCTATTGAGATAATCACATGATTTTTATTCTTCAGTTTGTTAATGTGTTGTATCACATTAACTGATTTGTGGATACTGAACCATGCTTGCATCCCTTACACAAATCCCGCTTGATCATGATGTATGATTCTTTTAATGTAGTGTTAAATTCTGTTTGCTACTATTTTGTTAAGGATTTTTACATCTATGTTCATCAACGATATTGGCCTGTAATTTTCTTTTCTTTCCTAATGGCTTTGTCCGGTATTGGAGTCAGGGTGATGCTGCCTGCTTTTGTAGATTTTTGTTCCTTCTTCTCTTGCTCGCTCTCTTCTCTTGTTGACTAGCTTTAGTGTTATGTTTGGATTCATTTCTGTTTAATTTTTATGTATCTATTATTGGTTTTGGTTTGTTTGATGATGTTTACGTATAACTGTTTATTTTTTTAAGATGATGATCTCTTAAACAAACACTTTCTTTTAATTTATTTATTTATTTATTTAATTTTTTTATTTTTTTACATTTTTTATTGATTCATAATCATTTTACAGTGTTGTGTCAAATTCCAGTGTTCAGCACAATTTTTCAGTCATTCATGGACATATACACACTCATTGTCACATTTTTTCTCTGTGATTTATCATAACATTTTGTGTATATTTCCCTGTGCTATACAGTGTAATCTTGTTTATCTATTCTACAATTTTGAAACCCCAGTCTATCCCTTCCCACCCTCTACCCCGCCCCCCCCCCCCCCCCCCGGTAACCACAAGTCTGTATTCTCTGTCCATGAGTCTATTTCTGTCCTGTATTTATGCTTTGTTTTTGTTTGTTTGTTTGTTTTTGTTTTTTAGATTCCACATATGAGCGATCTCATATGGTATTTTTTTTTTCTCTTTCTGGCTTACTTCACTTAGAATGACATTCTCTAGGATAAAGAAGATGTGGTATATTTATACAATGGAATACTGCTCAGCCATGAAAACCGACAACATAATGCCATTTGCAGCAACATGGATGCTCCTAGAGAACAAACACTTTCTAATAGCCCTGTATTTTTACTCCCCCCACCATATTTTACATCTTTTTATTTAGTGCATCATTTAACTACTTATTGTAGAAATAAATATTACTATTTTGGTCTTTTAACTTTCCTACTAGCTTTAGAAGTGAATGATTCACCACCTTTACTATGTTTACCTTTACTAGTAAGGTTTTTCCTTTTATAATTTTATTTCTAGTTGTGGCCTTTTCTTTTCTACTTATAGAAGTCCCCTTAACGTTTTTTTTTATAAGGCCAATTTAGTGATGATGAACTCTTTCAACTTTTGCTTGTCTGTAAAACACTTTATCTCTCCTTCAATTCTGAATGATAACCCTGACAGGTAAAATATTCATGCATTTTGTTTTTTCTTTTAGCATTTTAATATATTGTGCCACTCTCTACTGGCCCACAAAGTTTATGCTGAAAAGTCAGCTAATAACCTTATGGTATTTCCCTTGTTCATAACTAGTAGTTTCTCTCTTGCTGCTTTTAAGGCTCTTTATTTTTAATCTTTGACAGTGTAATTGCAATCTTTCTTGTTATGGACCTCTTTGGATTCATCTTGTTTGGGACTCTCTGTGTTTCCTGGACCTGGATGTCTATTTCCTTCTCCACTTAGTGAAGCTTTCAGTTATATTTTCCTCAAATAATTTCTGTACCCCTTCTCTCTCTCTTTTCCTTCTGCAACCCTTATACTGTTAATGTTAGTACACTTGATATTGTCCCAGAGATCTTTTAAACTGTCCTCATTTTTAAAAATTCTTTTTCCTTTTTTTCTGTTCAGTGTGGTTGATTTTCAGTACCCTCTCTTCAAAATTGTTGACTTGTTTTTCTGCATCATCTAATTTACTATTGATTCCCTCTATTGCATTTTTTATTTCAGTTATTCTACCTTTTTCTCTAATTGTTTTTTTTTTTTTAATATTTTCTAACTCTTTGTTCAAGTTCTCACTGTGTTCATCCATTCTTTTCCTGCGGTAGGTGAGCATCTTTATGATCATTACCTTGAATTCTTTATCAGCTAGATTGCTTATTTACATTTCATTTAGTTTTTTTTTTTTTTAAGGTTTTGCCTGTTCCTTTGTTTGGGACACATTCCTCGTGTCTCCTTATTTTGCCTAATTTTCTTTGCTAATTTCTATGCATTATGTAGGTCTGTCTCCTGGTTCTCGAGAAGTAGCCTATGTAGGAGATATCTAATGGAGCCCAGCAGCATGCTCTCCTCTGGCCACTAGAGCTAGACG
This sequence comes from Vicugna pacos, assembly GCF_048564905.1. Classification (NCBI taxonomy): domain Eukaryota; kingdom Metazoa; phylum Chordata; class Mammalia; order Artiodactyla; family Camelidae; genus Vicugna; species Vicugna pacos. The sequence goes on from NC_132996.1 coordinate 12,964,841, forward strand.
CTCCAGGGGTGTCTCCTGTGTGGGCTGGGGTGGGGGGCTGTGTGTGTTTTGGCAGGTAGACTACTATGGGTGCACTGGCAGGTGGGGCTGCTCTCTCTCCTGGCTGGCAGTACAGCCTGGCTGCATGTGGCTGCCATGGGCCCGCTGGTGGGTTAGTTTTGCTCCCAGTGAGACTGGTTGTGCATTTTGGCTGCACATGGCCACTGCATGTCCACCATCGGAGGAGCTAGCTCCCTGCCTCACTGGCTGTGCTGCCTAGTGGTGTTTGGTAGCTATAGCCCACTGGTGGTCAGGGGAGGCCCACTGGCGGTCAGGGCAGGCCCCCTGTGCTAATAATCTAGAGGGAGAATTCCAAAATGGCACTCACCAGTGCTGGTGTCAGCATGGTAGAACAAGATCTCCAAAATAGCTGCTGCCAGCATCCTAGCCCCCAGAGGGAGTCCCAGATGCCTCCTGCCTTTCCAGGAGGCTCTCCAACATCTCCAAGTGGGTTTGACCCAGGCACCTTTCAAACTAATGCTTTTTGTGCTGGGACTCTGGGCATGTAATATTTTTGCACTTTAAGAGTGGAGTCTCTTTTTCTCATAGCACTTTAGCTTTCCCAAATATAAGCCCCACTGGTTTTCAGAGCTTGACTTTCTGGGGGCTCATCTTCCAGGTGCAAGATCCCTAGGCTGGAGAGCCCCAGGTGGGTCTCATACTGTGCTACTGGGTAGGACCTCTGCAGCTGTGATATTCCGCATGTTTGTGGGTCACCAACCTGGGTGTGTGGATCCTGAATAGACTTCAGCTCTGTTCTTTCTACTTATCTCATTGATACTTCTTTGTATCTTTAGCTGTGGGAAATCTTTTTTGCTAGTCTTCAAGTTATTATCCTAGATAGACAGATTCTCTGTAAGTAGTTGTAATTTTGGTTGCCCATGGGAGGAGGTGAGTTCAGGGTCTTCCTACTCCACTATCTTGATCCTGGGTCCTAAAATATATTTTTTAAAATGATAATCAAAATTTGACTATTGTTTCTACTTTCCAACTCTTTGGTCATTCCTCTTACAAGTGTCTATGTTGTTCTTACTCCATGGCAAAAGTCAGCTGGAGTGGAAAGCCCCTGCCTTGTGATGTTGACCTGGTCTCAGAAGCTTGGGTGTTGTGAGATAAGTAACCTAGGAGGGGTTTCTCTGCGTAGCTTCTGAACATCACCACACCAATATTATTTACAGACTAAAGAAATATTCAGGAGTGAATGCAGCTCTGTATTCTGTCTGTTTCAGTTGAGATAAATCAGAACTCTAGATATTTACAAGTATCTTTATTCTTCAGTGTCTGCTTCCTGGTGACAGCAGTCCTACCACTGCCACATGAATATATCATTCTGCTTTTCTAGTTAATGATTTTTTTCTCAGTCAAAGAGCCTCTTTTCTCCCACCCCCTCCTTTCTTCTCTCTTACTTTTATTTTATCCCATAGTAGCTATGGAGTGCTTGGTATTTGCCATGCATGCGGCAAAATGCTAGGGATGCAAAAATAAATAAAACTAAGCCTGAATTTCTTTATTTGCACAGTGCACTGTTGCCTAGTGATTAGAATTATAGTCTCTGAGGTAGGTGGATGCATCTTTAACTGCCTGTGTGATCCTGAGAAATCTAGTCACCCTTTTAATGTTTAGTTTCTTCTATCATAAAATGACAGTAGGAAAGTACAAACTTTCAAGGTTTACTGTGATAATTAACTAGATAATGCCTATAAAGTGCTCAGCACTTTATCATGGTAAGTGTCCAGTATGTGTTCATCAATACTACTGTGATTACTACTATGATTAACTTCTAAGGGCTTTTATTCAGGCATTATATTGAACTAAGTAATGCTTGTGAAACCTGTCATGTATCCCACATTTTTGTTCAATTCACTATACTTTTTATATTTCTGTTACAGCACCTAAAAGGTTATTTGTGTGTTGCTATTTTTATTTCCAATTCCTTAAGCAGACAATGTGCTACTTGAGGGCAGACACTGTAAGTCATTCATCTTTGTTTAATGGCATAATATCTGGCCCTTGGTCAGGGCTCAAGAAGTATTTATTGGATTTTTCTTTGCTAGTTACAAGAAGCTTACAGTGAAATAGGAGAAACAGAAGTTTATAACCTACTTTCACGACACTGGGCATGTAGAGTCTACCCTTACCTTCTCTCCTTGGAAGTAAGATGCCCAACAGAGACATGAATTCCTCTCTGATCCTCCAGGGAAGATGTGTTTCCATCCAGTGCGTCTGGTACCTGTGTGGGTAAATTTGAACAATTCAGAAGTTCAGAATACATGCTCAGTGCCTCCTTCCAAGCTCACCAATCAGGTGTGTCACCCCATTTGCCTGGAACAGAGTGAAAGATGCTGGGCAGAGAGGCCAAGATTGACAGGTTAATAGAACCACTTGGTCATGGAAACGAAACATCAGAATTGGGGAGACCAATTATTCCCAACAGGAATAATTAGAATATCCATTTAGAGATAACAAATCTTCAGGACCTTGCCCAAGCTGCTAAGTGGCAGATCTAAAACGTGAACTCAGGACTGAGAGACTCCAGACTGAACTACTTCAGGGAGGGATTGTACTATATGCATCTCTGTATTAGTGACTCATTCATTCATAGACTAAATATTTATTGAAATGTCTACTGTGTGCCAGAAACTTGCAGAACAGGGAACTATCCTTAGGGTTCTGTCAGGATGGAGTAACCCCATTACTTCCAGGTCCTCCCTCTACAAATTAGAAAACCCTGGTCATTACACAGCAAAAGAGGCCAGGAAGACTCTGAGAGATGGAAAGAAGAAGGAGAGTTAGGGACATTGGAACTTGAAGGACAGCATAGTGGTAAGTTCCCTGGGTTTCTTTATTGCCTCCAATATATTCTCAACAGGGTTTTGCAGAAGCCTCCATGCCAGAAACACCAAAAGGCACAGACAAAATTTTCCAAGAAAACCATTCCCTTTTACCAAAGGACTGGAGAGTGAACAGCCTAAAACAACAGGAAACCTTTGTGGCAATATCTGCCCTAGTCCAGTCAGACACCAACAGAAAAATCATATCACACCTGGCCACATTTCAGCTGGCCAGTGAGAAGCTGATCTTTCACTCCACCACCTCAGCCCTTGCCCTGTGGAAGCAGATGTTGTGCACCAATTCTCCACTGGCTGATGTCAGCTGGGTGGAGTAGGGACCTACTCTTACATTCCCTGCAGAAGCAGGTGGCAACACTCCAACTTCTCCACTAGATGATGTCAATGGGCTGAGTGGGCAGCTGGTCTTCCATCTCCCACCCAGCAGACTGGTAGCACTTGATTGCCCCACTAGGTTAGTGTCATTGTCATCCACTGGTGAGCTGAGCCTCCACCCCTATCTAGTATCAGTGAGGCTGACAAGCTGGTGCAAGTTGGGAGTACTAAGCTCTTTATTCTCTCCCACCCACCAGCCCATGTTAGTGGGCCCCATAGGGAGGCTAAGCCTCCACTTCTGCTCTTCAGCAACAAAGTGTTATGAGTCAGCCCTCTGTTTGTCCCCTACTCGGTGGCAGCAGTGCCCAGAGTCAGGACCTAATCTTTACTCCTTAAAGACAACAAAGCAGTGTGACCATTGGTGCCTCATGTTTGAAGGAAAGGAGTCAGTGGAACAGAGAGGGGAGTTGAATGTCTTCTCCACCAATCTGCAATGGGCAGTGTGAGTCAATGTTCCTCTTTTGCTGGATGGTATTGATAGGCCCTTTCTGGCACTTGTGCTAAACCTCAATAGAAGGACCAACAACTAAAAAAAGAAAAACATTAAATAAGATCCAGGTTCTCATACTATAGTATCTAATATGTTCAGGATACAATTAAAAAGCACTTGTCATATCAATAATCAAGACAACCACAACATGAATGAGAAAAGACATTCAACAGAAACTAACATTGATATTATCTGACAAGAATTTTAAAGCAGCTATCATAAAGATGACTCAACAATGATCTTGGGACAGAATAAAAATCAAAAAATCTCAGCAAAGAAATGAATGATACAAAAAAGAATCAAACTAAATATACAATAACTGAAACAAAGAAAAGAAACCTCCCTGGATGGGCTCAGAAAGTAAAATGGAGATAAAAGGGGTAGAATCAGTGTAGCTGAAGATAGATCAATAGAATTTACTTATTCTGAATATAAGAGAGAAAATAGACCGAACAAAAGAAATTAACAGTCTCAGGGACCTGTGAGACAGTAACTGCTAGTATGCATATCATTGGAGATCCACAGGAGAGGAAAGAGTGGTACAAAAGAGGTATTTAAAGAAATAAAGCTGAAAATTTCCTGAGTTTGTCAAGACACAAAAACCTACAGATTGAAGAAGGTGAGCAAACTCCAAACAGGATAGACCCAAAGAAGATACATGTAAAGGCACATCATAATTAAAACACATCTGAAACTAAAGAAAAAAAGTGAAAACAGTCAGAAAGAAATGATACATTACTTTTTAGAGGAACACCAATTAGAATGACAGTTGATTTCTTATCTGGAACTATGACGGCCATTAGTAAGTGGTGTAATATTCTTCCAGGACTGATAGAAAAGAATCCTCACACATGAGTTCTATGTTCAGTGCAAATGTTCTTCAGGAATAAAGGGGAAAAAAAGACATTTTCAGATGAAGAAAAACAGCGAATTTGTTGCTAGAAAACCTCTCTTTGAAGAATGGTTAAAGAAAATTCTCTAAAGAAAAAGAAAACGATAGCAGAATAAAGCTCAGAATTTCAGAAAGAAAAAAAGAACACTGGAATGAGTACAAATAGACAAAATATAAGACTATCCTACTTCTCATGAGAATTTCTTAAATAATATTTGATGATTGAAGCAAAAATCATAAACATCTGTTGTGGTTTTCAATGTATGTAGAGGAAATACTTTAGGCAATTATATTTAAAAAGTAGGAAATGTAAAGGGACTTATGTGGAAACAGACTTCTACACTCTATCTGAAGTGGTAAAACATCAATACCACTATCGCAGACTATGATAAATTACAAATGTGTATTGAAATACCTTGAACAACCACTAAGAAAACTAAACAAAATTATATACTCAAAAATGCTAAAAATAAATCAAAGTGTAATGCAAAAAATGTCTGAATAACCCAGAGGAAGGCAGAAAAAGAAAACAGTAATGAGGAACAGAGGAAACAGACAAAAGAAATAAACCAACATAAAGACTTAAGCCCTGTCTTATCAATAGTGACCATAAATAGTGTAAAGTAGTTAAATTAAACAACAAAAATTGCCAGAGTGGATAAAAAACAAGATCTAACAATATGCCATCTACAAGAAGCTCACTTTAAACATAGCAACATTGGTAGGTTGAAAGTGAAAGAATGGAGAAATGGAGAAAGTTACACCATACAAACTGATAAAAAATAAAAGCAGGAGAGGTTCTAATATTGGATAAAGTAGATTTTAGAGTAAAGAAACAGTCTCTGCTCTCAGAGAGCTTAACAACCTACACGTGAATTGAATGCTACATTTTCAATTTTTAGAAGGAAAACTATAGCTAACTGCCACCAAAGCCAAATCATGGGCTTGGAGATACAATTAAACAGTAACTTCAAGTTAATTTCTTTCCTTATATAATTAGCCCACAATGTTTATTTTTAATGTGAATCATGTATTGTACTGTGTACCTGTGGATGATGCACCTGATAGGGAAATTTCATGTAATACACGGCGTAATGGGATTTTGAGTGGTTTCTGAGGTTTATGGAAGCAATCTTTTGGGTCAGACACTTTCAGTTGATTTGTTAAAGCATAGATGAGTAAGACAAAATAAGACAGATATGGTCCCTGCTTGCACAGAAATTAGGGTGAGATTGATTAGGCAGTGATTAACTTGCAATGTTGAGAAAACAGGTTAATGATAAAGTCAGATTAGGGGGAGTTAGGAAAGGAATTGATAAACGGATTGCCCATTGCCTTGATTTGTCTATTGCCAGGTTCACAGTGAAAACTGACTGTATTTAATGATGAAATTCTAGTAACTGTTCAATCTTGGCAACAGTGACTATTTAGAAATATGTTAAAAAATGTATCCTATGATATCAAGTACAATAAAGCTACTCCCCCAACATTGTAGTTACTATGTTAAAAAAAAAATCATGCACAAAAGACTGAAAGAGAAATCAGGCCTATGAGATTAGCTAGTTTCCTGTCGTGGTGGGATTGAGGGTGATTTGTCATTCTTTCAAATGACCTTAATTGATATAGTGTAATCTTTAGAATAAGGAGAAATCAGCAGGAGATGTCCATGAGTTCTGCTGTCCAAGAGTGTGAGAGCTGAAGGTGGGAAGAAGGGCAGTGGACCTTTCCTCCTCTATGAAAACAGCCATGCATGGACATCTGGCCTTCCTGGGGATGTGGCTTTAGTTGGTAGTGGCTGTCTTTGCTGGAGGCTCATTCTTTAGGACCTAGTTTCTGATGTTGCATGTGAATTGGTCTAGTTTTCACTCCATTTATCATACAGACAGGTGGAATAGTAAAGGTACTTCATATTTGCACTTTTCTGTGCATTCTGTGTCATTATCAATCTTTACAAGAATGCTGTGAAGTAGGCATGGGAGGAGGTACACCTACATTCAAGAGACAAGGAAATAGGTAAAGATTCTACCACTTTGTCCCTAAGGAACCTTTGGAAGTAAATCTTTTGTGGCTCAGTTTCCTCATCTGTAAATTAGTGATGGTGATACCATTTAAACCATAAAGGAATTTACATAATTAAAGAAATTACATATAAATTACTTTGAACAGAGCCTGGAACATGGTAAGGACTCAACAAACGTTAGCTATTATTATTATTTAGTAATTTTTAGTATTGTTATTATATTACTTAACTTTCAGTGTTTATTAAATCCATTGGTAATGTTAAGGCTACAACCCTGTTTTCCAGCTTTCCTATGTCCTATACTGAGAAAACAGCACAGTGGAGAAGGAAAAGAAAGGTGGGCTTTGGAGTTGAGAAAAAAAAAATCCTTATTTCCAATCCTAACTTTTTCATGAAGCTGTGAGACGTTGGAGAACTAGAATTTTAGTTTCTTCATGTTTAAGATGAGGAAAATTGATGATAATATGAATGGTTTAGGTCTTAGCCTAGGTTCTCTAAAATCCAGAACCCGAGTAAAGGATTAATTGCTGGTGTCTGTTTTATTTGGGAGATACCTCCCGAGGGCATTGAAAGTGAAAAAGAAAGTTTAGCAGGTAAGAAAGGGAAATTAAATAAAGTTACAGGATGCAGCAGTATGCCAGCCACCCTGGCATGATCTACACAGACACAGCCAGCCACTTGGCAGGTGCACCAGTTTGGCCTTGCAGGATGTCTCCAGATGAACAAAACTATGCTTCCAGACTGGCCATCAGTGAGAGGAGGGGAGAGGGAATTTATCTGTTGTATCCGGCCTGCAGTCGGTCACAATTTGTCCCACGGGGAATTAACTTTGGCAGCTGCTCAGAAAGTCAGATCCCATATCCTGTTGAACGGCAGTGTATTGGAGTGTGGAAGTAAAAGTGGTAAGAGGAGTTAGCAACTGTGAGAGCCAGCAGATAGCTAGATACGAGCAGAGAAAGGGGGCACGGGCCAAATGGCAGGAAACCATACATCTTGTAAACAATGGGAGTCCTTGGGCAGATAAAGAAAAACAGGAACCTCTAGACTGATAAGAAACTACAAATTTTAGGGTAGTAAGTGTCCTGGATGCTGACAAAGAAAGGAGGGAAAAAGGAGGAGTCTCTGGCCTCTGAATGTAACTTTTTGCTCATTATGCCCTAATTATAACAAATTTAGTCTTCCAGATTAAAAGTACCCATCATACAGACACCATGACACCTCCAATCTGGACTAAGTAAGGACAAAAATCCCTCCTTCTCTTGGGAAGGTGGAGCTGGGATGAAAATCAGGGAATACGACCCAAAACACCTCCCTCCCCAATAAATACTCTGCCCATTCATTTTTACACCCTCTATAACCCAGCTTGAGAGAAACTCGGCACAGCTACTCACCTAAGTCTGGCCCTTCTCCTCGAGAGTGCATTATCACTTAGTAAGTCCTCACTTTACTTTCCTGACGTCCATGTCTAGTCTCTGAATTCTCTCTGTGATAAGACAGGAACCTACTGTCCAGTAACACAACTGTAGGAAAGAGGCTAGTCAGCCTGCGGAAGCAGAACCTTCCAGATGTGCAGTTACCTTGGCTATGGCGGTACCAAGTGAGGACAAAGCAGCCAGGAGTCCAGGAGTTTGAGGAGGTTCATAAACTGTGCCTGTCATATCCTGAGAGGGTGAAACAGAACATAAGGCTTGTCATACGTCAGGCTGCTATAACCGTAGGAGAAACTGGGTGGCTTACAAGCCAAACTGGACACCCTCCGCCTGGCCGCCATGGGGGCGGGCGACTGGACGCGTGGCGGGCGGAACCGGAAGCAGGCTCAGGGGCGCGGGGGGCGGGAGTAGGGGGGGACTGCGGCGCCCTATGAGCGCCTGGCGCAGGCTCCGCGAGATCTCAGCCACGCTCCGCGAGCGGCCTGAGGGCTCCCAGGACGCTGCGCCTTCTGCACCGGGACTGGGGCCTCAACGGGCCGCTCTTCACAGACGTCTGCGGTAATGCCGCCTTCTTCAGTCTGGTGGACCCCATCTCCCACAACCTGCTTGTGAACCTGGCCCGGGACCTGCAGTGCCCAAAGTCGGTCTGTGAGCTCCGGAAGTCCTCGGGCAAGGGATGCAAAGAAAGAAAATCCACCACCTCACCCCTCACTCCAGGCGGCAGCGAGGGTCCAGCCTGCCCCGGAGGAAGACCCAGAGCTGCTCAGAAGCAGCCTCCAGAAGACTCCGCTGGCGGTGGAGACTGTGTAAGAGCATAAAACTTCTATATTATTTTAAAATGCTCATACATTCAGAAACCTCTGTTTTCTATAGTAAGATGGCCACACTAATGTGTATCTTACCCCAGATGATAGACTTACAGCGTAGCATTGGTGTACCTCCATGAGGAGGTAGTATCTGTGTTCCTACTCCTTAAAACTGAGGGTGGATTTAATAACTGCCTCAACCAATAAATGGAACACAGCGGAAGTGATGCTACATGTTTTCCAAGACTGGTTCATAAAAGGCAGAATAGCTCAATCCTGGCTCTCCCTCTTGGGACGTGCATCTTGAGAGCCTGAGCTAACGTTACGAAGTCCGGTTCCCCAGAAGCTGCCTGCTGGAGAGATTATGTGGAGAGAGACAGAGAGATGTCCCAGTTGCTGCAGCTATTTCAGCCCCAGCTACTGGAATCTTCCAGTCCAGGCACCGGACATGTGAGAGACTTTGAGATGATCCCAGCCCCAGCCACCGTCACTGACTGCAAACTCATGAGTCAACAGAACGACACAGCTGATCTGCACCAGATTCCTGGCTCATGGAAACTGGGTGAGTGAAAATAAATAATTGTTGGTGCTTTAAGCTGCTAATTTTGGGGGTAGTTTTTGCCGATAGATGTAACCAGCGCCCAGGTTCTTGTCTGGTCACATAAAGAATTCAGAGACGAGATACAGAGGTTAAGAAAGTAAAGTGGGAATTTATTAAGGGATGGATAGTACGTTCTCAAGGAGAGATGGGCAGGCTCAGGTGAGCGGCAGCCCTTAGTTTCTTTGGCAGATTGGTTACATAGGGTGTAAAAATGGGCGGAATATTCGTTGGGGAGGGAAAAGTCTGGGGTCGTATTCCCTGATTTTCATCCCAACTCCGCCTTTCTGAAGGGAGAAGGGATTTTTGTCCTTATTTAGTCTGGATTGGAAGTGTCATGGCGTTGGTGCATGGTGGATACTTGTAATCTGCAAGGCTTATTTTATTGTAATAGGGCATAATGAGTAAGAGGTTCCATTCAGACACTGGAGATTCCTGCCTTTTCCCACCTTTCTTTGTCAGCCTCCAGGCCACTCATCACACCAAAAGATCTGACTACTTACCAGCCCAGAGGTTCCTGCTTTTCTTTCTCTGCCCAGGATCACCTGGTGCTGATATGATGTGTGGTTTCCTGTATTTGGCCTGTGCCCCTCCTTTCTGCCCAATTTCTCCCATTTGGTCTGTCCCCCTTTCTCTGCTCGTATCTAGCTATCTGCCTGCGCTAACAGTTTGCAGCTCTGAAAACTGGAACACCTGTGGAGCCCCAGGTGCTTTGATTACAAGGCTGTTGTTTTAAAGGTGTTCTCTTTCATTTTAACTTTAAGCATTTTGTTAATAAATAAAATATTTATTGAGTGCCGACTGGTTTCCCAAACTGATCTAATCGCAAGGGGTAAAAAGAAAGCAAAACCAGTCCCTGACATCATGCAGCTTAAAGCCCAGTTTGGAAGGGAGGCTTACAAGTACACAAAAAAGAACCACGTGGCACAGAGATGCCATACACTTTTTGAAAGCTCTTCTCTCTTCGAAAAAAAACATTTGTGTGTGTGTGTGTGTGTACATTTATATGTGTATATATGTAGTAAATTTGCAAAATTAAGATATTTTAACTGAAAACATTTGAAATTATTGACTGAAAAAATGTGCATAACCTAAAAGTTGAAAACTATTTTTTATTTGGGCAACTTTTTGAGGACCTAAGCCTCTCAGATAGCTCTGAGGGATGGCCCCAAAGAGGTAAGAGAGGAGCCAGGATATGTGGGAGTTTTTGTAACAATAACCACGTAGCTGGAACATCAAAATATTACTATTAATTAAAGAAAACCAGACATCTCAAGTTAATGAATTTAATGAACTTTTCTATATATGGAAAGATGCAAGAGTCTGGGTTCTTGAAATTATTTCTTTGATGTGCACCTTAACTATCTAGGGCTAGTATCCTGTGCTTTCCCATCCTGAGTCCCCTCAGGGTACACCGTTGGGGTGGCTCCAGTGGCTGAAGGCTTGGTGGTGAGTAGCCTGTTTGTTTTCATCAGGGCTTACTGATGGGAAAGGCTGTAGTGGTTAATGGCTTGAAGGCTGCAATGTCCTTTGTTTACAGATTTGGCAGGCAACATTCTTCCTCCATATGATCCTTGTTTCTTTCCCCTCAGGCTTCCCCTCCATTGTTCTTCTCCTCCAGGAAGTATTGGAGGCGTCATGACATTTATGGTATCTGCAAAGTGAAGGCTGAGTTGAGGATACTCTCGGTTGGACTTTAGTGAGTCATATGAACGTGGATCAGTTAATTCTCTGTAGAGTTAAGTTAATGCTAGTCATGATGGTGTGAGAACAGTTTCCAGGAATACTCCTGCTGCTGGTTGTTATGACTCAACCAATGTCATGAAACAAATGTTCAGAACTAGAAACTGTCTTGTGAGCAGAGCATACCCTCTACAGCCAGCACCCACCACTGAAAGTACCTGGGTATTGGAAGGAAAACAAGGTTTAACGTGCGTGGAGCCAGAAACTAGTCCGTGGAAAATTCTTCTAAACTTAAGACATGAAATTGTAAACTGAGGATTCCATTCTCAATGATACCTTATTAAAAGAGAAGTCAACATTATACTGTACACCAGAAATTGACAAAACATTGTAAACTGGCTATACTTCAATAAAAAAGATCTTATTAGTAAATAAAATCGTATTGCATAGACTGCTTTGTGATCTGCATCGTGTTTGCAGGTCACATGTGGTAGACATCTTTCCATCTTCGTATCTCTGGATCTAATATTTGGATAATACTCTGTTAGTCTGACTTTTTTTCAGGTAATGAAGAATACATAAATGAAGCAAATTTATTTATTCAAATAGATAGATACCAATCTGGCTATAGATATGGATATACATAAAACTATTTTATACTCCATTGCAGAAAGGATTTGTGGTGGCAGGAATTTAAACAAAGAACTAAAAACAACTTAGAAGGTGTAACTGTTTAGTTGCTTCATTTTAAAACATGTTCTTTTGTAAATAGATAAGTTCATAAATTTGATTAATTAATAAATTTCAAATTGTTGTTCAAGTTAAAAAAAAAAGAGAAGTCGTCTCCTGTCAGGAGAATTCTCAATGCTGTGTATACAGTTTTAAACACAAATGATTAAAAGCCAACAAATAGCTCTGGCGTTACAAAATCCAGAAAACTAATGCAATAGTTTTATTATTTAAGCATCAAATCAGGAAGACATTAAAATCTTTTGCCCGTGTTTTCATATGACTCATTCCTGTTCATTAACTGGGTTATCCAACAACCCTGAAGTCTATTTATTAATGCTCTTCAAAATTCATCTCATCCTCTTAATAAATTAGTGCCTTGGGTATGATGTGACAAAATTATTTTTACAGTTTTCCTCTCCATGTCAAAACAGTTTCTATTGATTTCAGGGCTTATCTTGTTTGCTTTCCTTTCATATTTCATTAACTTTTAATTTGATTTGCCTCCATTCTTTAATAAGTAAATACAAAACAACAATAAAGTTATGCTTCTCTGTTGACCCAAGTGTGTGTAATTTCTCACTTGCTTTAAATTTGTAACAATTCTGATTTTTCCTCATTGTAGATATTCTTTTTTATACCTAATTTTGAGTGCTTTTATTAAATCAGGACACCCAAATTGTAGAAGCTTCAGGCCTCATACACCGGGATTCATTCTTAACTGGACACTGGGGAGAGGTGAGCAGACCAGGTAAAGCACGTCTTCTTTTGGGAGTTCTGTCTGGATAGCCTAAGCCCGAGTTAAGCACTCACTTGATTTCCAAACAGTCCTGGGCTGATCTCTAGAACTCACCACTGTGAACCAGATACATAGCTTTTCTTTTAAAGCTTACTAAAATCCTGTGAGGTAGCATGATAGTCACTTTTACATATCAACTTGGCTAGAACATGGGGCCTGGTTGTTGGGTCAAATACTAGTCTGATGTCGCTGTGAAGGTATATTGTCGACGTGATGAACATCTAGGATCCGTTTACTTAAGTAGAGGAGATTTTCCTTGACAATGTGAGGGGACCTCAGCCAATCAGTTGAACAATTTTAGAGCAAAACTGAGGTTTCTTGGCAGTGAAGGAACACACACACACACACACACAAACACACACACACACTGCTGTGTTATCTTGTTGGTTGTATTTCTCTGGAGTACCCTGACTAGAAAAGATAGTAATTATCAGTATATTATGGAAAATAGACAAAGTTAGCAAGCAACTTATCTCAGGACACACAGCTGGTATGTGACCAGCTCTGTAGACTGATCTTCTCTTTCTGCTCTGCAGCATTGACTCTTTCTGAAGTCAGAAACCTTCCTTAGTCCGACTTTGTCTTATTGGGTAGAGTCATCTTGGAGGTTTGGTACCAGCCTCTCTCAATCTCTCTTTCCTCATGTGTCAAGAGTGGTAACAATGGCTCTTGACTTACATACATCACAGGACTGTTCTGAGGTTCAATGAGAGGTGTAGGTGAAAGCAAATCAACTCTACAAATATAATTCCTTGTTAAGTAAGAAATTAACTACATGACTTTGCCCAAAGAAAAGAGCTGGCTTTCCCTTTCCTGAGTGTTAATTTCTTCCTCTTCCTCTTGCCACCTCTTTCTCCCACCTCATGGCTCCTTCTCCTTTCCAGTGGTATTATGCTCAAACATTTGTGCTGTCATATACAATATTTTGTTTAATCATCAGAGCGTGCTTGGTTATATAAGTATTATACCCATTTCACAGATGAGGAATTGACACACAGCGATGTCCAAAGTAATAAGGCCAGATAACAATACAGCTAGAACCTTCTTGCACTATATCAAAGTGGAAGAAAAAATACCATAATATTTTAATCAATTTGAACCCTGGGACCATTGCCATAAAAAAATAATCCCCTACTTTGCAGAAGAAATGTCTTTAATTCAAGTCCCCTTTCTGCCCTAAAGGGAGCAAATTATAATTTCAGTGATTAAGCTTTTTAGAGTCACTATTTCTGTTGTAAGACTCTGTGCTTGATTCACCTGCCAGTACATCACTGAAGCTATGAAGCATTTGGTACCCACCTGGCTGAAGAAGATTAAACTCCAGAAAGGTATTTAAATAAAATGTAAATAATTCATAATTTGCCTCCCTCTGAGTAGCAGAGCTTCTCTAGTGCAAGTGGAAGAAGAAGTTAGCTGTGAAGCCTTCAATAGTAGGCTGAGTTAGGGAGGGAAGAATACTCAGAATCTGATTTTCTACATAGATTGTGGCAGACAAGGTGAATTGATATCTTTCCTTTATAAATTAAAGTGCATAGAGAATGTAGTTTATTTTGAGACTAGAATTTGGTTACCATATTTTCAGCCGGATATTGACAATCCAGAGCACATTTTAGGATTATGAAGACACTGTTGTAAGAGAAAGTGTTGAGGAGCTGGTGATGCTCAGCCTGATGATGGCTCAGAGGAGATAAAAAAACTGGTTTTCAGTGTTTGAAGGGTAAATGTTTACCTCCAGAAAGCTGTGAGTGAAAAATATTGCCAGCCATATCAGTAAAGAAAGGATGCTGTAGCTAGCAAGTCATCAGCCACTACTGCCACCCTCAACAGTGAGTGGAGGGAACGCCGAATGAAGACAGGCAGGCAGCCTAGACTCTGCTGCCACCCACAAAGGTGCATCCTGAGGGAATTTGGGATGTGGAAGAACAGGATACTGGTGCTAGACAGCTAGCTGCATATCCAAAGGAATGATTTCAGTGAGCCCAGACCTTTGCACCTTCCCATACACAGAAAAGTGTCAAATTCCTTAATTTGAGATATCCGGTTTTCTTTAATTAACAATAATCTTTTGAAATTCCGAGTACCTGGTCTTTGTTACAAAAACTCCTATATATCGTGGCTTCTCCCTTGCCTAGGTAGGACAGTCTCTTAGAGTGATCTGAGAGGCTGCCTCCCAGTCTTGAGTCCTCAGAAAGCCCACCAAATGAAACATAACTCTCAGCTTTTTAGGGTGTTGCATTTTTTTCAGTCGACGGGGCCCATGGGTAGACTATAAAGGGAAGCAGGTTAAAATTCTTTGTAACAAGGAGTTGTCCAAACATGGACAGGCTGGTATGCAGAGTGGGGCTCCTTGGGCTAAAGGTGGTGACCAGCATGGTGACAGTGATGCCAATGTCTGAATGCCTACTTTGGGGAATGCAGTGTTGGAGCGCACAGAATTTAAGCTCTCTTCTATTGCCAGTATTCAAAGATAAAATGTTGATGGGGACTGTATTTCCATTAAAAATATACACTAGCTTGAAACTGTTTAAGTAGAAAACTGACTTGCTCATTCAATTTGTCTTAAGGGTAATTGGTATGTAATAAAGAACTTTTACTCATTCCTAAAAATCTTATTTGTAAGTCTTAGATTCTTTATACGTAGAATGGAATAAATATGCTGTGTACTTCGCAAGGCTATTGTGAGGATTGGTTTGAGACAATGCATGTAAAGAGTTGGCACTTAATCATTTCCCAGTTAATGTTAATTATTATTATTGTTGTTATATGTAAATTTATTCTGTCTCATAACTTTGTGAGATTGATGATGTTATCCCCACTTTAGAAATAAGGCAGAAAGGCCTCTAGATCAAGTAAAGTGATTGAGTTCCTGTAGTTGAAAAGATGTGGAAATGGAAGTCAAACCTGCGCTTTGCTTATGGCAAAGCCTCAAGTTTTGTTAATATTCCATATGGATGTCAAATCCTTTCTTGTTTTATCAGACATTTGCCGTGAACATGACCCTGTTGTTTCATTTTGATGTTTAAGCATTCTAAGTTCCAACGGAAGCAAAACTGTGGCTTTGTGTTACATAGGTACATACACATACACACTTGTACATACAGCCTCGGTGACTAAAGTAGAAATGGTAGGCATTAACGTGACTCTATTCTTCAAAACATCATTTACTGACAGCTCCAGCAAAGCTTTTGATCGTGCCAAGCTGTGTGGCTCAATGAAATCCATGTATAGAATCCTATCTAGCTGCAGAAAGATTGCATCAGAGAAGGCTGAATGGTTCAATTGCTGTTATTCTAAAGCCAGCATTCTGGGGAGAGCATTAGTATTCACAAACATCAAAAGAGTCACTAGAATGGAAATTGACCCTGTCTTGTAATATAAACAGGTCAGCTGTTTGAGAGTTTTCAAAGACAGTTATGATGTAATAGCCTATATACAGTACTCACAGTCTAATCTGTTTTAAGCTTCTCCTTTGGCATTTCTCTTTCCCAGGCATGAAATAAAAGGAAAAGTGAATACAGATAAAGAGGAGAGCTCATCCCTTTTGCCATTTAAGAAATGGCCTATTGTTCGGCCCCCACAGGGAAATGGCATTGCTGGTAAACTCAATATTTACATCACCAGGGCTGTTTTCTTAGAGCCTTTTTTTTTTTCATGTGAGATATTATCATCTTGTGATTTATGATCTATGCTTCTCTGCTGACATTTTTTTCTAAAGTTTTCATTGTTCATAAATGTCCCTGACACTAGGCAAATAGCTAATACTGATCAAGTCAGCTGCAGGTCTGCAGGTGCAGCAGACATTTTAAAGAAGAATATAATTAAATGGAAATCTGAATTCTCACCAGCAGGATGTTAACAATAATACAGTGCACTGGGGTGCCCTGCTATATTGATTCTGTGGTGTCTCTATAAGCAACAACTCACAGTGCATTTGGCACAAAAGGATGTATGTGTTTCAGCAGAGCCCTCTCCCACTCAGCAGGGTAAGTTGTAGGAGGACTGGGGTTGAGGCAGTCCATTCAGATGTAAAACGTAAGTCAAGGATGAAATTATACTTTGTTTTAACTAGGTTCTCCTTTTCTTTTAAATTTGCTGATTTCACTAGTTTCTTAATGATCCCTCCCTCCCAAAAGCTCCTACAATTATTGGTGAGCGTAAAAATTAAGAGTGAAGAATTAATTTACACTGAAAAATACAAAGTCACAGATTTTCCCTAAGTGACTTTTTCTAAAATTAAAGGTGAAAAGCCGCCAAGAAATTGCAATTGGCAGAAATGCAGGCTGATTTCACTCATCTCTCAAAGGGCATTAAAGTTGAACACAGAGCTATCACATCATGTGAGCTCTACCCAGGCCAGTCTTTTGGGGGGCATGTTTGCTCTGTAAGACTCAGACCAAATGTCACACATCTTTCAGAAACAAGTTAAGAGGATCATGATTCTGAGTCAAATCAAGAGCATGGTGAATTTTTCACATGGCTGGAGAGCTTTCAATTATGTCTTTGTAGTCCATACTGTAGATCTCTCAAGTTTTTCCCTGTAAACACTTCCTTCATAATGGAGGATGTCCAAACATGTTAACATTTTTGGAAAAATCTCTCCATATATGGTTTTAAAAACAAAAGATAAATGGAAAGAAAGTAGTATCTTACCATATGTAGTTTTTCCAATTTATCATCTATTGCATGTGTAAAAATTAACTCTCCATCAGCCATCCTATAACATCAGCTGCAGTAGAGCAGTCTATGGCCAGTGAGTCCTGTATCCATGCCCCATTCTCTAAGAATCCCTTTAATCCTGCCAGTTGCCCACTGGCAGTTCAGAGTCTCCCATCACAACCCCTGACCCACACTTTTGTGCGCCATGTCATTCTCATATTCGAGTGTTACATACACCTTCTATTTTCACAACTCCATTCTCTCAAAGATGAAATTACATAAAAAAGTAGAAAGAGCAACTGAATCAGAGAAACTAAACTCTGCTGTTTCCTGTGTGATTTTGTCCTATTACTTATCTCTTGGGTTTTGGTGTTTCTCATCTGTAAATGAAGATATACCTCACAGACTTGTGAATATTAATGAAATAATGAGTGTAAAATGCCCAATACAATGCATAGTGTGTAGATGTTGCTCAGTGAATGTTGATTTGCCTTTCCCCTGCACATGAAAGAGATGCAATGAATCACCTGATGTTTTACTTTCCTTGCCATGGATTATTTGCTTTAAAAAAGGGATTCTTTGTGGACCCAAAGGAATAAAATATTGATTGTGAAATTTTGGAGAGTGGGACGGGCTGGTGTGAGAGTTATTTTTAAGTAAGAAGATGTTCCAGTTCCACTAAATGTCACAATGAGAATACCTTGTCCATCCATGTTTCTGTTAACACAGAAATAAGAACCTTATAAAAGTACATTAAATAATGCCTCTCATATGCTCAATGATCTCGATTTTAGGAAATTAAAGATCATTATTATTTGATTGAATTTAATTAAACAGAACCCACCACCTTAGAGCCCCTGGGCTTCCGTAAAAAGAATATGAATGCAGTGATTAAATTAAGTCACAGCCAATAAAAGTTTCTCATCAGAAAAGAAAATGGGAGGAATTTTCTGACTGAGAACGCTAAGTCAATTATATGCCTTGGGTGTTTCATGAAAAGTCATTGAAATTTACTTATGCTGAAATGGAGAAGAGGCCACTTAGAAAACATTACTCATTTATTCATCCAGTTGTTCATCCTATATTTATCAAGCCTCCTCTCTGTGGCAGAAGCTGTGCTGGACATCTTGTGAGAAATACCCAGATGAATGAGATGCATTTCCTCACTTCCCCCCAAAGCCTGGAGCAGACATGCTCCCAAATGAATATAATCCATTGAATTTGGGGTGCAGGAAATTATATCACTTTTGATCTGAAAATATCAGGAAAATACTCTTTTGAATAGATGGTATTGAATCTAGGCATTGGTGTATAGTTCAACAAAGTAGTTCAAGCATTTTTTACAGTATAGTCTTACCATTCGTCAGGAGCTATCCTCAGCACTGGAGATACAGTTTCAGATGGAATGGGATTGTGTCTCAGCTCTGCTATTTGCTAGCTATGAGCTGGAATAAAAATTATTTGATCTTTCAAATGCTGTTTACTCAACTCAGATAAAATAAACCTTGACCTCACAGGTGAAGTTTGAATGAAATAAAGGTAATTATGTGCTCAAGAAAAGTTAGCTATTCTTATTATAATATTGCATTGATCTGCTCTCTTCCACTGTCTTTCTCTAAACTCTCCTCTCTCTGGCTGTCAGTTTCAGTCTCATTAAGCACAACTTGAATTAACAAAATTCAAGCCAAAACTTGATAGCTTCTCAGCATCTCTTGAGAAATTCTAAATAAAAAACTTTGTTTCTGTTTTCAAGGTGTAGCATGATCTACTTCTAAACATTTTTATTATTTGTACTGTCTAATTTCTGGATAAGCCAGATTCTGGGATGTTGTTACAATGTGCCCTGGACCTTTGTGTCTTTAGTTATTTTTGAAGGAAAGGTCTTTGCCTTCCCTTTGATGAGTATTCTTATTTTCTGAAGTAGTATTCAAGACCCAACTGAAATGTCACCTTGTCTGTTAAGCCTTTCCTGGTTCTCCCAGCTCATTACCCTTCTTTGAATATAGTGTTGATCATGTGAAGACACTGCCCAAGAACTTTGGTTTTCATTTCCTGATGAATCAAGTCTAAACATTTTAGCATGACATGCCATTTATAATCAGGTCATCCATGTGATTCCCCAAACATGTTATGTCCTTTTGTGCCTTTCTTGTGCTATTTTCTCCGTATGGAATGTCTGACACAGCTTTCAAATCTTTGGCCTTTTTACTAGCCAGATCTGGGAAGCCTTTCTGGACCACTTCAACAGAATTAATCTCATCCATCCCTACACCACCTCGTTTCATTCCATGACAGCACTCAGCAACCTCTCAACATACACAGCTAGCTGTATGTTCCTACCTTGCTTCAGGCTATGAATTCCTTAAGAGGCAGACTCATTTTTATTTGTCATTAAATGGCCTATTTGTATCACAGTGCCTGACACATAGTAGGTCTCCATAAATGTCAGCTGAATTACATAGAAAGTACAGAGTGTCTCAAGGACAGAAAGGTGACTCTCAACGCGGTGCTCATTTTGCCGGATTCAAGAAGTGGCTCATGTGGGTGATCTGGGCTTCATTCCAGTGCTATAAGCAAGTGGAAGGAACCGCTCTTGGATTTCTTCATCTCAGAATGAGGGCTTTTGTTAGGTTGCTTACCTAAGTCGTTTTGCTTGCAACGGGCTTTAAAATCAGAAACCTTGAGAGAGCTATGGGTGGCTGACACCAGTTGGCCTGACTGGTCCCTCTGGAGGTGATGAGCACTGGAGAGCACTTCAGTAACTAAGCAGATTCTCGGGTTTGGGCTCAACGCCCAGGATTCAGTTCCACCCTGTAGGTTTAGTTATTGCCTTTGTGAGAACTAAATAGTGATGTGTCTGGCACTGGGCCTGGGATATTATAGTTTCTCAGTAAAAAATGAGATTGATTTCTCTTTCCTTTTTCTCCACTCGACTGCTTTAGTACCATATAGTATAATATATTATTGAAGAAATAATCTCCATCTCCCAAAATCTGAATGAAATCTTGAAATGCAGCACTCTATGTTGGTATCATAGCTCGAGGCCTCCTCTATGTTCTCAAGTCCTCTCTGCACCAGATCCACTTAAAGCCCTAAGGCCTATTTCTCAAGGGCAATGGCTAGATTGCATTCCAGCTTCTGAATAGTGGCACTCAAACTATAACAGTCTGGTGCCTTCTCTTTCTTGGATACATTTAGATGGGAGCAAGCTCCCTGCTTGGTTTTCTCACAGATGCACAGTGCTCTTTAGTGTTTGCTAATCAGCTGCTCTGCTCTGTTCTTCGGGCACCTCAGTTCCGGACTTGAGGTGATGAGAGAGTCTAACAAACACACCCTTTCTGTCTCTTCTGTCTAGTCCCTGATGCTTTGCTGAGAGGGAGGATGGAGATGGGAGATGGAATGATGGAAAGGGAGAATGGGGGATAAGAGCAATAATAATGTTAATGACACAGTTGATAAGAGATAAAGCTACCATTAAATTCTAGACCAAAACACACTCTACATTTTGGTTGCTTTAATCCTGAAATAGGGAATAAAATTCAAGTCATGACTTTCCATGTAGTGAGCTTCTCATGAATGGTGGTGTGCAAATGGTCATTACTTTTGGAGGAGAGACATGGAGCTTCATGTTTAGTTTTCTCTCAACTCTAAGATTCTGTATTTTCATGAAAAGATGACCACAAATCCCATGAGCCCCTACATCTCCAAGACATCACTGAGCCCACAAGTGTGATAAGGACTCCGGAGCTCCAGGTGATGTCCTGGAGCTCTCCAAGGGTCTGCAAAATCCTCTGCCCATGATGTCTTTGTATGGTCATTATTTTACCTATGGAAGTCACTTAGAATCTCAAAATCCACTTATCTTCTCTATGCTAGTCTTTCCTTTTTCTGCTGAATGGGTAAAAGGACCAAACATTCTGGGCTTGGGAATGGACTTTGGGGAAAGTCAAAGAGTCTTTTTTCCCTTCCTGGTAGGTTCCAGCTGACAAAGATGTGAGGTGGAGAATGAAGAGGACTCTGGTCCTTGAGAAAGAGTAAAGGTTGGAAGGATCCTAATGTCCTTTAAATTTTAATCTGTAAAGCTCTCCCCACTGGTGGAGTTAATGAAAACCAAGATGGAAACATCAAGAGATTAGAGTTGGCTTGAAATTTGGAGAAGATGTGCCTTTTCTCAAAATATAATTTTCCTCATAATCCTGAAAGGATTTGAGCATTGATGTCACAAGAAAAGCAAACAGGCACTCTTATTGTAGGTGAAAAATTACACACAAAATGTAAAGATACTCAATCAAATAACATAAGGTGCTCCTGTTTTGGCCTTCTCTTCTGTCTGATCTGATCCTGTGCCATCCCCAGGCCAATTCTTAATGAGTAATATCACCAAAGATGTGGACTCTTGAGGAAAGCCAATGAATACTTAATTCTGTAAACAGCAGTGAGAGAAGTCTGCAAGGAGTTGTAATCTAAGGCTGAGACAAAATCACTTTCAGAAACAGTGTATTTTAGCCATGAAAACTAAATGAATTTGTAATCATTAAATTACCTAGTCAAAGATAAACAATAATGCTTTTAAGATATAGTATCGAAAATAATGTGAATAAGAAAGTTAGTGGGTCCCATCACTGAAGAAAGTAAAGCACTTTATAAATGTCTTTTGAAAAAATAATGGCTTTAATGAGCTTTAATTCATATACAACAAAATTCACCCTTTTAAGGTGTACAATTCAGTGAATTTTGGTGTATTTTCAAGGTTGTGCAATGATCATCAGTACCTAATTTTAGAACTGTTACATCACACCCAAAAGAACAGATACCCATTTTCAGTCAGTCCTCATTTTGTCTGCCACCAGCCCCTAGCAACCGTGAATCCACTTTCCTTGTGGATTTACCTATTCTGGACATTTGACATCGGTGGAATCATACAGTACATAGCCTTTTGTTTCTGAACTTTTCAATTAGCATAAGGTTTTCAAAGTTCATCAATTTTGTAGCATATATGGTACATTTTCCCTTTATATGGCTGAAAAATATTTCATTTTGTTGATACGTATTTTAAATCTGTTTATCATTTGATGGAATTCTGTGTTTTTCCTTCTACTTGAATAGTGCTGCTTTGGACACTTAGCTACAGGTATCTGTGTGGACATAAGTTTTCGATTCTCTTGAATACATACCGAGAAGTGGAATTACTGTGTCACATGATAACTCTATGTTTAACTTTTTGAGAAACTAACAAACTGGTTTTTGAAGTGGCTGCACCATTTTACAGAGATGCATAATGTCTTTTTAATCTCCAGTGTGGATGAAGTTTATTCTGCCCTGGAGAGCATGTTGTCCTAGAGTTGTATTTTTTTTTAAAATCTATCACATTTTGAGGATATTAAATCTCACCATCCTGGCTCTCTTCCTTCTGCCTTGGCAGGGTCCCCCTCATAAACATTTATAGGCAGTCCGATTATATTGAGAAAGGACCTATGCCAGAGCATGAGACAAAGCCTTGAGCTACTGCGTGCCACTCAACCTTGAAATTATTTCCCATATTTTTCCTCCACTGGGAAGTCACTGATTCTTTTTATCACGTTTGCACTACCTAATTTCAATAGCAATAACCACACGTGATAAGTGAGCGTCTACTTTGTGCCATGTACTATATTTTTCCCTGGAGAGAGTAAGAGGTCTGGCATCAAACCACCATTCAGTGGTTTCACAATTCCCCACAGGCTATGTTGATAAGTGCTTCAAAAGATATGTAAAATAGTATATATTTTTCAAAGGCAGACTGATGTGAAGTGGAGTTTTTCAATTTCAGCTATTGGTATTTGGGGCCTGATAAACCTTTGTTGTAAGAGGATGTCCTAAGCATTGTAGGATGTTTGTTAGTATCTCTGGCCTCTGCTCGCTCTATGTCAATAGTACCCTTCCAACTGTGACATCCAGAAGTGTCCCCAGATAGCATCTGATATTTCCCTGGGGGAAAAATTGGCCCTGGCTGAGAACCACTGATTGAAAGTTTAAAGCGCAGACTTAGATAGGATCCAGGTTGCAGGACTTTGGGGAGATAGCTAAATTTTTCTAATCCTTTTCTGAAAAATGGAAATAATAATAGCTCCCTTGTAGGGCTGTTGTATAGACTAAATAAGTTTATGTGTCTAGAACTCCCTAACAAAGTGGTGCACTTTTCTCCTGTACTGTGAAGGCAGCATTTCAAGAAGGTTTGGATCTGTTTGAAGATATTGGAGAGGATGGTTCTGGGGTTTTTTTTTCCCTTCTATTTTTTTCATTTGTGTTATTAAACTTGAATTTTAAAATGAAAAGTTGGGAGAAACCAAAAGCAATGAACAAGTGGGATTTTATTAAGTATCCTTGTGTGGCTCACATGCATGGCTGGAATGCTGGATGGTTGTGTAACCAGACACCTATTCACCTAGGTGTTCACTCATCCATTGTTTGTTCATTAGAAATATTCTGCTCTCTGGTCACGAGGGTCAGTTCCTTGACCGTCTCATGTTCCCTCCAGTCTCAAGGCTTTTTCATATTTGCTTTCCTTTGCCTGGGACACTCATCCTAGTCCCCTCCTGTTCATTGTTGACATCTCAGTTCAAATTTAGTGTTTGTAGAGCTATGTGCACTGACACCCCTCACATCCACCTCATCCCAGGTTAAAGCAGAGCCCACAGCCCTGAGCACCTGAAGCCCCTGGATTATTTTATTAAGATTATTAGTTTAGTACCTGTTGATCCCACTATACTGTGTGTCCATCAGTGAGGCAGTTGTGTCCATTTTTCTCATCACTTCTCAGTATTTGGCAAATACTCACAGAATACTTGTCTGCTGACTGGCTGATTGAATGAATGAACCAGTGTTAAGCACAGTTCAGGTTTTCTCTGGCTTTTCTTGGGTGATCTTAAAAATGATGGACAGTTGGTTATTGTGACCTGCCTCAGAAGCGATGAGCACTTGTTGGCCCGGTTGTCTAAGGCTGACCAGTGAGCATCCTCTGATGGTAGGAGTGAGGGTGAGATAGCCCTGGGAGAGAGTGGGCAGAGGGGCCCAGCCTTCTACTAAAATTGGTCCTAAAATCGTCTTACAGGCAGAGCCACCATCTTTACCATAAGGCACTCCAGTGACTTTGACCACGGAATAAAAATCGTTCCTTTGCTCCCCACCTGACACAGGCACTCTTCTTTTCCACTTTTGAAGCTAAAATCCTACTTCACCACTTTTTTCTTTCCGCCCTAGCAAGCAGTGATCCTTAATCCTTGAACGTATTTTTCCATGCAAAAGAACTTTCTCTAATGTGGGCAGAAGTTAGGTTAGCCTTTGTGTTTCTTTTGGCTTACGAATCACAGGCATGATCAGTAGAATGGCCAAATACGTTCTTAGTGTGCATAGGATTTATTTTCTAAGTCTATAAAAACAGATTAAAGATATGCATATTTGTTAAATGGTCCTTGGGCTGCTGAAAAGAATGGATATTTTTTTTAAATAAATGAGGGCAAGCAGCCTTCATCTAGGTTTGCAATGTGCACAAAGAAATATTAACCACTTGTCTCCTATGAATGAATGTCTGGCTCCGGCTCCGCAGGGACTGAGAGTTCTGCTGATTTGTGGCAGTGACACCTTTGGGTTCACCAAAGAGAGTCATCTAGCTTGTTTCTCTGGTGAATGTGACGGAAAGCCTCGTTCACAGTATCTCTGCTGCCCACCAACTCTGAACTCTTGTCACACCAGACTGAAGGCCAGTGGTCCAACATCAGGCCACACAATGCCAAGCTAAATAAACCCTGAACCTCTAGGGTGAATATTTACTTGTCATTTTGGAAAGCTGCTCCTTTTCCCTATGGCTGAGGCTGGAAAGCCAGACTGATAAGCAGCCTAGAGTGGGGCAGTGAGGAGGGAGGGGAGAGATCGAGAGAGGGGCGATGTCTGTCAGACTCCATCCATTTCCTTGGCTGCTGATGCAATTTGGATGCGTGAGTATGTTTTCTGCCCCTTTCCTGGAGGCCCATGAGTTTTCTGTAAGTGAATCTTCATTAACCAGTTTAATTGTGAATTCTGAGAAGGCCACTTTCAGCATCATATATGAGCTGTATCATCTATGGGTGAGATTTTTTCATTTCTCTGTTTACAGCAACCTGGATTTAGACTTGTTATTCACAACACTTGTTTGTACAGTCGTCTCAATAATTAAATGAAAATGTCACCAGATCCATATGCCTTTCCATATCCTGTTTTGTTGTTGAAAGGTTTCTCCCATAGGAAGTACCCCAGCTTCAGTCAAGTTCGGATATTGCCTTGGGGAAAGAAGACACCAAAAAAAGTGCCTTTTCAAATGTTTTACTTCAATTGTAGGACAATTAAATTTATTTATATACAACCATACCACGGAAGTAATGCAATGATTAAAATATTCTTAATGAGTTTGCAGTTTCCAATTGTTTGACTTGATGTAGCAATACATATTTATGATTTTAATTACTGTTTTGGCCTCAGAAAAATGTCTGTTTTATAAGGATCAGCAGGGTTCATGAAAGAGTCAATATGTTGACTTGTTGACTTCTTGATTCTTTCCTCAGACTATTAGCAATTAAAATAACATGCCGTGGTTGGGGGACTAATTTAACAAATTTATTTAAACACGTTAAAGCCTTTAAAAATATAATGCTAAGGTCTCTTCTCTTTTCTTTTTAAAATAATTTTTAAGCCCACAGGGTCTGGTGAGTGTAGTGTAATCCATGTAGCATTTAGAGGTAATTAAATTGTAAAATGGGGAAAGAGTCTTATGTGCCCCCTCCTCTTTCTTTATCTCTTTCTCATCTTGCTGAATGAGCAGTGGCTCCAAGAGGTGGAGGCTGATCCCACCATCTGTGCCTTGGCACCTTATTCCCCCGATACTCAATTCATCAGTTATTGCTCTGTCCTGTTTCTTCAAGCTCTGCCACTTCTTTTCTCTTAGCCTAAAAAATACTCATGTCCTTCCATGAGTATAGAACAAAGTCATAAGAAAGTCCTTCCTTCACCTCAGAGCACTAATTTTCTATCTCTTAGCTTTTACCTTTCCCTTCACTTTTAAGTGGTCTTTTCTTTCTCACTTACTTAGTCTTCAGCCTCAGGCAATCTGCATTTCATCCCATGGGAAAGGCCCTTCCCAGGTCACAGTGGTTTCCAGTTTACTCTATTCAGTGGAGACTTCTCAGTCCTTATGGTACTACTTTCTGTGGCAACAATTCGTGCTGCAGTCCTAAGCTCTCAGTGACTGTGAAGGCATCTCTTCCTGATTTTCCTTGTCATCTTTTCTGTACTTCCTTTTCTCTACTCAGCCTTAAATATTGATGTCCCCCAGGATTCTAACTTGTTTCCCTTTTATGTATGCTCCTTAAGTGACTTAATCAGGCTGAAAGATACTCTTGGTCATGATAGCATGACTAGGAGCCAGAGTGCTTGGAAGAAAGAATATAACATTTGGAATCAAATCCATCTGTCTCTGAATTCTGGTTCTTCCATTTGCAAGCCTAGTAATAGATTCACCAACAGTAATTAACCTTACTCTACTGTGATGGCTTCCAGCATTTTTCTTCCATAAAGTTTTGAAAACCTAGCTGTGCATAGCTCTCATTAAAAATCTCCAATAAGATGACACACAGGCATGGGAACTCCTCATATAGGAACCAATACTTGGTTCTTGGTCTAACTCCTCCTCCAGCTCTTCTCTTTGTCTTGTTTCCCTTCTCTTAATGAAGGCTACTACCGAATGTTTACGAACTGTGTTGGCCATTTCATCTTTCTCTCTTCCTTTGCTCATTTTGTATAATGTTAACCAGTACATCCATTTCTTTCCATCTTCATTTCCACTTTAGGTCATCTTTACCACTTTAGATCAAGCTTCATTAACCAACTCTGGATTTTGCACTAAATATTCACAAAGGTCTACCTGTCTACATGCCAGATTTTCCTCCGATTTAATCTCTACAAAATTGAAAAAATAATACTTCTAAAGCATACATCTTTGAAAATATCTTATTACTCTGAGGAATGAATTTAAGCTCATTAGTAAGAAAACTGTTTGTGAAAGCTTGTTGCCTTTTTCTACAGCCATTCTTTAAATGGTGCCTGGTGGTGATTGTCTATATTGAACTCTATGTGTTTCCAAGAATCTCCATACTTCCTTTCACCTTTGTGGCTTTATACTGAAATCTATATCTACAGTGAATGTCCTCCCACTCACTCTTTACCTGCATAATTCCTGCTTGTATTCCAAAATTCAGTCACCTTGTGGCAATGTAAAATGTTCCAGCCTCAATGGAACACAGTTTTGTGGGTCCTCAGATAGTTAAATGTAGAATTACCATGTGACCAAGCAACTCCACTCCCAGGTATATACTCAGACAAATGGAAAATTGGAACTCAAGCATACTTGCACAGGAATATTCATTGCAGCATTATTCACAATAGTGAAAAGGTGGAAAAAATCCAAGTGTCCATCAACAGATGAATGGACAAACTAAATATAGTATATACGTATAGTAGAATATTATTCAGCCATAAAACGGAATGAAGTTCTGATATATGATGCAGCATGACTGATACTTAAAAACATTATGCTAAGCAAAATAAGCTAGTCACAGAAAGACACATGTTATATGTATATTTCTAGATATAAAATATCTAGAATAAGCAAATTCATTGAGAGATTAAGTAAATTAGAATTTACCAAGGAATGGGGGAAGGGGAGATGGAAAGTTATTGCTTAATGAGTACAGAGTGTTCTATTTGGGGTGATGAAGTGAAAAAAAAATGGGAGTAAATATAGTTGGTGATGATTGTACAACATTGTGGCTGTAATTAAAGCCACTGAACTGCACTAAAATGTGTTTCCTAGAAACTCTTATTAATTGCTGGTGGGAAAGCAAAATGGTACAACTACTTTAGAAGACAGTTTGGCAGTTTCCTATGAAACTAAATATATTCTTACCATATGATTCACTAAGAGCACTCCTTGATTCAAATAAGTTAAAAACTTACATCCACACAAAAATCTGTGCATGAATGTCAATAGTAGCTTTAGTCATAATTGCCCAAATTTGGAAGCAACCTGGATAATTAAACTGTGGTACATCCAGGCTATTATTCATCACCAAAAAAAATGAGTTATCAAACCATGAAAAATATAGAAGAAATAGAAGAACCTTAAATGCATGTTATTAAGCAAAAGAATGAAACTGCAAAGGCTTGCATACTCTATCCAACTGTGTGACATTCTGGAAAAGAGAAATCTGTGGAGAAAGTAAAAGCATCAGTGGTTACCTGGAGTTACAGGGGAGGCAGTGATGAATTGGCAGGCACAGAGGATTTTTAGGGGAATGAAATTACTGGGCATGATACTATGATGGTGGATACTGTTCTTATACATTTGTCAAAACCTATAGAATACACAACAGTGAACCCCAATGTAACTGTAGACTTTGGGTGATAATGTGTCAGTGTAGGGCCATCAACTGTAATAAATGAATCATTCTAGTTTGGGATTTTGATAGTGGGGGAGGGTTTGTATACCTTGGGGGCAGAGAGGATATGAGAAATCTGGGTACTTCTGTTCAATATTGCTGTGAAACAAACTGCTCTAAAAAATAAAGTCTATTAAAATTATTACCTCATTTTGGCTTCCACCCTATGCATAGAGAATAGCTCCTTCTCCCTAACAATAACCTTCTCAGTTTTCTGCTCATTTAGTAAAACAAACCAGCGAACCGCTGCTCTCTGTGTCTTTAACCTGACTACTACTAACCCATCTCTACTGGTTTATCCCACTCCCGGTTCCTTAATCAAGCATCTTAGCAATGTGAGTCTCTGTATACTTTTTAGTTTCACATCCTCCTTTCTCTTTGAATCCTCAGTCATCAACAGTGTGGTTTTCATCCTTAATTGAACTGACAATGCAGTCAACAGTGACTTCATGTTGTCAAATTTAATGGGCATTATTTCGGTCCTTACCTTATTGGACCTCTTGCCACCATTGGCACTTGGTACTAATCTTAGCACTCTTTTGATCTTGGCTTTTGGGGTAACTTCTCTCCCCCTTCTCCCCAACTCTTCCGTTACAATGTCAAAAAGCATGGCGACCCCCCGCCAAGCTCTGTCTGTAATCCACCTTTCTTCACACTGCTTATTTTGCCTTAATTAGCAACAACTTGAGCATGATTCGAAAATAATTCTTACATACGAATTATTCTCAAATCTAAATCTTTGCCCCTGATTTCTCCTCTCAAGACTCCACCTCTTTCCTGATGATGAATATCCATCTGGAATTCCCACATTTACTCTGAATTCAGCGTATTTAAACTGATTTCAGGATCTGCTCCTCTGACATCAGCCTCCTCACATTCCTATATTCAGTATCTTCTAACTTCTCAGTGTCACTCTGGCTCCTAGGCTTCTTGTGAGGGTTAAGTGAGTCGATCTGTGAACATGTTTAATACAGGACCCCGCAAATATTTACATCTCAAGAAATGTGTGCTATTATTACTGTTATTCTTAGCTCAGCTAGTAGTATAACTGAACCACATACTCTGGCCAGAATTTCTATATGTGTGAGTCTGTTTCTGTTTTTTAAATAAGTTCATTTGTCTCATTTTTTAAGTTTCCACATATTAGGGATGTCATGTGATATTTGTCTTTCCCTGTCTGACTTACTTCATTTAGTATAATAATTTCTAGGTCTATCCATGTTGTTACAAACGGCATTATTTCATTATTTTCTTTGGCTGAGTAATATTCTATTTATTGTAGCTTCTTTATCCAGTCATCTGTTGATGGACATTTAGGTTGTTTCTATGTCTTGGCTATTGTAAATAGTGCTGCTATAAACATTGGGGTGCATGTATCTTTTCAAATTAGAGTTCCCTTTGGATATATGCCCAGGAGTAAGATTGCTGGATCATATGATAAGTCTATTTTTAGTTTTTAAGGAATCTCGTGACTGTTTTCCATAGTAGCTGCACCAAATTACATTCCTACCAATAGTGTAGGATCTGTTGATTCTTCACACTTAGTTCAGCATCATGTCCTTCAAGGGATCTTCATTGTTTCTCAATCCTTAGAATTATTTGGCTGTTTATTGTCTGATTTAGCATAGTGTCCTGTGCTTTCCTGCATCACCCACAGCCTCCCACCTTGGACTTTGAGTTTCAAGGACTATATCTCATTCATCTTTGTTTTCCTTTCACTCAGCAGAGCACCTGGCATATATTGTGCATTCCATAAATATTGGTTGGGTTAAATTGAACTCCTGATTCAGTTTAAACATTGATATTAATTTCAAAACCTTATGCTGTATCTCCTCATATGTTTCAGAACCCAAATATTTTAAGTTATAGAACCATAGATAAATCTCCATTAAATTTTCTTCATATTAGATTCTATGTGTATTTTGAAAATTAGGAGGTATTTTTATTTTTTTATTTAATTTTTTTGTTTTGTTGGTATTTTTTTAAATATAAACTTTTTTATTGAGTTATAGTGATTTTACAATGTTGTCAAATTCCAGTGTACAGCACAATTTTTCAGTTATGCATGAACATACATACATTCATTGTCACATTCTCTTTCACTGTGAGCCACCACAAGATCCTGTATATATTTCCCTGTGCTATACAGTACAATCTTGTTTATCTATTCTACATTTTGAAATCCCAGTCCCTTCCCACCCCCCGTCCCCCTGGCAACCACAAGTTTGTATTCTATGTCTATGAGTCTGTTTCTGTTTTGTGTTTTTTTGTTTTTTATTTGTTTGTTTGTTTTGTTTTGTTTTTTAGATTCCACATATGAGCGATCTCATATGGTATTTTTCTTTCTCTTTCTGGCTTACTTCACTTAGAATGACATTCTCTAGGAGCATCCATGTTGCTGCAAATGGCGTTATGTTGTCAGTTTTTATGGCTGAATAGTATCCCACTGTATAAATATACCACCTCTTCTTTATCCAGTCATCTGTTGATGGACATTTAGGCTGTTTCCATGTCTTGGCTATTGTAAATAGTGCTGCTATGAACATTGGGGTGCAGGTGTCATTTTGAAGTAGGGTCCCTTCTGGATATATGCCCAGGAGTGGGATTCCTGGGTCATATGGTAAGTCAATTCCTAGTCTTTTGAGGAATCTCCATACTGGTTTCCACAGTGGCTGCACCAAACTGCATTCCCACCAGCAGTGTAGGAGGGTTCCCTTTTCTCCACAGCCTCTCCAGCATTTGTCATTTATGGACTTTTGAATGATGGCCATTCTGACTGGTGTGAGTTGATACCTCATCATAGTTTTGATTTGCATGTCTCTGATAATTAGTGGTATTGAGAATTTTTTCATGTGCCTGTTGATCATTAGTAATTCTTCCTTTGAGAATTGCTTGTTTAGGTCTTCTGCCCATTTTTGGATTGGGTTGTTTGTTTTTTTCTTATTAAATCGTGTGAACTGCTTATATATTCTGGAAATCAAGCCTTTGTTGGTTTCATTTGCAAAAATTTTCTCCCATTCCGTAGGTTGTCGTTTTGTTTTTCTTATGATTTCCTTTGCTGTGCAGAAGCTTGTAATTTTCATTAGGTCCCATTTGTTTATTCTTGCTTTTATTTCTATCGCTTGGATAGACTGTTCTAAGAGAACATTTTTGAGAGGAGGTATTTTTAGATGCTAATCTTTCTGTTACTAACTTGATGATCAAGATATCAAAGTATGTATTTAACCTGATGCAAAATTTTATATTTCTAGAACAGAGTCCTCAGAATCCATATATTAATTTAATAAATACTATTGAGTGTGGAGTCTTTATAAAGTATTTTTAATTTTTACTTAAAAAAGATATTCACAATTTTTCGCTAATTACAACTATAGGAAAGCTCAGTATGGTAATACTAGAAAGCAAAAAAATTTACAGAGAAAGAAAACAAAAATCAGCTACAATTCTACCAACAAAGATAACTACTGTTAAAATTTAGTGTATGGTCTGCCAGGGCTTTCCATAGTTTTTCTTTATAAAAATACCACAATTTAAGCACTGTTTTGAGGTCTGTTTTATTTCTCTCTTAGCAGTATAAGAAAAACATTTTTCCATGTCGGTAAAGATTTCCCTCTAATGCTATGTTAAAATTTCTGCTTAGTATTTTATTGTATGGATATAATCCTTTATTATTAAACATTAAAGTTTTTTCTAAAATTTGTGATACAAATTTTATGCACATATCTTTGCTATATCATCTGTTGAGATATTCTTTGTGTGATAGAGTACTTATATACATATGGAAGTATAAAGTTTAACCATACAGATACATTTTAGAATGTTTCTTTGTTTATGTGGATATGTCTCTTAGACCACTGACAAAAAAAGGGGTCACAGCCCATTCATATCTTCCAATTCTGTAGCTGAGATGAAAATGATACATTTTTTGCCGATTTCTGGTGCTAATTTGCAAGTGATTCATTTAAGTAGGATTGATAAGACACATGACTTTATGTCCTTCAATGTTTTACCGATAAAGTAGAACTGTTAACACTTGCCTGTAACCTTTGTGGAAGATGGGAGAGTGTATTAAAGAACAGAGAAGAATGAGGCCACATGTTGCTTTCATGGTTATTGTTTTCTAATTTTTTACATTGTTTTTCCATATTATAGATATATTTTTGGTATTGTTAATGCCCCACCCATCTTAGTGTGAATGGATGGTGACTCTTAGGTGCAATTTCATTTTTGTTTGTGCCTGTCCTCTTGATTCCTTTCTTTTTTATAAAACAGTACTTGGTGCTACACAGAAACATGTAATAAATGTATTTCTAAATTACATTTCAAAATAAGCTGTTGTTTCAAAGTGAACTTGACAATATTGGAAGTCTCTGAAGTAGGGGAAAAGATGAAATGGATGGATAAAATGAGATGTGGTCACCGCAGGGGACGTCCTTCCTCATATGTGTCCCAGAAATCTCAATGAAATCACTACATAATTTACGCATGTTCATAAATAATCCATCTCACCCTTGTTTTTTAAGGATTCAGTTTTCAAGTGCATAAACTAAGCAATCCTAGTGACCCACCTCCAGCATGAGATGGGGAAAATCTATTTCAAATTAAAAAAAAATGACTTCATGGGTTGTGGTTAATGGAATGCTCATCAGTTTCTTTATGGAGGCCAAAGGGATATTAGAAAAAGCACACCCTTTGATCATTTATGAATGCACCATGCTCTGTGCCTGTTAAAATAATTTTAGCATTCAGGAATTGGCTTATGAAAGTGGAAAAAGCTTGAGAGGATGGCCGGATTATATTTTGAAAAGTGCTTTCACCAACCTGGCTGAACTGTACTACATAATCCTCGCCCTTGCTATAATTAGACACAGGTATCACTATTACAACTCCGGTTTTATTGGTGGGATAAAAAGTAGCAGAGGAGATAAAAAGTAGTGTTTTTTTCCTTGAATAAGTCAGAGTCTGCATAAGGAGAGGGAGAACTAGTGTCTAATGCAGAATTCTAGCATCCCTCTAATCAGGTCTGCATTCCAAGCCTTGGAAGTATCTTCAAGTATCAAAGAGCACAGATTTCCCATCCTTGATGGATGAGGGTCTTGCCTTAGCCAGAGCAGGAGCCTCATGTGTGCCTGAAAACTGGGGATTAGCCCGGTGGTGCCCAGACACGCTCGTCCCTATCTTCCCCGAAAAATATTCCATGGACAGAGAGATCATCCATCATCAGTGAAAACACACTTCACTGCAGTCTTTTCACACACAGAATTGGTCTCCCAAATGTGCACATCTGGAAAGCTCATCTAGGCCTGTTTAATGACCAGTGTTTAAGCATAATCTGTGTGTAAGCGAATTCAACTGAGGATTTTGCCTTTCAGCTTTTGCTCTCTGAAGCCTTGGCACTACTGAGCTTCCTTCTGTGAAGTTTTATCGTCTGCACAAGAAAATTAGTAGGAACTGGACAAGAGACTCTAAAGTGATGGGTTTTTTAAAAAATTTTTGTTTCCTTTTTTTTTTTCAAGTGGAGGTACTGGGTATTGAATGCAGGACCCTGTGCATGCTAGGCATGCACTCTACCACTGTGAGCAATACTGCCCCCTCAACCAGTGATTTTACAAAGAATATGGCCATGCTTCTTGCAATAACATTGTAGAGACAGGCTAACACCACTAGATAGCTCTGTAGCTTTCAAGGCTGTGAGTCAGCTCTTGTGCTCTTTTGCACTAGAATGTCTTCTGATTTTAGAAGTGCCTGTCCATGAGGAATGGTAGGTATTGCAGGAAGGCCCAGAATTTGTATTCTCTGTGTATTACAGGCAAAGAATCTTCCAGCTGTCTTGGGTAGGTTATCTCAATTAATGCGTACAGAGTTTTGAGAGGGTCATTATTGCCCTGATTTGTAGAGGACTAACCTGATAATTAAGGGGTGAAATGACACGACTAGAAAGTGGTGTGGCAGATACTGAAGACTATCTCTATAACATCATGAGTTTCTCTTTCTCTTTCAGAAACATTGACTGTGGAGCTCAAGACTCCACCAATGGGTGTTTGGTGACTTTTTTTTTATCTACTAGTTTGTTCTCTATGTCAGTGAGTCTGTTTCCTTTTTGTTATATTCACTAATTTGTTTCATTTTTTAGATTCCGCATATAAGTGATATCATACAGTATTTGCCTTTCTCTGTCTGACTTATTTCACTTAGCATAATGGCCTCCAAGTCCATCCATGTTATTGCAAATGGAAAAATTTTTCATTCTTTTAATGGCTGAGTAGTATTCCATTGTATATATATATAGACAACATCCTTTTTATCCATTTATTTGTTGATGGACACTAAAGTTGCTTCCATGTCTTGGCCATTATAAATAGTTCTGCCATGAACATCGAGTTGCAAGTATCCTTTCAAATTAAGTGTTCTCTCTTTTTGCTTTCAGATATATACGCAGGAGCAGAATTGCTGGGTCATACAGTTGTATTTTTTGTTTTCTGAGAACCTTCCACACTGTTTTCCACAGTGGTTGCACTAATTTATATTCCCACCATCCACATATGAGGGTTCCCTTTTCTCCACATCCTCACCAACATTTCTTATATTATGTTCTTTTCGATGATAGCCATTCTGACAGGTGTGAGGTGATATGTCTGTTGACTTTTTCTTCTATCAAACTGCTAGTGAAAATGATTGGAAAGCCATCTCTGTCAATGGAGAGGACTGGTACATGTGGAAGGGTCACATGGAAATTCCTGGAGCAGCTGCTGGCTTGTGTTAGATAATGTCATTGAATCACACATTGCTGTGCCTCCCAGATGCTTCCATGTGGATGGTCATTGTGGCCACTGTTTGCAGCAGTGCTGTGGGTGGTTTCATTGCAAGCCCCTTTCCAACCAGAGCTGCTTACAGTCTCATCTGTAGTTTTGCAGAGGTCCTGGGCTTTTATTGAAAGCTCAGAGTCCCTGAATAATGACAGGTAAAAATAGAAAGAAAGAAATACTGGTTCTAAAGGGAGTCCTGCTACTTCTTGTTGTCTCTGCACTTTTTAGAAAATTGAGAGTGTTTTAGTTTATCAGGATGTTACTCAGTGTATTGCTTGGCCTCTGCATTCAGGCAGATCTGAGATTAAAATGTAGCTCTGCCAGGTCTCGGCTCTGAACCGTGGCAAGTTGTTTAATCTGCCTGAACTTGTTCCCTTGTTGGTAAAATGGAGATGTTCGTGATTCCTTACCTTATAGGAAGATTTTGAAAGTCAAATAAAAAAGTGATGCTAATGTACTTAATTCAGTGCCTGGCGAAGTTGCTGTTGATTATTGCTTTATTTTGAAATACTATGTCAAGTGATTTCAGAAAATGTTTACCAAAGTGTTAAGCAGAAAGAGCAGAAGGTGATGTCCACTGTCGTTGAAACTATATAAAGATACGAATACCATGCAGACCTTGCCTTCAGAGTCTGACAGGTCTGAGTTCTAAACTTGGTCCAACTTATCTCTGTATGATCTTGGGGATTTTTTTTCTTAACCATTCTAAGCCTGGGTTTTTCCATTTGTAAAATGGAATTAATTCTGGTTCTAGAATCCTCAGAGTGCTCTAAAGGATTAAATTAGAGGCGAGGGGTATAGATCAATAGTAGAGCATGTGCTTAGCATGCACGAGGTCCTGGGTTCAATCCCCAGTACCTCCACTAAAATAAATAATTAGATAAATGCATACATACATACATACATAACCCAATTACCTTCCACCCCAAAAAGCCAAAAAGCAGCAAGAACAAAATAAAAAAAAAGAATTAAATTAGATAGGTCCCATAAAGATCTTAGCCCAGTACCTGACACATAGTGAGACATCAAATATTGCAAGGCAGTAAACATAGATGTAGCAGTGTGATGAAATTATCAACATTTTAATTTAAACAGAATTTATCTAATACTATTTACATATGTTATTTCAGTATAAAAGTGGAAACCCCTCCCCAGAATCAGTGCAACCCAAGTCTGCCCTTAGAATTAGGATTCAGTATAATATTTATGATTTCATTATTTACATCCTTGGCTTTTGTGATCATTTGTAGTGGATATGGCCTGAAAATATCCGAGGAAGTCTATCTTGTGACAACCCCAGACTGAAGTTGACAAATCAAAGGGACAAAAAGAGGAAATGAGTTATGGTTTGTACATATGGAAACATGATTGGTGCTTGGAAATATGCTTTTCCAGATGAGGAAGTTGAATGATAAAGAGAACCTGATTCCCTTCCCTGTGGGAAGAGGGATGACAGGGCCATCCTTGCGGGTGGAAAAGTGAAGGAAGCAGGGTGACGATCCCAGTAATGTCGTCACTGTCAGCCAGGCCCAGTGAGGTCTCACGAGATGCACATGCTGCTCTAAGCCTCCTAGCCTGTCACGCGGCATCCATGTGTCAGAGCCCGGAGGGACCTGAGCCAACACCTTGTCAAACCTTCTCATTTACAGAGTGGGGAAGTGAATTACCCCTTTATGCAGCTGATAAGTGGAGTAACCACTGCTTAAACTTCCTCTCACAACTTTCTCTCACAGCTCCTAGTCTAGCTCTCTTTCTACCCTGTAGGGGCCTCCCTGCTCCAGGCAGTTTTGAAGAAATTCCTTTGGGAGAGAGGCACAATCAATAAAGAAATCAAGAGCGCATGGGGACCTAGGACAATTCCTTCACTTCTCTGAACTTCAGTTGCCTCAACTGCACTGAGCTGAAAGGATTCAATTAGAAAAGTCTCCATAATAAACCATAATGGAAAAGAACGTCAAAAAGAGTATGTGTGTGTGTATATATATATATATATATATATATATATATATATATATATCACATTGAATCACATTACTGTATACCAGAGACTAACACAATATTGTAAATCAACTCTATTTCAATTTAAAAAAAGTTTTATAACATCAGATATATAACAATACGAATTAACACATGTTGGGCGCTTACTGTAGGCCGGGAATTACTCTAACTGCTGTCTTACATAAATGTCTCACTTAACCTTCACAACTGCCCTGCAATATAGATACTGTCACTATTCCCATAGTATAGGTATTTGAACCAAAGCTTAAAGAGGTAAAATAAATTCCCCAGTGTCATACATAGTTAGAAGGTAGTGGAGTGAAATTTTATAGGAATTCTGACTCCAAAATTGGTATTCCCAGTTACTATGAAATCCTGTCTCCATAGTTGGTTCTCCATCCACAGAAGCTACACTGTCATGATCAACTTCACACAAAGGTATTTGACCACCTGAATGATAATGGTGTTGCTTTGTGGTAGGGGCTTTGTCTGTATCTCAGATACAATCAAGACAGGATGGTGATGTTTTTAATTGCTAGCCAGAGAAGTCTCTCTGCTTGTTTGGGTTGTTAATGTAGTTCTTGATGACTATGTAATGGCAAGAATGGCTTTGGATGAATGAGGAGAAGGCTCCAAAATTAAGGAGCATACTGGCAAGGGATGTTTCCCCCTTCAGAAGAGGAGAAAAAAGAAAAGACACTTAAGTTTATTAGGTGCCAGCTATAGGCCAAGTACTTTGTCGTTTGATCTGCATAGTTCTCTCAATGAAATCTTACTATAACCCGTGAAGGTACACACAATTGTTCTGTTTCCCTGGTCAGTTCACTTAAACCCAGGGAAGTGAAGTAACATGCCCGAGGTCACATGACAGGCTAAATGTTAGAGGTAGGATTTAAAGTTAAGTTTATTGGTCACCAAGGTCCATGCTCTTCCCCTATCACACTACCTTCCTGACATGTTTATCTTTATATTTTTACCCTGTAGAGACTGGCACACACTCCCCAATGCCCACACACCTCTCCCTGCACATACACACCCTGCTGCCAGCTCCCCCTCTCTGCACCGCCACTCTTTTACATTGAGTGAGTCTTATGATGAGTCCTGTACTTCTTCACCATGGTAATTAGATTGATTCACAGAAACTGATGAAGCTGGAGAGACAGTGTGTGCTGGTGGAGGTTCCAAATCACTGCACTAATGCACTACATCATCGATTCATCCACGCTGATCTGTCGACTAGATGTGCGTTGAGAGAAAGCAGTGACTCCTTGTAATGAAACCCAGAGGAGCTTGCAGAGCGAACTCCACTGGGCATTTAAATTCTGAGGCAGACATCAAGGCTGTGCTTTGAACAGGTGCTACAGCTGAGCCCCAGGGAAATTACAGGAAGACACTGAATTCACCCAGAAGACTGTGGATATCCCCAGGAGGTGAATAAGGGTGTCTCCGTCAGAGACCAGGGCTCACTCTCGGTTCCACCCTCTGGTCTCAGATCATCAGACTGACAAAGAAAGACGTGGCTTGTAATTTGCATTGAGGTAGATGGAGTTTTGTATGTTGCTACCTTTCATGTATTCATTTAATCATTTATTCATTTCTTTAACAAGCTTTGAGATTCTGTTTTGTAAAGACACTGTGTTAGGTGCTGAGCATATACCCAGGCTTGTATCTGGGGCTATCAGTTGAGATGCAGTGTTTCACCACCTTTTATCTGTTGTGACTCATATGGTGGACAATCTTCGGCATACAGGGATTTTATATTGGTCCACTTCTTTGCACCATTAGAGTTACTCTAGTGTGTTACAACATCCTGGGCAGAAAGGGATAACAAATCAATACACACATGTTTTAAGCCAATTTCTTTCATACACCTCCTATTGCAGGATCCTCTACTAAGTAACTGAGTCACTCAGAATCACTTGGCTGTCTTTTCTGCTGCAGACGATTTTATCACCTTTCCGTGTCTAGCCCCTGAAGCAGGAGTCAGTGCTCCCCTTTCCAGAAGCTTAGATACTGTTCAGACACAGTTGGATATTCACATCCTTACTAAGCCACGTGGTGCGACCTGTCTGAGTACGCATCTTAGATCTGCCGTGTATTAGCCAGCAATGAAGGACATCCCTTAGCCACAGAGATTCGATAACATCCTCAATAAAAGCAGGTGGCAACTGCCTCTGAGGTCAGTGGGAAGGATTAAATGAGATAAACGATGAGTTTATTTTCTATGTCTCTGAGTCTATTTCTGTTTTATGAATAAGTTTATGTTTATCAAGGGGGAAAGGGAAGGTGGAGGGATAAATTGGGCTTTTGAGATTTGCAGTCATTAACTACTATATATAAAATAGGTAAACAACAAGATCCTACTGTACAGCACAGGGAGCTAATATTCTTTATCTTGTAATAACTTATGATGGAAAAGAGTACGAAAAGTAATATACATATGTATAACTGAAACATTATGCTGTACACCAGAAATCAACACCTTATAAACTGACTATACTTCAATAAAAAAGAGGGGGGAAAAAACGAAATAAAATGTTAAAAAATGAGATAAACGAAATAAATGTTAGCTCCCCAAACCTCAGGCAATGTGTCGGTTTCACATCATTTCTTTTGCTACACAGGAAAGCACATTTGGAAATATTTGACTCGAGGTATAAATATCCTCGTGAACTGTAGAGAATGAATGGTTATGCCTATCCCAGTGTGTTGTACACATCTAACTCTGTCCACCAGACTGGGAATCCTTGAGGGCTGGAGTCACAGGAGATTTGTTCTTGTATCTCTAGCTCAGTTCTGGCCTGCCATGTTGTAGGCAGTTAATAAATGCTGGTTAAATTAAAGGATGTCTCAGTCTTGGAACCCTACTGCTATGTGCCACGCACCTCAATGACTTTATCTTTATGATGACATTTTAAGCTCTTCACCATCAAGTTAGATCTTATCTCCTGAGTCCCTTTCATTTCCAGAGCTGTTATCTTATTAAAAAATAATAATTTAGAGAGACTTGGTATTAAGAATGCCATTTCAAACTGTTTGACGGTCTTGGGTTATAGCCATTTGATTATACAGCTAAAAGTTATATTATGAAATCCTGCAGCTTTCTGGGAAAACCCATAAGGCTCATACTTGATTATAAAATCAAGTTTGCCACAATTGAAACAG
Source organism: Vicugna pacos (assembly GCF_048564905.1). Lineage (NCBI taxonomy): Eukaryota > Metazoa > Chordata > Mammalia > Artiodactyla > Camelidae > Vicugna > Vicugna pacos. Next base: position 13,005,680 of record NC_132996.1, read on the forward strand.
AGCTTGTGTCAGCAGAGTTTCTTTAATGAGCAGATGATTTTAACTGAAATGTCTGCATTATTTTGTTTACTCGATGTCTGCATGTGCCACTCTTTCTTCCTGTTTCATTCAATTACATTAAACCCTTATTGTAAAGCATCTTATTCAAACCTAGAATTTTTTAAGTTTAGTGAATGCTAAGTGCTGGGAAATAAGCGTTGTTTTATTATTCCTATTTTAGGGATAAAAAAACTGAGGCTGAGATTAAAATGAGTATAGGTTAAGGAAAACCCAAGGGTCAATACAACACTGTTTAGGATTAACTAGGGGAAAGGTCTGTGTAATTTAGTGAAAAGTCTGAATATATATTATGAAAATACAAGATTATTATTTCCAGTGACATTAAATTATACAGAGAAAATGCCTCCTTGATATGTTCTACATAGCAAATTATTTGATAATAAGAAAGAGGGGTTTAAAATTAATTTGATTTTATGCAACACCGACTGTATAAGTGACAGCAGTCACTAAAATTATAAGCTAAGCTACTGAGTTTTCCCCCACCTCATAGAAGTTAAAAATAAGGGCAAACAGTTGATTCATAATGATAACAGACATTAAAATAATAAGAAGAAATAATTATGGTGGTCTTGGTGAAACACTAAGGATTACATGACTTCAGTCTTGGTCTAGCCTTGCTTTCTCAGTGTGAGGTCTCTGGGAGAGGTCTATGCACAAAGAAGTCTAGCAGGGCACACAGCCCTCTATTATTCAGGACTTTGGTCCAGTAAGTTAGGCTGGACCATAAGGAAGGCTGATTTTTCCTTGGCTATTTAGGATTAAATTGCTCGGAAAGAAAACAATAAGACCTATTCTTGCTACTTCCCCAAACCCAAGCTAGAATTTTCTATCTTTCTTATTACTGGGAAAAGAGGCCGTCTGAATCAAATTAGGCAGAGGTGGCAAGGGGTGCTAGAGACAGGTGAGAGAGTTGGCTTCTCTAGTATGTAGAGCTGAACTGGTCCAGACCCATCCCCTCACCCCTGCCTTGCATTCAGGAGCACTGAGGAGGGGTGGTGGGAAGAGTGATGGAGAGATAGGGAGAGAGAAAGATGGATGGAGAGAGAGAGAAGAAGGAGCAATGGAGGAAGAGAAAGAGGGATGAATAAGAACAAAAGCTAATTAACCCTGGGCATTCCTCCCGTTCAGATACCACGGAAATAATAAAAAAAGAGAATGAGGTCAAACTAAGAACAAGGATCATTTAACTCCACTAAGTGACTGCACTCAATGGCTCAGTGCAAAAAAAAGTTGTAAAACCTGCCCTAACTCCTGTTCTCCTTCCTCTTGTGAGGCAGTAAGAGAAAGGCATGTAGAATCCCCACTGAAGGTCGCTACTAAAATCACTTTCACTTATTTTCTCACCAGATATGTGGTGGGGTCTTATTATTAGATCCATTTTATACATAATTAAACTGAGTTTCAAAGCATTTAGGAAATGTGCCCAATTCACAGAGTTAGTAAATGACGGGGATTCTAACACAAGTCTGTCTGACTCCAAAACTTCCAAAACCTGATCTGGCAACAAGTCTAGTGCCACCAATGATTCATTGTGTGAACTCTCACAAATCAGATAGGTAAATAGTTGCTGAATAAATAAGTTCCCAGATGAAGCTATCTGGTTTCCTAGCCTGAGAAATAAGTAAACCCTTTTTCTTATGGTTGTTGTAAAATTAAATGAGATAGCTGAATGATAAGCTATAGGTGAAAATATAATAAGACTCCTAAAAGGATGAAATAAATTCCTACTGGATTAAAAAGAGGAGCTAGAAATTGTATTTTCTTAATCTATAACCTTTGATTAGCTGTCAGAAGGAGCAAATCTTTTACTGTCTACTGTTAGTCTAATGAGGAGTAAGGCTGGACAGTCTCCTTGGTTGACTGAGACCACTCTGACATTCATATGTGAATGTACAAATGGATGATTTTGAAGTGCTTACAAGCACTTAGTTCCCTAAAGAAATAAAAAAAAAATTCTTCCTCCTTATCTTATGCATATGATGATTCTACCCACCTGATTCTTTTCTTCACTAAATACAAAGATACCGATTCAAAGATGAATAATCCCACTTTCAAAACAAAGAATTAGTGAATTTTTGCTTCCTCTGTAAATACAAATTGACTCAGATACTTGCTGAAGCACCAGGGACTGTCTGAGTTGCTCTGAAGCTCAGGTTGATCTGAACCAAACCTTCTGGTGTATGAAACCCACGAGAGGTACTCAGCAAAGATCAAGGGTCAGTGTCCCCTTACTTTGAACTTTTTGGGTAAGACTTGGAGCCTGGCTGAAATTGCTAGTTTCTCTAGCTTTTAAATTATGACTGAATTTGGAGAGACTTCGCAGAACTGGAAAATATTCGCAGAACTGGAAAAGCTTCATCAAGGCTTACCTAGATAATTCAACCCAGGAGTGTCAACATATATTCTATACGTTAAACTCAACACCACTCCCACCTTTTATAGGTCAATTTCCATTTTTTCCTCCACCCACCACATAATATCTCAACGAAGTACCCCATAGTTTCCATACCTCACTCTTTCTAAGCAAACTAAGAATATATGATAGTTCTGAGAAGAATTTGATTTTAATCAAAATGTTTTGTTTTGCTCTTACCATACTTTTATCTCTTGAAAGGACCTATTTTATCTTCACTTTTTTCTTATCTTCTTCTCCAAGAGACACCTCCATTTTCACAGCTGAACTCTGAGAAAACACAGAAAAAGTAACACATTTTATTTGGATCCAACTGATAACAGCACCAACAGAATTCATCCCAAGGTGCTAATCTGCTCTCCTCTCCTTTTTTTAATCAGCATCATTATTCATCTATGTCACCCAAGGTGGGAGAACCACCTTTGAGAGCACATTTGGTCTGCAGACTTGATAAGAGAACTTTATAATGTGCAATCCTGATTCCCATATTTTATTCATGATTTTGACACTCCTAGTCATTATTTCCAGTAACGTTCCATTCAAAGGCACAGGTTAATGTGTATGATAAGTTTCCCTGCTCATGGCTCTAACAATTGACTGGAATGGCTGGAGGCGGTATCTGGCAAACAGTATTAGTTTCTTCTCGGTTGGAGATACAGTGGTCTATACAGAGTAATTGAAAAGGACTTGGGGAAGGTGCTCAACCAAATTACAGTTCTAAAATGTGAATTTTAAGAATTGGAATTAAGCTCATTTTGAACACTGTAGTTCATAACCTTACTTTTGTAGCATTTTAGGTAGTTGGACATCAATTCATTTTATTGCGATAACTGGAACATGTAATGTTTTACATGTAAAAGATTGAAATAAATGCTGGACTGGACAACCTATATTAGACATAATTATGTTAATAATTATCTAATGTGACCTTAATTCATTTAATTAATTTCTTTGAGTCTAGTTTTCAGGTGATAGTTTGAATTCTTTATAACAGATGATCAACAAGTACTGTTAAGTGAATGTGTTAGAATTTAAAATCCCCTGTGCAGCCAAAATTTTATTTGGCACACAGTCAAATACAGTTGTTGTCTTTATTCCTGCTCTCATTTTTTTGGTTCAGATCACTATCGCTGCTCTCCAAGATTATGTCAGCTGTTGCCTGACTGTTCTCCTGCTTCTGAACTTGCCGCTCTGTTAGTGTCTTTTCCACAATACAACCTGAGTGTTCTTTCTGAAACATACATTTGATTGTCACTTTCAAACTTAACGTTTCTGCCATAGACTGAAAGTTTTTCCCAGCCCCATCCTGCCCTGCATTCATATGTTGAAATCCTAACTCCAATGTGATGGTGTTTGGAACTGGAGCCTCTGGGAGGTGATGAGGGCATGAGGGTGGAGACATCATGAATGGGATTAATGCCTTTATAAAAGGGACCTTCAGAGAGCTCCTTCACTCCTTCTGCCATGTGAGGTTACAGCAAGAAGATGGTCTTTTTTGAAACAGGAAATGGGCCTTCACCTAGCATCAAATCTGTTTCCAGCCTTTAGAACTGTGGGAAGGAAATGTGGTTTAAGCCATCAATCTATGTCTATATTATTTTTGTTATAGTAGCCTGAACTGTCCTGTGCTGCCTTTACTATAAATTGAAGTTTCTCTGCCATCCCTTAGAGCTGGCTCCAGTTTACTTCTTCAGCATCATGTTCTCACTGCTCCCTTCCTCTTTGAATGTGTTGAGTTCTAAGACTTTTTAGATGTTTCTTCATCGCTGGGTCTTTGCATATGACATTTTTTTTTATCCTTACAACACCAATCTCTTTTCTTCAACAAGCTGGCTCTTCCTACTCATCCTTCAGATCATACCTTGCAAGTTGCTTTCTCTAAGAGGCCCTTGCTGACATTCCTGAATTTAGTGTTTCTAATGATGCTCTGTTCCTCACCCATCTTGGCAGGTTTAACATTGTAGTATAATAGCCAATTTCTTTGTTCATAACTGTCCCTAGACTCTAACTTGTACGGAGGGACAGAGACTACGTCTGTCTTGACCACTGTTGAATAATCTGTCCCTAGCAAAATGTCTGTCATATTGTATATATTTGTTAAATGTATTAGTGGACACAATAAATGAAGGATGTTGCTAGGTTCTTTCATTCTTTTTCTATAGAACATGGAGGCAAACGTGCTACTAGAAATTGTTTTCAATGTTCTACCCCTGTCCAATGTAAAATGTGTTTTATACACACAGAGAAAGCAGGAAGCAAGAAAGAGAGGAAAGATAAATATGTACATATTAAGAGATGGTAACAAAGGAATGATTTCTTTCTTACTAATTACCATGTGAGCATACTAAGCTAAAAATGGTATGTCTTTGATTATACTCACATACCTTAAATTGTATTAATACGTTGTCTGCAGTGCCAACTGAATAGTATTATGCTCTTCTGGGAAAAAATAGTCGCTTTCTAATAATGAACTAACTGTGAGACATTAGCATCTGTGGAGAAAGATTTTTGGAAAAAAATAAAGCAGAAATTAAACCAAAACTTAATTTTGTTCTGTTTAGTTTGTTCAGAGAAGAAACTCAAAAACAATTTCAGATAGCAGATGCAGATTACTTAATAGGTTTGTTATGTGGCACAGAAATCCATGTGAGAATGGGTGTGCAGTGATGCTTAAGTGATATTTCAGTATAGCGAACTGTGTGTTTTTACCCATAGATATTTCAGGAATAGTTGGTTCTCTGGATTAATATTTGGAAATTGGAGCCAAAGAGATTGGCTTATTAACTGAATGTGGGTGTCAGAGAAAGAAATCCGTCAAAGATGCCTGTAAGTTCTGGCCTGAGCAAATGGACAGATGGCATTACTTACCATGGAGAGAAAGAAGGGAAGATAAAATAGATTTTGGGGAGAAGATCAGAAATTCAGCTGCAGTCATGTTAAGATACATGCAGGTGGAGATGTTGAGTAGGCAGGGAATAGATGAGTCTGGACTTGGGGAAAGAAATATATACCATGAGCACAGTGTTTGTACGTGTTAGAGACTCATAAGTGTGCAAATGGTACTTCAGTCTCTGAGACTAAAGTAAAATCACCCAGGGAGTGAGTGCGGATGGAGAAGGGGAGGGAAGCAAGGATGGGGCTGGGGGCGATCTGATGTTAAAGGTGGGGGAAGAAGAGGAGCCAGCAAGAGAGAATGAGAAGGAGAGACAAGCTAGAGAGAAGGAGCACCAGGAAAAGAGTGGCATCCAGGAAGCCAAGTGAAGAAGGTATATCTAGGAGGAGCAAGTGGTCATCTGTGCTTAATGTTAATACTGTTGGTAGATCCATACGATGAAGACTGAGAAATGACCATTAGGTTAGCAATGTGTTGGTCACTGGTGACTTTGAGAAGAATAGAGGAGGATAGAGCAAGATTCTGAGTGGAGTGGGTTAAAGAGCTATTGGGAGAAAAGGAATTGTAGATTGAGAATGTGGACCTCTTTCTGTAGTCCAAATATCATATATTTAAAAGAATTTTGACCCAATTCTGAATGAGTCTTTTCTGAGTTTTTACATATTCAGCATTCTATGGAACTAGAGTCACTCTCTTTTCTTCTTTTTTCTTTTTTTGAAGGGACGGGTACTGAGGATTGAACCCAGGATCCTGTGCTAAGCATGCACTTTACCATGGAGCTATACCTACCCCCAGTCATTTTTTTTCAATGAAAAAAATTCCCTTGTAACAAAAATACAATGTATGTGAGTAGCAGTGAGAAAGCATATGGGTTTTAATGATTGCTAAGAATACTACAACCCACCTACAGGTTTGCTGGTTACAAGGATTTTATTTTAAATGACATTTGCTGTTAACATACAGGCAGAAAAAAATATCAAGAGTCTTCATGAAGATTGTAGGTCTCTCAGTTTCCTTAGTCTATTTCCATTGAAATCTGGTAAGTGCTTTGTTTTGTCAGTTCAGCTCCTTTAATGCCTTATGCATTAAATAAAAGTCTTGTCTTTGCTAATTGGGCTTAGAGAGGACATTATGGACTATTATAAGATTGGAAAAATGCTCTGAGTTTTCATTAGGTGTTGCAGCAGTTCTGAAATAGCACACTTTCTTATTAGCCAGTCCTTTGTGCCATGATCACAAAGTTTAAAGATTCTATTTGACCCAGGACTGGGGCTTCATCCTTAGATTATTATTGTAGGTATCAATCCCTATCTCTTACAGCTATAATTATCTGCCCATAGCGAATGGTCTCAAATTAGTCTGCAGTCCTTATTTCTACTGTATAGAGTTCTTAGAAGTAAATTAAGCCCATGAGTACCTCTGTGAGTATTGACTGTCGTCTCTCCCCCTTGTGTGTCTAGTCTGTTTAGTGGACTATCCTGTTACTCACTCCCATTCCACACTAGAAAGGGAGCTTGGTCTACTCATCCTCAAGAAAAGGATCTCGGCAAGGACCTAGAAATAAGTCCTTTTCCTTCCCCCAGTTACTCCTACTCTAATGAAAGAACAGAGCAGTTAAAGATACTTCTGTTGAGAACCATATTACAGTCTCTGATTCATCTTTGTATCTAGGTCTTTTTTGACATCAAATTCATCATCAAAAGAGGATAGGATTCATATGTAAGTCAGAGCACAATATGCTAAGAGCAGGGATAGAGGTTGTATGTGAACATGCTATGGGGTGTAGAGGAGGTAACAATCTGCTGTTAGACATTTGAACTAGATCTTAAAGCAAGACTAAGAGTTGGCCAGGTGGACAAGAGATGTGGTGGCACATGTGGAAACAGGACCAGCCGCCACCATGAACAAAAGGCTTGGAGGTGGAAAGGTGCATATGCACTTGAGTAATGTAATGTGTGCAGTATGGCTGGGATATTGGGTGTGTGGAATGAGTATGTACAACAGTGAGACTCATGATCTTGTTGCTGAATAAATACTGAACAGACTCATGAGGACTCACATCTGGTTGAGACTTGTTACTTCTTAAAACATTTTGTCCTTGGTTAACTGTTTCAGTCATTTGTTTAGGAAGAGACTAATCAGTTTTGAGCATCAAAAAAGATAAAATTCATAAGTCCTATGGGACAGGTAGAATGAGAGGACACCATGCCTGAGACTTGGGAAGTGATGTCCAACTGGGCATATTCTGTAAGGATGGCAGCAGCCTTCTGGGCTCTATCTTCCACCTCCCAGTGTTGCTACATGCCTCTGTGACCATGACTACGTGTTTAATTTAAGTAGGAAGAGTGGCAGATGACCTCTTTTTAACATCTTTAGCCCAGTTCCAATGGGAGAAGTTCCCCACATGATGGCTTTGCTTCCCGCAGGCTGTCTAGCGTAAGCTCTGCCTAGGTAGATTCCATCATGGCAGAACCTGCTGTTTGTCTGACCTGGCTCTGTCCCTCCAATCACATAGCATACCTCCTTTCTTTGGTCACCAGACAGCAAGTGGAATAGAGTTCCAAGGCTATGAAATTTTAGATTCAACTTCCTGCTTATTTCCTAGGGCAGAACTGTAGAAACTTATGCCTTATCTTCCCAAGTCACCTTCTGTCTCTTATTCCAATGTCTCATCTTTTTTTAACTAAAACTTATATTCTGAGCTGTCATTAAATTGTATTCTAGAAGGATCTGACAAAAACTAGTAATAAATAAGAGAAGATTCTCCTTTGCCTTTATTTCCTGAGAATATCTTATTTAAAAAATATTTCTTAGCATTCTGGAAAATGAGTCAGTCAACGTGACTAACTTGGAATGTAGCTTTTATCTCCGGTTTAAAATTCATAATATAATTAGGTCATGGTTTCCTATGTTGATATTTACTCCACGGTAATTCTGATAGCTGATAGTTTAATTGAATTTTCATGTGTCTGAAACAGATGCTATACGCTCACTCCCCCATCAAAGTGGAAATGTTAGTCATGCAAATTTAGAGGCGAGCACTTCCTCATTGTTCATTCCTATATTTCAGGGCTATAGCTGATTTAACAATTGACTCATTTAACCACAAACATTCCATTAATCACAGGGGCTGTGTGTTTAATTATAAGTGGCCACCAAAAGAGATGTTTCAAAAAAAGATTCAAGTCGAAAGTGTGATACAAACTGCTTTTTAAAATTATTTTCCATAAGCAAAAGCTAGGGAATAAAAGTACTATGCTTTTCATCATCCTATGCTCTTTTCAAAAAATTTCCTTGTGCCAGAAATTATTGTCCTCTTTCTCTTGATTGTTGTCAGAGCACACTGTGTCGTTTTTGGTTTAAGGACTGAAATTTGCGGGGAAACAGATGCACGCATCACGAGGACCTAAAATAACATTACCATGAGTTCTGTTATAACATACAAAACACCTAGAATTTATAGTAATTACCTACAAACTTATAAATAATGGAAGAGATTTAATCACGTTGACCTTGCTCCATCATAAATAACAAGGCTACTTTAAACTCACTCTAATTGCCTCCTTATTATACAGAAACTTTTTTAATCCTTTCCAGCCATGGGAACCTGTGTAACAAGCTACCATACTCCTTGGGGTTGATGGATGTCTTTTTGAGAAATTATTCTTTGGTTATACCTTCTTCCTCACACTCTCCCCTGTTCTGTGGGCATCACCTCCCACTGTGATCTCCCTCTTACTGACAGTCGTGATTCTCCACACGACTGTCACAGGAGCTCTGGGGTCTTGGGAGTGGCTACCCATGCAGAGATTTAGTCAACATGCACCACCTTTAAACAGTGGCACAGAGAAGTGCAAAATTACAGTATTGAAGCTGCCACTGCTGTTAGGAAATTATGTGGATGACCCACCCCCCAATGTTGTTAAATAATACTTTTTAAGAAACAAACTGTATTACTGATATGAGAATGATATTTACTTTTAAAAGAACCAAAATGACCTGTGTTTGGGGAACATAATGTAATGGTAAAGGGTACAGTAAAATTTGATTGCATTATTTATGCTATAAGAAGAATAAACATACTGAGAAAGAGCAAAAATTTTTGCTTTAAATGCGGATAGAGCAAGGATATTCCCCATGTGTCTGGTAACAATTGGAAGATATGACCAGGGTATGCTAGATGGAGAAAACTTTTTTCTTATAATAGTATGTATGACATGAATACAACTACCTACACATGCACACATAATCACACACATATATGTGTGTATGTATAGAACATGCCTGGGACATTTTAAAAAAGCCTTAAAATACATTAATTTATTAACAGTTAACCCTTTTGGGGGGAGATGGAAGACAATAGAAATTTTACTATTTTTTTTCTATTTTGAATATTTCTTCCATAGGGTTATGTCACATTAGAATGATACATAAACTTTAAAAACCCTGGCAACTTGCTTGAACTGATTTGCACTGTGCATATATTTGGCTGTGACAAGATGGCCATCTGAAGCCTGACACTACGTGCTCTGATGCCCACACCTACGCTCTGGGAGAAGAGTCACTAAGGGTGAATTACCAAACTCCCCTGTGTTTGCTGCAGGTAGCACTGCATGAAGGTGAACAGTAAAGAAAGCAATGGCATGATTATCATAAAAGATTGCTCTTCTGGTGCTAATGGTTAGTATTTTTCATCCACGTGACTTGGGAATGAATAAATAAAGGGCACAGATATACTGCTTTTCACTCTCCATGACTTTGTTGTAAGCGTGCTCTTTTGACCAGTGGGATAAATCGATAAGTGCCTGGAACACAGGTTGCAGAATGAACAATGTGAGCTAGATCCCCATTAGTTTTACCTGTTCTTCTCGCCAGCTTGTAAGGTTTGCCCTGTGAAGAGTCCCTGGGCTTGCTACTAGCTACTGAACAAACAGTAATGGTTAACAGCAAAATTCATCAATAAGCAAATGGAAAACAAATCAGCTCAACGGTAAATTTGAAAAATAATCACAGCCTCGTAGAGGAAACCTGCAAGGTGACTTTACGGTAAGAGTGATAGCAAAATTGCTGCGATGTGACTTGAATTTACACTGCAAATGACTGTCGTGGGGCCGTGCCACAGAGTGCCAAATGACAGTGATCTGATGACCATGTGAAAACATATTTGTGCTTTCCAGTTACAGGCAAGAAAGCCAAGAGCTTGAAAGTAGAACCTCCCAGTGCTTTGTCATGTGCCATTTCAGAGTAGAAGGAGTGTGCTTGTCCATCTTAGACTCACAGTGTACAAACAGAGCAAACATCTTACTGGCAGGTGACTTCTTGAGCATTTGATGAGATGATAAAAAAAATAGCTGTGTTTTTGGATGCTTTGTATGTGCCAGATGTTGTGTTAACCGTTTTAATATATATGCCTTGTTTACTGACCTCACATCCCTGTGAGCTCTTCAGGACCAGTTATCTCATTGTTTCTGGACTGACTTTCTGTCAGAGACACATACTTTATTTTTATTATCTGATTGATAGGTCTGACCTTCTGGATTTTATTCTCAGTTCTTATGTCTCACATGATTTCCCTGTCCTGTACTTAAGACTCCCAAGGTGTGTATAATAATAATGAGAGGAAAGGCTTTTCAAACGTTTACTATGTGCTAGTAGGCACTATTCTTTCCTCTCTCTCTCATCTCTCTCTAATCTCTCTAGCATCAGTGCCCTTCAGCCAAAAACCACGTGAATCCCAGGAGTTGAGCAGGTCGAGTTTATTATTAGTCACCCAGAGGGAGAACCAAGGAGAACAAGAGAAGGGCTCTGTGGGGCGTCTCAATAATAGGGTGTTAGAAAGTACTTAATAAAGGATTTAGGATCTAATTGAGGGATTTTGGGCGAAGGTCTAAGAAAGCAGGAATTTCTTCTAAATTGGATGCTGTCAAAAAGCAGGGGCAATTTTATGATCAAGTAGCTCATTCAATCTTATCTATAGAGAGGGGAGATTAGAACCAGAATAAAGCTGTTCTTGGTAGAGAAGAAGCAGTTACTCATGTTAGCCAAGGTGGGTGGTGTTTAACATTTTATGGGCAGCACAGTGACCTTGTTTTTGTCTGTTCTTAGACAAAATTGTGAAATGGCTTTGCCTTGTCTTTATCATGGTCTCTGAGTAACTTGGTCTGAGGTTGGTATCCAGTGAGATGTTTTTTGTCAAAAGGAGAATAACATGTCATGGCTGTGAGCGCCCCGCCAACTTCCTCATGTTAAGGACTGCTTTTTTTTTTTTAGTTATCTAGCTAGCTGTCATCTATCTCCATCTACCAGTAATGCATCTATCTATGCTCATTTAATAGTCACAACTCTCTAGGATAGGTATTACAGCTATCTCCATTTTGCAGATGGTGCAACTACTCAGTTTCTCAACAGAGAGAAGGAACATGCAAAAGTCTTCTTGCTAATTACATAAAGACCTAAGATTTCAGACACAGGCAGTCTGATACCGTAGTCCATGCTATTTGTTGCTATAGTGTACTGACTGACAATGAACCCATCTATTAAGTGATTCATCTTTGCATCCCAGATAGCATGGACCTTTCTGTAATGATCTTCCACACTGCTGCTTCAGGGCAGGAAGGATGGAAAATTGATCTGAATGGGAGGAAATCACGCTCCTGACACGCTCCTGATATGGTAGCCTGTTGGGCAGAGATTTGTGTGTGTGTGTGTGTATTTGTGTGAAGAGGTTTGAGAGAATCTAAAGTTCATCTTGAGGATAACTACCTAATTCAGCCATGCTTAGCCCTGAATGGGCTGAGCAACTTAGGGATTGTAAGCAACAGAGATCTTGAAAGGAACAGCCTGTGCCCCCTCACCTACTAGGAGAAGAGGAGTGTCTGAGGATAGGAAGACAGATAGACTCAATCTGGCCAGGAGGAAGAATGAGAAACAAGTAAAGACAGCATGAAAAAAGTGGAGCAGGGAAGAGAAGGGTAGGATAATGTGGAATGAGAAAGAGGGAAGCAGGTTCTGGTACCTGTCTTACTTCCTTTGAGTTTTGAGAGTGGGGAGTCCCCAGAGTGCAGAAGCAGGGGAAGAGACGGCCAGAGCATCCCTTGTGTTCTGTTCCTGCTTTGGCCTATGGAGGTGCGTGCCCAATAAAGGCTGATCGCTCTGCTCCTAAATAAGGTTCCTCCCCCTGGAAATGTGGGCCCACGCACATCCTTGCGGCAGAGAGAGAAGATACTGTGGGTAAAGGAATAAAGAGAAAGCCGAAGTCTTGCTGGAGGCTAATGGCAGGAGAGACAAAAATAACCAGTTCATGGTGTCTCCCCTCAGCTTTAATCTAAAAATCCAAACAGAGAAAAAAACTCTTAACTTTGGAACTTTTGGTCTATCAAGTTGGACAAAATGGAAAGTCAGAACAGGAAGAAACAACCAGAACCTTAATTAAACAGAAATAAGTGATCTGCAGCACATGTTAATAATAATTTGGGGCTTACTTTATTTTATTTTCCTTTTCTCTTTCCTTCATTCATCACATGTTTATTCAGAGTCTGCTGTGTTTCAGGCACTGTGCCAGGTCTGGGGACACAGTGATTAATGAGACAGTCAGAATCTCTGCTGGTCACAAAGCAGGCCCCAGACACTAGGTCATACCACTGATTCTAAGACAAGAGGCCTCAGAATCTTAAATGTATTCTGAGAGCATCCATGAAATTGGAGTTTTAATCTGGTACGTTTCCACCCATCAGGCTGCTGCCTGGGAGCCAGCTTACCCAGTTGGAAGAAACGTCATCTGAATTTTGCGTTGATGGATTTCCACACTGGGTTGTCTATACCTCTTGCTTCTTCGGGAAGCTGACAGAAGCCCGGTTCTCCTTGGCTCACCCAGAATTCCTGCACGATTAGGTCCACTGAATTTGCATCTCATCTTTCTCTGCCTTTGCTTTCTGCCTCCCTTTTTATAATTTAGGAGCCGAGATCTCGGGTGGGTCAATGCTTCATCAGGTGCCTAGCAGAGTGCAGTTGCTCCATAAATGAAAATAGGGTATTGTCCAGGTAAAGTGACCTCTGAGCTGAGATGAATAGCCCTTCCTAAGTGCTGCCCATCAGTGTTCAAACTCTTCTTTCTTATGAATTCTCCCCGAGGGAGGATGGGTTAGCTGACAGGTCTCAACCTTTCCCACCTAACCTGAGTCTTCTAAATGGCCACAGAAAATAATTCCTCCAAGCCTCCAGAAATAGTAAGTCCAGTCACAAAAGAGTATTCAGGGATTTTGTTTCTCCATCTAAAAGTAGGGGGAAAGAAATCTCTCTGATACCATCACTCTTTTAGCTTTAATTTCTCATTAGGGGGATATTTCAAAAAGTCTGAAGAAAGCTTTCAACAGCCGGACATCTCGTGAATACAAGCTATTGTGCGTCTGAAGTGTCTGTTCGTGTCAGAAAACCAGGGGTTTGGGTGTGTTTGTCCTGTTGATTCAGTTTAGAGATCTTTCCATTGTCTCTAAGAAACCTTTCTTCCCAGACCTTTTACCTCCCTCTTCTCGGTGGACGTACAGAGCAGTTAGGCTTAAGGTATAGCTCATTTTCTGACAAAAAGAAGTCATCTGGTATAGTTTTAATTTTTCGTCCTTTCTAAGTTGACAGTTGGATTCTATGGGAAGTGCTGGAAGATACCACCTCCTGGAGTCGGACTGTGAGATTCCTGAGGGGAAACCCTCATCAACAGAAAACCCAAACCAAAAGCACAACCAAAGCCAAAACCCCCCCACCAAAAAAAAAAAAAAGAATAAGAACAAAAACAAATCTCAATTAAAACAAATAAAACCTCTGTAAAGGGCAGTTTTCATCCTCTATCTCAGGTAAAAATCTGCATGAAACCATATGCCTTCTACATCATATATTTACACCTGCTTCAAAATAGGGGGATAAGGATATATTCTTACCGTGCCTGAGACTACAACTGAAAAGTGTGTGGACAAAGTCAAGGTAGCATAATCTTGAAAAAATCAGCTTTTTATTAGCCATCCATGCAAGTTGCATCTGTGGCTCTGTTTGAAGTTAGCAAAGAAATGGACTTCCATATTTGTTTTTATTGGATTTTAATGGGCAGTCATCTTTTGATGAGAAAGAGTTAGTGAGAATGAGATACCACTGACTTGTCGCTAGATCCCCCCAGGGACAGTGTGGTATCGTTCCTCCTGCTTATTCTTATACCGTCTAGTCTCTCATCAGATCAAAATTCCAAATAGTATGGCTTCAAATCTGATTATATCTATTATAAAAGATCTCAGCAGAATGTGGCTGACCTCAAACATTGGATCCTGTGAGGTATGAGTCCAAGATTTCCTGGCCAAAGATTTCTTTGCTCCCAAATATCAAATTGGGAACCTACCATCCTCAGTGATTTCTTTGGAATTATTTAATGAATAACTTGTATTATCTCTACCTCCCACACTGGAGATTCAGCTCTTAGTGGGCTTGTTAACAGATATGTTTCTAGATCATAGCATGGTGTGTGCCGCATAGTTGGTACTCAAGAGTTACTGATGAAAACACAAGAATAAGTGAATAAATGACTGAAAGAATAACTGGATTTGAAAGGTGTTTAGTCTTTGAATTCCTCATATGAATGCAGATGGAGCCTTTCTTTAGCAGATGTGAGCAAACTTTTTCAGGTACTCCACAAAGGCTAGCTGTTTTCCCAGCACTTTCCTTGGTGGTGGTTTGGTTGAAGTCTAAAGAGAGTAGGATCTTGAAGGACCTGGAGGAGGATCGATCTTGAGCACTGGAAGGGCAGAGAGGGCTGTTACAAAGGATGCGGGAAGGTACCAAAACCACACTTTACCAAACCCACAGTTTTCCTTACACTGTGCCTGAAGGACTACCTGAAATTGCCTGTCTCCTCTCCTTCTTAGGGATCCTGACTCAATATACCACCTTTATTAGAAATTCCAGTCAGTGATGCCAGGATATCTAGGGTAGTAATGATGTTTAAATTTCTATTTGTGAACTTACATCACATAAAAATACTAATTCACAGTAAGACCTAAATGTAAGACCTAAAACTACAAAACTCCTAGAAGAAAATAGGGGCAAAACTTCATGACATTGCATTTGGCAGTGATTTCTTGGATGTAGCATCAAAAGCATCAGCAATAAAACAATAACAAAATAAACTGGACTACATCAAAACTTCTACTCGTGGCAGGTCTAGATACCACTAAGGGTTCCTCTTTCCTATGTGAGACTGAACGACACCTGTGGTTTGTGCCTTGTAAGGACAGGTAGATTTACTTACACATTGTCTCCTATGTTAACTGCACAATGGGCAAATACATCTGAATAACACTTGTCCCCACAAGTCTTGTAGTTGACTGAAATGATTACAATATTGCAAGGTTGGGATGTCATTGCATTTCCCAACTTTGGTTGTCTTGGGGTGTTTGTTAGGTTTTGGTTCTGTCTAATTTAAACAAAGAGGTTGTTTCATGAAAGCATACAAATTGACTCACAGAACCAAAGGAACATTTGAGGAAGAATAGTGGGAAGGGTTTGGAAACAAGGGAGCTCTTGGGAAATCAGGTAGCGTGAGTTAACCCCAGTCTCATCAGTTAACACTAAGGATGAGTCAGCTCCAGTCACCTGTTCAAGTCCTTTGTCTTTATGCTCAAGGTCATAGTGGCCAAACTTGATTCATGAATTCCCTAGCCTTCCCTTCAAGAGAGAAATAATATCTTTATTTAGGATCCACCAAGACTGCACGGAGTTAAAGAGCCCATTCTACCAAAGGAAATAGGAGTGCTCTTCCCAGAAAAAGGGAACTTGCTATGCAGAAAACACACAAACACAACAAACAAGCAGACAAACAAATCTGAGTCCAAATACTATGAATCTGCAATTATCACCCATTCAGGGAGGGAAACTCTGTTCGAACAATTAGGTGCCCAAAAACCATGAAGAGTGGTAAAGCTGATACTTAAGCCACTGTTTCTCTCCCTGAATTGTATTCCTCTGTTAGTCTCATTGAGCCAGACTGTGACACTCGAGGCTGTTGCAGTTAAAAAAGGAAAACTGGTTTCTCATTACAGAACAGTCATTTAGTCTTTAATTACGTTTGACTGTCCTGTTGCAGGTTTATGGCCCTATCTGTCAAACAGAGATGATGAGTTCCAAGCGTATATGAAGAATCTGAAACTCTGGAATGTAGCCTGATGGCATCGAATCTTACTCTCTCTCCTTGAGCTAAAGTCTTCATTGTAATTTCTATAGGAAAATAAATATGGTTTCCCAAAGATTCTTCATCCTGATTATTACACTGCTGCTCCCTGACTCGTGCTTCAAATATCAAATTGCTATCCTTTCAATATTTGTACCAGCCCATCTGTGCTTGTGAACAGAACCACACTGATAGCTCTCATGTTCGTAGTATATTTTCACACATGCTTTTTCAATCGGTTCTCATCAACGATCTGGGGAGAGAGAGATTTATCATTCCCATTTTACAGATGGGAAAATGAGGCTCACATTGGCCATATCTTTAACCAAAACCACAAAGAAGTCAAGTAAATGATAAATCCGGCTCTTCTGCTTCTAAACGGTAATAGGAAATACTTGCTGAAGTCAGGATCACCTTTTCTCCTGCCTTCTTATTACTATGTAAAATGGTAACATGTAGCTCAATGTTGGATATAAAGAAGTTACTCGTAAAAAATGCAGGGGGCAGAAGAGATTTTTCTCCTCTCCCAGTGTGTGTTTTCCCTTTTTCACTCCCTTTTCTGTTCATTCCTCTTGTATCTTGCTTTGCTTTTAGTTTCTCTCTCATCTCCAGCTTATTTTACATTCACTCATGCACTTCAAGTACTGGAGGGCTTAATGATACCTGTATTTGCGTAGCACCTTGTTTTTTATAAAGAACATTTGCCTGTATCAGCTTAATCTGAATCGTCTGCTTCTCTTAACAATTCTGCAAAGTAGTTATTACTATTCTCAGTTTCCAGATGAGGGAAACAGAGACTCGGAGAGCTTACGCTTCTACTTGAACTTCTCATATCTAGTGAGACCTGGAACAAGTTGTGTAACTGAGATTTGAAGCCAGATGGTTTTTAAACTCTACACTCTGTTCTTTTCCAATTGCTCATATTGTCTCCCACCAGCTCATCAAGATGCAAGACAGGCCACAACAGAGACTGAAGTCTTTGTAGGCTCGTTCACCTGTCCCCCAGCTGTCTGCTAGCCCAGGATGTTTTCTCGTTGGGAAATCATTAGATCGTATATTAGTAATGACGAAAGGAAGGCAAAACTTTCGTGCTCAGAAACAATAGTATTGCCCAGACGTTTCCTAAATATTTCTTTAGTCTCATTTTATCATGCAATAGTGCTTTATGACATGAAAATATGTGGTCTAACATTTTTATTGCACTTGATTAGATTCAGATTTTGCTTCGCTGAGGACTTATTGCAAATGGAATAAACGAATTCTCCAACACTTGGAACAGTGGAACAATGGATAGATATCCACTTAGTGATGTTACAGAAAGGAGTCATGTTTCACGAGTGAAGTCAGGTTTGATTACACCAAAGGTCCCTTTCATAAGCTTTACTGAGGTGGTCTTTGATCAGTTACATACAGCTTAGGAAAAACATTGATGTGGAGAATAAGTATGTTGTAGGCAGTATAAAAGATCTTTTTAAAAATGATTTAATTTGGTTTCAGGTGATCTATATGGAATGGATTTATAAGCATAAAGAACAAGAGTTTTGAAGTGAAATGGAGATTAGTGGTCTGGGTTTGTTTGTTGTTGTTGTTGTTGTTTTTATTTTAGAAAGAACATGTGCCATACTTTAAAATATTGTTCCGATCTATTTATAAAATGACTCAGAAGGCTGCAAATGTTGAATCAGACCCAGAGCAAGAGATGGCTTTACAACAGGTTAAGTGCAATTCTGCCTTTTGGACCACAAGAACCGGTAGGTCCAAGATGCTGAAGGTATCGACTTAGATGAGAAAGCTGAGTGGGATCTCTCCAAGGCCTGAGTGGGAAGTAATAGCACATGCTGCTGTGTTCTAGAGCAAGGACATGTTATCCACAGCAAGAGCTAATCACTGCTCAAAGGGCAGTTCCTGCTGTGCTGTTGGGTCTTAATAGAGACAAACTGCTTGACCATGGGACATTGAGTGACCATGTAGCTGGAGCTGCCTGTCGAGAATATTGTCAGATCAAACAAGTCATAAGTTTGGGAAGGTAAAGTAGCCATCCGTTATGTGATGGAGATGAGAATTAGGGATCAGACTTCGGCAGGCCAGGAAGGCATGGTCATTTACCTGGACAGGTAGCCCAGAATCCCAAATTACCTGCACCTGTTGCACTGACATCTCTCCATCAGCTCACATCTATAGCCTGGTGGCGTGCTCTCTATGGCCTGATGGAAAAGTTAAAACTCTGGGCTTTACACATTATCCCCATAGGACCTGGGGACAAGGGGAACTGATATGAAGATTTTGATGCTTATGCTGCTTGCTGTGCTATGAGTAGTAAAGTTCTTTGTCTCTGGTCCTGGGAATATGTGTCTTCTACCTGTCCATGAAATAGCAGCAGCAGCCAAATCACACACCAGATCCAATAGTATGTATGTGAAATGTATGTATGTGTATTTTCATATTTGCATATATGAATGTGTATTTATATATTTGCATGCATGTATAAGCAGATGTAATTATCTCTAGAAGTAATAACGTCTTTGTATTAGGCTTATTTTCCATGTAATTGACATTATTTGCAATCAAGAGTAAAGCAATAAATGTACTTTTAAAACTAAGACAAACAAAAATCAAAAAGCCCCAAACAAAACCTGAGCCTTGTTCATGAATAAGTTATCTTACCTAATATGTTAATATGAGCAAAAAGAAATTGTTCTGTCCCAACTCAGAGATGAAAGATTTGGTGAAGGGAAATTTTCCTAATGGGCAGAGATAATTCATCTTCAGCTTTCTGTGGAGGGTGGTCAGAGGTAAGGATAATGGTATACATACTCCTGGGAAGTGGGAAATGGCTCAACTGGTTGTTTAGAAGTCAGGAAGGAGCAATACTAGAAGATAAAAGAGCAAAGCAAGCCTGAGGAAGAGGCAAATAGATAGACCTATGGGAGAGGGCATAAAATGCGTGAATTTCTGTGTCTCGTGACAATACTCATCAGACATTATGGCAGGCAGATGCTAAGATGGTCCTAATAATCTTTGTCTCCTGTTGTCCACACCCTGTGTAATCCCCTCCTCTTTACCATGGGCTGACTTACCTCCCATAAATAGCCAATATCTTGTGGCAAAGATGATGCAATGTTACTTCCAGGTTTTGTTTCATAAGACAATTTCTCCCATCTTTCTAGCAGACTCTCTCCTCCCTGCTTCTGTCTCTATCTCTCTTGCTGGCTTTGGAGAAGCAAACCACCATAGTTAGGAGGCCCATGTGGCAAGAGCTTGAAGGCAGTCTCTAATCAATAGCCAGCAAAGAACTGAGGCCCTCAGTCTAACAGCCTGCAACGAATTGAACCCTGCCAACAACCACTTGAGCTTGGAAGCAGATCGTTCCCCAGTTTAGCCTTCAGATGAGAAGGGATACTAGCCCTGGCAGAAACCTCGTTGCAGTTTTGTGAGATACTTGAAGCAGAGGAGCCATAGAAGCAGTGCCCAGATACCTAACCTACAGAAGCTGAAATAATCACATGTATTGTTTTAAGTTGCTAAATTTGGGGAGTAATTTGTTATACAATAGTGAGTAACTAATACAAAGGACATATATCACAGAAGAAACATTGAAAAACCAGGTGAGTAGATGACATCCAGATAATGCCAGCCAGTTTCTGTCCTCAGCCACCCAGAATGTACAGTAGATCAATGACAGAAGAGTCATGGTGGCACAGAAGGAGAACACACAGAAGCTCAAAACTGTGGGTTCCCTCTCACTGTAGCTGATCCAGCTGCTGCTGGTGCTGGATCTGTCACAGCAGAGGCCATGCTGACACTTAGGGATGGCGTCATCCCTAAAGGAGACAATGTCTCTAATAGCTGCTTAAGCCATCTGAGCTCAGAATGCTGAATTACAAACCCATGCCTTGCCTTCAAGGTTTTAAAGTCAAAGTCTATGAGCAACTTCTATGAGACTTAACTAATAGCAAGACTAATTACTAAGTTTCCCTCCCACTTATTATATTCATTCTTTGTTCTCTGTAACTCTGCTTTTAAAATGTTTTGGCCTCTTCACTTTTACTGACAGATTGGCCCTATAATTGGAATCACTTTCCTAGAGGCATCGCAGAATTGATATTCCCCGAGTTCAATTAAGCAACTATGAAAACCCAGTAGCTCTAATTAAAGAGGACTACAAATACAGTTATTTGGAAGGAAAGAACCTAGGAGAATGAGTAGAATGTGTTTTTGTCATTTTAATGCAGAGCTCTCTGGAATGCTGGGCTATTGATTTATTCTGCTCAGGAAAGAGCAATACTTTCTTCTTTTGTGGCTATTATATTAAGCAAAACCTTTTTGAAACCAGCTAGATGTGCAGGTATTATTCCTGATCCCAAGGCTGAAAAATTTAACTTTCAAAACCTCATGTTAGAGGCCAAAGGCTATCTCTGTGATTCTAGAGCTGAAAATAGATGCTAGGACTCGAGTTCCTTGCTGTATCCATCAGTCACATTGCTTCCACCCTCAATTTATTCACCATGGATTTCCATTGACCTAGGCACCGTACAAAGCATACATCAAAATGGGACTCTGCTCTCAAGGACCTACCCTGGCAGCATGTAGAATCTATATCAAATGAATGGCAGGTGTGATTTTCCATATCATTTAGGTCCTCAGGCTGTGTTCCTCATTTTTCTTTCTTTGTACTTCTTCTCCTTTTTTTTTGAGGTGCTGGGGATTGAACCCAGGACCTCATACATGCTAAGGACACTCTCCGCCACTGAGGTATATACCACCCTCTTTCTTTGTACTTCTTAACAAGGAAAATAGCAACTTCAAATGCTTTTAGGAATAGAGTATTAAAATTATTTTTAAGAACTAACATTAATAGTGAGCCTGGAAAAAAAAGCCAGTTCTCTACTTATTCTTTTTAATAATAATTAATAGCTATGGTTCACAAAACACTATGTTAGAGATAAATAAAATGTGAAATATTCCTTCAAAACATTTTAGGCATGTCAACAATCTAGTGAAACAGAAGACAGGATAAGGTAAGCTTTGTCACAGAATCCCTATCCAGAAACTCTGGAAACACAGAAGAATGGCAGATGAATTAGAGAACCATAGAACATGACTGAGATGGAGCTAAACAGCATCCTTACTAGTCATGCCCAGATTTTCACTGCCAGTGTTGCATTTTATTATCATATTTTTTTCTTTCCTTCAGCTAACATTTTGGAAAAAAAATCCCTTCAAACAGAATCATTTACAGATGATTAATGAATGCAGTGTCATTGTCTGGCAATCAGAAGTACAGTTAAGCAAAGCTTGTTTGTAGGATGGGGAGACATTTGAAAGCCAAGGAGAAGAAGTGAACAGGGAAGAAGACAGTGACATCATGAGACAGGAAGAGAGAGAATGACAATTAAGGAGACAGGCCCCCTTCAGGAAATGAGAGAGGTTTTGAACAGTGGTTAGGGGCAGAGCAGTAAAGATCTCTGACAGTTTTTCCTTTAGGAAAGATGAGAAGATGGTGGAGAGAGGGGAATGTGCTGTCAGGTGAGGCTGAGGAGGTAGGAAGGATGAGAGTAGGAAAGTGTGTTCCTGCCAGGGTAGGGTAGAGGAAGCTAAGGAGGTTAGAGTTGGATGGGCACGATCTTCTCAGGCAGGAGGCAATTCTCCTTTAGGAAATGAAGTAGGGAGGGTGTAAGCTAGGCACTCAAACCGGGTGGACAAGGTCCTGGAAGGCCCTTGGGACAAGGGCTTTTAGGGAAAAGAAAAGGGATCAGTGAACTCCATTAGAAGTCCAACCAGGACAGAATATTGTTATTCTGGGGCCAGTTAACTCGGTACTTTGATTTTTACCCACAGCCCTGAGCATTCTGGGAGCAGGACTGGAAGATCAGCTGCCTGGGGGCCTGGGGGAGCAGCAGTTGCTGAATGCAAAGGGCATGAGAGAATCTAGGGTGATGCTAAACTTATGCAAAAATTGTGGGTCCTGGGGCCCAGGCAAGCTCTTGAAAGGCACAGTGTAAGAAAGAGAGTTGATACATTGGGATCACAGGGAACCCAAAGGTTGGGTTCAGGGAGTAGAACAAATAGGAGAACAGGAGGTTGGGGGTGTTTAAAGCAGGTATTTCCTGTCTGATAGGACCATGTGTAAGTGGCCAGCCAGAAGCAGAGGGGGAGATCTCTGAAGTTCAGCAAGTTTGTGAATTGTATAAGACCAGGATGCCTTCAGTGGATCATTTACAGGGATGATAAGGTTGCTCAAGGGGATAGCAAAACAGAGAAACAAATGGGTATCTTGTATTGCAGAGTGAGCTGGTGGAAATATTCTTAAGACATGGCCTGTGACTTCAGATATGGGCCATTTTTTCCTTTCTTTCTTTTGAAGACATTTTATTTTTAATTGTTTCAAATTTTCAGAAATGTTGGAAAGAAAGTACAGAGTACTATACCCATATACCGCACATGAAATTTCCCCTAATATTAATGTCTTGTATTAGTATAACAAATTTATCAGAATTAATGAACCTGTCTTGATGTGTTATTATTAACTGAAGTCCATGCTTTATTCAGTTTTCCTTTGTCCCTTATGCCATTTTTTTCTGCTCCAGGATTCTGTGTAAGATTTCACATGACTGTTACTTATCCTGTCTCCTTAAGTTCCTCTTGGTTGTGACAGTTTTCTCTAACTTCCCTTGTTTTTAATGACCCTCACATTTTTAAGACACTGCTGTTCAGGTATTTTGTAAAATATCCCTCTGTTGGGATTTGTCTGATCTTTTATTTTCATGACTAGAGTGGGAGTATGGGTTTTTGCAAGGAAGATCATGGAAGTCAAGTGCCATTCTCATCACTTCATCCCAAAGGCACATGCTGACCCTGACTTACCTCTGTCAGTGTCAGCGTGGATCACCTAGCTGAGGGCGGTGTTTGCCAGCTTTCTGTCTCTTAAGTTCCTCTTCTTTCCCTCTGTCTGTACTGAACTCTTTGGAAGGAAGTCTTTGTGGGCAGCTCACCCTTAAGGACTGGAAATTATGATCTTCCTCCTTGAAGGCAGAGCATCTATGTAAGTTCCTTGGAATTCTTCTGTACAGAGATTTGTCTACTGTCTCTTAATTATTTATTTATTTATTAAATTATTCATTTATATCATCTTGGACTCATGAATATTTATCTTATGCTTTGTGTTATAATCCTTGACACTTAATTATGGTTCTGCTCAGACTCTTCTAGCTTTGGCCACTGGAAGCTCTCTTAGCTGCTGTGTCCCTTTGACAGCTCCATTGTTTTAGAAAAATGAAGTACACTCAGTTTACAATATTGTGTCAATTTCTGGTGTACATCCATCATTTTTTAATTTGTTTTGTATTTTTGAGCGCTTTCTTACTTTCAGACACTACATTATTCTGTAGGTTCACCTTGTATATTTCCTATCCCATTCCTTTCTCCAAGGAGCCCTGTTTCCTCTTTTTTTAAGAAAATGATATTAGAAACCTAGATTTGTGTGCTAAGTGTACTTATTGCTACCGAAGATCAAAATTTTTATTACTGTGGTGTGTGTGGACTTTCACATACGAACTGGAACCTGTGTTTTTCTCCCACTTGATCTTTACTGAGCCTTTCAGTTGCTCTTTGGTTCAGCCTCAGTGGCCTTCCTATCATTGCTGGAAGGCCTGTGCTTCCTCCAGCCTCAAAGACTTGCACATACTGTTTTTTCTCTTTACTAAATCTTCACTGATACTGTCTTATATATTTTGTCTTGTTACCTCCTGCTCATTTTAAAACTAGCCCATTTTCAGAGAATCCTTCCAGAATACCCATCTCAACCCAATTCAGACCAAAGCCCCTTGAAATATATTTCCAATACTGTCTTACATTTTTCCTCAGTGTTACTGATGACATTTTTAGTTATGTATCAGTTGGTATAATTTATTTTATGAACTTCTCTCCTAACCAGTAAGCTATAAGAGGCAGTGACTGTGTTTTCATTGTTACAATCTGAGCATCTAACTCACTCCATTGAGTGTAATAAGTGTACTCTATACTGCTGAAAATGATTAAAATACTTGAAGAGTTATGCTGTGTAAGGGAGCCAGAGAAAACTGTTTCTTTTTAGGACAGAACAGTAGAAGCCATAGGGTAAGTTTAAAGAAGGGCAGCCTTTGATTCAAAACAAATAAATCTCTTATTACCAGAGTATCCAACCTGGACATGATCCAGATCATGGAGTAGTGAGCACCCTGTCACTGAAAATGTTTAAAGAGAAACTAGAAAATCATCTTTTATTAATGCCTCCCAAGGGACTTGTTATAGCCATATAGAGTGTTGGGTTGGGGCATCGATATGCTCCCTTTCAGTGGTGTGATGGGGTGGAAGGCGTTAGAGGAAGGAGCCAGATGGATCTGATTCTGTCTTGCCTCTACTACTTTCTTGCTCTATGACCTTGGCAAGTGCCTTATTTTTGCTGAGCCCTAGATTTCTCATTTGTAAAATGGGGATGATAGCGTTACTCATGGTTGGGTCACAGTGAGGACTAAATTACATGATATGTGAAATGCATGGCCCAATGCGTCACATGGGCAAGCATTTAACTGAGTATCTACTATTAGTAAACATACAGAACCTAGTAAATAGCATAAGATTGGGAGATAGGCACATCTCGTTTTGAATTTCTACAGCTGTTTGCCAGTTGTACCATTTTGGCCAAGTTACCTATGCTGTTTGAGCTTCAGTTTCCTTAGCTAAAAAGATAATATTTATTATGTCACAATGTTATTTAGAGAAAGAAATGTAAAACCAGATTCATAGACTCTGGCCCAAGTACACACTGTGTATTCTTGTGAGGCTGGGTGACTTGGAAGCCTCCAAGGGCATACTCAGGGAACACTGGTGTATGTTTGTGACTTCCACTTTGTTTAGTGGGGCATGCAAATTGTGGATGAGAAATAAATGGCTTGGTGCAATAGAGGGCAGATATTCTAGAGAGTGAAGAAGGGGAGAAAAAGAGTGGGGTCAGGGAGATGGTATCTTGGATGAGGGAGTACTTTGGGAGAAAGAAGAGGTATTAAGTGGTAATGGTGATGGAGTTTTGCTGCGTGGTATAAATTTCTCTTTGATTTCTTAAGAAATACCTTATAATATCTCCCCAAATTATCTATATTATTCAGCAATTCTCTTATTTTTAATATTGATAGTTGATTTGCAATGCTGTGTTAATTTCTGGTGTACAGCATAGTGATTCAGTTGTACTTATATATTCCTTTTCATATTCTTTTTCAATAGGGATTATTACAAGATATTAAATATAGTTCCCTGTGCTGTACAGTATGACCTAATTTTTTATCTATTTTATATATGGTAGTTTATATCTGCAGATCCCGAACTCCCAATGTATCCCTCTCCACTGTCTTTTCCCTTGGTAACCATAAATTTGTTTTCTATGTCTATTCACCAATTCTTTTGAATTTGGATTTTTTTTTTTGGAAGAGGAGCACACTGGTGATTTGGCCTCAAGGTGGACTCAGAATAAGATTGAAGATTGCCCAAGAGCCTTGTGCCATCCAAATAGCTCTAGATTTTCTCCTTCCCCTTCTAATTAGATTCTGAGATTCTAATATCTGTTTTCTGATTTTTTTGCTACGAGAATGAGGTGAAAGAAATAAATATGGAAAACCTCTAAAATATATATTGTTAATAATGTATAAATAAATAATTCTTTTTTTTAATGCTGACCTGAAAAACCAGAAGATTCAGAATCATAAAATACTGATAGATCACAGTAAAAACATTTTGAAATTTTCCAATCACTTCCTCATTGGAACTGCATCTTTTGTTATCAACTTTCCCAACCATCTCCCTAACATCAGACTCTCATGAGGGTAGGAAGTGTCATTCTTTCAATCAATCAACAAATATTGCCTGAGTGGCTACTATATGGCAGGAACCCATCTAGTAGCTAGTGATACAATAATGAACAAGTGTTCAATGATGAACATGGAGTGTTACTGGAGTTTCCATTCCAGTGTTTGCTGATGGTAATGAGTGGAGGAAGCAGCCAACAGCTAAGTAGACAAATGGACAAGATAATTCAGATTGCTAATTATCACCATGGCTTGTGCATTAATGTACTTCCTAGCACAATGTCTAGAGTGTGGTAGGTACTCAGTAATTATCTGCCTAGTAAAATGTATACGTGGAAACTCATTTCCTCAGAGTTTAACACTCTGCTTTTTCCAACTGGTAACTCAGTTGAACTAATGTGTTTTGTCTCAAATGTGTATTTCAACGTAAGTTTGGACTGGAATGAAACAGTGAAATAGCATTGATAAAGCCAGTGGGCAGCTGTTTGGGGTTCAAAAGCTTTGGGCCACATTTTAGCTTTCACTTACCAGGACACCTCCTTTCTCTGAATTCAGGGTCCATTTTTCAAGGAAGTGAGGTAATACAGTGTTAATAATAAATGAAGGGAATTACGAACTTCTTTTATGATCGCTAACTCTGAATTGTTTGAACTTCATTCAGGTCATCATTTAATCTAACCCAAGCTTGCCGAAAACTCAGTTCAACTACATAGACAACTTAGATGACTTCTTTGCTTAAACGTAAAAATAAAACCTTAAGAGACTTCTTGGAGGGATCAGCTATTTTATAAGGACTTAAGATTCTTGATAAAGAATGTAATTCTTTACAAAATTGTCATGGGATCAAATAGTAATTATTTTCTAAGGTTTTTTCTCTATATAATATTCTGCAGGCTAAAGATTGGACAGGTAAAATAATTGATTTCGGAGAGACATATCTGTAGAATAGATAAACAAGATTATACTGTATAGGACAGGGAAATATATAAAAAATCTTATGGTAGCTCACAGAGAATAAAATGTGACAATGAATATGTATATGTTCATGTATAACTGAAAAATTGTGCTCTACACTGGAATTTGACACAACATTGTAGAATTATTATAAATCAATAAAAAATGTTAAAAAAAAGAAAAAGAAAGACGTAGCTCTTTTGCACCATTATTTGGCTTCTCAATTTTTCTAAAAGCAGTAATTGTAGGGATGATATGCAGTAGAATTTAAACTACTATTTACTTAATTAACAGTTTGTAGATAATAGTGCATGAGGATAATTGAAAAATTGTTCTATTATTTCAAAAGATAACATCTTATTTGTTTATATTGATTAGTTTCATAGCACTGTATGATATTTCATTACACTCTGAATTCTGAGGGAGGAGGGAACAGCAAGAATATGACACATGGAACTGGGAGTCAGTAACATCAGCTCTTCCAATACTAAGCAATGTTGCCTTGGAAGAATGAAAAAGTTACTTCTCCAACTCTTCCTTCTAAAGCTATAAAATGTGAGGTTTGCAAAAGATGATACACACTTTGCTTTTAATATTGGATGATCTTTTTCATGCCTAATTTTAATGTTTTAATTGGGAAAGTAGGCAAGAACCATTTCTTTAATATACAAGTAAAATTTTCTGATAAATTAAACACAGTGTTGTATTACTCATTATGTGTCCCATATCAACTGTAGTTTGAATATTCTGACTTAATTTAAGATTTTTCCTTCTCAAATAATATGCATGCAATTTGTCTTCTGGCTATTAAGTATCAATTTGAGTAAGAGACTCCTCATTTTAAAAATTGCTATGAATTAACAATCATTCTCTTAATAAATTATTGGAAAGTAATGACTCAGAAATATGAAAACAAGTCTAAAGTATCTGTATAAATTCTCTAGCATTTCCCCAAATTAGGCAGGATGAGTTTTTTGCTGCACGCTATTAAAGGAAAAAGTGATACGGGAATTGCCATGCCACTGTGAACAGCTGGCACACTGGGCAAAATTCATGAAACAATTAATTATGTTCAGACATTGGACCAGAAAGAGGCTGTGCAGGCTGACTCCTGAGAGAAGGGGAACACCTGAGGTGTATCCTATGATTGCTTTGGCTTTCTACCTGGAGGCAGTCTGTGGGCCATGGTGCAGAGAGGGAGAAGTCAGGCAGAGCATGGTATCTTGCTGAGTTGTGAAATAAAAATTTACCAGATGAATTTAATAGAAGGTTAGATTCTACTGAAGAAAAGATTGCTGAACTGGAAATCATTCCAGTAGAAAACATACACAATGCAGCATCGAGAGAAAAAAGAATGAAAAAAGTGTAAGAGCACCAGTAAACTGGTGGACAGTATCAAGGAATTTAACTTTGCCAATGTGTAATTGAAATCCAAGGAAAAGGGGAGCAGGAAAGAAATATTAGACTAGCTTAAAAGTTTTTTGTATTTGAAGAAAACTTTTATGGTTTTCTATACACAAATTATGAATTTCAGTGCATCACAAGCAGGATATACTCCAGAGAACCAAACAAAGACAAATTACGTAAAGGAAACAAAATAAAAATGTCTTCAGACTCTCTATTCAAAACCAGGGGAGCTAGAAAACGACAGAAAGACATTTTTAAAATGATTGAAGGAAAAAAAAAAACAACAACCTAGAAAATCTTTATCCAATGAAACGATATTTCAAAAGCGAAGGCAAAATGAAAACTTTTTCAGACAAATAAACCTGAGAGAATCCATTGCTGGCAGACCTGTAGCTTTAAAAATATGAAAGGAAGTTCTTCAGACAGATGGAAAACAATACCAGATGGAAGTGTATATCTATAGAAAAAAAAAAGAAAGTAGAAATGGTAAGTATTAGGGATATTCGTTTCTTTAAAAATAGTTTACTGCAAATATAATCATATATCATAGGGTTTATAACTTAAGTAGAAGTAAATTATATGGCAACAGTAACACAAAGAACAGAAGGGGAGAAATGAATATCTTTATATTATATGTGAAGTGGCAGAGTATTTGGTAAGTTTAGGAAGTAAGCCCTAGAACATCTGCTTAAAGAAAAGACATATGGCTAATAAACTAGTAGCATTGATAAAATGGAATTTAAAAATTCACTTAATCCAAAATAAGGCAGAAAATTAAAAAAAAATAGATGAGATAATGGAAAACAAATAACAGTATTATAGATTGAAATCAACTATACTCATAATTACATTAACTATATATTCTCTAAGCATTACATTAACTATATATTCTCTAAGCATAACTATATATCCTCTAAGCAAACAGAGATTAACAGACTGGAATAAAGAAAACCATCCAATTAAATATGAATCCCAAGATAAGTTAAAAGTAAATTAATGCAAACATGAGTCAACAGAAAGTAGAAATAGCTATGTTACCGCCAGGCCAAGTGTTCTCCAAAGTCAAAAATATTACTCATGAGAATGAGGGAGTTTTGCTAGTGATCAAGAGGTTAAATCTTTATGAAAACCTAACAAATTTCAATGCACCTAGTAATAGAACTTCAAAATGCATGATGCAAAAATTGAAAGAGCTGAAAAATGAAATAAATTAAAGCCAACATTATATTTAAAGATTTCAAAGTCCTCTCCCAATAATTGATAAATAAAAAGTAGAGAGAAAATCAGGAAGAATGTAGAAGACTTGAACTGTTCATCAGCTGTACTTGACTCTTATAGTTCTCCCCCAACTTGAACAGAATACACATCCTTGGCAATTATGTAAGGAATAGTCACCGAGATAGACTATATGCTAATCCATACAACAAGTCTCAATTAATTAAAAAGTCCTGAAATTTCAACATCTGCTTTCTCACCAATATAGAATTAAATTAGGAATCAATAATAGAGCAATGCATGAAAATACTCAAAATATTTAGAAATTGAATAACATGTAATTCTAAAATTACAAAAAACAAAAAAGACTGTCCATATCAACTGTTGTTAAAGATGTGGAACAACTTGAACATTCATGGGTGTAAAATGTAAAGGAGTATAAAATGGTTCAACCCACTTTGGAAAACAATTTGAGTTTCTTACAAAGTTAAACACACCTAATATATGACTCAGTAATTCTACTCATACATATTTACTCAAGAAAGTGAAGGCCTCTGTCTCTGCAAAGTCTTATATATAAGCGGACATAGCAGCTTTATTAATAATAATTACAAACTGAAAACAAAACAAATCCTTATCAAGAGGTGAATGGATAAACAAATTCTGATATAGCCACATAATGGAATACTATACAGCAGTAAATGAAGGAATGAACTATCAATACATATAAAATTGTGAATGAATCTTGAAACCATTATGCTGAGTGTAAGACACCAGAGGCAAAAGATTATATACTGTATGATTTCATTTACATGAAATTCTAGAAAAGGGAAATCAAATCAGTGGTTGCCTGGAGTTGTAGGTCGTTAGGGATTAACATTAAAGGGACATGAAAAGCTTTTTTAGGTAATAGAAATATTCTCTTTCTTTCTTATAGTGGTACTTACACATGAGTGTATATGTTTGTCATAACTAATCAAACTCTATACTTAAAATGATTACTTTTTATTGTATGAGGGAGGTTTATTCCTCAATATGTAAAAATAATTAGATTTGAAGAACTTTAAGATGTTTCCATGTGTGACCTAAGAATAAGAATTTTGTGACCAGATTTTTTGAGGGACTTCCAATTTCAACAAACTCAAAAAAAGTTCTTATAAGAATTCTGAGTCTTTAGTAGGCTATCTTTAATTTAAAATCTCCAAGACATTCTCATGTTTTTATTTCATTCCCAAACTTTTAAATGGGACATCTTCCTGGAATAGTTTTTTCTTGTTACATAAGTTAGAAAGGTACTCTCCTGTTTTAACCAGACATTCAAAGTTATGTGAAATAATTCTTTTTCACCCTCTCAGTTTCATACTGATGACAGAGAGACTTTTTTTTTCTGGTCAAGAACTGAGAAGAGATTATTAATAATGAATGATTTGGGTGAATGGATAAATAAAGTGTGATACACCCAGACAATGGAATATTACTCAGTGCTAAAAATAATGAGCTATCAAGCCATGAAAAGACATGGAGGAAACTTAAATGCATATTACTAAGCAAAAGAAGCCAATCTGAAAGGCTACATCCTGTTAAATTCCAACTATATGACATTTCAGGAAAGGCAAATCTATGAAGACAGTGAAAATTTGATTAGTGGTTGACAAGGGCTCGGGAGTGGAAAGGGATGAATAGGTGGAATATGGAAGGTTTTTAAGATAGTGAAAATACTCTATATGATACCGTAATAATGGATTCATGTTTTTATATGTTTACCCAAGCCCGTGGAATATACACCACCAAGAGTGAACGCTAAAGGAAACTATGAACTCTGGGTGATAATGAGATGTCAATTTAGGTTCCTCCTTTGAAACAAATGTATGTCATTGTTTAAATATTTGATAGGGGATCTTTATAGTGAGGGAAGCTATTCATGTGTGAGGGTAGAGAGTACGTGGGAAATATTTGTGCTTTCTTCTTAATTTTTCTGTGAACCTAAATCTGCTCTAAAAATAATATTTAAAAAGTATAGATGTTGTAAGCATTTAGAAAAGGGAGCAATGATGATTATTAAACTTCATGAGTTCACCAAGAATAAATCATCCATAATAGAATCAAGTCCTTCTTTGATGGGTTAGGTATGTACAGTACATGTTTAAATTTACACATGATGTTGGAGTCCCCTGTGACATCTTTGAACAGGTGAATAGGTGAACAGTAAGAGGATGATTTAGTATAGACAGAGTAATTCACAGGAAGTCCAAGGGCTTGATTCAAAGGGTCAACATTTCTCTGAATGATGGTATTTCTTAGAGGCATAAGACTCTTTGTTCAACCCTCTGTGTGTGTGTGTGTGTGTGTGTGTGTGTGTGTGTAGTTTTTGTTTTT
Source organism: Vicugna pacos (assembly GCF_048564905.1). NCBI lineage: Eukaryota > Metazoa > Chordata > Mammalia > Artiodactyla > Camelidae > Vicugna > Vicugna pacos. The sequence goes on from NC_132996.1 coordinate 13,038,037, forward strand.
CTACATTTTAAGCAATGTCGTATTTTGTTAAACAAGTTCTTACTTTTTTTGTAAAACATTTTAAACAATGGCATATTTTTTTCTTAATTTTTTTGGAAAACATTTAAACAATGACATACTTTTCAAATATGGTATTTTAAATAATGTCCTGCTGACTAGAATTTTATACGGTTCAAAGTTGAGAAGGGTAGTTAAAATACTTGATTCTAGAATTGTTATTCATAAAGAATTCAAGTGACTGAAATAATAGTGAACATTTGAAAGAAATAAAAGTAAATAGGAAAAGGTGAATTTATGCCACTGGTTTCACAATAAAATAATTGTACTGGTGAAATGTGATATATAAAAGTATTTAAGGATTTTATGGTGATTTTAAATGGAATAGATTAACCACTGACATGCCTCACAAAAATAACGAAAATTTATAATAACAGTTATAGTGTATTGAATGTCTACTATGTGCCAAGAATTATCAGGGACTTTTCATACATTTGTCTCTAAATTCCATATTCATTTTTAATTTTAAAGGTTGCCTTTTGCCATTTTATAAGTTGAGAATTTAAGTTCAGAGAGGTGAAATCAGTGGTTCCCATAGCTAATAAGAGTTGAAACTAAGATTAGTGATATCAAATCCTTCTTTCACAAGATCCACATTCTTTTACTCTTCCTGCCTCATTATTGAGATTGTAAGATGCATTAAGGTGGAAAAAATAACTATTATAAAGGGTGTAACAGGAACATTTTGATCTAAACTATTCAGAGTCCCATTTGGAGTTTTCCCTTTGATTAAGAACACCACAGTTTAAGAGGAAAACTGGACTAATTCTAAAGTACAGGTAATCAGATAAAGAGATTTGGATTTATTTTAGATGAGGAACAGACCAAAGAACTAAGAATTTATGACCTGGGCAACTGAGCATTCTAGCAGCCCATGGTACCTCAACATTTGAAGAACTATTATTTGAAAAAAAGCTTATATTTTTCTTTGTAAATCCACAGACTAGGACTAGGACTAATAAATTAAAAGAGTCATGAAGCCAGCTTGGGATGACACAGATTAGAATTTTGCAACAGAGCTGCCAGAAAATGAGCTGAAATTTCTGAGTGGTGGTGAGCTGCCTGACACTGGAGCTATTCAATTAGAGAATAGTTGATCATTTAGTTGGAAATCAGTGTAGAATCACTGGTAGTCTCAGCTGACTTTTAAATTTCCTTTCAAAGCTTGGAGTCTTTAATGTTACAGAAATTGCAGTGTATTTAAAGGGTGGAAGTTAGCATGCATTTCTTAAAATGTAATCTTGTTGAATACTTTCATTATGAAGCTAGATTAAAACAGAAAAAAGCTACAACAACACATCTGCAAGTTAAAGCAGGCAGGTAGTTGTTGGTAAGGAGAGAATAGGATTTATGTATCATTCCGTCCACTTTTCTAAACACTTGCCAGACAATAATTATTTACTTTTGGACAAAGATCCCTGGCTTGTATTTTCGACAACCTTTAAGGGAGCTGATTGCGAAATGTTTTCAGCTCCATCTCCAGCATGAGTCTTAAGTCTTGGCAAAGGAGGAAGCCAAGGGAACATTTACTCTATAGAAGGTGAATGTTCTTGGCTATGATGGAGGTAACTCTGCAGTTAACTTGTGGCTCATTCTTTCCATCTCATACATTGAAAAGACCTCCCAGGAAGAGCTGCCAAGACATCCACGGTCCACTTGGCCTCCACAAGCAGCACTGAGACCCTTTGTGGAAGGTGGGGGGGACTTTCATGGAGCACTTGCAAAAGATAAGGCATATTCTATCCCCTCTACCCTCACACCGCCAAAACTTCCATGGCCAGTTTTCCTTATTGATCTATATTTAATAATAAATAATGGCCATCTAAATAATAAACAGTGTCTTGAAAGTCTCCTTTTGTATTTTACAACCTTGCTACTCAAAGTGTGGTCTGTGGACCTACTTCAGCATCCCTGGGACTTGGTTAGAAAGGCAGGTTCTTGGACTTTACAACAGACCTACTCAACCAGAATCCACATTTTAATAAAACTCCAAAGTGATTTGTATACACATTAAAATTTGAGAAGCACTCTTTTAGACTACTTGCTCATGATCTTACACATTTTATAAGTGTGCTATGCAGTTTAGAACTTTCTCACATTGTTCTAATTTTACTTTTTAATACTTCAAGATGAATTGCTTGATATGAAGACAGTAAGATTTCTGGAACTATCACCTAAAGTCTAATCTTTAACTCATCCTTTCCTCTCAATCCTCATAACCCAACTGCCCACCAATTATAGAACTTGAAACTTCTTCCAAATTGCTTCTCCCACCTCCACAACATACCTGGACTGGGCTCCTTCATATCAATCTGGACTATAATTATAGCCTCTCTGCTGGTTTTTCTTTGCTCTCACTCATTCTCCAAACTGGGAACAAAGGTAATTTTTATTGACATTTATCCTTGCACCAGAACAATGTCGTAACTTGTTGGTTTGCCTTCAAATTCTTCTTGAATTGGTCTCTGATAACCTTGTAGCTTCTTCCATTGCCACATTTCTATCAAACATGTTGATCCCAGCCATAGGTGTAGTGGCCATTTGTGCATTTCCATTTTCCAAAGGCTCATCCTCCCGTTTCCTCCTCCTCTTCTTTCTAGACTCATCCTGAAAATAGGTGGGAGGGTATAGCTCGAGTGGTAGAGTGCATGCATGAGGTCCTGAGTTCAATCCCCAGTACCTCCTTCAAAAATAAATAAATAAGCCTAATTACCCTCCCCCCAAAAAAGAGTAAAGAAAAGAAAAGAAAAGAAAGCCTTTTACAGGTTAGCGAGGAAGAATGAATTGCTTCTTCCCCTGCTAATATAACATGCTTGTGTCATGTTCCACTGTTATTCATTTTATTGTCTCCATGCACTGTTAGATTATGATGCCTACATGGCAGGGATAAGGGAGGCATTTAGTGTTTGGGAGTGAAAAACTATGTCAAATTCATTCCCTCCTTACTACTGCATGACCTTGGGTCAGTTACCCTTCTAAGCCTCAGTTTCCTTATCTATAATATGGGGATTATACTATGTAAGTGGCTTTTGTGAAGATTAAAATAAAATATGAAGGTTTAGGTCACATGATATTTAATTTATAATAACCCAATTTGGTTCTAGAAAAATAGGTGTACTGAGTGATTATCAAGGCAGAAGCAGGAATTTAACCTTAACCATGGAAAGTGATGTGAATCCAAATTCTAGCACTAGAAGGCAAGGACGAGGCTTCATCACTGGGGGAAATCGAAGCCAAATAACTAGAACTAAGATGTAGGATTAGAGGAGTCACAGTGCTTGGACTGGAGCTTCTGTGGATTGACTCTAGTGGCCCCAAGTGGGTGGGCACAGGTGGTGCAGAGCCGGAGAACAAAACATGTCTCTGGGAAGGGACCTGTAGTCACCTGTATAAAAACTGTGGGGTCATGGCTTCCATTTTGTTTCTACTGGCCTTCCAGATGACACTCAGCATTTTGTGGATCTTGGCATGTGGAATTCTTTCTTCCTTCCTCCCTCTTGCTTCCTTCCTTCCTTGCTTCATGTCATCTCTCCTCCCTCTCTCTCTCTCTCTCTCTTCTTCCTTTTTCGTCTTCATTCTCCCTGCTGAAAATGCCAGAAAGAGCTAGCAGAGTTAGTTTACTGACAATGGATATTTGTTCAGTATACACTCAGTTAAAACCAACAGAGCACACCCAGATGGAGACAATTGTCTGTCATTATCAGCACTGACAGATTTGAGCTAATATCCTAGAATGGAAAGTGGTCACTCTCTATGATTCAAATGCAGTGATTCTGATTGAAGAAGACAGTACTAAATGAGAGACACAGTACATATAATCAAAAAACAAATCTTGAATCTTAATTCCTAACATGTGTCCTAAAAAGGCTTCATTCTTGGAGGGCTGATTCTGATTTATCATTCAACAAATTCTTATTCACTTCGAAGGGAAGTAGGAAGTGAGAAAGGGGTGCATTTCCTAGATTGTAGCCTGAGTACCCAGGGCTCAGACAGACTTGAAGATTGTGGGGCGGAAGAGCAGGAACTTGCAGACTTAGACTTCTGATCTGTTTGGAGCCCAGCAGCAGACTGAGCCCTGTAGCAGGCTGGTCATAGCCATGAATCAGGTTGCTATCATAAGGGTACGTTTACATTTTAATTAATGCACTTTAAATTTTACTACAACTGAGTATATACCCAATTTTAGGAAGTCTTCCACAGTCGGGGAATATGGTATAATACTGAGTATAATTTGTTGTAAGAAAGATGAGACGGAATGTGAGACCAGGCTGCTGGCAGAAGAGTGGCAATCACTGGATCGGAGGACAACTTGGCCTTGTGAGTATGAGATGAGCACAGTTAGGGCAGCAGACAGGAACGTGGTGCTGACGGGCAGATGACACCAGGAATAAATTATGTGATAACTGTGGCTGTTTTTGTGTGGATATTTTCATGCTAGAGTAGTGACTGGGTTGTCTTTTTTTGTTTACAAGGCTAATGTCTTGAGTCTTGTTTCAATCAAGTTTGACTCGCAGTTCTAAAATTTAACTGTGCTGGAAAAAAAAAAAAGAGAAAGAAAACCCAAAATGCTGCAACAGGGCTGTTACTCCTTTGTGTTCTTTTCTCAAATATGTAAAAAGTATGGGGGAAAGTTTAATTTTTATGACATAGCTACTATGTGTCAGGTTGTACTAGGTGTTTTACCCATGTCGCTTCATCACATTCTCAAAAATTAAGGTAAGAGATTAACACTTCCATTTTATAGATAAGAAAACCAAAGTTTCAAGGGGTTGAATAAGATTTTTCAAGATCATAAAGCAAGCAAAGATACGTTTTAATCCAGATAACTGGGAACACACACACTCACTCATTCCTATTTGTTTCTATGGCTCTTGGATTAGAGGACCCACAATCTCAGCATACCCTGAGACAGACACAGGCCTGGGCTGTTACTGTCCTTACTACTGTGTGTCCTTCAACAGGTGCTCTTAATCCTTCAGTGACTCAGTTTTCTAGTCTGTAAAATTAGGGGATTTGGACCATTTGCTTTCTGTACACCTTTCATGCACTAATCTCTGTGTCCACACAAAGCTTATGTATAAGAACTTGCACTTCAAATTCTATTTGGATACAAAAAATAAACTAAACAGAGACTTGAGGAATGCCAGGGAAAATTTTTAGGGAGCAGAGTCTGCGGCTTACTTGGATTTGAACTAGCTGAGTCTCATCAGAGTATCCTCTGCTTCATGGTGGAAGAGTGGAAATGGGGAAAGTTCATTTAGGAATAAACTACTGCTGAGACAGTGTTGGGTTGTGATAAAGTAGAAAGAGTATAGATTTTGGAATAACAGGTACCTGAATTCAAATCCTGATTTGATCAATTACTAGTTATATAACCTGATGTCATTCTGAGTCTCAGTTTCCTGCTCAGTACATTGGGAGTAGTTTTGGAGCTCTTGTGAAAGTGTAATGAGACAATGGGAACTAACCACCTAGCACGTGACGCAGAACATGCTTGATATTCAATAAGGGCCAGTTTCTTCCTCTTCTCTCCTATATGTATGATGCTGGCACAAACTTTGCAAAATAAAAGTCTGAGCCATGTCAGTACAAAATTCCCCAGGTGACATCTCTGAACCATCAGACAATCATAGGAAGATCAGAATTGCAGAAAAGAGTCTAGACTGACTCCATTGCCACTTCCTGTTCTGGAAGAACCACACCATTCATTTCACTGGTCTTTCTAACAGCCCCTGAGTAATCTGTTGCATTTTTGAGGAAAGTTTGATGTGTGCAGACATGGAGGCCTGGCCACACACCATGGATGTTTGATTTTCCTGCTCCCTCCTTCTCCCACCATCTCTCTTGGGGAACCCTTAATCGGAGCTGTTGCCAGGTGATGAGGTCTCCACATTCTTTCCAGCAGCTGCTATTTATATACGGTGTCTGGTGGTGTTTTAACACCTGGCTCAATATTTACCTGTGAGGGCTTCACTTTACTCTCTGACCTTATTCACAGGATGGAGCTGTCCAGATAATGATACCTTGGGGATTGCTATGAAGTATCCCCTAGCTGACCACTCAGTATTCACTCCTCTCTCCCGAAATGTTCTTCTGAGTAGCAGGTTCTGAAATGAAGTCTGCTCCCATCTTCCCTTGGACTCTTGAAGCTATGAGCACTAGGAACACAATGAACTGATTAAAAGAAGCACATCCCAAGTTTTGGGGTAATGGAAAGTTAGAAACAAAGGAATGGGGTGTTTTAATTTGTCTTACTATATATACCCTTTATGAGTGAAGAGAAAAAATAGAATAACACTCTTGACTCTTAAACTCATCTTCAGCTGCAATGCCTACTTGCAAAGTCATATTGGTGCAGTGCCTAGCGATAAATAGTGTTTTCAGATCCGTTATTTCATTCTGGCAACCAGTGTCAGCACAGGGCTGGTGTTAATATCCCCATTTATAGATGGAGAAAATGGAAGCCTAGAGCAGTTAGGTAATTTGTCAAGCCAATTCAGATTCTCTGTGGACTGCAGTGGGAAATAATTAGACAAAATAAAACATGCAAAGAAACATATGACCGCTCAACAACCAGCTGTTATAGTAGGAATGTTACTGTGAACCCATTTTACGGATGAGAAAACCTGGCTAACAATTATGTCTTGATTTGCCCAATTATATCAAATACTTTTCAGAATCGAGAGGATGCATCTGTACATTAAGATAAAATCTATTGTAGTAGAAAGTATGTCGTGGAATTCTGGGGAACATACTTGTGTTCAGATAAGTCTGTCTTTGAATCCTTGTCCCTCTGTGGAAGTAACTCAACTCTTCTGGTTTTGATTCTAGTTGCTAATCACTCTGTAGTGCAGTTTCCTAAGTTTTAAAACAGGAACAAATAATTTCTGATAAGAACTGAAGTCAATATCATGTCTGGCATATAGGAGAGACTCAAGGCTGGCCACACAATGGAGATTTGGCGTCAGTGTTTATAGTTCCAGAAAGGTGCTCACACCATTTTGGTTTGTCTCTATTTTGGGCTGTGCCTCTGAGAGTTGAAGAGAGAGAGAACTGGCTTGCAGCAAACCATCCCTGCGCGCACAGCGTCCTGGCTTGCTGGCCCCATCTGCGTCCTCTGTAATTACAATGACATCTCAATATGTTCTCCTGTCTCAAGTAGTCTTGCTTGTATCACATTTACTTTTGAAAGTTACAGCTCCGGAACCCTAAATGCTGAACGGTCTCCAGGTAACTTGATGCCGTGCAGAGCCAAGAGCTCGCCTTCAAAATGCTGCCAGGAAGATTCACTTTTTATAGCACTTTTTATAGGAATTCCCGTGGAGGAGAATTCTCAGGAGAAGAATTTGGCCTCCCGGTTTGAAGCACATCTGGTTCTTTGAGTTGTCAAGGAGTAAGTAGTCCATAACAATCGAGAAAATTAGGTAAATGTGAAATTCGAGCTGGACAAAGCCAGGAGAAATTCAAATTGCAGACAGCTTTGTTTATTTTTCAAAACATCCTGCTGGCTCATAAATTAGATTCAGATTCCTTAAATTAATCAAAATGAAAAACCAGTGGCGTCCCAATGGAGCTATGTTGATAGAATTAATTCTCTTTATTCAGAGGCTGCTTATAATTTGCGGATTTTCTTGAACCCTTGCTTTCCCCTCTTGTACCCAATTGTTTACCTTTTGGTCAGTTCTCTGCCTAACATTATCTTCTGTAAGGGACCTGGGAAGTTTACCATTAGTGTGATCTAATACCTGTCATGGTCTCAGCGTTAGGAAGGCATTTATGCCATATTGACTAGGTGAACGAAATATGCTACTTACGAGCAGTTCCGGACTAATTGGGTTCCAGGGTCGCCATGAAGTTTGTTAAATCATTTTATTCTCACTTCCTATGTTGGTAGCTGATTAAGCCATCAGAAATCGTAATTAGAGGTTTTCCTTAGGGCTTCACGACCTCTTTGTATTTCCCTGATAGCCTGTGCATTAGAGAAAAATACTCAGATTTGGAATTTTGTGAAAATTCAGTTGTAACCAATCCAATAGAGATATCTAATTATCCTAGTCAGAAGACACTTCTGGTTGCTGTGAACTGTTAAGTAATTGTACATATTTGTGCGTTTTCCTTTGGCAATTACCACATGCCTTGCATTGTACTGTTTTGGACACAGACCCATCTCCCCCGCTAGATTGTGGTGCTGTCACCCTGAGGGCATCTCTGTACTAATCTTTGTAATCTCTGGAGCAGTCCTGTAAGACTATCATGTCAGCCACATTTGTTATTTGTCATTTTCTAGTGGCCACATTAATTGAAATAAAAATAGAAAAACAGATGACATTAATTTTAATAATATATTTACTTAAACTCGTACACCCAAATTATTATCATGTTAATATATTAATGATATAAGAAACTATTAGAGATGCATCACATTTTAAAAAACACAGTCTTTAACATCTCGTATGTATTTTACACTTGTAGTACATTTTAGTTCAGACAAGCTTCCGATCTCAAGTGCTCAATGGTCACGTGTGGCTGTTGGCTCTTGTGCCTGACAGCCCACCTCTAGAACACTTCACCAGCGGAGGTTATACAGTGTTCTGCTGGCAGACTAGGGATTTTGTGGGTTCAAATCCCAGCTCTACAGAGTCTCTGAGCTCAACTTCTTCATCTCCACCAGTGATATCAATAATAAGAATACATGGCCCATGGGATGTATTCAAAGGCATTTATTAAATGAATCAAAGTATTTTTCATACAGGGTGGTTTGAGGGTTGAATGAGATAATATAAAGCCCTTAATACAATAGATGGATGGCACATGGAATCTCTTCAATAAAAGTTAGCTATTATGTTAAGCTAGTGCCTCAACACTGTTTCAACCACATATTCGACACATATTTCCCCCTCATGTCTGCCCACCAAACTTTTAGCCATCCTTTATACACACCTCACAGAAGGTCTCTGTGAATGAATCTTCCTTCCTTCCAGCCAAATCCGTATGAATCTTTTCTTCCTCTGTTCTCTTACAAAACTTGATTCCTTTAAAAAAATTATAATCACATTATAACTGAAGGATTTGTGTGTTTTCATTTCGTATCCCTTATTACCCATCATACATTAACTGGCACCCTACTAAATGCTCAGTACATTTTTAATACGTAATAAAGAGTCCACCCATTTCTTTGTAACATGTGAGATTGAGATCTCTTCCAGAAGAAAGCTTGAGAGGTTGCTTTTCTGGTCTGAACTGTTCTTAGAAATAAATAAATATGCTGTCAGCTTTGGGTTTCCTCTTTAACATTTATTGAGCTGATAGAGATTTCTTGGGATATTAAAACTCATAACTGGTTTTAATAAGGCAGTTATGGGCCCTGAGGAGAGGATAAAGTGTCATTGATTGCTAGGTGATGGAAACTTTGGAAAGAGCCACTGAAACGAATAAAACCAACACATTTAAGCTGAAGATAATATGTTCCTTTTTCATGGTGGGTCACAGCTGTGTAAGGCACCAGCTAGTTCATGAAGGGTGTATAGTTACCCAGGATTTAAACTTAGATAAACTCCAAGTCAGTAGCTGCCAATCACAGAACATTCCCGGTACTGGTCGGAGCAGGGCTGTCCCACATGGTCTCCTGTTGCTCCTAGGGTTTGGCCCTTAGGGACACATCTGTACTGGCCACAAGAAGCTTCTCTTCCTGGGGCTAATGTTATTCCTTAACTTTCATCAGATAATGTGGATGTGGGGCTGAGGTCAGAATTGCTGGTGTTTGTTCCATCAATCTTACATACGGTAAAACTGTGTGGGAGATACTAACTTTTGTTTGCTCTTGCTGTCCATTACACCTGCTCTTGACTTCCATTCCCACTTTCTCAGTCTTCCCATACAGTTTAAGCAAAGGTAAACAGTGTGATCAACCAGAGCTTACTTATTCCACTGACACTGGTGACCCTGTGTATGGCAGTGGGGCACACACATGAATTGGAAGTGGCCTGTCCTCTCACATGTGGCAGGAGAAATGGACAATATAATTACAAGAGAGTGCTCTAAGGGCCATGGTAGAAGTTTGTACAGATTGGTATGGAAGTGTAGAGTAAGGGCAATTGATAGTTGTTGCATATTCAATAAATGTTTAAAAAAAATCATCCAGCTCTATCTCTTCTTGACCAAGTGACCATAAGTAGATAAATTAATCTATCTAAACCTTGGTTTATTCAATTGCAAAGTGGGAATAATTAAAATACTTGTCTTTGCGGATGGAGTCGACTGGGGTTGCCAAGCAACAAGGGGACAGGAAACACTATCTGATGTTACGTGTTTGCTATTACTGTTATTAGATAAACCCGAGATAGTTCGCAAAGTGTATTGGTCCCTATATGTTCTGTAATAGAATAGATTTTGACAGAATTTCACTTATATTTAGATTCAAGGTTTTCTAGTGATAAGATGAACGTTCACATTTTTTTCCAAATTAGGCTTTTCTAAATCAGTTCCAGGCTGTATGAGAGAGTAATTAAGGGGGACTTGCTCTGTCAACAAGAAGAGATATTGTAAAGCCAAGACAATTCAAGCCTTGTGATATTGGTGAAAGAATAGTTGGATAGATGATGAAATAGAATTGACAAGTCAGAGGCAACTTTAGTTTCTACAACTTCATATATAATAAAGGAGGCATCACAAATTAATAAAGAAACAATGAACTCAGTGTTAAATTGTGTTGGGAAGTTGGCTATTTGGAAAATAAAATCAACATAGATCTCCTTTCCAAATCCTATGTAATAATATAATCCCTGTAGATTAAGACTTAAATATTAAATACACAAATATTAAATACATACATATACCACACATATGTCCAAATATTTGCTCTATGATTAGAGAGATGGTTTCCTTTTGTTCACAGACTAAAATTTTTAATACACCTTGAGAGACTCTCTGTTCTCTATGTCATTTTCCATTCTTATCCAGCATCATTCTCCCACCGCCCTCTCTGCTCCTTTTCTAGTCATTTCTCTCAGTTCCTTGTATATGCTGTACTCTCTTCTGCCTTCTGGACTTGGCTTTGCTATTACTTTGTCCAGATGTCTGTTTCTCCTCTCCACACTTACCCTCTTCCCCAATCCCTAAACCTGATTTAAGTCAGCTTAACCTCCACTTCTTATACTTCATATAATGTTAAATACCTTTTTTGGTGGGATTACACAGCATTCTGAGCATTTCCTTTCTTAACATCCTCCATGTGTAACTGTAAGTTACAGGAGAGCAGAGCTCATGTCCGTCTTGCTTGCTGCTGCTACCATAGTGTCTAATCATTGCTGTCTGTTGGATACTGAAAAATTATTAGATCAAGTGAAGAAACTTGGGAAGATAGAGATTTGATTACATAAAAATTAAAACAAACAAGAAAACCTTTTGTGTCACTATAAAGCACTGTAGACGAGAAATGATTTCAAAGTGGTGGAATATAGACCTTTCCGCTTTTTTCTCTACTTGTAAATCACCCCCAAAACAAGGAGAACTAAAACTAAAAAACACCATCTTCAGTGAGACTCTGTGACAAATGGAAGAATGGTGAGTGAATCCATGGCACAGAGGAAAATTAAAGTTAAATGCCTACAGGCTGTGGCATCAGTGAGAAACTCCTGATCTACCCCATAGACGTTAGTAAGGCCCTGGACCTGGAGGCACCAAGCATAAGTTGTGGATAAAGTATGGGCTATGGAAGTGTGTGAGGGAGTTGGAGGAGCACTTACTGACAATGGGGGATTTGCTTGAAGTCTTTAAGGAGCCAGTAGATCTACAGTTGTTCACTCTCTACCCGGAATAAGCTAGTGAAACTCTGGTAGAATGGAACCAGAGAAGCTAGAGGGAATGGCGGATATGGAGAAAATGGGGAGCTGAGGCAGCAAGATGGACTAAATACAAGGCTTCTTGTTGAGTAGGACTGCGTTCCAGAGCTTAGCAGCCAGGCTGATACTTCTCAGGAATGAGCTGAGAGGAACTGTCCCTGGAAAACTGGCACCACCACAGAGAAAATACTAGCAGGTGCCAACTTTTGGCCACACTCATTGAGAAGGGTAGCTGACCACTTGTCATCATCACACACTGGTTGACAGACCTTGCCTCCCCTTTCCCCTCAGGACCTCCAGTCAGCATTTTTGTGTTTGACCTCGAAAAATGTAGACTAGCAAGAGTCATTGACATTTGAGGAAGCCTTTACCATGAAACAAGGAGATTGAGATAGTAAATAAATAACTGGATAGATGAAAAATGAGAGGGGCATTTGGAATGATAGAATTAAAAAACAAATAAAAATTACCATTACTATCGTTGAAGAGTCATGAAAATATATTGTATTCATGAAACACGAATAAGATAATACAAAAAAAGACCATTTAGGAAACAAAAAAAGGACTTCTAAAAATTAAAAGTTTTAAGTTTTACATTACCATTTTAAATTAAAATGAAGGGCCATTTATTTGCTCAACAAACATGTATTGAGTGTTTATTATTTACCTAGCACTGGTCTGAGCCTTGATGGAATGAAAGTCCTTGCCCTGTGGAAGCTTACATTCCAACTGGCAAAGAAAGATAATAAGAAAATACATTTACGAGTAAACCATAGAGGCCATCAGCTGGATGATAAAGTGCCTTGGAGAGGTAAGTTAGGTTCAGGGAGAAACACCAGGAATTAGGAGTTGCTCTTTTATAAAGGGTGGTCAGGGAAGTCCTTACTGCTCTGGTGACATTTGTGCAGAGATCTGAAGTAACTCAGATGCAGAGCCATGTAGATCTGAGGGGAGAGCATTTCATGGAGAAGGAGAAGCTAGTGCAAAGGCCCTGAGGTTGAGACCATGCTTGGATTGCTAGGCAACGAGGCTGTTGAGATAGAGGTGATTTAGCCTTGACGGCCTCAAAGGTGACACAGGCCAGACCATGTAAAGGACACTTGTCAGACCCAAAGGCTCATACCATAGCAAATGTTTTGTAATGCCTCTTGTTCTTTCCTGAAATTAAATTCATAGATAATATGACCTACTCAGACACATAATTTCAAAAAACTTATATAATTCCCTAATAGTAAAATATAAAAGAAATTTATATACAGTGTACAGTTACACCAGAAGATATAATGAAGTGGTCCAGTGTTTCCCCATTAGTCAGGATATCTGTAAACATCCATAAACAAAAACAGGACATCCTTGGGTATGACATGAAAGTGTAGATTTATACAGATGTGATCTAATGGTGACTCAGATATCATGAGTGACATTGTCATTAGTGGCATGACTTTGTGAAAAGAATGATTCTTGACCAAGTTCCAGGGGAAGTGATGTATCATGTCCAGAGAGAACTCCAGAAGCCGTACAGGAGATAAGGAGGGTCTTACTGGGTGGGCCGCCCATGCATTGAAGAACATCTGGTAGCCCTGCCCTGCTCATTTGGGTGGAGGAGAGAACCACTAAGGGTGACAGCAAAAACACCCTGGAGAATTTTACAGAACTGCTTCATTGCTTTATGTCCCCATTGAGAAACACTGACCGAAGTCCTTGCAAGCCATTTTAAGGGTTTTCGGCATGTACTGGGGGTGATACACAAAGCCTTTGGGAGATTTTCATCAGCAGAATGATAGGATCTGACCCACGTATTACAAGAAGACCTGTGTTGACAATAGGCTATGTTAAGGCAGGGCAGAGCACGAGTTTTGTTAGGAGGCTCTGCAGTCAGCCAGGATGGCTGCAGCTCAGGGTGTCAGTGAGAAGTGGCTGGATTCTGGGTATATTTTTGTACGCAGATGTAGCAGGATTTGCTGATGAGTTGCATGTGAAAATGATGAAAAGAGATGAGTCAAGAATAACGAAACTAGGCCCTAGGCTTCTCTGAGGTAGTGTTCCAACACACTGTCCGTGATTCTTTTGTCTTGCTTTGTTGACATAGATTTGCCAGGTTTTGCTGAGATATACCATTTGTTTGTCACTAGTCTGCTGCATTATAATTCCTTCCACTTGTCACCCAGAGCTGCTACTGGAGACCAGAGATCTGACTATAATATTAGAAGGAGAACTTATCTAGAGTTCCTTTAATGACGGCGTAGGCTTGGTCCAAAACTGCAAATCTCATTAACCTGACCAACATGACGCCATCCCACTACCTGATCATCTTACCACTGCACGGCCGGTAAACCGGAGAAAGAGGTAAAAAGAGAGTCAGAGCTCCCAAAGGAGTAGGGTCAGAGCAGCACAAAACCTCTGCTTTTCATGAATAATATCCTTCAAGCCCAGAGGCTAATCAATGAAAACAGAAGTTGAATTAAAGCTATTGCAGGGTAGTTAATGTTCTAAAACTCTTACATCTTACAGCAGTGAGGGATCAATGCATCCCAGTGGCTGCATGAAAGAATCAGGGAGTGAATCTAAAATGACCTTCAGTGGGTAATAAACATTCTTCAAATCATATGTTTTGTCTGAAAAATTCATGTGAATCTCGCATTCTACTCCGTAGAGTAGAGCATTATTTCCATTCTTTCTTACAATGGAAAAGTAATGTTTTAAATTATTTGCAATTAAGTAAAATTGATGTATTGTTTTTGTCTTAGGGCTTCCTGTACCCGTACCCTCATGTATGCTGCAAGAATAACCAAAGGGCATTTGTATTAGATCCGATGGAAAAGATGATACAGAAAAGAAGAGTAATTGAGGAGTCCAATGAAGGCACTATTTAAAATGAGGTCAGGCAGGGTTAAGGGAAACCAACATAGAATAGTGAGCTACTGCAGTGGGTTGAATGGTAGCCTCCCCAAACTATATGTCCACATCCTAATCTCTGCAACTGTGAGTATTGCCTTACATAGCAGAAGAGTGAATATTACTGTATAACTAATGAATGTGATTATGTTAAGGATATTGAGATGAGGAAATTATCTAGGATTATTCATTTGGGCCCTAAATGCCTTCACAAGTGTCCTTGCAAGAAAGAGACAAAAGGAAATAAGACAGAAGAGGAGGAGGCAATGTGAAGATGGAGGTAGAGATTGGAAGGATGGGGCCATAAGCCAAGGAATGTGGACAGCCACCAAAAGCTCAAAAAGGCAAAAAAATGGATTTCCACGAGAGCCTGCTGGCACTTTGATTTCAGACAGACTCTGGCTTCTGAAACTGTGAGAGAATACATTTCTGTTGTGTTAAGCCACCCGATTCCATGGTAATAATTGGGACAGCCACGAGAGAGGAATGTAGACACCTTTGTGCTAGCAATGGAACCATTAGCCTCACTAGGTCAGAACTGTCAGGGGAGAGGGTGGTTACCAGCACTTGGGCTGTAGCTGCAGCTCCAGCTATAGCCATGTGGCAGAGCCACTTGGTGAGTGCTGTGGCGTCAGGTAGAGGAATGTTCCAACAGGAAAGAAGCCAAAGGTGTGAATACCCTGGCCACTGCCTCCTTTCAACTTCTGATCCATTTTCTATGATGCCCATTGAACCCAATCAGAAGCTTGGCATCAGGGGAGCCTGGTTGATAGAAATCAGCCTCCCTGGAGAGAGCAGAGTGGAGCAGGATGGATGAAGGGGAACAGAGAGCATCCAGCAGAATATTTGTACTCCAATTTGGTCACTTCAGAACAGTGAAGAGATGATTGGTTTATGGGTCAGGAAGCTTGAATTCTAGTCTTTCTGTCACTAACTGTCTGTGTACTTAGTTATCTCTGGGCTTAATTTTCTGACCTATTTTTTTAAACACTTTAGAAGTCAGAGATGTCTCATGGGTCATTAGTCACACTGAGGCTTAGAAGGAGAAAGAGAGTTACGTAGGCACGTGACTGACCAGGTCAAAGCAGGGACCCATCTCACATGTAGTGCTTGCCACGTTTTTCTGGGCTTTGTGGAAGAACCTACTGTCACAGACTGGAGCAGCAGAGCAGGCTACACAAGTATAAAGTGAATGAAAGAACTTTCCCTGTTGGAGTGTGGGTTCTAATTTTCTGGGAAATGCTATGGGACTTTGCTTCTGTTCCTTGCACTTAAGAGTCCCTTGTGCCCCATCCTTTACCCCAGACCCCTGACCTCTGAGAATCAAATCGAATGTCTGTTCCTTAGGGAAACATTTCCTGATCAGTCAAACTGGACCTGTTCTTAAAATTCTTTGGGTCACCTATGCTTTTCGTATATTTCCCTATTATTTCACTTATCACACTTTATTTCAGTTATCACACCACATGTTTGACTCTATCCTTTGACAGTAATCCCTACCAGGGCAAGGGAAATGTTGCATTTCACTTTATCTTTAATTCTTAGCATGGTTTCTGGCATTACTTACTAAGTGAATGAATAAAGTTGCAAGGAAATGCGTGAAGTTGTGTAACGAGATCACTTCCCCAGACTCTAGATGTACCTAACTTTTTGCACTATGTGCCTAGATTCACTCTAGCATTCAAAAATAGTTCAGTCAAAACTTATTCACAGAAGTTGACACAACATTGTAAACTGACTATACTTCAATAAAAAAATATATACAAAAAAACCTTATTAATTCAGGCTGGCTCCTTGACTGTCCCAGTGTTTTCTATTCACCTGAATGATCCCATAGCTTCCTGAACAAACAATGTAGAATATACCATGGTGCAAAAATTATCCCTTAGTGTGTGTCCTCCCACTATGTTGGGAACCCCTGAGGATGAAAACTGTATCTTGTATTCCTAGCTCAAGTCCTATCACAATGTTGGACACAGTTTAGATAATCAAAGTTCATCAAATTGACTGAAATTAATTAAAATTAATTTTATGATATCTTCAACTGCCACAGTATGTAAGAGATGGCTGGATGAATTTTTACCATTTTTTGATAGTATGTTGGAATTATATGATGCAAATTTTAAAAAAGTTTGTAGCACAATGCAAGATTTATTTCTGGAGGAGTCCCAGGGAGCAACTCAAAGAGCCATTCTCTGGAGTGGCTGAAACTGAGTAGGAGTGAAAAGCCCATGGGACTTCAGACCCAGAGAGACATGGCATATGTGTGAGAAAACATATAGTGCTTTCAAACAGAGCCCTAAAGCCAAAGTCACTAGGGTAGGTGCTTTAAATAGTCAGCATTGATTTGTGTCACGGCTGTTTCTCAGTGGGGCATCTCTGTGTTGCCGGCTCCAGGGTGACTAGCAGCAGAGACTTTTAATTTAACTACAGGTAATGATTCACTGTAACAACAGGAGACAGCCAGCTCATCTTTGCGACGGCAACGGCTTTACAAGTACCTTCTTACACGTTAGTCCATTTGCTCCTGCCCATTGCTCTGTAAGGAAGCTATTTTATCTTCAATTGATATGAAGAAGCTGAGGCTCAGGAAGTTTAAGTGACTTGCCCAAGCCCACAGGACTAACAAATAGTCAGCTGGAATGCACACCGCCATTTCCTGGTGACAGAGGTAGAGGTTGTTTCGCTAAATCACACTCCCGTCCCCAATAAAAGTTGCTAAGGAAGATCAGTCTTCAAAAGGATGAAGGACAAAGGACTCACTAGTCTGAAGGATCCAGGTCTTCCTCCTCCCTCCAGCGATGGATTCACATGGTAACGAGAGGGAAGCCTGGGCTTAGTCTCCTGCCTGGCTGCTCCGAGGTTTCTGATGTCGCTGTAGCCCTTTGTCTCTTAGCAAGTTTTTAATTTAGTCTTATGATGGAGACTGATGACACAGACATTCAGATAGAACCTTCCAAGGGGAGGCTCAAAGAGAAGGTTTTCTGAATGTGGCTGAATCCTTAAAAATTTGCCCCTGTCCGTATCTGTTTTAGACAACGAACAGGAGCTAGAGTGAACCCAGGGGAAACTTAGATGCTTAGTGGCAGGTGATGGAAATAAGGAGACCTATCACATACTGCCAGGAAATGTCTTCTACCCTCATCTCTTGCCAGATTTGGCCATTAATTAGTTGCCTCCTGCTTCTAATCTCTCTGACAAGGTGACTGTCATTCAACCTCATTTGCCACCAATTTATGCATTCTGCCCTCCCTCCTGCCAAGTACATGTGGCATGACATTGAGTGATTCCAAGGGGTGATTTTCCATTGATCCCTTTGGTGACATGGTTGAAGGAGGAATGGGTTAGTGGGCAAAGATGATGAGCAAGTGGCGTCTGAGAAGAATAGGAGGAAATCTGCTCTGTTTGGGTCTCTGCCAGTGAATTAGCTCAGAATATTGCCACCTCCAGCTTTTAGCTGCCCTGGGATTTTGATCTCTGTTATCTGGCATAGTTCCTTTTAGGAACAAAATGGGATGACTGTTGACACTGTAGTGTGAATGCAATGCTAACAGGTCAGAGAAACAGTACCGAATGTGACTCAGAGAAGAGCAAGCAAGTGCCCTACGATGTATTAAAAATGACCTGTGGACCTTGTGCCTTCCTAGCATTAACTGGTTGGCTACCAGTTTGAGCTTAAAAGGCAGAGATTCAAAGTCAAATCTCTCCAATCCCATTCTACAGCTGTATGACTCTGGAAAATTACATATCTCTTTGAGTCTCAATTTCTTCATGAGTGAAATAATATGCAGAGTGGAGAGGATTAAATGCTTAACAACATGGCAATGCTTAGGTAACACCCATAAGTGCTCATTAATAGTAGCTTTTAACATATTACAGTCTTAACATTGGCTACAACTTGGAATTACCTGGAGAACTTTTTAAAACCCCCCATGCCCCGCCCACACCCTGAATCTCTGATGTTGGATATTAGTAATTTTTAAAATCTCCCTCGGCGATTCTAATGTGTGGCCAAGGATGAGAACTACTGTTAAAATCTATTATTAGCCCATCAAATTTCATCTTGTGCAGATTCTATCTGGATAAAAATGCAGGACAGAATGAAGTTAAATTCTACTTAAGACCAATCATATGCCCAGTGCTTTCCACAATATTCCCATTTTGCAGGTGAGCAAACTGAGGGGCTCAGAGTATTAAAGTAGTGTCTGATGGATCTGGAATTTCACTGCAGGGACTCTCAGTGTTAATCCAAGCAGTTTCTGCTACATTTGGGCCCCATACATTTTTTAGGATAGTCTTCTGGACTGGTGTTTGGATTTAGTTCAGAATCTACTCTTCTTGTTAAGTTTTGGAATAAGCCCTGCAGGAAGCAAGTAGGTGAGTATTATAAAGTATCTGTTGTTCTTTTGCCCATTATCACACAGCTAAGAGGAGATTACAGCTCCTCTTACGTGGTTATTTGACTGAGTAGAGGTCTGGAGTCAGATGTCAGTACAGATTCTTCTCCTACTGTCTATGACACGGGTGACCTTAGACAAGTTATTTACCATCTCTGAGCCTTCCACTTCTTAGCTATAAAAGGGCAATTGGTGATGTTTACACAGAACCCTGCACACAGATGTTTATAGCAACTTTATTCTTAATTGCCAAGTCTTGGAAGCAACCAAGATGTCCTTTAGTAGGTGAGTGGATAAATAAATTGTGGTACATCCAGACAGTGGCGTATTATTCCATACTAAGAAGAAATGAACTATCAAGCCATGACAAGACACAGAAGAAACTTAAACGTATATTACTAAGTATTAGAAGTAAATCAAAAAGCCTCCATTCTGTATGATTCCAGCTATATGCCATTCTGGAAAAGGCAAAACTATGGAGACAGCAAAAAGATCAGTAGTTACTAAGGTTTGGGGGCAAGGAGGGATGAACATTGCAGCACAGGACAGTGAAACTACTCTGTATGAAATTATAATGGTGGGTACACATCATTATACATTTGTCCAAACCCATAGCACATACAGCAGCAAGAGGGAACCCTGTGGACTCTGGATGAATGAAGTGTCAATGTAGTCTTACCAGATGTAACAAAGGTACCACTCTGGTGGGGCATGTTGATTACGGGGGAGGCTGTGCATGTGTGGGGGCAGTGGGTATATGGGAACTCTCTTTACCTTCTGCTCCATTGCTGTGAACCTGAAGCAGTTCTAAAAAATAAAATCTATTAAAGAAAAAAAGTAATAGACTTAAAAATTCTGATTATTTCTTCTTTATTTTTTAATGATGAAATTGGGAAGCGAGCTGAAACTTCACACAGGACTTCCCGTAACCCATCTCACGCCCTTCCCTAAACAGACTCAAGGCAAGCCCAATACAAACCAAGGAGCACTGAGAGCGGCAGAGTCTTCTCTAATCATTATGATCTAGGCTAGGTCTTTAAGGCTGCAGAATGAGAAGTTTATTGACGGGAAAGAAATGCTGTAATCAGTGTTGGGGGCCTGAAAATCCTCCACCATAAAGCTTCCCAACCAGTGACCTGGATCAGTTACAGGCATGGGAAGACCTGGACCTCCTCTGGGTTCTTGTGAATCACGTCTGAGTTGACCTGCCTCCCACTGAGTCTATTTGGACGATCTAGAACGACAGCAGGATGTTTTTGTGTCTCTCTACCAAATATTCTCGTCTTTTTTTAGTGTTTATTGTCTTAAGGGACTATGCAATGGCTTAATTTGAAACATGAAGGGTTATAATTGTTAGTATAATATATTAGAGCTGGAGGATATCATGTGAATCATATAGGTTAATTGATTTCATTTTATTTAATTCACAGATAGTACAATTAGAGTATTTTTGTTGTCATTAACTGAAATATACCAGACACACATTTGGTTCCTGTTGAATGTGCCCCCTGTAAGAGCAACTTTAGTAAGAGTTTTACCTGAAAAGTTTCCCTAGTGGGAATATTTCAAACTCAAGGTTTATTTCTATGTAATAAGGGCTCATCACACTTTGGTTGTAAGATTAATATTATTTATCATTATAAAATATGATTAATTAATAAAGCCAAAAAGCTTTTTGAAAGAATAATAGATCCACATTTCTGAAATTGCTTTTGCTTCTCATTGGTCCTGTGTATGATAAGTTGATTATCCAGTATTACTGAGTTGCTGTGGAAAGCAGCAGATTGAAAATACATTGTAGGATGCCACACTCTTGTCTGTTTTTACGATAATCTGGCCTCTCTCTGTAGTTACTGGTGAAAATATAGCCCAGAGAAGTGTTAACTTGACCAGCAAGATAGTAGGTTCATGTCAGGGGTGGGAATGTATCCCAGATTTCCGGAATCCCAATGGTGTTCTTTTTTGCCTAAATGCTGGTATTTAGTCTCCATCCATCAAGCTACCTACTAATCATGAAATGTGCTGTACTTAATATCATAACTAGAAAATTAATCAACTCACAGTGGACATGTACATTTGTACAAATGGAAGAGTCAGCATCAGTCGGTATGTTCAGGGCATTCAGGGAGCCTTTCAGATCACCTGAATCATTCTGTTAAGCTTGCAGATTACTGTAGCCACTATATCATCTGGTTCATATTGGGTTATATGGTCAATGTTTGCCCTGAGCTGGGAAGAAAATATTTAAGCTAATGCTTATTTGTGCCCAAGCTTACAACTTGGACTGATACTTCAGACCTGAGTTGGAAGGCTTGTAGAATATTTCATTTTAGGATTTGGGAATTTATAATAAAGTCATTTTATTTTTTCAGTCTAATGTGTCTGCAAGGTCAGTGATTGTTACTGAACACTGCAATTTCTGATAATCCCCATGGTTTGGCAGAGAATTCACTCCAGGGTGCATACCCGTGCATACCTTCAGAAGGAAATAGCTTAGCATGGATTTCTGTATGTGTGATGTGTACCCAGAGACCTGAATTATTTTGGTGCCTGTGTGGAGGCTGAATGACTATTATCCTTACTATTATATGGTGTCACTGTTCATCAGGCTTATTGCAGTGTATCAGAAAAGACAGAGGCTTTGAGCAGACATGCAGTGGGGGTGCTATCTGGGAAAGTCATATGAAAGAATCTGAAAACGTCAGTAATAGGAGTAGGAACTGATAGAATAAGATTCAGTTTCTGGTAAACGCAACCTGATACCCCCGGGGCAAAATAACGTGAGATACAGATATTAAATGGGTTAGAAAAACCTGGAAAGCACTGATGGTGAAAAAGACCTTGGAGTCTTGCTAGCAGATGATAAATTAGATTTGGACTTGTAATGGGCAAGCAAAATAAGCTCATGCTATTTTTGGCTAAGGAGACTAAGTTAAGTATCACATTATTCGAGATATAAATCTAGTATCTTAAAAAAAACTATTACTCTTATCCCACTATTCTCTTTTCCCCAGTTTATGCAGCCTACCTCCCTGGATTTTTCTGGAGTGTTGGGAGGGTTCCTGGTTTGGTGGGAGACAGGCCTGCGGACTCCGGGGTTTCATTTCTGAGACGTCTCATTCCAGAGCGCCGTGTGTCGCTGACTGGGATAGAAATGACGTAATGGCTAACAAAAATGAAAGAACCAAAAAGCAGATTAATCTTTTCTGGGGAAAGTAATTTCCACTTCTCTACTGATTAGAAGTAAAGAAGTCACCTTAGTCTGGGTAAGAACAGATCAATTTCTGTAACAGAAACTTAATAGTAAGCCCACCAGCGTTGCACACACATCTGAATGCCAGCTGGCGAGTAAAGTAGATTTAGGGTTTTGTGTATGTGTCCAAGACCAAAGGGTCTGAAAATGGTTGATGCTGTGCCCTTGTCTGTCTTAAGGAATTAGTGACAGGATTTCAAAAGCTGAGAACCCAAATTCTGATTTGATTTAAAAAAATCCAGGTAATTCATTGGTCAGCTGTACCCTGACATCATAGACTGGTTATGATAATGAATTACTGGTAAGTTAGTCTTTGTTGGGTCCTTTCTTGTGAGTATACTTGCAATAATAAATGTAGAAATTGTTCTCCAGAGTCTGAAAGACTGGATAATATCACCAGGTTTAAGAATTCTGGGCAAATTTCCCATAAGAGGGTAAAAGATCATGAAGTAGTTAGATGCTGATTTCTGTTTATCAAGAAAACTGACCATAGAGGTCAAGATTTAGATGATTAAAGGAATAAAGCCTCAGAAAAATATGTGAATAGGATAATCACCACTGCAGTAAAATAATGTTTCTTCCCCCTTCACTACTGACCCTGAATTCATTTGTCACTCTTATTTGTTGTATGTTTTCACACTAGACACTATGATGGTGAATATAGAAAAGTATAAAACCTGGTTTTTAATACCCTGGAAGAAAAAAGGAAGAGCGATAAAGTGATACACTGACCAGTCCGAGCTGCTGGTGTTTATTAACTCTCTGACTCCAGCAAGTTATTAACCTCTCCAAAGTCCAATTCCTTCATCTGGAAATGGAATAGTAGCATATGCCAAATAAGATTTTTGTTAGAATTCATGTAATGATTGTCTATATGCCCACACAGTATCTGATATCTAGTAGCCATTTGATGAATTTAAAATCTCTTCTTTCTTTTAAAGGACAATATGTAACCATATGTGGTGATTACTGAAAGTGCTAAGAAGGGAAAGTTTGTGTGTAATGAAGTAGTGAGAAAAGGTTTTTCAAAGATATGGGACTTTAAGATGAGAAATATGAGCTCAATATCAGTACTGCTTTTTAATACATCTTTAAAATAAGTGAGGACCCCAGTGACTAGACACTGAAGCTCTCTTATAGAGAAAGGCCAGTGTAGCTTTGTGGAGGAAAAAGGCAGGTGTAGAAAAGGTAGTACAGAGCCTAACAGCCTGTGCTTTGGCATCAGGAAGAACTGGGCTTCCATCTGGCTCCATCAATTTCTTACTCTGTGATCTTGGGAAAGTTACATAAACTGTCTGAGCATTAGTTACCTCACCTATAAAATAGGATAATGGTGCCTCCCTCAAAGGGAATCTAAGAGAAGTAAAACAAATAATTAAATGTGAGGTGCTCAGAACAGTGCCTAGCATTAGCTGTGAAATAATTAGCACATGTTAATATCTCTGAACTCAGAATATACCTTATAATGAATGACATGTCCACATATTCCAGCTCTGTTCACTACAGTATCCTAGAAAACAGTGCCTGAAGTCAACATCTTACATGAATTCTTGTTTATGGGGAGGGCGAGGGTGAGAGGTGGAGATTGCAGTCCCAAAGAGTGATAGAAGGAAGCAAGTCGGGAACAGAGAGAAGCCCCAAACATGGGGGATGCCTTACCAAGCTGATCACAGCTTCACAAGAAACCCAGCCAGTTCTAGGTCAGAAAGAATGTCTAGGAAAGCCATATGGAACCACTGCATCTCAGAACATTTTGATGAAAGTGGGGGAATGGTGAACAGTTTCCATAACCTTTCCTATCTCTCGTTGGTCAGTTTGGTTTAATTGTTCCCACTTCCAGGTTATGTTCTTTGACCTCTCTACTGGGGAGGAAAGATCCTGCAAGGGTCTGGGTGGACTGGACCTGAGTACTGGAGCTGGGGAGGCCCCTACCACAGTGGATGCAATGGAGGCCAGGCCATAGCTGGGCATTCGCATGTTGGAGGGCTGACCACTCTCTGGCCTGCCTGCCGTCCTAGGCCTGCAGAGCCATGTCTTCATAACCAGGGGACTGCTGGAGATGTCACTGAAGCTGAGAGCAGGACAAGCAGCCTAGGCTTGGAAGGCATGTGGGGCTGAGCGAATCTGATGAAGAATGCAGCTGGGTCCAGTAGAGGCACCTACTCTAAGGTCGTATCTCAGATTCAGTTAAATATCATAATATAAACATCAACTTCTTAGGGTTAAGGACTCAATGAGCTTACGACCGAGTCTGACACAGCAAGTTCTCACTCAGTTTTAACTCATAATGTGAATATTGTGGCTCTTATTCTCAGAAACTTATAGAGACAGAAAAAATAAGATAAGGTGATAGAAAAAAATAAGGCTGTAGGACCGACGAAAAGACCCGACAGGAAACCAAAGGCAGACCTGTTTGTTCTTCAGCTTGTACTATCCTTATTTCCTGCCCTGGGTCAGAGTTTTTCAGGCCTGTTTCAGCAAGTTTTTAAAAAATTCTTTAAACCAATGCTACATTGATTTTAACTTTAGAGAGGGAAAGAAAATTGTTTTCAGTTGGTATATCCCCACTTAGTTATGTGCAAACATTTGAAAATAAGCAATTTGCGTATACAATGTCTTTAAGTGAGTCTATATTTGCTCAACGTACCAGGTTGTGTAGAAAGCATGGAAAACAATGCAGGAGACTAGCAATTGCCCACAGCAAATTCCCAAGAAGGTCCACTTGCAAACTGATTCTAAATTCATGCTACTCGGTTTGGGAGCCTGCTTCATTGAAACTCAGTAGGAACCTAAGAACTTCATAGAAGAGAATGGCCCTTGATGAACTCCACATTTTACAGCATGTAGAAGTTACTTGGTTTAATTTTTAGGTAGTTGCAGGGTTGTGTTCCAGCTTGCAATGCAGTCCTGACTACTAAAGCTCATTAATGTCTTTCATCACTTTCTCTTTGCAACCAAATTGAATCTCCATAAATTAGATGTTCATACTCCTATCCAATGATGTGATTCGTTTTCTCGTCTTGCATAGACCCACAATCATGGCACATCAAAGAGATCTGTGATCTATGAAGAACACAATGTTAAGTATGAAAGAGCTGATATTAAAAACCTTTGTGTGTATAGACTTTTTCCAGATTCTTTGCAAGCCATTTTCTGGATAGTGTGATATTTCTTTAATTTGAAGAGCATACAACTTACGCAAATGAGATGCTTCTTACATAGACAGAATATTAAAAACTAGGAGTAAGCACTTAAAGGTTTTGCTAACTATGCAAACTTAAATATCTGTCAAATTATTTGCAAATGACATGCAATTCTTTATGCATGCACATTTCAAAATATCACTCCATGGCTACAAGGCAAAAATTTTGAATCTCGTACCCAACCCACTTGGAAAAGTCACCCCCGGTGTCTGCCTTACCGCACAAGTGCCAGGTAATTTAGAATGGTACCTTTCCCTTTATCATCAGTTGTCAGTTTTTGTGAAATGATATTTAATTCAAGCTTAAGGCCCAGACACCACACAAATCCCAATTAGGAGTAGGGCACAATAAAAGATTAATAGAGGAGCCAGAGCAGAATCCGGTGACTGAAGTGCCACTGACAGGTGCTGCGGAGCGAGTTTTACTTCACAATCAAGTTAGATAAAAGTGCCCTTTATTGCATTGTTGACTTATCATTTTTAGCATTATACTAAACCCTTCTTTAAAATAGGTAAATGTTATATCCTTGGCGGGAAGGAAAAGGAAGAGAATTGTTGGTCATTATCCTTTTGTTAAAACATTTCAACAGTTCCCTATATTCCTTAGGATAAAAGGCAGACACTTTGCCAAGGTGCTGTAGACCAAAGTGTCTCCTCCACAATCCATATGTTGAAGCCCTAACCCTCAGTGTGACTACATTTGGATATAGGATGTTTAGGAGATAATTAAAATCAAATGAGGTCATAAGGGTTGGACCCTCATCTAGTAAAACTGGTATCCTTATTAGAAGAGACACCAGAGCTCTCTCAAAATGAAACCTACTTTACTCGCACTTTGATCTTAGACATCCCAGCTTCTGGACTGTAAGAAATGAATTTCAGTTCAGCCACCCAGCCTGTGGTATATTTTGTTGTGACAGCCCTGGCAGACTGATACAGATTTTGGTATCAAGAAGTGAGGGCTGCTATGACAAATAACTGAAAATGTAGAAAGGGCTTTGGGACCAGGTGATGGGTAGAGGCTGGAGGAGTTTTGAGATATAGGCTAGAAAAAGCCTAGTTTGCTGTGAACAGAATGTTTGTATAAATATGGATTATTAAAGGCCATTATGGAGAGATCTCAGACAGAAATGTGGAATAGATCATTAGAAAGTAGAAGAAAAGCAATTCTCATTATAAAGTGGCAAAGAACTTGGTTGAGTTGTGTTCTGGTATTTTGTGGAAGGTGGAGCTTGCAAGCAATGAAATCTAGTATTTAGCTGAGGAGATTTCTAAGCAAAGTGTTGAAGGGGCAGCTTGACTTCTCCTGCCTGCTTGTAGTAAAATGTGAGAGGAGAGAAATGAACTGAAGAAGGAATTGTTTAGCAAAAAAGGACCAGAATTGAAAGACTTGCAGAATTATCAGCCTCTCCATGTTGTGAAAAACTGAAGAAGCTTGTTCTGGAGAGAACAGGGATGTGGCTGGATAATTGCTCCATAAAGAGGTTGCTCATGACGTTGGTCAGCCATCTTAGCAGAGCCAGAAATAAAAGTGGAAATATACCAGTAGAGACACTGCTGGTATGGAATTGAGGGTACAGAGAAAGCAGGGCAGAACGAAGGAAAGCTGTCAGACTTCTTGGATTGCACAGGATAGACCACAGGGCTGTTCCACTGTGAACATGCACTACTTTTCAAGGAAAGGGAGGAAGGACTCCAAAGCTGATTCAGAGATCATCAAGGCTGCCACTTCCACCAAAGGCTCATGTGGCAAGGGCATTTCCTTCTTAATTTCAGAGGGCAGAGCCACCACAGAATGCTGCAGGGGTGACGCTGCACCCTAATCCTGGACTTCCAGCTCCCAGAACTGTGAGGAAAAAAATTCTGTTGTTTTTGTCACCCAGTTTGTGATATTTTGTGTGGTAGTCCGCACTGACTAATATCGATTAGGACCATTCAGGGTCTGGCTACTCCCTGCATCTTTCAAATGTATTCCGTCACCCTCACCCGTTCACTCCAAACGCCACTTCCAGGAAGCTAAATTCACCCATGTTGTTCCTTTTCTGTCTTAGCTCATTCTCACGTACTATGCAAGGCACACCTGCAGTGGAACTTGGCTTAGAAGCTATCCCTTCTCACTCCAGGCAGAAGGCTGGCATCTTGCCTCCATGTTCCCCTGAATCTTATACATAACTCACATACTAGCCATTTTTGCACACAGTTATACAATTACTGATTCAAATATATGATTCATTGTACTGACCCTGAAGGCAAAACTTTATTCTATTGGCATTTAAATTCCTTGCACCCCTAGGGAAGCGTGGTTCAGGACTAGGACTTCAGAGTCAACACCTAGATCTCTCATTCATTAACTTGGACAAAGTGCTCGACCTTTCTTTGTTTCTTCATCTGTAAAATAGGGAATGATAGAGAAAGGTCATTTGTGATTGGAGGGCTTGTGAAAAAACAAATGGCTGGGTTGTACCAGAATGTTCCCAGGCAATGGTAATGGTATGCTGCTGGTCAGGGATCTACTGTGAGCATCATGGCAGTTGAAATTCACAGCAAGGTGATTCATATATTCATGTAGCACACACTTAATTATTGTATTTTATTTTTATTAAAGTATTGTTGATTTACAATCTTGTGTTAGTTTCTGTATGCAGCATAGTGATTCAGTTATACATTTATATATATATATTCTTTTCCATATTCTTTTTATTGTAAGTTATTACAAGCTATTGAATATGGTTCCCTGTGCTATATGGTAAATCCTTGTTGTTTATCTACTTATATATAGTAGTTTGTATCTGCTAATCCCATACTCCTAATTTATCCTTTTGCCACCCTTTCCCCTTTGGTAACCATAAATTTGTTTTCTATGTCTGTGAGTCCATTGATGTTTTGTAAATAAGTTAATTTGTTAACATATGTTTATTAAGTATCTTCATATGTCAGGTTCTAGATAAGCATTAGGGATACAGGAGTAAACAAGTCGAAGTTTATTTCCTTGGAGACCCTAAAAATCTCTGCTGGAAACAGATGTAAAACAATAAATAAACAATAAAACCAACAGGAATAACCTCAGATGGTGATCAGTATGAGGGTAATGAGACAGAGAGCTTCATGAGAAGTCTTTAATCGATTGGTGAGGAAAAGCATTTCCAAGGAGGTGATATGTGGTTGAGGGTAGGGAGGAATCTACAATGCTGATAACATAGAAAAGAGTTTTCTAGGCAGAGGGGAAAGTAAGTATAAAGTCCCCAAAGCAGGAAAGAGCCTGGCTTGTTCAAGGAGCAGAAGGAACCCTACTTTGCTTGGGGTTATGTGCCAAGAGAACATGAGATGAGGTAAGACGGGCAGGAGCCAGGTCACCTACCGCCTTATAGGTGGTGAGCTGATTGGATTTTTCGCAGAGTACAACAGGTCTACACCTAAGAGGGGTGCCGTCTACTTTATATTTTAAAAGATGATTGGCCACCCTGTGGAAGGTTGCAGGGAGTAAGAAAAAAAAACTATTATTGGGTTTTGCAAAAGTTCAGGGCAGAAATGGATGTGATTGACATTAGCATAATGGAACTGGGGAGGAAGAGCAGTGGGCAAGGCTGGAGAAGGAGTTTGGAAATAGAGCTTGGAGGACTGGATGATGGCTTAGGTGTGGTGTTGAGAGGAAGCGTGTGTTCAACAGAAATTAGGTTTTCCATAAAAGAAGGGTAACTGATTGAAATACCTTCTAAAATGTCTATTGGTTCCGTGTCTGACATTTGGTTGATTAAAAATAGGAAGTCATCATGGATAACATCCATTTTCCCCCAGGTAGAGAACTACTGACTAAAGCTGCCAAGACATTTTTGTCTCTGTGTCTGAGGAGGTGGTCTTACCCATGGGGCGCACTGCCTGATGCGCTCATTAAAGGTGGTTATGACGGAATCTGGATGGGCCCATTTCTACCCTGAAATCTTCACTGTGCCGCAGATCAGGCTCCACCAGTAAGGTCAGCAAGTCATCTGGAGGAGAAAGGGGGCTGAGCAGGGACATGGGCTTTTTCTTCTACCCAAATCTTTGTCTTCCCTCTCTATAAGCCCCATTCTCTAGTCTTCTTAAAATTCCCGTTATGAATTTAAGAAAAATAATAATGAAAAAAGTGAGTAGTAACCTAAATGTTCAACAGCAGGAGATAGATTAGACACTTTTTGGCACATTCATGCAGTGAAATCCTGTGGGAACAAGAGGCTGTTTGACATGGGCCGGATGCATTTCCTTTTCTTGGTTGTTTCTGCCCCTGCCCTTCTGCCACTACTATTAGGCTTTCAGGTTGAGCATGTATGTCCCAGGGAAAGAAAATAGGGACGTCACACATCATTGCTTTGAGTTTCAGACAATTCCATTTTAAAACTAGTAGCCAGACTTTCAAGTTGGATAGGTAGGATTTTATATGTGAAGAACCAATGCCTAGAGAAAATCAAAGAATAACCAAGAGAAGCATGTGATATAAAGAAGATTTTTGCTGCTTTTTAAAGGGAAAATTCCTACCTAAACTGAACGGGCAATATAAAACCAAGAGACAGAAGGAGATAAGGTGAAAATAAATAAATAAATAAATAATTGCTTCCTCTTTGAACTTAAGTTCTTGTGGTGGAGAAAGAAAGGTTTGAGATTTAGAGAATTCAAAGAACATCAGGGCTTGTGCCCTAAATCTCTAGGCATAGTCTGGGAAGGACGCAAGCTTCTCAGAAGCATTCCCAGTTCAACACAGTCCTTTTCCAGCAATCTATCTGAATGATAAAACAATAGTGGTCATGGGAGGTACCAGGGCATATGGGCCTGCAGAAATTTCAGGATATGGAACATTCCAGCATAGAATTCATAGCTACGAATTCTCAGGATCTCTAAGCAAGATTCAGAAATGCTAAGAGGACCAATGGAATTCAAGCATTTGGGATTCAGGGCTAGAAGGAAATAATGACATGGTTGAGAGTGGAGCTAAGGACAAGGTCTACAGTCACCATCATAGCATGAAGACTGTAGTGGGTCGGTCATAGCATGGCTCCCAAAAGGCCAAATGGTACCAGTCATTCCAAGCTGACACTGACAAAGGGCAACCAGTGACCACTCTGGCTGAGATGCACTCTAGTGAATACAATAAGGACCCCAAATGACATAATGAGGCCCAGATGCCTCTCGTGTCATCCTGTGAAAAGACCGTCATTTTACTGAGACATCATCTTGGGTAGAAGATTCCAAGAAAGGTGGAGAGAAACTCTGAGAAACAGAGAAATTACCCTTAAGGGAGTTTCTTAAACAGGACAACAGGGATACTTTCACTTGGCAAATTTAATGTTTAATCCTCAGTGGGAATGAGAGCTCAACAATGCAAAGAGATTTGCAATGGAAAATAAGTCTTTTTGACATTTATTGTGATACTCAATATTTTTGTACATCTCTGTAAACCTTTAATCCAGCTACAATTATACTATGCAATCATTTAAAAAATATAAGAATAGAACACTTATTGACATGAAACACTTTTATCACTGTTAAAGTTTAAGAAGAAAAGAAGGCCATGGAATGTTTTTTATAGTGTGAAAAATTTGTGGAAAGAAATAGTGCAAAAATATATACACATCAAAGTTTAAATCATGACTGGTGGGTGATGGCATTATGAGAAATTTTTCCTTTTCCTTTATGGTTCTTTTAGATTCTTTTACATTTAAAAGGTATTATTTTTTAAAGTGATTTTATTGAAAAACTATTTACATATAATCAAGTGCAGAGATTTTAGGTACACAGTTCAATCAGTTCTGATAAATAAACTACGTGAAACTATAAACTCATGAAAACATCACTCTTACAATATTCTATAATATTCACTTGTGTCCCTTTAGAGTTGAACTATACCCTCTGCCCCAAGCAAACACAGATCTGATTTCTATCACCACAGACTGGACAGAGTATGTGTTTGGCTTCTTTGGGTCAAAACAATGTCTGTGAAATTTATCCATGTTGCTTTGTGTACCAGAAATTCATTTATTTTTAATTTCTAGCTGGCATTCATTTATATAGTTTCTCTCTTCACCTGTGAAAGGATATTTGGATTGTTTCTAGCTTTTTACATTCATGTTGAATTAGTTTCTCTAGGGATTACAACATGAAATCTTACATTATAGTCCTCTTAGAAGTTATATTGAAATACGTTACATGGCACTCTTTAAAAATCATATTTCACAAATGTATAAATGTTGTAAATCTTGTAATAGTTTAATTTCATTTGCTCTGTTCTTTGGGCTGTAGTTTCCATATATTTTAATTCTTTGTAGATTCTAGGTAGGTATTTCAATGCTATTATTTTTATTTCAAACCATCATTTTCCTTTTAAAGAAATTAAAATAAGAAAAATGTTATTCTTTTTTATTTAGGCACAGATTACTTTTTCCTGAGCTCCTCTTTCCTTTATGTAGATCAGTTCCCATCCTGTAGCATTTTCTTTCAGCCTGAAAAATAAAATTCCTTTAGCATTTCTTATGATACGTTGGTAACATATTCTTCAGCTTTCATTCATGTAAAAATGAATTTGTTTTGTTCTCAGTTTGTGGGATATGTTTGCTGGACATATAATTGTGGGTGAACAGTCCTCCCTCTAGTCCCTCTCCCCTTCCCCAAACTCCATTTCCAGTTAAACACGGACATTCCTTTGTCTTCTGACCTCCATTGTTCCCAATGAGGTGTCAGTTATCACTGTTCTTTCTTTTGTATATAATGTACCATTTTCTTCTGGGGGCTTCTGAGATTTTTCTCTTTATCTTTGATATTCAGCAGTATGATTGTGATGTGAATAGGTTTGGTTTTATTTTTATTTATCCTATTGGAAGTTAGACAAACTTTTGGGGTCTGAACATTGCTATTTTTTACCAAATTTGGGAAAAATTTGGTCACAACTCCATTAATTATTTTTTTCTGCCCCATTTTCTCTTTCCTCTTATTATGGTACTCTATTTGCACATATATTAAATTTCTTAATGTCTTCCCACAGGTCAGTGAGGCCTTATTTTTTTCTACCCTGATTCTCTGTTTTTCAATGAGTGATTAATTTCTATGAATGTCTTAAAGTTTATTGACTCTTCCTACTGCTATTTCCAATCTTTTATTAAAGCCAAGTGGAGCCTATTTTTAAATTTCAGAAGTTGTAATTTTCAGAGTTAGTATTTCTATTCATCTTAAAAAAGTAATTTCCATTTCTTGGATGAAATTTTCCATTATGTCACTTATTAAGACCTATTTTTGTTTAAACCCGTCCACCTATTTAACAGCTGCTTTAAAATCTGTCTGCCAGTTGTAATGCTAGGTCATTTCCCTTTGACTGATATTTTTCTTGGTCATAGATCATATTTTTCCTGAATCTTTGCATGCATAGAATTTTATTACATTATAGGCTGGACATTGTGGATTATATATTATAGATTTTGGTGATGTTGTCTTCTATAAAAGAACATTGAGTCTTGCTTGTTCTGACAGGCAATTGATTATTGGAAGGTTTCCCTCATCTTATTGAAACTTGTTTAGTGTTTGTAAGGGTGTGTCTGGAGTAGCTTTACACTAAGACTTGGTTCTTAAGAAACTCCTG
Source organism: Vicugna pacos (assembly GCF_048564905.1). Classification (NCBI taxonomy): domain Eukaryota; kingdom Metazoa; phylum Chordata; class Mammalia; order Artiodactyla; family Camelidae; genus Vicugna; species Vicugna pacos. Next base: position 13,071,281 of record NC_132996.1, read on the forward strand.
AGATGTAGCTTATTCTGGCGTTTCAGCTGCATACTTAGAGTATTAACAATGTCTTTTCACTCTCACTGGGCCAGTATTTCATATCATTCTGAAAAAAATCTCCATACCACTGTCAGCCTTGTAGCAGCCGCTCGGATAGACCATAGAGTCTTACACTGAACATGCACAAGCTAGGTCTCATCCAGGGATCTGTAGACAACCCCCTCCCTTGTTCAGCCACCTGTGGTGTTCTATTGCCTCCTACTGTACAGCTTGCTCCTCTCTCCTGATCTGTGTTACAATTCCAGGTGCTTCTGGAGCCCTGCACTTGGACCTTTGCCTCCTCAGCTCTGAGCTATGCTTGGGCTCTAATTCTCCAAGCTGTGGTTGGAAAATACATACCAAGGCAGAGAGCAGTGTAAATCACAGAGCTTACCTCCATTTCTTCCCCCTCTCTCAAGAACTGAAATACTGTGTTGCCTACTATCCAGTGCCTGAAAATAGTAGCCTTAGATATTTTATTTTTGTTTGTTTATAGCAGGGAGGTAAATCCAGTACCCGTTAAGCCAACATAGCAGGAAGGAGGAATCCTTCAACTGAGTACTATTTTTGATGATAGGAATATACATAAGCTTTATTAAAATTCACTGTACATGCCACTTTGTTATATGTGAGCCTTGAGTTGCAAGGTAGAAAATTCCACATTAGTTTGAAAATGTGGGTCTAAAGCACACAATCAGTGCTTGAACGTATTTGTGAGTGACTGACTGAATTTTTTTTATAGTTGGTATGAATTTTGTTTCCAGTTCAGATTCTTTTTTCTGTTATTCCCAGATTACACAATCATCTCCACTCTGTGATGGAGATTTTCACATCTCTGTCAGTATCAAACCAGGGAGTGGACAGCCTGTGTTGTCACCTTTAACTGGAAAATTTATTTTACTTTGTTCACTGTGAATGGTTAAGGAAAAAAAATAAAAGAGAAAAGAGAAATGTTGTACTAAACTTTTTGAACTGACAGTCTGTATGAACTAAATAATCCTTCTCTTATCTCCTCTTGCTTGTTCCCTTTAGTGCTTTTCTTCATGATGTGTATTTATTTTTGCTTTTGATTTGTCTTTAATGTTAATCACTGGATACACACTGGTATAGAATTCGCTTTTGTTCTCTTTGCTTTATATATTCTAGTCTACCTTTACCATTAGATCAAGGATATAGCTAAAGACATTTTAAAACATCTAAATCACTTTCCAAATCAACTGTAAAATGTTCTTCTTTTTGACAAGTTACTTGAAGTATCCATCTACTTAATTCTCTAAATCAGACCTCTAAGAGTAATGCCTGAAAAAAGAAAAATGTCTGTTTATTTTAGAATGTTAAATCAAGCAATTCTTGACTATGCAGTTGACTTTCAATATGACTTTCATAGCACAGTACATCTATTTGTTGTTGTTGGTCTGTTCCTTTTGGAAATTTAGAAAGAATGTTGCTCTTTTTGAATTTAGTATTTATCATTTCATATTATAATACTATGTATATTTGCCCACAAAGTCTCTTTGCAAAGGGACATTAAAAACCAAAAGTTTTGAGTTTCTAATTTTATATTTTTTTCATATTTTAAGATAATTCTTTTGCCTCTGGTTTCTTAAAATACTATCCATTTTGGAATTTTCTCCCATTCCTAGGAGAAAAATGACCCTAGGGGTCTGTCAGCTGACACACCAGGAAACCTTCCTGTCCTGAAATGTTCCTGGAAAAATTTATTTATGGTACATTGACTCACTGCTGCACCACTGATCATTCAGCTTCTCAACTAAATTCTTCTCTCAAATACACATTTACACAGCTCCTGTTCTCCGTCATACCAAATTTTAAATGGTGCCTGAAATTTCTGATACTGTAGGAAATGGTGGAAAGTACATTGAATGTGGAATCAGATAAACGTGGATTTGATTCTTGGCATCCTTGCTTGCAAGCTATATAATGTCTTTCAACCACAGACTCCTCACTTGTAAAATTCAAATCAAAAATATCATTCATGTGTCCCACATGGACCTTGCAGGATTTATGAGCCAAGGTTGGACTTCCTAGCAAGTGTATGGTATTTGTAATTCTTTATAAATTCTACTCACTTAACTGTGAGGAAACCTGGAAGTAAGATTCAGTTTTCATCAGAGTTGATTTATCAAACAATTAAACATTATTTTTGCATCTTATCTTAAGGAGAGAGCCTTCACCACCCTTTGGGTGGTCGGAGCCAGAGATCTGTCTTACATTGACCAAGTCATGTGGAGGCCTAAGTTATCTGGCTAACTTGGCAATGATCATCTCTTAAAGGAAAACAAAAATGGTTTATTTTGCAAAAGTCTAAATTCTTTACTCTCTGCTGTAGATTTCATTTGAAGTTCACATCTTACTAGGGTTTTGTTAAGCCATTTTTAAAGATACAACACAGGCCCTGTACCCAGGAAGAAACTGAATAAAATTCCCAACTCTTCTGCTTACTAGCTGCACGACATCACTCAGGTTGCATATTCCTTATGAATCTCATCTTTCTTACTCATTAAATGCGAATAGCATTGCCCACCTTTCGGGGTGTTTGTGATGATTAAATGAGGTAGCCTGTGTAAAAATGTTCACCCTTGACTGTCATCAAATATTAACTGCCTTTCCCCTTTTCCATTCTGCCTCTGATATATGCTACTGAATAATGACTTTAAAGATGTGCTGGATTTTAGAAGCCAACTTATTCAGTCTTATGACCAAAAAAGTTTATCTTGTACTTTGGTCATTTGTGTTGATCTAACAATGCATGTAATTTCTGAATCTGTACTTTAAAGTTTTAGCATGAAAACCATACTTGTAAATGGAACTGTAGAAAGAGAATACTTTTATATCATTTGGCATTTCTCTTAATACTATTAAAAGAAATACATTTATTGGCAGAACTGTGAAACCCAACACGATTTCTCCCCTCCTTTTCGTCATACACTCAGGATAATTCGTGTCACACCCAGATCTTTACTCATTCATCACGATGACCCTGTGTGATATGAATGACATCCAAGGCCCAAAGTGTTTGAATCAGTAATGAGAAGTGACTGAAAAACCCTGGACTGGTATTAGGGCACCTTCCTGCCTGGCCCCTATTAAGCCTTATTATTTAAAGCACAATATCAAATACCTTGTTAAATGAACAGATTTGGTATTATTGTATGACTGTCTTTAGGGTTCCCAGGGACCAAACTACGTTAATCATCCTAGAAGGAAGTGACTTTTAGCGTGGAAAAGAGGACGGAGGACACAGACTTTGTGATGAATTAAGAGAAAAGTTTTTTTTTTCTTTCCTTGGGGCTGAGAGACAGTTTGTCTCTGGTCTAGAGACAGAGTCACAGAGATGACCGGAGCCCTTCTGGCCATGGTTACGGGGAGGCAGCCAAGGTTGCGCAGGGAAGTGGCCCTTAAAGGAACATTGGCAGTTGTCTGGGTTCCCTCAGTTTGTTGTAAATCATTCTGTGTCTTGCTTGTTGCCCTTCCATTATCCCTGAACCATCTAGTAGCACTCATCAAGAGTAATAGAATGATCTTTTTTTTTAATTTTGTGAGATATTAAGGGGAAGGACATCTTCTATACTTGGAACAATATAAGAACAGAATAGCTACACTGGCTCTCCTGAGATTACAGTGGTGATCTCAGCTATGGTAACCAGCAGGGACAGCTGTGTGCATGAAAGCGGTGAGCCCGCAGAGGTTGTTGGCAGCAAAGGCAATCAGTGATGTCCCCTCAAGGAGGGGAGAAGATCTGGATTTAAAGAACACAGGGACATTTTTCTGGAAATGGTGCCCTGGTTATCACTGACAAAACTGTGAACATATACAAGGGTCTAATTACCAGCCAGGAAGCCAGTGGAAGCTCTTATTTTTGGAAGTTGAATTATACATTTGCTAAATATAATTCATTTATAGGCTGTTTTGAATGAACATTTTTGACATTTATAGAAAGAATTAAGAAGAATAATTCAGTTATAAAAATATAGTTAATATATCTTATATTAATCTTGGATATGGAGTATTTTAAGCAAGGTCATAAAGATTTGTAATAGCTTGCCACTAGGAAAAAGAAATTATTTTCCAGGTTGGGAAATTGACAAGAAGTTTGGAGTGGGAGGAAGAGACTGAAGAAAAGGAAGGACAGGACTATTATTTCTACATAGGGAGCATGGACTGTTGGGAGAGGAGATTTCAGAGCAGCTTTTTTGTGAAGCTCATAGAAGACAGTTTGTAAAGATATTTTATCTAAAGAGAAGGTACACACTTGAAGCATTTGAGCTGCATCATTAATATCACTTTTAAAAAGCAAAAATTGTTCTCTTTTCCCAAATCAGTCTATCTTCTAGCTTCTGTGATGGTATTTCTCCAGCAAGTATATACTGCTTTATTTGGCCAATTTTTTTCCTTCCTTGCCAACAGAGCTTGAAATAAATATTTGTGTTAGCATTCTTGCATGCACTAAAGCATTGGGAAGTTAGCCACCTTTAACTTCTAGGATTTGACATTAAACCAACAGAGAATTACAAAGACTACGTGAAGTTCCATATTGTTTCTTAAGAAAATATCTCAGTACATTAAACTTTTTTTTTAATTGAAGTATAGTCAGTTTACACTGTTATGTTAATTTATAGGCTTTCTTCTAGGTATAGAACCTCAAATGGCTTAAGAATATTAAGGATAACATAACATTTTAGCTCTGGAAATTATCTTAGATGTCATCTGGTCTGATTCCCTTAACCATTCAGAAATCTTTTTCTGCATTATCTCTAATATATCTTCTGTTTAAATGTCCTACTTCTTACTCCTTGTAAGTAATACCATTTGGCATGACTCTAGTAAGTTTCACTTTCATCAGTACCTGCCAGTTATGAACTTCCTGAGGTTTAAGCTATTAACCTTCAAATTACACATGAAGAAGTCCCTGGTAATCTTGCCACTGTCTTGCCCCCTTTAGAGCCTCCGTAGTCTCCTCTGAACAACTACGAACCTCCCTCCTCTTTTATGGGAAGTTAAACTCAGTGACCTTGAATGCCTCTGCCTGCTCAAAAGCTCTCTGGGTATTTGGAAGCCTGTAGTCTGAGGGCATGCTTAAACTCTGATGTCACCAGATCTCTGCTCTAGCTATGTGAGCAGATCTCATACATGTTACTAAGAGCCCTAGAGCTCTATCTTTACTATGGGATTCTCTGTTTGGGATGTTTCCTCAATTGCATCTCCATGTTGGTTAGAATTAATGTGAATGGAGAGAAACCATCAACTACAATGTAACCAGACATATACTTTAAGTATCCTAAGTGCTCAGGGATACAGCTGAAGATGAACTGTAAGCTCTGATGAGCAGTAGTGCTCCTGGCACAGGCAGCAGAACACCCTAAAACCTTCTGTAAAAGGAGGAAAGCTACAATACGATTTAATCAGGCAGGATGTTGAAGTGTTGGACTCATGGTAGGGTCCTCTTCTCCCTTCTATGTAGCAGCTTCACATCTCTGCTGCTTACCTGGACTTGGTGGGGTTCTTAAGACTAAGAACTCAGCAGGATGTTATATTAAACCCTTTGATAACTTGGTCAAGATGACTTTCAGAGTTGTGTGTCAATAGTATATTCAGCAACTATTCACTGAATACCCATTGCCTTTGGGCATAATGCCAGAGGCTTCATCAACTTCATCTTACTAGGTTTTTTTTTTCATTACTAGCCTATAAAGTAGGTATTCTTATCTTCAGTTTACATATAAAGAAATGAGGCCCTAAGAAGGAAATGTAAATGGCTCAAATCACGTGACTAATGAGTGGCACAGTCGTACTTTAACACAATCCTGTTTGAGCTTCCAGGGCTCTCATAACAAATCACACAAATGTAGTGGCTTAAAATGACAACATTTTTTATCTTACACAACTATAGGTCAGAAATCCAACCTGGTCCCACCGGGCTAAAACCAGGGTGTCCACGGAGTGTCTTTCCTTCCTGGTCTCTAAGGGAGAATTGGCTTCCTTGCCTTTTCCAGCTTTGAGAGGCCACTTGGGTTCCTTGACCTGTGGCCTTCTTTTTCTGCCTTCAAAGCTAGCAATATGGAATCTCCCCCACCTCGGCTTCCATGATCACATCTCTTTCTCTCCACAGCTGGGAAAAGTTCTCAGATTTTAAGGATCTATGTAAGAGGATTGGGCCTAGGAGAATCTCTGCATCTCAGACTTCTTAACTTAAGCACATGTGCAGTGGCCATGACCTTTGCCATGCAACATACATATTAACAAGTTCCTGGGGTTAGGACATAAACATCTGGGGGGCATCATGCTACCTACCATCCTTCCTTTTGATTCTATTTCCATAAATCTATTGCTCTAGATCACATACAAGCCTTGCTTCATAGGTGTTGTGATATTTCCAGCATCTGATCCATTCCTGACAAATGGTGAGCATTCAATAGATATTTTTGGACAAGTTAATAAATTCTAAAATACCAGAATTTGGAGGTGTTATTTCACGGCACAGAAATGGACTAATGATGATTGATTCCAGAGGTAATTGTTTGTAACATCATTCCAGACTCTTAAATTGGAGGATAAAGGTTAATCAGTTTTCCCAGAGGAGTAAGAGATACTTACAGGGGGTGCAGTTGAAGCAACAAAATGTGTTCTTGCTATACAGTCCTGGCTAATTAGTTGATAGCATTGCTAACTCATGTATTATGGGAATATTATGGATGCAGCTGATCTCTGCTTTAAGGATGATCCCTTTGGTCTGGAATCCTTCTGGGAAAAGAACATTTAGAAACTTCAAGTAGGCTAAAACATTCAAATGAAAAGCATTGATGAAGTTTTCCTTATGAAAAGTCCCCCCGACCCCCGTTCACATGGAGTGAGTATAAGCAATTAGTCAGAATGCCAGAAAATAAGCCCCTTATGGATGCACATTAATTGGAGTCTGTGGGAATACTGCAGGAATGCTTCCCTGAATTAAACTGTTGGTGTTCATCTAGCACAAGAAGGGAAAAATGAAAGTCTGACAATTTGGTGAAAAAAAGAATCGCTTCTGGTATTAAGCTTCACTGGGTGGGAAGGTGGCGTCGGAACCCCAGAGGTGATGGTTGAACAAAGGCGGGCTACCTGACCCGCTGGGAAGACCAATCTGAATGCTGAGACTTGAGGATGGGGTTGGAGCCAGTAGGCTCCCTGGATACTGCTACAAACAACTGTAATCGGTACTAAATCTATTTTTAGGCAAGGAGTACAATTAGATCAAGGGTCATCAGGGTACAGAACAAAATAATACCTTGACTAGGATTTGGCATCTTTATACGATTAAGGAATCCCCTTTGAACAGGGAGCAAAAGATGGCTCAGTGCCTTTGGCAGGATTTCAAAATGCCCAATGTTTCTCTTTGGCTTGCCTCAAGTCTCCCTAGTGACTGATACCTATAGACACAGCACAAACCCAAATTGGCAGTTGAGAAAGGCAGGCAAACTACAAAGGGGAGACCTGTGTCTTTAACAAAAAACTGAGGGTGTAAATTTGGGCTTCCTAAAACAGATAAACATATGCATTTCTCAGCAGTACTGAAAAAATAACGGTGAACATAACAGCAATGTCACTTCAGATTACTTACTGCTTGCGTTAGGGGAGGCAAATGTTTTATTAATAAACAGGCGGTTAGAGTGCTATTTGTTCCCAACTATCAGAGTCTGGGAGGGCGGAAGAGGCCAAGCTGAAACCTCTGACAAGAAAAATGATTCACCGATTTAGTGTGACTGACAGACCTGGTGATGAAAAGGGACTTTACTGTGCAGCATCAGGGAGCAGCTGAAGGGAGGTGGTCAGAGCTCTGATAGCCCCAGCTTTGCCGGGATGGAGTGAGACCGTGACTGCATTGGTTAGAGTGGACCTGAGGAGGGGAGAGTAGGAGGGGTGGGGAGAGAGGAAAGGGGAGAGAGAGAGAAATAGAGAGAAATGGAGAGTGGAGGGAGTGATAAAAAGACTGGAGAAGGGGCAGAGGGAGAGAGATATATACTGCTTCATTTGGTGCAGAGTATAATTTAGGAACTGCACACTCATCCTTCACGAGCTGGCTAATAACTAATCAACGATTGCAAAGCACTTGGAAGGTAGTAACTTTTATACAAATGTTAAATAAAAATGCTGGAATTTGGTTCAGGATTGCAGCCAAATCTAGCCTGCCAGTGGAAAGCTAGGAAGGTTGTTTGCTTGGGGGAGGGTTAGGGTGACTTTAGGACCCTCGCTGTCAACCACAACTAGATTCCCCATGCCTGTGGCTAGACATGGCATTGAGGAGCTCAGGGGCAGTTTAACTGTGCTGTAATTAGGGGTACTGAGCTCCAGGGGGCGCTCCTGGTTCTTCTGGATTCTCAGCCACCACATTCAAACTGGCCAGCTTCCGGGTCGGGCTCACAGGACTCATTGGTGTAAATGAAACTTCCCAATTGGGGGCTGCACTGGTTGTGATTTATCAGTGTAGAGCTGTCAAAACATTGTAAAGACATCCAGCATTTACTACTAACACAAATGCTGTCTTCTGCAAAAGACTTTTGCCTTTCTACAGACACCTGCCCCATCCCCTAGAATTAGACTGTGAGATCTAATTCTTTACCCTGTGACAGCTCTTTGAAGAGAGAAACTTGATACACTTTTGATCCCCCAAACATCCCTTGCCATTTTAGGATCTTTGGTGCTTCTCCACCTATATAGTTATTACTGTAATTATTTTGTTTCTTTTTTAAGAAGAGAGACATAGCTCCTCTTATTTAGGAAATTTAATTACCAGGATATTAATCTGTCAATTTTAGGCTACTCAATGAATTTCTATTGCCGAAATAGCTGTGGCCAACGATATTGCTATATTGTATTCTTAAGTAAACAGCAATGTCTCTGGAATGTGTGTGCATAAATGTTAATTAAGAAGAGAAACAAGACAGCAATGAAACAGTTTCTATTAATTATTTTGGCTCATTTTCAAATTTGTTACAGTTTATCTGGCCTTCTTTTTCGGAAATTCTCGCAACAATCTGTCTTAGCCTATTTATGCACTGAAGGTGTCTGAAAGTCAGTGACTAAATTTGGTTAAGTGGTAAGTCCTCCTGAGAAGGCAAGGTTTCTCATCTTTGCTAATCTGGGATCATAATGAAGGCAGAGAGGACTTATTTTGATTTCCCCTGTTTTGGCCAGATGGCTCTCAGAGGATTCCCATGACTTCTTGGTTCAAATTGGGTCTGTTTTCCAACAATCATTGACTCACAACTTCCCAGAGTCCTGTGGTCCTCAAGAGCTCTGATGGCTCCCATTGAAATGAACACAGTGAATAAAGTGCCCATGCAACAGATTCTTAGTCATTCAGGTGAATTTACTTGGGAAGATCCATTCTCTGTAGCACAGTCAAACCCAGAAGTAGAACACAGACTTCTCTGAGCAGTTAAATGAGTGCTCAGAGCAAAGTTCCAAGTTAATTTTACATCTTACTTGGCAAAGTTCTAACTACTTTGAATATTTTTCTATTTTTCTCCAATTTATTCATTTATTTGAGCCCACAGAAAATTACAAGTAAGATGCGAAGAAGGTAAATAGAATGCAACTGCTAGGGATATGTAAAGACAGGAGCCAGAAGCGATAGCTGATGAAAAGAGAGATTAGAATGAGTAGACTCTGCAAGTCTGAAAGCCAGTGCTAAAGCATTGAGAATGTGGATGAGAATATGGAGATGGAAACCCGCACGTCTCCACTGTCGAAGACTTCACCAGAAAATATTCCGCGTTGAAGTGCAGCCATGTATCACCAAGAATAGAATCCATTTAATTCACAAAAAAATTGCAAATGGCCAATAAACAAAGGAAGAAATATTTAGCCACAGGTAATCAAAGAAATGCAAACTAAACATGAAGGCTGTATTTATCTGTCAAATTGGCAAAGATTTAAAAACCAGTGATATCCAGTCTTGCCAAAGGAGCAAAGAAGCAGGTGTTCTCAGCTGTCTTGGGCAGAGGTGTGAATTGGTACAACCTTTCTAGTGGACACTAGGGCTGTTATGGAAAAAGCTTTAAAATGTGTACAGCCTTTGACCCACCGTTCCTGAATATAAGGAATTTATGCTTCCAAACATTAAGTGTGTTCACAGTGTGTCAAGAGTTTAGCTGAGCTACTTCATGGTATACTTCATGGTGTTGCTGCCTTGGCAGCCATGTTGTTTAGCCAGGTGGCCTATGGGGGCCTTAAACTGACTCTTGCTGCCTTGTGCAAGGCTGTACCCTAGATCACAGCCTGCAGAGTCATAGCAAATGTAAGTTCTCCATAGGATTTTCCCAATAGCCCTTGTGATAACGGTGTCCCCAGGTACCGGAAACTTCTCTGCATATCTCTATCAAATGCTAGTCCCAGGAGTGGGTGTGGAACCAGGTCCCTGCCTCGGGTTTCCTAGGGGAGAAAAGAGGCTGAGACTAGCCCTTGGGGTCCTTAAATAGCAGACTACATTATTTTACTCTTTGCTTTATGGTAACAATAATGATGATGATGACAATGATGATAATGATACAAATCACAACAAATATGAGAGTCAATAGCTCGTGAGTTCTAACTAGGCACTGTTTTAAGAACCATTATATATTATCCCTTCATGTTATATGTTAATATATATTACCTTTATGTATTATGTAACATAATATATAATTATTTATTTATATATTATTTTTATATAATATATAATATAATTATTTATATATGACCTATATATTATATTTATTTTATGTAACATATAATATAATTATATGATGTATCATTTGTATATTACCTTTGTATATTATATTTATGTATATTATCCCAATGAATCCTCACAAAATCCCCATGAGGTAGGTACTGATATTATCCCCATTTTGCCAAGGAGGAAACTGAGCAGCAGAGTGACACTGTTGACCAATGCTTTAGAAAGGTCGATCGGGGAACCTGAGTGTGAAGTCACAGTCAAGACAAAAGGTCATGAAGGCCTGCACTCGTCTGGGAATGAGGTAGAGAGAGGGGACGATGTGGGCAACACAGGCCTTGGTAATAACTTGCAAAATATGGGTGACAAATGTGGGCCAGTTACCGTGAAACTTCTCGGGCTTTTAAACCTAGGGAACAGGAGGCATAACAGTGATTTATGTTTATAAACTAACCTCTGTCGGCGAGTTGTGTTGGTGCCCTACCAAGGGGCTTGGAGGCTATGCCAAACTACTCACCTGAGGTGGTGCAGGATGTGCCAGTCATTTGATTACTGAGAGGCTCAGAGTGAACTTGTTCTTAGGGGAGGAGAAAGTAAGTTCAAAATTAGTTCCAGCTATTTTCTGAAGGAAAATATCATGATATCTATTTTAGGCTTAGGATCCAAAGGAAGGAATCTGATGTTTGCTGTATGTACAGTGTGCAGTTTTAGATAGCTTATGTAATTTATAATACTTATTTATCTGAGTTGGAATTATTTTCCAGTTATCCTATAGAGATGAGACAAGTAATTTGCCCCTGGTCACATGGATGATAAATAACAGCCATCTTTTTACCCTAATTTCAGACCTCCAAAGACCCCAACACGGCTTTTTCCTGTATTTTTATTTTCTACTTTTTAAAAAGATAAGATTTTTATAAAGATCGAGCACTCTCTCAAGTTTTTTGTTAGCAATCTCATTCTTGTCCAATGGTCCCACTCTAACAAAGACCAGACATCTGTGAATTTTCTGGTCTGTGACTCACATAAGTTTTATCACTGGGCCCTGACACAGTCCAGTAGTACTTGCATCCCAGGCATTTGAGCTTCTTATTTACCACCTTCATGCCCTGCTCCTGGAAAAATAATATTACATAGTTTGCTGTTGGTATCCTTGTTTTTGTCCACCCCTTCCCTTTCATTAGCCATGTCCATCATTTCCCTGATGTCCTTCTGATGCTCAGGTATCAGCACTGGGTACAAATCAGTTTTATTTTATTTTTTATTTGTTTAGTTTCCTCTGTAAAACTTACCTATCTTGTGTACCATTCGTTAAGAGCCCAAATGGATATTTAATAGAGTTCCCAGTCTTAAGTATTAGGAGAATATCCTAGGACAGAATTCCAAACTCATATGCCTCTATGGAGTCAGAATGGTAAGTAGATGTGCACAGTGAGAGAAGGACTTGGAAAATTGGAGAGCTGTGCTTTCTCTAACAGAAGCAGCCACTATCCAGATAGAGCTGTTGAGGAATGAGCGCCTAGAATGGGCAGTTCTTCATGCTTTTAAAAAAAATATGAATTTATCTGTGATCTGTTCAGATGGAATGATAGGTAGAAGGATCAATGATATTTAAAAACAAATGAGGATATAATGTCAGTGATATGCCTGGATTTTTTCTAAGGGAAAACAGTAAGGATCTGTAGCTTACTCCAGTCACCAAAATAAATGATAGATACCTAAATGTTATTAGGTTTTCAAATTCACAGAAGGACCAGATATCATTATAGATGAAGATTTATATGACATAAAGAAAAAGAATTCTCCAAGAACTATATCAAAGCCAGAATCAGAAAGCATGAAGAAGATGATGGAAAGATTTGACTACTAAAGAACTAAAGCTTAAAAGCAACTTTTTGATAAAAAATATATCATTAAGAAAATTGTGAAGTGATGGTAAACTATTTTTAACGTATAGAAGAGAGAAAAAGTTAATATCCTTATCACATGTCAGGGTATTTACAAGCATTTGACCTAAAGAAAAACACTTTCAGAATAATGGGCAAAGGATATAAAAAAGCAGATAACAAAAAATGCAAAAATGTTTAGGCTCACGGGTAATATAAGTTTCAAACTAAAACGTGATATAATTATTCATCAACCAAATTGGAGATATTTAAAAATGGTAAGTAGGAGGCTGAGGTTGTGGGATATTACAGTTCACATACATTGTTGGTGGAGAATGAAATTGGGAAAAATTCTGGAAGACAGTTTGGCAAAATGTATTGAAAGACTTAAAAACCTGCTGATTGACCCAATAATTTTGCGTTTAGGAATCTACCCTAAGATACATACATTCATATTTCAGTCTCTTTTACTCTCACTGTCTCTCTCTCTCCCTTTCTCTTACCCACTAGAATATAGGATTCACAAGGTTAAAGGACTCCATCCATTTAATTTCCTATATTTTTACCTGAGCCTGGAAAGGTAGTATGTAAATGCCTGACATGTAGTATGTAATCAATAAATGTTTGCTGAATGGATTTTTTTTTTTTTTTTACTAAGGACCTTGGCATCTTAGAGTGTGCCTAGAGGAGAGTGGCTAAGATGTTGAGGAATTTGAAATTAGATTGTGAGAAAGTAAAAGAAAAGAACTGTTGAAGGAGTAACCAGCAAAACATCTGATGACTAGCTTTATACATTAGAAGGAATATTATCTAGAAAAGTGATGTGACTCATTCTGTACAACTTCTAAGTGCAGAAATTCCAAAGGGTGTGTTGATTTATTCACTAAAAAATTTACATTTAAAAGCACACCTGTAATTGCACATCTCTTGAATAAAGTAGCCAGGTTTCCTTTAGTTGAATAGACCCAGGTGTATGAACTGGCTTAAATCTGAAATTGTACTGTATAAGCTATGCATCCTTACTACTGATGCTTAAATTAGATTTTTGTCCACTAGACTTCCATGTGTCAAGCTACATCTTAGTGGTTGCTTAACTACTTTATCTCTAGGAAACTTGTGACCAATTAACTATTGCCACAGATCCCTACAGGTTAAAACACTCTGATGATCAGTTCTCTATGTCTTATTGTGGCAATTGCATGCACCTTTGTTCTGAGAGTTAAGTGCTGCTAGCATCCATTATTCCATTTGAAGTCAGAGACCATCCAGTGTAGCCATCTCCACCATTATCTCCAGTCTACGGAGGACCACTCCACAGAGCTCTTCAGGAAAACTGGCAATCTCCCTCCCCTATCACCAATAATATTTTTCATAAAAGGAAAGAAGCATCTTTTCAATTTTCCAATGAAATGTAGTTTGAGGGGTAGATGAGCACAAAATTGATTCATTCTATTCCTCTTTTTTCCTTAAGTCTTCAGTCTTTATTTTGAAATATAGCTGGGATTTTTCTTTAATCAAGTATGAAAAGGTGACAGACATAAGGTAAATGCTTTGAACGAAGAGCTGTTATTCACAGCTCCCAAGAGAATGGGGCATGCCATGTCATGTAGGACCATATGAGGAAGCACATGGGTCAGTCAGGAGGCAGAAGGAGCAAAGGGAAAACCTGATCCAGAGCCGTCATTGTATTTTTTGAGGGAAGAAGTAAACAGGGTAGGGTACGTATGCTGAGTAAGCTTAGGCTTGGAGAGTTTGCATACTTTCTGCAGGCTCTGGACTATTGGGGTGGTTCCCAGTTATCAGGTACCTATGTCTGAGGTGATTTTCTGCAGGGGGAATATTGGGTGTATGAGAGTTTGATTAAAGAAGGTGGTTGGGGTCCTCTGTCTTGGTTTATTTGCATATCAAAGGTATGCTTGATGACTTTTTTTTTTTTTGCTATTTCTAGGAATCACTTAACCTTTTGAAGGGCAGTATGTCCTGGGTTCTGCAAGGCTCTAAGATGTCAAAGCATCAAAAATATGAACAATAAAAAGTGTGATTAATGCATTCATTGTCCTCTACAATATACCAGGAAAGTTCTAGCATTTTGTTCTCATTAATTGTAGACCACTTAGAAGTTAACAAATGCCAGTCCTATACATTTGAGCCAACGTTAGGTGAATAAATACACCTCAGTAAATTGGGGCTAATCATGACTTTAATTTGTCTGTCATTTAATGAACTTAGTATCCACTCCCACAAATTCCAGGCTTATAGTGATACAGAATGACACGGTTCTGTAAATTTTTGTTTATGGGCTATCTTACCTTAGAGAAAGCCAGGTATTGCTCAGTCTGGACTCTATTGAAATTTAGCCCTTAAATATGGACCTGAAGGTAATAAAGGATGCTGTGTAGGGGTCCTTAGAAAAATTGACCTCGGTTGGTGAGGCACTGTCCCAGCTTTCATCACTGAATAACTTTTATGCAGAATGAACTGGGTCCTTCAAGATATGGGGGGAGGGAGTCTCTTTTGCTAATAAAATGAATTCAAGCAGATTTAGGAGTTCAGAGTTCTTAGCCTTTGGGTTGTACTTTTTCTCAACCAGTGTATAAGAGATTTGTTGGAGTTCAGCTCAAAATTGAAATGCTTTTTTGCGTCTTTTACAGTTAGGCCCTGGATCAGTAATAGCTGCTCTGCGACCACATACAGGAGATGAGGGAATGCCTGCTATGTTGCCATTAGGCGTTACGATTTTCTTCCCTGTGTCCTTAATTGTATAGCTTTTCATTTCTTATTCTCTCTATTCCTTTGGTTCTCTAGGCCCATAAGAGGAAGACAGGTGACTCCGTAATCTCTGTAATCACCACAGCACTAAGCGTTACAGGCCACTTGATACCCCAAGTTTCCCTCTACTTATGTTTCATTCCATGCTGCCACTGGAGATAATTCGAGTAATTTTATTGCCACCAGTATTATGAAATACTCAAGTCCCATTTTCCCACAACTGGATGTTGCCTATGTGCTCCTCAATTACGTAAGCAATCCAGTCTCAAAATACCATATTTTGGCTCTATTTCATGGGATTCTGATCCCAGTTACTGCACCAGTTAGGATTCTAATGGGAGATAAATGGCAACCCACAATTAGCACCTTAAAATGGCATCCTAAAATAAATTATTTAAAATTGGGTAAGATTTTAAAAGAGACTATTGGCTAAAAATATGGGCCTACTATAGGGCAATAACAAGGGAAAAAGCAGTTCACAGAGCTAGTAATAGTGGGGGCTGTTTCCATCTCTAGCCCCGAAGCTATCAGGGTACAGCAGAAACTGAAGACAAAAAAATCTAAGTGAGAAAACTGTTCAGCAGAATCTGGAACCTCTGGTTATGGAACATAGCCAAATGCCAGGGCTACTGGTAAGAGCAGGAAAATAAATACCCTCATCTCATCTTCATCCCTTGCTTTGATCTCCTATAGGTACTCCTCACAGACTGAACTGAACTGAACTAAAAGACAGAGGGCCTCACTGGTATAGTCCATACCTGTCAGCATCTTGCAGCACCAGGGGCCTTTCTTGGGTGGGCTGTGGATATGGGAAGGCTCAGTCTGTGCTTTGTGGTGTATTCTAGCTTGGTTTGGGCAAGACTTGCTCTCTAAGAGGGATGAAATCTAAGACCTGACTTCAGCAATCTATTCATCTAGTGCTGTCACCTAGAGAGAGGCTGGAGGGATAGGAAATGGGGCCAGCTCCCAGTGGGGAATGCATCTAAGAGCAATCCCTGCTGTGTTAGGTCATTTATGCTGTGTTCTGGGATTTAGGACAGAGTTTTAGTCAGTACAGCAGGGGCTGGCAAACTTTCTGCAAAGTGCCAGGTAATACATATTTTATATTTTTGCAGGTCATACGGTCTTTATCACAACTGTTTAACTCTCATCACAGCTCAAAAGCAGCCATAGGCAATACCTAAGCAAATGGATGTGACCGGGCTCTTATAAAACCCTATTTACAACGATCGGTTGAGGACAGGATTTAGCTCAGGGGCCATAGTTTCCAGACCCCTACTCCATAACAGCTGGAATCAGAAACAGGAAATTGAATTAGAAGCCCAGTTACATACACTAGGACAATCCAGCAATGATTGATTGGTGCTGTTAATTAGCAATTGTGTGCTCTAGTTTTACTGTCTGGCAGACTGACACATAGCAGCGAGTTTATAACTGCAGGATTACTTTCTGACGCCCCTGGCTGTAGGGTTGATACTTCTAAAATGCTGTTTTTCTAGTTAAGTTTGGTTCAGGAACGTAGTGGAACCAAGGCCATAGGTAGCAGGTACCCTTGACTTTTGAGAAACGCAAAGATGTCAGCTACCCTGTTCCAATGGACTCCTAATACACCTGCATGAGCCTCACTTTCCTACCAGACCCTCCCCTATATTTTCTTGTACTCAGGCCTCACCTGTTGCTCTGGCTGTCAATCCCCTGCTAGTTCCTAGGTCTCAGAGAAGAGCTGTATGTTTCCCGTTTAGTGGGACTACTCTCCACATTCTAACTTTTCTTTATCTGACCAATTCTGGTTAGGCAGGACATAGATTAATATTGCTTCATTTCCAGCTGGTATTATTTGTATATTTTTCATTTACTTTCACAGATAAATCTTTATATTTTATTGGTTATTTTTTAAATTGACCTGTAATTTGGTGCATATATTTTTAAGCCATTAAAAGTTTTAATTGAAGATTCAGGAATGGACTCTATTTGGGTCTCCAGATATATCAGGGCTTGACTCATACACAGTAGAAACCAGAACATTGGAGTGTTCTTGGCTGGGTTTTGACTTGCTTCATTGTAGTTTGAACATACAAAAGGCACAGTTCAGGGCCTTTAGCTCCAGATACATACACTTGACTGTATACAGATCTCGATTCCTTCCAAAAGTTCTGACAATTGAAAAAAGTTATGTACTTTTCTTTTATAGTGGCAGGAACCGATTTCCACGCATGTAACAACTTTCCCTCAGTCCCTCACCTATCAACTTTTCTGACCGGGGTGCTCATTTGAGTGAAAGGGGTTGACTTGACTTTAGAGTGTGGCCACATGGCAGGGCTGTGAGCTTTGTTTTCACCTTATTAATTGGACTAGGCAGAATAGTGAGTCGGCCTGAAGTGATCTCTAAAACAGACCTGCTCACCACATGTCTAGTCTAGTGGCTGTTCGCTATTCCTAAGGCAGGATATGAAAACCAGCAGCAGTGGCTGCTAACTCAGCCCTTCTGGAGGGCATCCAGAGCAGCTGGAGGGGAGCAGAGTTAGGCTGGAGGTTCCATTGGGTTTCTCTCAAGAGGCCAAGCTGGGATTATGGCTCCCATAATTCTGACCACCATGGAAGAGTCAGAAGAGTGGCAGAGAGGAGGTGCCTCTCCCTGGGGCCCTAGCCAGTCACATGCATTCTACTGAACTTCAGAGGGCCTGAGCTTGGGCAGGATTACAAATTAGAAAGAGTCCTTGATGGACGAACAAGAAATCAGGATTCCAGTCCTAGCTCTGCTGTTAATTGCTATGTAAGTGAGGTCTAATCATTCAGCCTTTTGTGGGAGTTGGTTTCCTTATCTGTAAAGTAGAGATAATTAGTCCTGCCCTATCTCCCTCAAAGAGATGATGAGTACCAAACAAGAATATTAATGAACATGAAAAAACTTCAGAAATAGTATAGTGCATGAGAAAAAGACATTATTATCACTGCTGCTAATAAAATTGATTGGAAAAGAATATATATATATATATATGTATGTATGACTAGAACATTATGCTGTACATCAGAAATTTACACAACATTGTAAACTGACTATACTTCAATAAAAAAATAAATAAAATGAAAAAAAAATCACCCCCCAAATTGAGGGACTCACTAGCACCACGATACTCTCTTTCTCAAACACAAACTCCTCATCCAGGCTTCCAAATTCTCCTTCAACCTTATGAAGAACTGTTATAAATCCCTTACCTGGACTCTGCCCCAGCTAAGCTATTCTCACAATATTTCTTTACACATCGCATTTTGCTCATTCCTCCCTATAATGTTTTCTATATTTTGTTTCTGGTTTTCCTCCCAGAAATTTTTTTAACTCCCTTTACAGCCTCCACCCTGTCTCTTAAAGCCAGTTCCATAAGAGCACCTCGCTGAGCTCTCATCTCACTCAGCATGATCCTTGGAAGATCCCAGCTACTCCTGAGCAATCATCTCTCATCTAGAGGCTGACAGGTTCTTCTCATTTCACAATTAATGACAACACCACCCTCCCATTGGAAGTTAGACAAGATGTCATCTTTTCCTTTTCCCTCATCCTTTCTCATCCTCCACGTTTGCTTAGCCATCAAGTCCTGTAGTGTCTATCTCCTGAATCTGTAGTGTTGCCACTGTTTTCCTTTGGGTCTAAATCTCTGATAACTTGGATTATTGTCAGTTTACAGATTAGATTCCCTTTTTCCTGTCTGTTTTCCTGCCAATATATCTTCCACTCTCTGCCAAGCTGATGCTTCTAAAACACAAATCCAATCATGCCATTTCCTCACTGTGAATGCTTCAGTAACTCTCACACTTTTCAGAATTCAGTTCAAACCAAGCATGGGAGTACACAAATCTCATCCTGATCTGGCCCCACCTTTCTCTTTCCCCACTGGTATTAACCCTTTCTAGTTCTTGGACTCATCTAAGAATTTGAGGTCACTGAAGAATTTGTAGATAAAGATTTGCAAACAAATGATGATTGGCTCCTGGAGCTCATCCCTTCCACCCTTGTGGATCACCACATTTGTGGTCCCTCTTCTGCCTCCCTCCTGGCCACTCCTCACACAGACCCTTGGCTCTGGTCATACAGAGGTTCTTGGAGTTCTGCAATAATGTGTGGCTTTTTTTTGTTGTGTCTTTGTGCACTTTGTGTCCCCTCTGCCTGGAATCCCCTTCTTACTGTCTGTCCAGCTAAAGACAACTTGTCCTTCAAAACCTAGCTCAGATATTACTGTCTCTGTGGCATCTTCTCTGATTCCTCATCTGATTTACCTCTTCCCATCGTGTATTTCCAGAATAGCCTGAATAGTCTTCCATCTCACCTTCCCTCAACAGTTTTGAGCCACCGTGTGTTTACTTGCTAGATTATTTGAAGGCAGAGATCTTGTCTTAATTGACTGTGTACTTGCAGCTTGCAGCGTGTTACGTGGCATATGAGAAGCACTCGATAAAATGTGTGCTGAATGAAATTGAACTGTTCTTATCTAGAATACTCTTCTCCCTCTATTTTACTAGCACACATTTTATAGCTTTCTTAAGGTTAATCTCAAAGATAATCACTTTGTATAATCTTGCTTTATTATCCGCATCATCAATAATGATCTTCTCTTTGAATTTCTTTATTGCTAGGGTGTGGTTTTTAGCCTTGTGTGTTACTTAGAGGTAGCTTTGAAACATATCATCCCCCAACCATCACTATTCTTTAAGTATATAGTACAATGCAGGGTAGAGTATCCTGGGAAAAGATTCAGAAGCCCTTGCTCTAGTTATACTCTTGTTATGAACTAAATGTGTGGCCCTGGGCAAAATATTGATTTTTTTTCCTCCGTTGGTTAAAATTCTTTTATTTTAAAAATGAGGGATCTGTATAATCTCTAAGGTACCTTCCTGTTAAAAGGCTATACGCCACTGATATCTTTAATCCTTTCACACATCACATCTGTATATTTCACTTTTCTAATTCCACTGTGGTTTTTGCACGCAAGGGATATTTTGTTCTTCAGTCTCTTTTGTCTGTGTGTCCCTGACCACGCATCTGTGTACATACATACATAAACACTTAGTAATATCTGACTATCACCTTGGGAGATTAAGTGCAAAAGAATGTTATAACAAAGGGTTAATGAAAACAATTTTTACAACTTCAAATCTCTAGATTACTTCATGAGTTACACGTGGTTAATGCAAATCATGGATAGACCTCTATAACCAGGCTGTGCTTTAGAAAGAGGGTCAGATTTAAATCTTCACATCTTTGAAGTAGGAATTTCCTTCCATCCTGGGAAAAGATATATTCTGATTCAAAGTGGGAAAAAGAGCTTTAAGAGACCCTTAAAGAGCTTCAAAGGGGGTGTTTAGAATCCAAACTATGCCCTGAAAATTAAGCAGAAATAAATCATAAAGAAACAATTGATTTTTCCCTCTTGTTAATCTAAGGGAATATGTGCTGCTATACAGAGTATAATTTAGGGTTTCACCAGACTATGACTTGGACTGGTGGTCAGAGACACTTTTCTGATTCTAAGGAAAGACCAAAGGTTAGTGGGCTCAGTAGTAAGTGATGACATTCATTACGGTCATACTGGTTTTTTTTCTCCCCCCAAATAACTCTGTGTTTATCCAGCACAGGTCCTCTCTCTTCACCTCCTTTCATCTTAGCTTTTGAAAATCAGCAGCCTCCTCCCACAGCAATGGCCATATGTACAGAGGACACAACCTTGGGCTCCTCAAAAGATCAAAAGAACTGCAGTTGAAGCAATTCTCTATAGTAGAATATTGGATCCTAAGCACCAAACACTTTCTCCTAAAGAATAAATACAGCTTTTTCCTTGACTAGTTCAGATCCAATCTGTTGTTGAACCTGTAACAATCATTAAACACTTAATCCACCTCAATCAGCTGTTTCTTTTCTGTTGGTCAATTTAGGTGGGAAATGGTCTTGATTTTTGAATTAGAGGAGTCACAGTGACAATAACCACACATTTATTGTAGGATTTGCATATGTAATTATGTGTTTAGTTTTATATCTCTACCAGTAAGATATCTAGAGTATTTGACATGGAGAGCGGATCAATTTTTAACCCTCCCATGCTCTATAGAACAAAATGATTTTCTATAATGATTATTATTTTCTCTTGTACTTGGTACACTTGATGCCAGGGATTATTTCTTATTTATCTTGGAATCTCCAAGGTCTAGATTTTGTTAGTAGGTACTCAAGAATTGCTTATGAATTGAATGGATGGATGAATAAATGGATCATATTTGTAGCATGGCCAAGATTGATGACTAAGTTACTTTTAGCCTGTTGGGGATCCTACACTGTGTTAGACAGAGGACTGTGTTTTCCTTGGTGTGCCTGGACAATGCCTACAGAATTCTTGAAAGAAATTACGTAGTTCTACCAGTGAAAGACTATGGATTGGACAATAGGTTCATATATTCCCATGTCAAGTCTGATCTCTTCAACTCTTTCAAAACTATGGCTCCTGGCATTTCAAGTTCTCCAGCCATCGGCCCAAAGTGGGTCAGCTGCCTGAACTGTCGTAGTTAATTTGCCCTTACTATTGAAACTTCGTGCTGGATGTCAGAAATCACACAATTAGGTCTCTTAGCCTCTAATTATTACTCAATTTTCATTTTTCACACTCGTTTTGTAAGCACTGAAGTGCAAATTAAATAGTAATTAGGGGATGAAAACACACAACTATATGATTCTTCAGCCTTCTGCACAATGCCAGTTGCTGCAAAGAAATTCTCAGTAAAGATGCCAAACCAAGGACCACCATTCAAAGACTGAGTGCTCTGTCACTCTGAGGGTGACCCATTTTAATATAACCTTTCTGCCAGGACTTCAATTTAACCATCCGCTATAAAAGCAAGCAAGTAAGCAAGAATTTCAAAAAGTAACTCCTTTGCTAGTTTTACAACTTGACCCTGAAAAGCAGGAGATTCACATAAATGACTAAGATCTGAATTTGCTTCCCAAGTGAGAGAGACATTTTCCACCATGCAAGTGTAATAGTGTATTCTTTTGTTCAATTAGTAATATCTTAGGGAATATCAGGTCTTAGGAGGCAGGCGATGTGTTGACTTACAATATGCTTTGGAAATTCTTCTGAGTGGCACAGTCTTCAAAGTGCGACCAGGCTGGGAGATAGGAGAATGTGGTCTCTGGGATTTCCCATGATGTGGGGTGGGGAGGACCATTCTCCCTCTTGATTTGATTTTAGAACCTTGCATCTGAGTCTTGGCCAGATGAAGACGTACAGAAGAAATTCCAATGGCCTAGAATAATTACACTTTTTCTTTCACTTTTGACATTTGTTGTGTTCTATTATTTGCATTTGCTTGGCACTCTGCTAGGCATCTTTATTTTTATAGCACTGTAGTCTATTTATACTGTGTTAATTTCTGGTGTACAGCATACTGATTCAGTTATGTGTGTGTGTGTGTGTGTGTGTGTATGTATACTTTTCATACTATTAAAAGGTATTGAGTATAGTTCCTTGTGCTATATGGTAGAAACTTGTTGTTTACCTATTTTATATACAGTAGTTAGTATCTGCAAATCTTGAACTCCCAATTTATTTTACCCCACCCCCTTTCCCCCTGGTAACCATGAGTCTGATTCTGTTTTGTAAATAAGTTCATCTGTGCCATTTTTTAAGATTCCACATATAAGTGATACCATATGGAATTTTTCTTTCTATTTCTGGCTTACTTCACTTAATATGCCAATCTCCAGGTCCATCCATGTTGCTGCAAATGGCACTATTTTATGTGTTTTTATAGCTGAGTAGTATTCCATTGTGTGCATGTGTGTGTGTGTGCGTGCGCGTGTGTGTTTACACATATACCACAACTTCTTTATCCAGTCATCTGTCAATGGACATTTAAGTTGCTTCTATGTCTTGGCTATTGTAAATAGTGATGCTATGAAAATTGAGAGTGCATATATCTTTTCAAATTAGAATTTTCCACACTGGTCAGAATGGCCATCAGTTTATGGCCATCAGTCCATAAACAATAAATGCTGGAGAGGGTGTGCAGAAAAGAGAACCCTCCTATACTGTTGGTGGGAATGTAGTTCGATGCAACCACTATGGAAGACAATATGGAGATTCTTTCAAAACTAAGAACAGACTTAGCATATGATCCAGCAATCCCACTCCTGGGCATATACCCAGAGGAAATGATAGGCATCTTTAAATAATTGACTTTATTTCTCTTAATAATCCTACGAGTTGGCTTTGATTTCTCGTCCTTTACACAGGAGGCAACTGAAGTATTCAGATAATCAGCCAGCATTTAAAGTTAGGTTTTAAAATTATTTTATATGTAGTATTCTTTTTATAATATGCTAGCAGGCACGGTGGGAAAGTCGTTAGTGGCCACTGAGTGGCCTTTTTCCTTCCTAGGCTCTTGGTTGGCCCATCTTCCTTCAAACCAAAGTGACCATGTTTCAGTTTGTCAAACTTGTCATGCCTTCTCTCACATGTCCTGGCCTGGCACAGGTTAGTCTCAGAGATCACTATTTTCTTTCTCTATGCCAGACAAAGTTCTCGCTACTGCAGCCCTCATAAAGGTTTTTACCACCTCTGGGGAGTCTGCAGTTTCCCGGAGCACCTGGCACTTCTACAGTTGTAGCACTGATTGTCGTGCATATGGAAGCCCTGCTGACTGCACTGCTCATGGCTGTAATCCTGGTGAAGCTGGGAGGAGCCGTCGCAGCACCCAGCGTAGTGCTGGAAGCCTGTTAGATGCGCAGGGCAGACTGTTGACTGACTGTTATTGAGTCTGATTGTAATTCCTCTGCGTTCTCCTTAAGAACCCCTAGTCTAGAATGTGCAAAGGACACTACCAGTGGTGCTCTCTGGACGATTGGACTGGGAACTAGGCGGGAGGAGAGCATGCACTTCTTTGCACACCTTTGGTGTTGGTAATTTACTATGTGCATGAATTAACTTGTAAATAAAAGCCAAAAGTATTAAAGAAAGACAAATACTCTGGCAATATGATTTTGAAAGGCTGTGGTTTTCCCCATGTAGTTTTTCTCTAAACTCTTTTGATGTGTTAGCAAACCAAGAGCTCTGAATAAGTAAATGGAGACATCAGTGAAATAGTGTATATGCTGGAATCTGCCATTAGTTACCTCAGTAACCCTGGCTATGAACCACAGTCTGCTGCTACTGGATATGGCACAGAAAGCCAGAACTCATCAGGAGAAATTCTCACATGCAAGACTTATGAAAGAGCCATGCCCAATATATTTGTTTGATCTATAAAAAAAACTTTAATTTCCCCCAATATATATTATATACCATAAATCACTTGGAGCTGGAGGAAAACTGAGATATTTTGGCTGTAATGTAATAGGATATTCTCTTTTGATAAGAAAACAATATAAATACACTAGATATGAATCAGCCCCAATAAATAATCCAGGAGATTTCTAAGGTAGAAAAAAAAAGGTTTTCAAGTCTATAAATCCATAAGGAAATACACTGCTAGAGAATATATTGAACCAACCGAGAGGCAAAGTCCATTAAAGAAAGATCAAATTAAAAGCTTAGAATGACTTCAAAATGCCCTTGTTTCTGGGGAAATATGGAGACTCGCAAGTGGAAATGAAGTGGGTGGTAGTTGCTCATAAATACAGTTTGTTAATAAAGGGGCAAAAACTAAGGTTCTTTTAATTCCACAAATGGCTAATAAGTGCCCTCTGTGGGAAAGGAGCACTCTCTTATGTGCTGCAAGGTATGACGGGGGTAAGACCAAGTCATTCCACTAAGGGAATTTACAATCTAGAATGGTGACTATGATAAGAAAACTATTCAGATAACCGCAATGACCCCAAAATTGGAATTACTACCTGAGGAGTGTACACAACATCCTGAAAGGTAGAGTTGGGGAACCTCACACAGTAGAAGATCTTCACTCATGGCAGGTGGGATTTGGGGTCTGCAGGGGAACAGGGCGCATTCTAGGAAGGAGGAAGAAGCCAGAGCAGAGAGCTGGGGTTAGGAGCAAATGCGGTAAGATGATAAAGTATAAAGCAACACACAAATGAAAATCGTCACTCCCATTGTTGCGAGGGCCTCAGCCAGAGAAACTGAGCTGTGCTGCTCAACCAGAATTCAGTCATGTATGTCTTGCCATAGTTTGGTTCCTGAAATATATCTCTGTGAGTGCCTAAAGAACTAGCTGGAAAAGAAAAGGCTGTACAGGAAGAAAGTCTTGGGGTGTGAAAAGCAGTATGTGCAGTGGATAAGAGGACAAACTCTGGAGTCAGACCTGGAATTGTATCTTGACCCTGATAACCTGTGCAATTTCTCTAAGTGATTGAGATAACGATCAATGTAATGTATTTAGAGTACTTACAAGAATGCCTGGCAACTGTCACAAGTTCAATAAATTATGACTATTATTATTACTTTTATTATTATCATTATTTTTATGCTTGGTCTCAGGGCAGTAGGCCAGGGCCGAGGTGCAGAGGTATTTGGCAGTTGTATCTCCTGGTGGTAATACAGCGCCATGGAGTCATGTTTGAGACCTAGGGAGAGACATGACTAAATACAGTGGGTAAAAATTAGAAGAGTGAATTCACGAGGTGCACGAGGAGCACCAGGTAGCACAGCGTTGCAGCCCATGGGACAGACAGATGGGACACTTAAGGATGAAGGCCATTGGAGCCCACTGAACATGGCACCCAGTAGTCAGAGCCACCAGTCACACACACCACATTTGACACAGGAAAATGATGTGATGCAGTGGCACCTTTGTCATGGACACAGGTCCGTCCTATGGCAGCATCACTTCAGAGATTCAAAAGAGCTGGGGAGGAAAATGGTGGAAGGCAGGGTGCTGAACTTGAGAAGTGACATGTCTGTTACCTCTCTAGGGCTTGGGGAACTTCAAGGAGAGATTTGGGGATGCTGGGGTAGGAGGCAGCGAACTACAATTTAGTGATGGTTTTGTGCTTCTTTTCCCCCGTCCCTCCGCCCCTCGAACCCCTACGCTGATGTGGTGTAGTGTAACATAGGTTACAGTGAGGGAGGAACAGAACTGTGATTGGGAAGATAGCATCCAGGGGAAAGGGTTGGGGAGAAGCTGGGGCAGCGAGATCCCTCCGATCCTTCAAGCTGTTTTCTCCATCCCAGAGAGTGGGCAAGATAGTTCATTATTAGAAGGAAAGAAAATGTTACCTTGGCTAAATCAATTTCACTAACAAAGAAAAGAAAAGAAAAAAATAACCTCACCTAATACTTAAGGTTCTGTTTGACACCAGCTTCTTGATTTCATTTCTGAAATTAAAAGGCAAGGATCCTAATTAAGGCCTACTGCAATAACTATTAATCACTTTTAATTGGGCTTGGATAATACTATCTTTGGTTTAATAGATGAGTCTTTGGTTTGTGACATTTTATGGCAATTAAAGGCTTTGGACAACTTACTATTTTTAGCATCTTAATAATGTGTTGCTACTTCAATATTTACTTTAATATTTAGTAGTGCATCCTTTTGGTGACCATACAGTATTACTCCAGTGCACCCCTTGATTCCTCGACTCCCATTCTCCTGAGGTAGTTATCAAATGGGTTTTCATTTCAATCTGCAGGTGACTTTGAGGACATATTGCCATATGGTGCTAAAAACATTATAATATATCACCGCTTGTTTGCCAGATGTTGTTCTGCTCTGCTAGGCAGTGATTCAGATGCTCTGTGGTGATTTTGCAAAATGAATCTTGCTCAGTTGGGGAGTTTTCATGGTCACATCCCATCTCATTATTATTAGCTGGGTATTTCAAACCTACAAGAGAAAACTAACAGTGTGACAGGAATCCATGAGATACGCAAATAGCAGTGTGTTCTGCTCCCTGGGTGCCTGCCAGTCTTGTGTGAGACAACACCCCCATTTCACAGAGTGGAAAATGGAGTCATAGAACACTGATTTCCCAGGGTGACTTGGATGTAGGTGGGAACTATCAAGTGTTCTTTCAAGGCACTGGGATTTGAAGCTGCTTTCCACATTGTGTGAGCAGAGGCAAGCCCAGCTTTTCTCTAGCTGAATAGCCAGCTGCTTTTGTGGCATGATTTGAGAAGGATCAGGAGGGTCCCCAGTGGTCTCTTGATGCAACAGTGTCTACCTTTCCACCGTTATGGATTTAGTATTTGAAGTAAGGAATGTTTTCTCCAGAATTTCCCTTTTAAATTGTCATACATCACAAGAGTGAAGCAGAGTTTGCAGTGTGCAAGGGTTAAACTCAGTCACCTACCTTTGGTTTCCTTTATCCTGCAGCCAAATTCACCTTGGCATCCCTACTACCTGTTAAGCACTCAATGAATATTCACTTAATGGGTAACTGAATGAATGAATGCATGAGTAAAAGAACATGACTGGTTTCTGTAGGAAGAACACTGGAGAAGACTGTATGCCTTGGCACATGTATGTAGCGGAGAGATGCTGGGGATGACAAGATAGTAAGATGGCAAGTTGATTCACGCCAAAAATGCCTTGGAGTGCCAGAGCATGTTTTGGCAGAAAGACTTTCTTGTAAGACATCATCTCTGTAGAGTGCAGCTTTATGAGTGATACGTGTACCCTCAATGCTGCGCACAACACAGCTGCTTCCTGGTTGGGATGGACCGCTCTACCCTTGGTAGATGAGAAGGCTTTCTTCAGAGTGCTCTGTATTGGTCGTGATACAGCATCTGTTTTTTACCCAGCTCATGGTCAAGTTTCAGTCTTTCCAATTCCACAGTCATTGATGGAGTTGCCAGTCTGGCAGTCAGCAGACCCATCCCTGCTTTCTATCAGATACTTGCCCTCGAATTTGGGCAGTTGAACCGCAGATCTTTTCTTGACAAAATACCAGATTCTTTAAAAAAAACAGAAAAAAAGAGAGACCTGTAACAAGAATAACCCTGGAAACTGGAATCCATTTGAAATCATTACAGCAGGACCCGGATTCATAGTCAGGCTTTGGCATTCACTGGCACAAAGGAAAACATCAGATGCCGACGGATTTATGATAGCCCAGAGTAAGAACTTAATTCAGAGAAGGCAAAAAGGCAGCGCTGAAAGAAAGACAGTTCCTCTGGAGGGGATGTCTTCAGTGAATAGGAGGAGGACTAGAGGATAAAATTCATATTTCACTGTGCAAATTGAAACTATGGTGAGACAGTGCTAAGATGTTCTATTCTAGGGGATGGAAATTTTAAGGTTTGAAATTGGGGGTGGGTGAAACAAGTAATTCAAGTTTTTCCACTTCACTTTGGAAGAAAATAGGCAAAACTTCCTATCAACAAGTATTTGATATATATACTTGCCATGATAATAGTTACTTGCACGTTAATTATGTGCTAAGCATAGTGCTAAATGCATTTTGTTTGCCATGTCTCTTCATTATCATTACACCCCTGTGAAGTTGGTACAGGCATACCTAGTTTTATTATGCTTTGCTTTATTGCACTTTGCAGATACTACATTTATTACAAACTGAAGGCTTGTGTCAGCCCTGTCTGGGGCAAGTTAATCACCATTTTCCCAATAGCATCTGTTCACTTCATATCTCTGTGTCACATTTTGGTAATTCTCTCAAAATTTAAAACTTTTTCATTATTATTCAATTTGTAATAGTGATCTGTGATCAGTGATCTTTGATGTTACTGTTGTTTTAGGGCACCAAGGGTGGTGTCCATATAAGATAGTGAACTTCATCAATAAATATATTGTATGTTTTGACTGTTCCACTGACCAACCGGCCATCCTCCCATTTCTTTCCCTCTCCTTGGGCCTCCCTGTTCACTGAAACACAACACTTTTGAAATTAGATCAGCTACTAACCCCACAATGGCCTCTAAGTTTTCAAGTGAAAGGAAGAGTCACATGTCTCTCACTTTAAATCAAAAGCTAGAAATGATTAAACTTAGTGAGGAAGGCATACTGAATGCTGAGAAAGGCTGAAACTAGGCCTCTTGTGCCAAACAGCCAAATTGTGAGTGAAAATGAAAAGTTCTTGAAGGAAATTACAAGTACTACTCTACTGAACACATAAGTGATAAGAAAGCAAAACAACCTCATTAGTGGTATGGAGGAAGTTTTACTGGTCTGGCTAGAAGATCAAACCAACCACAGCATTCCTTTAAGCCAAAGCTTAATTGAGAGCAAGGCCCTAACTCTGTTCACTTCCATGAAAGCTGAGAGAGGTGAGGAAGCGGCAGAAGAAAATTTGAAGCTAGCAGAAATTGGCTCATGAGGTTTAAGAAAATAAGTCATCTCTACAACATAGAAGGGCAAAGTGAAGCAGCAAGTGCTGATGTAGAAGCTGCAGCAAATTATCCAGAAGATCTAGCTAACATAATGAATGGAGGCAACTTCACTAAACTTCAGATTTTCAATATAGACAGAACAGCCTTATATTGGGAGAAGACGCTGTGTGGAACTCCTCGTAGCTAGAGAGGAGAAGTCAATGCCTGGTTTCAAAGATTCATAGAACTGTCTGACTCTGCTATTAGGGGCTAATGCAGCTGGTGACTTGAAGTTGAAGCCAATGTTCATTTTTACCATTCTAAACATCCTGGAGCCTTAAAGAATTATGCTAAATCTATCCTGCCTGTGCTCTATAAGTGGAACAAGGCATGGATGACAGGCTATCTGTTTACAACGTGGTTTACTAATATTTTAAGCCCACTCTCAAGAACTACTACTCAGAAAAAAAGATTGCTTTCAAAATATCACTACTCATGACAATGTGCTGGTCACCCGAGAGCTCTGATGAAGATGTACAGTGAGTGAGATTCATGTTGATTTCATGCCTGCTAACACAGCATCCATTCTGCAGCCCACAGATCAAGAGGTAATTTTGACTTTGAAACCGTTATTTAAGAAGGACATTTCATAAGGCCATAACTGCCACAGATTGTGATTCCTCTGGTGGATCTAGGCACAGTCAATTGAAAATCTTCTGAAAGGCATTCACCATTCTAGATGCCACTAAGAACATTCGTGATTCATGGGAGAAAGTCAAAATATCAAAATTAGCAGCCATTTGGAAGAAGTTAATGCCAGTCCTCCTGGGCGACTTTGAGGGGTGGAGACTTCAGTGGAGGAAGTAACTGCAGATGTGGTGGAAACAGCAAGAGACCTAAGATTAGAAGTGGAGCTTGAAGATGTGACTGAATTGCTGCAATCTCATGATAAAACTTTATTGGATGAGCAAAGAAAGTGGTTTCTTGGGATAGAATCTACTCCTGGTGGAGATGCTGTTAAGATCAGGATTAGCAGATACACACTACTATATGTAACATAGATTAACAGCAAGGTCCTGCAGTATAGCACAGGGAACTACATTCAATAACTTGTAATAACCTATAATGAAAAAGAATATGAAAAGGAATATATATGCACAACTGAATCACTATGCTGTACACCAGAAATTAACACAGCATTGTAAATCGACTACTTTAGTAAAAAAGATGTTGTGAAGACTGTTGAAATGACAACGAAGAACTGAGAATATTCCATAAACTTAGTTGCTAAAGCAGCAGCAGGTTTTGAGAGGACTGACTCCAATTTTGAAAGAAGTTCTGTGTGAGTAATGGGCATTCAAACAGCATCACATGCTATAGAGAAATCATTCTTGAAAAGGAGAGTCAATGAATGTGGCAAACTCCACTGTTGTCTTATTTTAAGAAATGGCCACAGTCAACCCAAACTTAGCAACCACCTCCCTGATCAGTTAGCAGCCATCAACACTGAGGCAAGACCTTCCACCAGCAAAAAGATTACAACTTGCTGAAGGCTCAGGTGATGGTTAGTGTTTTTTAACAAGAAAGTATTTCCTGATTAAGGTATGCGCATTGTTTATCTCAACATATTACACTTAATAGATTACAGTATAGTGTAAATAACTTTTATATGCATTGGAAAACCAAAAAATTTGTGTGATTCACTTTATTACTATAATCTTTTTATTGCAGTTGTCTGAAACCAAACCTGTATTATCGCTAAGCTCTGCCTGTATTATTGTGTCCATTTGACAGGTAAAGAACCAGGTTTAGATGATGAAAAGTTACTTGGCTTCAGTCACATAGCTGGTGGGTGGTAAACAACAGAGTCTTAAGAGTAAATTTAGGTCTTAAAACTGGCTCTACTCTGTACCCTTGCCCTCAGCCTCTTCGCTAGGCACTGTGGGAAGGTGGGGGATGCTGTGATATCTACTAGATCCCCTGTACCAGGCCTGTGCACAGTACCCCTAGCTGCTGTGTGAGCTGTTAATGGCTTGCACCTGCCCCATCCCCACCTTGTCCAAGGTAATGTGTCCTTCCCCACCACTGTGGCTCACGACGGATGATACTTCAAGGCAGGCAACTTTGTGCTTTGGTTTATGTTCTGGAGAGCCTTGCCCCTATGTATAGGACCAAGCATGTACTTGACTGGGACAACTTCCCAATTTTTTTTATCCCATTCTCTTCCCCCCATCCTTAAGGGCACTTTGTTAATAAATCACATCTAGCTAAATCTCCATCTTGGCCTCTGCTTCTAGGCAACCTGACCAACAAAGAGCTTCTTCCTCTAAGAATCATACAATCTTAATGCAAAGAGAAACTTTCAAAATAGCCATGGCCATTTAAAGATGGAATAAATGGCCTGGGTCAATGTTTCCTCTTCGTGATGCATACAGTATAGGCTGGGTACAATATAATTTGGGCAGGCATTGTATAGGGACTTCAGGCATGAACT
The DNA here is from genome assembly GCF_048564905.1 of Vicugna pacos. Taxonomy (NCBI): domain Eukaryota; kingdom Metazoa; phylum Chordata; class Mammalia; order Artiodactyla; family Camelidae; genus Vicugna; species Vicugna pacos. The sequence continues at coordinate 13,103,420 of NC_132996.1, forward strand.
AGGAGGAGGAACTAGATAAATTTTAACTCAAAGACTCAATCTTCCCATGGGCTAAGACTTATTGATAATAATTTTCATATGTGTTCTGTACCTTGTATTTTCTATAGAAATGGTATTGCCTGATGGATAAAAACACAAATGCCATAGCCTGACTTCTTGGGTTTAAGTCGTAGCTCTATTGTTTACATGTTCTATAACTCTGGGCAAATTTCTTTACCACTCTGAGCCTTAGTTTCCTTATCTGAAAAATGGAGATGTAATTTTACCTATCCTGAGGATTAAATGAGCTGCTACCCTGTGAAATTCTTAGAACAATACCTGCTATATAGAAATATTAACTGTTGTTTCATATCTCTCTCTATGTGTGAAACAACTCACCAATGCTTGTTATAGAGAATAGTGAATATGTTTGGTTTGCCCTATAAGTGATTTCTCTCTTTTTCTTTCCCACCATATTGTAAAATCCTTGATTGGAAGGAATTCTGCCTTTGTAAAAAAGTTGAGATATAATTTATATACCACAAAATTTATTCTTTTAAAATGTACACTTTCGTGGCTTTTAACATGTTCACAAGGTTATGCAGCCCTCACTACTGTATAATTCCATAACATTTTCGCCACCCAAACAGAAACTTGTGTCTATTAATAGTCCCTTCACATCCTCTCCCTCCTTCCAGCCCCTGGCAACAACTCATCTACAGTCTGTATCTGTGGATTTGACTATACTGGATATTTTGTATAAATGGAATCACAATAAGTGGCCCTTTGTGACAGTCTTTTGTTATTTAGCATAATATTTTCAAGGTTCATCCGTGTATCAAGTACTTCATTCCTCTTAATGGCTAAATAATAATCCATGCTTTGTTTATTTATTCATCGATTGGCAGGCATTTTTCTCCCCACTTGTTGACTATTATGAACAACAATACTAAGAACCATTTGAGTACATATTTTCATGTAAATATACGTTTTCAATTCTATTGGGTATATTCTCAGAAATGGTACTGCTGGGTCATATGATAACCCTATGTTTAATGTTTTGAGGAACTGTCCGAATTTTTTCGAAAATGACTGCATCATTTTGTATTCCCACCATCAAATATGATAGCTCTAATTTCTCCACATACTTGCAAATAATTTTTATTGTCTATCTTTTTGATTATAGTTATCCTAGTGGTTATGAAGTGGTATCTCATTGAGGTTTGATTTGCATTTCGTTAATGACTAATAATGTGGAGAATCTTTTCATATGCTATTGGCTATTTGTATATCTTCTATGGAGAAATGTCTATTCAAATTCTTTGCTCATTTTTAATTGAGTTATTTGTCATTTTACTGTTGAGTTGTAATAGTTTATTAGGTATTTGAATATTAGGTCTTATCAGAATATGATTTGCAAATATTTTCTTCCATTCTTTGGGTTGTCATATCATTTTATGGTAGAATTCTTTGAAAAACAAAAGTTTTAAACTTTGAAGAAGTTCACTTTATTTATCTTGTACTTTTTGTCATATCTCATACTTGTATTTAGCTGCTATATTTAAGAAATCATTGCCAATTCAAGATCATGAAGATTTACACTTATGTGTTCTTCTAACTTTGTCTCTTTTAACTTAGGATCCCTAGTGAAAAGCATGATGTCTGGAATTTAGTAGATTTTCAAACAAGATTGGGTAAATAACTGGGCGCATTCGAATACCTGGCTAGACTGTGTGCACATGCATTGCAGTGTTTTATTATCTCTGCATTTTCACCCAGTGTTTGGCATCATGTTTGCGATGTAGGCAGTGCTTCAAGTTTTTTTGCCACTCGGCTGATGAAATCAGCAAGCCTCATGCTAGTCTCATTACACACTGTGACCAAGGCGAGGGAGGTGTTATTAGCTCCATCTGAGGGATGATAAAACTGAGAACCAGAAATGAAATGAGTTACCCAAGGCCACACCACTAGTGGTAGACCTCTCCCTCCTCATCAGGGCTTCCCCGTTCAGCTCAAACGTGTGGGCTCCTTTTTCTACCCCTAGCACTCACCGTGGTTTCCTAGCTGTTTTTCCCTTCAGTCATACTTTTATGACTGTCTCTGAGACTTCTAAATGAATACCTAGCCCTGTGTGCATCGAGTATGCTGAAACTCAATAAATATTCAAACAAGTAATCCCCAAAGCATTTCAGTCCTTATTCTCATGCTCTGTTCTCTTTGCCTTTGGCAATATTTGCTTCATTCCTTTTCTCTTCATGGACAAACTTGACTTAAGACCTGCAAAGCTTGTTCTCTGAGCACCATCAGTATTCTATTATCTGTGCCACATATTTCAACATTCAATTACTATACGTGATGCCCTAGACTGTTCTTCAGTTATTTTGAAAGTGAGTTTCTTTTCTACTCAATTTAATTGTAAGATCCTTGAGCACAGAGATTACACCTTATGCATTTTTTTACATCTCTTCACAGTAGGTGGCAAAGTATTTCCATTATTCTGAGATTTCTTTTACTTTATTTGTTTTATATTTCCCATCTTGTTTGTCTATGCACTTACTTAACATGGTTCAGTTTATCCAGCACATTCTCCAGGAAGCCTTTACCAAGCACCTCCTTCTTCTTCTGAATGCACATGATGCTGGGTTTGGATAGCTCTTGTGTCATTTATTCCACACCACCTTGTGTCATGGACATTTATAATCATGCCTTATTTCTCTTACTACTCCTACTAAATTCTGTGGTTCCTGCGAGGAGCCATTATTTATTATCCAATTTTATGCTTTTTTGTTCCTAACAACAGGATCAGTGACTTGCTCATACAAGAGCTCAAAACAAATATATGCTTCTTGAGACTCCTTAAAGTTGGAGAAACTGGATAGGATTTGGACTTATAAGACCCAAGTTGAATTTCCATTTCTGCTTTTGTGTGATTCCCCTGCAAGTAACCTCTTTTTAATGGACCTCAGATTCCTCATCTGTAATAATCCATAGCTCAAATGAGAGTTGACAGGTTTAAAATACACACACACACACACACATATGAATATGTATAATGCAAAGTTCATTAATGGTAATGATAGTTGTTTTTGTTGCCACTCTGAAATAATAGGCAAGACCTGAGTTCATCATCGGTAAACATGTATTGCATTGAGGCATCTGATCCCTACAAAGTCAGTACCAGATGCTGAAAATCAGATGAAAAGAAAGACAGCAATCTCAGGAGGTTCCCAGGTGTAGGTTCAGTGCTCAAACATGTGCATTTTGATGCTAGACAATTTGCTTCCCCTTTAAAGTATTTCCAGGCTTAACCAGGTCTATGTCTTTTTATATAATTCAGTTTTCAAGTCTGCTGCTTGCTTAATGATTCCATTGTTGACTAATATAGTGCAGCAACTGAGGAGAACCTGTCTCTATGCAGTAGTTTCCAGCTCACTGTTAGTGTTCAATGAATGTTAATATTAGATACCTAAAATAGAGCAGCTCCTATTGTTAGGAGAAAAAGTGTTTAGCAAAACTCAGACATTCTCTCTACTTGTTAACATACAGACACCATTTTTAAAGAATTGCTACTAAAACAAGTTCACTGCCTTGAATGTTCTCTGTGAAGAGAGAGCAGAATTTAAAACCCTGGATAGGGTACTTAGCACAGAACTACACTGGTAATGTGAAGGAACCTAATTCCATTCAGTTCATCATCCATATTGAAAACAAAGCTAATGGATGCCCAGAACTCTTTAAGGTGCTGTAAGGGCAAGCCTGATAATTGGTCTTCCATTGAACATGTACATAAGAATGAAAAACCACATTATTATTATTATTATTGTTATTGTTATTATTATTATTATTATTATTATTATTATTTTAACTTGTCAGTGAGAGAGTGGAACAGATCCAGATAAATGTGAGGCAGTCCTGGTTTCACCAGCCTTGAGTGATATGATGACTTTCTTCTAGGGCTGTGCCTCTAGGTTGTTCTTCCAGTGGCCTTGGTGAGTGATCACTGTAGACCCCTCGTTTATACACTTCTGCATCCAAGGTCTTTCACTGCAGGATGGGAGAGGGACAAATACGCAACCATCAGTAGTGTATCAAAGATGCTTCCGTGTGAGCTCTAGAAACAGGAAATTAAGTGAATGCATTACTTCTAGCATGGCAAAATGTCAAAGCTAAACTGTAGTAGACAAATTTGACAAAACATGATGAGGTATTTCTATATCTCAGGGGTATGTTAGGAATTTAGAAGCTGACTTCTTAGTGATTCTTTTCAAAAATCCCAGGTCCAATCTAGAATATTCAGAGAACATCTAGAGGTAACTGAACTCTGTTGTGTTAGGAGATGTGGCATTCATTCTTTTAGGCCTTCATTCACAAACATTTCTAAAACACCTGCTATTTACCAGGGACTTGTGATACAGACACAATGCTATTCTTTCACAAAGCAATTCACAGCCTGTGGTTAAAAAGCAAAAGAAATGGTCTCTGCTCTTAAGGAATTTACAGTCTAAAAGAGAATACAAGTGGACAGATATGAAAAAAAGAACAGCTAAGTGATGTGGATGATGAAAAATGCAAACAAAATTTTTCTTAACTTTTTGGGTACAAAGATCTCTTTGAGGTTCCAATAACATGTAAGGTCACCTGATTGAAGATGTCTGACTCCAGGCAGTGGGCAAACATGCAAGTAGAGGTGTTTTATCTGCAATTAGAACTCAGCTGGAGATGTAGCTGGTGGCAAGGAAAGAGCAGTTGGTAGATGTTGGTGGATACTTGGGAAGGGGTGAGCTTACTATGTTAATGCATTCAGGTGTCGGCATCTCCCGGCAGTTCTCTCTTCATTTCGGTGTCTACCTATCGTGAAAGACTCTCTTCCTGTCCTCAGAAATCATACGATGATCTGCCACCTAAATTGATAAACTACATGCAAGTTATGACAGCAATGCAGATGATTTTAATCAGAGGCAAGTCAATTACCTTCTGAGCTTGTTTCTTCATTTGTAAAATAAGAATAATAACAACACCTACTTTGTAGAGTTATTTTAAGGATCACATGAGACAGCTTTTATAGTTTCCTTGCGTAGTGCCAGACACTTGGAAGCCACCGAATAAATGTTAGTTTTAGTGGATGATGGCTATCATCAATTATTTATTGAAACCAACCCTGTGAAAATATATATGGAGTAAGCTAGGGTGGAGAAGCTATTGGCTGAATCTAATTTACTTATTTTTTAATATGATTTTTATTTAGTCTATCTAATTCTCACCTCAGAGTTTCAAGAAACCAGGCAAATGTCACCAGAGGGTGGTTGTCCTTGTTTTTTTTTTTTTTAAACTGCCCTTGGTTCCAAATGCTTGGCCTGAAAAAATCATTCCAGATGTTTATTCACCTTGAGAAGCTGAATTTGTTGTATCCAATTTACCTGTTTACTCTTCCCATGCTAATGCTGCTGAACATGTGCAAATTCATTCTCTGTCATTCCAACTAGGTCTTGGGTTTAATTACAGATTATGAAAAATGAGCTGAATGTTTGAGTGCTTTGGAGCCTGGTGAGACCTTTTTGTTCAGAATGGTTTAAAAGCATTTTATTCCTTTGGAAAAAAAATTAGCCTGGTGTCGCTTTCATGTGCGACACAAAAAGATGAAATGTGGCTGAAGCCGAGTGATGAGACCCAGACCTCACTCACTCAAACTGATTCATTATGCCCTGTGTCATCTTCCCCCAAGTGACACACATGCACTCAGATGCTCAGAGGATGGAGAATTCATATGGGACCTCCTGGGAGGAGAAGTCAGCATGGGACTCTGTCCTTCAAGTCAGCCGAGGAGTGATGAGGTTGCACGAATTACTTAGCAGGTGTTCCCCAACTCCTTTTTCCTGTGCGTCTCAGGGTCTGCGCTTGTAGCAGCATTTCTCCCCTACAAGGGGATTATGACACTGTGGAAAAGTTGCACTTGGTAGATAATTAAAAATAAATTGGCTTCGATTAATATCTAGTCCCTTTCCTAAATAGGGGTCCTGAGGAAAACTAAGAAGACAGGGAATATACAGAAGCATTTAAAGAAAACCACATTTATGAATTAATTATAGAAATTCCAAATGTATAAAATAAGGGGTAGGCATGTCAACGGGATAAATGGTACTTCTAATGAGAACAAGTAAAAATTCGAATTCGCTCATTTCTTTATTCAATCTTTTATGCAAAAAATATTCCTCAAGCTCTTATCCTACTAGGGACTGTGTGAGCCACAGAAGATGAAATGACAGACAAGATACAGGACAATCTTTGTCAGGCGTCAAAAAGCTCAGAGTCTTGTGTGGGGGACAGAATTGCAAGTGATTGAACATAGAGGGAAGGATGCTATGACGGAGGGAAGCACAGGGGCATGGAATACTGAACATCAGGGGGAGGAAGTTAAATCATTCTGGTGAGTGGTTCAGAGGTCTTTCATGAGAAAGTGGTAGGGGAACCAGGACTGGAAAGAGGAAGCGGATGTAGCCAGTTGATGGACAGAGAAGAAGGACTTTGCAGTGCACAGAACAGCTTGTGTGAGGGCTCAGGGCTGTCAGGACCCCTGAAGTAAAGGGGACTGCAGTGTGTCCACATCTGTGAGTGTGATGGGAGAACTGCAGGAGATGTGGCTGGAGGAGGTGGCAGCTAGTTGGTTCATTGGAAGTTTTTCTCCTTTAAGTCTTTGGGGAAAATTAGCTTTTACTGATGGTGCAAGTGGCCCTTAGAAATTTCCTCCAAACCAGCTAAACCAAGTGCATGGCACATAAGAATGACGAGACTCTTGTTACAGTTGACAGCAAATCCAGATCATCTAGAACCCCAAAGTTCTTTTTTTCTCTCTTAGTAATACGTGTTTTACTAGTTCAAAATCAGGGCTTCGTCTCCTTATTTGATTCCCATCCATTCATCAGCATCCTTGATTCCCAACCATGATGGCTGAAGGAAATACAGAGACCTGGGGAGACCAGGGATGATGCATGGTCCTTGATAAATGAAAGAATGGCCTTGATTAGAAGCTAAAGTTGATATTTTTGTGCCTGCTTTTGGCTGCAGCTTCTGAGACATGTGTTCCCAGAGGCAGCTTAGCATAAATAGAAACACAAGGCTCAAGGCTGAGGCACAGAGTGTGCCTCTTTTCTGCTTCACTGCAGACTCCCAGCATTGCTGCAATGTTTGCAACACACTATAGAGCCTTTGGGAGAAAGGGCAGGTCCGTGGTCTCTGGAGACTAGCTCAGGGAAATACTGTATATCAGAGGCTGAAACCCCTAGTTGACATAAAAAGGTCATTGACTGATAGGCGGATGGATAACTCTGCTACATGTGTGTAGAGATAATTGAGACACAACTGTTTTATCAGTAATTCCAAGAGTATCTGAGATGATGCTCTACAGTTGGCCTTACCCATCAGGATGATCATGAACTTGAGAATGGTGTGCTGCAGTTTAGGTAGATCAGGACGGCCTAAAAAGGATAGGTATGATTCCCCAAAATGGGAGGATGGTGAACGCAGGGCTGTAAAAATTTCCAAAATGTTTTTGTGTGTTGATCATACTTTTGCTTCAGTTCCAGAGTACTCAGAATTCACCAGCTTTGACGAATTTCATGTGAAATGTCATGAGGTTTGCTACTTAAGTGGTTCAATTTAAATATCCACAACCAGGCCTCATTATTCACGGACTCTGTATTTGAAAATTCGTCTACCGGGTCATTTATTTGTAACTCTCAGATTAATACTCGCAGTGCTTTCATGGTTATTCGAAGAAGTCAGGTGCAGAGGGATGAAAACTTTAAGTTGCCTGACATGCGTGCTCCCAGCTGACCTCAAACAAGGCATCTCTCTGCTTTACTTTTTCATTTCTCACATCGTAAACAAGTGTCTTTTTGCGGTCTACTTAGAGGTAGTTTTTCGTGCTTTTGGTTGGTGATTTCCCTATTTAAAATGGCCCCCAGCACAGTACTGGCGTGATGTCTAATGTTCTAAATGCCAGGCTGTGATATGCCTTATGGAGAAAATGCTTGTGTTTGATAAACTCCCTTCAGGCATGAGTTACAGTGCTGTTGGCTCTTATTTCACTGTTACTGAATTAGCAAGAACATTAAATAAGGTGTCTTAAAACAGAAACACACATGAAATAAGGTTATGTAGTGATTGGCTGATGGAAATATCACTACCAGGGGCTCGCAGGAACCCAATCCTGTGTTTTCCCTTGGAGCAATGGTTCAGTATTCAGTATTGGCTGTGACTTTGTAGAACTTAGCCATCCGGAGTAATGTGAGTCGACCGCACATGCACATGCATAGGTGTGTATGCACCCATGCATATACACACACATAGGTGTACACACACACTAGTATACACATCCATAAAGCAAAAGCAAGTGAGCACACAGGTGATGTTAGCAGCTGGTGCATCTAAATATCAGACAGTTGAGGGCCATACTTACCTGAAGCTTTTTATTTTTTTTTCAGATTTGAAAACTTTAAAAAAAAGTTAAGGAAAAAGACATTGTTTTGGGATTTTGAGAGATAATTTTATTATGAGTGTAGACTTTTGTGGGTAAAGAATTTTACAGGTTCACAAAAGTATAGAAATGCCGGTCCAGTGATCCAGCCTCAGCCTGGCCTTTAAGTCCCCCTATAACCTTGGGCAGAACAACTTCCTCTCTGGGCCATAATTGCCTCAAAAAAGGGAGATTAAATTGCTCAGGAGTCTCTTCGAGCTTCCCTATACTGTCATTTTAAATGATCCCCATTTAATTTAGATATTTAGTAGAGATTAGTCATCGAATCCAGTCCAGTGCTAACCATATGATACTAACGTATAGAATTTTAAAAAAGGCACTTTTTAAGATGAAAGAACAATGATAACATGATTGACAGACATTCAAGGAAAGGAGTTCCTCTATGCAAATGTCCTCATGCATATTAAGCAAACAAACCAACCCTCCAAATAATACAGGACGCGTCTAGTGACAAGATTACCTTGTTCCTTGAACAGGTTCTATTTGTTACCATTTTCTGATTAAGTCAAAAAGGATTTATCATAGACAAAAGTATTAATTTGGAAAAAGGAGCCTTGTATCCAAAGGCTTTTCTTTAAGTGTCCTATAAACACTGAAAGATATTCAGTAGAGATTTAGTCATTGAGTCCATTCCAATGCTAACTGTATGATACTAAAGTATAGAGTTAAAAAGAAAAGGCACCTACTGGGATGAAAGAACAATGAAAGAAAGAACATAGTGTTGGAATCAGTCAAACCTCAATTCAAAGTCTGGTTTCTCCAACAGCCTACTTGTGTGATCTTAGCAAAATTATGTCTCTTTTCTGAGCCTCAGTTGCCTTATCTGTAAAAATGATGATAATATTTTCCCTGCAAGGAGATTATATGAAATCATTTTGCAAAAACATCTGGCAACAAGAGGGGTTCAAAGCGTTAGTTTTCCTCTTTTTCAACCCCTAATTATTATTAATCATTATTTTCTAGGAAAACTTATAATGAACTGGTCAAGGGCACAGTCTTTGGAGCTATACAACCTGAGTTCAAATTCCTGATCTGCCATTTACAAGCTGGTACTTAGAATAAGTTATTTAACCTCTTTGTGCTTCAGTTGCTTTGTCTGTAAAACAGGGTAATAGTACCTACTTCACAAAGCTACTGTATGGGTTGAAGTATTAATATTTATGTAAGTTGCTTAGAACAGTATTGGGAGCCATAGTAGTGCTTGTTATTCTTATTTTTATTTGTAGGAATGGCAAGAAATCCTATGTAAGCAAACTTTTAGAGCAATAGAGAGTCTTGAATTGTATAAGGACTACACATGAAGCTAACTCTACAAGGCAACCTGATTTTGTACTTTTAGACTGACAAGAGGAAAGAATGATCCGTAGTCATCAATGGCTTGATTGAATTGTACTTTACTATAGAGCCATGACTGTATTTTAAAAACCTCACCCTTAATTTCAAATCTTGGAATGTATCCCTAGTTCTTCCATATTGTAGCTTCTGGTAGAGTTGTTGAAGGCATACTTTTTATTATAATAATGGCTACTTTTATCGAGTAATTCCCTAAGTGTCAGGTCTGGGATTTAACCCTACTTGTTAGCTGATGGCTTAGTCTGTCCCAGGGGTGCTGAGAAGACACAAGCTCCTGGATTAGAGACAAGAGACATGTTAGTGCTTGTGGTACAGCAAGCATCGTGGGCATCAGCAACTGTGTCAGTTCTCTTACTACCCCTCGCCCCAGACACCGTGTCTCATCGAGACAGTGTGCTGAGGGCCACACAGATGCTGGGCATGTGGTCAGGTTTCAATGCAGCCAAGAAACACCAAATTTGGGGAACTCACTGTTTTGTAGAACAGTAAACAAGGATTTGTTTAGTCCCAGTGGGAGTCATTTCTTCATCTTCCAAGACTGTTTACTGTGCATACAACTCTTAGAAACGCTTGGGTAGACAGCATTCAGACTTTGCATTCTGGGGACATCCAGCAAGTGGTGCAGGGCTCAGGGTTCATGGCAGATTGCCCTTCCCAGCACTGGCTTCCAGGAACAATGCCAGATGTTTTAATTGGGGCATGTGTTTTTTTGTTTGTTTTCTGTTTTTTTTACTATATGTACATATAATATTCTATGTAAATCTTACTCTTGTTAGCAGGGTGGCCTCTAGGCAATATTATAAATTGGAGACATTTGGTTTGGGTACCCCATCTTCCTGTGGAAATCACCTTTCCTTGAGCAATCCCCCACGTTCAAGACTGACTTAACAATGTCAGTTACCCTGGAACTTTGATCTGCCCTTGAACTTGATCTTTGACTGCCCTTTTTCTGGGCCTGCCCCCATGCCATGTTCCATCTCATTTCTTCTTCCTCTTTGTCCTGGAACAAAATGTACCTATTCTGTGGCCACTCTCTGAGAACCCGCCTCTCTTGTAAGACAGTCACTGAGAAGCCAATGGAAATTAAAATATGTTAATGGAGAGAAGGGTGACTCACCAGAGAACATAAGAGAGACTTTTTGAAGTTTACGTTTGAAGAACGTAAGAGAGACTTTTTGAAGACATGCTTCTGTAACCAAGGGGTAATCTGAATGATGGGAATTGGGGAGTTCAGCTCTGTATGTTACCTCTGTGCATGTGAGCCCTGGGTCTAAGGGATAGATTTAGTTTTGATATTATATGAAGCACTGATTTCATGATCTCTGAAAAGGAAAAGGATATTTGGAGGGATGGATTTAAATGCCATTTCCTTTTCACTCCCTGTTGTCCAAGGGTTTATGAGATGGAGCTTTTGATCTTAGTGAAAGCTGTGAGTGGTCGTGACTAAGTCTTTGTAAGTCTTCATAGTATCAGGAGTTGCTCTCCTACTAATAAGCACACCGCTGCCCAAACCATACTTTTTAACGGAGGTGCTGCCGAGGGAGTTCACAGCAACACATTAGAGCGTGGAAAGTGAAGGTGTTCTCGGGCCACAAAGCAGCCATTCTGTGACCTGACATGGCTATTGGCACCTGCATTTTGGGTCTGTAATGTTTTCCTAACTCCGCTTTCCAGATCCAAGTGATTTAAAAAGCAATGACTGCATTCATAAAAGTGGGAAACTGTAAACCAGCTTAAATGCCAGCTTTTATGTTGGTATTTACATTTATTCCATGGAGAGACTGAATTGTTTAGTAATGTGATTCAATATTAGGGGCTCAGATATTTTGGTAACATTTACAGATCAATAAATTAGACCCACTCCATCTTCGGTGATCAGAAATAGCTTCGTTTCCCAATGTGAGGCAAACTTAAATTTTTCAGCAGGGAATGTTCCCTGCAGAATTGTTAATTGCAGTGATGCTATAATAGTATTACATTTTAACTACAACTGTGCTAGATTTTCAAGCAACTCAGAGGTTATAAACTAGTCATTAAAATTCATTCCTGTTGGCAGTTTGGTCTGCAGAGCTTTTACACGGAAAAGCGCAAGTCTAATATTTATGTGATTTCCATTTTAACACAGCTATTTGAATTACTTGCAGTACCGTAGCTTTTGCAGTGTGCTTCCTTTCTTACCCCTCCACAAGCTCTCACTGTATTAAGTAGTTAAGGATGAAATTCCCTGCATTAGAAAACTATTTCTCCCCCAAAACCTGTGACTTCTTTTGCAAGCGCTCATGTGAAAAAGGCACGTTACTCAGAATGATAGTGGGGATGCCAGTTTTATACTGTACACATGAAGGAAACAAATAGAGAAGTTATAGGCTGTATGTACTTTATCACAGGAGAATATCAGATAGAAATCTGGTACTGTTTATTCCCAGGTCCTTAAAAAATAATAGGCCATCTGGTCACCAGGGAGCTGGCTTAAAGGAAGTCAGATTGCCCGTCCCAAGACATTGATTTGTCTCTCTCTTTTGGCCCATCTTAGTTTTCTTTCCTCCAGTGTGAGTTATCATTTCTACCTTGTCCAACAGTCATCTTTTCACTCATTTCCTCTTAGAGTGGATGCTGCTGAGAGAAGGACTTATTTATGTATAGTCTCTCCTGCTTCTTCCTAAGCATCTAACTCAGTGCCTAGGAGTTAATAGAGGCACCGTAATGTATAGTATCTTACTGTTCTTATGAATTTGTTTTATTTCCCTTAGACTTGAGGGTTTAGCTCCAGGCAGGCCTTGACACTTTAATTCCAGTCTATTTGATTAGGTTGGACCAAGCTGAAATGAACATTTCTGGATTAGCTACTTGGCAGTTATAAAAGATGGGAAAAAGCAATGTGGTGTCTGTTCTTCGAAAAATTATAGAGTCCGGTGGGAGATAAGAAAATTAAGAGAAATAAAATGTGCCACCTAAAAGTTACAAACAAAAGCTAAGGAATTTAAAAGGATCACACACAACTTGTATGCTGTGGAGTATATTCATGGACTCTGATATATGTTTGAAAAGAAGGAGGATACAGTAGAAATCACTTGGGACAGCTTGTGAGAAAAGGTTTTTGAGTAGGGGAGTGACATGATGGCATGGTAGGAAGCTTCATTTGGATGTGGTGTGAGGATAGACTTGAGAAAGGATGAATTAGAATGCAGTGTGACTAGAAGAAAGGGGAGAGATTAGGAAGCCATTGTTACAGTTTAATTGAGAGGTAGGTGACAGTGTCCTTCTGGAGATATTGTGGAAGCAAAATTAGTGGGACTTGATAAAGAGAGGAGTTTAACATGACTGGTTTTGATCCTGAGTGACTTGGAAAGAAAAATTGGTAACATTAACTGAAATGGGGAAGTGAAGGGGAAAAGACGATGACATTGGATGTCCGTGTTTTTAGGTGTTTTTGGACGCTGAAACCTCCTTGGGTCTGCTAAGGAGGGAACTGTAATAAAATAGGGTGGATAAGGCCAGCGAAGAAGATGCCATTAGTCTGATGGACAAGGAATCCTGTTAGGTGCCAGCTCTGTGACCTAAGGTAAGTTGTGATCTGACCCCCTCTGGTTTTCATTTTCCTTGTTAGTCTAAGAGAGAACTGGCTTTAGTAAAAGCTAGGTTAACAGATTGATGAACTGGCAGGTATGATATAATTTTGGAACTTGTTGAGAGATTTCTCCTGGGCCAAGGGGATTTGCTCTGGATTCTCTACTCATTTTTAATCAACACTGTTCTCTGGCTCTGGTCCTTCCCCGAACTTAGAGTTTTGCTGCCACTGCGATCATCAGGGCTGCCCAAGCTGATGCTCGAAGATGCCACTGGGGCCTCTGCCTTATGAATCATGAATACTTGGGGAAAAGGAGACCTTTCCAAATGTATGCTGTCAGCTTTGCAATAGTCTACTTCCATTAAAAAAAGGCACAACCCACTCTATTGCTTTTTACTCCTTTCCCACCTTGTGATAAAAGTATAAAACACCCTTATAGTTTCCATGGAGAAAGATGGGAGAAATCACAGATTCTCTTCTTTGATTTTGTAGAAGTTCCTCACTGTAGTAGTCCAGTCCTCACTTCCCCTTTTCAACGCCTACATTGTAATTCAACAACATTTGATTGAGTAGAGTGCTGTTGCCAGTGTTCAGCCGGCATTAATCCCAACGTAGAGATAGGAAAAGGTAAAAATGTTGCTCAGCCGATTCACCTGCACCTGATAAAAACATTTCTTTTGACTTTCTGCTTGGCATATTTTCTCATATAATTAGAAATGTATAAGTTTGGTATTTATAGCTGGGAATATTTCCCTGCTGGTTTTCAGTTCATTTTGTTTCTCATTAACCTTTATAAATATTCTAGTCAGAAATACCCTTTTATTTAGGATACAGTGTGTTCTTAGCCAAAGAATGAAATAATGTTTTAATATTCCTGTGATTTTCCTCTATCACCCATCCTGAGAGAACCATAAAGAAAGGCAGCGTGGTGTTCTTGGAAAAGGATTTTGGGGTTACGGAAACCTGGAATTCCATTCTGGCTCTGTGATTTACTAGCTGTGTGACCTAATCCAAATGCTTATCCAGCCTTTCCTGGTTTTAGTTTCTTCTTTGGTGTGATAGGGTAACACTTGTACATCCCACTGTTGTCGAGGGGGTCCAGCAGGATAATGGTGATACGTGTCCTACGGTCTTTAAGTCCTGCGGTTCTAGAGTTAGGCAAACTCTATGGGCTCCAATCCTGATTATACTCTGGTCAAGATATGTTACTTCTCTAAAATCCTTTCCTCATCCATAGAATGAGACTTTTAATAGCACCTACTTTATAAGCTTCTTGTGCTGATGAATGAGCAGACTCGTGAAAAACATGGGGTCTGGAAAATATTAAATGTGCAGTAAACATTAGCTCTTTCAATTAGCACATAGGAGATGCTCAGTAAATGGAAGCTTCTCTCATTTTCCTCCTTCATAAAGGCACTTAAATAATCCTTCAGGTTTTGTCTTTTGTATGTTAAGCAAAACAACTCTTAGAATTTTGGAGAAAACAGTCCTCACATTTGTGCTGCTCATCTACAAAACAGAGGATCCTTTCCTGAATTTAGCTAGTGCCTTCCTTTGAATACAAGGCTTGGAAGCTCTAAGCTGAAGGAAGGTCTCCTTTCTTTAAAGCAGTTATAAATGTGGACAGTCTTCTAGTTATTGAAATTGTAACTTACCCTGCATATCCCCAATCTATTGTCCTGGCTTCAAAGACATTTTAAAAAACCCTCTGGGTGCTCTCTTTCTTCTTAATTATTCTTTGCCTTACTTCTCCCTTTCTTATGAGAAAATTTTTCAGGGTCCTCAAGGCGCTGGTTTCTCTTACGACAACTTTGAAACTTGTAGGTTGGCACAGAGCCCATTTTCTTTGGATTAAAATGCACTTTGGGTAGTAACACAGCAGAATGTAAAGCCAAATAAACGAATAATCAGTTTCCTAAATCCTCCCTAACAAGATATGAAATTAAGTAGGTAGGAAATAATAAAATACTCTGCGGTTTTCCAGAATTCAAAACATAGAAGAATGATCAGAGGTCCTAGCACAGTTCAGGATGAACTGTTCCACATTTCTCTGCTCATTCGCTCAAGCTCCCACAGTAGAGTTACTCGAAGCCTAGTGTTGGCAGGTTGTTATTAGAGCAGTGAGGCTGTACTAGCGGCAGGAATTGTTATGGGCTGGACTGTGGTCCCGCAAAATTCATATGTTGAAGATTTAACTCTCAGTGCTTCAGAATGTGACTGTATTTGGAGATACAGCCTTTAAAGGGGCGATTAATTTAAAATGGCACTGTTAGCACAGGCTTTAATTCAACCTGACTGATGACTTTATAAGAACAGAAAATTTGGCAACACAAGAGAGACACTGGAGTGCTCACGCTCAGAGAAATGACCAGGCAAAGACACAGTGAGATGGTGGACATCTGCAAGTCAAGGAGAGAGGCCTCAGGAGAAACTGGACCTGCTGGCACCTAGATCTTGAATTTCAGCTTCCAAAACTGATAAAATAAGTTTCTGTTGTTTAAGCTACCCAGTCAGTCTATGGCATTTTGTTATAGTAGCCTTAGCAAATGAATAGTGTAATATTTTAAATTTGTATTGCATTCACATTTCTATAAATTTCATGTTGTTTTTACGTACATAGTATAGGATAATGGCTTAAAACATCAGCTTGAATCAGACATCCTGGGTTCAAATCTGTCACATGTGTGGCCTTAGGCAAGTTACCTGATCTCTTTGCTCAGTTTTTTCATCTTTAAAAATGGAAATGATTTTATTATCTCCTTTATAGGACTGTGATCTGGATTAACTGAGTTAATGTTTGTAAATTACTTTAACAGAGCTTGGTATAGAATAAGTTATAAAAAGTTATTTCTTAAATTAATGAAATAGAGTGCATGCCTTATTTCTTTTTATTCGTCTTAAATTTTGTGAGCTAGAAGGAGAGAAGGTAAGGGATGTAACATTTACTGAATATTATGCAGTAGACAATGCAGTGACAATTTCACTCATATTTGCACATGGGAGATTGAATTATTGGCCACGTTTACATACTGTTAAAAAGGGATGGGCTTGGGACATTCTCTCGTCTTAAATCTAAATCTGTTGCTTTTTATTTTATTCAGCATTGCCCATGTATTCCAGGAACAGGATCTAAATAAATATGAAAAGGATCTAAATAAAATTAAAAAGAAAGTCATCAAATTAGCTATTGTATCAGTGAAAGCTCAACCAGAGAAGCAGAACCAGTAGTGTGTACACATACACACACACACAACCCATATATCTATATATAGATATACAGTGAATCTATCATGTATGTATGTATGTATGTATGTATGTATGTATCTCTATATATCTATCTATCATCTATGTAACAATACACTGTTTTACGTAATCAATTTTGAGGATTGACTAAGCAAGTTTGAAGGCTGTAGAACAATCAGGAAGGGTAGATCATGAGTAGTCTAAAACCCTAGAGATATAAACTGAGTTTCTTATCCACTGGTAGGAGCTGTCTTTTTGTCTGTCTGTCTGGGAGCAGTACTCTATTTTAAATGGCTTCCAACTGATTCAGTGAGGTCCAGAAGGATAATCTGTCTAATTTAAAGCCAGCTGATTAGGGACTTTAATCACATCATTAAAATATATTCACAGCAGTGTTACCATAGAGTGGGTTCCTATCTCGTCACAGAAAGAATTCAGAGACAAGATGTGGAGATCAAGACAGTAAAGTGAGGATTTGTTAAGTGATAGGATGATCTCAGGGGGAGAGCAGGCAGACTCAGGTGAGCAGCTGTGCAGAGTTTATTTGGCAAACTGGTTACATGTTGTATAAAAATGAATGGAGGAATATTCTTTGAGGAGGGAGAGCTTTTGGGTCGTATTTCCTGATTTTCATCCCAGCTCCACTAGCTTCTCCTGGGGAAATAGGAGAGGAGAGATTTTTGTCTTTATTTAGTCTGGATCGGAAATGTCATGGCATCGGTGCATGATGGGTACTTCTTATCTGCAAGGCTAATTTTATTGTAATGAGGGCATAATAAGCAAAGGGTTGCATTCAGATGAGGGCATAAAAGGTTACATTCAGACACTGGAGATTCCTGCCTTATCCCACCTTTTTGGTCTGCCTCCAGGATACTTGTCAACCGAAAAATACGTGGTTTCTTATCAGTCTGGGGGTTCCTGCTTTTCTCTGTCTATCCAAGCACCTGCATTGTTCACAAGATGTGTGGTTTCCTGCCATTTGACTCAAGTCCTCCTTTCTCTGCTCATATCTAGCTCCCTGCCTGCTCTAACAACAGCACCAAGAATCTGATCAAACCACTGGGAGAAGGGATGTTACACAGTGGCTACTACCTTCTATTCTCTGACTCTCCTGAACAAGTCTCTCTTGTAGCTCACCATATCTGGAAACACACTGAAAGGGGGATTCTGGAGAGTGTAGTTTAGCTTACTCAATTTGACAGACAACAAAGCTATTGCAAGTAAAAAAAAAAAGAATGTAATTTACTATACCTGGAACTAGGGCACATTTTAAAATGAGCTGCTTTTAACTCTCACAATAACCTTTAAAATATTATTACCATTTATGAATGAGATGACAGAGGTTCCCATGGTTTAAATCATTGGCCCAAGTCAGATCAGACTAGTGTAAGAACTAAAATTAGAAACTAGAGCTGCCTCTGAAGACTGTCATATTCAAGGACAGTAGGAAATAACCCCAAACTACCTTCTTGTGTTCTGATGGAACTTAGGGTAGAGGAGACAGCATTGCTGGCTGGGCTATGTTAGCTGAGCTGTAGACTGAGCAGGTAGGAAACATGAATTAGCAGAGGAGAATCTATAGTTTGAGCTCCCTGACCAGACCCTGATTGTAGGCTCTTCACATTTTCTTCTGAGGATAGCTGGGCATTTACAGGAAATTAGGAACGACCATTTTCAGGAGGATGTGTATGTGTGTGTGAGAGAGAGAGATACAGTGTTCTATACTAAGAAAGTGACCTCTAAGTTTGTATTTTGGATACCCCCTCCATGAGTCAGATACTACCTTTTCCTAGTTCTGTGGTAGATCGTGTGATAATTGAAGTGATGCTGTTTATGAAATAAAATTGGAAGTCCATATTTAACTATTTGTTAATGATTAGACCACTTGTAAATTGGTAAGTAGACTTGCTACCATTATAATAATTTTTATTAGTTTGTGCTTTACTATGTGTTAAGAACTCTACTTAGAGCCTTTGTGCACCCTACCTCGTTTAAACCCCACAGTCACCCTGGGAAGGAAGAATATTTGTTGACACATAATGGGTATTCAAGAAAATACAACTTTTGGTGGAAGAATATTTCATAGTTATAACATCATTTGATGCAATTAACAAATGCCAGTTAACTTTAGTGGTGATAATCTGACATTCATTACCATCAGGACAGGATGTACTCCAGTGTCTGCAAACAAAACATTTATTAGAATCTTGTTTTCATTCTATAGTTAACAAGTAACTGCTTGTCAATTTCAAAATAATCCTATGCTCTCATAACAGCTGTATAAACACGTACAAAATACTAAGGGAGGCTGGCCTTCTTTGAGAAAATCAGGGCCGTATGGTTCGTATGCGCTTATGGGATTCCGGCATACCACACCTCAGTGATAAGCTATAATGACTATAATCAGCTAAGGAAAATACAGGCCAAATTTCAAAATGGGGTTCTAGTTAACAATAGAAGGGTAAAGGTTACTGTAATTAGTGAATATGCTTGCAGTATTTTAGGTGTACTCATTTCAGTTCAGTTATATATTAGGAAGCATTTAAATCATTTTAGACGCATACTCGGAAATCACATCCATTGTACTCTGTAGCTGAAGACTATGTTTTTACAGGGAGAGTATAATTTACATCAGAACTGCCTGTTGTGGAGTCACCACGAGTCCTTTGGATATTAATAGTTTGAACACATACTTCTAAAACTCTAAATCCCTTGGAGAAAAGGCATAATTTGATTTTCATGTGATTAAGTTACCAGGAGTTAAAAAAAAAAGGAAAAAGAAAAAAGAACGAAAACGAAAGCACACTGATCAATAAGAAATAAAGTTGAAACTGTGAGGCTAAGCAACTCAGTCCAGCTTGTATTTTCATGGAAATGTGATTTGATTTTTCCTTTTCTTCATCAGCCTATGGTTCCACCCACACAAAGTCATGTAAATCAGAGATCTCTTTCAGAGTGTGATTTTTTTTTCTTTTTTAGAAAAAGCATGCATTTCAATATTACCTTCTAAAGTAATACAAAAAATAAAAAGACAACTCTCTCTCTGTAAGTAACCTTATGAATGAAAGAGATGCAAACCTTGGTGCCATCACAAAGAAACACAACACACACACTCACACAAACAAAACTGAGACTGCCACTGTATTTAGACTCAGATGTTACTTTTCAACGAAAGGAACACGGTATTAGTGTTTATTAACTCTTCATAAAGCCTTTACTCAAGGTAAACAGATTGACAAGATCAAGAAAAGCACAGGGCAAGCCCCCTGAATGGGATGGTTGTATAGTTTGCAGCGAGGCTTTACAAGGTCTGTGCTGCTTCTGGGGAGAGAGGGGGAGGTGGGGAAAGGATGGGGGACAGAGGAGCAGAGAAAAGTCAGGGACTCACACTGAAATTGCTATTTACTTCAAAAAATTCTCACCTACACCTCACACAAGTATCATGAGATTATCTGGGAATCTGGCTTAATAAGGCTTAATAAGCCGGATATCATTGAATCGAGTGGAAGCAACCACTTTTGTGAGCTGTTTATTACCTATGGCATGCTGCACTGAAAGGAGAATGATCAGAAGGAAAGACCCAGCCAGGGATTCTGTGCAAATCCACGCTGCCACAGCCCAGAGTTCACTTTGATTATTCAAATGATGATATACGAGGAAGTGAGGGGGGAAGGGCATCCAGATGACCATCATGCCTAGAAGACAAGATTCAGTGAATTCATAAGAGTCTCCAGAAAATAGTCACACCATTTGTAAGGAGGGAAAATGAAACAAGGCAGAGGAGAAAATGTCTCCACTTGGGGCATCATTCGCAATCTAGTTCAGAGACACTTCATTGGCTTCTCATCTTTTGGTGGCTCGCTCGATATTCACAGAAGGAAAAGGGAAATAAAGCAAGCAGTAGGACTGGCCCCCTGAAAACCTATGTTCCCCTTCCTCCTCTATTCGCAATATAAGCTCCAGTCCATTTTCAGTGGCACTAAATAAGATACATTGAGAGTCTGCTCTCAGCAAGGCAGTGTGCCCCCTGAGTGGCAAGTACAGAGATGTCTGATCCATGAGTCAGGTTCAGGAAAGAGCACTGGATGTGAAATCAAGCCTGGGATTTGAATTCCAGGTCCTATTATGAGCAGTATGACTTTTGAGTGGTTGACTGATTTCTCTGAGCCTCAATTTCCTCATCTGTAAAATAGAGATACTTATAGTTGACATTGTCATCATCTTTGACATTGCCATAATTCCTTATAGAATTTTACAAATCCTGAAAGCAGACATATGTAAAGAGACTTTTTTAAATTAAAAAGGCTACTCATGATTTTTACTATTTTAAAACCACCTTTGTCTCATCTCTTTTTGTGACAAATTGCTCCTCCATTCGCCAGCCCTTCCCAGGACTTCTCAACCCGATCCACAGATGGCAGTGAGCTAGAAATGCAAAACCAAAGTTATCATTTTTGGCAATCTTTCTATTTTGCTAGATAATTCTCTGTCTCTCTCACCTGGGATGATTGTACATTGCTTGTGCAAATTAGTAGTTGGTATTGCTTTTGGCTTAAATAACAGAAAACGTGGGGATGAAAAGAACCCTCCTATTGGCAGCCAAACATCAACTCATAAATCTAGTCCAGTTTAATGTAAAGTACTGGAATAATGACTTCCTCAAATAGCAGCCCTGTCATGACTATCAAGAGAAAAGGTTATTGGCTAACTCACCTCATAACTAGACCATGTGAATTTTATTTTGGCTGTTGTAAGTACTTTTTTTTTTTTTACAGTACTTAATAAGCTAGTTAAAAACAAAAGCGATCTTTTGAAACACTGAATGCTCTGCCTGAGAGGTTTTATTTCCTGTTATGGGAGACCCTTGTTGACCAATAGCTAGACTTCTAAGCATCTGTTCTGGCAGAGTTCCTTCAGTGATTTAACAAAAATAAAGCCTTGGATACTTCAGTATAATGGTTAAGAAGCTGAACTTTAGAAGCAGACAGATCTGGGTTCGAGGACAATTCAAGCACTTAATAGCTATACGATTACTTTTAGCCTTAATCAACTATAGTAGTACTTTCATCAAGACTTCTTGAGAAGACAAAAAGTGATAATTGGTAAAAAGACATTGGTAAAATCAACCATCAATTCTGAAGTTGTATATTAGTTATCTATTGCTGGGTAACAAAGTATCTCAAAATTTAGTGGCTTAAAACTGTGAACATTTAATATTATACAATTTCTGTAGATCAGGAATTCAGGAACAGCTTATCTGGGTGATTCTGGTTTGAGTCTTTAATGAGATTACAGTTATGCTGTTGACCAGGGTTGCAGGCATCTGCAGACTTGACAAAGGCTGGAAA
Source organism: Vicugna pacos (assembly GCF_048564905.1). Lineage (NCBI taxonomy): Eukaryota > Metazoa > Chordata > Mammalia > Artiodactyla > Camelidae > Vicugna > Vicugna pacos. The sequence goes on from NC_132996.1 coordinate 13,125,444, forward strand.
ATCCAGTTCCAAGATTGTTCACTCACATGGCCACTGGCACAAGACTTTAGTTCCTTTACTGGCTGTTGGCAGGAGGCCTCAGTTCCTTGCCAAATGGGTCTCTCCAGAGGGCTGCCTGAGTGTTCTCACAACATGGCAGCTGGCTTCTGCCAGAGGAAGTGATTCAAAAGAAAGAAGATGCTAGCCACAATGTCTTTGATGACCTAGCCTTAGAAGTCACACTCTTCACATTTCCATGGTGTTCAGTAACATTTACAAAATCAGCCCTTTTCAATGTGTAGGAGGGTGACTACTCAAGAGCAAGAATACTGTGAGGCAGAGATCACTGGGGACCATCTTTGAAACAGGCTGCCAGTGGTAAAATAAGAACCTGTTTTGCACAGTGTATTCATAATGTGCCTAGAGCAGAATGTCCCTTAGCTCGAAACACGGAAAGGAAGTCTGAGGGCTATTGTGTGTGACAGTGATAAAGAAGGACCCAGAGAAAGATGCAGGAAAATAAAAGAGACTTCTCATAAGTACCGATGGAATTGGACCTTCATAATTCTTTTGTTCTGAATTTAGCATTTAATTAAAATTTTCTAGTTCTGTCTAGGGAGCTGAGGTCATAACCTAAATAATCAGGTTTTTCTGGCCTAAAAAGTAACATTTCTAAAAATATCCAAAAGGAAAGCCTGATAATTTTTTTTAAACTCCTTTCAACCTGGAAAAAAAAGAGATTTGTTCCTTTTAAACAAATATCTGCATCCATTGATTAAGTTCAGTCATACTCCAGTGAAGCTGACTCAAACATGGTAGGCTCTGAGGCCAGCCCACAAGTCTGTTTTACCTAAAGGTGTCTCGAAGTGTCTTCTTTATCAGCTCTGCTGTTACTTTTCTCTGTTATAGTATTGTAATAACTCTTTATCATGTTTCATTTTGGGTGATGATAGGTGACAGAATAATAAGAGAGCCAAGGGCCTTTAGCAGGCGTCCTGTGACAAGAATGAGAAATCAAATGTACTGTAATTGGTATTTCTCTTATGTTCATTAGTGCATTAGCTAAAGGCTTGTACATTTAGTGTTCTAGGGATTAACAATGGCTATAACATGCAGGTTTCAACTCATTCTACAGTTTCCTAGCTTTGAGGTCTTGAAAAAAATTACTAACCTACTTGCACCTCAGTTTTCTCATCTGTACAACATGCATATTAATAGTATCTATCTTTTAGGGTTTTGTAAGGATTAAATATGGGTGAATATTTAGAACAGTGCCTGGGATATGCTATTAGTTATTAATATTATCTGATCAAAAAGCATATAGATGTATTTCTCTCTCTCTTCTTTCTTTCTCTCTTTTTCTCTTTCTTTTTCCCTCTTTCCCTCCCTCCCTCCTTGTGTGTGTATATGCATTTTTTAATGAGTACTTCAGATAAAATTTTTGGTCTTTTAGCCAATTCCTTAGGCAAGATTTATATTCTTAACCTGAATAAGGGTCACCAGGGGGAAAATTTCACTCATTCACTCTTCTCTTGTTCAGCAAATCTATTTTAAGCCTCTACTGTGTGCTACAAACTGTAGAAGGAGAAGGTCCTGGGGTAAAATCATATATATATATACACACACACACACACACGTGTATGTATATATCTATACACACATATATATATACATATATGTGTATATATATGCATACACACATATATAGAAATTTATATAAGGAGCTTAGGATCCAGTAAGACAGGCATATTTGTAAATAACTCTAAACCAGTATCCATGTCACAGTGTTATAGGGGTAAAAAGAAGCTTACGCAGAATGCACTGGGTATGTGAAATAGAAAGCAATCATTTCCAAAATGGGTTGGAATAGGTACCATAGAGAAGGATGAATTTAAACTGGGCTTTAAAAATCAGTTGGCTCAGGCAGACAGGAGATGTCTGAAAAGGCAGAAAGGCACTGCAGATAGAAGGCACGGCAAGAAAAACTTAGGGAAGATAGAAAATGCCCACTCTTGGAGGTGAGTGGGGAACACCTCAGCCTTCCTGGAACACAGGCCTGAAGGCCACAGGTGGAGCTAGAAGAGACTGGTGCTAAGCACTTGGGACATGGTTTAGAGACATCCAGAGCTACGCACGTTTCCATTACCAGTGTCTGAAGGTGTATTTAACTCTTTTCCTTTGAGCTATTTATTTAGTCATTTGAATAATTTGTTTACCCCCAAAACTGGGGTAACTGCATGTGAAAAACCACCAAAAAATTGTGAAATTAGTGTAACCATCTACTTGGGAAATGCCAGGGAGTCAGTTTGCACAAAATATATTTGTGCCTTCATTTGGGATTTGAGTTTATCAGAATTGGCTGCTGGGAGGCTCGAAGGGTTCCTGTATGCAAGAGTGATGGGCTTCTTTGGAGTTGGAGGCTGGCCCCAGGCATGACATTCTCAAACAAGGAGTGATGGAGTTGGCAGAAGGGGAAAAGGAAGGGAGTGTGTTAAATAGCTATGAGCAAAGGCTTTGGATATGGGACTCATATTACGCAGAAAGTCTGCCAGTTCTTCTCTCTGTGATTTTAAGCAAATTGTTTATTCTCTTATTTAAACTCTTCATCTAAGATTGTAATAACCAAGCCCTCTTTATTGTATTGTTTTGAAGACTTATAGATATCCTTCATGTAAAGTGCTTGGTACTTGGCATACAGTAAGTGCTCAATAAGTGAAGAAGGTGATTACTGATGTCCTTGTTGATATCGTGTTGTTAACCTCATAGGTAATGTTCAAGATGGTGAGAGAGCTGAGTCCAGGCACAAAGAAAGGATGTGTTGAGACAGGCTTTTGAGCTGTTATCATGTAGGTTCCCTTGTGTTGAGAGGTCCCCCAAACCCAACACACAATTTTTCTGTAAATGGGCAATGGGAGGGCTAATTTGGAGGGCATACTAGGTTATCCCACCTTTGTGATATAAGAACAGCCTTTTTATCTGAGGGAAGATTGTTTTCTTTGAGAGTGCATCAGTGGGGAGTGACACTGATGATGAGGGAGAAGGGAGGGGCCTCTGTCCAGCCAGTCAGAAGAGCTGAATGAACCCTGGTGCTTTATGGGGTGAATGATGCTGTCCAGATTCCATTGCTTGCATTTTCTTCTTCCTAGTTTCTGAAGCTTTAGTCAGTGTGCCTTCTCTGTGCCTCCATAGCCTTCATGGCAATACCGAGCAGCTTGTAAGGGCCGAGGCTCAGAAGTTAGGCCTTTCTCTGCCTCAGGTGTCTCATCTATAAAACAGGCTGCTTTTGTGTGGTTTTACTGAACTAATGTCCCATGTAGAGCCCTTATAACAATGACTGGGACATATGCTGTAGAAGTTTAGGTATTATTTTAAATGATCACCACAGTAGACTGTAATTGTGAGCTTGGTAGTTTATTTCTCGTGTTAGACTCCAAGCTGATTTATTTTGAAGAACCTATTCACAATGAGATTTACATCCCTAGAGAAACTATAGGGAAGTTAACTTTCAAGGTTCACTACACCAAGGTCCATTGTTCTTCAAAAGGGAGAAGCAGCCCCTGTCTCAGAGGAGGGCTGTGGGGACTGCGAGAGGACCCGAGCCTGGCATGCTTCAATGCCAAGCCACGCCCAAGGCCTGCTGGAGCTCTTGAGCTAGTGGGTCTGTGCCAAGAGCGTTAGGGATGAGCAGTCCAGAGCCAGTCAGAGCAGGAGGACTGTGCCGGCTGAGTCTCGTTGCGCCCCTGGCAAGGGAAAGATGGGATTGGGCAGAGAGTGTGTGAGAGAAAGTGAGGTTGCTGAGAAAGGAGGAAGCTACTGAAAACTATTTTTGGAATAAAGGCTGTGTGTATTCTAGATTCCAGGAAGTCTGAGTGAAAGCAGCTCCTGAGAACCGTAGGGTATGGAAATACTCTGTCTTCTGGGAAAGGCTGCATTATTTAGTACTGACCCTATCGTTAGGCCCAAAGTCAACAGGGAAGTGCATTTCAGTTGTGCCCTCTTAATACCCAGAGCTGACACTTATGGGAAGTCACTGTAGCCACCAAAGCAATGTTAAGTTGGATTTAAACCTGGTCCTTTTTTCTTATGTTTCAACATGTGATCAGAAAGCTAAAGGATAACATTGTCTGCATCGTATCTGAAATTGTTGATATTAATCATTTATTTCCTGCTCTCTCTTCCTCTCAGACACCTTATTTCTAGACTCATATTGTTTCAGCCATTGGAATTTTTGTTACTGAGTAACTCACAGTATAAAATTTGAGAAATAAAGAACTAGAAAAAGAAAAAATTAATCACCACTCACACAGAGAGATAACAAAACAAATGCCAATTATCTTATTTCCAGTTTTTTTTTATTTTGCTATTACAAATTGTGTGGTTAAAAACTTTCTTGGACATGTCTACTGGTGTACATATGCAAGAAATTCTCTACGGTAAAGCAAGCAATTTTATGAGGTGTTATTGCTGGATGTCACAATATTCACAACTTTACCAGATAAGGCTGGTTTCCATTTTGACCAAAATTATTTATACTCCCAGCAGAAATTTAAGGGTTCTATTGCTCCTAATTATCATCAACACTTGGCTTTTCAGACTTTTTTTTTCTTTTTACAATCTGGCAGATACTATTTATAGTATTTTCTTTTAAAAATTATTAGTGAGGTTTTTTTTTTTACAGTTTATTTAGTTTTTGTATGCTTTACTTTGTGACTTGAAATTTATAGCCTTTGTGCATGTTGGGCATTGTTTGTTTTAAACAGGTGGTAGCTAGCCTCCAAGTTGAGCTTCAATAATTCCTGCTTTCAAATAGCCATGTCTTTATGTAGTCTACTTTACGTTGTTTTGGGGGTTTTCTATGTGATTGATAGGATATGGTAGAAGTGATTGTATATGAACTCCAAGGCTGGGTTATTAAACATGGTCTTATGCCTCACTCTCTGTCTTAGAGCATTCTCTCTAGGGGCAGCCAGCTGCCATGTTATGAGGACACTCAAGCAGCCCTCCAGAGAGGCTCGCATGGCAAGGAACTGAGCCTCCTGTTAACTATGTGAATGAGCCATCTCAGAAGTGAATTCTTAGCTTCAGTGAAGGCATCACATGACAGCAGCCCCAGCCAACATCTTGCCTGCAACCTCATGAGAGGTCTTGAGCCAGAGCCACCCAGCTAACCTGCTCCTGAATTCCTAACCCACGGAAACTGAGATGATAAAAGTTTGTTGCTTAGGCTGCTAAGTTTCAGAAGAATTTATGCAGCAATAGATAACTTGCACAATATTAATTTATGAAAGCATCTCATATAAATGATACATAAAAGTATTAAAAAGTTCTTACTAATCATCTATGTTATAAAAGTTTTAGCAGTTTCTCATTGAATTGTACTTTTTATACAAAATATCTTTTCCCCTTTTAACTGAATTTTCTCTGGAATTCTAGTAGCACTGATTTTGATATATTAAATCATATTTTTCTGTTTGTTTTTCTCATATGTCTTTACCAGACCTTATCATTATAAACTTTTGTTGATTTTTGTTATTGTTATTAACAGCACATGATCAGGTTGTTTGGACCTAGTTTCAGATTATTTGTCTTATAGTTAAGGTGTTTAACCTGTTGTTTTATTTTTATATTTTGATTTATGATTTCCATTTTTTTGTGTGAGTCCTTGTTAATACATTTCTTTTACTTAAATGCATATTTTAGACTGTGGCTCTGTGTGAAAAATTCTACTTCAATGTGTGTTTATAAAGTAACACTTGAACCAACATATTTTAAATATAAAAATCAAGAACCAATTTAGTGCAGTGTATTTCAAGTGTTTTTAGCTGTGACCCACATAAAAAAACTCATTTTACCTCACAATCAAATATATTAAGATGTTGGATAAAAAAGATACATATGTTTGTGATGGATAGTAATGAAAAATATGCATGTTATTGGGGGTTAGTGTCAGAACACTTTGAAAAACATTGGTCTGGTCTATTTAACTTTTCTCTATAAAAATGAGGAAGTTAATGCGTCATATTCTTGTCACCATTCCACTACCCACCTCCTAATTTTTATGACTAATAACATAGGACTTTAGATACAGTGGTTATTACTAATACATAATTTTTATCTGATGTATCTTTCAATTTTTTAATCTATATTTCTATCTGTAACCATAAAAGTCTGAAGGGAATAAATAAATAAAACAAGGGAGTGAAACTGTAGAACACCAAAACAAAGAGAATATAGTTTAAGCAATCGAAGAGAAAAAGCTGTTAAGTAACAGAGCAATGACAATGAAGCTGAGACCTGAATTCCAACAGCAGAACAGATGCTTGAAGACCAGGGGGTGATATCATCACAGGCTGATGGAAAAATGACTGTCAATCTGGATTCCATGCACAACCAAAGAATAAAGGATGAAATAAAGATATTTGTAGACACAAATGATTAAGAAAATATTATCATTCGATGAACTTCACCGGAAGAGCCCACTAAAGGATATACTTCAGGAAAAACTAAAAATCAGGATAATGTTTAGAATACTGTGTGAGATATATATATATATATATATTTTGCTAACACAATGTTGAAAGTCAGCTACACTTCAATAACAACAGAATACTGTAAGCCCCCCAAAATCCAAACACGTGCTGTTAGCACTAAATAAGCCCTAAATGAAATGACATCAACAATGGCAGCTGATGTGGGACAGTTAAAAATAAGATGGACATACTATGTCAGGAAAATATTTTAAGGAAAAGAATAGGAGATAACAGTAAGAAGAAGAAAGGCAGATATGAAAATAAGGGTAAAGATGAATAAACAGAAAAAAAACATATAATAAAGAAGATTAGCAAACCAGAGGTTGGTACTTTGAAAAGAATCATAAAATTGGTAAATTCTTGGTGAGACTACCCCAAAATAAAGAAAAGGCCCCTAAAAAATCAATATCTGTAATTAAAGACATCACTATAGATTTACATAGTAAGAAGTTATTATGAACAAATTATGTCATATTTTGTAAAAAGTAGATAAAATGAATAAATTACTAGGAAGACGTAGCTTTATAAGTTGATAAAGGAAGAAACAGAGAACTTGAATAGTCTTAAGAATGCTCAAAGAACTCGAATTTACAATTAAAATCTTTCCACCCAAAAATCCAGGTCCACAGTTGTTCACTTGGTGAATTCTATCAAACATTTAGGGAAGAAATAATGCTAATTTTACACAAAATTTTCCAAAGAGTAGAAAAAAATGAAACATCCCCACTGGCTTTAGGAGGTTGGCATACTTTTGAAACCTGTCTTTCTTTCAGCTGCTGTAACGAGACAAACTGGATTGCTTATAAACAACAGAAATGTATTTCTCACTGTTCTGGAGACTGAAATTGAGATCAGGATGTCAGCATGGTTGGTTGAGGGTCCTCTTCTCAGTCATGGAATTCTACCTTCATTCTCACCTGCTCATGGGGAGCAAAGGAGCTGACTGTAGTCTCTTTTGTAAATACATTAATCTCATTCATCTCTCATGACCTAATCATCTCCAAAGGCCCTGCCCAGTAACATCACACTGGGCATTAGGCATTAATATCAGATTGGGTGTGTTACATTGGGCATTAGGGTTTCAACATATAAATGCTGTGGGATGCAAGCATTCAGACCCTTAGCAATAGCCAAATCAAAGCCACAATAAGAAAGAAAAGTAACAGGCCAGTCTTGCAAACATAGATGTAAAAATTTTAAACAAAATATTAGCATGCTAAGTCCAGCTATACATAAAAAAAAAAAATTCCTCAAGACTAATTTGAAATTATTCCAGGAAAGCAAGGTTGGTGACATTTAAAAACCAATCAATTTAAATAATTTCATGATATATGTAAGTCAAATCATTATGCTGTACAGCTTAAACTTCTTTAGCACTTTATGTCAATTATATCTCAATAAACCTGGGAGGGATAAAAACAAATTAAGACATTTTATTAATGAAATAAAAGACACATATCTTATAAATATCTCAATAGATGCAGAAAAAGCATCTGATACAATTCCATATGTATTTCTGATAGTTTAAAAAAGAAAATCATCAATGTGCAGGAAATGTTTAAGCTGAGACTTGAAAAAATAGCTAGGAGAGTTTTCTAGGTGACGAAATGTATGTGCATATGCATGTGTGCATTTGCTTGTGCATGTGTGCATGTCTCTGTGCGTGTCTGTGTGTGAGTGTGTGTATGTATGTGTTGGAGAAGCTAGGGGAGCAGAGAGCAATGCGGGGAATAGAATGCAAGGATGGCTGCAAAGTTACCTGAGAGCTTGAGTTTTTAGAAAACTACGAGTGGTTTTCTTTGAGGGACTACATCACAGAGCTTAGGCAGTGTCTGGGTTTTCCCGGGTTAACATCCTGACTTTATGAAATATTTAACTCTGCTAAACCTGACTTTTCTCATCTGAAACATGGGTAGGGTTATCAAATGTAGCATCTACATCCTAGGCAGTGTGAATTTACACTGAAGCTAATTAAGCTCATTTACAAGAGTTCCTTCTAAGACCTTGCCCTGGGAAGGAATTGAGCAATATATATGCAAGGTTCCACCGCTTTTGTAGGTTGTGGAGAAGAAACAATGTTTGAAATGTATAAAGACAGAAATTAGATTGGAATCTTACCACTTGAACGTTTAAGGAACTGGAGCCAGGTTTTCTCAAATGTGACTGCAATTCTACAAATTTTGCTGACATTGCCATTGACCAGTTGTGAAGCTGTAAAAAAGGTTTTCTAATTTATAAATAATAAAAACAAATTTGAATCAACTGTGTCAGAGGAATGACTAAATTATCACTCTATTGTCACCATCAAAACTGGTATTACAAAATTATTGTCACTTGAATAGGTGATCAAAGAGCATGCAGCCAAAAAAAGAAAAATAAAGGTATTATGGAGATGTGTTATGAAGGTATTTAAAAAAAAATACTGTTTTCTGGATTTTTATCATATCCTTGTTACTTGTAGATTTTTCAAAACTGATAGTTTTGTGTGTGTGTCTGTGTGTGTGGTTCTTTTTGCATTCTAAAAGAAATACTGACTTTGTACCTAATTTTGTATTTGTAGAAGCATTGAGCCTGACACACTGAAAGCACTAAATGAATACCAATGTTGCTGTTGCTGTAAAATCATCAGATGCTGATTTCCCCAAATGTAGCAATCTGCAAAGTGAATGTTTGTGTCATAACTTAGGTGTTAGGAAAAGTGGTCCCTAACGAAAGGTGGAAGAGACTCCTTATTCAGCTGAGAGGTGATCCACAGGCAGTGTCAAGAAGGGGGAAATTCCCCCTTTTGAGTTCCTGTGGTTGGACTGATAATAAAATTGACACCAGACAAATTAACAAGAGAAAAATAAACACATTTTAATTCATGTGTACAGCGGTCTTATAGAAGTGGATCCAAGAAGTGGCCAAAGGAGGCAGATTTTGTACTTTTTAGACCAACAAACAATACATTTGTGATGAATTAACAGAACAAAGAAACTCAGATTTTGGGTGCTGAATTAGTGAGGATTTTGAACAGAATCTGATCCTGGGGTAGTAAATTATGGGAAGGAACGGTTTGTTCATACAGCCTTTTCAGCCCCAAATCCCCATCTTGGCGATAAGGGTATCTCTCTACCTCCAGATGCAGGGAGTGTGGCTTTCACAGGAGAGAGTTACTTCCTGCTTTCAAGGAGACAGAAGGGAGGGTCAGGGTATCCCTTTTGTGTTGACCATTTCTTAAGTAACTTTAATTTGACATAATCAACATGCTACAGTGGCATATTTTGGGATCCCATCCTGAGCCCTAACAACAGAAGCTGCTTGATACTTGGCAACGATAACCAAGAAAGTATTTCAGTATCGGATAAAAGGTTGAACAGACTCATCTTTCATGTCAATTCCAATGCTCTAATGTCACGATGATGCAGTTTACAATACACCTTTTCTTGTTCTGGAGAAATCATCTCTGAAACAGGGCTCTGGAGCCCAGAGGGTTTGGGAAATGGTGAGACAATCCACGTCTCTTCACAGGGACCTCTGTGTGTGGCCATGGAAGGACAGCTTCAGGATGCGTTTAAACTGTGTCGCAGGAAGGAGATGAAAAAGGCTGATTTAAACTTTGTTTAAAATTCCGCAAAGTGCACACATCAATTCTTACTCGATCAGAACCTGTTTGATCATTCCTTAAATGGCACTCAGTGGCAGTATTTAATCTTTTCAGCTAAATATCCATCTAACAAATTATGGAGGCGTTTTGCATATATTAATAAATCACAGACCTCCGTGACAGGCACAGAGAACTCACCATGAACCTGAGCCTGTGGTTTTCATGCGGAGGTTCTATTTTTTCCCTCTTCCATCCAGGTACGTGCCACCCAAAGAAACGCTTTTCACATGTTAATGAATTTCTGTCATTCCACAAGCAGTTAGTTTGATCAGAAATTAAAGTTAAATATAGACTCAAAGGGGAAAAAGTGTAGTATGTAACTTTGGAAGGATACATTTGCCTTTTAGGCATCTGCAAAATGGCAAAGAAGCATTGCATTATATCCGTGACATCAGAGTTGCTTCTCAGAAGTAGGATGAACATTGCTTTGTTTTTATAAATTTGGGTCATTAATTTTCTTTCTTTGGCCTCTGCCATGTTTCTTCTTTGATGAATGTGTATTCTGTAAGGCTCCTGTCTTAATACTGGGGTGTGTGTGTGAAATCTTTTATACTAGAAAACTGTGAGAGGCTAACATATGTAAGAGAGAAAGGTGAGACGAAAGTGAGATTCCTGGCAGCCTAGAGGATATTTTCCATACACTCTAGCGGAAACAGGGCCTTTTCTTCCCAGCATGTATCTCCCCCATCATAAAAACAAAAATTCCTCCTTTGTCAGACCTACTTTGTCACTGGCTCCCTGACTGCGAGCACACAAATCTAGAACAGTTCATTGACTCATACAGTCACCAACCAAACCTGTCATATTGCATTAAAAAATTCTGACTGGTATTTTGGCAAGAACCTGATTGTATAACTTCTTTGCAAAATGGGTAGCATTGTGGTTTGTTTTTACCAACTTCAGTTTCCCATACTTGCCGTTTTTCTAAGATAACATCTATTCATTTATCAAATTTATACTAAGACATTTGAGTGCCCAATAACTGTGGCAGTAGGCACTATGGGAGACATAAAGACAGTAAGATGTCACTTCTTCTCTTAGGAAGTTCATCTCAGTGAGATAGATGCATAAATAATTATTATATACAATGTGACACAGGCCAGTAGGAGGCACGAGGTGCTAGCTGAGACACTCCCTACATGATATAAGAAAATCTCATAGCTGGTATAGATCTAGACCCACATCATGTGCGGGAAGTATAGCTTAACTTTTTCCTACAGCTTGACCTTTTTTTTTTAATGTGCCACTCTCCTGGAGGGTGATGAAAGATTAATTTCAGTTAATTTGGGAATCACACTACAGAATTTTCCCTGTATTTCATGACATCCCGGGGAAATTTATTTTGTAACAAAACATTAGAAGGTTGGGTCCCATTGGGTCCTCTTTGTCATGGGATAATGCAGGCATCCTCTCTAAGACCCTACTTGTTCCAACGAGGGCTGGGTCAGAAGTCCATTAAGGAGTCCCTGCAGACGTCCCTGGTTTCCATCCGCATGGGCCGTCCGGCCTAGTCGCTGGCTGTGCCACATCTCAGCCATTGCTGAGGATCCTGCACGTCGTTCCCCTGCACCGTGCTCAGGGTCTAGCAGGGTCTGTGAGGACCTCTAAGGCCCTGTCTGTCAGGCCCTGTCTTGGTATCCAGAGTGATTTCTCCTCCAGAGTCAGGCTTCCTCCCTGAAGGTCAGCTCGGGATAGGGGGCCCGATTCTCTGCAGCACAGGCCACCTGCCACAGCTCATCCTGGAATCCTCCCTTTGGGACGCACAAAATCACCCCTGTGACTGCCCTTTCATCCCTGCCTTCCCTCTCCTTTCAGCAGAATATCCTTGAGAATCAAGGCCGGGGTGGCTGACTTGTTCCTACAATTTTTTTGGCCTAGTTTGTCGTCTTAGCTGTCTGTTCTTTATATTTTCCCCAATGCCTAAGCTTTTAATGCATAAAACTAAAAGAAGGAGCTCTCCCCTCTCCACCAACACGGCCCCTCTCTCTTTCTGGGACTGTCATATCCATTTCCTAAGTCCTGGAGCACAGAGAACCTGACTGGCTGGAATGGGGAGAAAGGCCAAATAGGAAAAAAAAAGAAAAAAAAATTTAGTGAGTTTTAGATTATTATATTACCCCAACATTTATTTTTAGTAGAAGATCATTTTAGACGCATGGAGTTAGAAATCATTCCAAGAGCCCAGCTATTACAGGTACGGGGATCATTTCTGCGCGTGGGTAACGGGCTGTGGTGGGAGTGTGCGTGCATTCTTGGCTGAGGAGTCTTTCTGTCGAGACTGAGGCTTTCCTGTCTGTGATAATTTAGTGCAGTTCTACTCACTGCTGCCCGACTGAACTTTACCTAGATCTCATCCTATAATTCCCCTGCTTAAAAATGTCCCTTGGTCCTCATGCTTTTTTGGGACCTATTTATCTTACTTGGATGAATACTACTAATTTGGAATTGGTCCCCTACTTTCCTCGTTTTCCTCCTCTAACCCTTGTAAACTCTGCTGCTGGATTAAGGTGTTTATTCCCTCTCTGCCGATCAAGGCTTCCCCTGAAGCCCTCCATGGTTTAGTCCCTGCGTGGTAAAGGGTTAAATCGGCAGCCCTGAGGTGCTCAAATGCTATACATTCTAAATAAGGTACTGACCCTTCACAGTGTCTGGGAGACAACCTGTAAGCCTTGGGAATACCCTGCCTGACAAGATTGTTTTTGGATACCTGGGGACCTTGGGACAGGACAGGTAGTCTGTGCTAACAGTATGATTTGTGATGGGTACCTTGGGTCATGCCGTATCAGTTTGACTCCTGGAGGGGCTGCAGACTGAGTCGGTCAGACAGACACTCCCGGCCTCTGTGATGCCCTCTAGTAAAAGCCACGGACATGGAGGCCTGAGTGAGCTCTCCTACTGGTGGTACTCCTGCCTGCTGTCAGACGCTGCTGCTGGGGGAATTGAGTGCTCTCCCTGGGACTCCACTGGGAGAGGACAACTGGAAGTTTGTGTTTTGCTCTCCTGGACTCCGCCCTGTGCACTGGTTACCTTTGCTGATCTTACTCTGGACCCTTTTTTGTACTAAACTGAAATCCAGAGTTGGGCAACTTTTCTGAGTTCTGCTAGTCCTTCTAGGAAAGCATTCAACCTGAAGGTGGCCTGGGGATCCCGAACCCAGTCCCCAGCTGTCCAGCCTGGACTCCACACCTCCCTCGAGATACTCAGCTTTTCCACCCGAATGTAACAGTTTACTTTTGGGCACACTTGTATGCTTTCCTATGCCCAAGTACTTATTTATCCTGTTTCTTCTCCATCTGATGCTCACAAGTGAGTGAGTGAAGGCAGAAGAATCACAAGATAGCCTATTTCAAATCCCAGATCACTCTGCATCCTTAGACTTTTGAATTATGGTACATTCTCTCCTTGGCTAGTTGGTATTCAGAAATCAGTTTAAATATTAATTTAAGGTGTCCTAGTCAAGTTCCCAAACCTCTACCAATTCCTCTCCAGTGCTTTAAACTTAAAGTCTCTTCCTGTGTTTTCTTCTTCTTTCAACTTTGTATCACCTGAATGAATGTGAATTCTGTCCAAGAAACTGCCAGTTGTTTTGTCTTTGGTGTATAGCATTCTTCTGACACCATAAAGAATTTTATCATCTTCATCTCAGATCTGTACACATGACGACTACGTTTAAATGCTAGAAATTTTAGATGATTTGAAGAGGGTTAAAGTCTCAGACCTAGCAACCTCTCTGGCTATGCAAATCTGAAGCCTGGATGTGCTACTCCCCAGGGCAACACGGTCCATGCATAAATCTCTGCATAGCTGCTTTCTGGTGAATAGAAACTTAAGTATTCCCTGTACAACTATAAATAATTGAGGGTTGAAAATTTTTATGCTTTATTAAAATGTATCTTCATAGGAAAGATGTATAAGTTTCTCTTCCAGGAAATCCCAATTGTTGGTAACAAGATATAATAACAACATATCAAAGGCAAACAAGTAAATAATTTATATTCCTAAGTAGCAAAGCCTGGAAATGTCCAGGTTTTCCCTTGGAAATTCTTTAAGATCTTACATACGGGAACTGCATAAATTACCAATTGCTTTATAGAAGTGGTAAGTGTCGGCACCAGGGCATTCTAGATAAAAGAGTGGTTGGTGGCCTCTGCTGCTGAGATCTGGGATAAAATAAGGCTTCTTTCCTTTAGTCAGTGCTGCTGGCAGAACATATTTCCATTGCTCCTGGGCAGCTTTTGTTTCTCAAGAGTAGTCCCAGTGCAGGTGACATTTGGAAGCAACTGGGTGGAAATGCTTGTGGTTTTCAGTGGCACTGCAAAGCTACATGTGGCTCTCAGAGGCCTGACCTTGGAATTCATGAGAAGAAGTCACTTTGTCTCCTTTTCCCTGGAGGACCATTTCTATGATCCCCCCTCTCCATGCCTACTTGCAGCACTTGGGAAAGAGGATTTTTTAGAGAGATCTCATTTGCTTCCTCAAATCTTTCCCAAGTTTTGAAGCTTGTGTGGAAGTTTTGGATCTAGAAGTCAGGAGGCCTGGGCTTGAGACTTGGCTCTACCATTATAGCCAGCTGACCTCAGGCAAGTAATGAAAGTATGGTTCCTCACTGTTCTCATCTGTGAAATGGGAGATGGTAACTAACCAGCCTACTGTGCAGCACTATGGTGAAGGTCAGCTCTAAGAGTGGATATGTATTACTCTTATAGATGGTAAGCCACATAGAACTGTAAGGGTTGTCTTCTCTATTCTTCCTCCCTTCCTCCCTCTTTCTTTCTTTTGTCCCTAAATATTATCAAACGCCTTCTTCACAACCCGATATGTACAATGGTGTATCCATGGCCTACCATGTAAGAATGCTGTTACTGTATCTTTGCCATCTCCGCCCATCCACTACCCTGCCATGCTTGTACTGCTGGAGGACAGGCACTGTGCTGCTTTTGCAAAACCAAACGTGTGGAGCCAAGAGGTGTCATGCTGAGGGAGTTGGGGAAGAACTCTCAGAGGATTTCTAGTTCCCAGGATTCAAGTAGCATTTAACCTGGAGCTCTGAAAGGGTACTTCTCAGAGACCATTTTACTTTCATGGGCTTAACTTGAGTATCTTGGGCTTTTTTCTATTTTTAGATTTTTCTTCCAAATAATGTTTATTTTGACAGATCAAAGCTGGAAGGAAACAGCAGCTCTGGGACCAAAGAGAAGACTATTTCTGATTGCAGACAGCATATATGTGAGGGAATATAAGAGATGAAAAAGCAAGGTATTTCCTCAAGATGTTTATATTCTAGTTACGAAATGAGCATGCAGTTAAACAAGGCAAACAAGTATTCAGCATAGAGGGGCCCTATGTACCACGTGTGAGATGAAGATGGGGCTGGAGGTGGGGGTAGTTAGAAGAAATACAAAATGACCCTTGGAGTTTGGTTAAGGAAGAAATACAGGAAAGGCTTTATTGGGGAGGAAAATTAGAATAGAGGCATACAGATGCTTTGTCTGGCGTGGTCAGTAGAAATTCCTTGACAGGAGAAGCCTTACGCTATTGAAACAAAGGTTGCTAGTGAAAGAAGAGATTGAACTGAATTTCTCTCTTTAATGTGGAGAGGAAGCAAAGAGACAAGGGCTCTCAGTACACAGCCTCCCTAGATTGGCGGAGACAGAGCTAGGGAGAGATGGGGGCTGTGCCATTCCCGGGACCATTGCCAAGGAAAGATGTCTTGTCTTGTCCTGCTAAAGAAATGTTCTCTGCTTTCTTACACTGAAAACTCTCTTGGCACCTTAAGCTAAGCATGGCTTTAAGTAGCATGCAGAACATCTTATATATATGAATATGGAGAAAGAGAGAGTGCATGTGTGCGTGTTGGTATGTGTGTGTATGTGTATGCTTAGGGTGGTACAGGCCAGAGTGGCACTTAGAAAATGCCATTTTCAAAACAGTTCGCTACTCAATATTCATCAAGTACTTATTAAGCACTAACTGTATACCAGGTATGCTGATAGTCTCCAGGGAATACAGTAACATCCGAGGCAGATGTGATCTGTGTCTTCACTGAGTTTACAGTCAAGGCGTTAGATTCTAATAGGACTTCATGGAATATCGGCAGTTGTCTGGTGGGCTAAGCTAAGAGTTACATTTTCATAAAAAATCTCATTTCTTTGCACTGAGATGGAGCATTAAGAATTTAGGTTAAGTCATAAACGTGATCAGCGCAGCTAGCTTCACCAGGATGCACAGTAATTGAAGCCACAGGGAAAGCTTAAAATGCCACTGATTTATTGTGCACACAGGCGTCCCAAGCTTCCGATATGATAAGAAAGCAAAGCGGAGGCAGGCTGGAAGATGATGGGCAAATCACATTCCATGGGAACCCGGGAGCTCCTCTGAGGCTGGGATCTGCACCTGCACAGATGTTTGGGTTAGGCAGCCAGCCGGGTGAAATGTGGGTTTGAATGGGCAGTGATACTTGGCAGAGGAATAAGGACCCTGAGAGACTCATGAAAACTTTCTCCCACCAGCAGTTGTATGGAAGAGGTTTCTGGAGCTTTTTGGTCAGGAGAGGTGGTTGTTTTTTTTTGTCAAATTGTTTGATTGAAACATGGAGTTATGTGTTGTCTATGCTGGAAGGGAGGCGGGCTGCTTAGCTGATTTTATGTTGAATTGGAAGGAGAAAACGAAAGCAGAAGACAGATGTGGGTGGGTCTTCCATGTAATTTATAGTCTCAGAGAGATTCAGGCACCATGGCCATGGCACTTAGAAGCGTGAGTTTTAGAACGTCCCCATGCTAGTCATTGTGTGTCATCGTCTGGATATTTCTTAATAGTCATTGGTGATCAAACTCTTAAAACAAAGAAGAGGTGTATATTTTGCTTCAGAGGCGACAAAGCTATGAAGTCACCCCCTATAAGTGTGGTTGCCCTCTCCATCCTTGAGGGGAAAAAAGGAACAGAGTTGACAGTGGCTACATTGAGAAGAATGGTTGCGTCCTTGGGTCCTTTGCAGGAAAGAATTTGAATTGGATATTGACTCTGGGCTGAGGCTGTATGAAAACCCTGAAGTTGGTATTAGACTTGTTCCAAACTACATTTTCTTTCTTCTTTATCAATTTTGCATGTTTGTGTGCTTTCATTTTCCTTTCGCTCTATGCTGTTAACATACAGTTCTCTCCTGTGCTCTTCTTTATCCTCCTCTGTGTCCTGGCGAGACCACCACTTCAGATCATCACACCGGCTCCTCTGCTGCCTGGATTTCAGTGGGGTTATGGAAGGCAGTAGTCATATATTGACGTGTGAGAGGAGAGAAGTCAAAGTATTTACTCCCTACTTCCATTTCCCTTGTGCGCTGGGCCACATCTTGTGGGAATGACTTGTTCCTCTAGGACTGCACCTCCTGCCAGATGGCCCTGATCCCAGGCTCCAGGGCTCCAGGTTTCACTAGTCTTGTTAACACCATTCCCCCCCCTCCCCCCGGCCTTTGCAAACACAGATGCGGTGGTGGCTTCTCACGTCTCACTCTTGCTGGTTACTCATTTCTCCCCGTCTTACTGGTTCCTTTCCTTTTGCTCACACCCCTATAGATGATCCCTTCATAAGTGCCTGGGGAACCGTTTCCTACCAGGATCCGGAACAAAATGTAGCTTGGAAGCCATGTAAAGGCAGGCACTACATTTAATTGGTGTTTCCAAACTTTTTTTTTTTTCCTTTGAGGCCTTAATCAAGTGCTGGACACTAAAGATGTTAACCATTTCTTCTATTTTCAACTTCCCCGTATCCAAATCCATCAGGAAGTCTAGTTAGTTCTACTCTAAAATGTAATTTAAACTTGTCACATTTTTTTCCATTTCTAATGCTATATATACCCTTGGCCTAAGTGGTATTAACTCATCTGGATTCTGCAATAGCCAATAGCCTCTACCTGGTGCCTCTGCTTCTTCTCTTGAAGCACATAGTCCACTCTACATAGAAGCCAGAATGATCCTTGAAAAATTTGAAACGAGATCATGTCACTTTCTGCTCAGAAGTCTCCAGTGGCTTTCCCATTGCACTGAAACAAAACCCTAAGTTATTACTTTGGGCAACAAAGCTCTTCATGATCTGGCCCTGCTTACCTCTTAGAGTTCGCCTATCTCTGCTTTCTCCTGTCATCCAGTCTTTGTCACTCTGCCTTCCTGGAACATGACAAGCTTGCTTCACCTGAAGGCAACATCTGCCCATGTTCCCTCTGGTCCAGACTTTCCCATGGTTGGCTCCTTCTGGTCATTCAGATGGCAGCCCTGACTTTATCAGGGTCTTTCTACAGCCACTCTAATACAGTGTCTCGATCCTGGTCTTCCCTTAGTCATTCTCTACCACATCAGGTCACTTAATATTTTTTTCATGGAACTCATCTGCATCTGAAATTACTGTGTTGATGTCCTCACTTCCTTGCTTAGTGTTTAATTCTCTAAAGGGAAGTGAAGATTTCATACCTACCTGTCTGGCTTACCACCGTCTCCCCAGGGTATTAGGAGAGCCTAACCCACGCATGGGCTCAGCACACACACACACACACACACACACACACACACACACACACACACACAAACACCCAGCGCAGAGAGGTTTACTGATCAGCATCCCTCTAAATGCTTTTCAAGGGCTGCTTCATTTAATCCTCACAGCAACCTCATTCATCAGGACCGATGATTATCCTTGTTTTACAAATGAAGAAACTGAAACACAGTGAGGTTAGGTAACTTGCCAAAAGATTGACCTAATTAGGAAGTAGTGGGACCAGAATGTGAAATCTGGCTGTCTGGCTCTTCAGTCCATGCTCTTAACCACTCAAGTATAAAGCATCTGAACATTTGTTTGTAAATTAATGAATACTTCCCATCAGCTTCTTCCGTTTCTCACTTGGACTTTGGAAAGAAAGAAGCTATCTAATTTTTCATTGTGGGAGCCTGCCCAACCCCATGCTGAGGGTTTCTCTCTCCCTGATAAAAGATACGCTGAGCCCAGGACAGGCAGAGAAGCACAAATCTCTTTCTGGAATACAAACCCTTCAGGAAAAGTTCCCAAAGAGTCTCGGAAGCACTGAGCCTCCAGACTGCCAAAAATGTGGCCTGAAACTTCACTGCAAGAAAATATTTTTTCCCCTGTTTTCCATCATTCCTTAGTTCAGAAAACACTGAATAAGCCTATCTGTTGTACTAGACACCTGGGATTCTGAGATGAACAAGACAAGGTCCCAGCCCTCTAGGATTTTACAGGCTAGGGAAACATCAACTCAGCTTCAAAACACATTCTACTTGTTAAACCGTTTTTCTTGAATCAGTTACAAATAAGGAAGAAACTAATGCAACATTGTAAATCGACTGCACTTCATTAAAAAAAAAAAAAGAAGGAAGAGCAAGCAAACAAACAAAAAATGTGAAAATAGACCAGATGTTATCTGAACTGACTCTGCACCTGGACTGATGATGCGACCTTGTCAGAATGGCGAAGCCGGTCTCTAGTTCAGGCCCAGCTTCCGAAGGCCTGTGTGCGTAGTCTAGTCTACGTCAGCAACAATGCTGCTTTTGCAGTTCCCTTTGGATGACCACGCCATGGTTGCTGCCCATTTGGAAGTACTTGTCAACTCTTTCAAGACTGCCTTTCCTTTCCCCAGGCTCAGCCCCCTGTTGACAAGCAGGACCCCAGCCCAGGCGTCTCCTCCTTAGAGCAGACGTCGTTCCGATGCCCTTCTTCATCCTCACTCTCTCAGCACCAGATGAGATTACGAGCAGCAATGCCATCTCCCTTTCTTGTAATTCAAACACTCCCATCCATGGATTGCTTCTGTCCCTGGCTTCCAATCTTCCCCCATCCCTTGTCTGTCTGTTTCACTCTGTTACCCAAGCACCTCAAAACCCAACTCAGTTTACCCCACGGTAGCTCCACAAAGGGATCACCTTGCAGCCATGTGTGGCTGTGCAGCTTAAAATACGGCCAAGAAATGCACCCTGTTTTTCATTCTGCTTCCCTGCACCATAAGCTTTTGTTGAAGTGTCTAATACTGCCTTCCTGTGCTTTTTAAATTTTTTTTTCTTTTTCTTGCTGGACTTGTTGCTTTCCAGGTTTCTCCCTGGAAATTGAAATAGCTGTGTTTCAGGTTCCTTTCCTCCAGCTGTATTAGCTTTCAGGGCTCCATGCGGAGGCTCATTTGGCAATTTCCTGCCCATATTTCTAAGCTCTGCAGCCCCCTTTCCTTACTTGCCTGTCCTTAGTGGTTTTGTTATGCCTTCCATTTCAGCTTGATCTGCAGATTTAATTAGTGGGCGTCATGTCCTTCCAATTTTAAAGAATACATAAGATAACAGCAGTTCTCTGCAGCAGCAGGTGGGTAGGAGAAATAAGGAAAGAGGGACCTTGTGCCATAAGCAGCTCTCTGCAAAATAAGGAGTTGGGGTGAGGGCGAGGGGGGAATGAGAGACGTGGAAGATGTGACCCAACAGCTGGGAATGTGACCTTACTGTAGCAGACGCCCCTCCAGATTTGCCAAGCTCTTCTGCACAGATGGTGTGGCAGCACCTAATGGTACAATTTCAGAAGCAGATATGTAAAGGGCAGGTGAGGTGGACCAGTGAGATCTCAGTTCAGAAAAGGGTCTAGGGACGTGTAGCCTCAAATCTGAATGATCTATGCAATTTAATCTCTAGGAATACACTCCACATCTGTCTTAGGTCAGGTTCCTGGGAAACAGACTGTGAGATGAAACTTTCCTGGGGAGCGCTCTCAGACACAGCACCTGTGAGCAGGTAAAGGAGGCAGGATTGGACAGAAGGAGGAGCTGAACTGTCATGCCATTTCAACAGGGAGCTCAGCTGATCCCCGTGGGGTTTCTCGTGAGCTGGGGGCCCCATTAGAGGAGTTCTACTTTGAGGCAGGGGGTCAGACAACTCCCACACGGACCAGTGATAGATAGTACTTGGGCTGCCTCTGGAGAGCAACGATAAACCTGGATGAGGCTGCTGTTTTCTGAGGAAGGTACTTCCTGGAAAAGGGCTTCGCTGAGAGTCAGCACAGCCAACACTCCCAGGCGCTGGGAGGATGAGTGCTTCCATCGAGATGGGGTCTGGGTGGCACACCCATCATCCACTACAACGTCCTGGGAGACCATGCAAACCCTCAGTGACAGGTGGCATTCCTGAACATCCCCTGATCAACGAGAGGCTTCCCTCCTTTTGTCTTCTGTGACCTACTTATCTTTGTCTTCTTGACTGTCCCCACTCAATTTTTGTTATGGTTCTTTCTCCTTTTTTCTCCCCCATTTTCTTCGTGAATATGGGCACATGCATTAGTTCCATCCATAAGTAATTCACTTTGTTTTCCAGATCTCCCATAATATACTGTTTTTAACCCTTTTCCCACCATTTTTTCTTTCTCCCTGTGAAATCTGATCTACTCAGTTTTTGCCTTTTTCTTCTCGTCCAGTGATTTCCATCTCTTTAGGTCAGGCTTTAGCCTCACTTCTAAAACAATAATCCAATTTCTAACTTTTGGCTGGGGTGCCTCAAACTGAATGTTTTTAGTAATGGAGTTCAGTAACTTGCCCTGATCCAAACCTGTTACATATAATGAAACATCATACAGCTAGCCTCACAAGGATGGTACACCTGGACTGGTCCCCAATCTTGCTGCTCAAAATATGATTCATGGATCAGTGGTTTGTTAGAAATACAGACCCTTAGTCTCCACTCAGGTCTACTGAATCAGAATCTCTATTTTAATAAGACAAATGACTTAGAAGCATGTCAAAGTTTGGGATACACAGATCTAAAACTTTTTTCTCCCTCAAATGCAATATCCAGTGGATAACTAATTCAGTTTATTTTGTCTTTTAGTCCATCAGTGATATTACAGTAACCTAAGTGAGACTTAGAAGTTACTAAGGAACTTCTTACTTACCTCCCTCAGTCTCTCTCCTATAACTGACCCTTCACACTGATGTATACTTACCATTGCAAAACATCTCATGTCCTCTTGCACAAACTTTCAGCTGTGTCCACTGCTTGTCGGGTAAGTTCCAAAGTCCTAACCTGGTTCTCACTCTCTACTTTTCTGTTTTTACCTTCTGCTTCCCTCTTCCACATACCAGTGTTCCATCCTTACTGGTCTACTCTTACTTGAATACACATTTACAACACTGTCCCATTCTTTATGCTGTTTCTCCTGATACATCCTGTTCTTCTACTTTGCCTGTCGAAATCTCACTTACCCTTTAAGATCCAGCCTAAATGCCTTGTCTTTCAAGAGTCTGCTCAAGCTTCTTGCATGAACTGATCTCAAAACACATTGGTCATCTCCACATGGCTACACTTTCTGTATACTTTTATGTGAAACCCAAATCTCAGCACCTAGAAAAAGGCTTTGTGTGTGTGTATGTGTGTGTGTGTGTGTGTGTAGAAATTAAATAGATCCATGAATGAAATAAATCAACATCTATAATCAGCCAAGTATATACATACTATAATCTACTTGACTGGAAAATTTGGTTATCTCCTGTGTTTGCCAACCATAGTATCTAGATTTTCTGAAACAATCCTATTTCAGGAAGTTTTCCAGTCTTCCTGTAAATACATATTTTATACTTGATTATCAGCTTAAAAATATGGTCCTCACTTTCATGATCACTAAGCTGCATCACTTAGTCACCTACAAAACAGGCTTTAAGAGCGCTGCGTAGTTCCATGTGATGAGTGATGGATTATTCTGAATATCCCAGCGCAAGTTCATCTGAGATTTCCCTACGGTCTTCTCCAAGCCTGGCCGCTTTCCTTAACATCTACACATCGTGCCCTCCTCCCTTCTCTTTCCCTGCCTCCCCTGGTTTCCTATTGCCAGAGTAGAAGAAGAGAGATCTATTTCCCTTTGCTAACTCTGTCTGAAGTGACAGAGTTGATCAATGAGTTGCAGTGCCTGTCCAGGAAAGCCAGTTTGATTGTCCTCCTGTGGCTGAGTTGACAGCATTCTGCCTTTTATGAACTGAATAGTGAGGCACTCTTTGGAGCTCAGTTTTGCCTGTTTATGGTGGATTCCTGCTGTATTTTTTATGTCTGCTGTTGTTATATCGTTGCCATTGGTATTAATCTCTGGCTAGTTTATCGGCTGTTGATATATAATGACTTGGCATCATAAAAATAAAAAAGAGGAAAAGGGATAGAGCAAACTTTAGACAGTGAAGAGACCCAGATGAAAGGTGGATATTCTAAAGTCTAATCAAGACCTACATAACATCACAAGCCTAGTTCTTGGGTAGTTGTACACCTGGAAAGGGAGCCTATTTAGATTGTAACACTTTCCATGTTTGTTGAAGATGTAGTAAGGTTTTTGTCTTAGCAGCAGAAAGACCATTCCTGGGATATGAATATTGTTATAATAATCCTTACATTTGGAGAAAAACAGACAACAAAATGAAGTGAGGAGCCCTCTTTGGATGAATATTCATTGGATTTTTAATACCAGTGAATACTAGGTTAAAAGAGCCCTTTCAAAAAAAATTTCCATAAGGATCTACAATTCCAGCTCAGGACAGTAGCCACAATCTTAGAACGCCACGTTCTGTGATTTTCATAGCAAAGCATGTACTCTAGATTCCTCCACACTTGACAGACACTGTAATTTTCTTGGCACATATGTTTTGCCTGAAAGTGAATGCATTTGTCAAAGCAGGAAGGTACCTGTGATAGGTGCCATGAAAATAATTAGATAGATAATCCTCCTTTGATAGGTGAGCCATTAAAAAAATTAAAATTTAAAATATATCCAGACTGCAACCTAATTAACATATTTTATTGAAATAGTTTAAAATTCTTTTCTGAAAAACTGGCATAGACAAATAAGCCTTAGTGAGGAAGGAAGCATTTTCTGTACCTCTCTGTTTGTTTTCTCCTGATGAGCTTGCCCAGTTGTTAGACCTTCCTTTATGGAAAGGATACTTTTTAATCATAGGAGGAATTAAAAACAGGGTTGAGATCCTTAAGAGCCTTAAGACAGTGTTTTCAACTGCCTGCAATCTCCTACTAATTCTCTCTCTTCTTTCTTAAAGATTTTATGATGGTTTCCACCATCTTTTGCAGCCCCTAGGCAGAGCTGATTACTCTCTTCATTATACAGTTGTCTCTTTGATTCCTCTTCTGTGGTCCTTTTCACACTGTATAGCAATAATTCAGTTTTGTTTCTATGCGACTGTAAGCTCCATGTGGTGTCTTGATCATCACTGTTGTCATCATCATCTTCATCACCATCATCATCTTTGTCACCATCACCTTCATCATCATCTTCATCATTGTCTTTACCATCATTTCACCATCATCTTGATCACCATCATCCTCATCATCACCTCATGTTTATTGTGTGCTTACTAGGAGCCAGCCATTACACTAAGTAATTACATGAATTAATTCATTTCATTCTCACAACAATTCTGTGAGATAGGTACTTTTAAAATCCTCATTTTAGGGTGAGGGAACTGAGACCCAAAGTGGTTTTAGTGAGTGTTATTCACCTTTATAACCTCATTGATTAGTACTCTGTTGGCACACAGCAGGCACTTGATTTTTATAGAATGAATGTCTTTCTAGATAATCTTTACCAGTTTATTGTTTAGATGTAAAGTGATCTGTTTGTTTGAATATAAAGACCATGACTTAGAAATGTTCTCTCCTGCTTGTTCAATTCAAATTTAATTCAACAAACACGTTTCATTTCCATACTGGCTGATTTCACTGCTTGTTGACAGAGATGGTCTAAAAGTTCCCTAGGAGATGCATGTGTGAAATGATATTGACTGTAGGGGCACTACCAAGGTCAATTCTTTCAGGACCATGGACTCTAATGCACATAAACTGTCCTCCCAATTTACCCCAACCATTTTCGTATTCATGCCTGTGACCCTGCTCATTGATTGCTTGATTTATTTGTTCATTTAACAAATCGTTAATGCTAGGCCCCAAGATTCAAAAATCAATATGATAGAAAGAATAGCTGCTCTCAAAATACTTTGAGTTAAATGGAGATAGGTAGATAAAGATAGAGGTAGATAAATACCATCAGAGAGGTTAACAAAGAAGCTCAAAGAAGACACACAGTCTTATCTTAGGAGAGTTCAGAGAAAGCTTTCTTCTGTATAAAGACCTGAAAAGTAAATGAACAAGAAACAATGAGAATGTAGGAAGAATATTCCAGGGATAGGCATGTGCAAAGATGTCTAGGAAGAATCTGTTTGGGGATATGCAAACAGTTCAGTATGACTTGAACATACAGGGTATGATTACAGATGAGGGTACAGAGAGAAACAGAGTCCAGATCAGGAAACCTCTTGTATGTCATACCTTTGAGTTTCAACAACCTAAAAGCAATGAAGATACATCAAGGTGTTGTAAGGAGAAATCAAAGGCAATGTTTTAGTTTTTAGTATTTTGGCCACAGCAATAGATAGATTTTTATTCTACAAGTACTTCCGTAGCACTTACTATGTATCAAAATACAGCAGGTATTCAGTACTCAGATGGACTGGGAGGGTACTAGCGTTGAGACAGGGAGATCAGTTGAGAATGAGAATGTTGAAATAAATACTGAGGAGATAGGAACAAGAAAAGTAAAATTAATTTGTAGTCAGTCCACTTTCCCAATACCTCCCCTTAATCACCACCTAGAGAAAAATCATTGAAGTCAGAGCTTATCATTCAGTGCTTAGACTTATCATTAACTTAGGCGTTCTCCTCTATATTTGTTTATTTAACAGACACCTACTAATCAACCTGGTGAATGGTTCAGTGAGAAGTATAGTGCTTGGGAAACAGACAGATATGGGTTCAGATTGCAACTTGGACTACTTTTTAATTGGGTGGATGTGAGCACTTGTCTCACGTAGGTTCTTAAGATACACAATTTTATCAGTTCTCTTCACTCTCGTTCTAGCCTAGACGTCTCACCTAGACATGGCATCTATTTCTGTTTCCATTGTAAATTAGGACTATTCTAGGCTAGTGCCATCAAACAGAAGTCAAGACTAGAGAACAACGGCACAGAATGAATTATAACTCAGACAGTTAGAGTTATATTTCTTTGAAAGGTAAGCTCCTTGGTCAAAATTTTTGCTCATAAAACACCAAAAGTGTGAATCTGAAGGCTACTTTTTTCTGTTGTTTGGTAGATTGTCATAATAGAATTTATTTAGTTTAATCAACATCTGTGCCAGGTAGTGTGGTAAGTACTTTGCATAAGTAAACTCATTCAATCCTCACCATAGACACATGGGGGTAATTATTACGTGTTCATCTTACAGATGGGAAGGCTGAAGCTCAGAGAGGTGGAGGGGGGCACCTAAACTACTGAGAGAGCTGAACCCCACCCCTAACCGTAAAGCCCATTTTCCTTCCAGTGTACACTGTGTCCTTTCCCTTGTAAGAAACATTCAAGGCACAGAAAGGAAGCTGTGGAGAAGTAAGGTAATATCGCTCCCTGCCCTTAGAAAAGGCATAATGTAGTTAACACAAAAAGCTGTGTTAACAACACACTTATAGTTGTCCTGTTGATCAGGATAGCAGTCTAACTTTTCCTTATCCTGCCTCATTCCCACGCACTTAACACTAAGACCCTACCATCTATCCAGCTGGGCTTCATGGAAGACAGTGGAGGTGAGAGGTGTTCCCAGAAGGACACCATGTACTGGCTGTCTCAATTGAGGAGTGGGATTAGTGCCACTGTAGCAGTTCAGGCAACAGCATGGCTCTGGACGAGTTAACTGCTCAGTCTTAACAGGGTTCTGTACCATGAGCCAGAAGGACGAGACTGAGCCTTGACTGGATCAACTTAAAAAGTGAATAGTCTCTGGGCAGTTCTTGCAGTGGCCCCTGTCGGAGGTTTGGCCAGCCCAGTTTGGTTGACCAAACTGTATAATTCACAGGGAATGTTCAGAAGTAAATATTATTGAAGGAGGAATAAAACCCATGGTTGCACCCATCCCAGAAATGGCAGGAACTGCTCCTGGAATGGCTAAGTAGACCAAAAAAAAAATAATAATAATAATAATAGCCCAGTCATTCTAGCTGAGCATTTAAAGTTGGGGAGAGATTCAGTTTCTGTCTGTAGCATCGGCCAATTTTTAAGTAAAGTTTGCCTCTTCCAGCCTCTGGTTTACATTAGAAGGGATTTTCCCTAAATACTTCTGGCTGTTCTCCACCCCTTTATTCACTCAGCGCCCTGCGGAGGACCAGTGCCTAATCTGATTAGGAAGTCTGAGAGAAGAAAGCTCAGCTCATCAACTCCTCTAGGGCACAAGTGCCCAGAGGTCCAGGCTTCTTCATCACTCCCTGGGCCTGCAGATCTCACTTGCGTGGGCCTGGGATTTGGAGGAGGGATGTAGAGAGAAGCAAGTCTGACTTATTCTGAGGTCTGTATTGGGAAGCCTGAGCTCTCATACTACCTTCCATCTTCTGCGTCAGCCATTATTAGCCATTAAGGGATATTTAACTGCTATCTTTCACTCATTTCTCAGTTTGTCCAGAACTCAGGTAGGAAGAAGGGTTATTAATTATTTAGGCTTGCTCAGAGGCCCCAACACCCCCGTGAAAGTACCAGAGTAATAAGTCAGATTATTAAGTTGATGTGGGAGAGGGAAAGTGAAGGAGTACAGGGGCACATGTGGTCTTTATTTCCACTCTGGATAGAATCTCTGGACAGGGCTGAGCCTGCCGCGGGTGGGTTTATCTCAGACATGTGGAAAAGCTCCCTGACTCCATTGGATACATGACTAGAGGAAGGGATTACCAAAGAACATTGTGAAATTGTTTCCCCACAGATGTCCTTAGAAGTCTTACATATGTGTGGGGGGAATTAAGACTAAGTAGTCATCATGATCATTAATAAAATTGGTTGAGCTGGGTAGCCCCTCGGAAAGCCTCCACTGCTTCTGGTGAAAGGTGTGGGCACTGCACCAGCTCCCTCAGGTCCACAGGGCACTTGATACTTGTAGACGACTTCAGTAGCTGTGGTCAAGAAGTGCATTGGAATTCAGGTGTTACAGGATCTCACTGCTATTTTAGAGAAGATGCTCAAGGGATGCTCGAGGGTAACCTGGAGTTAATTTTGTCATATTATTTTCTTCTCCCCTACCTCATGACTTACCAACATCCTCACTCACCTACTTGAGATCTGTGCTTTAGCTCATGAATGTATTTTTCATCCAATACATCATAAATAGAACCTGGACTGTGAGGATCTTGGAGACCTCGATAGAGAGGAAAATAGAGGAAGGCGAGGTTGAGATCAGGTGTTAATGACCACTCATGAAGCTTGTTAGATCATGGGGAAAGGGTAGAATGGTAGATGAAAAGGAGTGAGTTTTGGAATACCTAGGACTAGCGATAGGTGTTCACAATGGAGACTCCCGGGGTTCCCTAGTCAGTTGCAGAAACAGTATGCAGCCAGATGTGGGGTTTAGGAGCTTGGGATCAACCTGAATGTGGTTCTCAGAATTCTTCCTGGTCTTTCCTGTGGCCCTGCTGTGTGTTATTGGGTCAAGGACTCACAGAGCAGTTTTATCCTGGGGCTCTTGAATGTACAACTGATTTTTTTTAAGTAATTTTTTATACATTCATTCTGTTATTCAGCAGACACAGTCCTCAGCAGAAGGGAGAGGAAGGAACAATTGGTAATGTACCCAGTGCCACAGAGGAAAGCAACCTGTCCTGCCTGTTTGGTTGGTGCTTTGTAGACATTTCCTGCTCCAGGGTTAACGTTCTGTGATTCAGTGGATTGCATTAAATTAAGCCAACTTGAATTTTCAGCATGATGGGAGGATACATAAGAATAATGGATGCCCTCATAGTTCAGGCAAAGAAAGACATCACATTATTTTATTGTTGGGAGTCATAAAAATTGCCCTAATCCTTCAGTGAGCAAATGGCTCTCTGAGAAAGCTGGTGAGGGCAGGCAGTGGTTTCAAGGAGAAGAGATTTGCAGGAATTCACTAATGAAGACATGAAAATGTCAAAACACAACTGAAGCATTAAAACATATCCAAGGGCATGGATTCGTAAAAGTGCCATCTTTAAGAAAATGCCGCAGTATATGTATCTCATAGAACTGATCGTTCCTGGAATATGAAAAATGGCCCCTGGTTATAAATTCAAGGGTTACTATTTATAATGGCATTGGAGGACCTTGTGCATCCTGCCAACTGGCCAAATCTTCCTTTAGAAATTTTATGAAGAATTGGCATAAAGGAGGAGGGATAGACATTCTCCTCACTCTTATAAGTGGAAAAGTCAATGTTTTTGTTAATGAAGGTCATTTAGCCCAGCTATTCAATTGAAAAGTGGATTTCCCCAAAGATATTCCAATTGGTAGACTATTCAGGACTCCAGCAGCTCGTATGACTTCTGTAGCTGAGCTAGGGTGCATGCTTGGTGTTTACAATGAATGGTTGAACATGTCTCTGTGCCACAGAGCATGGCTTCGGGAGTGGGGAATGGGGATGTTAAGCTTCACACCCTGTCTGTCACTGTGGGTGAACACTCTTGTGCCGTGACCATTCAATACAGCTGTATGGAAACCCTGGTAGAGGGCAAACCACACACTGACTTATGTATTGAAGTGCCAGGCTGGGATTCTGAGAGTCTCCCCTGGTCCTGCCAGTGATTCTCCTTGTCCTAACCCAACTCAGTTATCCTCAACAAAGCTCCAAGGAGGGCAGGGAGAGGCTTTTGGGTCTCTCTCTATAAATTCAAAAGAGATTATGCCATTTTTGGCTGACTCACTTCTCTTTTCAAGCTTTGGGTATTTTTGTTAATAAACTGAAGAGTTTACGCAAATAATTTTTGAGGCCCCTTCCAGCTCCAAAGTCTGAGCTAAACAAAGACACATTTTCTATGATTACTAAGTTAAAGGAAAACTCTCAAATAAATATCAACTGCACAGAGAAACACTGGCAGGTTTGTGAACAATATTTTATTTGTTGTGACATGTGGCAAAATGTTTTTTTGTGGCTGTACATTTCTTAAAGGAAACTCTAGTTTACTCTAAAAATGCAATTTCTATTTTTGCTTTAACTTATAGGAATCCAAACTAAAAAGGAAAAAGGCATAAATTATTTAATTTCCAGTCAATCCTCAGAAAAGCCCACAGTTAACGTAGCATGTATAAACATTTCTGGAGATTTTCAGGAGGTCATGTTCACCCTAGCCAAAAGCAGGTGAGTGGCAACCGTCAGCGCATGAGTCATATGTTAGAAAGTTCTGAAATAATACATACTCGTTTTAAAATTGCTGGTCATTCTTTCAAAGCAGTTATTTAAGGAAAATACAGAGCCCTAGCCATATCAAAATTCAGCAAAACATACACTTTAAAATTTCAGATAAACCACAGAAGATTTGTCAATGAGTGAGGACCAATTTTAGAGTGAAGAGCTCCCTGAAAGGCAAGTTTCTGTTAACAGTCATATGAAAAAAATATATATATTTTTCTCTCATCCTAGAAAGTTCAATTTACTATGCTTTGGGTAAACTCCACAAGGCTTAAAAAAAAATCTTGCCAAAAGAGCACATTTTCAGAGGAATACACTGGGAGGCTGAACTCCAATTTGTGCTTGTCTAAACAGAGTTGTGGGGGGAAAAGATATTCCAGAAATACCAGATGCTACAAATATTTCACACTGGTTAAGAACATTAGTATGTGCTTTTCAGAGAAGTAAAACAATCTAGATGAATTAATATCAAATTTAAAAAATTATTTCCTTGAGGTTCTATTCCCTAAGCCCAATTTCAAGTAAATGTCTACAGCCTGCCTTGCAGGCCCTGGAAAGTGTCTCTCTAAGCAACCATGTTGAATTCATTACATTCTTCGAGCCATAAAAAATTCAGCAAAAAGAGAAACTAAAACAAAGAGAATTAAAAGGAGAATATATTTAGCTCAAAAATATTTAAACTACTTTTTTTTAGTTTCAAGTAGCATTTCTTAGAAAACTGAAAATAAGAATACAACTTCATGTGAGAGAAACAAAATGTTAACCCTATGTGCAGATAAACCAGATCGTTGGAACCTGGGAATCCTTGGTCTTCATACATTTGGGAGTTGAGGATTCAGCCATGGGCCACCAAGACGGTGGCACTTCTGTTTGGAAGCAGCTCCATAATTTTCTGCATTCTTCCTCCACCCTGAGCTGCTTCTCCTATCTCTGTCATCTCCAGTGCCCCTCTTTTTGCTTTTTATCCACAGAGTCCAGCTGTCTGTCTTGGGTCCCTGATGGCTTTTCTCTGGTTTCTGTATCCAAGGGATTCAGAAGGAAAAAAAAAATCTGATTTGAATTGTGGGTTACCAAAAGTTGGTGTTCATCTTATTTTTGTCTTTTAATGCTCTTTGCTCCAAGGGAAAAATGTCAGAGAGGACTTTTCTGGCCACCCTATCTGAGATTGCCTTCCATTCTCCTTACAATCAGGGTCCTAGGGACCAAAATGAAAAGAGAGGGTTGAGTGGACAGTGCCAAGGCCCGGTCCCCAACCCGAAGAACCTACAAAGAGCGAGTGGGGAATAAAAAATCCCACGGCCCTCTTCTTCTCTCCCGTCTCCTGCCAGAGCTCTCCCGTTGGCAGGACGAAGCGTGTGGAAAAGGTTCAGAGTGGGTCTGGAGGGAAGAGAGACTGTCTCCCCACACCCACTTCACTCTCTGCCCTTTACCCGAGTCTATTCTTTGTAGAGACTCTGACGTTATACTTAATGCTAACTTTTGTGGTGGGAAGAAAGCATTATGGGAATAGGAACTTTGTATTCTCTGTAGCTTTCTAGAATGCTGCTTGACACAGAGTATGCACTTATGAAGGATTTGTGAAGGAAAGAGAAAAAGGAAGGTGAAAAGAAAGGAAATATAAATAAAGAAAGGAAATAAGAAATTTTCCACTTAGGTAAACTCTCAGGAAGATCTTTTTTTTTCCATTCCTGGTGCTGTGTGAGATGATTTTAGGTGGTATGCAGATAACTGCTTTTAATTTACTTATTGTGTATTTTAATGATGATTAGATGATTTTTCCACATAGTGGGTCTTTAGTAGGTAATTAAATATAAGACACTAACTTATGGGAAATGTTAGGTATATATTATTAAAAGTAAACAATGCTATATAAATAAATGAAGTTTGGGGAATACAGAGTGAAATGTTCCCCATCACTCCATACTTTTATAAACAACACTAACAAGCATGACCCTCTGGTATCTTCATAGTGTTTAAAGTGGTTCAGGTATGTTTCATACCTACTATGTGCTCTCACAACACTGCTTGCCAGAGAGCTGAAAAAGCATTTCCCAGGGTCCTGCATTTAGTTAGTGATCGATTTGGGAACATGGCTCAGGTGTTCTGCTGTGAGAATGGTTCTCTCATGTCCTGCTTAGCACGGCACTCCCCAGTAGATGAGGAGGGAATGTGCAGTCTCCATTTTTCCAGGGTGGGAGCTGGGTGCACAAGCTGGATTGCCCTGGCTCAGCCCCAGCTCCACCAGCCATTAGAGGTGACCCTGGTCAGTTACTGGTTCTCTCTGTGCCTTGGTTTCTTGGTCTGTAACATGGTACAACAATAACTCCTCTTCCTTTGGGTTGTTGCAAGGACTAAATAAATTAACATAAGCACCTGGTAAAGAGTCTCTGACATAGTCTGTGTGTTGTTTTTCTAGTGTGGGGATATTTCTGATCAGCTGAAATTCTGGCCTGCTTCCTTCTAGTCTTTTCCTCTCCCTGCTATGTGTGCAGAGAAAGACTCCAGCAGCAGCATGTTCTGGACCCAAAACATATTCGTTTGTGGTGCTCAGCATTAATTCATAGCCACTGGAGTACTGACGAATGCATTCCAGTAATTGAACTCAGAGTGAGTGGACATTTCAGAGATGTGGGAATCTATATTCTCTTGTCATTGAATGAGAAAAAATATGCATGCCAGGACTGTCAGCTCTGGGATAATGCAAAACAAGATATATATTTTGATGTGAGGCATAAAGTAATTCTATTAATAATAAGGATGCCTGCATTTTTACTTCTTCCAGTGGAGGCATGCACTGGAATTTACTCGTAATATGGAATATTCTCCCATGTGCCGTGCACCTGGTATTGGCTGAGCTTGCGTAAACCTTGTTGCATTACATATAGTTAAGTCATTTGTATAAATCTGTGTAAAGTTACACACCACTGTATTTAATTTCTGAACAGTGTTCCTACTTGACAGAAATGTTATGCTATCTTCCTCCTCCCACTGTTTTAATAAATACCTATTTATTTACAATTCTTATTTCTTCTCCTCCGGCAACCTTGGTCAACATTGAGATGAAGATACTGAATATGGCCAATTTATACACACAGTCTTCCAGCTTTGGAATTTACTCAATGATCTGATGAATTCCTATGTATTTTTTTTCAGCTACTTTTTTTTTTAATATACTGGACAATGAGACTAGGAAGTAGGGCATTTGGGTCAATAATGAGCCCCTCTGCATATATTCATGTAGTTAAGAGAGCCTCACTATCCCAGTTCAAGGGGATGGATACAGAATGAATGTGGCATCACTTCTGTTAGAAGGAAAAATGAATAAAATAACAAAAAAGGAAATAAACAAACAGGAGTTCAAAGTCAACCAAGTTGTCCTGAAAGAGTGATCTTAGTGCTTAGTAGGAACTGTCTAGGTCTGGTTGGACAGCAGAGTGGTGGTATCTTCAAAGAATGGCAGTATCAGAGTTGTTGAGGGTTTGGATACCAACTACATTTTCTTTTGACCAAAAAAGGCCCTGGTGGCCTCTTAAGATTATAGATCATGTCTCTATTTTACTGATGATATTCTGCCCCATAGGAGATTCTATTCTGTTTTTTAACTGGGGCATTGATGTGAGAATTTCCTCCGATTGGATAAGTCCAATTGGATGCTTTTGGAAAAAAGAGAAATACATACAATTTAATGAGTCATCTCTTTTTCATTTCTTAATAGCAAAATGTTTCCCATTTTTCACATATATGGTGAAAAATATCTTGATTTACTAAGATTCCTTGTCAATGCAGTTACTGCAGGGCTGTTAAAAATGACCCTCATAAGTCTCAAGCCTTCAGACATCCCTAAGTGTGAAGATGGGGAAGGTTAAGAAGATGCCAACCCAGAGGACAAGCCTGGAATTTGGGCTTGACGGGGTTAGTGGAGTCAGATTCTGAGTGAACCAGACCTAGACCATGTTTAGATTCAGCACCAGGACTACCTAATCAAGTGGGATGGAGGACTGATTGGTTGGACCATCAGGGGTTGAACAGATAGAGGACGAAGCAGAAAACTAGGCAAGAATTTGGCCATGAATAGAGCTTGAATTTTCTTGTCTTCTTGATGAGACTAATGATAGTACATATTGCATAGGGCTGTTGTGAGAATTAATTGGGATAATAAATATAAAGCTCCGAGCAAAATGCCCACAACTCAACAATAGCAGCTTCCCATTTATTTTTATAACAACAGTAATATAATATGATTATGACTGAGGCAGCCCAGAGGCGGAAAGGGTCTCATTGTGAGGAAGTATTCCAATAATTCTTTTGTAACTTATTTAAGAATTGTATTTCTATCTCACCTTGAATGTCTGAGGGAAACTTGGGCAAAGGGCAGAAGGATTTTTTAAAAGTTTTATCTTTTAAAGTTTTATCTCAACTCCACAGGTGAGTTGAGAGTAAAGAAGCAGAGAAAATAACAGATGAAGAAATCTCAGTGAGTGAGAAAAAAACGCAGCTCTGAGAGCTTCTCCGATTTTAGACTAGGGACGACCTGCATTTCTTTTTGAATTATTATTTTAGTCACATGCAATGCTCTCCAAATGGTCTCATGAGAAAAGATGCCACTTGGCATCTTCCCCATATGAAATGTACAGTGAATTAAGTTTCATATCTGGTCTTTTGTTTTGCTTTGTTCATGAACAAGAGACAGAGACTGTTGCTGTAAACTGGGTCTCTGTAGAATGACTTAGATAAGCTTCTCACTGTCAAAATGCAGAGCTTCTAGAAGTCAACAGCCCCAAATAAAACCTTGATGATGATATTGTAGTGATATCCACTGAAAAACCCTGCTGTTACTGGTTGAACTATGTCTTCTCAAAATCTGTATGTAGAAGTCCCACCCCTCAGTACCTCAGTATGTAACCATATTTGGAGATGAGATCTCCAAAGAGAGTTAAAATGAGACCTTTAAGGTGAGATCCTACAGTCCCATATGACTGGTGTTCTTATAAGAAGAAGCAGGGACTTCCAGAGAGAAAAGGCCATTGAGGACACAGTGAAAAGATGGCCATCTTTATGGCCACGAGAGGCCTCAGGAGTCACCAAGCCTACTGACACCTTGATCTTGACCTTCTAGCCATCAGAGCTGTGACAAAATAAATTTCTGGTATTTATGCCTTTCTATCTGTAGTATTTTGTTGTGGTATCCCTAGCAAACCAATACACCTGCCTTTCTCTAGAGCCTTCAGCCCGACCTTTCACATTACGTGGAACTCCAAGTTCAAGAAATACAAGGAGCTGGGCTCGGAGTCCACCTCTCTGCATTCAGGGTTTATAGCAACAAGCATGGTAAGCTAGCTGAGTTGTCTGTGGATGTTAAATGTCTGAGTGCTCCTCCTGATTAGACCCAGGCTGTGGTCAAAAAGATGATGCTACAGTGTAATCCCAATCCCAGCCCCCAAAAGTGATGCTCCAGTGTAATTCTAATCGCAATCTCCAAAAGATGATGCTACAGTGTATTCCCAATTCCCAGATATGCTCAGGAAACATGATACAGCTGTTTGGAAATATGCTTGACTTTGCTGTCACTGATAAAGATATGCAGGTGCACACAAGTGCGTGTGTGTGCGTGCGTGTATACAGTCACATACATACACACACACACGTGCGTGCACACACACACACAAGTATACACAGATGTCCACATCTTTAAGGAAATAAAACAAACTCACACAAGCTTCACTCGTTTGCAGCTGGCCATGCGACACTCACCGTGCATGGGGGAGAGACCCTGTTTGCATCCCACCAAGTCGAGCCAGGCTGCCCATCAACAGTCTGGTGGGAAGTGCAGCGAGTCCTGGAAAAGATCGCAGCACTTCATCCGTTTCATGGCTAGTAATGTGGTAAAAAACATAGTTGGCTCCTCTCTTAAATCACGAAAATCACAGGCAGCACCAGTTAATAGGGAATCCACATGTGAGCTCATCCAGGCTGTGTGCTTAGGAGAGCCAGACACAGCTCCGCTTCTCAATTAGGTGAGAGTGAGTTTGGACTGAAGGGTGTACAAGCACCCCTTTCTTCCACACCGACACCCGCTCACCTGTCCTGCTTCTCCCATTAACATGAACTTGCAGTTAAGACATGGAGCTCTCAGGACGCAAGCGCTGTTTCAGGATGAGGATGTCTGTGCCTTTTCCTCCCTTGGTGGAAATGCTGGTGCCCTTTGGAAACATCTAGAAATAAAGCTGTCAGTTTAAGCACATTCAATCATGTGATGATGAGAACAAAGCCACTAATGGATCCAGTCTCCCAACAACAAACCTCCAGAGGGACATTTTCTTGTCAGGGAAGCTCTTTCTGAAAGTGTCCACCTTTGAAAAGAGTTTGCATTCTTGAGAGAGGCATTAAATTTTATTCAGTCTAAATGAAGTTGATTTTACTTTTATGTGTTTTAATCTATATTTTAATGTAATGGGAGCTGTTATTGTTGGGCACGTCTCAGTCCCGTTGAGTGTGAGCAAATGATGCGACTTATCGAGCCGGCTTCTGAAACATTATCCATTAGCATGTTGAAGGCATCTGAACAGTAAAGCCACCCAGCAGAGCCACCCAGACGTAGGCTCTGGAGCTAAGGTGTCCACACACAGCAGATCTGAGAGGGAGAAATTAAATCAAAAGAGATGAATAAGCATCTAGTGGGCCTCAAATAAATGTACAAAGGTATAAAGAACATACAGAGGTAGAACGAGAACCGGGAAGGGGCCAATAAAAGTAAGGTTGTGAATTATAGCCTATATGCAGGCGATCGTATTTTCTTTATAAAGAGTGTCGCTTCCAAGGAGTTTGAGCTGAATGTGTGATCAGCCATTTGTTTAACAAATATTTATAGCATACTTAACTACATGCCAGGCACTTACTAGGCGTTTGGGATATAACGAACAATTCCTTGTCTTTGTAGCTGTCCCCTATCTATTGGAGGAAGGACTTCACTCTAAAAACTCTCAAATGTGAGGAAAAGTACTCTAGGGAAAAACAGAACCCTAGTTGAGGAGGGGAGTTGGGCTCAGGTGCTGGGGCTATCGGAGAAAAGGCTTTCTAGGCTTTCTAGGTGGTATAGTGAGAACTTAAGGAAAGAAGAACATCAAGAGGAAGAAAGTTTTGGGTGGGGCATGTTCCTGTGGCACAGGAGCATGGTTCTGGGTTGGGTGGAGAGTATAGGGCACGTAAAGATAGGGAGACCAGTAAAGGATCTGACAGCCCTGGGGATGGTGGAAAGCCTCACGTGACAGGTGATGATACGCAGATAAAGGGGAGGAGCTGAAGCCCAGGAGGTGGACCCATATGGCCCAAGCTAAGGCATCTGTCCTGTATCTCATCACCATGGTGAGCTCACTGAAGTTGCTGAGCAGACATGATCAGCTTTGTTTTCCTACAAGACCATTCTGCTTAGCAGCAGGCAGAACGGGCTGAAGCAGACAAGGGGCACCAAACAGAAGATTTTACAATAGTTAGAACCAGCTTAACACCCTTCCCTTTTCCTTCCTCAGGGAGCAACACAGGTCTGCAGTTGCACACACTCTA
Organism: Vicugna pacos; assembly: GCF_048564905.1. NCBI lineage: Eukaryota > Metazoa > Chordata > Mammalia > Artiodactyla > Camelidae > Vicugna > Vicugna pacos. The sequence continues at coordinate 13,163,419 of NC_132996.1, forward strand.
AGCCCTCAGGAAATCCCCCCAGATTCTGACTTTAGTTTTGACCCTGCCTTCTCTCTCTGGCACCTGCTTCAGCACTTTAACCCATGCTATTTCTCTCTGTCCTGGCGATGGTGGCCCTGTAAGTAGAGAGGAGAGCAAGATTTGACAGCCATTTTTGAGGCACAGTCAAGGAATGTGTTTATTTGTTTAGTTGAGTCAGTCCACACACGGACTGAAATTTGAAGATTGCTTTGATAAACTACCTTGATTTTTTTCTTTCCTATTTCTTCTTGTCCAAGCCCAAGCTCCTGAAATTTTCATTTGAGTCTGATGTATGGACACTTCTCTTGTCTGGATGTGTTCCAATAGTTCAGTCGATTCAAGAATTCTAGGTTTTGCCCCCTCCCTGAACAACTTTCTCCCCTAGGGTTTCTATAAACATCATGTTAATTTGCTGTTCACCTAAGAAGGCTTCAGAGTATAAAAGGAACAAATCCTATTACCCAAAGGTACCATTGAATGTCCTCCGGGTACAATTCAAAATGTTTTGCATGAATTAAGTTACTTAAGCTCACAATACTTCATACCTGTTATCTCTTTTAATCACTAAAAATGTATATATACCTTAAGGTATAAATATTATTATTCCCATTTTATAGATTGAGAAATTGAGGTCTTTTGCAATTTCAAGCAGATGGCAAGATCTTTTACGATGGGAACCTCCTTTGTGTTCCTGAAGTCACTCTTCAGCCAGCACACTTTGATCAGATTCATAGATCTCCAGAATTCTAGATTCTCAGAATGAGAGAAATTTTTTAGATAATTCTTCCAGCCCCACAGGCAAAGGTCTCATGTGTGTTCTGGGCCTAGAATACAGTCATTCTTTAGTCAGTCACTCATTGATCACATCGACTGCTAATCCTTTGTCTAGATGCTCACTGCAGTTAAAAGTACTGCCGTCCTTCCAGCCTCGGTGGTTTCAGCACTTGCAGTGACAGGGCACTGAATGCCCTCTTTTAGCAGCCTATTGTGTTGGGTGTTTAGTTTCTGAGATTTCTTATTTTGAGCCAAAAAATCTATTTCCCTCCAACTTCTAATCACTGGTCATAATTTTATCTCATGAGACCATCTAGAACAAGTTTAACCGTTCTTCCACATGACATTCCTTCAGTTATTTAAAGAACAGTTTTTCCTTCTGTAAATTTCTACTCCTTTCCAACAATCTTCTCTTTCCTGGTTCTGCATCCTTCATTCTTTATGTGGCCCTGTTTCAGATCACCTTAGTAGCTCAATGACTCCCTGAAGGCCCCTCCTATCTAAACATATCCCACTTCACCTTTGTGAGCCCTTACAGTTAAGTGCCCAACACTCTGCAAGCCTCCAAGCCTGCTCTGTGTTAAGAAAGGCAGAGAGGAGCTGTCTCTCACTGCCCCCTTGCCTTTGATTAATTCATAACATTTGCAATTACATATTTGGGTTGGTGTCTGTATCCTGTATGAGACAGCAAGAGAGGTAAAGACCATGAATCGATTTTGCGTTCAAAAGTATCTGCACCAGAGTGCCTGGTATGACTAAGTGTGCAATAAACATTTGTGGGATGTATGAATGATGAACTGAATGAATGATGCACTACTGTGAAAATACTGAACAGGAGGAGCCTGCTGGGTTTTTGAAATAGCACTGAACTAGAAGTCACTTTGGAGACTCACTAGCCACATCAGCCCATTTTCAGGAAAGAAAACTGAGACCAAAGTAGTCAATAATTTGCTTAAGGTCACACAACAGAGTGAAGAGCAGAACTCAGGCCCACTGATGCCCACTTCAGAGCCAGTGAGTGAGAGGGCAACTTTGGTTTCCATGGGGTATGGTGCTGGTGGCAGGCATGAGACAGACATTTTACAACCTCTGAATGCCAGGCATCTTGGGTCCCTTTGGAGACCTCGGCAAACCATAGGGAAGTAGCCTTTGCAGGTCAGACCTCAGTTCCATGTCAGGAGCTAACTCAGTGGGACGGTGCCTGCATTCAAGGCAGCTTTGGGCCCCAGCTGTGTATTCAGGGCTTTTCCAGGGCCCGCATAAAGCTTCAATATTGATTCAGCATCTCTCCACTAAGATCTCCTCAGCAGCACTGGGAAAGGACTGACAAGTAAGAGACAGCCAGGGATCTACCCAGAGAATTATTCCAGGGAAATGAAATGAAGTGTTGGCAGTACAGTGAAATAAATTCTGTTTTGGTCCTGCTCAGGCTCACTAGAGGAAGGAAGGACGCTGAGGCCATTACCATTTTCAGCAAACAAAGCAAAACCAAATGTCAGTTACTGCCTTCCCCTGTACGTGGCGTTCATGGATGTGTCTGGCTCGATCACAGGAGAATTATGGCTCTCATACCATAAACAGCACCGATCCATATCCTCCCTCTGAGACTATGGGGGGATTCTGCAATAGTATTTTATGACTTGAAACAATGTATGATATAAGCCTCTAATCGGATGGTAATGGTCTCCTCTGTCACCGTGAACTACAGAAGTGCCAGTAACAATGTGACTGATGCTTACCATGGCTAGGCTCTGTGGCTGTGCGTAGTTTCATTCCTTCCTCACAATCGCTATTATCCCCATTTTATAGGTGGGGGAATTGAGGTTTGGTGAGTGCCAAGTTTGAAATCACATCTGCCTAATGCTAGAGCCAGTGCTCTCTTTTCCCCTTCTTTTTTTTTTTTAATTGAAGTATAATCAACTTACAATGTTGTCTTAGTTTCTGGTGCACAGCATTCAATTATACATATATATTCTTTTCCATTATAGGCTTTTACAAGGTATTGAATATAGTTCCCTGTGCTATACAGTAGGACTTTATTGTTTATCTATTTTAGATATAGTACTGTGTGTCTGCAAGTCCTAAACTCCCTGTTTATCCCTCCACCCTCCCCTTTCCCCCCTGGTAACCATAAGTTTGTTGTCTATGTCTGTGAGTCTGTTTCTGTTTTGTAAATAAGTTCATTTGTCTCATTTTTTCAGATTCCACATATAAGTGATATCATATGGTATTTCTCTTTCTCTTTCTGGCTTACTTTGTTTAGTATGGCAATCTCCAGGTCCATCTATGTTGCTGCAAATGGCATTATTTTATTCTTTTATTATGGCCGAGTAGTGTTCCATTGTGTGTGTGTGTGTGTGTGTGTGTGTACACACACACACCATATCTTCTTTATCCATTCATCTATTGATGGGCAGAACCAGCATTCTTAACCCTGTGCTCTGTACTTGTATAATGTGTTGGGAAAATAAATGAAAATCTAGCTGTATTTCTCCATCTGTTTTAGGAAGATACTCTCCCTTCAAGGCCTTCACACATGGCTGTCTTTCTGACTTCGATGTCTCTCCAACCTCCCCCCTGCCCCATACCCTGTTTCTTCTCATCCTCTGAATCCCACACAGGTGCCCCTACTTCCAAGAAGCCCTCTCCAGCTCCTGCCTGTCACCTGACTGCAGAACACCTCCATCCATTTCTGTCATTAAATGAATGATTCTGTTTGCTTAATATCCTGTTCCTCCAAGGCTAGACTGTGGACCCCTTGAGATCAAAGGCCATTATTGAGCCTGTGCCCCTGATGCCTGGCATGGGGTTTTCCCTCTGGGTTTTATTTATTTTTATGAAAGAAAGACTCTGGAACACCTGATAATTAATAGTATGTTTTCTAAGCATGAAGTGGTGGGAGGTGGTATGAAAGACTGCCTTCCTCTAGGATGGAGGTTTTGCTTTCATCAGTATCCCCAGCAGAGCTCCTGGCAGTAAATGCAAGTAAGTGAATGTAAAGGATCCAGAAAAACTCCTCCCCTGAAAGCTACTCAACTAAACAAAAGAAAAGACCAAGCTCAGATGGAAAGAAGAAGGTTACTCAAGATGGCCAAACACGGTGGAAGAGATTTGGGACTCTGGAGTGAGAGAGACCTACGTCCAAATCCCAGCTGTGTCACTGCCTGGCATTGATCTGGCAATTAAGTCTCTGAAACTCAGTTTCTTCATCTGAGAACTATGGATAATAATAATGCCACATTACAGATCAGTTGTGAGAATTAGGTACAACACAGTGTGTAAGAATCTTAGCACAAAGCTCAGCGTCATGGTAGCACCAGTCAATCCAGCTGCATACTCATCTCCTTTCCAGCAGATGTGTGAAGCTCTTGAAATATACTTTTCTTGAAAAACGTTGCTAATCTGCTGTGGAGGTGGAGGTGACTAGGTGTCTATGATTCTACCTCAATAATATATAAATTGTGGGACTGATTTTTTTTTTAAGGTTGGATTCCAGGCATCTGCAAAATCTTCTTCCACACACCATCTCAAGTAGCCTCAATCTCTTGAACATAGTGCATTTTATAATGTATATTTTAGGGCGAATTTTATATTGTGTTTTCTTTCTCTGCTGTGAGTTACTTAGGGCAGAAACTGTGTCTAATTCACCTTTCCTTGGGATTTGTAGGTAGTGCAAGGTCTGGCATACAGTAGATACTTTTTATTTTTAGCTCTTATCACAGCTGTCCTTGCAAGTTTTTTAAGTATAATTATGTTTTATATAGATCTTTTCTAAGACGTTGTGAGAATCCCAGAGAGTTAAGAGAGTAAAGGAACCTGCCTGACTATTGATATTTATTTAATTTTATGGCCATAAATACTGGGACCTCTGCAAAAATAGCAACTTTTCTGAGCCATGGGACGTTGGAGACAGCCACCCCCTCCATGTCTGCTGCTCCTCACACTCTGAGAACTTGGAAGGGCTGTTTCAGGGTATGGGTCACAGACGTGATGGCAGGGAGTCCCTCAAGCTGTGCAGTCACCCCACCATTATCCCCCACAGTGTCCCCCACAGTGTCAGGTGTATAGCAAATACTCAGCAATTATTGATCCTGAATGCTTTCTATCACCAGATAGGGAAAGAAGAGTTATAGGAAAGAATCCTACAGAGCCTTTGTTTCCCAGCTCTCAGTCAGCATGACCCTTACCTTCTTTATAGGCGGTCCTCAGACTTCAGAGGGCATAAGGGTCACCTGGAAAAGCTTTTAAGGTGCAGTTGGACGTGGTGGTGAGGAGGGAGGAGACGACTCTAGGTACTGATAGAAATTCTATTCTGGCAGGAGAGCATGTGTGCTTATTCCAGGGTAACTCCGACAGAGCTGCAGAGCTTGGGTGTGAGTTCTGCAGCCTTGTGACGGGTCAGCTGGGGAGGCAGTCTCAGAATGCAGGCAGGAGTCAAAACATCAGGGCAGCATACTAGCGTGGTGTGAGCTCTAATCATCGGATTGAACATGAGGAAGAGACTCCAGTCTCTGGGGCCAAGTAGGACTGCTGTTTCAGAGGCACAGGGGTGCCAAGAGCCTATTAACAAGTCAGAGCTCAGGAACAAGAACTAGCACTCGAGATGGGGACTGATTAGTCAGCTGCATCTTTTTCTTTATGACACAGACACAGTTCAAGCATCTGCCCGCTGTGGCTCTCCCCTGCCTCTTGCATTGCAGTCCTCATGCTGCGTGGCCCGGGTCTGTTTGTATTTCTGTCTCCTTCGCCATGTGGTGAGCACCTTGCGAGTGTGGGCAATGTATCATTAGTAGTAGTAGTATTTTAGCATTTGTCTTCATGTCTCAAGTGCTTATCTCAGAGCCTGGCACATGATACTTGTTTACTGAATGATGGCATGAATAGATGGATGGGTGGATTTGTGAATGATTTATTTTCCTTCCCTCCCTCAACCCCTCGTTAGGAGAGGAGTGTTTACATCCCTCTGGCAGGAAAGCAGGGTGCTCTTAGGAACTGGAGCAAGTCTGAGTGTGCGTGTGAGAATTAAGTGGTCCCAACTGTGGGAAAAGGCGAACCAAAGAGATGGGGACCAGAAGAGGCAAAACTGTGAACATGTGAGTCATTAGTCCTTGGCACTTTGTGGCTGAATCTATCATTGTTTTTAAAATTTTTATTGAAGTATAGTTAATTTACAATGTTATTTTCTGGTATAGAGCATAGTGATTCAGCTGTGTGTGTGTGTGTGTGTGTACACACACAGACACATTCTTTTAATTATAGGCTATTCCAAGATACTGAATATAGTTCCCTGTACTATACAGAGGACCTTGTTGTTTATCTATTCTGTATATAGTACTTTGTATCTCTTAATCCCAAACTCCTAATATATTCTTCCCCCACCTTTCCCCTTTGGTAACCATAAGTTTGTTATCTATTTCTGTGAATCTGTTTCTGTTTTGTAAATAAGTTCATTTTCTCATTTTTTTAGATTCCACATATAAGTGATATCATGTGATATTTGTTTTTCTCTTTCTAACATGAACAAATGCTTAATATCACTAATTCTCAGAGAAATGGAAATCAAAACTACAATGAGGTATCCCATCACACTGCTCAGAATGGCCATCATTCAAAAGTCCACAAATAATAAATGCTAGAGAAGGTGTAGAGAAAAGGGTACCATCCTACACTGTTGGTAGAAATGTAAATTGGTGCAGCCACTATCGAAAACAGTATGCAGATTCCTTAAAAAACTAAAGTAGATGTACCATATGATCCAACAATCCGACTCCTGAGCATATATCTGGAGGAAACTCTAAACTTGAAAAGATACATGTACCCCAATGTTCACAGCAGCAGTATTTACAATAGCCAAGACATGGAAGCAGTCTAAGTGTCCATCAACAGATGACTGGATAAAGAAGTTGTGGTATGTATATACAAAGGAATACAACTCAACCATGAAAAAGAAAGTAATAATGTCATTTGCAGCAACATGGATAGACCTAGAGATTATCATTCTTTTTTTTTTTAATCAGCACAGCTTATCAGAAGATGAGGAAGGTGAAAAGGAGGGAGAAAAAGTCTACATTAATAGTACATTTTATGCAGTTTCTTTACTCGTATTTCAAATGTAAACCTTAGAAGACTCTTATAAAACAGATTTATTAATGCCCCTTTAAAGATGTGGAAGCTGAATAATTTGTTTAAAGTCATGTTGCTACTCCAGAGCAGTCTAAAGCTGGGGGTGCTCATTAGTGAGTACTTACCTTAACCTGGGGCCCTGAGTATAGAAGAAGAAGTTGGTGAGGCACTGGATGCCTGGGGAGAGGGAGGGCTGTACTCATACTTCCCTTCCGTGCTCCTGACACACACAGCAGGACCACCCACACATAGAAGACCTCCTCAGACAGATTTCACCCATCCTCCATTTCTTTCTTGCTGATAATTCTAGGTATCCCCAATAGTTTCTGTGTAATTTTTATTATACTAATTAAACTAATTATCAGCCATAGGAAAAGTGGTATTCATGCAGTTAATAACCAGCATTTTTGAGGCACACTTATTCTGTGGCACTTGACTTTAGGGACACAAGGATATTAAACATAGAATTAACCTTTGTTGAGTAACTAGAACTGTGTTACCATTTCCCACATAGCCTCTTAATTCCTCCTCACATGCACTCTACTCAGTAAATATTATTATCACTTCCAATTGGAGGCTCAGAAGGTTAACTAACTGAGCACTACCATCTTCACAGTCTGACCTTGGATGGTGCTTTCTGACTTCAGACACCATATCCTTCATTTTACAGCACGTGTGGATTGGGGGTTCATAATCCATTGGGGGAGGTACATTGTAAACATATAACCAAACATAATAACTGACATAAGTGCTTTAATAGACGTTACAAAGCACGGGTGGGACGAATTGATTCTTAAGCCAGAGAAGAGGGGCAGTGGGGGTGATGTTCAAATTGGGCCTTAAATGAGGACTTGTTGTAAAGAAAATGCTCTTCTGCCTTGCATATTAAAATAACTTTAAATTTTAACCAGCAGATGGAATGAACAATGTGTTCAGTGTGTGCAGCTTCCCGTTGCTCTGGTGCCCACCACCTCCAGGGCTTCCTTGGGACTTGCCTTCTTTCTACACAACACTCCTGGCTGCTAGGCCTGGGTTCATTTTCATGGTTCAGCGGATGGTCCATCTGTTCCCAATGAAAAGGACGAATATTCTGATGCAAACCTTGACTATAGAGCTGTCACAGGGAAGGCAGAGCTGTCAGACATCATCTCTTCCTTAGGCCGGAGTACCTTTTTAGTGACGTGTTGGTGTGACTCTGTTGCTCATTCAGGGTTGTGCTATAATCAAGAATATTTTGGGAGATTTCCTGCTGATGCTGGAGGAGATCTAAGTCATACATTGACAATCATTGTATATATGAGAAGAACATTCAATTTCCTAGGGTAAAATTTATAATTGACTGTTTAGGAAGCACGACCTTCACAAGTTTTATTTCTGCTTCCTTTTCATTATATCTTTTTACAAATCTCTCTTCTCCTAAGTTTACAAAACATAGTTTCAGAAATCTTTTTGCTTTCTTTTCTCAGAGTTTTTTTTTTTTCCTAATTATTGCCCCGGACAATGTTGCAGTTGTCTGTCCTGGACTCATGGGAGGCTGTCCATTATGATAGCTCAGGGATTTGGAGCCTTAAGCCGAGTTTGAATTGTAGCTCCATAATTTACCACCATACAAACTTTCTAATACTAGTTCTCCCATTTATAAAATGGGGTGACTACAGCACTGATTTCATTGAATTGGTGTGACATCAATGAGATGTTTGTAGAAGGCTGAGTATTATTCCTAGTACATAGTGAGAGCTCCAGAAAATATTAGCTATTATGATGTTTTCTAGCACAGTTCTTGGTTCATAGCAGATACTTGGATCTGTTTGTTGAATGGAGGAAGAAGACACAAGTCATGGGGTAAATGAGTGACTAATTTATGTACCCGTAGTTAGTGACAGAGTAGAACTATTGTCCACCTCTCTCAGACCAAGGGTATTCTTTTTCTAGCAGACAGATCTATCTTTCTTCTTTTAAAAATGCCATTTGTCCATATTTAATCTTTGAAAAGAGGTTTATGTTATTTCTATTTCTATTTATTTATGTTTCTAAATGCTTCTTTCTTCCCCAAAAATTGTTCCATAAAAAGCCATAAAATATAGATTGACCGTCACTTAACAGACATGGAAACACAATAATCCAGAAACAAAGTGAGAGAGGTTGGGGAATTACACGACCAAAGCCATACTACACAGCCAGAGACAGTGCTTGAACTCCACACATGGCTCTGTGCTGCCCAGCGGTCAGGCGCACGCGCACACATGCCCAGAGGCGGTCCTCTAGCTTTGAGCCCCTCCTAGACGTCTACTGGGGCCTCCCCATTGGTATTCCCACAGTCCCTCTTGACGTGTTTAGCACTTCTGAAAGATCAGACTCAAAGTCTGGACAGCTGTTAGACAGTCCCTCAACTGCTGAGACCTGGGTTAGCAGAGATAGACATAGATCAGCATGCTTAGTTTTCACCCCAGGAACTTGTGAGTGAAAACGCAGCTGGATCGCAGCCCCATAAGCCCATGTTCCTTCCAGCTGCTCAGGCAAAAGGTCAAGTTGGAGAGTAGCCTGAGTCTGACGTTCCAGCTGGACATATCCTTTAGACAGGCTACAAATGGCCTGTGGTTTAGCCTGTCAGATCAATCAGTGCTTGCACTTTACAAAATGATGGTCCAACCAAGGACACCTTTATTACCATTCTTTATAACTACACTTTCCCCTTCAGGCTTCACCATGGTCACAGATAATTAGATGCTAGCAGGGAAGTGTGCAGATTTTGTGATTCGGGGATGTGTCCTGCTGACTGCACAGTGGACCTCCCTAACTTTAAGCCAGTGCCTGGAGTGTTAATTGGCATTGCCCTAGAAGGAAGGATGTCTCCAGCCACCATGAAAAAGAATGTGCATTCTCCATATTTCTATGACATGAAGAGAAAATGCTATATTGGTATATTACCCCCTACTTTGGAGGATATGTGAAAAAATTATTTGGAATCCAAAGATTGCAGCCTAATGTCAGAAAGCTGTTCTATTCAATTGCATCTCCACTCTTTCAAATATTGTCATCAAGATATATTTGCTTCTGGATGCTTCTGAAACAAAACCACTTCCAAAAGTTGAAACATCAGTCAACTAGACATTTGTCTATCCAGTGATACATCCATATGACAAAGATTTACTTTGATCTGTTATAATATATGCTGAAGAGTTTGGTCATCAACAGAGGCATATAAAGTTGAAACGCTGTGGTCCCTAAAGTTAAAGAACTAAAGTAAATAAATATTTACCCTTTATTTTGGAAGGAAATTTAAAATTTTTTAGTTTCACTCTCTCTACAAGAAGAAGTCTGGCAGGGCAAATTTGATTTGCCAAAAACTATTTTTAGTGGCTAAGGAATAATAAGGTGTTAAAAGATGTGAGAGTAAAGTGCTATGGATCCTTAGATTGTGGAAAGCCCTCTTCTGTTCCCTCTCCATATCACAAATGGGTTTTCTTTCCTTGAAGGAAATATTTGAGATGTGTAGGGGCCCGAGTAGGTGCAATACGGTAATCTCCATAAAAAGAGTTACTCTCAGACCAGGTCCTGTGCATCCAATGAGTGAATGTAAATTCCTTCTGCTGCTGTGTCAATCTCCACAAAAGAAGGACCCTTGGCAGCCCTGCTCATGGATGCTTCTGAGACATTTGAAGGAAACCCAGAGCGCCAGAGATGGCATAATTGTTTTGTCCCTTAGGAGAATGATCCCCTAATGGGAGATCTTTTTAAAAAAAGAAACCAATCTCTTTTTGGCTTCAAAGCCAGAGTCTACCAAGGAGTTGATTTCTAATTCTTACTACTCCCAGTTAGGACAGAACTGTAAATGTGACCTCTGCTGTGGAATGCAACTTTTGCTTTAGAAGTGAGAGGCTCCGTGAAGCCTCTTCTGGGAGGTGCTGGTCTGTGGGGAGAGCTGTGGTCAGAGGCAGTGGAAGTGGAAACACGCCCCGCAGAAACTGTGCCCACCTGGGCACCATAAGAGAGTCACGTGGACCATCAAGGCAGCTAGATCAGTGGGAGAGCAGCAAACCATGCAAGATGAGAAAAGGTACGGAAGGGCTGGAAGTGAAGCATTTGTGAAAAAAAGGCCAGGACAAGAAAGCACAAGATGGATAGAAACTATTGTAAGGATTTGCATGAAGGGCAACAAACCCCTAAGAGGAATGTGTGTGTTCTAAGCCTGTTGACCCTATGCAGCGTGTCCACACGTAGGCGTGCGTGCACATTAACATAGTGCACATACTAGAGACAAGAAAAGAAATTAACCAGTGAAGATGTTGGGTCTGACTCTGGTCTGTCAACTTTCATACCCAGAAACCTCCAATGATTCCCCCTTTAAAAAAGTTTCAGAATGTCTGTCCTCCCAACTTTTGCATGCCAGCTCTTGTCTGCCTTTTGTGTACTGTTCTGTCCTGCCTCAGCCTGGGCCTGTGTGTTCACCTTGTACCTCTCTGAGCAAAACTCTTTCACATTCTCTATTTTCTTCTTCTCCTTCTTCTTCTTTTTTTTATTTTTTATTTTTAATGGAAAGACCAGGAATTGAACCCAGGAACCTTGTGCATGCTAAGCATGTACCCTGCCACTGAGCTATACTCTCCCTGCACATTCCGTTTTCCTACCTCAGTATCTTCACTCACAGAATCTCCTCAACATGAATATTCCCTTTTTTCCTTCCTCTCAGAACTTCCCTCCCATCTCCACTCTTTAAGGCCAAACATATACTAATGTTATTGATTCATTTATTCTTTCATTTCTTTGACCAATATTTGTTGAGAGTGTTTTCTTACAGCACAGAAAACACTTACCGTCTTTTCCTGTTATCTTTCCATCTGTGGCAGTTGCCCTACTTGACTGACAGTGGCAGTTTCAGCTTGGTGAATCCAGAGTGCTTTGTGGATGCCAGTTCTCACAGCTTTTGGAATAAATGATTCCCTGGCTAGAGCCTATTTGCATGAGAATGCTCTGCCACTTAAAAGGAAACTCACTAAGGATGTTTGCTACTAGTTGACATGTTTAATTTTGCTGTTTAGTAAAATTTGTTAAGGTTTATGCACAATGTGGGATGGCTACTACCCAGAAAGCCCTTTCTATTCCAAGATCCCTTTGCCACTTGTCTGGTAAGACATAGTCTCTCGCCGGGTGCACGGCAGCAGCCTCCTGGAGCAGTCTTGCTACCTTCAGTCTTGCTGCTTTGAATCCATTCTCATCCTACAGTCACAGCAGTCTTTCTAAAACCCAGATCTGATTGTGCTCGCCCCTGCTTAAAGCCCTCTGATGGCTGACTGTGACTCAGAAGACCCTGCGGGGTCTCCTCACAGCTCGAATCTTCAGAGAAAATGCTCCTTATTTTCTCGCCATTCAACCCACCTCTGCTGTTCCTTCTGTCTGGAATAATGCTTCCCTCACCCCAGCAGCATGCATCCCATCCTTCTGGTTCACTCTTGTTTGCCTTTTATACGACTATTTCCCTACCCCCTGCCTAGGGCTGAGATTTTGTTTATATAGCATTCTATATATCCTCTCGACTGTGGAGTGTTTTACAGCATTTTTGATTGCCTGCTTATTTTTATCTCAACCGCATGAAAGTTAGGATTTGTAAAAGGGCAAGCATCCTGTCTGTCTCTTTCATCAACTAATACAGGGCAGGGGTGAGGGGGTCAGGGGGGTGTTGTTGAGACAACGTAGCATTCAAAGGGGAGTTGCAGCTTTGAGCTTAGTGGAATCTCGTTAAGAAAACTCACAGGACACATTCTATAAAAAATTCTTGAATAAGAATGGTGGCTTCTCATTTAATATCACTAAACTGGCTACATAGAGAAAATGCAATAACCCTTCTGCGGTCTGTGTATCTTCACCTAGCTGACTAAGAGAGGGAGGCAATGCATTTCAAAACGGTATGCTTTACCTGTTTCCTGGGACCACTCTCAGGTGTGACCTACCTCATAAGGGCTGTGCTTGTCAAGCTACGACCCCAAATAAAGCAACAATAATCTGTACTTGTTGAGTGCTTTGATGTGACAGCCACTTTTAATATACACTTTTTAATACTTAGAACTGCCCTATAAGGCAATATCATCATCATTTCTTTATAAGAAGAAGCTGAGCTCAGAGGCAAGTCACTTGCCCAAGGATTCCAGTGTCAGTAAGTCAAAGAGCCAGAAGTCAGTCAGAGCTGTTTCTTATTCCAGCGTCTTTGTGGATTTCACCACATGGTCTTTCTAAGGGCTTCCCTGACATGCAGACTGAGAATGGAGTGGAGCCTGGGAAGATCTGGCTAAGTAAACTCCAGGAACCCTGTGTGTCTCCCAGTAACAGATCGTTGGGAAAATAAGTCTATTTTTCTCTGTTGTCCCTGTTTAAAAATAAATCAGCACTTTTCGTTTGTGAGCCCACTGTTCTGGTGAGGGTAAAGAATAGATGAATTTTGGGACAGTTTTAAAGGCAGGTGAAAGTCTTCTACTCGAAAATCTGTATTCACCCATATCCACTTAGCAACCAGCTCTGAAAAGGGATGAAGGGCCCTTTGGTACCGCAGGCAGGGTCGCTACAAACAGCTGTTCACGATGAGCCACATCGCCAAAACATCATCAAGTGTCTGGATTATTACTATGAATCCTTGTCTCTCTGACCCGTGTCAGGCTCAGTCATCCAAGAAACCGCTCCTGAGATACAAATCAACCAGCTGCAGGAACCACCAGAGCCTCATGATCGAACTGTTACCAAATGGGAAACGTCCTATTATTCCAAGGTATATTATGCTAAATGAGCAATCATTTTTCATTGATTCTCGGTGCTCTCATTCTGGAAGTCATGAGTACATAATCCTCGCTGCTCTTGTGATCCTTGGAAAAGACAGCTAAAGTCAGCAGCTGCCTTCGTGGAGGCGTGAGATGGAGAGAGCAATGCCTCTTCTGTTGCATTATTCATACAAGTCAGCCTATTCACTAACAGCCGTGCAGGACTCCTATTAACTCCTGGTGCTTAGGAACAAGAGTTCAAGATCAAAGTCTTAGCAAAAGTACAAGTATGAAATTATGTGAAAATATCAATAATTTTTAGGTATTTTCCCCCCATAACTTAAGGCTTGAAATTCTGAGTTTGGAAAAGATACAAATGTGATGTCCCTGACAATTTCATTTCCTTCGGTCTACAAGATCAGGTACCACATTTCACCTCAAAAATCTCTGTGGTTTGGGTAAATGAGTGATGAAAACGCTCAGCTCATTTAATGGGGAACTTCTAGAATCTTACCAGTCTTATTTCTTTACATTAACCTCCATGAGACAATTAATTCATGTGGCTCACATACTTTTAAAATGTGAAAAAGTTACATAATTGTCTCCCTCCCATCTGTCACTCGCCTTCCCAGTTCCCACCCACTGCCACATAGGGAGCCACTGTTTTTAGATTCTTGCACATCTTTGAATTCCTTTATGAGTACACAAGCATATAAAAGACCTTTCCCTGCTTTTACTCGTTTTATAAAAAGTAGCATATGGTACACACTGTTCTGTACTCAACTCTTTGTCAACTTAATAATATATCTTGGAAGTCATTCTATACCAGTGTATAGAGAGTTCCTCATTCTGTGTCATGACTGCAGAGTATTTCATTATAAGGAGGAACCATCATTTATTGAACCAGTCCCAGCTGATGGACAATGTGACTGTTATTTTTTGATATTGCAAGTTGTGCTGTGAATTTGTACCTATATGGGCAGAAATATCTGTACAAAATATTGGCAAAAGTGAAATGGTAAGGTCAGAAGATCCACTTGTGTGTAGTTCTGATAACCTTTGTCAAGTTGCCCCTTGTAGGCACTTTACCAATGAAAGTCCTCACAAGAAATGTGTGAGGGTTCTTGTTTCCTCCAGCAGCTTTAAGGTGCATTATTAAGCAGTCTACAGATTCAATGCAGGCTCTATTCAAATTTCAGTGGCATTTTTCACAGAGATAGAAGAAATAATTCTAAAATTTATATGCAATCACAGGAGATCCCAAAGCAATCTTGGGAAAGAAGAACAAAACTAGGGGTATCATGCTCCCTAATTTCAAATATACCAAAACTCTATACTCATCAAAACAATGGTATAGGCATAAAAACAGACCCAGATCAGTGGAACATAACTGAGACCCAGAAATAAACCCACACATGCATGGGCAATTAATTTATAACAAAAGAGCCAAGAACAAACAGTGGAGAAAGAACAGTCTCTTCAATAAATGGTGTTGGGAAAACTGGACAGCCACATGCAAAATAATTAAACTAGGTCACTGTCTTACACTACACACAAAAACTAACTCAGGATGGATTAAAGGCTTGAATGTAAGACCTAAAACTAACTTTTTTAGAAGAACACATAGGTGGTAAGCTCACTTGATGGCAGGCTTAGCAACATTTTTTTTGCTCTGTCTCCAAAGGCATGGAAAACAAAAGCAAAATAAACAAATAGGACTAAAAAGTTAAAACTCAAAATTAGAAGCTTAAGTTTCTGCACAGCGCAGGCAACTATCATTAAAACCAAAAGGCAACCTACTGAGTGGGAGAAGATATTTGCAAGTCAGTATTTCCAATAGGGGTTACTTTTTAAAATATGTAAAGAACTCATATAACTCAACAAAAAGAACCCAATTTAAAAAATGGGCATAGGACCTGAATGGGCATTCTTTCAAAGAAGATATACAGATGGCCAACAGGCACTTGAAAAGATGCTCAACGTCACTAATTATTAGGGAAACCCAAGTCAAAACTGCTATGAGATATTACCTCCCAGCTGTTAGAATAGCTATTATCAAAAAGACAAGAAATGAAAAGTATTGGAGAAGATGTGGAGAAAAGAGAACCTTTCTATACTGTTGGTGGGAATGTAAATTGGTGCAGCCACTGTGGAAAACAGTTTGGAGATTTCTCAAAAATTTAAGAATAGAACTACCATATGATCCAGCTCTTCCACTTCTGGGTATTCATCCAAAGAATTCAAAAACACTAATTCAAAAAGATATGCCCATCCCCATGTTCATTGCAGGATTATTACAAAGCCAAGATACAGAAACTACCTATGTGTCCATTGACAGGTGAATGGATGAATGGATAAAGAAGATTTTATATACAAATGGAATGTTACTCAGCCATGGAAAAGAATTAAATCTTGGCATTTGCAACCACAAGGATGGACCTGAGGTATTATGTTAAGTGAAATAAATCAGATGGAAAAGACAAACACTGTATAATTTCACTCATGTGGAATCTAAACAAAACAAAACAAAAGCAGACTCATCCATACCGAGAACAGATTGGTTTTCACCAGAGGGAAAGGGGATTAGGGAAGGGCAAAATTCATGAAGGGGGTCAGTTGTATGGTGACAAATGATACCTAGACCTTGGGAGGTAATCACTTGGCAGTATATACAGATATAATAGTGTATGCCTGAAACTTAGATATGTTATATACCGATTTTACCTAAATAGTAAAGAATATATTATTAAAATTTCTCCATATTCTTGCCATTTTGATAGGTGAAAATTAGATCACAATGTAATTTTCAGTTCTATCTTTTTATTATGAATGAGGAGCATCTTTTTATTACTTGCAGATTTTTTTATTTCCTTTTCTGTCAATTAATATTCTGTGCCTATTTTTTACAAATTGTTGGTCCTTTTTCTAACAAGTTTTTAGGAGTTCCTTGTCCATCAGCAATATTAGCCCTTTGTAATATCATGCAAGTTACACATATTTTGCCCAGTTTTTTTTCTTTCTTCCTTCCTTCTTTCTTTCCTTATGATTCTTTTTGGCCATTTAGAAGGCTTTTTTTTAATGTAGTAGACATATTTTAAAATAACTTCTGGATTTATACTCAAGATCAGGAAGGATTTTCCTCTACAGCATACACAAATTCCTCCAAGATTTCCCCCCAATCTAGTTTTTTTTGTTGTTGTTGTTTTCAGATTTCAATTTATATTTAAACCTTTGATTCAGCTGGATTTTATTTTGTTGTATGATATGATGTATTTAACTTATTTTCTCCAAAGGCTATCCAGTTTTTTCCATACCATTTATTGAATAGTCCTTCTTTTCCACTGCGATGTGGGAGGCTATCTTAAACACACATAAATTTGCTTATGTATTTGGGTTCATTTTCAGCCTTTTAATTCTTTCCACTTTGTCTGTTCATGTGCCAGAATTGTACTGTTTTTATTTTTGTGGACTTGAGAATTTAATGTAATTTATTGTTGGACTACACCCCCACTATTGCTCTTCTTTTTCAATTGTTCCAGTATTTTTGTTTATCTATTTAATTTTAATGAACTGTGTCATCAACCTATCTAATTCCTCTCCTTTCCTATGCCAAAGATAACAACAACAAAGGAACAACAACTTTATTGAGATCTTGTTAAATGTATAAGATACTTTGGGGGAAACTAACAGTTTCATGAAGTTAATTGTGAATCCATTCCAAGAAATGTTCTTTGCCTTTGTTTTTCTTCTTTTGTGTGCTTTACTGGTAACGAAGTTTTCTTTACATAGGTTTTGGACATTCCTCATTATGTTTTTTGTCCTCTAGTTTTGTTTCTGTTGCTGTTTTAAGTAGGATTTTTTTTTTGTTATTTGTCTAATGGATTTCTTGTACATATGTCTATTGATATTTATATATTATTATTATTATTATCATCACTATTTTTACTCCTTTGGCTTTCTGAAAACTCTCAATATTTGTAGCTTTTCAGATTATTTTCTTGGACTGTTTTCTAGGCACACCATTGTATCACCTGGTGATTATTCCTTTTACTTGCCTGTGTACCTTGGCGAGTTCCTCCAGTTCAGTGTTAAATGAGACTGATAATGGGCAGGCTTGTTTTCTTCATGAGAATTGTGTTAGTTTTATGTCATAGAGTCTGATATTTGTGGATTTCATAAATCTTCTTTTCTAGAGATCCTTTATTTTTGGTTTTATTTCTGCTTTCAATCAGAAGCTTAAAATAGAAGGTTTTACATATTGATGTCTTTTTAGTGTTCTTTAAAGTTTTAATTTTAAAATTTTAACTTATTTAAACTGGTTTTCAGTTTTATAAATTTTGAAACATCTCTATGTTTGTGTAACTATCCCCGCAGTTAAAATGTAGAAAAGTGTCATCACCACCAACACTGTCTATTTCCTTTACCCATTCCCCCCATCCCCGCTCCATATAAACTTACAGCTTCCCTGTACCATGTGGTCCAACCTCTTAGTTTAATCTTTGTTTCAAGGTAATGTTCTGTTCTCTCATGCCTCTAGGACTTTGCTCAAGGTATCTCCTCTACTTAGAATGGTATCTGCCACCTGCCATCTGCTGTCAAAGTCCCACCCCTTTTTTAAGACACAGACAAATTCCCATGATGTCTTTCACCCTGTGTTTGCACCAAATCTCTGAATATTGGGTGACATGTATCATGGTGTGGGATAGAGCAGATGACAGAACCAGAGAACCCACCACTCTCCTGGACTTCCTACCTGGCCTTTGGGAGCTGAAGTGGAGCTTTTTTACCACTGAACTCCCGCTGGTTTCCTCTCACAAATCCATTACTCATAAGATGAATGGAAAGATGAGAATGCCTTCACAGATGCATTTTCATTTCTGAGGGCAACAAATATTCAGAATTGACAGTGAAGGTGAAAGGTGGCATTTCAGAGCACTGTATTCCTCTAAGTGTGCTGCTCAGACAGGTGACAGTTTGTCCCGTGTTTCCATAGCCCTGTGTCTATTCGGACCTTTTGAAGTACTCCATGGTGAAAGTCAATGTCAAACTTTAATCTTTTTCCCAAGAGTGAAGCAAAAACAGAAAATTGGATTTGCTGCTTCTACCTGTCAAAAAGGGAAGGGGAAGGAAATTGGTATATTCTGAGCACTCGCTAGTTAGTAACTTCTGTACCAGGTTTTTCATGTACTGCTATTGCTACACAACAGTCATTTCATTCTGCCCTGACAACCAAGCCTGATCACCAGGGTAGGGATTATGATTTGCATTTTCTAGGTGAGGAAACTAAATTTAGGAGAACCTCTCATGGTTAGCCATTTAGTAAGAATGGAGCCTCCATTCATACAGAGTCACTTAGAACAAAAACACACACACTGCACACACACAGGAGGAAACGTAAGTGAGAGACAGGTGCGATGTATGGAACATGCAAGAGGGACGACGTATGCTGCTGTCACTAGGCTTAGAGCACACACTCTAAGCTCTGAT
The DNA here is from genome assembly GCF_048564905.1 of Vicugna pacos. NCBI lineage: Eukaryota > Metazoa > Chordata > Mammalia > Artiodactyla > Camelidae > Vicugna > Vicugna pacos. The sequence goes on from NC_132996.1 coordinate 13,182,570, forward strand.
GGGCTCTTTGACGTTTATGTGCATCTGCGAGTTATTTCATGACTTAGCTTATATTTGAGTTGAGTTTGCTCAGTTTATATGTAAAACACTCATGCTCATTTTGTCAATTATCATGACATTTCCTTGCAGGCAATTTGGAACAGACACGGAAAGTGTCCAACCACTGGCCAGTCGAGAATCTGGTATAGAAGGCACGTGCCTGAGGAGAATGTAGGCACCCAGAGAGGCCAGAGGGGTCGCAGGCGATCACAGCTGCCTGAGGTCCTGTTGCTCCCAGTAACTGGTAAGGAAATATTTACTTTAATGTATTTTTTTTACTGTTTTTTTTTTAGCATAAAATGGGATTAAATGAGAGGATAAGAAACAACATTCATTAAAGAAGCTACTGGCTGCCATTGACAATAGTAGCATAATCTTAACCTCCTCAAATACTATTCACTGGTTAAAGCACAAAGTTATTTAGCATAGTTTATAGGGTGTACGTGACAGGGGACCTTCCTGAGTCCCTCATTTCCTCTCACGTCCCTTTGGGAGGTAGACGCCATGCTCTCATTCCTACTGAAGTTCTTTACCCACCCAAAAAAGGATCCCTCTGCCTGGATTACTCCTCCAATTTCTATCACCTTCATTTGCAAGACAAATTCCTATAATAATAGTGGCAATTCTATCAATCAGAAATTAATTTTATTAATTAGAATTGAATTAATTAATTCATGTCACTTAGCGAGAGAGGAACCATACTTCCCAGAGTTTAACACAAACTTTCTCCTGGCTGGACCAGTCCTGGATCTCCTGGAGCCACCGGCACAGCTGGTGGTAGAAGCAGAAATTGCCGTGGACCTTTCACTCACGTTGGAGAGTGGAATGTAGCTTAAGATAAGACACACACACAGGGAAGCAGTGAGAGCTTGATGTTGAAGGGAGTTTTTGTTTGTTTGTTTTTTAAAGTTTGTATAGCTCTCTTTACTGTGAGGTTGCAAGTTGGGAAGACGAGTATTGTGTATTTTGAGATGTGTGCTGTGCATAATGAAGACCATGTTAATGTTCTCTGAGAGATGATAGTAAAGATTGGAACTCATTTTCAATTACTTTTGGTTGATGGGCTGTACTGTTACTACACCTGATTGTGAGTCTGTGAAGAAACTGAACCATGGCAAGTTCCAACTTAGATTCAGATTATACTCCTATGAATTTTTCATGTTTCAGCTAAATCACATCCTTTAGGAAGCTTTTCTTGACTTCTGAGCCTGGATTAATTGCATCTCCTGTACCCCATGCTTTCTGTCATAGCATGTATCAAGTTACATTGTAAGCATTCCTTTCATAGTTTATTTCCTCCAAGATTCTGTGGTATCTATACACGCTGGACATGTGTCTATTTTGTTAACCATTGTATTCCAACATTTAGTATCTGGAATGGTATACAATACATACCCTAATATTCAGAGAGGGAAAAATGTAGGGAAAGAAAATGAATCTGTTATGATTAAGTCGGAGAGTAATCACTTGGGACTGAAAATCTTTACTTTCTGGCTGTTGTATTGGTGATCATTAGTAAATATTTATTCAGTCTTTACTATGTGCAAAACTGTTCTGGACACTGGGATACAGCAGACATTGAAACCAACTTTGCCCTAAAGAAGCATATTCTAGATATTGAATGAGACAGAGTTAGAAGTTAATTGAATTCTTATTTTGTTGTTGAAAGTAAGAATTTTTTCATAGACTGCATATAATATTGTAGGGTATTATTTTTAATACTTGACAAGCATCTATAAATATACCTGTATCGTCCAAGAGAAGCCCCAGCAATGTCTTGGTGGCAATAGTCAGGCCCAGGGAAAATCCTGAAAGGAAGTAAAAAGCTTCTCTAAGACACTCTAAAACCTAATTTCTTAACCACAATGGATTGCCTCTGAAGCCTTTCTCAGGGTAAAAAAGAAGTCTGCAAGAGAACGAGTATGTGTGCTTTACAGCAAGCTACAAGCATAGATTGGAGGCCAGCCTGGAGTAGGTGAGGAAGATTGGAATTGTCAGGTGCCTCAGAGAAGCTGAGAGCCTCACATAAAGACATGTATTCATTATCGTATCTTGGTTGTTTAAATTTTCTTAATTCAGAGGCAGTATGAATGAATTCTTAGTCTTATACTGCAGTCAACTCAAGTACGTAACTCCTGCAGTCGGGTTGCCTGACATTCATTTCTCTGTCCACTCTGCTGTAGTCGCCTTGATGTCTGAGCTCATAGAAGAAAGTACAAAGCAGATAACTCAATACAAGAAATAATCAGAGGATCATTGATTTTTTTTTTTGCCTTTGGTGTTTTTTCCTTTTTATATTTTTCCTCAAAATACTCACTATTAAATAGGTTTCTATTGCCATACATGCAGCTTGATGTAGTGAAAAATTTGACTTACGTTTCTTGACTCTGTCCTATGTGGCAATGAATTTATATTTCTTAGCTCAGTTAATCTTCAAATCAGTCTTCTGTAATAAACATTATAGATGAGTCTCCTTTTGTAGATGAAAAACAGATTCAGAGAGGAAGAATGGCTTGCTCAAGGATACACAGTTAGCAAGACCGGGAGCCCAGCATTACACGGCAATGTCTCCTTTTAAAGCTGGTGGAGATCCTCGTGCTGTAGCACCTGTTGACGCTCGCTGCAGCTCCAACTTGCAGTTCACCAATGGGCATGCAGATCGCTCTCTCCCTCTCTGAATCTGTTCTTCTTTTGTTTGTTTAATACGGGATAATAACGTCCTCTTAATCAGCAATTAATACTACTTGCTGACGGGTTGATAAACATTCTCCTCACTACGTAAACCTTATTACACCCTTAACAACTCCATTTTATAGATAAGGAAACCACATTTCAGAGATACAAAGCAACTGTACACATGGCATATTGGTGGTAATGCCAGAGCTGAGATTTGAACTCATTTTTGTTTGATTAAAGCCAGTTCTTGTTCCACTACACCAGGAGACCAGATGGCAAATATTTTTGGCTTTGTAGACCATGGGTCTGTTTTGCAACTACACAACATGGCTGGGTTCCAATAACATTTATTTACAGACATTGACATTTGAATTTCATGAAATAGTCTCAGGTTCCAAACTATTCTTCTTTTTTTGAATTTTACAAAATTTAATAATGTAAATGCCATTTGTCAACCTCAGCCATGTGACCAAAGTTAATATCATCAGCACAAAGTGATATTAATAGTGTGTCAGTACCCTTGATAGGATTTGATGGAATGGTGCTTTACATCTTACGTTCTTCCTCCCTCAAACCTCTAGAATTGTGAGAAAAGGGATTTTTGTTGTTTAAGCCACCCAGTCTGTGGTACTTTGTTACGGAAGCTTTAGAATACAAATGGCAGACTTTTACAAACTTCTTCAATTATCCGTATGTCTCCAGCTCCTATTACTAACGCTGTTTAGCCTCACTGACACATGGTGACAGTAATAAAAAAAAAAAAAGATCAACTTTTGTTTAAATTTTCTTTAGAGACCACACCCCATCATGGACTGTACTTGGGACGGATTGTTCCCACTCTAGCACCCTGTCCTTGGGCCACCACTGTTCTCAGGTATTTGACTCAGAGATAACAAAGTGTTCACGTTGCCTGTTGTGGGCTAACTGCATCCCCTCAACATTCATATATTGAAGTTCTAAGCCTAAGTGCCTCAGAACATGACTTTATTTGGAGGTGGGGTCTTTCAGGAGGTAATTAAGGTGAAAGGAGGTCATTGGGGTAGACCCTGATCCAATAATGACTTGTAAGAAGGGGCGATTAGGACATAGACACACACAGAGGGAGGGAGACATGAAGACACCACAAGATGGCCACCTACAAACCGGGATGCCTCACAAGGAACCAAACTTGCTGACATCTTGACTTTGGACTTGCAGCCTTCAGAAGTGTGAGGAAATAAATTTCTGTTGTTTAAACCATCCAGCCTATGGTACTTCCTTATGGCGGCCCAAGCAAATGAATACAGACCCACAGAGAAAGGTTTTATTGGAAAGGTGATGATTTCAGTGTTGAATAAGTTGAATCAATTTAGTCTTCATCTTCTGGAACTGCCCAGAAATTCCAGAACTGAATTTGGAAGGTAGTAGCGAGCCAGATAAATGTATTTGAGTTGTCAGTATTTGGGTAGCTGAAGCCGTAAGAATAGATGAGATTACCCAGAGAGAGGCACAGAGTGAGAGACAGAAGATCAAGGATGAGTGCCTGGGGATACCCAAAAATCTGAATAAATGTGCGTGATTGCTCTCAGATATACTTGTCCTTACCAGCTGGGGTTATTCATCAGAAAGAGTACATTTTGAAGATACTAAATTTTGGAAAGAAAATCTTCTGTAAATGAAAATTGTTCCCGTAATGATCCTCAAAATGAACAATTTTCCCATCTGAAGCAATCCACCCCTGTGATCCACCTGAACAATATTTAGCTTAAAAACTGGATAAGAATAAAGTTGGAGCTATTTCTTTCAAAGACCACGTAACTAGCAAAATTAAGTTCTTGCTGAATAAAAAGGTCAACTGAAAATGTAGGTTCCTGAAAGCTGGGGTCTTTATGTGCTGGAAGTGCCATGCTTTGAATATCTCAGAATGTTATAATTTTCGTTGGTAAGCCAAGAAATAGAAATAGCTATAAAAAGCTCGTTTGAAAAGAACAGACAACTTCAAGGCTTTAGTGAGAAAGAATAAAATGTCATTGACACTAGAAATGAAAAAAAAAATCACAGGGCTTTTCCAACTTCAAAGTCAGCTCACTTTGTGTGTGTGTGTGTGTGTGTGTGCATGAACACAGATTTAATGTCAGATTTCAGTATACCTTTCTACTAGAAAATAATGATTTTATTTAATAGATAAAGATTGAGGCCTCTGATTTAATTTGTACTGGGCTTATATATATTTAAAGTATTAATCTTTTAAAAATAACAAGCAGTAAGCTTTTTAAAGCATCAAGCAAGTATGTGGGAAAGTCCAGGCAGGGGTAAGACTAGCCTCATTCAAGCTTCATGTAAAGGCTCAAATGATGAAAAAAGGATCCAGTTAATCTCCTGCTCCATCCCTCAGGCTGCTTCCTCTGGGTTAACTCACTTCTCTGGCAGACTTTCTTTCTTGGAGGCAAAATGACTACAGGTGGCCCTAGCTTTCTGTTCAAGTTCAAATGTCCAAGCAAAATTCTCACTGGATCTGATAGGGTTATGTGCCCATTAATGAACCATTATTGTAAGTGGCCAGAGGTCATAGACCTGCTGATTTTCTTAAGCCTGATTCATGAGCTTCACTTTGATTTGGTTTCGGTCCCCTATTGTTGTAAATTCAAGAAGGGTATATCTGCAAATAGCTGATACCCAATGAAGTGTGCACAAATGCTGAATGATTTAAAAAACATGCACATATATACACACATATAGTAAGTGTTATAGATGTATATGTAAAATACAAGAGGACATAATACAAGCTAAGAAAAGAAAACCTCAAGGTGTTCCCGATGTCCTTTTATTTGTGTATGTGAGAGGAACAAGTAGAAAAGGAAAAAGACAAATACTTGAGCACATTGATGTTTTAATATTGCAGTGAAGACTGTTCCCAGAAGATAGTCCTGTACAGGACGTTATGAGAGTAAAGAAATGTTCAGGGTTATTTTTTGTGTAATAATGTTTTAAAATGTCGTTCTGGAAACTCTTATTTAGAACCAGCCAGCTGAGAAGTATTAAATCCTATTGGTATTTCTATAGAAGTTGTAGCCATTTCAATTTAAATAATTATGTCTAGTATTTTCTGATGAGGATGGTTGATTAGGGGTAGGGATAGTGTGTTTTCCAAAAACGTGTGTGTGTGTGTGTGTGTGTGTGTTTGTGTGTGTGTGTCTGTGTGTCTTTGGCTTAACCTCAGGCCACTGGGTCATACCACATGTAACACTCTCAGGACTGTTTTATGTTTTACGAGGGCGATTAGTAGTATGAAGGAGGCACTTTACACGCTGTCAGTTGTTTGGGAAAATACCCTCCTTGTACCCATGTGGGATAATTCCTTCTACCAATACTCTGGCATGAAAGATTTTCTTTCCATTTTGGGCGACACTGCACTCAATTTCTATTACTTTTCTTCTGGATCCGTCTCTACCTCCCGTTTCCCCACCCTCCATTGCATTTGCCTCTCCTCCCTCCTCTCTCCCCTTGCAGTGGTCCTTCCTCCTTGACTCTGGATTCTCCAGCCCCCTCCTAACTCTAACTCTCAAGTGTGTGCCACAGTGTTTAACAGCTGGAAGGGGCCTTCGAGGTATGTTTAGCCACCCTTTCATTTTACGTCTGCTGAGTTGAGCAAGAGGCAGGGAGCCTGTGACCTGCCTGAGGCCACATAACCATTGAGTGTGTGACCTGGAACACAAGCCCAGGGCTCTGTCCTCTCAACCCCTCTCCTGCAAATGCTCTTGCATTCCACCCACATCATCTGACCCGCAGCCCACGGACATGGCTATCTCTCAGCTCCACTTTTCTCTGCTTTTCCCGTAATCATTTCCGTCTTGCCTCCCAGTGGGGGACTTCGTGTTGTGACCAGCTCCGCCTTTTCACACTCTTCCCACTTCCCAGTGTGGGTGTGATGTGGGCGTAGCAGTAGTAATATGACAGTAGCCTACACTGAGTGCTGCTAATGGGCCAGTCATTCAATATATCCCATCTGTAACCTCATTTAATTTTCACACAACTCTGTGAAGTAGATACTGGTGTTTTCCTTCTTTTGGAAATGAGGTTTAGGGCAGTTTAGGAGCTGGTCTGAAGTCACACTGGAAAACAGGATTTGGACCCAGTTCATCTGACTACAAAGTCAGAGGTCTTTTCGGCCATGCTCTATTGCCTCTTGTACCGATGGTCCCCCGTTTGGAACCACAGTACAGCGTGGCTGGCAAACTGTTCCGTCTCATAACTGAGAAGGACTAGGTGGCAAGTGAATGTTTACCTTGAAATGGAGACTCAAATGAGCTGTTCTTGGCTTCCACCTCATTGTTGCAGTGCTAGTCCCCACTTGGATACTCAGCTCCTTTCAACCTCACCTTTGAAACTAGGGAAGAAAGGAAAGGAAGCGTCTAGAAGACTGTGGTGAAGGATGACCCAACTGGTTATCTTTGTGCCACGCTGCCTTTCTGTTTGTTTTCTGTTTTATTACCACTCTAGGATCTTAAAAATATCATAAAATCAAATCCACTTGTCCAATGCAAAGCATGGCTTAGTGGGGGAAAAAAAGTCTGAGTTATCATAAAACCTTACCAAATCCCTGTAACAGATACTGCAGGCGGCTAGCAGTCAAGACAGAAGGACCCTGAAGTACAGCTAAGTTCAGGTCAATAGGAAGTATTTGTAGCTTGAACTTAACGATTTACAGTAAAGAGGAAATATGCCGGCGGTAAGTAATAGAAACATATAATAACCGGGTCCCTGTACATTTCAAAGTTGTTTTTATTGAACTCCAGCCATCTATCTAATTTGCTCTCCAGGGCATTCTCAGAGCATGATTTTATGATACATATTTTTTAAAAAGTTGACTGTTTTCAAGTATAGATTTACTTTTTTTCAGTCTATTAGGTGTCATTTAGTCATGGCATTTTTAAGCTGTCATAGACAAATGCTTTCAGTAGGCAAATTGAAAATAGAATATTTAACAAGTGAAAACAGTATGACTAAAAGTAGGAATGAAATGGTTTTTTGTATGAGATGGAGGAGTTAAAAGACAAAAGATGTCAGGCAGGTCAATAGAACTAGGACTAGGGAAGACGACACAAAGGAATAGAGAAAAATGAGAGAGATTCGGCAGAACTTCTAAGTCAAATACCATTGCCTCACACCAGGCAGTTCTTTTTGGAAAAACTGAGAGAAATCAGCTCAGGAAGGAAATGACTCAATTCCTTCACCCATTTTGCTCTTGAGCTGAGACCTTTGCTCCAGAAGCACAAAGGGAGCCGTTTGGGACAGCTGGGTAGAGCGCGGTGCTCTGCAGTGAGGACGTGGACTTGACCCCCACAGAGGCTTCCCAAAGCAGCAGTGGTGTAGCACTGTGGTGAGAAGTCTCTAAACGCTGCTGCTTCCTAGTGGTGTGACCTTGGCGGATCTACCCAGCCACTGGATCCTCAGTTTTTTCATTTGTAAAATAAGGGTGATACTAACAGTCACCTCCAGATCCATACCTAGAAAGGGTACTCCAATACTTACCCCAGGTGCAAAACTATAAATAATGATATACAGAGATTATCCATTTACTATCAGATTTACACGTTCACGGCACGCTCACTCTTCCAGCATCCCCAGACAGCTGAGTCTCTCACCTGATCAGTCAGAATCAGTCTAAGAATACGGTATTCCAAGAGCACAGAGTAGCATCAAGACACATCTGTGAGCCACGTCACCGGTTACCAAATTGAATTCACCACGTGTGTTGTTTGCTCAGAACATCTTCTGTTGCTGGTTTCAGCTTTGCCTACTTCAAGTAAAAGAAAGATTCTTTGAACATTGGGTGCATGTGTCTTTTTGAATTAGAGTTTCCTCCAGATATATGCCCAGGAGTAGGATTGCTGCATCATATACTTTATAATAGCCTATAATGAAAAAGAATATGAAAAGGAAATATATATGTATGTGTATATAAAGGAATATATATATATATATATATATATACACACAACTGAATTACTGTGCTGTACACCAGAAATTAACACAACATTGTGAATTGACCATACTTCAATTTGAAAAAAAAATGAAGGTACTATTTTTTTTCCCTGAGCAACAGAATCTAATTCGAAACATTTAAGTTATGTCTAACAAAATACTGGCTTCAATCCACTAAACTGATTTTAAGTCCCACTCCAGGGTCATGATTCCCCAATGAAAAATCCTGGTACTATAATATCCAATTATTCAAGGAAAACTCCATGCACACAGCAGGCTCTGTAGTTACTTTCCTGGTATAAAAAGCCTTTGATGATTTCTGGGCAGAACTCAGTGATCCAAAAGCATAGAATCTATGTGCTGTTCTGCATGTGTTCTCTCCTCATAAAAGGATACTGGCCTCATAAGGATGCTGGCTTCAGTGACCTTCTGAGGGACTGACCTCCAAGGAAAGGGGATGGCTAGCTATCTTACAAAGGGATGAGCAGGAAAACGGGAGCTGTCTGGGAGGAGGGTATAGCTCAGTGGTAGAGTGTGTGCATATTTTGCATGCATGAGGTCCTGGATTCCCAGTACCTCTCTTAAAAAAATAAATAAATAAACCTAATTACACTCCCCCACCAAAAACAACAAAACAAAACAAACAAAACAGGAGCTGTCTGGGTCCCTGCTTGCTTCCTCCTTTGGCTGACTGAAATTCTGGCCAGAAAGAATGGGCTGGCTGAGGGAGAGGGATGTAGGTGTGGAGAAAAAGCAGGGAGAATGGCTGCAGTGATTGGAAGGTAAATAAAGAGCACTCCAAGGCCCGGTTACTTCAGTTATTTGCAGTTAAAGCATCATTATGAGCAATTAATGCGCAGCCATCTGGCACGTCTCTAGGTCTAACTGATCACTGGATATTACTCTGTAAGGCCGTTCACTTCCCATCCAAGTGGTTGTAAGCAATATAATCCAATTCGGGTGGCAATAAAAAGTGAAACAGCAAAACAAAAAGCAACCGTTTTCCCCAACACACACACACACACACACACACACACACACCCCTCTTTTCAGCAGTGTCCCGGATTATTTCATTTATTGGATTGATTTATGAGATGGTGAGTTTGAGCTAAAACTAATACTTCCATTAGGATTCCTTGATGCAAGGTACACATACCAATTCTGGCTAATCTAAGCAACAAAGTGTCATAATAAGGATACGAAAGTAGTTGACAAAGAAAAGGCTAAAAAGGGATAGATGTCAGAAAAAGCAGGGTCCAGAGCTGTTCCAAGGGCCCCGTGGATGAAAACATATCAACCCTTTCTGTGTGTGTGTGTGTGTGTGTGTGTGTGTGTGTGTTTGAGAGAGAGAGAGAGACAGAAAGAGAAAGAGAGAGAGAGAACTGGATTGCAAAAACTGTGCATTTATATCTGGACTGAAAGAGAACGATAAAAAATTCAGTTATTTTCAACCTAGGTTGAACTGAGTGCTAACTTCATGTCAGGGATTGTTCTGGAAGCTTGGGAAACATCAATAAGGGAAACAAAGTCCTCTGCCCTTATGAGGCTTACATTCAGTGTGGTCTTAAGCAATGTTCAGCATGGGGTGGTAAACTTCTTTTGATAGCATTCTTTTTTTGGCAGAACGTTACTTATTTTAGATGTAAGATTATCTATTATTTAAATGGTTAGTAAAACGAATATTTGTTACAGAGGCATATACATATATATTTTTCACCTGTAGGAAGAGACAGGCCACCAAATCATCCTAATTATTGAAAAATGTACAATAAATATATAATTGTCCTTGTATTTGGTTAAAGGTTACATAAAAAGTAAATAAATTGATCCTAACCACCATGGAATTTATAACATAAGGTTGAAACGCTGTATAATGAGTTCAGTTTTTTTAAAATTTCTCTCTATACTTAACATAATACTTTTTGGAAACATTATTACATGAGCCAAAGGAACTCCCCAAAGTACTTATGGAATTATACACTTACTGTAACAATGACCAGAGCAGACCCCAAAGTTCGCAAACCCTCATAACCTGAACGCAGGATCTCCTTAAGTGCTTTGGGAAACAAACAAGTATCCACAGCTTCCAAACTTAACTGATGGAGAGTAATCACAATTGAAAGGGTAACATTTAATTCTCCTGTGTTAAAATTCTTAAATTTAAAATTTATTCTCTTACAATTTATTTAAAATGCATTAAAATTCTCCTTCATTAAAATCAAAACAAGTGACATAATAATGAAACCACAAAAGTCAACCTAAGGCAGCGTGTGAATTCACTGTGAGCAGATCTAGTATGATAAAAAAATACTACAAATAATTGGATTTAATTTAAATGAAAGAAGAGTTCTTTCTCTTCCAGAGGATCATCAAAGACTTCTTTTAAAACACTAATTTGCAGACAATTATTATGGTTTGAAAATTTAATTTTGTGTCTTCCTGTCTGCATCGCCCCCTGGAAAGAGCTGAACACGGAGGGATATGAGAGCCTCCTACACTTGGAAGTCTCTTTTCTTTCCTTTCTGGCTTTCACAGAAACAGGATTCCCTATTTCTGCCTTCATCCCGCGCACACACGCAGTGATGTGCGGGCAACGGCAGGTGCCACCATCTTGCTACTCCTGCCACGGTGCAGGCTCATGCTGTTAAGCTACAGGAAGAGCTCTTTAACAAACCAGCATAGCCAGAGTCCATGCTGTGTTTAGCTAGCCCAGAAGCATTGTTTAATAAAATCTTGGGGTTTCGTTGCCTCCAGAAATGTGGCAGGGTTTCTCTTAGTCAAAGGCAAATGGTGATGAAATGTCATAATTAAACATTGAAGCCTATCATGGTGGACTTTTCAATGAACAATCTAGCCTTTTGTCTTAATTACACAGAATGGCATGAGAATACCTCTTCAGAAATGGTTAACGCACTTCCCAGCCACACTGATTTTTGTCAGTCTATGATTTTTGATACAGATCTCTGGGCGAGCAGAGTCTGGGCTGTGAATCATTCCAAAGCCTGAACAGCCTTAATGATCACCAGTGTCCCCTTCCATTCCATTCACCTGGGAAGTCAACCAATGTGTTCAGAACAGACGTTGGTTTCTATAAAGGAAAAAGGGAGGATTATGTTTTATATTATGTTTTTCTCCTCCTCCCCTCCCCCTCCTCCCCCTCCTTCCCTCCCCCTCCTCCCCCTCCTCCCCCTCCTCCTCCTCCTCCTCCTCCTCCTCCTCCTTCTCCTTCTCCTTCTTCTTTTTTGAAACTAGGTTCTCAGGCTGTAAATTTCCTCTTGGAGAGTGACAGTCCTTCTGAAATATTTGCAGCAGGAGGAACAGACCGGAAGTAATAAGCTCCACTCCCTCCCACTCCTTTGTAAATAAAGCCTTGATGTTAACTGCTCATGAAAGATGCTGTGGACTGGGTGGAGGGTGGAGCGTGTTTCTCTAGTTAGGACAAAAGCCTTAAAGTTTGTGAGTCAGACTTTTTAGCTGGAGAATCCCGGACTTCCCGGCTGCAGCCGACCAAGTCACTTCTCCACTTTTGGTTTTTTAGGGGATTCTCATCCATAAACCGTAGAGAGGTCGCTTTGCTTGGCATCACTTTGCAGCTATACTCTGGGGATTTATTCCTATAAGTTGTCTTGTCTTTCTTTCTTTTTTTTTTAAACTTAATTTTGAACCACAGTGTGCCTCCTTGAAATAGGAAGTGAAAAGGACAGGGTAAGATGGTAACAAAACATGGAATTAACAGTCAAAAGGCCTGAGTTTCACCCTAGACTTGCTGAGCAATCTTGGAAACTTTTTAACTTCTCTGAGGTCAATTTTCTTATAAACAGTCATAGTAAAAACTTCCAGCACTTAAGAGTTTTGGGAAGGGATAGTGCATTGGGATTTAGAACACGGTACTTACATTGGAATGGCATTCTCTGCAAACAATTAGCTGTGTGGTTAGTTAACTAACCTTTCCAAACCTAGTTTCTTCTAAGGTAAAATGATATGAACCTTTAGGATTTTTTGAAGTACTGAGTGAGACAATCCATATAAAATTTTACGATAATGTTCCACACCTAGCCATTTTGTTGCTGCAATGATTATTGTTATTATTATTTGCAAATCTAATGAAATAATGTCTGAAACATGTCCTGCAAACTTAAATTTCTAGATGTCTAATAATTGTTGCAAAGCAATTTGACACTTATAGAACAATTTAGCCCATAGTAATTTGAGCCTATAAAAACCTGCTAACAAGGTAAAAGCTTGCTTTTCAGTGAATGGGCCTCCACGCTCCACTCCATGCTCCCAACTTTGCTAGGACTACATTTTAGTTACTCATTTTATGAAGCTTGTTTCTATACAAGCACCTTTTCTAGATATTTGGTTTATGCTTAAAGAAATCTTTATTTTCCAGATAATGCCCAAATAGAATTTTATACTGGTGAAGTACTCATTGTTTTATTTAATAAGCAAATAAGTTACAACTTAAACTGTAAACCAATGTCCTCAGAGTCGACATTTGAGCACCTAAATCAGATATAGTGCCACCTCATGTAGCATTGGGGTAATATAGGTGAAGTTTCTATATAACTGAAATTTAACCAAATTTTTTCAATTGCTCTTGGAAAAAATTTTTCTACGCTATATAACTAACTGCATGCTTTCTTAAAAGTATAGATTAAAATGTGACTTTTTTTCAATGACCAAAATGAACATTATGGCAATTAGTAATTGCATTAAGTTCTAATAAAATAGGTTTTTTTTTTTATTGTCTGTTAGCTGTCACTACTAAGGTTGGTATACTTGCTTCTTATAGCCATCTGCCTTTTAATTTACTTTTTCTAATCTGCAGAGTTATGAGAATCCAGATGACTAAAACACTTAATCTTGTGTGTAAATGAAGAGAATATTCTCCTGTTCCACAAAATACTAAACCTTTACTACAAGGGATTTGAGTAGTTATTCTAGGATTTAGGGGGTTCTTTTCTTTATTTCCTGGTTCTCAACTGCTCTAATAATGATTGACATTTCCAGAAAAATGTAATTTCCTGGTATATAAGGAACTAAGTTACAAAAGATTTGAGGGTACAATTAATTTCTTCTGAGAAAGGCAATTATAAATTTCCTGATTATCTATAATTGATAAGATTTCATGAATTTTCCTAATATAATAAGAACAATAACAATAATGATATCTAACATTAATGAACAGTTACTGTGTGCCTTTGTAAATTTTATCTATTTATGTGTTTACTTTATTTAACTAGCACTTACATAAAGCTTATTTATAGACTAAATAGTCTACTAAGCTATATGCAAGCACTAACTTATTAAATGCCATTAATATTGCATGTGTATAGTCATGCGCTTCTCAAAACTATTATTAATCTCAATTTATAGATGGGGAAACTGAGCCCTTGAGATGTGCTATACTTTGGTCAAGGTCTCACAGCTGTTGTGTGGTAGAGCAAGTACCTGAAGGGAGGGCTGTATACCTCTAAGCATGTGATCTTATCCCTACCACAAGCACCCCAGCAGACAGCCAGCAATCAAAATAGAAGCCATTTACTCTGAGAATCTGAATCTGATATTTTTCCATCTTGTGGCTCAGGACAGAAGTGGGATGAACATATTGGCAGAAAGCAGACCCTGAGGAACTTGCTATTTAAAAAGAAAGAGAGCAAAATTTGGAAGTTATTATTATGAGAGTGAAACATCCACATTCACCCTCTTACTCTTCATCCCAATCTGGACTACAGAACATCACACACCTGGTTTCCTCCAGGTTTTGATGCTTCACATGGATCAAGAGCACAAGGTCTGACTATAAACAAAACAGAAGGACCACCTATGGACTAGGAGGAAATATTCTCAAACGATGTGGTTGACAAAGGCTTAACTCCTGGAATATACAAACAGCTCACACAAGTAATAACAGAAAAACAAATCCAATCAAAAAATGGGCAGAAGACCTAAACAGACATTTCTCCAGTGAAGACACACTGAATCACTATGCTGTACATGAGAAACTAACACAACATTGTAAATCAACTCTACTTCAATTAAAAAAAAATACCAGGCTCTGGATTCAAGTTACTTCTTTTAAATTTGTGTTCTGTTGTCTGAGCTTGGAGAATGTACATTGAGAGTTTCCTCCTTTGTAAATTGGTACAAGAGTAGTACCTGCCACGGAGGAGTATTTTTGAGAGTCAGATGAAACAATAGTTCTTCATAGAGAACATGACATCTATGAACTGATCAATAGATGCTTGTTATCATTATCACCGTTTTGGAAGTATTTCACTGAAAGCTGGCACCACAAACAGCTCAGTGCAAACAAGGCTAACTCTGTGAGATACACTTGGGAAATGATATTCTTTAGTTCCCTCATAGAAGATCACAGTGTATATTGTCATCATAGAAGTCTTCTAAAAGTCTTCTTTTGGAAACATGTTCAACTTTATTTAGCTCATTGTGTCCCAAACTTGTTTGTCCATAGAAGTGGCATCGGTATGGTGAGTGCGCCTCTGTGTGTGTGCTTGCACGTGCAGGTGTGTATGTATGTGTGGTTGTAGCTTACAGAACTAGTTTTTCATGGACCATGTTGCTGGGAAATGCTACCCCTCACTAAAATATCTGAAATGGGGGTGACCGGAAGTGTGTGGATCAAAGACTGATGTGGCAATTCCAGATCTAAATTACATCAGTAAGACTCCAACATTAGCATGCCTGCTGATGGGGCAAAGGAGCTTGGAAGTTAAGATACTCTGAAGGTGACATCCCATGAGACTAAGAGAAACTCTTCGGTTTGACCCTCTGATCTTTAATCATTACCACCATCATCACCATCATCATTGCTGTCATCACCACATCAACATTGCCACCTTATATTCAGTGGTTTAGCATGTATCAAGCATGGGGCTTGGTGGCTTGTTTACATTAGTCATTTTGTCCTTACAGCCACCCCTGTGATATAGGCATCACAGCTCTAAATTTTTATATAGTGGAATATGGACTTAGAGAGGTGAAGTTATGTGTCTCAAATAAGGGGCTAACTGTAGAGGATACTCTCATACACCTACCTGTCCCAGAAGGTAGCTTGATTCGTGACTCTTGAGAATAATTGCCAGTGAGAAGGACAGAGCAGTAGCTCACCTGGGGGGTGAGCCAGGATCTGCGTAACCAGGCCTGCTCTCTCAGGACGTGAGTTTCCTCAGTAGCTGTGTCTTCTGTGTGTCTCAGACATGTGTCTTTTCAAAGGCCCAAACTGCAGGGACCCTAAAAGCAGCAGGAGGAGGCACGGCCCACTTAATGATGGGGACCACTTTGTTCCATCAGAGCACAGTCTCTTTCTTTTTAATTTCTGAATAGCAGAGCCGAATTTCATCATGCTGCTCACATAAGGGGCTGTTACAGGTTATCATAGGGCAATGAAAGAACCAGATTTGAACCTGGAGACTGTCATTTAATACACTGTATGGCAGGGGCAGAATTATATAGGGCAGGGTCTGCACACGATGGCCTGTCACCTGTTGTTGCATGACCTGTGAGTAAAAATGGTTTTAACATTTTTAAATGGTTACACAAGTCCCTATATAATATCCTCAATTTTGTTTCTCAATCCAAAAGCCTAAAATATTTACTATCTTGCTTTAAACATACAAAACTTTGCTGATCCCTGATTTGTGATATTGATTTCATAGACTTTGCCCAATCTACTCATTTATATTTAAAAAAAAGATCAAACACCAACTTAATTTAACCCTTGTTACTGAGGGAGAGGCGCTTTTGTCTGCAGAAAATGTTAGCCATAGAAGGAAGCCCAGAGAATCGTCAACTCGTGCTTTATGGTGGGCTTAATTTATATGTATTTCTATCTCTGAAAACCACGGTGGTTGTGTTTTTCTGCCTTCCCTTCCCCAGAGTTGATAGGAAGTGGAGTGAACACATGACAAGTTATGTCAGTCAGACTCCCCTTCCTGATGGATTAGGGATATGGGTTAGAGTTAGCATCGAAGTGTGGCTTTGTCATAGGCCCATTTAAATACTCTTGCTCTGTGGGTCAGCCATTTTAAGCATGCACATTGAGGTCAGAGAAAGTTGGTCCCAAAGAGGGAGGAGTACTAGCAGAGGGCAGAAGAGAATCAAGAAGAGACTTCTACCTGGTTACTCAGTCTCTAGTGCATGGTTCCAGGAGCCACTGGAGCTGCTCTCCAGTGTGGTAGCCACTCACTGGCTATCTAGCTGAAGAGCCCTTTAAGTGGGCTGGTCCAAACTGAGTTGTACTGTATGTGTAAAATATATACCAGATTCCAAAATCTTGGTACACAAAAACTGAGCTATCTCATTAACATTTTATACTTATTCCATATTAAAATGATAATCATTTGTGTACATTGGTTTAAAATTAATTTCACTTATTTCCTTCTACTTTTTTTTTTAATAAGGGGATTACTATAGAGGATACTCTTATACTCCTACCTGTCCTGGAAGGTAGCTTGAATGTGGCTACTAGAAAACTTATCCTTCTCTTGGACAACTGCTCTAGGGATCCAGCTACTCTGAGTCTAAGAAATATTGCTACCTGCAAATTCTACTCCTTCACCCCATCGTCTCTGTTTTCTTTTGCTGAAACTAGACCAGGTTGGTTTTAGTTAATGCAGACAAAAGATCCTCAATGAAACAGAGTCCTTCCAATATGCCCAAGTTGAAGTACCTCATGCATTGGGAAGATTTCATCCAATGAAGCAATTAACCAGGGCTAAAGGACTTACCTGCCATTCCTTGATGTTGCATTAAATAACATTAAAGCTACCATCTATTAGCTATTTACATTGAGTCATATGTTCTGCTCCATGATATTTAATTTAAATTCAACATCATCTCATTTATAGAAGAGAAAGTGAAGGCATTGAGATTGTTATATGATTTGCCCGAGGTGACACAGCTAATAAGTGGTGGGATTGGTTTCATGATAAAGCCTCTGCTCTTGACCTTGAGACCATCTCAGTCATGAATAGATGGTGTTTGTCACCAGTGAGAGGGTGCTGATGTGATCATTTTGACTTGGTGGACTTGGTGGACTTGGTGAGCATGTACAAGGCATATATTGGGTAGGGCAGGTCCTGAGACCTTCCCAGGGGAAGTAAGAGACGTGAAAGGCTGGCTGAAAGAAGGAGAGAAACTGCTTCTTGCTTCCCTGTCCCTCTCCCCTCCCCGCCCCAACTTTGTGCTCAGATAATGTTCCAAAAGCTTACAGAGGACATCAAGTCCCTGCTTTTTCTATGCTGCCACTCCTGGAAAAACTGGACTTTTCACAATCTCTGCAATAAATATTGGAATAATCTAGCCACCAGGTGGCCTGGAGAGATTGCAATACCTTGGGAATGTGCTGTAAGTCAGAGGGAGCTTCTGTAAGCTGCAGGAGACTGCGACTCCCCTTGGTTAAGGGCTGACCTCACAATTTCCTGTTTTCCTGGCTGCTGTCTCTGCTGTTGAACTCACATTAGAATAGACTCCCTAGAGATGGTCTCTTCCCAGTGCTCAGTATGGGACCCTGTTCTCCAAGAAAACTTAATTCACATCATATGGGGGAACAAATTACTCCCAGATAGTACTTTATTTTCTTTGGCTCTTCATAGGATCAGACCCAATAATAAAGATCTTAATGATGATGATAATGATGCTAAATAAATGCAAAGTCTCCAGATTGTTATTTTTACAGAAGACCATTTAATAATCCTATTTTTTCTGCATATTTCTATAGGCCCATCGATTGTTTAGTTTTCCTTCACGATATTCTTTTGTCACTAGTGTATTGAGTTTCCAGATGTTTCTTACACTCTATGCCTAATTATCTCTTGAAACAATTACATTAACCATGCTATCTATCACTTAAAAAACAAAGGAAAATGTTTGAAAGTAAAAGAAGAGTGTTTTGAGTGGCAATTTCAAATTTTTTGGAAATGCATATTGAAATTGTTAGAGGATAAACTAAAACCATCACAAATGGGAAGCAGTGCAGTGAACTCACTCCTCTTGGTACTGGGTAAATGGTCCCATGAAAGACACACACATCCCTTACTTTAGCCTTCTTAATCCCACCTACCTAATGACACTGAAATAAGCTGGGGGGAACCCTCCCTGAAACCAGGTGAAATTTGTGAGCAATGCGTCTAGAGCCTCCCCACACATCTGTTAAGTCTGCCTTGAGCACCTATCAGCAGAATACAATCCAAGAAAATCCTCAGCTACCCTAAGGAATGCCCTTTTATGCTCCTTCTGCAGATCTGTCCTTCCAGAAACCATCCACTTCTTTGGCTTGTTCTTAGTCTCCTCCCTACGGAAAAACACGAGACAGGGTTCTGCTTTATAACTGCTCAGACCCTTCTCCAGTTCCACAGCCAGGACCCATGTATGTTTAACATTCTAAGTGGGATCAGCCCTCTGAATCAAATGAATGTTCCATGATGACCAAAGTGCAATTTTGTGAGTTTCCAAATTTTCTCTTCTTTCACGTATCTGCATATTTTTTTTTAAGGTAGGTATGAAATAGGCGAGTTTAATCGTTTTGCAGTGCTTAAGGGATGAAAAGTTTATAGGCTCTTCTCAGACTGTGGAGTTTCAGGCTCCTTCTCTTCCCTTCTCTTTCTCTCCTCCCACCCCCACTGCCCCAGCTCCCCTACCCTCGAGCCTACCCGAAGCCTTTGGGGCAACTCCATTGCTTTCTGATTTGACTTCCTTCTGGTAAATGAGTTAAAGTGTGAGTGGAGCCTGGCTCCATATTTCCTCTCTTAAAAGTAAAATCAAACTCTGGAAAATCAGCCCACAGGAAAAAAGTAACTTCAAAAGCCAGGGCTCACGTTCCACAAGCCTCTTGAGCTCTCTTCTGCTCCCTCGACGATGCCCTTCAAAATAAAGTTTCCACCAAAAGGCCCCAGAGAAGGTGGCAGGCCGCTCCCGTGTTGTTTTCCTGTAAGAAACAAGGAGCTCTGGTCGCTTGTCACGGCCGTACAGCAGTTTTCAGGGTCCATTTGGAAGCCTTTGCCGCCACTGGAAAGAGCAGGCTTTGAGGGCATGTAGATGGCTGAACAAATAAATGATGACTGTGCAAGAGGGCAAAGCAGAGGTTACCAGTGTCCATCTCTCTCCTCTTTAAAAAAAAGAGAAGAGGGGGATTTTCCAGGTTGAAAGGTTCAGCTCACATCCGTGACTTTGGGAACTGTGGATAATTTAAAGAAAACAGTTTCTGTCTGATTGTTGTCTTTGTTTTCATAGGCGTGGTTAGCACCTTAGAGATTTGTATTGTTTCCTCCCTTCTCATGTCTCTTTGCCGACTGACAGGCAGCTTCTATATAGCTTACGTTGCCTTTTAGTTTTATGAACATATGACATATCCTGGGTCATAAGCTTCTGCTAAGGAATCCAAGGATGCTTAGATATCTACAAATTATTTAATCTAATTATAAGAAAGTCTGAGTTTTTGAAAGAAAACAAACTCACGGATACCGAAAGGGATGACAGGGGAGGGATAAATTGGGAATTTGGGATTAGCAGTTACACACTACTAAATATAAAATAGGTAAACAGCAAGGACCTACTGTATAGGTCCTTGTGCACAGGGAACTATATTCAGTGTCTTGTAATAACCTGTAATGGAAAGAACCTGAAAAAGAATACGTCTTAAATATACACATGTATAACTGAATCACTTTGCTGTACACCTGAAACATTGCAAATCAACTATACTTCAGTCAGAAAGAAAGCGTGCCATTCACACCTGAGTGAACTCCATCACCCATCTGGGCACTTGGGGGCTGCCATTTCCCCGTGACTGCCCACAGAGCCCTCCTTCAGCCCACCCTTATCCCTACAACATTCTTGACTTGGAACTCCCTCCTCCTGTTACTCAAAACAACACCTCCACGAGTGCCTCCTCACGTAGACCTTTCCCAATAAATATTTACTGACTCAGCTGATAAAAGAACTTACCCCTCAGATAACATTTCTGCACTTTATTGGCTCCTTCCATGCTTCAGTCTCATGGAGTGATTTATAGCGAGACCTTTCTGGCCCATGAGAGGCCACTGGGAGAATATCTTCGTGGCTTGAAGAGGATATTTCATGGTCTGCAAAACGTATCAGAAAGAAAGTTCCAATTCTTTTTCTGCCAAAATACTGTTCTGTTTTGCGGAATTCCCTATAGCCTTTATCATCAAAGTTAAATGTTTATGACTTGACTGCTTGTGTGGTTTGATTTTTAAGAACTAAACATGAGATAAAACATTATGCATACAGTGTTATATCAGACTCTTAGACCACTTTCATGAGCCACACCCAACACCATCTCCTAGCTCTTCATGGATAACTCTCCAGTGATAAGGGAATGAAACTTCCCAACACATTAAATCCCAGTCTCAGATCAGACCCCTTGTAACAGAGCTTTGGCAGAATGGATGGATGAGTGTCCTGTGATTGGGAGATTCCATAATGGCTAAAACACTCCTCTACGTGCTGGAGGTGTGTTGGGTAAAAGGGATACTACAGGCAAGTCCTGAAGTAGAAGGAAAACAACAAAACAAGGCACGTATTGCTGTCTGCGAGTGTGTGTGTGTGTGTCAGCAGGTAACATGAGTGTGATGCTAAGATGCATTTTTTTTTCAAATGTTAAAATCTCAGAAGTTGGAATATGTCATAAGATCACCGTGGTACGAAAGCACTGTGTCAGAATAATCAGCAGCGTTTTTCCTTTCTTAGGGGTACATAAAATAATGGGTGAGACAGACTAGGAAATCCTGGGTGAGAGTGATGGTAAGAGAAGTGGTGACACAGATGAGCAAAGACAGAAGACCTGCATTCAGAGGAGACCACGTGATTTTGTTTCCCTTTATAATACAAGCAGAAGTGATGATAATCTCATTTTGGAAAGAGTTTTTAAGAAGCAGTTGTATCTTCTTCACGGCCCTGCTTTTTCTTTTATTCCTTGAATGCAAACAATGATAGTGAAACCATCGGAGGTCAGAGAGCCAAGTGTGTGGAGATTCTAGGTGTCTGTCCATAACTCCAAGTGGAGAAGAGCTGCCTACCAACCAGGAACATTTGCTTTGTACTGTTACATGAGAGAGAAATAAACTTCTGTATTTGAGACATTGTATACATGGATCTATTTGTTACAGCAGCTGGTATTCCTGTGATATACTCACATTACTTCAAGATACCAAATACAAGATATGATACTAAAAGGTAGATAAAGACGAGAGTTGAGGAGGAGGCTTAATGTTTTAACGATGTTTAGCCAAAAGGAGGAAAAGGGAACATTCAAGAGATCCTGATATGTCTAAAAACATTTGAAAGATAGTTCTAAATTAGAAAGGATGGGAATTTTTGTGAGTGCAGAGGGTTTGTCTATGAACAGCAAGTGGAAGTTAGGCTGGCTCAGCCTTATTTACTAAACATATTCTAATAATTTGCTATATTCTAAACAGCCTTGCCAAGTCACAGCTCCCTGGCACTAATCTCCTTTAGGCAGAAGTTGGATGAGCACCTAAAGGCACTCGGACTTTAGACAAGTGCAGAGCAGATTATCTCTAAGGCAGCACTCCTCTCTGAGTGTCTACCTGAGGATGCTGTCTGTGCATGTGTAAGTGGCATTTAGCTGCACTGGAAGCGAATGTTAGAGTGAGGCTGTCCTGATAACAAAGATCAAGTCTTCTGCCTGGAAACCTACTGATAGACAAACAAAGGAAATGAAAAGTTCCACATTTTCTTGACTAGATGAGTTTACTTCTGAGTCAGGAGATGGCAATGAAAAATTATTGTTAATAGGGAATCATTCAGTCAACACATTGACTAACCACTTCGTGTGTGTCTGACACCATCTTACGCAAGGACAAGGCATGACTCCTGTTCTCAAGGACGTTATAATCTGTTAGGGGAGACAGGGTGTACTTTTGAATATTCATAATTATATACAGTAAGATCACGAGAGCAAGCGGAACAAGCCAGAAAGACACCACACTAGAGAGAAACAAGCCTAGTATTTGGAGTCAGAAGAGAGAGATTCAGGGTCCATTTCTGCCTCCTGTTGGCTTTGCTATCTTTAGTAATTCATTCATCTTTCTGATACTAAATTTTAAAAAACCTTTCTGTCATAAACTTAGTGCATACTTAAAGCTTACAATTTGGAAGTATTCGCAACTTTATAACATTTAGTGACCATTAATCATTGCTTCTGAACTCAGAGAGCAACTGTTAATTTAAAACTCTTCCAAAAATACTAGGCATATATAAACCAGACTATTTTAATATCTACAGGTTTGCAAATATAATGACGCCTGCCCAAAGAGGGAGCTCGTAGGGCAGACACACATGAGGGTGAGGGTGATTATAGCTGGAAAGGAGAGAGAGGATGTCCAAACAGGTAATCCTGGGCCACAGACAGTTCCCTGAGGAGGAAGCCTTATGGGGATAATGGGGGAAAGCAGTGCTTTAACTCTGTATTATAAAAATAAAAAAGATGAAAAGGTACATAGAACTTCTGAAGCATGTTAAAAATTCAGAAAGAGAAAAAGAACCCAAAACCAACATTTGAGTTTTTTCCTGCATCTTACCATTTAACCCTCACAATATTATTATAAGGCTAGTGTCATATTATTGTCCCATTTTACAGATCAAAATACTGTGAAACAGAGCTCAGGCAATTTGTATGTCCTGGAGGCTGGGCTTGAAACTACTTTGTATGACTCTCAAACTCTTCTTTCCTCCCTCCCAGCTTAAATCAGAAGTACCCTAAAATAGAAGGAAGTAACTTCTTCCACTGTCTGCCAAAATAAATTAATCATGAGAAGAGTAAGGAAATTTCTGAACAATTTGTCTCTATTACAATTCACTCTGAGAGTTTACTCTGCAACTTGTACCTTTTGGCATTAGCTGATACAGTCAGTCCCCTTCTCATTTCCCCCTCTTACCTAAATGAGAGTTAAGGGGAAGACAGGGGAAAAGTCCAGTCAGGTGAAGGAAGTAACTAGTAACTTCTTAGCATAAGAGGGACTGCTTGTTTCAGGACATGGAAGTAGAACATAGCGGAGCGGGTGGCCAGTGGGGCCAGTGACTAGGACCTCCTGCTCTGGGAGAAGTCATCTTTCATCTTCTCTTTAGCGGCAAATTTACATAGGGAGACAGTTGGACAATGCTCTCTCCTTTTTTTTTTTTTATAACATAAATTTTTTTTTCCAGATTCTTTTCCATTACAACTCATTACAAGAAATTGAGTATAGTTTTCTGTGCTATACAGTAGATTCTTGTTGTTTATCTATTTTATGTATAGTAATGTGTATCTATTAATCCCAAACTCCTAATCTAGCCTCCTCGCCCCCTTGCCCCCTGGTTGCTACAGTACGTCTTCTATGTCAATGTCTATGTCCATGAGTCTATTTTTGGTTTGCATATAAAATTTGTATCTTTTTTTTAGATTCCACATATAAGCGACATCATATGATATTTGTCTTTATCTTACTTCACTTAATATGATAATCTCTAGCCTTCTTATATGCTGATTGTAACTCGGGTTGTCAAATTTAACAAACAAAAATACAGAGGGCTCAGTCAGATTTGAATTTCAGATTAAAAACGAATACTTTTTTAATATATCCCAAATGTTTAGTCTAAGCATGTTCCAAATTATACTAAAAGATCATTCATTGTTTATCTGAAATTCGTACTTGACCAGATGTCCTGTATTTCACCCAGCATCCCTAATTGTAATTGATAGCCACCCACCTTGGCAGCTAAATCTATAAGGTCAGAGGAAAAAGCTGTGTCAGAGACCGCAAAATCTACAGGCTCCCCAGGTCGCACTGCCAACCTCTGCAGGGACCGTGAACTTGAAGCACAGCCTTGGTTGGACTCGTAGGCTCATCTCATTTTCTTGCTAGTTGGACTTCTGGGATGTTCAGCCAAAGCATCCTAACTTAAAATGTTCTCTGTGGTTCTAATTGAAGGGAGGAAATAATTGTGCTTATAATACAGTGTAAATAATAAAATCAAACCCTTAATTGTGCGCTTTGAAAGAAATGTGCAGTTTCCATCTCTGTGTATTTTATGTTTATTCATGATTTACGAGAGCATATTGATGTAGGAGTTAGCAGATTAGAGGACAGAATAGTTGTGCTTATCCGTGAGACAATGGAAACAAAACATCCTGTTAATCAATCATCTTGGTAGCCGTTTAGTCAGATCCTCCCTTACGAGGGTCTCTCCAGAGCCATGTCATTACTAAAAGAGAAAATAAAAACAAGCAAACCAAAAAAGGACTTGTTAAGTACAGGCTTCCATTTGCCATTCCTGCAAGGTCACAGCTGTTTGCTAAGTGAATGAAGCTCCAGGACTTGGTTGTTCAGCCTGCTTCTGCTCCCTGTTAAATTACTGAATTATTGGGACTGAGAAAGTACGTATTAACCAGAAAGTTCCAGTGTCCGTTTCGTTCTTTATTCAATTACCCATCTCAGAGGAGATGGAATTTGCAGTACTTTGGGTAAATCTGAGATGTCGTCTGGGGAAAGAAGTAGTTTTGAGGCCATAGAACTGGTGAGGGCTCCAAAAACTAAATACTTGGGCTGCAAAATATTTCAGAAATTAGTTTACAATGTTAATTTCAAAGTAGACTGCACCATTTATATTACTGACACCCTCAAACCAAACTACCACACTTGGAGGTCGGTTCAGGACTGACTGTGAGTTTTCTGTTGAGTTTAAAAAAGAAAAGGAGCCCGAACAACTAATAGTTCAGTGTCTCTTTACAGTTTACAAACAACTTTCACGTTGAGATGATCATATTTAATCTTCGATATTATAATAATAAAAATATAATGCTACAAATAATAGTAAAAACAGCACAACTAACAATTAACAAGAGGTTACTCTTGGCTCAGCCCTGTACTAAGGACCGGAGTGGGTATGGTTATTTTCAGAAGCGGAAACAGGCTCACAGAAGGGGGATAAACATGCTCTAATTTTCAGAGCTGGAAATAAGTGGAAACTGGATTTCAACCTAGACACTCCCAGAACCTAGAGTTCTGCTACGGACATTGTTATTACAATGAAAACATTTGTTGGAGGGAAGCATCTTTCCATGCCACAAAGGCATTTGTTGAGTGAAACAGTTTCCAGACATATTTCCCTATTTCCTTCTGCCTTCATTTAACAGATGTTTGTCTAGGGCCTTCTCTGTGAGACTCTGGGAACACAGAGATGAATGAAATCACCAGGAGGGAGCCCTCGGGAGCTGGGGAGCTGACATGAAGGATCATTTCAGGGCTGCTGGAGGATGCGGCACTGGGGAGATGAGAGTTCACTATGGATACGCACAGGATGGAGTGGACTGTTGGAGGACTGAGGTGGGAGGGAGCTCAGGAAAGGTTGATAGAGGAGGTGATAGGAGCTGAGACGAGAATGAAGAAACAAGCAGCAAGCGAGAACAAGGATGTTTCAGGTACGGGGGCAGCAGGTGTTAAAGGCATCCAGCTAGAACACAGCAGGGTCTGTTCAGGATGTCCCAGTGGGGAGGGGTGAACTGCAGCGTGGAGGGCAGGGCATGTGATGTGCAGGAGAAGACAGTCGTTGGAAAAGCGAGGGCTGTGTGACCTGCATTAACTTTCATCTTTTAGACAATAAGGAGACATTGCAAGATTTTAAGTAGGCAAATGACATGATTCTGTTTGTATTTTGGAAAGAATATCATGGAGAGAATAAATGTAGGGTGAGGACAAGTAAAACTAAAGAAAGAAACCAATTTTCTGGTTACATTATTGGTTGTTAACTTTAGAGGCACCTCTCCTTAATTCAAACTGAGAAGAATGCCATCCAAGGTCTTAAACTCAGGATTTTTTTTTAGGGCAGTCGCCTGGTTTTTCTGAAGTCCATCTGAACTTCTTATAATCAGATTTTGTCTTTGAACCTTTATCGAGCTCTGTGTGTCAGATACTGTATTGGGGAACACTGTGTTTATTTACATTTTCTAGAAGAAGAAATTGAGATTTAGAACAGTTCCTCCAGTGTACCCCGCGTGAACTCTGAGGCACAACATCACTTTGGGAGCTTAGTCGGTGTTAAGTGATTAAAGTCTTTTGTGGCAAAATGAGGGAATCATTGGATTAAACGTAGTGGAGCAGCTCTTTCCCCATACTGAGATTTCTTAGAGCATTGAATACACAAGAGGGTATCATGAATCTTTAGGATTCAAGAATGTAATGTTTTCCAACTCATTTGATTTCAAAATCTTTTTCTCTGACACCAGCACTTTTGATAAGTGCTGCCCTGCCTTGGACCAACAAGGAAACTGCAACTCAGAGGAAGCAGATGACTTAGACAGCTCCAGACCTCTGACCTCCTAGACAATTCTACCAAATTGTGCCACCAATACTACGCTCGTGAGATGCCTCCTTGAGTCCATTCCAGTCCAGGTATAGCTCCTCCTCTTTGGGATAGTGCAAGGAGAGAAGTGCGACATCTGGACTTCCTTGAAGTTGGCAATTCCCCAATAGCCACAAGACAAGAAGGTGATAACCCAGGACGAGAGGGCACTCATGATCAGCCTTTCTATCCTAAAGCAGTCAACGCTGAGTGCACTAGATCACCGAGGGCCCTGCGTTTCAGTTTCCAAACTGAGTGGAGGCTGCCTAGCACAATCCTGTTCATTCATTTGATTATTGAAATTTTCATTCTCTCCACAAATTTAATCGAAGCCCCTGGAATTCTCTGTACTTTCTTGTAATGATGAGAGGGAACAGCTGGTCCATTTTGTTGACTCTGCTGACCATGCTCAGTTGCTTTTCCCAGCCCTCACCCCCTTTTCTCCCCTCCAGACAGTGCCTGGCTCACTTTGTCTGGCTACTGTCTGACATGTCAGCTTACACTTCCTCAATCCCCAGCTGTTCTTCACTTTCATGCTATCGATGGTTCTTTGCGTTAGACTCAAACGTGGTTTTGCACTTCCAGAGGGCTAATCAGTTTCCACAGCAACCCATAAAATGGGGTAATTTGATGCAAGACCTGCCTAAAACTTTTTTTTGCTAAAAGTTTTTGCATGTGTGTATAAGTATACATGGTGTGTGCTTCCAAGCTAAGCCTGCTTTTAGAATCACTTCTCACAAAAACCCCGACCACATTTCCAATTAACTGCAGAGTTTTGTCGACCTTCTGGCTTTTTTAAACAATGCCTTTTCATTAAGAAATTAATTTAAAACCTATTTTATGAACAATATTTAGGCTAAGAGTTATAAGCAGAAAATAAGGAAATATAGTGTCTTTCAAATCAATTTTAATATGACCATCTTTAACAGATTGTACCTAAAAGCTTTTTAACAAGATAATAAGCAATTGAAAATATGGATTATATAAAAGTTGCACTAGCTAATGTGACTATTCAGTTCTTAACATGAATACTGACTGCTTCTCCTTTATGTTGGATGTCTTTTCGGCAACATCATTTTCTTCAAGTAACTTAAGCAAACATTTTAAAGTTAGAGAAGTTAGTAAGAAAAAGAAAGGCTTTATAATAGACATTCACTGTAGAAAATTCTGTTTTTGTTCAACATTTTACAGAGTTTGGAACACAACGGTATCAGGCTATGAGTCTAAAATTTAGAAAATATTTTATGATATTTTGTGCTCCTTGAGAGCACAATCTGAATCTTTTCATGTGTACGTTCCCAGCAACCGGCACAGTGTCTGGAGCACAGCTAGCACTCAGTAGTTGCTCATTTTAATATTTGGTTGTTTGTCTTTTAATACAAAAAGGAAACTAAATTTTAAAATATGTCTTTATGGTAGTAGATGATAGAATTCTTCACAGTTATTCATTCCCTGTTTCCCTGTGGCTGGGCATGCTTCTTACTTCACCGATACTGGCTTGGCTGTGTGTCTACCTTTGGACAATTGAATGTGAGAAGCTTTCAGAGATGTGGTAACTTCTTATGCATCCTCTTGTATTTCTGCTGTCTTCCATGAGCCTGCAGGTCCTTCTGCGTGGGTTCTAGATGAGAAAACACACAGAATAGGTCTGTCTACCTGCAGTTTAGAGCAGATCCACAGCCTACTTCTTGTAGCCCTCAAGTAAGGTGAGCAAGTCATGAATGTTTGTTTTTGTAAATCACTGAGATTTTAGGATTGATTGTTACTGCATGCAAAAGCTGGCTGATACAGAGACCAAACACATTGTGCTATACTATTATATAACATATATACTAGTATGTACAGATACCTATATTTTATATATATATATATATATATATATATATACACACACACATATTACCTAATCTATAGATTATGTTGTTTATGTGTATTTATGTATGTATACATATATTCCTAATCATAACTCCATGAGGTATTATTTTGTATTTCACAGAAGAGAAAACTGAGGATTAGAAAGTTAGTTTTTTTTTTTTTCCCCAGAATCATGCAGTTCTTAATGAAGAAGTGGGGCTTGAGCATATGTCCCTCTGACTTTCCAGCCTCTGTTTTCTCTTAATATCAGGCTCATAAAAACTACATTTAAAACAGAGATTCAATTAAAGTCCTCTTTATATTTATACTTAAATTTCTTTTCATGTAGAACTAAAATGTATTGTCCTTCCATTTTTGTAATGTATTTTAATTCAACTTAACAAATATTTATTGAATATTTTCTAAGTGCCAGTTAGTATGTCAATTCTTGGAGGAACTGAGATCAATCAGACACAGTTCTGGCCCCCGAAAGGCTCATCATGTAGGATAATCTCATAGTCTGACAAGAACCTAAGCATCTAGTTACTGATGTACACCAATAAAAACAATGTGACTGAATTGCCGCCAACAGAGTCTCAAGGTTTCCTATTTTTTAGACACTGTAAAAGGGTGATGGATTTCAGCAGACCAATTCATGCTCCTTTCTATGGCCAAAAGCACAGAGTTGGTCTGTTATCAGGGGCAGTTTGGCTAAACAGCTATTAAAGTCACCAAATCTTAGACCTAGCTTGACTAAGGATGTATTTTAAATAACCAAGTTAAGTGCCATACTTGGGATAATTTCCTCATAGATAAGAGTCATTCAGCTAGAACTTGTTTCTGGGTCAATAAAATTACTTTTGTCTGCATTGGTCAGATTATTTCACACTAATACCAACAGCTATTTATTGAGCGCTTGTTTGTATACCTGGTCTGAGCTGATTATCAGGGATATGCCCTCGAGGAAGGTGTTTTTGGGAAAGGTATGCCAAACAAAAAGAGAAGCGAGTGTAGTGACTGATTAAGAGAATTGGCTTAGGAATCAGGGCTAGGGTGAAATCTAGGCTATGCCACTTACATAGTATGAGGCTATGGAAGGATTGCTCCTTTGCTTAGTTTCTTCATGTAAAAGATCAGTATAATCCCTGCTACACAAGGTAGCTGTGAGAATTGAGAAATCTGTCATCTGTGAAGCAGGTGGCATAATGCCTGGCACATACTTGGTGTTCAAAGATGAGAGCCACTGCTTTAAGTGAAATGCTGAATCGAAGGCACTTAAGGGTCAATATAAATGATATAGTATGTTAGGAGATTAACCTTAGCATGTGTAAACACATTCAGATGTGGCCACTTCATTTACTGTGACAAACCAGAGTTCTGCAGGGTAAGAGCAGTGTGGAAAGTCCATTGGAGCCCTTTGGATGTTCATGACCGCTACCCAGATGTTCCTCCTGCTGCTAAGTTTCCAGTTCCTTGGCTGCTACATTATCATCAGCCAAGAACCACATTCTTGTTCTTGTTCCATCTCCATGAGATTGCTCTGAAAAATCAGTGGTTAACTGAGGGCAGATGGGAAAGGGATTCTGGCTCCAATTAATTAAGCCAGAAAGAAGACACAGACCAAATGTGGAAAACCTCATCCCAGAAGGAGGAAATGTCATGAAGTGATCAGCATCAGAAAAGAAAGTTGAAGATCAAAACCATCTTGCCTCCTAAACATGTCCCAACATCTAAAATAGAAAGAAAAGCAAATTCAGAAGTGACTTCTTGGAATCTGGTAATCATTGTTCAAAGCAGCCGACTCTCCTTTTCTGGGCAGGTACTCACCAAGCCAGTAAGCATCTAAATAGCCTTCTTTCCTCCCTCTTCTGTGTCACTGAGCAGAATGGTTCCTTGTAGAAGTGCTGGATTGCCAGAGAACGATCTAGTTAATGTGATTTGAAGGTCTGAGCAAAAATAGTGTCTTCCTTAATTAAAATACAAGTCAAAGTCTCCAAAGTTGGCACTCTCTCTGTGCGAATTGAGGATGGGGACAGCAGGGCACGGAACTGTTCTATTCCACTTTTAACTCAGATCAAACATGAGCCAAAAGCTTTTAGGCTATATATATATATATATCCCCATAGCCTAACTATAAAAATGGGGCAAGAGCTGGCAATTTTTTTTAAACAACAACAAAAGCATATTAGGATGTCTTTATTAGCAAATAATGGAATCTTTCTACTCAAATTGACTTAAATTTATGGGACTATATCAAGAAGTCCAGAGGAAGGCAGATCCCCAGCACTATCTGATCAGAAATTCAAGTGATTGCAGTCACGTTTCAGTCTCTCTCTTCCACAATCCTCTTAAGGCTGTTGCTCCTTAGAGTCAGTTACACAATGACTGCGGCAATTTCAGGAGTCATTTCCAGGCATGATGATGTCCAGAGGAAGAAGAGGATTACCTTTTTTATGTGTTCCTTTTAAAGAGCAAAGGACTCCTTCCTAGAAGCTTCCAGAGTGCCACTTGTGTCTCACTGGCCAGCACTGCATCACATGCTTACACATGCAAAAGTCACTGGTAATTGTACTCTGCATAATTTTCTCAGATGAATCAGGACTCAGTCCTTGAGAGTTCTTTGAAGTACAAGGCAGTGTGAGATAAATGGGGTTATGGAACAAAATCAGGGTTTTGTTAGGAAGGCAGAAGAGAGGTAGGAAATTAATATTTCCTAGGCAGAGCAAAATGCAAAACTGGAAAACATCTAGAATATAACAAAAAGCCAGTAAATACAGAAGGTCAAAAATCTGGAAAATGTGGCATTGCATGTTACAGTGTGTTTACCCGAGCTTGAAACCTCTACCATCCTTATGGAACTCTAGAAAAAAGAAATGTCTTCTCTGTATGCCTCTCTTCCTTTTCCCAGCTGCACTTCACCTAACAAATACCATCCTGCAAAGTACCACTTAGGATGTCTCTTCTAGTCATTTGGACCAGGAATGTTCCTGATTGTCTTCTTACGTGCCAAGTCTAATAAATGGGCGGTAGCTGTTTGAGTCATTGTATGGAATAAGATTTTTGAACCTACCTCTGAGCTCAGTGGGAAAGAGTGCTTGTTACATTGTGTCTTACAGAGGATGCAAAGACCTAAAGAACCATGTGCCAGGTGCTTGTCATTCTTGATAAATTCTTGATCTATACCCAATCCAATAGAAGTGGAAAATTCACCATTCCTCATGATTTCTATTACCTATCCAATGACCTATCTCTTACCAAATGATCGACACCAGGAAATGACCTCTTTTTCCAGGAAGTCTCACATGTAAGGATGCAGACTAGTCCTTTCAGGTCTGGACAGTACAATAGTCAGCATGGAAAAACTATTCATATAATAAGATACAAATTACAAATAAGAGGATTGTCTTTTTATTACACAGGCACCTGCAGCAGTATCTTCTGCTCAAAAATAGTACCAAATTTCTTCTAGTTTAGATTTATCCAAGTATTTCTCCTTGTATTTTCTGAGAGGCCATGTTTTATACCTTTGTTTCTATATTAACAAATGAGCTCAGATGAATAAATCAGACCTGCTTCATTCAAGAACCTGGGGAAAATTTTAAAAAGTAAAGTGTTGAGTTCTGTCCAGGAAATCTTTGCCTACTTTAGAGGTCATTGAGATTTTCTCCTGTTTTTCCTAATGGAAACTTTTTTGTTCCATATTTTAAGTTTAGTTGTGTTGTCCATCCTAAATCATCTCTTGGGAATTGGAGTATGATCAAGATTGGTTGTTTCTCTCTTTTTTCTTCCTTATGTGCATCTAATTTTTCTAGCACTATTTATTCAAAATCCTTTTCTCTCCTGATTTAATTGGCTGTGATATTAATTAAATCAATGGATGATATTCGTGGGTCTGTATATGGACTCCATGATGTCCCATGACCTTTTCTCTACCCTCATATAAATATCATACAGGACTGATTACTGTGATTTTTATAGAAAGTCTTAAAATAATGTGATATAGGTAATTTAAACTAGTTCTTTGTTTTCAATATTAACCTAACATTTACAGGTATGTGGAATTTTCTTATAAAATTTTAGAATTAGCATGTCAATTTTTCAAAATCCCTGATGTATTTTGCACTGGGATTACACTGAATCTATAGAACAATATAGTGAATTGGTGCCTTAACAGCAGTCAGCCTTCCAATTAATGAAGATGGTATATTTCTCAATGTAATTAGGGCTTCACAAAAAGTACTAAAAAAGAAAAAAAATGATAAATTAGGTAACATGAAAATTATAACTATCTGTTCATCATAATACACTATTAAGGAAATAAATAAGCACATTAGCCTAGAAAAATATTTTCAGCTTATATATCTGACAAAGGACTCACACTGCAAATATATAAAGAATTTCTATAAATAAAATATCAAAAGACAAGCAACTCAGTCAAAATGGGCAAGACTTGGGCACTCCACAACACATAACATTTGAATGGCAAAAAAAGTATATGAAAAGCATATCAAATCATCAGAGAAATGTAAATTGAAATTTTACTTCTCGGTTTTTATTGAGACAAATAAAATGTTTTCTCTACAAAAGCACTTGTATAAGAATGTTCCTAGCATCCTTATTCACAATAATCCCAAATAGAAGATAGTCCTCCATTCAAAGGTGTGTAGACAGAGAAATGGAAGTGTGTTTGTACAATAGAATATTCTCAGCAAATAAAAAAAAAAACTGCTGATACTTCATAGGACAGAGAGCTTGCTTCAAGTTAGAGAAACAAAGAGGAGACAGCATTTGAATTGGACCTTGAAGAATAAGCAGGTTGACTTAGGCAGAGATAAGGGACATTTGTGGGGGAAGGAGCAACAGGAGCAGATGCAGGAAGACTTGACAGCAGGGAGTATATCTGGAGAAGACTGAGAAGAGGAGCTAACAGGGAGCTGAGGGGAATCATGGTTGATGGAACAATGGGCAATAATGTAGCTTAGGGGTACTGGATACGTGACAGGAACAGAAAAGGAGCAGAAAGCACAGCAAAGGGGAAGAGAAGATGAGCATTCTTTCTACATTTTTTTCAGGACTATTTGGGGCTCTCTGCTCATATAGAGCTTTTACCGGGTGTGCCAGGCATTAGGCCTGCAACCAGACATGATCGGCTTCCTTCTCATTGAACTAAGGCCACATGTTGCTCTGTGGAGGAGAACAAAAGGCAATTTCTCAGCTAGAGAGAAGGCTGTAATTGAGCTGTTAACATGGCTCAGAGGATGTATTGATTATCTGGGTCCCTATGGCATATAAGTATGCATAGAAAAACACTGGAAGCGAGAATTTAAGGGTGGTTATCACTGCTCTAACCATTTCTTTCCCTAAGAGTAAGCACACTTGCACAGGAAAAAAGAAATAAAATTGGCTTAAAGAGAAGATGTCAATATATGTTTAGTGTTTCCAATACTGTTAGAATAGTTTTCCATAGAATATTAAATTGTGTATGTTATCCATAGAATATAAAATCTGAGAGATGCTCTAAGGAAAAATGTTCTGTGGTCAAATAAGTTTGGCAAGTATATATCATGTCTCCCCTTGGAGGTCTGTTTTATCTTCATTGGCATGTTAAAGTCTCTGAGAAGTCCAGCACAAGTATAATCTTGTTTAAGTGCTTTCTAAACTAATTTGACCACAGAATCTATTTTTACCTACCACATAACATGTCACAATAGAAGTATTCTAAGGAATACACTTTGCATCATGGTGGTTGTACTATTAGTAAAAGCCCTTGATATAAGAAAGGCTGCAGGAGGTGTGGGAGGTATAGCTCAGTGGCAGAGCATGTCCTTGGCGTGCAGAGGACCTGGATTCAATCCCCAGTTCCTCCGTTAAGGAGAAAAAAAAAAGGCTGCAGTAGTGCCAGAAGCTAGACTACTGTGGAGGAGGTCTTTTATTTGAAAACACGTGGTCATGGATCGTACCAAATGTTGAAGGGAGTCAGCCAGTCAACAATTCTCCACTTAATGTGTATTACACACCTAACAGTAGGTTAGGCACAGTGCACAGGGCTGTGGCCTCAGCAAATGTAAGTCACTCAGAGTCTTTTCTTTTGAAGATAGAACATTAAAAATGAGAAGAGCACTGATGAGAATAAAATGATCACTGATAAAATCAATTTATGGTCACTGGTACTGGTTTAGAGACTGAATCTTAATCACCCTTTATTGCTCAGGTTTTTATTTTATCATTTACTGGTTGGAAATAGGATCAGTTCTATCCTCAACTCTACAAGTCCTAGACTTTCTATATTCTCTTTAAGTGCTGCTTGAAAACCATTTTGTTGTTGTTGTTGTTTTGTTTTGTTTTGTTTTTTCCTGAGCTCATCACTTTCCTCTCAAATGAATAATGTGCACCACCTGCCCTCATGGAGTTTATAGTCAGAAGAGATGGAACATGCAACTACAATTAACCCTTGAACAACATGGGTCCACGTATATGCAGATATATTTCAATAGTAAATACTACAGTACCACACAGCCTGTAGTTGGTTGAATCTGCGGATGTGGAAGAACCACAGACATGGAGGGTCATTTATAAGTTATACATGGATAAACCCCCATGTTATTGAAGGTCAACTGTAATTCATTTTTATTAACATTATGTTTTTCAAATTATTTTCTTAATATCAAAAGTTTATTAGGTAAAATATTTTCTTCAAAGTTATCTCAAGTGACAGTTTTACCAACTACTACCAAATTTGCACAACTTTTATCGCCATTTTTTAGCCTACAATAGCAATTTCCCTGACTAGTTCTGAAGTTAGTACAACATGTTTGTAGATTTATACATTATGGCATCATCTTGTTCCTGAATACCAGTTTCTATATCCATCATCTTGAGCCAAGTTATGCCTTAGTAACAAAACAAAACAAAACAAAAACCCATCAAATATTAGCGGTTTATAAAAGCAAAGATGCTTTTCTGGCTTACATTAATGCCTATCACATGTCTGTAGCTTTGCTCCACATCCTTATGAAACCCACACTGAAAGGGGAGCTCCTCTCTTGGACCTGCTCATCTCATAGTAGAGGTTAATGGATAAGACAGAACCATACTCTTAAAGCTTCTGATCATTTTCACTTCTAGTCACATTTCATTGACTAAAGTAAATCGTATGTCCAAGCTAAACTTTCATACAGCAATAAATATAATCTTCTTGTAAGGAAGTGCCATTTGGGGATGGGTCATAAGGAGAAGCAGGAAATATATAATCTACTATGTCTGAGATAGTAAGTACACAAAATAGAATACTTTTAAACTTGAAAGGACTTTAGAAGTCATTTAATCCAACCAACCCTTCTACTTTATAGATGAGGAAAATAAAGTTCAGAAACTATGAGTAGCATATCCAAGTTCAAATAAAATACTGGCTTCAAAATTAGAGCTGTATCTTAGATTTTTAGATGTCTTTATTTCCCTTACAGTTTTCTTAAACTGTAATGGATATATAATAAACTACATACATTTAAATGTCATGAATTGTGGCATATGTACAAACTGTGAAATCACTCTTCTAGCTAAGATATTCATCAACTCTGTAAGTTACTCATGCATCTGTGTAGTCCATCTCTTTCTCTCCCACCGCTATCCACAGGGAATGACTTATCCACTTTCTGTTACAGTGGATTAGTTTGCCTTTTTCTAGAATTTTAAATGGGTAGAATCCTACATTATGTATTCTTTGTTTTTGATCTACTTTCTTTTACTCAGCATAATTGAGATTCATTCATGTTGCTGTACATATACATAATCTATTCTTTTATTACAGAGCAATATTTCATTGAATGGATATACCACCCGTTGTTTATCCATTCACAAGTTAATAGATATTGGACTATTTCTACTTTTTGGGTATTACCAGTAAAAAAAAAAAATGTGTGTAGAAGCTTTTACTTCTTTTGGGTAAATACCTAGGAATGGGATGGCTAGATCATATGGTAGATGTATTAAACCTTTTAAGAAACTGCCAAAGTCCTTTCCAAAGTAATTTAATCATTTTATGTTCCCATCAACAGTGTGTGAGAGTTCTAGCCAACACTTTGTATGATCAGTCTTTTTAATTTTTGGCTTTCTTGTAGATGTGTCCTTGTATCTTACTGTGGTTTTAACTTATATTTCTCTAAGGAATTTCATGTCCTTATTAGCCATCTATATTTCTTTGGTGAAAGGTTTTTTCAAGTCTTATTATTGAATGGTAGGAGTTAATTATATATTCTAGATACAAATCCTTTGTTAGTATATATTTGAAACTATTTCCCAGAAACTTTAGGTTGTTTATTCATTTTTATAACAGTACCTCTTGAAAAGCAAAAGTTTTAAAATTTTGATGAAGTTTAAATTTATTGATTTTCTCTTTTTCAGTTTAGGCTTTCTATGCCTGGTTTAAGAAACTTCCAAAACCAAGATCCCTTATTTTTTTCTCATAGTTTTAGCTGTTACATTTAAGACTATGTTCATTTCTAGTTAATTTTTGTATGTGGTGTGAGATAAGGGTTAAGGTTTATTTTATATATTTATGTATTTTTCCATCAATATTTGTTGATAATATTTTCCTTTCCCCATTTAATTGCCTTAGCATTTTTGTCAAAGATCAAATGACAATATATATTTAGGTATATTTCAATTCTGTCCCATTGATCTATTTGTCAGCCTTTATATCAATCAATACCACACTGTCTTATTATTGTAGCTTAATAAAAAAACTCTAGAAAGAAGATAGTACAATCCTGCAACATAGTTTTTTTTTTCTGAAATCATTTTGGCTATTAGATCTTTTGCTTAATCATACATGTATTTTGCTTAACATATAAAATACATTAAAAATAAGTATATATGAAAAACCCCACTGGACTCATGCTTTATTTTACCTTCTTTAACGTATGGAAGACTGTTACATGGATTATAGTTATAACGACTTTTTTAATGTCTTTACCTACTAATTTTTATCAATGTGTAATTTTTGGAGCAGTTTTCATTGATAATTTCCCTCCTCATTGTGGGTTGAATTTTCTGCTTATTTACATGCCTAATTTTTTTATTTGAATGAAGACACTGAATTTTACCTTGTTGGGTGCTAGATATTCTTGCATTTTTATAAATACTCTTGATTTTTATTCTGGAATGCAGTTAAGTTACTTAGAAACACTTTGATTCTTTTATGGCTTGCTCCTAAGCTGTTTCATGTAGGACCAAGGCAACCTTTATTCTGGGGATTTTTTTCTTCACCACTGAGGCAATACCCTTATGAGGACCCTACTCTGTGTATTACAAGATTTTTCCCATGTAGCTGATGAGAATGCAAACCACAGCGAGCCTTCTGTGAGCCCCAGGGGTTATTCCACTTGCTCCTTTATGGTGGGCTGTATCTAGTAGTTTCAGGCTCCCACAGCAATCAGTATTTAGCTGAAGATACGAGAGGAACTGTGCAGATCTGTGAATCATCCATCCTCCTCTTCTCTCTTTCTTGTTCTCCAGTCAGGAATCAGAAAATGGTAGGTTCACTTTGCATGACTTCCTTTCCATAAAGGATCGCTATCCTGAACTGCCTGCTGTTTGAAGTCTGAAAATTATCCTCTCATATATTTTGTGTGTTTTTTCAGTTATTTCAGGTGAGAAGGTAAATCTGGTAATGGCTAAAAAAGGGAAATTGGATTTTTAGATTTTTTGACTCATTATTTCTCAGCTTCATTAAGGTAGATATTAATTTACCCAAGCTACAAAATTTTTAGCAGATTATGTTATTGTCAGGAACCTAAACATACCTGATTCGCAAATTGAAGAAGGTCATTGTAAATCTTTAAATAGAGATTCACTGTTGGGAATTGATTGAAACTAGTTAGTGCAGATTAATAATGGGAACAGCACTGACAATATTAAGATCAAAATTAAATTAAATTGGTACCAGTTAGAATGTATATAATATATTTTTAGTTAAAAGAAAAGCCTTATGAATTGTACTGGCAAGGTAGTTGTGAGTGATTGTGTCAGATATAGCTAATGCAGTGATACTAAATGAGACAGCAAAGCAAAAACTCATCACCGTAATTGTCCAGAACGAGGGTCCTGGAGTAATTGCCTACTGAAAAGAATAAGAAAAACTATTCTAATTCTTGCCAGCTCTGTGAATTAATGGAGTTTTAATTAGAGACATTTTTCCCCCAAGTTAAAAGTGAAACGGTCCTGTGGTTAATACTTGGTTTGGGTCAAATGGTTGGTCACTGGGGTGGATTGACTGTCAGAACTGCCCCATTTGTTCTCACATTCCTCTTTCCATGCCTCTCAGGAGTGCCCTCACACTGACTCTGGCTTTGAACATGTAGCTGGATTTAGCCAGTGGACATTTGCAAATGTAATGTAAGTGGAGACTGGAAAAGCACTTACATGTTGGGTCTTGCTTTCTTCCTCCTCTGCCGCTCATGTTGCTACTCCATGTATAAACTTGGGCTAACCTACTCGGCACTGATAGACCACATTAAGGGAAAACTAGGGACCCCATTTGGCTTTGTGGCTCTCCTGGCTGAGGTCAACTCTCTAGGCCCAGATCAGCTAGGCTTAGCCCAAATATCGACAGGATTGTGAGCTAAATATTTGATTGCCATTTAAACCACTAACTGTTGAGGGGTGTGTGTGTGTGTGTGTGTGTGTGTGTGTGTGTGTGTGTGTGTTTATTACAACAAAGCTGAATAATTGACATGCTCTTTAGTTGGTGTGACTTTAGATGAGATAGCTGGGTGCCTCCTGTGTTTAGTGCAAGTAATACTGGAATATGCCTTAGTCTATTTGGGCTGCTATGAAAAAATAACATAGACTGGGTGACTTAAACAGCAAACGTTTATTTCTCACACTTCTTGAGACTGGGAAGTTCAAGATCAAGGCATGGCAGATTTAGTGTCTTCTGAGGATCCTTTTGCTGGTTCACAGACAATTGTCTTCTCACTGTGTCCTTACATGGCAGAAGGGGCAAAGGAGCTCTCTGGGGCCTTTTTTATAAGGACACTAATCCCATTCATGATGACTCTACCCTGATGACCCAATCACCTCCCAAAGGCTTTACCTCCAAATACCATTACACTGGGGCTTGGGTTTCAAGATATGAATTTTAGGGATTACAAACATTAAGTCTTTAGCAAATTAGTTGGGTGCCTCTAGTTGAGTTTCAGATTTTACACTAGTAAAAGGCTGCCCCAGGAATGTGATATACTGTTTTGATATCTTCTCTAAAATATAGGGAAATGGGGTTAGGCATTGTGTTTTCAATTTATTGTAGTTCAGTATGCTTTTATGTATGCTCTTAGGAGATGGTAGCCCATTGAGCCCACCTCAGTAGTTGTTAACAAATTCCTCAAATCTTTCCCAAAGTTCTGTTTAAATAAAAGTGGTTTCTTAAAGAATGTAAAACATAATAGATTTTAGGAGCCCTAAAATTCTGTTCTTTCTTCTATATATTTTATCTTAATCCATGGCAGAAACATCTATGTATTCATGGATGCTAGAAAGTCAAAGCTGTCTTTCTTTTTACATTCTGTCTTATCATTCCTATCCAGTCATTAAATCCTATTGTTTTGCTTTAAAAATTCCTTTTAAACCTAACTATTCCCCATTAATGCCAGTTACAAACCTAAATCTGGGTTAGCTGTTTCTTCTCTGAAAACATCAAGGCTTCCAGTGCAAAATCTAATTGGTCCTTGATATGGTCATTTGTTTCTTGTCCTCATAGCATCCACTCTTATTTTTTTTTTTTTTTGCCTTTTGAATAGTACTTTGAATTTTTCAATAATGCGATTTGGGAGCTAACAATGTTTTACTCGGCTCTGAGAATGACTTTTGATTGGCTTCAGCAAATTAGCATGTCCACAAATCCCTGCCACGTTGACTGGCTTAGAGATGGGCATGTGGGCCAAGTCAAGACATCGCCAAAAGGACTCAGTTCTATGACGTTAGATGATCTGCTAGAGAAACAGATTTCCTCTCAGTCTCACTAGCCATAAGCCAGCAAGTACATTACTGAGAAGCAAGGCGACTAAAAGGAGCCAACCTACGGATACAGAGCTCAAAGAAGAGAAAGGCAAACTGGATCACAATGTTTGAACTCTTGATGTAGTAGCATCTTAAATCACGTTTATCCTGGACTATTCCCTCAAGCGAACCATTTTCTTTCTGCCTCATTCTTCCCCTTGCGCCTTCCTTCCTTCTTCTCCTTTTTCTTTTCTTTTTCATTAAGTATTTTTAATTAAACCATCCTAAATAATTACCTTTTTTTCCCCCAGTGGTTTTAACCTGGGGATTTCCCATGTTTTAGTGACATCTATGTATTCATTTATCCCAAGCAATCTATAGTAATCAAATAATATCATAAGTAATCATTTAATTACATGTGTGCAACTGAAATGAGTGCTATAAAGGAAAAGTTCAGGATTCCAGTAGTATCTGCAGTGGGAGGACCTGATCAAGGCTGGGTGTCAGGAAAACTTTCTCTGAAGAGGAGCCACGTCAGTTGAGACCTAAAGTCTCAGGGACACTTCCACTGTTTGTCAGTTTTGTCAGAAGCAGGGCTTGTCTTGCATCTCGTGGGCCTGGAAGTCAAGAGAAGTAGTTTATACTGTGGATCCTGAGGGGGCAGGCAGGGATGGAGCCTGTCAGGAAACTCTTAGAAAGGGGCATAGTACTCAGACATTTGGAAATTCTATTCTAACTTACAGAGTTTTCCACTCAGCTTATCACTCTTTTGAAACACTTTAAAAACAAATCTCTTCTATTCTCTTTTTCTTTTTAGATTTCAACACCTATTTGAGGTTGTTGGAACAAACATAGCAGTCTTCAAGTGAGATCAGAAGACAGTATTACCATTACAATTTCCCCCTTGTCCATTGTTCACCAGCACATGAATCTGATGGGAAATTCAGGTCTCAACAGGACACCCCCTCAAAACACACTGATGGGCAGTCTGACTCTGTCATGAGGGAGCGTCTGTTGGCTACTTTCTGAAAATTGAGGTTGCCCTTTGACAGGGAGCAACATCACAGGCTAACTACTCTAGCAAAGGATGTTGGGTTTAAAATAGAAATTTCAGCAAACTGCACCATTTTAGCAAGTAGCAGTTAGCATCATCCAGTGCTGAATACAAACATGACTTCACTCAGTCAGAGCTTGTGAATGTGTTAGATTTGGAGGACTTCTGTGTAAATTATATTCTAAATTTAAACGTCCTAGAAATATAGATTCTAGGGGTTTGCCTCGGAGATAGTGATATCTGAGCTTGTGGCTTCTCTTCTGCCAAATGGGGCCAAGAGCTTTCATACCCAAATCCATTTGGGAGAGGACTTTTTATTTCAGAATCATTTTGGCTTTCAGTGTATTTTTGTAATTTCTTTCTGGTCACTGAATAAAAATAACTCTAAAAGACAGGAAGATGCACTGGTTACTGTGATTCCTATCAGTATGGGAAAAACCAAGGCTGAGTTTTCTGATAAGAAATTTCTTTCTAGGCCTATTTTGACTTCCTGGAAATTTGGACCCAGTTGGCCTCAATATTTATATCCATTTTTTTTCAAAATATGCATGGTCTTAGTGACATATAAAATGTGGCCCATTGGAGTTCTTGTTTATATGGTGACATACATTCAAGGATTGGTGGTGGATCTGAAGTCTTCCTTAGAACTGCTGAGGAATGAGAACTGTCTTTCTGAGTAGGCATTTATATGTAAGTAGAGATTTATTCATCTGATGAAAGGTGCTTCAGCAAACACAATCTTGGGAGCTTAATTTAATGATAGTGCATTAGACAAACAGGAAGGATGTTTGCTCTTATTTCTATTCTTACGCTGGATTTTATTAATTGGGATAAGTAAGGAATGCTTTTTCCTCACTTTAATTCTTTGAGTAGACATTGTGAAGCTGCTTTGTTCTTAAGATTGTATAAACTAGATTAGGGACTTGGAAGGATAAGATGGTTAAAGGGGTGTCCAAAAATCCCAGGAGGAATTTATGCTGTCCAAATATCTCTTGAAATTCTTCCTCTGGTATGTGGGAGAAATTTGTCTCTCTTATGTGTTGAGATGTGTTTAACTCTTCGTGAATGTGGACTAAGCCATCCAGCAGTATGTTTTTTAAATATATATATATATATATATATATATATATAGTCCATTTACAATGGTGTGTCAATCTCTGACGTACAGCACAATGCTTCACTCATACATCAACATACATATATTTGTTTTCATGTTCTCTTTCATCATAAGTTACTTCAAGATATCAACTATAATTCCCTGTGCTATACAGTATAAACTTGTTGTTTATTTGTTTTATAGATATTGGTTCGTATCTGAAAATCTCAAACTCCCAATTTATCCCTTCCCACCCACTTCCCACCCCTGCCCTAGGAACCATAACTTTGTTTTCTGTCTGTGAGTCTGTTTCTATTTTGTAAATAAGTTTGTTTGTCGTTTTTGTTTTGTTTTGTTTTTTTTAGATTCCACATATGAGTGATATCATATGGCATTTTTCTTTCTCTTTCTGACTTACTTCACTTAAAGTGAAAATCTCCAGGTCCATCCATGTTGCTGCAAATGGCATTTTTATTCTTTTTTATGGCCGAGTGATATTCCGTTGTATAAATATATCACAACGTCTTTATCCAGTCATCTGTTGATGAGCATTTAGGTTGCTTCCATGTCTTGGCTAATATAAATAGTGCTGCTATGAACACTGAGGTACATGTATCTTTTTGAATTAAGGTTCCCTCTGGATATATGCCCAGGAGTGGGATTGCTGGATCATATGGTAAGTCTTTTTTTAGTCTTTAGAGGAATCACCATACTGTTTTCCATAATGGCTATTGGGTTTGATACGACAACAGAGCTACCAAAATTTGGATAGTGGTGAGGCAACATGTAAAACAAAATTCAGAAGGGGTTACCTGTGATTCTAGAAAATTCAAACTTTGTTGTGAAGTTCTTATTGTTTTGGGGAGCGGGGAAGTCCTATTTTGCAGCAGAGCAGGGCTTTGTTAGAATCAGTAAAGTGGGCAAATTTGAGGCCATTTTTGTTAGTAGGATTTGTTGAGTGAAATCATAGCCTGGTGGCTGCCTGTTTATTGATAGAGTCAGGCCTCTTAATGTCGACTCATTGTGATTGGAGTTTAATACACTTTGAATGAACAAGTAAATACATGAATAGATGAATTGCAAAAATAGAAATTGAATTAGTGGAAAGTGTATTATAGAAGATTTTGCTATAATTGTTTCATTATAGAAGCATGAAAAGTGTTAAGAGAATTTCCCGTCAGCCAGAGGCTTTTTATATCTGCTTTAATAAATAAATTAGAAAAATTTATATTTAGTATACATTTCACACTTAAATTTTGGTGTTTTTGCAGTACTATTAAAGCACTTGAAAAATTTTTTCTCTTGAGGAAGCCAAAATCTTGCTCACAATTTACTTAGTTCATAAACATTTTTATCCCCATAAATAGTACAAAGCTTTGTCCTGTTGGAGTAGTCATAAATCACATGAATGATTTTTAATTTTTTGAAAATATTAACTTATTTGAGAGGATTGTGAAGTAGCTTGGACAGGAATGATTTATCATTTTTATATCATTTGAAAGTCACAGGTGAATGCAAAGACATTCACAAACGCCTCTGACTCATTCATACTTGAGCCAAGGCTGGAATTCAGAACCTCTCCCAGCAAAATGGGCACCCACTGTTACTTCCATCCTAGTACAACTGCCTTTAATTTTTCTGTTAACAGTACCTTTCTTCTTTGAGGAAATACTCCTCCCCATAACCCCCACCATGTGGTCCCATAATGCCTCAAAGCCCTTCCCCACCCCCTTCAAACGTGTAAGTGGGCCATTTGGAGCATTTTCTCAGCACTGTGTCAGGTTGGAAGGGAAGGTTCTTATCAGAGCCCGTCTGCAGAATGTTCCAGTCTTGGGTATTGGTCATGGTGGGGCTATGCCCTTTTCACTCTACTAGTGAAGGTGGGAGATTAGGAGCCCACTGTTTCTGCTGCATGGAGACCA
Source organism: Vicugna pacos (assembly GCF_048564905.1). Classification (NCBI taxonomy): domain Eukaryota; kingdom Metazoa; phylum Chordata; class Mammalia; order Artiodactyla; family Camelidae; genus Vicugna; species Vicugna pacos. The sequence continues at coordinate 13,227,556 of NC_132996.1, forward strand.
CTGGTGTGCAAGGAGAGAAGATGTGTGAGAATTAGAGTGTAAGAGAATTCTTCGTTTTATTTCCTGTCGTCTCTCCTGTCTTTGTGGGATATTGTTATGTTCTTCCTTTGATTTGTGAATACTGCTGCTTTTCTTCTGATAACTTTCCTTTCTTTCCCAGTGGCATAGTAATTAAAAGCTTGGGCTTCAGTGTCAAACTGTGTCTCAATTCTGATTGCAAGCCACCACTTACTGCCTCTTTGGATGTAGACAAGTGCCTTGAGTTCTCTGAGCTTCATTTCCCCATCTGTCAAAAAAGGATGAAAACAGTACTTACCTCATGGATTGTTCTAAGGATTAAGAACTAAAGTATATAAAATACTGAGCTAAATGCCTGGAACATAGTAAACTCTCAATATGTTATTCATTATTGCTTTTATCATTATTGTTGAAGCTAGTTCTGTTGGATATTTGCCACTTTCAAGGAAAAAGTCCTATTTAATTGTTTAGTTTAGTCAAATATTTGCTATCATAAATATATAAAATACTAAGTATATAAGATCTCAATTAATGGGATATTCTTGTATAGCACATGATGTTGTGGAAATGAACTTCCAATATTTTCAAATGGAAATTTCGTCCAAGATCAATGAATGACTATTCCGTGATTTAAAATCAAACCATGGCATTAACAAAAAAGTGCCAACTTTTTTTTTTTAGTTACTAATCTTTGATCTAACTTATGCATTAGAATTTAGGAAAAAGAAAGCAGTACACGTAATTTATCTAGTAGACAGAATAGGCACTTAGCGTCTAGTCTTTCCATTTTACAACGTCTGTGGATGACAGGCTGCAATGAAATTATATCACACTCAACACATGCTGTCTTCACTCTGGATGAACTGTAAGGTTGTCAATTGCAGACACTGTGTTTTTGTGAGTTTTCCCATTAGGTCCACAGACACATGACATGTATATCACCAAAAGAGAAGGGGACAGATGATGGGCACAAAAAACGTTGAACGGAGCTGCAGAAATTGAGACTTCTCTTTGACAAATATTGTACAACATTTCCAAAGTCTTGGAATGTTTTTGGTATATTTAACTGGCAAAAGATTTTTTTAAAGTCTGTAGCTCTTTTCTTTTTTTTTTTCTTTACGAGGGACAATACATGTCTGGGCTGACAGTACTCTGCACACCTATAGCTTTAATTATATGTCTGACATGTCTCCATCAGTCTGCTTGTACCATTCCTATTTTTATGCTGGCTTGAAAAATCTTTTAAAATAACATTTAAAAATGGCATTTGAAATTTGATTCTGGTCCCTGGAGTTAGTAATTTTTATATACTGAAATTACCAAAGCTAAACACTTTCTTACTTGACACCAGCTTGATTCTTTCTCTGACTGTAAATTTGGGAAGCAGATTAAAAGAGGGTCAAAGAACCAGGCTGTGGAGGAGGAATTATGTTAAAGTTTAGCTAAGCTTTGGAATAGATACTAAAATTTTTCTCTTAAGAATTAGCATGCAGTGACATATAGAGGGCTCAAATAAAAGAATGAATTAATGGTACAGAAAAGATGGGGCTAATTTAACCTGATGCATTCGTAGTCGATTCTGGCTCTGTATGAGGACACAAGGATGTGTCAGTGGCTGTGTGTGCATCTGTGAAATCATGGGTGTAGAGAAAGGAAACAAGACCAGACCATATCACATGTTTTCAACTAGTTTTATTTTTCTTAAGGAAAAAAGTAAACTTTATCCCTGGATCTACTAACTTTTATGATCTTTTAAAAGGCTTTGTAATGCAATATTCTTGGGAATGATGATTTTACTAAATTATATCTGCCAGAGGCAGTTATTTGCCTCCAGGAATCATCAGTGCATCTGAAAGTCCAAAAATCTATTATGTTGAAAACAAACAAACAAAAAACAAATTTAAAGTTCTTGGGTGAAATTCCAAATTGTTATTATTACTCTCCCTTCCTTTGTTTAGGAAATAAAGAGCAAATTATTCTATAAAATACCCTCTCATTTAGTGCAAACCATACTGCTTTGCAGATTCTAGTGAGGAATTGGAAGTTATACCACAAACTTGTTTTGTGACCTTATAGAAAGGACTTATTCATTTATTCACTATGATTGTCTGTTCCCTTATCTATAAAAGGGAGTGATAATATCAGTTGATCATAGGATTTTTTTTAAATAAAAATTTAGATACTACCTGTAAGTGATTTGCACTCATTTATACAGAGTAATTGCTCAAAGTAAGAAACTGGAGATCTTTAGACGGCTTGAATAACATAATTCTTGGAAAAAGGATTTCTCTTGCATCACATAATTTTGAAAAAAAGCATTTCTCTCACCTTGCCTTAAAATGATATGTTTTTTGAAGTGGCTCTCCTTACTGAAAAACCAAGCACTGGCCCAAGATGCAGAATCTGGAACAACAGTTCTGTGTTTAGGGAAATAGATCCGTCCAGTCTCCTTCCTCTTTTTTTTTCTTCCGTGTTGCTCCCTGAGAAGCCCTGAGGTCTTTCCTTTATTTTTGCTTCTGTTGGGCTACTAGTGCCCAGGGTTAGCTGGAGCCTGCTTCCTTGTCTGTGCACCCAATAACCAGTGTGATTCCAGACATGCTTAATAGAATAAAGCCTTTCAAATATCCCAATGGCCTAAAACCTATGAAGCATTTCTCCCAGGCAGTTTCTGTATTTCCATTTTCGGGTCTGTGTATCAGCCATTGTCATCAGCACCATAATTCTTTTCATCGTATTTATATTCCTTGGGCTCCATGTATAGGCTGTTCCTTCGGGTTTCTGTTGTAATTGCAAAAGGCTTGGTAAAAAACTACATCTAAACAGTCAATTGTAAAGTCCTGGTTAGAATTTAAAACACGGTTTACAATAGAAATAATGTTAGAAGCAGTTGGTTCTCAGATTAGCTTGAAGTCCTTTGAAGACCTTAGCACTAAATTGAGTACTGAGTTTTAAGAACCATTGGCCATTTTATGCAAAAGGAAGAAAGATGTAGAAGAGGAAACAAATGGCTACTTCTTCCCTAATATAATTTTAACATTTGTGGCCAAGATTTTAAAGATCATGTGAAGTTCTACATCTCACTCTGTTCCTTTCTCCTTTTGGAGCCTCTCCTTCTAAGCACCTTATGCCTTTTTTCATTTCTGAATGAATACCCCTTCACTCTACATAACTCCAGATTTTCTTTATTCTCCTCTTTCCTTTTATTAGAACTTTCATTGCCTCAGTTAATTTGTTATTATAGAGATGATAGGTGAGAAGTGATCCAGTGACACCAATTTGTACTAACATCTTTAACAAAATTTCATATGTACTATGTGTGGTTGTAAGCCGTTTCTAAAAATTAAATCACTTAGCCCCACAGATATTCTATGTGGTAAGCCCCATCATTAACATTGTTTTAATGAATATAGAATGATACAACATTTCTTGTTTATGTCACATAGTTTACAAGAGTAGACTGGAATTCAAACCCAGGTTGTGTGACTCCAGAATCAGTGGGTTTAACTATTGTTTATCCTGTGAGTGGGGGTGATTTCTCTGAAGAACTGTAGTTTAGGCATGTCAAGCATGTGGCAAAGATAATTTGGGGAAGGTAGACTAATACATGATGGGTCCAGCCTGGACTTAGACCTCAGGGTCAAGTCTCTGTTGGTGTTCCTGTTTTTGTATCCTCCACTTTCCACTCCTGAACTCAAAGAATTCCTCTTTACAAAGCTTGAGTGATAAGTGGTAGGAATGATGAGGGCAGAATTTTAAAGAATTTTAGTAGCTTTTTAAAATTTTTTTGCAAAGGGAATGTTTATAAATCAGGAGTTTGTCCATTTTGACCTTGAACTCAGCTTTGATGATCTAAACTTCAGATATACTAATTGTCTAGATCATTAAATCTACTTAAACTCTTAGGGACTCTTTTAGCAGTAGCAGAGGGTATGTTTAATAATAGAATAGCCTAGTTCACCTGGATGAAAATTAAACTCTGTAGACAGAGCCAAAATATACTGCTGTTGTAGAGTGGGAAGAAGAAATAAGAAACTCCTGCAAATGTTTTTTCCAATATCCCTTTTTAAATTTCTAACACCATTAGACATATTCAGTTTATACTTTTTAATTCCTTCTGAATGATCAAAGGCAAAATCTGCTACAAGACAGCCAAAATTTTATGGAAAAACTCTTTTATCTATGAGTTTTCCTAAAACTCTTTTTTAAAAAACTTACTTTTTTAGTAGTTTCATGAATCCTGATTGTAGAGAAGAAACTGTTCAATTGTAGAAATCTAGGTACTTCAGTAATTATATATTCCAGTCTTCACAATTTAAGGACATGCTAATTGAGGATTGAGGCAATTGACTTGAGCAAATGCATCAGTAACTAATGTGAAAATTAATAAAGGGAAACATCACTAAAATGGGATCATAGGGAGTTCTCATGCACATATCACTCAAAGTCAATACAGATCCTAACAGGAAGAGACATACTTTGTGTCTCTGTCAGGAAGTGACACCACATTACTATTGCCAGCAGGAGGAAGAAAGATTCTCTCCTTGCCTGGCAACAGCTCAGCCAATGAGAGACTGTCAGAACTTAGCCAATGAAAAGCCACTACACTTTGAACACTCAGTATCCTCCAATGGATATTATATTTATAACAGCCCATCTCAGATTCCTGTTCTCATCTATAAAAGAGTTTCTTCTCCTTTGCTTTACCAGACCTGCATGTGGTTGCATATCCTGAATTTGTATTCTTTGCTGTTCCCAATTAAACCTGTCTTGCTGGTAAAATCATCAGCTATTTTATTATTTTGGGTTAACACTAAAATATTGATAGAATAAACTTAGATGACCTTGGATCTGGTGTTGCCATTTAGATACAACACCAAAGACAGGATCCAGGAGAGAGATAATTGATGAACTGGACTTTATTAAAATTAAAAACTTCTGCTCTGCAAAAGCAATACTAAGAGAATAATAAGACATACTGGAAGAAACTATGTGTAAAAGGTACATCTGATAAGGGACTGTCATCCAAAATGTACAAAGAGCTCTTAACACTCAACAGAAAGAAAGGAAACAACTCAATTGAAAAATAGGCCAAAGGGCTTAACAGACACTTGACCAGCAAATATATACAGATGACTAATAAGCTTATAAAAGATACTCCACATCATATGTCATCAGAGAAATGTAAATTAAAATAACAATGAGATACCACTCCTACCTATTAGAATGGTCAAAATCTGGAACACTGACAATGCCAAATGTTCACAAGGATGTAGGGCAATGGGAACTCTCATTCATTGCTTATGGGGATGCAAAATGGTACAGACACTTTGAAAGACAGTTTGGCATTTTTGCATAAAAGTAAACATAATCTTACCATGCAATCCAGTAATTGTGCTCCTTGGTATTTATCCAAAGGAACTGAAAATATATGTCCACACAAAAACCTTCACACAGATGTTTTTAGCAGCTTTATTCATAACTGACAAAATTTGGAAGCAACCAAGATGCCCTTTAGTAGGTGAATGGGTGAACAAACTTTGGTACATCTGGAAAATGGAATATTATTCATTGATAAAAATAAGTGAACTATCAAGCCATGAAAAGACACGGAGGTATCTTAAGTGCATATTACTAAGTCACGGTAGCCAATCTTAAAAGACTAGACACTGTATGATTCCAAATGTATGACATTCTGGAAAAGACAAATCTATGGAGACAATAAAAAGATCAGTGGTTGCTGGGGGTGGGGTTGGGATGGGGATGAACAGGTGAAACACAGAATTCTTAAGGCAGTGAAAAATAGTCTGTATGATATTTTATGATGGGTATAGGTCTTTATACATTTGTCCAGACCCATGCAATGTACAGCACCCAGAGTGAACCCTAATGTAAACTAGAGACTTTGAGTGATTATGATGTGTTGATGTAGGTTCATCAATTGCAACGGAAGTACCACTCTGGTGGAGGATGTTGATAATGGAGAGTCCGTGCATGTATGGGGGCAGGGGATAATTAGGAAATCTTGATACCTTCCCCTCAATTTTGCCTTGAACCTACAATTCCTCTAAAAAAAAAAAAGCTTAAAAAACACTGCCATGAAATAAGTACCTCAAATCAAGCTTTTGAAATAAACAAGATATATAACAGTGTTGTCCAGAAACTGGCTTCTTAATGTAAAAAATGAAAGGCTTGTTAAATTCCAACATTATTACAATGCATAACCAGACTTCAATTTATTTTGTGTCACTAATTAGGTTTAATACAATATAAAACCATCAGCTATATAAATTATTACTTTTCAGCTATTTAAATTATTATTTTTGTTTCCATGTGGTCATAAAACAATGGCCTCACCAATTGTCTGACAATAAGCAAGTAAACAAATAAACCTAAAACTTATGAGTCAGGATGAATGCTGAAAGCTTGATGTGACTGAGAAGAGCAAATGGACTACAGTTACTTAGATAGGGGGTTGGGGAGATTTTAGTTAGGAGAATGACATTTAAATTGCAACCCAACTTCAAGGAACACATATCTGGGTGTGCAACACAGACCAAGAATCAATGACGTGTGATTCAGTTTGATAAAAATTACCACTAATCTATGAGTGTGGTGATAGGAGACCAAAGAGGAGAGAACAGCTATCTTTGCACTGGAAAATCTGCACAGACCTCATAAATATTTGGGCTGGGACACAAAGTAAAGTAGGAGTTTACTAGATGCAAATTGTATGTTCTCTATAATTTGCTAATGCCAGAGGGTTCCTGGCGCAGATACACGATATGTTTTTCAGTCCATGCTGTGCTGTGTCACCCAGACCGTCAATACCACTCAAATGAGTCACTCTTTTTAGAGGTTCTCTCCCTAAAAAGAGCCTGTATTCAGTAACTGGTCAATCTGGGGCAGTGGAGGCCCACAAGGGCTGGCTCCCTAGCCTCCATCTGAAGGCTGCTCTTCAGAGGTGAATGTCCCTCCAGCTTCAGAGCTAGCTGCAGAATTCATGCTTAGTTAAGGCCTTACTTCTGACTTCATGGAAATTCAACTTCTCCCTCTGTCCAATCCTGTTGCCTTTACTCCCTGACAAGTGTTGATCATCAATAAACTCCTGCAAGCAAATATCCATCACAGAGTTTGCTTCCAGGGTAATTAAACTTACAATCAATCCTTAATAGATACTTATTGATTGGTTATTGACTGAAATGTATTTAGGAAGAGTGCAGTAAAACATGTGTTAGTAATTATGACTGACTGCTGCAAACATCAGCAGTCACATGTTTAAGAATGAGATCCCTATCCCGCAGTAGCATTCTTTTGTAGAGTGGGCTCTGTAGCACATTTTTGTAGTGTTTTGAGTAAACTTAGGCTCCCCTATCACTGTCAGGTTGAGGTTTAAGGATAAAGTGAGTGACTTCCATCCTGTACATCTCCCACCCCAAACAGAATTGAGCAGAATTTCGGGAGCAGCAAATGACAAACTCTTCTCTGATGGATAATTTGATTTTATGCATTATCAGTCATTTCCATGATGCTGTTGGTGCATAAATGGAACTTATAGTAAAGGGGTCATCACGGGCCTAAAGGTGAATTCCAAACTACCAAAATGCGAGGAGGGTGAATCACATCATTGTAGTTAGATGCAAGTACAGATAAACGTTAGTAATTGGTCACCATTCTTCTACATCTGTATTTTTCTGGAGTCTTTTTTTGGTCATGATTTTGGGCTGTCAAATGCTTGAGTCTGTGTTCCAGGTTTTGAATTCTGGGTATCCCATTGTAACTTCTGACCTCAGAAATTTTACACTGCCTGTTAGTGTAAAATGTTAGTGCTGATGCTTTTGATTGTGTAATTAGAGACACCTCACCAAAGCATTGTTATTTGACTTTCCTTTCCAGCTTTCTGGAGATTTTGGGAGATGTCTAGCCTCCCCTAGGTGTGTCTATCAAATCCTGTTGATTGTTATTCAGTGTAAGACAGAGATGGCTGATAAAATAAATGAGTAGAATAAACAGCGGAATTAGTTTTTAATTTTCATTTTCCCTTGATTGCTCACAGTGTGTGTTTGCAAAGGCATGAAATTATGGCACCTCTTTTGTATGAGAAATGCCAAGAGCTTGTTTAGTTTGCAGTGCTAAAAATGATGATTTTCAAGAGCCAGGACAATAAAGGTAAAATGAAAGAGGAACATTTTAAGGGGGAAAATGAAAACAAAATGGTTTCAGCTTTGCTTTTCTTAAGCAGTCTCTCGGACAGTTACCTTACATTTCTAGTGAGAAACTTATAATGATAGGTGGGATATGAATTCTCCAAAGCCTTAGCTGTTTTCTTCTTCCTCCCTTTGTTTTCTGCCCCTCCTCTTCCTCTACTTCTCTTCCTTCTCTGTCTTTTCTTCTTTCTCCTCCTCTTCCTCCTCCTTCTTCTTCCTCATCTTCCTCTTCCTTCATCCTCCTTTTCCTCTTCCTCCTTTTTGGCTGGTATTTTAATTAATGGTATTTCCATTAATCAGGTTTAATTATGTTACCAACCAAGGAGACTACGGACATGCATTTTGCAGTAAAGATATCATTCATTTCCTTTCCTTTTACCCAGTTCATATTTAACTCAGTTCATCCTTAATATGTTAATGATGAGATGAATTGACTCTGCTAGAAAATTTTTTCTGAGTTTTTGATTTGGTCTTTTCTTTTTATTGTACTAAGAGCCTTGGCCAAGTCACTTAGCTACTAATCAATCACTTAATCATTATTTATTTGGTGCCTCCCAGGTGCCAGGCATTTTGATACTCACTGAGAATAAGATGGTGAATGAAATGGCCTGGCAGTACCCTCATAGAAATTGTAACCTAGAGAGTATGGGAAATGAGGGGGTAGATTAGCTAAGATGAGGCTGATTCTATGGTTGTTTCAAGGTATGTTCAGGAACTTTGATCTTTATTCTAACAAGATTGTGAAATCTTGGGAAGATTTTAAACATAGGAATGACATGATCAGATCTATATTTTAAGTAAATGTGGAGTCTAGGCCAGATAATGAACAATGAGAAGACATTAGATCCATAAAGAATTACAGTGAGAGATGAAGCCAGTGTAGACTAAAATCTGGTAGAAGCAGTAGAGGTGTTATTGAAGACGGAGGAGAGACAAACAGATTTTAAAGATTTGAGGTAACATCAGTAAGACTTGTTGAAGGAGAAGGGGGATTAAAGAATAATTTATAGATTCCTAAATTGGGCATCGGGGTGGATAGAGAGTCCTGTCACTTGTTGAGGTGGAAAACAATGGGAATAGGTTTGAAAGGGAAGAAGAATTCAGTTCTTAGCATGTTGAATTTGAGATGCGACTGAGGCATTCAAGTGGAGATGCCAAGGAGTCAAGTTGTAATACAGCTTTGGACCTTAAAAGAAAGATTGGAACTGGAAATATAAATTAGGAAGTCTATGATATACGGATAGTACTAGATGCTCTGGGCATAGGTGAGACAGTCGTGGGAAAAAGTATTGTGGACTGCTTAGAAGGAAGGAAAAGTAGGGAAGGAGAAAATCTAAGGGCAAAACTTAAAGATCATAAACATTTAAGGAGGTGTGTGTCTGAGTGTGTGTGTCTGAGTGTGTGTGTGTGAGAGAGACAGCGAGAGAGAGAAGCGATTGTGTGACATAAGAGATAAGGCTACCTACTAAAGGGAAGAACTGAGATATTCTAAGGTTTGAAGATAATTGACGAAGTCTGAAATAGTTCTTGAAGGAAATAGGTGAAGAACTATCTAGAGAAACACAGCATAATCGTTTAGGTATTTAGAAGACTGACTGAGGTTATTATCATAAATTTAAAGCAGTTTCGAAGTACCCTCTTAAGTAATTTTCCAAAGCAATGTTTGATTTTCTAGGTATAGAGGTGGATAAAACAGGTATACATGGGGTGGGATTTTCTACATAGGTTTGATTAAAAAAAAAAGATGGGGAAGAAAAGGTTAAGTTTGGCAAGAGTTTTAAAATGAAGACTATGAGTTCGAAACTGAGAAATAATAGGAAGCAGGAGAGAGTAAAATGGTAGGCAAACATATAAATGAAATCAAAGTGCTGATGTCATGAGCCACATGACTTTAAACAAGCTAGACAAGGAGAGCATGGCCAGAAAGAAGGAGGCTTGAATCAGTGGTTTGGGGCAGAGAGATGTGGATGATGGAAAGGCACAACTATGACTGTGTGTGTGAGTGGCTAAGGTGACTGGAGAAGGCTTTAGGGCATTAGGAGATCAACAAACTGAGGTGTGTGTAGATATTACAATCACCTAAGATAATTGCAGGAATTGGCCAGGGTACCCTCTAAGTCTCATGCCAGGAGCTTTATGAATGAGGGAGAATGGCATGGAGGTAATTCCTCTGCAGTAATAATATTTCAATAATTATAAGGAAAACTATAATATGAATATGTAAGATCTACTGATCACTTTTTCTCTGCCAGGAGTTAATAGCTTTATATGCATTATCTCCATTAACCTTTACAATAAACTAAAGACATTGTTATCCCAAATTTAGAGCTGAGGAAACTTAAGAATGTTAGATCAAAACAAGGATCTGTCTCAATAGGGAACTCACAATATTACCCATTATTTTATACTGCTTATTCAATAAGCTATTGCAAGGATTAATTGTGATATGTTCACGTGAAAAATGTATGTGGTTGTTAAAACTCTAGAGTGAATACAAATGTGAAAATGCAAGGCATTGTTAATATGACTACAGTTTTTGCTTTTACAAGCTAATTTCTCCTCTCCTGAATGCTCAAGTAATTAAACCCATGCTTGGGTAACCAAAATCATGACCTATTAGTCTGCAGTGAGAACATGGGCTTTGGTCAAAACAAATAGAGTGCCTGGATTCATAAAGAGAGTCAATGAGAGTGTCTGTTACATTCACCCCAATAGTGTGCTCACAGGCTTAATTCACATGCTGGGCCTTTTCTTGTGATGCCATACAGCTGGGGAAGATGAACAGACCCTGAGTTCCAGAGAACATTCTCTCTCTCTTAAACAAACGAGCCAGAGAAGCAAAAGTAGCCTCTATGAAAAACTGGAAACCAGTAAGATGCACACTGTGCTCATAAGCTGTAGGCAGGATTGTGATGCAGAGATGGCGGATGGGGGTGGGAAGAAGTCTGGAAAGGCTTCATGGGTAAGATAGATCTTAAGCTGGACCTTGAGGGTAAGAAGGATTTCGGTAAGTCCTGAGAAGCAAACAGGGCTGTTAAGGCCATCAGTGAAATGGTGCTGTGTCTTATCATAGAGTATCTTTAGTATATTCTTACTGCTATATAGATGAAATGAGTACTGTAACAGTTTCTACGGAATATCTAGATGTTCCCTAAGCTCTTGTAGAGATTTAATAAATAAGTGAGACGACATTTCTGTATGATCATTAGAACTCGATAGACATTGGGTCTATAGTGGTATCCTTAGTTTAAATAGTATATGATAATGATATGCATAGTTTTGAAAGTGGAGAATAGACAGAGATGAGCTGAAGCCAATAGGCTTTTTTTTGTGTCTAGACTCTGAAACTATAGGTTATATTTTTCCTTCAGACCGTCATGTATGAGAGGAGATATGAGAGACGGAACAGAAGAATGGCTTGAGAAACATGGAAGTGAGTTCTTACCCACGATTTGCCTATTTCTATTTGATTTTATTTTTTCTTGCTAATTCTACTTTTTATTTTAGTTTAGTTTATTTTTTAAATTGAAGTATATTCAGTTTACAATGTTGTGTCAATTTCTGGTGTACAACATAGTGTTTCAGTCATACAGATACATAGTACATTTGTTTTCAGAAGAGGCTGGGCAAGTCCCATGGCCTCTCTGGTCTCAGGTTCTTCATCAAGCAAATGAAAATTAAATCTGGACACACAGTTACATGGTTTTGATTCTGTGCAGAACATCTGTGAGCCTGGAGTGAGGCTGGGAGGAAGCAACCCCTTTAAATGGTTTCATATAATTTTCCTGGGCTTCTGGGATATTGGACAAGGCATGTCTGAGACATACACATTCCCTCCTTTGTTGAAGACTAATGGACCATAGGTGTATCGGTTTGTTTCTGGGCACTCTATTCTGTTCCATTGATCCATATGTCTGTTTTTGTGCCAGTATCATGCTCTGCTCTTTTGATTACTGTAGCTCTGTAGTATTGTCTGAAGTCTGGGAGGGTTATTCATCCACCTTCATTACTTTTATTCAGTATTGCTTTGAGAATTCTGGATCTTTTGTGATTCCACATAAATTTTAGAATTATTTGTTCTAGTTCTATTTAAAATGTCCTGGGTAATTTGATAGGGATTGCATTGCATTAAATCTGTAGATTGTTTTTGGTAGTGTGGCCATTTTAACAATATTAATTCTTCCAATCCAAGAGTATGGGCTATCTTTTCATTTCTTTAAGTGAATAATCACTCTTATTTAAGTCAACAATCTGACAAGGGTGAATGTACCACCTGATTGACTTTCTGTACAGAAAAGATGTGTTTACTGTGACATTGTTTGCTCATTATTGAAAAGTCTCTTTCATGAATATAGGACAAGATCACTGTGATGTATGATTGTAGCTTTATGGTGACAATTATGCAAGTATTTCCTTTATGTAGCTTATTTTTCAAGGGATTACACCTTTTCAGGTCTACTCTTAGCAAATCTGAGACGTGGGATCTCAGCTAAGGATATTTAATTTTAGAATGTTGACAGAGAGCTGCATGGTACTCTCTCTCACCTTCTCTCTCTCTCTCTGTCTCCGATTCTCTCTCTCTCTCTCACACACACACAGACACACACATACACACTCCTAAACAAATGCAAAACAAAAACATGAACCCATGGAGGATGCAAGAACTAATTCGTTTGTACTACAGCTGCACAAATAATTTAAATTAAACTGAAATTTGCCAAGACCTTACTTCAGAACAGTTTTAATGATGATGGACACATAAATGAATATGACATTTGAAGAATTCAAATTTAAACATTCAGAGGCTTCATTCTCTGAGCTATTACTTTACTGCAATTTGAAGCATGAAACCTAAAAAAAAGAAGTGTTTCTTTCTCCTTAGAAACAGACACATAACTCCCATTAACTCCAGGAGAAATTAGACATGAGAATGAGGACAGACGATAAACAAATAAGAATGCGTGTTCAGTCGCCAGGTTAACCCACGAGCCAATGGTAGATCTCTGAGAGCCTTTAGAGTCTATGAGATCAATAATCCATTAGAGCTTATACTGGTGACTAAATGACTTTGGGGACTGGTAATGGCATCTGAAGTCTTTTACCTTTAAGCCATGGCTTGTAATAAATCCTAAATTCTGAAGCATCACTGCCTGGTTGCAATAAGGGTATCTTAGGTTCTGCACTTCGACACAAATAATGGCAAATAATAGGCACTCAATACATATTTATTGAATGAAAGGATCAACAAAGAAAAAATATTCTTTACTCCACACTCAGATCTCTTCTGATCCTCACCTCTTTCTGGGCTTGGCGTGTTCGAGTTCTGCCTGATACCTGCTTTCCTCTTCTTCTCATCTCTGACCCTATCAGTGCTGGTTACACCTGTTTCTCTTCTACTCTTACTTCTGTCATCATGTTTCTTCTGCTAAAGCTCAATAGACTTTACAGTTATCTGGAATGCTAATCAATGGCTATTTTTGTATATATACATTTTTTTTATTGAAGTATACAGTCAGTTTACAATGTTTTGTCAATTTCTGGTGTACAGCATAATGCTTCAGTCATACATATACATGCATATATTCACTTTCATACTCTTTTTCACCAAAAGTTACTGCAAGATATTGAATATATTTCCCTATGTTGTACAGTATAAACTTGTTGTTTATCTATTTTATATATAGTAGTTGGTATCTGCAAATCTCAAACTCTCAATTTATCCCTTCCCACCCCCTTCCACCCCTGGTAACCATGTTTGCTTTCTATGTCTGTAAGTCTATTTCTGTTTTGTAAATAAGCTCATTTGTCTTTTTCTTTAGATTCCACATATGAGTGATATCATATGGTATTTTTCTTTCTCTTTCTGGCTTACTTCACTTAGAATGACAATCTCCAGGTCCATTCAAATTGCTGCAAATGGCATTATTTTATTCTTTTTTATGGCTGAGTAGTATTCTATTACATAAATATACCACAATTTCTTTATCCAGTCATCTGTTGATGGACATTTAGGTTGCTTCCGTGTCTTGGCTATTGTAAATAGTGCTACTGTGAATACTGGGGTGCATGTATCTTTTTGAATTAAGGTTCCCTCTGGATCTATGCCAAGAAGTGTGACTGCTGGGTTATATATTGAGTCTATTTTTAGTCTTTAGAGGAATCTCCATATTGTTTTCCATAACAGCTGCACCAAACTACATTCCCACCAGCAGTGTAGGAGGGTCCCCTTTTCTCCACACCCTCTCCAGCATTAATCATTTGCAGACTTTTGAATGATGGCCATTCTAACTGGTGTCAAGTGATACCTCATTGTAGTTTTGATTTGCATTTACCTGATAATTAGCGATACTGAGCATTTTTCTTGTGCCTATTGGCCATTTGTATGTGTTCTTTGGAGAATTGCTTGTTTAGGTCTTCTGCTCATTTTTGGATTAGGTTTTTTTTAAATAATTAAGTTGTATGAGCTATTTATATATTCTGGAAATTAAGTCTCATCTTTTGCAAATATTTTCTCCCATTCTGTAGGTTGTCTTTTTGTTTTGCTTATGGTTTCCTTTGCTGTGCAAAAGCTTGTAAGTCTAATTAAGTCCCATTTGTTTAGTTTTGCTTTTATTTCTGTTGCCTGGGTAGACTGTCAGTGGGTATTTTTGAGGGCGAGAGGGTTTGAGGGGTTAAATCATCATACTCTATGGAAGCAGACCATGGATAATGGCTCTTAGCATTTGGAATTATCATTTCTAAAGTATGGGTGAGAGGAGAGGAAAGGCCAGTGTCCCAGTGTGTTGCATGAAATCTGGAAAATAGCAGATGTTAAAATAAGGTTTGATGAATGTATAATTGAATAGAAACAGGAATAATAAACTAATATGCTTAGAACATCTACATATGACACAATGTTAAACATTTCACTCACATTTCTCATTAAGTCCTGTCAAGAGTACTAAAAAGTATGTCTCATCTCCATTTTTAGAGATAAGAAAACTTTGAAAGAAGTTTAAGAACTTTCTCCAGACCACCTATCTCAGGTATCACTGAGCCAGAATTCTGTTTCAGGTCAGTCTGACACAGTTTTGGTTTTGCCGCTGTTATATTGCTCTGGATTTTTTTTCTCACACCGTTTTTGTGTTCTAACCTTGGAACAGTGTTGACACCAACAGCAAGAGGCAGTGCCTGAGCCTTACTTGTACTTTCCTAGTATTTATGATACCAGGCCCAAGCTATGCCAAGTCATAATGGCAATGGCTAACAGGCTTAGAGATACCGTATCCATTAGCTTACATTTATATAGTTTAACATACGTGATACCATTTGATCACCATGACAAGCCTGTGAGGAGTAAGGGATGCATTTCTCATCATCACCCTCTTCACAGTTGCAATGACAAAACTGAGGTCCACAACACTGACAAACAATAATCACCCCAAATTCATAATTTACGCTAGGCTTATTCTTGATATTATAGGTTCTATGGGTTTGGACAAATGCAGAGAGGCATGTATCTATCATGAAAGTATGCAGAATATTTTCACTGCTCTAAAAATCCTCTGTCCTCTGCCAATTCATCCCCTGCCTTCCAAACTCCTAACAACCTCTGATTTTTGTGTCCATCTAGAAGCAGAAAATACTCTTTCCAAAAATTGTACCTCTGAAAAAAAGGGAGATATGAGTACTGAGGTCAATGACAGATCTTTATTTTTCTTTATAATAAGATAAACTATTCTTTGTTTATATGTTAAATAAGAAGAATTTGAATATACAGAAGAAAAAAGCTAATGAGTAGAGAGAGAGTGCAGCAGAAGTAGAAGGTACAGAATTTGTATCAGGAAGTCGAATTATTCTTTATCAGGAGTTTACTATGAAGAAAGAATTTCCATAATAGTCATTTTCCAGACCCCCCCCCCTTTCACACACACACAAACACACACACACGGAGTCACTTGGACCTTCTGTCAGAACATGACATTATGTTGCCACATTTTCTAAAAACATCTGAAGGATTCTTTGACCTTTTTGATCTCACCCCTCATCTGATGATGGAACAAATAAAGCTTGGTTACAAGCTTCCAGCTTTGTTCTCCATTTGATTCCTGTGATTTGCAGAAAGTGACATGTAATCCGGGGAGTCTTATAGATAAATGGATAGATAGATAAATAGACGGAGCGATCGATAGATAATATATATCTATTATCTAGATATTATATATCTCTATCTATTTTCCTTCTCACAACAAAGGAAACCATCACCAAAATGAAAAATCAATCTACTTAATAGGAGGAAATACTTGCAAATCATATATCTGATAAAGAGGATAATATCCAAAATGTATAAAGAACTCATACAACTTAATAGCAAAAACAAAAAATCCAATTAAAAATGAACAGAAAATCTAAATAGATATTTCTCCAAAGGAGACAGACCAATGGTCAAGAGGTAAATGAAAAGTTGATTGACATTGTTAACAGGGAAATGTAAATCAAAACCACAATGAGATATCATGTCATACCTGTTAGAATGGTTGTTATAAAAGAGACAAGAAATAACAAGTGTTGGCAAGGTTATGGAGAAACGGAAACCGTCATTCACTGTGGGTGGGAATTTAAATTGGTGCAGCCAATATAGAAAAAAAGTATGAGGGTTCCTCAAAAAATTAAAAATAGAACTACTATATGATCCAAAGTTTCCTTTTCCTAGGTATTTATCAAAAGAAAAAGAAAATGCTAACTTAAAAAGATGTTCACATCTTCATTATTATAGCATTATTTACAATAGCCAAACTATGGAAACAATAGAAGGGTCCATCAATGAATTAATGGATACAGAAATAGTGGTATGTATCTATATATCTATATCTATATATACAATGGAATATTATTCAGTCATAAAAATAATGAAATCTTGTCATCTGCAACAACGTGGATGGACTTTGAAGGCCTTATGCTAAGAGAAACAAGTCAGGCAAAGAAAGAAAAATACTGCTATGATCTCTTTTTTTATGTGGAATATAAACAAAATAAAACAAAGCAAAAACTAAACTCATGGGTACAGAAAATGGACTGGTAGTTGCCAGAGGTATGGTTAGTGGGGGAGAAATGGGTGAATTTTTTGAGGGGTGGTTACATTAATTGAATAACATTTGTAAAAAGATAAAAAAAATGCAAAATAATACATCCACTTTGGAAAACTGGACATTTATTACAAAATGAAAGATTTACCTACCATATGATCCAGCAATCTTACTTCTAATAGTTTATTCAAGAGCAATGACACCATCTGTCTACACAAAGACCTGTATGTGAATGTGCATAGCACCTATCTGATGGGAAGAATGGGAAACAGCCCAAATGTCCACCAACATATAAATGCTTAACCAAATTTTGTAATATGGATACAATAACTGGTACTCCACAATAAAAACAAAGTAACTATTGATACATAAAATCACATGGATGCTGGCAAATCATTATGCTAAGCAAAAGAGGCTAGAAGTAAAATGCTGTATGCTCTGTGGTCTCTTTTACATGGCATTCTACAAAAAAGAAAAACCGTACAGATGGAACACAGACCAGTGATTGCCTGGGATTGGGTTTGGGAAGAGGAGTTGACTATAAAGGGGCAATGTGAGGGAATTTAGGGGATAATGGAGCTGTTCTATATATGGAACTGTGGTGATGGTACACAACTCACTACATTTATTAAACTTATGGGGGAAGAAGGTGTAGCTCAAGTGGTAGAGCGCATGCTTATTTAGCAGGCACAATGTCTTGGATTCAATCCCTGTCACCTCCTCTAAAAATAAATAAATAAACAAATTCCAACCCCCCCTCAAAAAAAGGTTAAATAATTCCTTTTAAAAACTTATAAAATTGGGTGTCACAATGAGTAAATTTCACTGTATGAAAATCGTAAACTACCATATTGTGGACTCTGAATAGGTACTAAGATGAAATTCAGACTATGACATAGGAATCTAACTATGTTACAAATAACTGACATAACCTCACCTAAGACAGTCAGAAAGAGAGGAACCAACTAAATAACTTTGAAAAACAGTGTTTTGACTGGAAACTGAGGGTTAAAGACAAAAAAGAACTGTCCACAAATGCTGTACTCTAGTTGGTAAATTTATTTTTCAGAGGTGTATGGTTTAGCAATTCTGAAACTACTTTATCTGTGTACTAGGATTGAATGAATGAGTAAATATTGTAGATAATAAGAGCCACATTTCTCACTGTCCGAGAAAGAAATTACAAATAAGGATAGAGGTGAAGGTGAGAAGAACCTTGTGGTGCTGGGTTGGAGTTATCAATAAAGCACATGGATATTTAAAAAATATGTATAAGTTAGATGGAATCAGAGATGAGTATAGATATGCATATATGTCTGCATGAGTTAGTTATCCATACACGTAGTTCCTAGTTCTACCTACTGACAGAGCCTAAAAGCAGTCACTCTCCAGTAGAAAAGAGCACTCCCAGGACACAGACTTTGGTTTTTAAATACCATTATCCATTATAAGAAATCAAGGCTTCTTGGAGAATTGATTGATTCCCTGGAAGAATGGAACCTCTTAAGCACCTCTGGGCTAGGTAGCTCCATCAGCCAAGGGCGATTCTGAAATGGGTGCAAATATGAAAAACAACCACCACCATCACCACTCATCTGTTCTCTGTACCTATGATCTTTTTATTGTCTCCATAGTTTTGCCTTTTCTGTGATGTCATAGTGTTGAAATCATACAGTATGTAGTCATTTCAGATGGGCTTCTTTCACTTAATAATATGCATTTAAGGTATCTTCATGTTTTTCACAGCTTGATAGCTCACTTTTTTAGTGCCTAATTAAATTCCATTTTCTGGATGCACTACAGTTTATCCATTCACCTACTGAGGAGCATCTTGGTTGCTTTCAGGTTTTGGCCATTATGAATTAAGCTGCTATAAACATCCTTGTGTAGGTTTTTGTGGTCATAAGTTTTTAACTCTCTTGAGTAAACACCAAGGAGCCTGATTGCTGTATCATATGGTAAAAGTATGTTTAATTTTGCAAGAAACAGCCAAACTATCTTCTAAAGTGACTATCATTTTACATTCCCACCAACAATGTGTAAGAGGTCCTGTTGCCTACAACCTTGCCAGCTTTTGATGATGTCGGTGTTCTGGAGTTTGTCCATTTTAAGTGTGTAGTGATCAGGGCAGTTTATTTTCTTTTCTGAAATGACAGAGATAAGAAGTGGTCTTCTGACACTAGTTGTTGTGCTCAGTTTACTACACCAGACCTTCCCTCTGGTAGGTCATGGTCACTGGAAGTACTATATCTCTTGATAACCACATTTGCTTCTTCTTTGACTCCTCCCTTTTCTCCCTTCTATAATCCAGAGTTTGAAATAACTTTTCATTATCATATTTCTGAGAAAAGAACATAAGTTAAGTAGCCAGAGACTTTAACTATGACTCCAGATCATGCAGTAATAACCTGTGTGATTCATTTGGAGAATGTAACCCTTCTGAGGCTAGGTTTCTCCATTTGTTAAATTTTAAAAGAGTGTTTGTTCCACCCAGTAGGGGTGCAGCAAAGATAAAATGAGGGGAGACATCAGAATATGCCTTCAGGTACTAGAATCACCATGTCAATGTAAGATATTCTCATTATTTTCAAAGGGCAAGAGCAAAGAACAATGAAATGTTGTTTTAGATGGGATACCCAATATCAACTCTTTGTTATAATTTAGATTTCCTGTTCTTCCAGGCAAAGTCAGGTTGTCTCAGGCTGGAGCTTCTGATGATTCCCAATGTCCAAGGTTTTTAAAGGCAAGGAATGTGTCTGGATCATGCCTGTGTCCTGGACTGTGTCTGTGTACAGAGAGGACTAAGTAAATGTGTGTGGAATGGAAGGAATTTGATTCCCTAGAGGCTGGTTCTATTTTTGCTAAAATAAAACAAATGTTTCTCAACCAGATTCTAATCCAGATAATGGGTGATGTAATAAAAAATGGGAAGAGGGGTAACTCTATGGAATAGAAATGGAGAAAAAAACACAAAAGGAAATAAGCTTCCCCTCCATGTTAACATTTCCATATTGATATCATTCATTTATGCAGGAATTATGGACCTGGTATACACTACTTTCCTACTAAGGGGATTCACATCTCAACAATCAGCCCTTTGATCCTACAGAATTTACAGTTTTGTTACAGAGATAAAATATGATCACATGAAGCCAGGAAAAAAGCAAGATAAATAAAAATTACTGTTTATTGTTTACTGCTGAAATACTGTATGAGCTCTTATATACATGCACACACATATGTATACATGGACACAATTTCCAAGGTAACTACCCTAGTTACACTGATCAATATCACAATTGCCCTAATCATACAGATGGAGAAACAGGGTAAAAAAGGTTAAGTGATTAATCCACAATCACTCAACTAGCAGATGGAAGATCTGAGATTTAAATCCAGGCCTGCCTGCGACCAACTTTGCAAGTTCTGCTACGGTGAATAAGTCTCACATTTTGTGTTCTAATTAAAATAATAGTGACAGTACATGGTCTGAGTCATCAGTGAATGCTTTCAACTTCAGTTTGTCCCTAAAGGAATAATATATTCTGGATAGGCTGGTAAGAACATTCCTATTGTGAGGGAGGGTCATGAGAACATCCTTTCAAAAGAGAAAATTGTCAGACTGTCTAAACATTTTCAAACTAAAGGTACAATTTTCTGAATTTAAATGACATCATTTGAGTTGGCATTCTTTCTTCTTTAATATGTATCCATCCAATCATCAAATCAAGAATCAGCATGTACCAGCCAGGCAGACATCTAGGTGCTTGAAACCCAGCAGTGAATAAAACGTAAAATCCCTGCCCTGACGTAAAGAGGTCCCACTTTGGGGCAACAGATGTGCTGAAAGTGATCAACTGACCTTGGGAGACAGGTGGGAAACATCTGTCTCCCTGACTCTTCACTCCTAGGAAACAGCCTTAAGACTCCTGGGGGCCGGTGTAGCATGACACATCCTTTTACCCCGAAGGCCGTTGGAGAAGGGATAGATGCAAAACTCATGTGCTTCTGGGGACGGACAGAAAACACTCCATGTTATACCTGCTATATTAGAGTGTTCCAAATATAGTTGGTATAAGAGATACAGAGAGGTATTGGACTCATGCCTGCAGAATTGACAGGTCTTAAATGTACCCTCTTACCCCAAAGCAACTTTTGAAGGCACGGTGACAGCTCAGGTGGTGTGACAACACCTTGCAGAACTGTGTTGTTATATAATGTAGTCAGCCACCTATGTGTGGAACCATTTATCCCATCACCAAAATACGAGGATCTAGGGAACAAGAGGTAGAAATGAGAGTGGCTTTTCTCCCTCTTACCTCTAATTGATCCATTTGCACAAGAATTTATGGAATTTAAAGTTGTATTAGGAGAAGCCATTATTTCTCTGAGAAATTACAGGCAGATTTGTGAGCAGCTGCATGAGTTTTTCAGCAGCTGCTTGCCAAGGTCCTGCATATCACTGGTGTCTACACCACTGGGACCCTTAGTGGTTGTTTCCTGGAGACTCTTAACATTTGCAAAGCCTTGTGGGAAATGTTTTGAGAATTGCCCACTTCTGTGCCACAGGCAGCTAGGATCTTCGGGAGCCACTCTTTCAGCCTTTGTTCTCAGCCCTTCCAGTGGCTCTAATTCTGTATCAAATCCCTTCTGCTTGGAATACCTTGAAATGGCTTACATTTTTCACCTGAACTCTAGTTCATATAGGGTCTTTATGATTTGTATGTATTCCCAGTCAGGGAAACAAACTGCCAAAGTGGGTAGAGATTAGGGGATTGGTGTCAAATAGTACATGCAACGAAGTGGGAAAAAGCAAACGTGTTTAGGTAGTCATTAGAAGCCTAGTCCAGTGGAATGACGTCTTAAGGAAATCTTCATATCCTGGATAGGATAACGTCTTTACTTATATGAAAGTTAATAGTAAATTTGGCCTGTAGAGAGCCATTTAGTTTACAGCATACTTTCACACACATTAATCCTCTTGGATCTGGGG
This sequence comes from Vicugna pacos, assembly GCF_048564905.1. Taxonomy (NCBI): domain Eukaryota; kingdom Metazoa; phylum Chordata; class Mammalia; order Artiodactyla; family Camelidae; genus Vicugna; species Vicugna pacos. The sequence continues at coordinate 13,249,836 of NC_132996.1, forward strand.
AGAGATCTCAGAGTGGGAAGGTGAAATGTGTATCCTCTTTCACCTGAGTCTACCTACCACTTAATTCCAACACCATAGCAACCCTGTGAGTGGCAAGGTAGGCACTGGTATTTGCCCTTTACAGGTGATGAAACTGAGGCTTTGAGCTATTACGTCCATTTCATTCACTTATTTATTGAAAAAAAAATGCACATTAGTCATTTACTGTGTCAGGCATTGTGTTAGGTTCCAGGGATAAAGGAATAAACAAGACAACATCTCTTGGCCCCCATGCTGCTGCTTTTTTTTTTTTCTAATTAAAGTATAGTTGGTTTACAATGTTGTGTTAGTTTCTGGTGTACAGCATAGTGATTCATATATACACACACACACACACATATACACACACACCCGCACACATACATATTCCTTTTCATATTCTTTATTTAGTGAGGAACACTGACATTAAATAAATGACTTCCAGTGCGATAAATGCTTTTACAAAAGGGAAAGCAAAGGGTGCTATGGAGACCTCAGTTTAGTGATACTCAGGGAAGACCTCCCAGGGGAGCTAATACCTAAACTGTTACTAATGTATGAATGATGACTCAGCAGTGGTGACTGGTAGGAAATGGAAGAGCCAGGAATGTAATTTGGATCCCCTGACTTTTGCTCCAGTGTTCTCTTCACTGCATAGGGTTTGGGTTTGACTGCTCTCCTAACTTGGAGGAGGGAGGTTGGACAGTATTTGTACCAATCTGAAAATAAATAACTTACCTAATCCTCTATGGTTCTGTTGGTTTAACTGTTGCTTCCTTATAGGGTATGTATCTCAACAGAATATTTAAAATCCATGTGGCAGGGCCTAGGCAGTCCTAATACTTCATAAACTCTCATTTCTTTTCTAGGGTATATAGAGAAACACTAAACTATTAGACTGAATCCTATGGAATTGCTGATGTTTAATCATTTTGACTTTAAAAATGACAGTTTCATATGGCTCTTACCCAATGCTGACCTACAGACCCAGTGCACGGTTGGAGTGTTCTAGCTAATTCTTTCAGCTCCTTTGCAAACACAAGAGATTCATCAATAAAACATAATTGCTGTAGACAAAAACAGTGTAAGACCCAGATAACCATAAAATCTGGGAGAACTCACAGCAGTTCAAAAGCTACCACTATAGATATGGAGAGAAAGCACTTTTTAAAAGTTGTCTAATTACAAATTGACTTTACCAGATCAATAATTTGAGAACTGAAGAAGATCTGCAGAATATAATTGACTATTCTGGTTGAATTAATAGCAAATTGACTTAAAAACAGTCTAAATTATAGTGAGAACCATGATGACACTTAGAAGCACACTTTCTAAATGTAAATTGCTTGAAAGTTTTGAAATGAGCCATTGTCCATTAGTAGTGGGACAAAGTCTGAAATAAGTAAATATTTTCATTCCTAGCATTTGGTGCCAAGGAATATTTATAAGTAACATAAGTAATTTTAAAATTTTCATTGAGAAACTTCTGTTTAAAAAATTTTATGTAGTTATTTTACAAACACTATGGTTGCTTTGGAGTGAAGAAACTTACTTCTGCCTGTCACTAATGAACCTTGAAATTGATAACGACTTTGAGGAGGAGACTTTGATGATGTGTACTAAAAACCAACAAATGTTTACATCATGTGTTTATTTTTAAAATTTTTTGTTTTAATTTTTTTGTTTTAATTTTAATTTTTAATTGAATTATAGTCAGTTATGAAGTGTCAATTTCTGGTGTACAGCATAGTGTCCCAGTTGTGCATGTATATACATATATTCATTTTCAATAATACATCATGTATTTTCAGTAAGGGTGATAACACCTCGAAGGGGGAAACAAATTGGTTGAGGAGGCATCTTATTCTTTTAGTGTATAAAGTATATTGATACCCAGGTTCCAAAAACAGAATATGATTAAATAAATTGTGGTATATTCCTACAGTGGAATGATGTGCACTCACTGCTAATGTGGAAGAAACTTGTTTGCTATAGAATATTTTCATAAGTTTATAATTGGAAAAATTGGATACTGTTATCACTTTCTCAAAATGTACATTAGCATTTATATATAGAACAAAATTGACCAAAAGAATTCACACCAAAATATACTGATTATCAATGAGTGGAAAACTACAAGTAATTTTTTCCTTTGCTTTTCTCATTCTGTTTTCTTTTCACTAAATATTTATTTCTGTCAATTCAATACCTGTCCATAGCTTAAAATTTCAAACAATACTAGATTAATTAAAAATTTTAAAAAAAGATTTACCTTACCCACTCCGTTAATCGATTTCCCTGAGGCAACAAATTTCAACTATTTTTTCTCACGGTGACCTCCATGTAACCTGCCTAACTTACTGTATCTTATCTTGATACCTTGATTTTTTTATTTTGCTGATTCCAGGTGTTATCTATTGACTTCTATAATATATTAGGATTTACCCTTTTTATGTTTCCCTCAACAATGAGAAATATTTCCCCTTCCATCAATCATATCAGTATATTTATATTATATTATAAATTTTGAATGCTCAGTATTCTGTTTAATGTATTATATTTAAAAATATTTGATAAATTGCATACTTTACTATGATTATATTTTCTTCCTTATTTATATATTTTTCTTAATGCTAATAGTTGTTTGTTTTATTAATTTTTCTTGAGCCTAATCATTGAAATTCTCTGATAGAAATATAAAACTTCACTTTATATGATCAGATATGATTACATATCAGTTTTACTTTTTTCTTGCAGACATCACTCTGGAATCAGCCATCTTCCTGTATTAATTGCTATTTACCACGTGGCAATTATTCATGGCTGTTGTCTTGGAACTTCTCATTATTGGTATCATCGAAATTCTCTTTATTTTCTCCTACTTTAGTTTTTTTCTCTCCTTTCTTACCTTGCTGTTTGTGTTAGTAAAGCACAAACTTTAGTTGTTTTACATCAAAGGACACATAGGAGGTAAAACAATTTAACTCTGACAGTGCTGCGATTCTGCTCATATACTTGATTGATAGTTTGTCTGGGTATAGAATTTCAGATTTTCAAATAATTTTTCCTCAGAAGTTTGAAGACAATGCTTAAGTTTCTTTCATCTTCCATTATTGGGATTGAAAAATCCAATGGTATTATAATTTCTTATATGTTGCCTGTAATATTTTTTTCTCTCAGGAATCTTTGGAATATTTTTTTTTTCCTTAAATGAAGATGTATTAAGAAAGAGATTAGATGTCAGGTAGCCACAGAGCCTTCATACTTTCAAAACATAATAAAAATACCTGATTATGGACAAATTAGGGAAAATAGTACAAAGGGTCCCATAACCCCATCAACTAGTTCAACAACCATCAATGTATGACCCACAGTGCTCACATATGAATTGTCCTAAGAAAATTCCAGGCAACATGTTGTCTCAAAATTTCAGTATTTATCACTGAAATACGGGCATTTTAAAAAGTTTGCCCACAGTACTGTTATGATAGCTAAAACAATTACTTTTTATATCATCTAACTGCTAGCAATGATCAAATTCATTTTCATATTCTTTTTCACCATGAGCTACTACAAGATAGATACGACTTTCTTTGATCATTTCTGTTCTAACAATGAGTCTGTTTTCCTCTGTAATTAAATAATTGTATTTATCTTAAACTTTGAGAGGTACACAACTTGAATTTACTGTCTGTCAGATCAGCTGGAAAAGGAAACAAAACAAATTTCTTCCTCACTATCTTTAGCAAGAAGCAGGGGTAAAAGTTCATGGCAAAAGTTGTTGCCTGGTCAGAAAATTTGGAATATTTCTTTTGTCTCTTATATTCTGGAATTTCATAGTTGTATATCTGGATGAGAATCTTTGTGCTGTTGTTTTCATTTACTGTGTTGGGTACTTTGTGGTCCTCTCAGTCTGAAAAACATGTCTCAGTTAAAAGAAATTTTCTTGTATCTACCTTCTCTCTTTCTGAAATTGTTATATGACTTAGATGATGAACCTCTTGAATTGAGTCTTTAATTTTCTCCTCTAATTTTCATCTCTTTTTATTTTTTCTGACTTCTGGTAGGTTTCTTCAAGTTTATCTTCTAATCCTCTATTGACTATTTTAGTTTGCTCTTATAATTCTTAATTCAAGAGCTCCCTTTTTATGCTGTGTTTCTTAAAAACAGTATTTTCTTTTTAATTCATATATGTCTTTCTGGATATATACAGAAAATAACTTTGGAAATTATCTCCTACTCTCTGTATTTTCTTTTTCTTCCTTTCTTTTCATTTTTGTTTCAATCTGTCATATGTTAAAGACTTTCAGATATTTAGGCAATATGCCTATTTATAATTAAGAATTATTTTCTTAAAAAAGGTCATTGTAAGATCTCTACACTTTGACAGAGCTTCTAGATTCATAGGCTTCCCAGTGAATAAATGCATGGAGAACTGGCCATTTGTGAAATCACTTCTAAATGTATGGGTGGGTAACTTTTCTTGATAGGAATCCTCCAACTTTTTCCATAGGGGAAAGTAGTAGCCAGAGATCTTGGAGGAAGGAAACTCTCTGTTCTTTATTCAGGTGGGAAAAGGGATCTGGTTTCTAACAACTCCTTATACAAATTTTCAATCTGTTCTCCTATTTATGATCTCATGAATTTCCATTGCATTGGGAAATAACTGAGTTTCAGTTTCTGAGTTTTTTCTAGTATTTAGCAGAAAGAAGTTAACTTGTTTCTTGCTGGCTTCCCCACTGCTTATAGCAAATCCAAGAAAGTGAAATGCTAACTATACACTGGTTTCATTTCTTTTCTTTCAAAATTTTATTTAAAGTTCTGCTTTGCTATTCCATTCTTTTCTGTTCTCTTTACCATTGTGGAGTTATACTGTTGAAGTGTCTTTGTAATTTTAGTGAGGTTTAGAGTGAAACAAAGATAAGATGCTGTGTTTATCGTACTACATTCAAGTTCTTCATAAATATTTTCTTTATGTTTTCCCCAAGAAACTTGTTCTACTTTGGTAATCATGATTATAATAAGCATAAAGAAATATTATCCTGTTTCCCTTTTTATAGCCCCTACTACCACCCCATGATGTCAGTGAAGCCATAAATAAAGATTCTCTGAACATGGATTCTATAATGACCAGTTTCTTTCTCCATCAGAACCAGACCCTTCTCTTCATTCACCCTACCCTGTTTATGTCTCTCCTACCAGAACAATTAGCTATCCTTGAATTTATGAGCAGGTCCACTCTCTACCTCTGCCTCTCCTAAACTCTCTGTAGTTGCTAACCTTCTATTATCACTGTCTAATGATGTCCTCCCTTTCATCACTTTTCTTTTCTTCATCTCAGATCCCTCCCTACTTACAATAACTCTGTCACTTCCCTTGCATTACAATAGGATGTCTGTTAGTGAAATTTCTACTAATGTAGAGTAATAGGAGGCTAATGAATATAAGTGCAACATAGAAAGTCAATTTCCCATGATGTTGCTTTATGAGAACAGTTATATACCACTAAATAATTGTTCAGGAACACACATACAATCACATGTTCAGGAAAGTAGCATAATTATATCATTAAACTCTGTATCACTTTTGTTGTCATATGTACTACTTGTTAAGATGTAGTATTTTATTTGTATATGTTTTCAGTACAGTTAGGAAGATTACTCATTCACCCACTTTTCATGAAGTATAGGCTTATTAGAAACAACTATGAACTAAGTTTTATAAAAGTATTTTATTTGAAATACATTAAAATATTAAACTTCTTTCAGTGAGCACAGTTGGGCATGCTTTAAATTTATTTCCAAGGATTCCAAATGCAAGAATATCTTTGTATCTGCCTAAGTTCAATAAGAAAAAAAAATCCCAATATCATTTATTAAAGAGAACATCTTTTCTTCATTGCATGTTCTTTGCTCCTTGTTATAAATTAATTGTCTGTATATGGATCGGTTTTTCACTGGGCTCTCAATTTTGTTCCATTGAGCTGTGTGCCTGTTTTTCCATCAATGCCATACTATTTTGAATATTATAGCTTTACAGTATAATTTGAAATCAGGGAGTGTGATACCTTCAGCTTTGTTCTTCTCTCTCAAGATTGCTTTGGCTAGTCAAGGTCCTTCTTGGTTTTATATAAATTTTATGATTTTTTTTTCTTCTGTTAAAACTGTTAATTGGGATTTTGATTAGAATTGTATTGAACCTGTAGATTGCTTTAGGTAATATGAATAGTTTAACAATGTTAATTTTTCCAATCCATGAGAATGAAATACCTTTCTGCTTTCTTGTGTTTTCTTCAATTTCTTTCAACAATGTCTTATAGTTTTGGTGTATACATCTTTCACTTCCTTGGGTAAAATTTTTCCTTGGTATTTTATTCTTTCTTTTGTGAATATAAGGTGGGATTTTTCCCCTTAATTTCTCTTTCTGCTAGTTCACTCATACTATATAGAAACACAACTAATTTTATATTGATTTTGTACACTGTAAATGTACTGCATTTGCTTATTACTTTTAATAGTTTTTTATGGAAACTTTAGGGTATATAAAAATCATGTCATCTGCAAATAGTGACAGTCTTACTTCTTCCTTTCCAATTTGGATGACTTTTATTTCTTTTTCTTGCCTAATTGCTCTGGCTAGGAGTTCCAATACTATCTTGAGTAAGAGTGGAGACAGTGGGCATCTTTGTGGGGTTCCTGATCTTAGAGGAATACCTTTCAGTTTTTCACTGTTGAGCTTGATGTTAGCTATGAGTTTGTCACATGTGGCCATTATGTTAAAGTTCCTTCTATACACATTTTATTGAGAGTTTTTATTATTAACTGGTGTTGCATTTTGTCAAATGAGTCTTCTGCATCTATTTAGATGATCATATGACTTTTATCTTTCATTTTGTTAATGTAGTATATCATAATTGATTTGTGACTATTGAAACATCCTTACACCTGGGGATAAATCTTATTTGATTATGGGGTAAAATCCATTTAATGCATTGTTGTTTTTGGTTTGCTAATATTGCATTGAGGGTTTTTGCATCTATAATCTTCAGATTGTAATTTCCTATAATTTCCTTTTTCGTATTGTCCTTGTCTGGTTTTGATTTCCCGCTCTTTGAACTTTTGGAAGAATTTGAGAAGTATAGATACAGACAGGTAACAGGGACATGAAAAGATGTTCAACATCACCAATTACCAGGGAAATAAAAATCACACCTCATGCCTGATAGAATGGCTATTATTAAGAAGGCAAGGAATAATAAGAGGGGATGTAAGGAAAAGGGAACCCTTGTATACAGCTGGTGGGAACATAAATTGCTACAGCCACGGTGGAGAACAGTATGGTGGTTCCTCAAAAAATTAAGAATAGAATTATCATATGATTTAGCAATTCCACTTTTGGGTATTTATGTGAAGAATATAAAAATACTAATTCAAAAAGACATATGCAGCTTTATGTTCATTGTAGCACCATTTATAATAGATAAATGGATAAAGAAGATGTGAGATATAGATATAGATATAGATATAGATATAGATATAGATATAGATATAGATACCATGCCATTTGCAACAACACAGATGAACCTTGAGGATATTATGCTAGGTGAAATAATTCAGATGGAGAAAGAGAAATACCATGTGATCTTACCCATAAGTGGAATGAAAAAAAAGAAAACCTAAATGAACAAAGAAAACCAAAAAAATGAACAAATAGATACAGAGAACAGAGTAGTGATTACCAGAGGGGATAGGGCTGGGAGAGGGCAAAGGGGTAAAAAGGGTTGGTCCACTCTTTGTGAAGAATGAAAACGAAACTTTTGGTATGACCACACTGCACTGTATACAGAATATACTGTACACATGGAACTTATATAATGTTATAAATCAGTGTTATCTCAATTAAGGAAAAGAATTCACAGTAGGCATTTCAAGTAAAAATTAGCTATTGAAAGTTGTTGGAAGGAAAAGGGAAAGTCTACAGCAGATTTCAGAAAATCAGGAAATTTCAGGGGTCCATTTTGTACAATATTGAAGAGGATAATACACAGAAGAGTGCCCAGGAGACACAGTCAAGACTCCATGTCTACATTTTGTGAAGCCTACAAATCTGCTACTGTTGTCAGATGAGCAGGAACTTTTGTTTCCAGTTGTCTCTTAGGTAACTGTCTGTGGAGGAACCCTTAACTCCACAGTGTTCCTTGTACTACCTTAGGGAATTGCCTATCGTACAAGGTTGGGAACTTAGATTTTCATATCCAAAACTTGTTTCTATCACAGTGTTCCAGAAGTGGTCCCCCTGTGGGACAGTGGCTTTTGATAACAAAGCTCTCAGAAGACTGATGTATCAATCAGAATGCCAGACTCTTAAATTACAATGAAAAGCTATCTGCTCAGGAGACTAGATAATAGCACCACACTGAGCTTCACCTTCAATCCCCATGAGCAAGCCACTCAGAAAGCCGAATTATCAGAAGGTTACTGGTTGAGCATGAAGTCAACAAGGGGAGTTAATTACAGGATTTGCATGTTCTAATGGCAGGAGGCTGAGATAGTCTGATGTATCTATTTTAACAGTAAAGATAGATATATGCCTTCCACAAAAATCTAATAATCAAACTGACTCCTTTGAATAGTGCCTGTAAGAGGCCCTGCCAACGTTAAGTCTCAGAAGCAGCTTAAAAGTCTCATCAAGCCTCTGTCTGATTGACACATTATTTTAATGTTAATCCATTGAGTAGGTTGATGTCAAGTAGGTTTGATGAGAATGTATTTGGGACAATTACTTTATTTCATTCTCATTTCCTCCCTTTCTTAATTAAAAGAGAGAATCCTCGTATCATCTGCATCTACAAGAGATACTAAAAATGAAGTTTTATATCTAGTATCCCCCATAATCTTTAATAATGGCTTTTGTTACAAAATTTAACTTTTAACCACTTTATAGGCCTCTCTTCTCTTGACTGGATATTTGATGAGGAAAAGGTCCTGTTTATTTTCATTTAGCACATATAGGTGTTAAAAAAAAGTTAATTCAATGAATGAATAGTGGCTGAGTAACACTCAACATCAGTAGTTCTCACCAGCTAATATGGTCCTATCTTTGCCTTGCAAGTTTTCTAAGTAGAAGCTAGCTGAACACTTGTTAAAGATGCTGTAGGGACAATCCCAATGTCCATCCATATTCATGTCTAAATTTTTAAAATTTTCTCAAAATTTTTACTTAGGAAGTTCAATAAGATCTAATAGTCTTTATAGTTTAGTTGGGGATGGTGGCTGGCAAGGGACAGTGACACAGAGAATAGCTAGTAGGAGAGAAGGAGGTGACTAAGATTCCCAAACAGTAAGTAACTACTTCTTTTTTTAAATTTATTTTAAACTTTTTCCAGTTTTTTTGGTATATAGTTGACATATAGTATTTTGTAATTTTAAGGCATACAATGTGATGATTTGATACAAATATCACATTGTGGGGAAATAATTACCACAATAAAGTGAGTTAATCTATCCATCCTCTCATACCATTTAAAAACATTGTCATTGTTTTGTATGTTTGGTAAGAACATTTAGGATCCACTTTGTTAGTAACTTTCAAGTATACATTATAGTATTCGTAACTGTAGTCGCCATGCCATACATTAGAGCACCAGAGCTCACTCATCTTATAACTGAAACTTTGTACCCTTTAACCAGCATCTCACCATTTCCCCCACTCTCCAGCCCCTGAAACCACTGTTCTACTCTCTGTTCTGAGAGTTTGGCTGTTTTAGATTCCACATAGAAGTAAAATCACACAAAACTTGTCTTTCTCTAACTTATTTCACTTAGCATAATGCCCTAAAGTTTCATTCATGTTGTCACAAATGGCAGGATTTCCTTCTTTTGGGGGGCCAGATAATATTCCATTGTATAACTAAATAACATTTTCTCTATCTATTCATCCACTGATGAACCTTTAAGTTGTTTCCATGTCTTGGTGACTGTGAATAATTCTGCAATAACATGAAAGTGCACATAGAGATTCCATTTCCTTCACGTATAGGCCCCGAAGTGGGATTGCTGGATATTCTGATAATTCTCTTTTAATTTTTTGAGAAGCTTCCATACCCCCTTCCATAGTGGCTATATTAATTTACATGCCCACCAATTGTGTAGTGTTCCTTTTTCTCTACCTCCTCACCAGCATTGATCTCTTGTCTTTTTGATATAACCATCTCACAGGTGTGAGATCATGTTATTGTTTTGATATGCATTCCCCTGATAATTAGTGATGTGGAGCATCTTCTCACATATTTGTTGGCCACTGGTATGTTTCCTTTTGAAAAAGTTCTCTTCAGGTTGTTTGCCCATTTTTAAATCAGATTATGTATTTTTGTTTTGTTTTTGCTGTTGAGTTGTATGAGATCCTTAGATACTTTGAATATTAACTGCTCATCAAATTATTATTATTATTATTATTATTGTCATTATTTTCAGGTTTGGAAATAATTTGTCTCTTTCTGTAGGTTGTGGGCTTTTTCTTTTTTCTTTGATTGTTTCTTTTGTTGTGCAAAGCTTTTTAGCTTGAGCTAGTTTCACTTTTTGAGTTTTGCTTTTGCTGCCTATGCTTTTGGTGTTAACTGCAAAGACCAATGTCAACAATCCCTGTTTTCTTCCAGGACGTTTATGGTTTCTAGTCTGACATTTAAGTCTTTAGTCCATTTCAAATTAATTTCTGTGAATGATGTAACATAGAGATCTAGTTTCATTCTTTTGCATGTGAATATAGTTTTATGAACGTCATTTATTGAAGAGGCTATCTTGTCCACATTGTGTGTTCTTGGATCTCTTGTAAAATATTTGTTGATCATGTATGTTGGAGGGTGGGGCAGATCATGCAGGGGTTATTTTTAGTCTATTATAAAAAATAGGGAACGTTAAAGTGACATGATTTATGCTTTAAAAGATTTATGAATTATGGTTTAAAAGTAGAAGTTATTAGAGTTTAATTCTTGTTTGATGAAACTCTCCTAGTCACATATAGGCATACACTCATACCCACATATGTATATTCACTGTTCACTGGGTCTCTGAAATTTTGAACTTCCTGTTTTACCACATTGACTTTTTTTTTTGCCTCTGCCTCCTAAACAGCTATAACCAGCATTCTCTGAATGCTGCCATCCAGACCCCATAGATTCAGTAGCATCATCATTTACATAATGTCAATGGCCATTTTGACAACAAGAGCTCAGTAGATACAACAGAGACCATATGGAGTATAAAACTGAAAATATTTACTCTCTAGTCCTTCACAGAAAAAGTGTACTGACTCCTGAACTAAAGCAAAGTGATAATTTCAGTTCTTACCCTCAAGGTGAGATTACTAGAAGGATAAATGGTTACAGAAACAAGGAGTAGGTTGAGTTAGTGACTATATGCCTGAGGGGAGATGGAGCTGGCTTCATTAAGCAGACCAGTGTCCTGAAACACAGTTCTACAGAAGAGTATGCCTCGGGAGATGGTGACTTTCCAAATAGATGATAGGTCACTGGAATGGTTTAGATGTTTTTATAATGGAGCATGCAAACTCTAAGAGTGGTGGCTTAAGGAGTTAACTTAGGAGAAAAAGGGAATCAGAGAAGGTCTGAAGTCTGCAATTCAGGTTTTTTGGGAGTCTTTTGAAGATGCATTTGCACATTTGAAACAGTGAAAGACCCAATCAAGAGAGGATAACAAGCTCAGTTAGACGTGAAAGCTGCATGGACTTCAGGCTGGAATAATGGTGTTGAAACTTACTGTGAGACCCTGAGCAAATTATTTAACCTTTCTGAAGGTCAGTGTGCCTGTCTGTAAAGTGAAGACAATTACAGAACTTCATAAGGTTATGATGAGGACAAAATGATATAGAAAAAAAAAATCAGCGAATTTATTCCTCTCACGTCCTGCCTCTCTTTCTCCACCCTCCTCTCCTACATCTTTCTTGCCCCTCCTTTTTATCTATACTTTTCCCCATCTGTTGGGGCTGGGAGAGCAGTGTAGACACCAAAACGGTGTCGGATGCTTTATGAAATGGAGATCCAGAGGGGATAGCAAGAAAAAGAGGTGCTGGCTGACCCAGGGCCATTGTGGAGGGGAGGAGTGGCTGTAGAGCCTAACTCAAATGTCACATTTCCCTGCAGCTCTGCAGTTTCTCCTAACTGACTTTCTGCAGACTCTGTATAGTCTTACTGCTAAGTCCTATCAGTTTATTCCCCGTTACTAACTGCAGGTTTTATTCCCTGATACTGTTTGTAAGTTTCTTTACAGCAATTTACTAGCTCTGTTTTAGATTACTTCCCCTACCCTCAGGTACATCAACTCTCATCATTCCCCAAGTTGAAGCTTGTTATTGTAAGGTATGCTGAGGATAAAATGTACATTCTTTCTTAGATAAATGGTTTTGTTTCTCTTGTGAAACAGTATTTGGGCCCAAGACAGTATTTCAAATAAACAATCTTGCTATTTCTTCTGATTTTGGACAACATCCAAATTGACAACTTTGTCACTGAACTACAAAGAAACCAAAAGAAGTTACCTGGATCTTAGCTTTATCCTTTGGCATTTGCTGCTGCATCTGCGAAGTGTGGTGGGTCTGGCAGAGTTGCAAAGACTTCCACTGGGGTTTTGATGAGAATGAGGACCAGGGGGTTATTTTTAGAGTCTAAAATTAATTTAGTCATCAAATGATTACTGTTTTTAAAAACAGTATTTAGAGTCATACTAAGATACAAGGAAGGAAAACGTGTCCTTGTTGTGTATTTACACAAAGTGTGAAATATGTATACAGAAGCAGCGTAGTGTTTCAGTCTGTTTATGGAAAAATGCAGCACTAGCCTTCTTTTTCAGCTATTTACTGTGGGCTAACTTCAGAAGCATTTTCTTTCACCACAAAACCCACTGGGGACTTTTTTTTAAGGTCCTTAAAAATAAAAGAGTTATGTTGGAGAACAAGGATATTCTGGCTTTTCTCCTTAACATCTTCTTTTACTTTATTTATTACCAGATTATACGATGGCTCCCAGTCAATAATTTTTTTTTAGTTCCTACTATGTGCAGGACAAAGTGAACACAGATCTCACTTTCAGAGTATTTGAAGTCCGGCAGAGTAGACAGGCATGACGCATAACTCATTCTAAACATAGCCTAAGTACAGTAGATAGGGGGCACATAACAGGGAACACCTACCTCTTCCTGATTGAAAGAAAGCTTCCCTGAGGATATGGTGTTTGAGTGGAGCCTGAAGAATAAGCAGTTGGTGATAAGGACATTTGCTGGGAAGCAGCTTTGCAAGCAATGGAAAGAGTAACATGTTCACGGGCCCACTGGAAGCCTGATGTGTTCCACAGTGGGGAGAGTGGCAAAGGAAGAGGCCAGAGAGGTGTGGATGGCTACGCAGGGAATTTGGGTTATTTGTTATTTTGTCATTACCTTCCATGTCCGTAGTGCTTTGCCACTTTCAGAGTACTTTCACACAAAATGCCATTTGGTTGACCCGGATCTTGTGCATTCCAATGGGATGATTGGAGGAGAGACTAGAAGCAATCTATATTTGCAACATAAATCTACTTACTTGAAAGAACTTCCTGGTTGCCAATTTATTTTTAATATTGAAATTATTTGTTCTAGAATATGTAGAATCTGGTTTAAGTCCTAAATTAGTGCTCTATTCTCTACGATAATAGCTAACATTTATGTCTAAGTACTTTATGTCTATTAATGCATTGAATCCTCTTTTCCTTACAAAGGAGTTACTATTATTATCTCACATTTGGAAGAATAGAAAAAGGAGGCAGATGTTTGGCTCTAGAGCTCTCATACTAAACTATAATGTGATATAGCCCTATGTACGTTTTTGGTTTTTGCTCCTGTTTAAACTCCAATTCTTTGTTTTTTTTTATTAGAAGCCCTGTTTTTCTGTCTTGATAAAAACAAAGGATTATTCTAGGCACTCCTGTAAAAGTCTCAGATTTCCTTTTAGAATGTAGTTTTCAATTAACCCAAAGAAAGAGAAGTTGACATATAATGGATATATGCATATGTGTATATATGCATAGTCACATTAGTATCAAGGTGAATTATAGTTGGTTTATTTATTGAAAACAAAATGTATTTTTGTCAGTGCCAAGGTTAAGTACTAGAGATCTGTACTTACAAATTTAAAATTGATTATTCTCCCTTCTGAACTGTTCTTTTATGTATAGAACCACAATATTCTTTTGTTCCACGGGTCTCTCTGAGTCAGAGGTAAGTCAGATATGTCATGGATTTTCTATTTTGGGACACTTTAGAACATACTTCTGAATAGTAATAAATCATTCTTCCCACCTTCAAGTGACTTCTTCCAAACCTGCCAATTTTTGTATGTATAAAGGTCAAAAGAATATATGTTTTTGTTAAGAGTTCACCAGATTAGAAAAAGTGTGTGATTGAAAATATGTATTATTATGGGTCTCCGAAATTATAGACACTATTTTTATGTTTATGTGGTCAGTCATTCTTTGATCAATAGATATTTATGTATTAAGCAACTACTATGTTACAGTGTACTTTGAAGATATTGGAGAATTAATGATGATCAAAATAGTTATGGTCTATCACATTATGAAGATTTAAATGCAGTAGAAAAGATAGACATTAAACAATTATAATAACCAGTAAACAGAAATATACAGGAACACATTAAATACATTGATCTCCAGGTTTTTTTTTGTTTTTTGTTTTTTTTAGCCCTCACATTCTGTCATTCTACACCTCAGCTGAGAAGAGTATAAAGAGATAAGAGTTTTCATCCTGGGTCTGTTAGTGTGTATTTGTACAACCTGAGGAAAGCCAAGGAGTCAGACTATTCAAGACATAAGTGATTGTAATATCTCTCTGTATGTCATTTTCCCCCAATTAAAAAAAAAAATAGACAGGGAGTGTGGAGGACGGCTTAGACTCTAAGGGTTCCTAACCTTGAGTGCATCAGAATCACATGGGAGAGTGTTAAAATTAACGAAGGTTGATGGATTGCCTTACCTTCCCCTTGGAATTTCTGATTGAGTGGGTCATCTGGGGATGCTACGAATTTGTCTTTCTAACAAGTTCTCATGCTAGTCTTGCGACCATACTTTGTGAACCATTGGCCTAGACAATCTGGAATTGATACTTTTATCTCTGAAAAGAATTCTGAAAATAATACTCTTCTCTCTGAAGTACTATGTACTACAAGAAATAGGACTATCTGAAGAAGCTTCCCGAAGCTAATTAGTATTTTGGTAACTTTTTTTTTTTTGGTGAAGTGAGTTTATTGTGAATTATTCTTGTGTAATTCCATTCATATTTTAAAATATTAGAAATAATTACAGAAAGCCATGTAACTCAATGCCATTAACACCTCCCCCTCAAAGCCTTGAACTCCTAAGTTCTTGAAGAGGTATTTTGGAGGCACTCCGACTAGAGTAGGGTCAACATAGATGAATTATAATTATAATGTGAAAATTGTTGTCATAATCGTTCATGCTAATGACAATGAACAAAAACCCAACATCTGTCAGATTCATGGAAAGGGAAGCAGTTAAATTAAGGAAAAACTTTTCCAAATTGATTCGGAAAATAATTTTTAAAATCTTTGAGTCAGAGAGTATTCCCAGTGTCTCAGTATAAGTTTTTGAATCTTTCTTAAAATGTATGCCAGGATGCTATACTAAAAATTGTGAAGCAGAAACAAAAACAAGCTCTTATAATGCAAAATATACAGTTTGGCTAAAATAGTGAAAAGGAGCCACACATCTACATAGACCTAAGGTAAACGTTCAATGGTAGGTTCTAGGTAAAGGAATTCATGATCAGTGCATATTTATTAGAAGCATACTATGTTAAAAACAAATAATATGGTAAATCGCCCTTTCTTTGGATTCTAATTTTGTTTTTAAAATAAGAAGTCTGGAATTGATGACTTCTAGTTTCTTTTTTCTGGCTTTAAATTTCTACTTCTATTTATGCTAGACATCAGAGCACTATTATTTATTTATTGAATTCTGTCCTATTTGATGATAAGCGTGCTGGCCAGCAGCCTTTGAATGAAACGTATTTGGCCAGAAGGCAGGCAATGGTGTACAAACTGTTGTAAATTGCCTTCTCCTGCTGAGATAAAGGCATCATCCCTGCCCTTGTTTCCTTCACGTTGAACTTTCTTTCTGTTTCTACTTAGCTATTATATGATCCAAAGGTTTTGTAGGACAGATCAAAATCCAAGCCAGATTTCAGCTAGGGTATTTTGTTTGCATGACTACGATGAAAGCCGCAGTTGTAAAAAAATAACTGTTTTTTGTAATTTCCGAAGAATAGCATGGACCTCTGATCTCTCTTTCCATTTTGGGTCATAGAGTTGCTTGGAATATCGGGGCATTTACATTATTTCACAGGCTAGCCTAATGCAAGTTAGAGTAAACGAAGGACTTGGGCATAGTACAAAGCTAAATAGAAGAAGTGGGGGACCATAGAATTAGTGATCATCATAATCACACACTTATCTGAGGCAACTGAGGTTCATGAAAGTTTTATTATCTTTCTAGAACCACAATTATATGTTTTATTGGATTGACTTGCTTTACTTATGCACATAGATTGGAGGCAGAATTGTAATAGTTTAAATCACACTAGCCAAAAGAAAGATGGTACAGTTTAATTAATTTCCAGACAATAGCCTTTAAGACAAAGTTGATTCCTAAGTATTGTGTCACCATGAAGTTACATGATTTTTAAATTATACACAGCAAATAATATAATTTTAAAATGAATAAAAACCTTGCCAAATATACACAGAGAGAATGACAAATCTACCACCATACTGGGAGATTTTAATATTCCTTTCTCAACAATTGATAGATCAAGTAGATAAAATCATTAATAAGAGTAAGAAAAATTAAAACAAAGTATCTTATTCAAAAGGACATACATAGAACATTTTACACATTTTTTCAAATTTAATAGAAAATTACATAAGTATGCCACCCATGTTCTATGCCATAAAGCAAGATTCACCAAGATTTAAAAATTGCTGTTTTAACACTTTGTTTTCTGACCTCAAAGCTATTAAGTTGTAAATCAATAATAAAAAAAGGTAACACAAAAGCATACATGGGAAGATTATAAAAGCTTACTTTAAAATTACACATGGATACAGAAGTTTTCTACCAATTTTTTAATGATTAATCTCCATGTAATACAAATACTTTCAGAGAATAGAAAAACTGAGAACATTCATGTTTTAACAGAATCATGAGACCTTCAAAGCTAAATCAAAAAATTAGAGGACAAGTAGGAAAAATGCAGGTCAATCTCATTTAACAAACATATATAGAAATCCTAAAAAAGAATCAGCAAAAATATATCAAAATATGCCATTATTATATTGAGTTTATTTGAGGGATGTAAGAATAGTTACATATTAAAAAAATCTGTTATTTTAATTTTCTACTCTAAAATCCTCTTATCTTAATACATATCTAAAATACAAATTGACATTTATTAATGATTAAGTACTCTTTACAAACTAGGATAAGAAGGAAAAAATCCTTACCTTGATAATGGACATCTATCATAGCCCATAACAAGAATCATAGTCAATGACAAAATACAAGGAGCGTTCTCTTTAAAATCAGAAAGTGACCTGCTGTTACTATAACTAGTCATGGTAATGGAGGAACTAGACATTGCAGTTAGACAAGAAAAACTGAAACACAGAATTGAAAGGAAGAGACAATGGAATCTATAGATAAACTCTAGAAATAGAGAGCTCAGCATTGTTCCTGGCATACATTCATTATACAAAAATCAGTGCCAATGCTACACACCAGAAATAACCAATTTATGGCAGGAAAAATTCCATCCATAATAACAACAGACAAGCCTTAGGGTTAAGGAATTCGTCTAACAAGGACACATTATTTTGGAGAAAGTTATGAAATAGTACTGAGATCATGAAAGACAGAACAAAATGAAAAGATAATTAATACCCATGATTGAGAATACTCGATATGTCAGAAGATGACAGTTCTCCCAAAATTGATCTATACATTCAGTGCAATGAAATTAAAACATTAACAGGTTCTGCTTTTGTGGAATTGGACAAAATGATGGCAAAATCAGTATGGATGAGGAAATAGTCAAGAACAAGAGTTATTCAAGAAAAACAAGAGAAATGTGTCCTATGAGACACCATGCTTATTATACATTTTAGAATTCAAACCATATGGTATATTTGTTCATATATGTTCACTTATACACAGATTTGTTAGCAGGACAGAAAAGAACAATATATAAATATAAACCAAAATGGGGGACAGGAGCAATGGGAGCAGTTCATCCTGGCAGGTAGCAGTATTTGTGACGTTGCTTAGAATTGCTGGTGCGTAATAAAAATAAAAAGCAGAATAAATTATAGTCAGTTTTAGTTTTAAACATTTTCTATAGACGATACTATCTCTTACTGCCTTCTCCTAGGGAAGGCTGTGCCCACTGTCTCATTCTGGTACAATCAGAAATATAGTACTTATACCTACGTAGGGAGGTTTGGTATAAAGTCAACTTGGTCTGGTGAAATCTTGCCCAAGAAGGCCACCTGCAGAAAGAACTAGAGAGATAAGGTTTTAGAGAGACAAGGAGTCAATAGCAAGGAAGTCAATAGCAGGGAATTGTTGGTCAGTGAACAAGTACGGTGACACAAATGGGAGGCAAAACAGTCACAGTTTTGAAGGGTAGAATGTGGAAGTTCAGAGTCGGAGTAATGTCAGAAATTAAGATACACAGTCCAAGACTCTCCCTGAGAACAGGACTTAGCTACTCTGTGAGTTCTGTGAAGAGGTAGGCTTTGTTAAGAGATCCTGGGCTGGGGCAGGTAGAGATTCAACGTCATGTTTTCATCCTGAGTCAAGTGGTTTCTGTCAGAGCTTCTCAGAAATACTTTGTTCAGCAACCAAGTTGCCATTCTTAGGGGGATAATTAAGATGGATGCTCAGTGATTCTCACATGTTCAGAGCTCTAAGAAAAAGTGGCAGTGACGTGATTTTCTGTCTACTTGAGACATAGGTCACTTGTTCCCGTCAGACAGAATTGGCAACAGTGCGTCGGGGTAATCATGTTAGTTTGTCAGCTGCCTCTTGTGGACTCTGAGACTCCGCCAGTCTACTTGTGGTTGCCTGTGCTTTCCTGACATGTTTAGTCTTACTCCCAGGTAAGAGTGAGGTCATTTAGTGAGCAGAATCTGAGTGAAGGCTGGAGGCTGAAAGGAAGTTGTCCATTTTCTCTCTCTCTCCAGATTTTTCTGAGGATTATGTTGATCCCAAGAGGTATGCCCAAGGGAATGTGAATTATTGGTGAATTACCAATCAAGGTGAAGAAAGAGAAAATGTCAGACAAATGTTATCTGTGTGTTGTTGACTTAGACTTTTCCCTGAGGGAAGAGGGCTAAATCATTGAAATGCAGTGAGTGGTTTGCAGGTCTGTAATTCCTCTCTGCTGACAACTGTCATTGTAACCTTGCATTTGACATTTACAAAGCAGAGTGCTGGAGAAACAGAGTGAAGGTTCTAGAATGACTAGTGCTGCTTTGCCCTATGGACTGCCTCTACCTGAATTTATCATTAATGCAACATGTCTTCTTTTCTGCTGTGATCCAAGTTTTTTTCCCCCAATTTGTGATTTTCCCCTGTGGTTTCTCACTAATGTTTTTATTGTCATTTTATTAAGGTATGCAGCCTCAAGCATGTTTGTGAAGCAAAGTTCCCATGTCCTAATCCTGGATATTATTTTGGTGGTAGCAGGGAGAGACAATTCTCTGTCAGCAGTGTTCTTTTCTTGTGGGCTGGGAAAAATTAGTGGCTTAAATAGCTATCCAAAAAAGTGCTGTGACCTACCTGTGGGTTCTTCTATGCTAGTTTTCATTCACTAATGTATTAATTCATGTATTTATTTGTTCCAGATTTATTGAATAACTATTACAACTGAGAATGTCACTGTAGTATGAATAGACACTGATTTTCCATACAAAATACATATACATGAAAAATGAAACTACCTTTTTTTTACAACTCAAAATCTGGGGAGGAGAAATGTTTAATAACTCTAATCTATAAACCCTTTCAGATTAGAGTACCTTAGATTAGATTTCAGATTAGCTGGAAGTTGCTTTCATAAAGAACAGATGCCCAGGATGAAGGAAGCCTGGGAGAGGTACGCCTGGCATCTCCAGATCTGTGGCATTTGCCATGTAGGCTATCTTTATAAGTTAAAAATATAAAATTCAACATAGGAAACTTCAGCTTCTAAGAAGATGATGTAGATCCCTTTTCCCTATTCCTCTTACTGAGTAAAACTAAAACCCTGGCTATTTTATACAAAACAAGCACAAGTAGACCCTGAAAAGTGGTTAAAAAAAGGCAGACTGGCTGGGTACATGGGGACCCAAGGGAAACATGGTGGTGAGTTCTCTGGGTCTTCTTTTTGTCTCCTGTATCATAGGCTTGGGGCTGAAGAAGCTAGCACCTCAGAGTCACCTATGGGTGCAGACACAAGCAGTCCCAACCAAAGCCTACTCTTCCAGCCAAAGGGGCACCTTAGCAAGACAAAACTTTTAACCACTAACTTCTACTGCAGCCAAACACCAAAAAATAAACTTGCCCCTTCTCCACCCCACCCCATGCATGCCAGCAAAACGCAAGTGGAAAACCTAGAATTCCATCCTTTTAGACTGTAATGCGATTGCTAAAAAATGACATGGGTCTTTCCCTGTGAGTCCAGATGTAGCCTCAAATTGCTCAACATCACACTGCCAGGTAATAATGGAGTATCAATGGAGAGCGTTTGGGGAGCCTGGATTTTTACCCCAACTTGGCAGTAAGAAGTGAGAAGATTCTCTCTCTGCCTCCTGGGTGGTATCAGAAGAGACCTAGAGTCAGGACTTTCACCGAAGCCCAGTGGTAATGCGTCAGCCTGGGAAGTGTCATGGGGCCTATGGGCCAAGTGTCATTTAGCATGCTCATGCATTACAGTGAGCCGATAATGAGGCTCAGGGTCTACCAGAAGATGAACCTTCCACCATCTTGGGCTGAGTTGTTTCTAAGCAGTTAATGTGCTATCCTCAACTGCTGTGTCACTTTTTTCTTTAATGGCTGTGCCCTGCCTTCTTCCCTCCTGTCTCAGAGGCTGCAGGGAGCACGGTGACAAGTCAGTCCTACCCCGGTGAGCCGGAGCACTATCGGTGGAGGCCCACTGTGGGGCCAGGACTCCTAATGCAGCCCGGAACACTGTGCTATGCCAGGTTCCCGGTTTCGGTATTTTACTGTAGTTTTATAAAATGTGTTCACTGAGGAGAAGTGGATAAAGCGTACAGGGACCTCTCTGTACTGTTTCTAATTTCTCATGAATTTGTAATTCCTTCAAAATACAAAGTTAAAAAGGAGAGAAATAGATGTATTGCAAATTTAAATTTTTGTCCTCAACTTGACTTCCAATGAATCATTTCCACTTTTAAATGAGAAATCAAGGCTGACTACATAATAAAATTTCAAGGCAAAAAGTATGTGCATTTTTATATCTGTTTTTCTTACTACCCTGAACTTCTAGTAAAAGATTGATCCAAAATACACATGCATATGCACACAGAAACTAATTAGTGACCATTTCCCAGTAAAGATTCTGCAAGATGATTGACTTTTTGTGGCAAAGTCAGGCTAATTATTTACTTAACCCATATTTCCTTTCCTTCTGGATAATGTATTGCTAAACCATATTGCTCAGGCTTTCTTGTAGTTATGTGTGATCATATGACTGAGGTCTTGGCAAGTGGAATATTATTGAAAGTGATATATGTCTCTTACAACCCTGGCCATTAAATATCTCCCAGGTGATCCTTCACTCTTCTCCATCTGTGGTTGAATGGAGGGCACTCCAGATGTCCTAGAGGAGACCTGAGCCTCAAGGTAAAGGAGCTTGCATACCAGAATAACTCTGAGGAACAGAGCATCTTTTTCCCCTGCAACCAACTGGACTTTAAGTAAATGACTAATAAATTCCAGTTCTTAAATCCATTTAGACCTTGGGAACTTAGAGTTTATCTGTTACTGCACTTTTTAGTGATATTGGGAAGGAATGGTAGTGGCGTATAGGAACTTCTCTAGCGACCAACGAGGTTGAGATTCCAAGTAATTTTTCAAACTTGGTGCCTGACACCTCTTTTGGAGTTCACAAGGAAGTGAAGGCAGGGGACCAGGTGGTTCTAGCTTAACCTGTCTCTTCCTCTTGAAAGTGAGATAACTGGACAAGGTCATCTCCAAGCTTCAGTTCCAACAGTCTTGAATCGATTAGTTTATATGAGATACAGCAAACACTTGACACCCTTGTGCTTGCTCCTCCTCTACTCATGAGAAATATTGCTAAAAAATTATGTAGGTGTTTCCTTAGGGGTCTAGATGTAGCCTCAGATTCCTCGATGCAGGGCTGCACGCAGCTGTTGTGAATCTGTGTGTACTGACCCAAGTGGTGGAACCTGTTGATCAGTGCTGCTCTGTATACCAACCTAAAATCGGCTCTTGGTTTTAGCAACTACACCTATCCCATCTAGGAAAGCAGGCCATATAGGTGGCATAGCTAGTATCCTCTAGTGTGCACACCCTGTACCCCACTGTCTTGGTCTGTCTCTCACACCTGTTCTCATTTGTGACTGAAGTTATGTTTTCAGGGAAAATACCTAGATTTTAATATTACAAGGCTGGAGAATTCATGTCCCAGAGGCACTGAAGGAAAAAACAATCTTTAGGATACTTTAGTATTAGGTTCATGTGAGCTGGTGTTGAGATGAGTTAAGACCGTGGGACCCAAGGCCACGATCAGAGCATGTTTGTAGTATGCAGTAAATAATTGCTCCACACATGCATCAATTATATAAGATTTAGAACAAAGAAAATAGACGTACGCATGTGCTAGAGATATTCTGTAAGCCTAATGAACAAAGAAACTCAGACCACGCACGTGCTGACAGGAAAACAGATAAAAGCAGGACAGGTGCATCATAGGCGCACCTCCCTGTGGCAATAAAGTGGCGTTAACCCCACGGTGTCTCCGGCTGAAGTCTGTCTGCCGGTATGGCAACTCCTCATGCATTTTTTCGTTTGGGCCGCTCACCTCCTAGAACCCCACATCAGCCTCCCTCGGCTGGCAGTTAATTTTAATTTTTGTTATTACAAAGAGATACCTCATTTTTCATGATTTTAATGGGGACTTTAGAGTCAGAGAAATCAATTTTGACATTTATTTATTTAAAAACGTGTTGTGAGAGGCCCCTATTTCTTGATTATTCTCTAACTCCTGTTGGCTGTATGAAAACTGTCCCTGCCTCATTTGTGCAGAAAAAGTAGTAGTGGTTATAATATCTATTTATTCCTCCTCTTCCTTACCAACAGAAATAAAATCTATCTGAGTTGGTAATGAATGAGTCAAACTGAAAATCCTTGCTCTCCCAGTCCTCCTAGCATGCAGCCTACAGGGTGAGCAGGGGATACAGTCACCTCTGATGAGCTGTAAATAGGCTTACACTGATTCTTCTGAGAAAGATTGTTCTTTCTGATGCAGGTACTGGCCCTTCTTCTCCCTCTTCTTCTTGCCTTGCATGCAGTCATGGTGGCCTCATCTGCAGCTACCGCTTAGAAATCATGATGGAAAAGACAAAAAAACCCTGAATTACAGACATATTTGCCCAAATACAGAGGCACTGGGCCAATACCAGCATTCACTTGTCTCTAGATTTCATTTTATGAGAAAAACAAACCCATAATTTTTAAGCCAATGGAGTCAGATTTTTTTGTAGCTTGCAGCCAGATAATAGGCTGGGTTTACCATAAATAGCCACAGAAGAATATACTCTTTTCAAAAGAAGAAAGACTATATTACTTTAGTAAGAATTGGGAAAAACTTTAACAAGAGAACTTTAAGAATATAATTATGAAGTTGGAAGAAAGATCTAAAATAACCCTAGGTCAGAAGTCTGTAGACTGACTCAGAAAGTTATGTAAATCATGTTATGTATATGAGTGTATAACCTCTCTCCCATCCCTAGGAGAGATTCTAAAGTTTTTGTCAAATTTCAAAGAGTTTTGGGTCTCAATAAATTTTAAGAACTGGAGTTTGGGTTATACACCTTTAGAAATAATTGATTATTTATTCAATATTAAGTCCTTTAAATTAATATGTATTGAGTATTTACTCCCTTTAAGCACAGTGCTGAGGGTAGCATTTGTCTCTCTGTTATCTCACTTACTCCTCACAACAACCCTATGAGGAAAGGATGTTTTTACTCTCATTTTATAGATGAGGACAGACATTTTAAGGAATTAAATAACTTGCCTCTAATCTTCAAACACTTCTATTTTGTCTTATTCATGACACCTAGAATGATGATACCTGGTAAATAGTAGGTAGTAAACAATATTTCCAATGAATACGAAATGCATACTTCTGCTCATTCTGTCCTGCTTTATTGAGCACCTACTATATTACAGACTCATTTTGAGGTCTTAGAACATAAAATATCCATAAGAGATTCCTCTTATTATCAAGGAGATGACAGTTTTGTGCATACAATTTCATGTAAATAGGTAATTTCAATGCTACAAGCAACATTTTCTTTCTAAGGTAATCAAGAATGAATTCAAAGTTGATGAACTTGGAGCTATGAGCATAATAAACAAAGAAACGAACAACTGGAAAGGCACAAGCCTATTAAAAAAGAAGGATAAATAAGAATGTGAGAGTGGTTAATATAAAAATATTAGGAGAATGATGGCAGGAGATGAGTTAGGTTTAGATTAAATTTTAAAGGATATTACATAGCAGCTGAGAAGGCTGGATTTTAAGATTTGTTCTAAGGTTAATGAGAAATTAACATAGATAGATAAGTAGTGAAGCAAAAGCTCAGGTTTGTTTTTGGCAAGATAACTCTGGAATCACTGTGGAAACAGAAAACAGAGGATGGCTGTAGCTGTCTAGGCATAAAAGCTGAAGGCATTTGGCTTGAGTGGTTAGATACAGAAGAGTCCCAAAAAGGGACAGTGCATAGAATTCAATGAGGAATATAAAAGGAAACAAAATATGGTTGTTGGACACAGAGATTTGTAATAACTTTAATTATAATTACAGTCATTCTTTATTATTTGCAGATTCTGTATTTGCAAATTCGCTTACTCATTCAATTTGTTTATAAGCCCAAAATCAAAATTTGCAGCACTTTTGGTTCATTCGCAGACATGCACTGAGTGGCAAAAATTGAGTCCCTCAGTAAGCACAGTCCCAGCTGAAGTGCCACACGGTGATGCTCCGCCTTCCTTTCTCAGCTCTCATACTGTAAATGAGTGTCCCATTCACAGTGTAGTTAGTGCCATGTTTCTCACATTTGGTGCTTTCTGTTGTTGATTTCACTGTTTAAAATGGCAACCAAGCATAAATAATGCTGAAGTGCTCTCTAGTGCTCATTTAGGCCTTAGGGAGAAACTGTGTGTTAGGAAAGCTTTGTTCACACATGAGCTTTAATGCTTTTGGCCATAAATTCAATGCTAATAAATTAATACTATTTATTAAATATAGTGTTTTTAAACAGAAAGACACATAAAACAAGGTTATGCATTTGATGAGTTGACAAAAACATTGTAACCAGAGGCTCTAAGGAACCTAACCCTGTTTTTCTCCTAGGAGCAATAGTTTAGCACTTGCTAATTTACTGTCTGTAGCAATTTTATAGAACATAAGTAATAAAGATAATGAAAATGATTTGTACATGTCATAAAATGTTTGACATGGAGGAGACATATGAAATAATCAATTCAATGCTGTTATTGCACAGAAGAAACTCACGTCCAAAGGTAATACAATGAAGTGCCCAAGATTACATACTTATTTATTACTGAGACAGGACCAAGATTAGGAATCTTTTTTTTCCCAGTGCTTTTCACACTTCCCAAAAATATAAACCTTTAAACAGGGTACTGTCATGATGGAATATTTAAGCTAAATTATTAGGTAATTAGGTTTCCTCTTTTTAATTAGAATAAGTGTCTGTGATGGACACACATGATGAATTGTACGTATGTTGCATAGTTTCTGTTCTGCTTTCCATCCCTCATCAAGGCTGATCCTAAACTTCTGTGACTCCAGTCTAAGCCTACTGACACTCAGAACCCAAAGATGACTAGAAGGATCTCTCATAAACACACCTGTGCTGATGGGAATACCACCCTTCTCACACCAACCCTCAACTTCCTGGGAGGTCATAAACTAGCACAGAGGTCAAGAATCTATGACCTACAGGTCAAATTTATCCCACTGCCTGTTTCTGTAAATAAAATTTTATTGGAACTCATCCATGCTTCTTAGTTTAGGTACTGTCTATGGCTACTTTCACACTACAAGTATCGAGTTGAGTAGCTGCAGCAGAGATTGTATGGATTATTACATTTTCTGTCTTGTCCTTTGTAGAAAATATTTGCTGACCCCTGGTCTAGCATCCTGCATGAACTTCGTTGCCAGGGTTCCATGTAAATAGTCATGATGACAGTCTTTGAAAACATTTCATTAGTTGTTCCACCCTTAACTTGTGATTTAAGATACTGCACTGAGGAGCCTTATCAGAGTGTCTGGGTGACATGAAAGGATTATGTTTTGCTATTTGATGTCAACCAAAAATCTGAATCAATTTTACAAAGTGATCCATAACTCATTTTAGCACTTACTGAATTACATGTCACCTAGGTTTCCCCACTCAAGGACTAGCGTTAAGATTCTGAATCAACAATGCATTGCCTGCTCCAGCCCATCCTCACCAGCTGTCAACATTACCTGAACCAATTTTTATTGCAGCTGTCAAAGCTAACTGACATTCGAAATCAGCAACAGACCAAATTAACTTCCCAAGTGTCTTTCCTGTTGCACAGGCATGTGTAAGAAATGTTTTTATTTAGCTTAGTGACATTTGCTACCCAAGTACTGACAAAACATCGTGTCTAAACAAATGCTGATTGCACAGATTCATTTTCCCATGATAATGAATGTTAAATGCATAGAGGCAATTATACAATAATCTCAAAACCACACACAGTGACTTTTGCTTAATGGAATTACTTGGGAAAGAACGTTTTAATTTTACAACCTGACACTTCAGTGGAAAGAATACTGTGGTAAACATTTTAGCAGAACTTCTGCTGTATTTTCATTCTTGTTGAATTGGGCACTGTATGGAGGCTTCATTAATTTTTTAAAATTTCTTTTCGTGATTAGTATATTATAGCTGAATTAAGACATCATTGCAGTTTTTCTAGTCTCATAAACATCTTTAGTAAAGAAGATTTAGTGCCCCAATTAAGAATTTCATAAATTCTTTGTCTCAAAATTTGCTAGATGTGGTGTAGAGAGAAGTAGTAGGGTTTGGAGGAATCAGAGAAGGTATGAATAAGTGTGATTCCCTCCTGGATATAGACCAGAAACTATTTTTTTCATGGACTCTTTCTAAGGAGAATAGGGTTAATATAGCAGAAATGAAAAGAAAATCATAATCACGGATGAGGAATGTAGAAAGATAAGGACAGAAGTATTTAGAGTATGAGTTACACATACATCTAACTTCCATAATTTTATCTTGGGTCAACTGGCCTATGGTTCTAGTCTCAATAGGAAAAATCGCTGTGAGATGTGTAAAGACATGAGTGGTGATCAGAAAGCACTGGCCACTTCACTGTTGTTCTTTGCTTTGTGGTCTCAGCTGACCTTAGCTAAGCCTAAACCTTTTCACCTATTCAGAGCCCAGTTGTGAGACCAGTGGCAATCCTGACGGGGATCTGTGGTTTGGGGCTTATTAGCATCTTGTATTTGACCGTTCGATTCAACTAGCCCAGAGTATAAAGGTAACAGAGCACTGATCTTCCAGAGATCCATTACTCAGTCCCAACAGCATGGACTTTAAAGTCAGAAAGATGTGAATTTTATATCCATCTTTGCCATGTTAGGTGTGTGACTTTGGACTCTTAAATTAACTCTTTCCAAAATACTTTAATACTTTAATTATGTTACAATGGGAATAGTAATTAACAGGATTGGTATTTTTATTAAATGAAAAAATAGCATCAAACAAGTTATATAAACAGTTTCACTCTTTGAATGTGATCATGGGCTATATTAAAAGCTAAATATTCTGTATTGTATAAGCAATATGAGATAGGCAAAAATGACCAGAACCACCTGACTCTATCAAAGTGCTGTTTGCAGGCAGAATGGAACAAACATTTATTTCTTAGGTTCTTATATTAAAGTGATGTTCTCCTGGCTTTAGCAGAGATGCATTGCTTACATACCATAGCATTTCACCAGATACAGATTTAAAATCCGTGGGAAAACCCAAACAATGGCTTTGCAAGGTGCAGATTCCCAAGGAATTCTTAAGTTTTTTTTCTAACAGTTTACAAATAGAACCGAGTGGAAGCCTCTGACATAGTATTTTGCTCAAGTGAGCTTTAAAACCAACGTTCATCACTCCTCAGTGACAATACACTAATGCATTAATTTAATATTGCTCCATTTGAGGAAACAAAATCTGTAAAGTTCAGCTGGAAGGTTGGGACTCAGTCTCACAAGAGTAACGTCTATAAAGTAATTCCTTGAAAAGAAAATAAATAAAAAGACTTTACAGTCAAGGATAGCACCAGGTTTCTAGCAGATTAGAACTCTGTCTGGATTCCCAAATATTTTTAGAAAATGTTCATATCTACATTGAGTGAAAAACAATTTCCATCTCGGCAGTCCTTTGTTTGCCTTAGTCTTTCAGAGCTGCTTAATAATGTTGCCTTCCCTCTGTTTCCTTAAGAAGAATCTGCTCCAAACCTTCACGGTTGAGTGAAACGATGATTTTCTATGATTTTTTCAAAAGGAGAAGCTATAGGGTCTGAGGAAGATGTCTTCTCAGACCCCCTTCTAGGACAGAGATTTGCCTACACCAGGATTTTCAGAATTGATCTCTACAGAGCTCTAGATGCTCCTTATGTGCCCCTCAAGAAAAAAGCTGTCATCATCAAATTTAAGTTAGCGATTGTGTTAGAGATTCCTGTACAATCTCATAAAAATTGTGAGAAGATTCACGACAGAGAAACTTATTTACTATTGTTTAACCCAACGTTTCCCCAACATAACCTTTTCCCCCAGCTTCAATACATTGTCATCTGCGGAGCTGTTCTGTGGACAGCACCTTGGGAAACACTAATATACCATCAATGACAAATGGTCGCAGGAATCTGACACTCGGTGTTTAATTAATGACCTGATCACTTCCAATGGGCCAACACCCTTAATTGATGTTAATTTTATATTTACTTCTGATATCGTTGAAATCCTCCTCTCTGTGCCGTGTGCTGCATTTTCTATTGATGACCCTTCAGAAAGGGTGTGCCTTGTTCTAGTCTTCCTTGTAATAACCCTTTTTACACAGGGAGACAGAGGAGAGTTGTGCTTTTAGGCTGTCTCTAGGCAACTGTCCATAACTCTTCCATCTCCTTAAGATTTCCCTTTAGTTTTTTTTTTTTCTTTCCATCTCCCATGATTTTCTCCAGATCATTTTTCAGCAGGTACTGAAGTTCTCTATTTTTTCAATATCCAGGCCCATCTAGGTTATTTTGCATATTGTTTCCAATATTATATTTAGATGGTTGTTTTTAATTTCCAGACTGTATCTTATGCTACTATTAGCGTGTTTGAATAGATAATTACTTTATCAAGCCTGCTTTGCATTTCGTTTCTCTCTTTTCTGGATTAATTAATTTTTTTAAATTGCCACTTTCTGCAAACTTCATGAAGGCATCCTTCATCTAAGACACTGATAAAATTTTCAAACAACCATACCCCAGATTCCTTTCTCTATCTCCACTCACGTTTCTGAAAAATTTCCACAAAATGGTCCCACTCACCCACGAACCAGTTCTTAAGGTCCATCCAGATACTGAGGTTCTTGAGTGCAAGTTGTGAATATTACTCTTCCTGCACCTGCGATCCAAGCACAGTGTCTACATGTGGTATCTTTTCAACAAATGTGTAAGGAGAGCATCACGCCGTTCAGTAAGCTGTATCAGAATTGTGTTGTTTGCTTACTAGTGAAAATATCACTTGGGAAATAAACAAATGCCTTACGCAGATCCCTCAAATTACATCTATAGTTTCTTTTTTATTTACAGGGTTTGTTTTCCTATGATAACAAGAAATTCAATTAGCTTGTCACATACTTCCATTTCCTAAGGTCATGTTATCTCCATACCGAATGTGTACTCAGCTAGATTAATGCTAGCTCACAGTTTTATAAAATGTATTTACTTTTTCATATTTTCACATTTCTGAAGTCAGGGTGAATCTTCCAATTGTTGGTTTTCTAGCATTGTGTTGTAGTTTAATTGGCAGAAGATTGTCTTTGTTAGTGATGCATATAATAATGATGAATCAGATTCATTGAAGAAACTGCTAAGTATATATTTAAATGTTCCCAATATGTAGATTATAAGGCTCTGTGACTGGAGATGGTGAGAATCTTAGTGGAGCATTAAAATAATGTGATATATCCATTGTATCATGTTTATAAAAAGTTCCCGTGTGTGTTGTATCACTTGATTACCGTAATAGCAGTGTACTTGTCATTAGCCTTAATTTATATCCGAAGAAAAACCACAACGAAGTGACTTGCCCAAGGACACAGATTCACAAGACAAGGAACTGTGTTTATTATATTTACAGAGCATAATATGGTGCTTGGCATATAATAGGAACTTAATACATATTTGTAGAAAGAAAAGAAGAATGAAGTTGTGCTGAAGTTTAACTTATTTTCATGTAAATCCTTTTCCCTCTGGTTATAACATTGGTCCATCCTTGTCATCTCTTTCCAGTACTTTACTGTTTTTCCTGGATAGTAAACACATTAAGGGACAAGACCAAGTGAAAATTCATTTTAAAAAATGATTGTGGCAATATATAGAACCTCTAGAATTAGAAGGATTTTAGAGCTCACATAAACCTTTCTTCTTCATCTTAAAAAAATAAACCAAGAACCAGAGAGATTAAATGTCGTACTTGCTGACCTGTGTGTCTTTCCAACTAGACTGAGTTCCTTGAGGGCAGCAACCATGACTCTTAACTGTATTCTGGAGTCCAGCATGGTGTCTGGCACAGAGAAGGCATTTGATAAATATTTATTGAAATACTCTAAAGACCATGAGGGCAGGATAACACTACTGTATCCCCAGAGCCTGACTTGCATAGAGTAAGCAAGTTGATAAATATCTGTTGAGTGGATGAATTAGTGAATGTAAAGATGAATGTGCCCTTGGCCAATTTTCTTTTTCCATATGTAGGGGAGGAAGAGGTTTTCCTTGACCCTCTTAGGGTCCTTGTCTGGGCCTGGAAGTTAACCTGGCAAAGACAGATTAACAGGAGAAAATCATGTAAGTTTTACATGGCATGGGAGCCTTTGCAAGGAAATGAAGACTGGAGCTTTTGTTTACTGGGTTTGATGAAGAATGGTTAAGTCATGGAAAAATGTGATAGGAGAAAAGAATCTGAGCTGAGAATAGTAAACTGAAGGAAGCTTAACAAAGACCTGTTGGTTCATCTTCCTCTCCGTGTCCTTCCATCTTCAGAGATAAAGATGCTACTTTCCTCCTGGTGAAGGGAGTACTTCTCTCACATGAGGTTCTTGGGACCTGCTTCCAGGGAGAAGGGAGGGGTCAGACAGTCCTTCCTGCACCTGCTGCTTCTCAGAGTCCTTCAGCTCATGATATTCCACATTGCCAAGGTGCCATATTTTGAGGTAGTTTGTTCCTGACCCCTTCAAAGGACATCTCAAAAAAAATCACTCTGCTATCAGTCTCTGACCATCCACATTCTCCACTTCATGGCAAAATTGTTGTACAGGTGGTTTCTGGGATCTTCGATTACTCATATTTTAGGAAGTGACTGACATTTCTGCCTGTGACGTTACGGCAACCACCTTGTGTCCTTCTTACATAAAGACAGGACTGCTACATCAGGAACTCTTGGATGTGCACATGAGACACTCCTTCTCACAGAACAGTTCCTCCTGTCACTGCACTGTGTTTCCTGCCATGCCTTTGTGTTTTCCCTGTGACCTCATCAAATTAGCATTCCACCTCCCTGATTCTTCAGCGCTCCTTGAACTGCTCCCAGGCTCTACCAGATGTTGCTTTCCGTGCTACGCCGTTCTAGAAGCTGGCTCCATCTGCCAGAACTCCTTCTGTGAAAACCTGCAGGTCAGGTTATTTACATGAAAATATGCTAGAAGTACAACTGGGATATTCAATATCAAAGAATGATTTGATGCTGTAGCATGGCGTGGTCTGTGATAGCCACCCAGGACCAGTGACCTCCTCTGGTCCTGCAGGATTGTGTGTCAGTCTCTCTCTTCCCCAAATCATTAGATCTCTTCATACCTGCCTGGTTTTCGCAGTCCATTATTTTCATGAATATTTGTGTTTTTGTCTTTTTTTTTTTCCTTCTCTGGCTCTGAGTCTGTCTCTTCCCTTCTGTTTCTTACCCGGGGTGACTGTCAGGAGGTTTTTTTGTGTGTGTGTGTGCCACTTAGGGTATCACGGGTGACATATTACAGCTTGCATCCAGATTTAGATCCTTTTATAAATGCATGTATAGGAACTGGGGCCAAAATTGTAAAATCCCTGGAAACTTGAGATGACAGGTTATCTCAAAACACACGTTAAAACAGTAAATTTGCAACATTAATTTCTTTTCTGCTGTGATTCTATAACATTTCTTTTTTTATTAACCCTCATTTGGTAACCTGCTAAGTTCTGCCTTGAATTACAAAAAAACATGAGAAACTACTGAGTGTGAGGCACTGGGCTGCACAGCTCAAGAAGGTGGTGGAAAGTTTTGCATTAATATTTGCAGATGATTGACTTTATGAAATAACACCAAACCACACATTCCATCTTTCTCTGCCTTCTTTCAGCCATGCAAACACCAAGCTCTTCATGATCTCAAGGCCTGTGTATGCACTGCTATTCCCCCGGCAGGCAGGGAGTTTCTCTCTGCCACTCTTAACTGATAATCAGTCACTTTCTTGACTGTTATCATCCCAGAGATTTCCCTGGGTGCTCTATCTAAACAAATTGCCCTTTATCATTTTCTATCACAACTCCTTTTCCTCTCTCCTTCATGAGCCCCCTTGTAACATGTGGCTTTTTTATTTGCCTGTGTTATTGCGGTTTCCGGTCTGTCTCTTTAAATACAATATAAGCTTCATATATTCTGCTGAGGAAGACACTGTGAAGTAAGAAGACATATATAGATACAGGTACACATATAGATACAGATATAGATATAATGTCTCTGCCCCAGTTCCAGCCACTGTTTGGTCTTTGAATCTGGTTCTTGACCAAAAGCTCCTAAACCCTTGTGATTTCCCAAGTGATAAGGGGTCTGACACAGAGCTTCTAAATCCCTGGGAATTTCCTGGGTGGTATAGGTATAGAGCATCTTTTGTTCTAATGAGGCAGCTCTTGGTGGGCTCCTGGCTGGGGGCTGGTCATCAGGAAGACCAAGCCATAGTTAGAAGCTTGAAACTTTTATCCCCACACCTTATTCTCCAGAAAGGAGAGGGAGACTGGACACAGTAATAGATTATGCCTGTGTGATGAAGCCTCCATGAAAAACCCCCGAAGCACAAGGTTCGGAAAGCTTC
Organism: Vicugna pacos; assembly: GCF_048564905.1. NCBI lineage: Eukaryota > Metazoa > Chordata > Mammalia > Artiodactyla > Camelidae > Vicugna > Vicugna pacos. Next base: position 13,283,640 of record NC_132996.1, read on the forward strand.
TGAGTTGGTGAACACATCCATGTGCAAGGAGAGTGGGGCAGTCCGATTCCACGGGGACAGAAGTTCCTGCACTCAGGACCGTTCTGGACCTTGCTGTATGCATCTCTTCATCTGGCTGTTCATCTGTATCTTTTATCACATCCCTTACTATAAAATAAACTAATAACCGTAAGTAAGTGTTTCACTGGGTTCTGTGAGCTTTTACAGCAAAGGATCAAATCCAAAGAGGGAGCTGTAGGAACCCTGATTTAGAGCTGGTCAGTCAGAAGCACCAGGGGACAACCTGGGACTGCCAGTTTACATCTGCAGTGGAGGCAGTTCTGTGAGAGTTGAGCCCTTAACCTGCAAAATTTGATGCTAACTCCAGGTAGATAGTGTCAGAACTGAACTGAATTGTAGGACACTCAGCTGGTGTCAGAGAATTGGTCATTATGAGAATAAACCCCCATTTATTTAAATAGTAGTGTTAAAAAAAGTGTATTTTTCCCTTTGCAGGATCCAAATCTCTTTTTCTCTCCATTGTATTCCTAGTGCCCAGTCCATAAAATAAGCTCAATAAATAATATTTAATGTGCCATATACTGTTCCAAGTGCTTTACACGTATTAACTCACTCTTACAACAACCCTGTTGGTGGATATTATTATTATCTCTATGTTGCAGCTAAGGAAACAGAGGCAGAAGGATCAAATAATTTGTCCAGGGTCACACAGCTAGTATGTGAATTAGTTGGAATTCAACCCTAGGAAATCTGGCTCTGGAATCCCTACTTTTAATGAACACAGTCACAAAGTTACATATAAGAAGTTAAGTAATAAAGGAAAATATTCTAAGGCCAAAGTAGACGACACACTAAAGTAATGGTAAAGTGTTCCCTAATAACTTGGAAACACAAGCAATAATGTTGTCCCCGAATGTCCTCTGAAAGAGAAGAATGGTTTTCCAGGCCAGCTGAACTATACTGTTGTGAGCTTTAAGGTATTGTTAAGATATTAACATATCTAAAGAAAGAATGTGTCAATCATAAGGGAGATTATTCTGCAGTGGAAATAAACAACACAAAAAGGAGAATTAAAGGGGTGTTACTAGGCTAAGGAGACTGTCATCTTTCCCCTCTTCTCAGTCTGGGATGGAAGATAGCAACTTGATAAACACCCTACAGGTGTTCTTTTTCTTTCTTTCTTTCTTTCTTTTATTGTGGTAAGATATACATAATATCAGGTCTACATTTTAACCATTTTTCAGTGTTCATTTTAAAAGCCTCAGCCTCAGATTTTTGTGTAGCTAATGAGCAGCCATTAGGATGTGTATATACCAGTCATATGCTTATTTCTTAATTTCTTGTTCTATCTAGGTTTCAGCAAGCATAATTTGAAAGATGGAGGTTGGAACAAGGATTGGGTGGAGAGGTAGAAAAAAGAAACTAAGACAGCTCTGCATCGCTCTGCATGGTAATCATACAGGCTAACTCCCGTGCAGAAGCCAGCAGGGCTTGCAAATAACAGAAGAGTTAGCACCATGCTTATCTTCCTAGAATGAATGAATACTTCTTTTTGCGAGGAGTCACATATGTCCTATCCAACAGTGAACTTTTGTGAGAATCAGAAGGCATTTTGTGCCCATGTTAGTATAGAGATTTTTTAAGTAAACATTAAATATGTTTGTATGTATTAGAGTTTCACTTCCTCCCTGGACTAGCTTGCTTAGTATCTTTAAGGTAAAATAACAGACTTGAAGAAATAAATACACTGCAGGGGAGAAAGATGCACGATGAATTCTGGAAAAGAGGTGTGAGGTTTTCTAACAGTCATCATGGGAGACCTATATAGCTTTTAAAGAATAAGAATGGATCCAAGAACAAGAAAGCAGGGGGAGGGAAAAACTGAGATGCCAGGCAACTTTAAATGGTATAGCTTTGCAAAAGAAAGTGAGGAACAAACCACAAAACTAAAGGCTCATCACCACCTGGAATCTCCCCGAAATCTTGAAGTATCACCTTGAGAAGGTATTTCAGGCCTTGAACTCCAGGATAAAAGCAAGCAGCCTGGAGATACATTTAACTTAAAAGCCAAGGGGATGACTTAGAGTAGATGAACTAAAAACTATCTGTAAATATTAGGATGAGCGCTTTGCAGAAGAAGGTGTAACGACCCACTGGGGCTCCGGTCTTCCAAACATGGTCCAAGAGAGGCTGCACTTCCCAACATTCCGTCTGTCTGCTCCCCAGGGAGAGTGGATCAGGATACCCAAGCCTGAATCAATCAGCATTAAAACTGCAACCATGTCTTTTGTTTCAAGACTCTGATACACAAGCAAGCATCTGATTATCGACTAGGTTGCCGTGTAGTTTGTGTATATGAAGGCAGTGTGCTGCCAAAGAATTTTTATGTTTGGCCCACATGGCAATTAGAATTCTTTATCAATTAATAAACTGGCATTTTGATAGTAATTTGACTTGTTATGTAACTTGCCTGCTAGGAGAGGCTGTACTGGCTGTGATCTCCGTATGTATGTCTGTTCTCTTTGGATATTGAAGTTCTCATTCCATGCTAAGCAACTACCATTTTATACCTCGGCACATATGGATCTGGTTAATAGGAGTCATCTCTGAAAGATGGTTTCATTCTTAACGTGCTCAACAAATCTAGTTTCTGAGACAGGCGGTAAGGGCAGACATGGACTGTGATTAATTTATCATCACCCTGGCTTTGGTGTCTTGGTTGTCAGTAAAACTGAGCTCCCCAGCTGAATTTCCCTCTGTATTACCGTGACTTGCCATTCCGGTGAACCTTCTATTTCTCGTACATTGGAAATATTTCACGTGCAGGTTCATATGTTGTATTTCCACATTGAGGTTTCCTGAACTGCAACAGCTTTCGAGGACCCATTTCTGACATTTACAAATAAAACCACTGAGGACTGTGCTGCTGCCTCACTAATTGTAACTGTTTGAGTGGGATGGATTCAGTGTAGTTTTCTCCATGACACACAGGGTGGGGTGTTCCATAAGCAGCAGAACCTCACTGATGCTAAACAAAGGAGCCGTCATCTTGTCAGTCTCTCAAGCTATTCTTTTTGCTCTGCTCCCGCAAGCTGTTGGCTTTGCCAGAGCATGTGACTCACTTGCCATAAAACCTGTGCTCTTGTCATTGCCCTGCACACATGTCCATTTGAAATTGAGTTTGAGAATATAGGAATCAGGATCTTAGAGTGCCACTCTTAGCTTTGAACTCCAGTCATTTTTCTTGTTGTTTTTTGGTTTTTTCCCCTGGGTGGGGAGGTAATTAGATTTTTTTTTTTTTGAACTGAGGTGCTGGGGATTGAACCCAGGACCTTGTGCATGCTAAGCATACACTCTACCACTGAGCTATACCCTCCACCTACGAACTCTAGTCATTTTTGATTTTGGGTAATTTATCTTCATAATAGAATTTCTAATTCACTATGAAGAATCTCTATGATAGGAATATATTTTCATGACTTTGTAATTTAAATTCAGAGGAATAATATATGAAGAAACATTGGGCTGATACTCTTTGAACACCTGCTGTTAAATTTGCTTGTGACATTTGTGGGACAGAATAACACAGCAACTTCACCGGAATTACTTGTATATTTTAGTCATCGTTTATGCATTGATGCATTCAAGTTAACTGCAATTCCAATATCTCATGGGCAGGCAGAACAGAGTTATTTAGTCATTAGAGTGCCTTGTCAATTCAGAGTTCTTGAAAAATTAGACTTTTTGTTTTTTGGTGTTTTTTTTTGCAGGAAATCCTTTATAAAACTTTAAAAAGTTATATAGAAGACTTAGTTGGGAAATTATCCTGCGCCATGCTTGTAAATATATAAAAAAAAACATTTTGAGTATGTACATAAATATCTGTAAGTTAATGCTCTGAGGTCCTGAGGTGAAATGGGGAAAGAAGCATAAAAAGGAAATGTGTTTAGTCTAATTATGAAAATCTATTTTTTCAAAGCTATGTATTTACAGCCCATGACACAAGTTCCTATTTGGAATGAAAAAAAAAATCTTGAAATGAGGTAAAATAAAACGGTTCCTGGTATATTTTGATTAGTCAGGTATATGAGGTATATGAGGTATATGAGGAGGTCATGGAAACGCCTTAGAGTAAGTTGGTGCACCCATGAAGGATCTCAGAGCAAAAACGTCCCTTCACAGTCTAACTTGTGTTCCAGATATTTATGTGCTTGTTTTCTCTTTATTACTAGTATTTTTCAGGAAAACTGGTTCTGCTTCATTTCTACGTCTTGCACGGAGTCTTAGACAATACCTTGCGTTGAGCTGATTTGGAATGTGTGGGATTGCACAGAACCTCATTCATATGCTTATGCCACCTTTAGAGCACAGCTGGGGACCAGGCTCTGCGGATATTGTCACAGGAAGGTGACAGCTGCTTTTCAAAGGGAATACTTCTTGTTAGTAGTAGTAATTAGAATGAAGGAGTATTTTCATATCTAACGTGTTCTCCCAGTCAAAAACCACAAGATTGGTTTTTCATGTGTGAAAAACTAATTTTAATGACAGATAGTGTATCTACATGAGTACTTGAATAAACATTTTTTTTTAATGTTCCTGGTTGGGTGGGGTCTCAGGCTGTACTCCCAGGTTGGATGGTGCTGTTGGCTGGACTTGGGTTTGGGTGTGGCTGCTGGCAGTGCTTTTCCATAAACAGAGCCTCAGGCTGGTTTCCACCATCAGCTGGGGCCACAAAATGTGTCTGAAGTTGGGTAGGGCTGCAGGCTAGTCTTGGTAGTTACTTAGGCCACTGGCTGGTCTCTGCTCTGGAGGAAGGGTGCTGTCGGGGCTCCCTGGCTCCGTGGGGTTGTGACTATGCTTTGTGGTTGGGCAGAGCCACTGGCTGGGCTCCCTGCCTGGGCAAGGCCGCAGACCTTGTTCAGCAGTAGGACAGGGCTGCAGGCTGGGCTCTACTGCTGAGGGGTCCCACAGCTGGGCTGGGGATCCCTGGGGTTCCTTGTCAGGCTCCCTGGTTATGTGGTGCCAGAGGCTGTCCTCGGCTGCTGGCGTGGCTCTCAGCCTGAGTACGGCCGTGGGATGGGCTCCAGTGCTGTCCAGGTTCTCTAATCAGGCAGGACTGCAGGCTACACTCCGAGCTGGGCAGGACTGCAGATCAGCATCCTTTCCCACGTATGGAGGTAACAGTCTCCATGGCCAGTACGGCCTGTTGACTGGGGACCCATATTAGGCAGAACTGAACTCCCTGGCCAGACAAGGCCACCCTCAGCCATGCAGATGGGCAGAGCCAGTGGCTGGGATTTTTGCTCGGGTACTGCTGTTAGCAAGAACGTGGTCCACCAAGATCTGAGTGCTGGCTGCTGCAAGCCCCCTTCTCCATCACCATCTAATCCTCTAGATTAGATAGTGGTCAAGTCCCACAGATTCCCCCAGTGATCTCCATGGGACGAGACCTGATGGGCCTCTCAGGAAGCTTCCCACAATGCAGGGCACCTGGGAGCCCACTTGGGCTCTCTCTTCTCTCTGAAGAAACCATAAACTCCGGGGACCTTCTCAGTGTGGTACTGTGCTGGCCTGGGGGAGGGGCGATGGGGCCAGAGTGTAGCTGCTCCTCTGACCTGTGTAGGGCTCCTTCTCGATCTCTGTGGTCCGGGGGGTGCTTCAGCATCGTTCCCAGCTCTGGGATTTTCACAGTGGTGTCTTGTTTATGAATATTTACCTGTTGTTCTTCTTATGAAAGAAATGAAGTCAGGAACAAACTATGTCACCATCTTGATTGATAAGATTTATCTTAAGGAAAGCAGTATTCCCTGGGCTTTCTATATTAGCTGCAGAAATCACACCTCTCACTTTGACAGAATAATTCTGGGTGAGCCCAGGCAGCATTTGTAAATGCTCATGGACCAATTCTCTCAACTGTCTACCATGTCCTCCTCTTTCATTAAACTGCAGCAGTCCTTGGCTTTCCCTATGATGGAAGCTCGAAGAACAGTGTTCTCTTTTGTTTCGGATCAGCTCCAACTTTTGGGTGCCTAGGCTGCACTGCAATCTCAGGAAGTTCTTCAGAACCTCAAGCAAATAAGTTCTTGGTGGCATTTCCGTATCCCCTTTTGAGAAAGGCCCAGGCACATCTAAGGCAATTATGCTAGTGGTTTACTAGGAAACTCTCTTTTTTACAAAAATTAATTTTTTTTAACAAAAAAGTATTAGATACCTACTACACAGCAGAAATTTTAACAGACCCTGACAATACTAAAAGAAATATGATACAGTTCCTATCTTAGGGGAAGTACAGTGCAATGGCAGAGACAGGTAGACACATTAATTTAAGATCTGTTTATAAGTTCTATCTAGATTTTTTCAGAATTTTATATGTGCTGAATATAAAAAGATATTAAAAAAAAAGATATTTAGCTCTTTTTTCCAATTCCCTCTAGTAGTTATTTCATTTCACCAATCTCTATCACTTACCTCCATACTGACTCTTGGCAGATAATTTACTGCTTTTTTTCAAATGTAAAATTGGAAACTTAAGTCAGGAAATCTCACAGTTTCATGCTGTCTCTCCATCTCCTCGCTCCCACTCCCAGTCCTGCCTTTGCCCCTATCTTGACTCATCTTCACTCCTATTTTAGTTCAAGACATGTTCTTGCTCCAGGCTAATCCTTTTATTCTACTTTCTCATTTCTCTTCACATCTCCTCAGACTCTTGCTCTGTCAAGTACTTCCTTTCTTCTCTCCAGTTTCAGCCTCTCTGTATCCATGAATTTTCTGCCAATTTTCTGCCACTGCACCATGGTTTCCCTCAAAAAAATACATCTCACCCCACTCAATTCCTTTCTCTATCCACCACAGCTTCTAGAACATATAGGGACATTCAGATTATACCACAATTAAATATTATTACACAACCATCAAATGGCTGCAATTATAAATGTGAATAGCACAGATATTAAGAGGCATATGGAGAAAAAGGGACTCCCAGACACTGCTGGTGGTACATTCATGTTGGAGAGAAACTTTTAGCTTTCTATTACATTAAAGATAAATACACTCTATGACAGTGTAATTCCGCTCCTGAGAATGAACATACCCACAGAAATGTGTGTATATATTCACAGAGAGACACGGCAAATGTTGTTATGAAAGCACATTTATAGAACCACAAAACTGAAAAATAATAAAATTGCCATTAGCTTTGGAATAAACCATTGTGATATATTTATATAATGGAGTATCATATAGTGATGCAAACAAATGAACGAAAATAACCACAGCAGGAGTGAGGCTCACAGACATCGTTGTGAGCAAGAAAGGAAAACGTAAAAGGCTACATGTGGCATAATCCCATTTACATAGCTGGGAAAACAAACAAAACTAAAATTCTCTTTAGGAATGCATGATTTGGAAATGAAACTCCAAGGAAAAAGAAGGAAGTGATTATCATAAAAACCAAAATAGTGGTTACCTTTAGAGGATAAATGAGAAAATTATTGAGAATGGGCATCTAGGGCCTAGTTCTTAGTAAAAACAAATTAAGTTGTAGCGGCAAAAATAATTTTCAGATAGTGAATAGTATTTTCATAATAAAAAGAAGCATCTTGCTCATCTTGGCTCTCCGTGGAAGACCACAAGGTTCATGGCCTTGTCTGCCGGTAGCCATTCTTCCGAACAGCAACCACAGGCCCTTTTAAGAGGTCCAGGGACTGATCACCAGCCCATGCTTGTGCAGGACACCTAAAACTAATCTGAGCTTTTCCCTCAGACTCCTCAGTGCAGAGGAAGCTTTACTTGTATTGATTAAAACATTTCTTTGGCATTAAAGCAAATTAAATGCCACTCAATTTTACTTATCTAGAATCTCGCTTAACTCTCAGCTGTTTTGCAAATATTAACTCATTTTAAGCTCAAAACAATACTCGAGTCAGATATTATTGTTATTTCACTTTTTATTGAAGAGTAAACAGGCAAAAAGAGACTTGCTCTGTATCACGTATCTTGTATTGCTGAAGGCTGGTTTCAAAGCCAGGTAGACTAGGACCAAAATGGGAACTCTTAAGTAATATATCATATTATGCTGCTGGAGTATGTGTAACTATTTAGATAAAGAGACATCAAAGGTAAAAATACACAAAGAAACAAACTTCAGAGGCCTGGAAATGAAGCACTGGTGTGGACAGCTCTGCTGCAAAATAGAGCTATTTATTTCCATCACCCCCACTCCACACCCCTCTGCCAAAATTTTTTATTTCCACTCCCCCACAACCGTTTTTCCTGTTTCCATCCAATTACTTTGGTTAAAAATTTGAACCATCTTCAATTTTTCTCTTTTCTTTATTTGTTCCATCCATCCAATCCTTCGCTGAGACTTTCTGCTCTACTTCCAAAATATATTCTAAAAAGCACACAGAAAACATACAATGGAAGCTTTTACTCCAAGGGTCAGCAACATTCTCTGCAAAGGGCCAGGTAGGGAATATTCTTGACTTTGTGAGCATGTGGTCTCTGTCACAGTGACTCAGCTTTGCTGCTGTGATGTAGAAGCAGCCCTATTTAATACACCAACAAACGAGTGCGGCTATGTTCCAATATAACTTTATTTATAAAAGCAGGCAGTAGTTTGCTGATCCCGATGCTATTTTAATAATGTTAGGTGACAAAATTTTGTCCTCTGTTAACTTACCTGCTGTGGGGTTCACTGTACATAATTAATGCTCAATACAAAATATCTGAATAAAAGACTTAAATTATTGTATCACATTCATTTCAGTCAAACTACATGTAATGCAAGGAGGAGGCAAACATTATTTCAGGATAAATTGCTAACCACTGGGTTTCATGGTTTTTCCATTTTTTTTTTTCCATTTGTTGTGAACGTTTCCTAAGTCTGAATCTGGAAGCACACAACTCTGATTGTCTTTATTTGGAGTGAATAGAAACGGCTATGCCTTCTAATCTCTACCATAAATTGTAGATGTAGTTATTTTTAAGAGTGTGGATAATATAAAGAGAGAAAACCAGCTTTTGACGTCTCATCTCTGTTTCTTTTTTCTCCAAAGGAAAATTGGTTCTGGGTCAACCAGTGGTAGAAAGTTCTGTTTTTCTGCCGTAAACTAGTAGTGATTTAATCACCCTATTTGAATTATTATGTGACTGATTCATGCACTGACATACTGATGTGTGTGTGTGTGTGTTTGTAGGATGGAGTGGGAAGAGGCAGTGATTATTCATAATAGAAGGCCGTGCTGGGTACCCAGAGATTTAATTAATCAATTATTGATTACCTTACTGGTTAAAAAATACTCTCTTCTTTGAAATTTCTAATTACTTAACTTGAAGTGTACAATTTAATACTCTTATAGGCTTGTTAGTTTATGTTCTGTGCATGTTTTATGTGTAAGGTTTTGTTTATTCAGTACTGTTTTCTGAAAGAGTTTTTAGTTGTCACCTCGAATTCCTCTCCTTGCCATTACTCAGAATACTCTAATCTGATTGCTGACTTTGCCTGTCCACTGGAATTTCTCACATACATTTACACAAAAATGTGTAATAAGTAAGTCTCAAACTGCATTGGCTAAGAACATGGTGAGAAATTAAGAAACCCTGGAGGGACAGTCTACAGCTCAGAAGGCTGGCTTAGGGCTGTTTGGGTTGCTCGCAGGGGTAGGTGAAGAAGGAATGATCCAAGTTTGTGTCCAGCAAGATCTGGAAGAGGAAACAAATGGAATGATTATTGAAGACACTGATGCCAGTTGTCTCCTTCTCTCCCTTGTGAGATCTCTCTTAGATAAAATCTAGTTAGCGCATTGTTTTTAGGGGAATGGACTTTTTCAGGACAGTGGAAGCTGTAATGAGCCTTGCTTTAAGACTGACTTAAAAACAAGGGAGGATGAAGACAACACAAGCTGACAACACCTTGTACCTGAGTTAGACAAACAACTAGGGTTATTCACTAACGTGGGCAAAGCTTAAACCCTGATATTTAAAAAATAGGCTTACCTAACTGATAACGATATTCATGGTGTTAGAGTGTACATTACAAGCCTACAGTCTGGAGAGAACATACTTTTTGACAAGGGTGGGCAGAAAAAAAACTTGTTTAAAATCACAGTGAAGCTCTGTGGGGCAATCAGAACACATCTAAGTTGAAAACATTAAATTGGTCCCTACCATCAAAAAAATATGAATTTATATCCAGTAAAATTTACTTTCTGGTGCATGGTGATACAAATTTTGAAAAGTGAATATAGTCATATAGCTATCCCCATAATCAAGGTACAGGGCAGTACCATCAGACTCCAGTTCTCTCTTGCTGTCCCTTCCTACGCAAAGCATATTCCAGGCTCAATACCCTGGCAACCCGTGATCTGTTCTCTGACCTTTAACTTTTGCTTTTTCCAGAATGTTCTATATGTATAGAATTGGACAATACATTGCCTGTTGAGTCTGGCTTTTTTTCTTTAGCACAAGGCATTTGATGCATCCTTATTTTGCATGTTTCAATAATTGATCCAATTATGTTTATTACTGAGTAAGAGTCCTATTGATGGTTGTGTCACAAATCTTAAAAAAATCTATTCACTGGTTGAAAGACCATTTGGTTGCTTCTACTTTCTGGAGATGGTAAAATAACAAAAAAAAATGAATAAAGATGCCATTAATATTTGCATTCAGTTTTTGTGTGGACATGAATTGTCAGTTCTCTTGGGTAAATACCTCAGCATGGAAATTCTGGGTCATGTGATAGGCGCATGATTTATTTTAGAAGAAACTGCCAAACGATCTTCCAAAGTAGCTGTATTAGGCTGCAGCCATGTGTGATTGTTCTAGGTGCTCAACAACTTCATCAGCACTTGGTATTGTTAGGTTTTATTTCTTTTTGACTTCTAGTATCTGTGTGGTGGTATTTCATTGTGGTTTTAGTTCGCATTTCCCAACTGGTAATGATGTTGATGATTTTTTTCATTTAAGTACTTGCCATCCGTATTCGTTTTGAATACGTTTCTATATATTGTTGCTAAAACAAATTACCATAAATGTAGTGGCTTATAAAGCAACTCAGATTTACTATCTGACAGTTCCAGAGGTCAGACGTTTAAAATCAGTCTCACTAAAATCAGCAACTAAAATCAAGGAGCTGTCAGATCTGTGCTCCTTCTGAAATCTAGGAAAGAATCGATTTTGTTGACTCTTCCAGCTTTTAGAGCCTGCTTGCATTCCTTGGCTTGTGACACCTAGTGACATCTTCCAAGCAAGGTGTATAACATCTCCTGTCCTCTGTGACCTCTGCTTCCCAACATATCTTCTATCTCAGACTCTGATCCTCCTGCTCCCCTCTTATCAGGACCACGTGATTACATGAAACTTACCTGGGTAATCCAAAAACCAATCTCCTCATCTCAAAATCTTTCATGTAATCACAGCTTCAAAGTCTGTTTTACTGTAAATAAAGTAATATAGTCACAGTTTGGGGGGATTAGGTTGTAGACATTTTGGAGAGTCATTACAGCTTCCCAAACCATCCATATATCTGTTTTGGTGAAGTTACCATTTAAATTTCTTGACCACTTTTTACATTGGGTTGTTTGTTTTTTATTGTGTTTTGAGAATTCTTCATGTACTCTGGATGCTAGTACTTTGACTGATAGGTGATTTGCAGATATTTTCTCCCAGTCTGTGCCTTGTCTTTCCATTCTTAAAAAAGTGACTTTTACAGTCTAAACAAATTTGACTATTTTTCCTTTCAGTTCTATGAAGAGAGAAGAGAGGAGATTTTTGCTTCATTTATTTACAAACTCGGTGTTTAAGAGCATTAATATTTAGAGTTTTATTTCTTGCTGGAAGTACCTTTCTAAAACCATTAAGTGTTGTCTCTGGCAATTTTGTTTGTTACAATATCTAATTTGTCTTATATTAATGTAGCTACTGTGGCTTTCTTTTGATTAATATTTGCATAATATTTTTTCCATTGCTGTACTATTTATATCATTGTATTTAAAGCATGATTCTTATAGACAACATGTAGTTGGCTATTGATATTTTCTGTCCAATATGACAATGATTTTTGTTTAATTTGTATTCATTACATTTAATGAAAAAGACTGATGCATTTATTGGATCAATAAATGATCCAATATAAATAGATTTTGGTCAATGATTTTCTTTCTGTTTCTTCCTCTGTCTCCCTTTTTCCTACCTTCTTTTGGATAATTTAAATATTTTAATATTCCTTTTCAGCTTATTTACTGACTTTTTAGCTATATCTCGTGATATTTTTAGAGGTTACTTTAAGGATTAAAATATACACATCTTACTTTTAACTGTATAATTAGAGTTAGTATTTTATCACCTTGAAGCAAATATAGAAGACTTATACCCATATTTCATTAACTCCCTTGTTTTATAATTTTCATATGTAACATATGTATGTTCCTTGAACTAACCATCAGACAACAGTATTTTTTTTTTTTTGCTTTCAATAGTCATTTGTATTTTAAAGAAACCAAAGGGAAAAGAGTCATCTTGCATTTTCTCTCATCTTTACCATTTCTTTAGTTCTTCCTTCATTCCTGAAGTTTCAGATTTCCCTCTGATGTCATTTCCTTTCTGCCTGAAAAAATTTCCTTTAGTATTTCATTTGGAATAAGTATTAAGACAAATGCTCTCTTTGTTTTCCTTCATTTAGAAAAAATTTTGTCTTTATTCTGTAGAAGATTTTTATTCATCATAGAATTCTAAGTTGACAGTTTTCTTTAAAGGTATTGTTCCACTGTCTTCTGGTCTCCATGGTTTCTGATATGACGTCCACATACATTTGAATCATTGTTCCTATATATATATATATAAAACAACATATAATATCATTAACATATATATGTATATATGTACATATATGGTTATTTGTTTTCAGCAGCTTACTTATTTTATCGTGTATTTCTTTGAGTCTATCTTGTTTGGCATTTATGGACCTTTAAAAATGTATACATTTATATCTTTCAGCAAATTTGGGAAATTTTAAGCTATTGTCTCTACAAATATATATTTCAAATGTGTCAGTGTTCTTCTTATTTGGGGGACCTTTTTTGGGACTCCAGTGATATTAATATTAGCCCTTTTAATATTTCTCACAGGTTCCTGAGGCTGTGTTCTCATTTCATATAGACATTTCTTGTCATTGATTTTTAGGTTGGATTATTTCCATTGCTCTATCTTCAAGTGCGCTGATTCTCTTCTCTGACCTCTTCATTGTTCTGTTTATCTCATCCAGTGGATTTTTAATGTTTCAAATGTTATATTTTTCAGTTCTAAATTCTCTATTTGTTTTCTTTTTATACTTTTTTATTTTTGTAGTGAGAACTTCTGTCTTTCAAATTTGTTTTTAGAGTGCTTATTTTTACCTCAAAGAGTCTGCTTATAATAGCTGATTTAAAGTTATGTATCTCAGGGTTGGCATCTGTTAATTATCTATTTTAATTGGTCACATATTCGTGGTTCTTTGTATACCAATTCATTTTGGATTGTATCCTAGACATTTTGAATATTACATGCCAAATTCTGAGCCCTGTTAAAATCCTCTGAAAAATATTTTTTGTTTGTTTTAGCAGTCAATCATTAAAGGGGGGTTCAAATAACAAGTTCCATCTACTCTTCAATGTTAGTTTAGTTTTCAAATCCTTTGCTCTGCTGTTTTAGGTCTGCTTTCTGTGTGTGCCCTTCAGGTCTTAGTTTGGGAGATGAGTGGTGGTTTATAGTGTTGTTTAATTCTCATAGCTTTAACTGTGTTTCTTTGGGCCCACTCCATGCACACAGAGGCTGGAGATGAGTCTGGTACGTGTGTCAGTTCACACGCAGGATTAAGCGATCTTCTCTCCAGTTTTTCATTTTGGAGAATCTACCCCCCCAGCATGCAGGGCACCTCCTTCCCCAGTTTCACTGGTCAGAAAAGTGGGGTTAACCTCTGGTGTTAGCCTTCTGTTCTGTCACACAGTGCTACGTGATTGTGGCAGTCCCGAGGGAGAAATGGCAAGAGGAAAAAAAAGGAAAAGTAACAAATTTTATTGGACTTTATATACACAGGCCCCATTTTCTGAGTTTCTCTGGACATTTTTTTTTAATTAAAGTATAATTGATTTACAATGTTGTGTTAGTTTGTGGTATACAAGCATAGTGATTCAGTTATACATATATACATTCCTTTTCATAATCTTTTTTATTATAGGTTTTACAAGATATTGAGTATAGTTCCCTGTGCTATACAGTAGAATATTGTTGCTTATCCATTTCATATGTAGTAATTTGTTATCTGTTAATCCCAAACTCCTAATTTATCCCTCTCACCACCCCTTTGGTAACCATAAGTTTGTTTTCTATGTCTGTGAGTCTCTTTCTGTTTTGTAAATACATTCATTTCTCTCATTTTTTAAGATTCCACTTATAAGTGATATCACATGATATTTGTCTTCTCTGTCTGACTTACTTCACTTAGTATGATAACCTCCAGGTCCTTCCATGTTGCTGCAAATGGCATTTCATTCTTTTTTATTGCTGAGTAGTATTCCAGTGTGTGTGTGTGTATGAACCACAACTACTTTTTCCATTCACCTGTTGATGGACATTTAGGTTGCTTCCATGTCTTGGCGATCCTAAAATATCTGGAATTTTCTGTCTTTTTTTCTTTTTTTTTCTTTTGGAGTTTTGAATGCCCATACTAATGCTACAGCAGTGAAGCATGGTGACTAGGGCTGCCCATGAGCAGGACATGGAGAGAAAAAAAAATTAAGAAACAAAATGTGACTGCTGCCCACACTCTTCAGCCCATATGGGTATCCTTTCCTGGTCCTCTGGGCAGAAATGAGGAGTTTCTCTCTGGTGCTTCGGTACTGCTGTGCTATTCCACATCTGGGGTGGTCAAGCTGGTAGACAAAGGAGGGAAACAAATTTGAAAAATTATGCCCTGATGGGTTCTTTTTCATGTTTTGATTTTCTTCCCCACTTTTCTTAGTGTTATTTATTCTTCAGCTTTCTCAGGTCACTAAGCTTTAAATTCTGTCAAAGTTTTTCATTGTATTCAGTTGGAAAAATAGATAGGGTGCATCTTGAATTGCATTGTTAAGTCTGGTTACTACTGTTTTACTCTGTTTCCCTCGTTTTCTTCCCACAGAAGTAGCAGAGTGCAGGGGTTATAAGCAGATTCTAGGACCAGAAAGCCCTGCTTTGAATTACGGTGCTATCCCTTACTCTGTAAAGTAGGACTTAGCCTTTTTAAAAAATAATTTTCAGATTGGGACATAATAGCTACTTCTTCACAAAGTTGCTGAGGATTCAGTGAGTTAACATATAAAAAGTGATTCGACCGGTACCTGGCACTGGGATCATGATGTTGCACAATTCTAAGAGGCAACATTTATAGTATGGATGCTCACAGTGGTCGGTGAGCCTACAGTTACACAATGTGATGGTGGTTTCTGAGTCAGCTATTAATATTATTAATTGTTATGTCTTTTCTTTAATTCCTGTGTTGTCTTATACTTCTAACTGGAAACTGTACCTTTACTTATTTAATTTTTACACAGTTGTCCTCTGAGATGGAAGATAGAGATTGAATAGACGTGGTTAAAAAGATCATCCCCTAAGTGCCAAAAAAGAAAGTGCATAAACATTCTTCAGAGAGATGAACACTTCTACACACTTGTGTTTGACTGATTCAGTCACCGGCAAAAGAGGAAGAAATGTTGATTCTCCTCTTGGCCTGAGGCCTCCCGCCATGCCGGCTGAGGCAGGGTGTTCTTTGGAAGGTTGCCTCTGCAACGTGCTGCCTCTCGTCACTGATCCTTTCTCTTCCTAGAGTGACTTATCACCAAACATCCCTAAGCCGGAGCCCAGTCTCTGAGGAGGGTTTACATGCCATGTTCCCCAGGAGAATTTTATACCCAAGACATAATTACACATTGATCTGGTCACAAATCCTTATGTCAGTGCTCATTTCCATCTCAGATTCTTTCAAAACCCAAGAGAACAGGACAGAGTGATGGAATTCAATGTTGATTTCTGGTGGGAATTGTTTTTTTTCAGATTAGAGAATGAAGGAATTTGAAATGCCTAATTCTAGAATTGTTTTAAATTGTTTGATCTTCAGGAAAGATTTATGTATCATCTCCCTATATACTGCAGTCTTTTGATGATTTCCTTCTTTATACTTCAAAATATAGCATCATGACTAAGAAGGCAAGTTTAAGAATCCTGGATTTGGATTCTGGCTTTGCCACTTACTAAGTGTGACTTCTCATTTTTGTACCTCAGTTACCTCTTCTGTAAAATTGGGATAATAATATTATTTTCCTCATAGAATAGTTCTATGAACAAAATAATTTAATAGGGCCCAGAACATCTTCTGATGTATAAATATGTCCTACTTTATTCCTATTTTACAGATGAGGAAGCTGATATATGGAAGAGTTAAGAAACTATTGATCTGTATGCTCTTTGGCCTCTCCATTCATTTATTCATACATCTTAAATATAATGTTAATAAAAATTTTAATTCTCTTTCCTTGGTGATTGCATTATGAGAAAACTGGTCTTCCAGGAAAATGAGACATCAATCATAGCAATTTTTTGGCAGTGAATTAAATGTGACAGAATACCACAATGTTAAGTACTTACCCATAGTCTCTTTTCTGTGTGTACTTAAAACACTAGTGGATAAAGGAAAAAACAAAGGGGGAACTCAAACATTTGAAGAAAGTAATGTTTGCAGCAATAATGCCTTCTAAAATGCTATTCTTAGAGAAATTGGACCTGAATATCAGGAAAGCTTATTTTATTAATTGTTTGTAAAGTCACTAAAAATTTATGAACTGACTTTTGTTAGCAAAAAATGAAGTGATATTTTTAACAAAAATTACCTTTCCTGAGATTTATTACTGCAATATTTGAAATTCTACTTAGAATACTTAGCCGGAGGATTCTAGGTAAAACAAATATTGTAGGGAAGGAATTCACAATTCCTTGCTGGGTCATGTTAGTTAGGACCTTATTTTCATCTCTTATCAAATACACATTATTATATATAAAATAGATAAACAAAAGGACCTACTACTGTATCGCACAGGGAATTCTATTCAGTTTCTTATAATAACATATAATGGAAGAGAATTTGAAAAGAGAAAATATATATAGCATGTGTATGAATAGCTGAATCACTTTGCTGTACACCTGAAACTAACATTGTAAGTCAACTTCACTTCAATAAAAAAATAAAATTAAAAAAGGTATCCCATAGTATGTAAGTCCTCCATTTCTCCATTCCTCTCTCTGGCTACGTCTTTGCTGGGAATGCAGCCAAGTAACTGAAAACCACTAGAGCAGCAGGACTGTTGGAACATCTGCACCTGCGCTCCTGCGCTTCCCGTCCCCCCATGCCAAGCCGTAACCAGGCCTAAGTGAGGCCGCAGGAGGAAATTGTTCCTTTACTTACACTGAGATGTTTCTATGCTTATAAGCATTTTTAAAGACAGTCCTGAGATTCTTCTTAGCCTTTGCTATTCTTACCTTTACCTGCTTGCCATTTGTGTTAGGCTGCCTGATCTCTTACTGAGGCTGTATCTGAAAAATAAAAAAAAGAAAAAGAAAGAAAGAAGAAGAAGAAAGAAATCCATGCCAATTTTCAGATTACAAGAGTTTTCCATTGTGGTCAGTTGCAATTGACTTATCAAATGAGTCACGTGGACTCATCATTTTAGCCAACTAAATTGTACTGCTTAGTGTTTGGTGTGAGCCATGAACTGTGCTAAGTGCTTTGTGGACTCATTTAATTCTCACAATGGATCTGTGAGTAGATACTGTTATTATTATGATGATGATGTTCATCATCACTATTCCCATTTATAGGTGAGGAAACAGCAGTAAGAGTGGTTGCATAACCGAGGGCGCCCAGCTACTAAGTGTAGTGCTGGGAGCTGAACTCTGAGGTCTGACCCAGAAGCCTGTGCTCTCACTCACTCAGCTCAAATCTCCAGCTCTGCCTCGCCGCAACCCCTGCCTCTGTTTACTTTGTTAAGTCAGTTGACATTCTATATCACGAGTCATCTTTTGGAGCCCAATGTATCTGACACGAGAAACTTGTGATAGAATGAGTAGATATGTGAACACTGCTTCAGGTTTTTCCTGCTATGAATATTTCCTATTTATATCTATAAATAACCTTGGAACAAACTCTTTATGCAGAAACCATTTCATGAATAATTGATATGATATGTAGGTAAATCCCAGTGCTACCTTTGGGGTCAGAATAGTTTAGTTATTTTTGAGAGTCTGAGGAAGATTAGTTTTTCAGTGGAAATTCCTTGATCCAGGCACAACGTGTCCTAGTCGTTGTGTGATCTTGGAGGCACGTGCCTGTGACTGGCAATTTACTTAGTTTGGTGCTACAATTATACTCTGCCTGATCTGGATTAAACAACTGGTACAACACACATGAATGTAATTGCAGTGTGTGTACCACTCCATATTCCTTTAAATCTGGAAGTCACAAGACTGTCAATGCTCTTTTAAGAGCTCAGCGGTTTTCCACTCTCTGGCATCCTCTGCAGGCAGGATTCAGGGCTAGTGGGACTGAGCTGGGAGCTCAGGAGAGGCAGGTACTGATAGCATGGCAGGTTGTGTGTGCGTGTGTGTGTGTGTGTGTGTGTGTGTGTAACTTTTGTCATATTGTTTAAGAATTTTGGAAATTATCTGCTCATTTATATCATAGAGGCTTTTTGAAAATTCAGCCAGTATTGTGGCTTAACAAGAACACATTGTATCTAGCCTTATACCTGCTGAACCAAATGGAAAGGAAAGGAAAATGCTTTTCACCCAGACAACGCATTGAATTTCGAAGGGTATTTTTGAGCCCAGGTTTTACCTAATATTAATTGCTTTCCGTTGCACCATTTTGTGTCACAAAACACAGAAAGTAACAGATGTAGATACCATTCAGGGAAACAACTTTCTAAAGACATACACACATTTATGTGCTCACTTATTTAGTCACCCGCTTTATTCTTCAGCAACACATGGAACCCGAATTAGATTAGTGTTCTAATTACTCCTGATAAGAAAGATAAATAAGACAAGATACTAGACTGTGAAGAGATTATGGTTTTATAAGAGACCAGACATGTAAGGAAACAATTGCAATGGGATGTGATTAGTTACAATGCCTGTCTGTACAAGATACATATGTGAACATTTTTCCCTGTCAGTATGAATATTTCATAAACGTCATTTTCCATGGTGG
The DNA here is from genome assembly GCF_048564905.1 of Vicugna pacos. Classification (NCBI taxonomy): domain Eukaryota; kingdom Metazoa; phylum Chordata; class Mammalia; order Artiodactyla; family Camelidae; genus Vicugna; species Vicugna pacos. The sequence goes on from NC_132996.1 coordinate 13,302,916, forward strand.
CATAATACACTTTTAAGTAAATATTTCATCATATTCCCTACCATTTCTAAACTTTTGGAAAATAATGTTTTTACCCTAATTTTCTACTGTTCTAAATGGTGGTCCAGTGAATATTTTTATGTTTTTTCCCCTGCATCTTTTCTTTGCAGAGATAATTAGAAGTTGCTGAGTCTCAATGGTTATCAAAATTTCAAGACTCATGATTCATGTTATAAATTGTTTGTCTTAAATGTTATGAATTTATGTTCTTCTAGAAATGTATAAATCTGCCCATTTTACTGAATCCTTGACCAACTTAATATACTGTATTATATATATTATATATGATAGTGTGGTTTGGAAAAATCTTTGCAAATTAGGTAAATGAAAAATGGGATTTTGCATAATTTTCTGTTTCTTGGATTATTGACGTTTTCACATTTGCTGTTATTCAGCTACATTTCCTCTTTGCTGAATTGTCTGTTTTCCTTTGCTATATATAACATCCCTCAAAGTGGTAGTCATTTTCTTATCGGTTGCATGAATTTTTTACGCATTAGCAAAATTAATCTTTGACCATCATATGTGCTTCAAATGTGCTTTTGTTTTCTATAAACCCCCACAAACAAAAGCACACCAAGCAACATACTTATTTCACCCCTAAAATGTGCCAAGAATACAAAGAAAGATTAAGGCATGTGCTACAGCAAAGTCCTGTTGGAGGAGGGCAGACCTCATCACTATCCGTATTAAAATGTGATACATGTTCATGAGACAATTTTGAATATAGTGTTCTGAGGGGAAAAAAGAAGAACACACTGCAGTGTGTTGAAAATATGCTTTTGTACTCAACTGTCATTTCAATTTGACTTAAATACTTCACCATATCTGAATGGTGTCCTTTGTGTGGGTAAGTGTGACATAAAACGGGAGGGAGGTTCTTCATGTCTGCATCAGGCTCACTTTTTGTCTACTTAGCATATGAACCCTCTTTTGTGTTTGGGGATTCCCCTGTCTTTAAGTCTGGGGATGGGTGAGGAAGGAAGCATGCATTTCCCATTCAGTAACCTCCCCATCTTTACATGGTGCTGTACTGTGGCTTCTAACCCAGGCTTGGCCCCTGGGGCTCCTGCTCCCAGGAAGATGGGTTAGTTAGTGTGGAAGCTCGTTAGGCAGCGAGAGTGACAGGGGCCCCGGCGTGTCCCCGGAACCATCAGCACTGTCCAGCGTCCACTGAAGACTGTGCAGTAACCCAAGCTGTGGAATCCCAGGATCAGTGGTAGCAGCAGATTCTCTGCCACGATTTAGGCTGTAATTCAGGTGTCATGGCTTTTTCTCCCTCCTCCCCCTTTTCCGTCTGTTTCCTTCTGGTAATTCCAAAAGATGCTCAATAGCCTTTGCTTAAATTTCTTTTTCATGATTTAATTTGAATCGCCAGGTGTTGATTTTTTGTTGCCTTTGAGCATCTTGACCAGCACAGTTACTATTGCGAGCTCTGAAATAAATATAGATGAGAAGCAAGTATGACTCGGAAAGACTTGTCCAACTTAGAGGCTTACTGGCTTGCTCAGATCTGTTTTCCAGAGGTGGCAAGAGAGGTCTAGAGAAAGCTAGCTGGTAACCCAGTGCTCTCCTGGAGCAGCATGGTGGCAGAGCCAGGGCTGGAACCCTGTCTCTTCATGGCCAGCATTCCCCTCCTTGCATGTTTCCTCAGTCCTGGCACATCGATCTGTGTGTTTCTGTGACTGGTCCCTGTCTGCTTATGTCACATCAATCACATCTTGTGCTTCTTAGGGACAGATCCTTTGTCCTCTCTTAACCTCTATCCCCACCTCAGACAATGTGGTCGTGCACAATCAGAAACACAAAGGGTACCTGACTAAGCACCTATGGGACTGAAGTGAACTTCAAAGGAGTGCGTGAAAAATAAGCACAAAGTAAAGCCAAGGCAATTCAATTAATCACATATACGGTATATTACACTAGACCACAGAGATAAATGAGACATCATTCCTACTATTCAAGGACATATATGGGTAAATATATAGTTTGTATATTTATATACATACACAGTTTATTTATTATCTATTATCTGACATCTAGTTTTATGGCATGGATAAGTAAGACTTACATATAAAGCAGATAACAAATGAAACCACTGAACTTTTTTCTCCAGTTTAATATACTTCATACGGGTTAGTTCATTAGAAGGTAGTGAGTTTGGTGAGTCCCTTTACATTCCTCTTTCTAAAAATCATTAAAAACATGATTTGTGATGCCTTTAAGAAGAAAATCAATCAGGTTTTTAATCGTGCCGTAGGATTGATATATGCAACATTTCTGTCTAAACGTAACATTAGCTCAGTCCGACTGACCATTTGGGTAATAACTCAAACTGAGAGAAGGAATACTAAGGTTAATTATACACTTTTTCTACATCTCTGTAATTGCTTCATTCATTTTAATTTTGCACCAGTAGGTATGCTTCTGGCAATCTGAATCCCATGGCTTCCTACTGGGTGTCAGGAATGACTCATACTTCTTTGGCTTCCCCTGGAGAAGCCAGCCCAGGATTTAAGCCTAGGAGGCACACCAGGACGCCATGAGTACTTGCTTGATTAATACTAAAGAAAAAGCAGCTGGGGATGTCTTTATCTGATAGATTCCCTTCTGGGCATGTAGTCTTTTATGGCTATGAAAATGCCAGCAACATTTTTAGTATAGATTTCAGTATTCCTGTTATATGAAAATATCAAATATGAATTGATGAGTGCTTTGAGGTATATACAAATTTACACTTAACATTTTTCTACCTTCTAAAACTTTAATATATGGAGAACATTGACAAAATTCACATAATATGTGTCCTAATATCTTCTTTTTATATTAATCCTGAGATCCACAATCTAAATATTTACTAGCCTGAGTTTTGGATCACATGTGAATTCATTTGAATAGCTGACTCAGTGTATCTTCTTGGTATGAAATTTCAATATACAGAAGACGTATAAGAAAATATTACTTACTAATGGCTGTTAATGACCCCTAACTACAGTCTTTAGAGGAATAATTACTGCCTTGTTTTGAAGAGTAAACAGAAGATTATCCTTTCGTATGTAAGTTGGCATTTTCTGCTTTGACCTAGGTAGTCTTCAATTTGTGACATTCTACAGTTCTCATTCTTCCCAGGTCATCATATTAGGACTCAGTAGGCCAACAGGCAAGTGTGGAAATGGACTGACTCCAGGCTGTTGGTTTTCTGGCCATGCCTGTAAGAGTTCTTTGCCCCTGTTGAGTTGATGAGTAGCAGTTGAAAGCCAAGGGCAACAGCAGATTAGCTTAGTGGTTCTTTTACACTTGTCTGTTAGGTCGAGGGAAGAGGTCTGTGTGTACAAATAAGCTACTTTAAAAAAAGAAAAAGAAACAATTTTTAAAAAGAAGCAGGAAGAAAGGCACCCAGAATCATCAGTCCAAGAAGCAGTGCCTGTACATAACCAAGAGACACTATGTATCTATTAAAAGGCCCAAACATATATTGAAAAAAAAAAGCAGCTTAATGAGATAAACACATGGCTTCCAAAGGTGGCCACTATGAGAGAATCAGAGCTTACCTGGTTGTATAAATTAGCATGGAGTGATGGTTATGAGTGCAGGATTTGGAGTGAGACTGTCTGGAATGGAATCCTTAGCTTCACCATTTACTGTCTAAGTGACCTTGGGTACGTTACTTAATGACTTGTCGTCACAACTTGCTCACTTTGTGACTCTCATAATTATTGTACCTAACTCATAGGCTGGTTGTAAAAACTAGATGAAGTAATCCATGTCGGGCCTTTGAAAAGAACCTGACTTAGTAAGTGCTGGTAGTTATTCTCTTTATTGCATATAATACAAAATGTCATCACTATAATTAACCACATAAACTCCTTAATAGTCTTTTAAAATAATTAGATATTAAAAATAAACAAATAGACCTTGCAATGACAGCAACCAAGAGCTATGATTAGGTTTGCTTTGGTTCACATCTTTCCTTCTCTGTGTGGTGTGTTGGAAAGAAAATGGAACTTGGGTTTGAATCCTGGTTTTGTCTTACTGCTTACTAGCTGTGTAAACTTGACTGAGTTACTTGGCCTTTCTTAGCATTGGTTTCCTCATTATAACTACAGTTATGATTCTATTTTTCTCAGTGTTTTGATATGAAATCCAACTGAGCATATTATACGTTTGTAGACCAGAATGGCAACTTAACAGGTACTTGTTCTTTTCTCTCTGGATCAGAGCCAATACAATTTGACCTTAGTTTGACACAATAAATACCAAAATTATGCACTGTAAAAAATTAGTTTTAGGTTTATTAAATTAAAAAATTTCAATGTAAATATTCAATGTAAAAAGTAAGAAAATTATATAAAGATGTAAAAGTTACCTAAAATTCTTCAAATTTTTAAAAAATTTTAGTTTCTTTTTCTGGGGGGTAGTAATTAAGTTTTTGTTTATTTATTTATAATGGAGTTACTGGGGATTGAACCCAGGACCTTGTGCATGCTAAGCATGCACTCTACCACTGAGCTATACAGTCCCCTCCAAAAGTTACCAAAAATTCTAATATTCAAAGAGAATCATTTCTCACATTTGGAAAATAATATTTCTTCCAGATATTGCTCTATTCACCTATAAATATTTATAATTTATGTGTAGACTTTTATATAAATAGATTCATAAAAGACATGTTGTTCTGTAACCTCATGTACATATTTGTGGACAGCTTTCTCATACAATACCTCCAGATACACTATATTGTTTTTAATGACTGTATAGATTCCGTTTTAAATTTCTTACAGAATTTACTTAATTAGCATCAAACCGATGTTTACTCTATTTCCCATTTATCTCTTTTAAAACAGTACTGCAATGCTGCATGTATATGTAACACACATGTACATATATTTTCTTCCGCTTGAACAATTTTCTATAAGTAAGTTATGAAAAGTAGAATTATTACATCATGGTGAACACACAGTTTATATTTTGATGCATTTTTAAATTGTATTGCTATGTTTCTTGGATAATTAGAACAAACATCATATTTTATGAAAATGTTTTTCTTTGTGTCATGAAGAGTTAAAGGGCTTAGGGAGGAGTCAAAGGACCATGTCCCATGCTTAGTGTCCACTGCCCCATGGAAGAAGGTTGAAGGTGCCATCGTGCTAAGGTAGCCTCATGAGAGTGTGTCCCAAGGGAGCCGAAGGACAGGTACTGTGGTTTCTTCCTAGTGTAGATGCTGGCTATGAGGGGTTATACAGAAAGAAAAAGGAGGCTACATTTTCTCGAAATATTTCTTAAAATTTTTTCGAAGTGTTTCCAGATTTCTCAAGTACCTGCAATCTTTTTCAAAGACAACCTGAAAAAAACTCCAGAGAATTTCTTTTCAACTTCAATTTTTTATGACTGTGCTTTTTAACGTTCTGATTACTTCAGAAAATAATGCCAAGGATTATAAATAATACACAGTTCATATCATATTCTAGAACTGTATATACACATTAAATAGTTAAAGCCGTAATTATTAGGCCTTTATTATGAGGCAGTAGTGTAATTAGTTTAATTATCTCAACAATCTTACAAGCTTAAATTCATATTTACAGATGAAAACACTGAGGCTCCAGAGAGTTTGAGCAACTTGACCAAACTCACACTAAATGGTCCAGTCACTTCTTCATAGCACACAACAACTTCCATGTAATTTGATTACATCAAATTGTGACTTTATTTGTCTATTTATTAAAGTTCTCTGTCATAGAGTAGCAGAGTCGATTAAATGTGACATTTGTAGAAATTTTTATTTGAAATTTTGCCATAGGGCTTTGATATGGCATGTAACCACTTCTATGCCATGTTTTGAGGCAAAAGCAGATTCAACTGAAATTGTTAGGCTTTGTTTCTTCCTTTGTAGATGTTGCCCAGTGTATGTAAAAGGGTAAAGGGATAAAAAACAAACTTATGATTGCCAAAGGGGAAAGCAGGGGCGATGATAAATTAGGAGTTTGGGACCTACTGTATAGCACAGGGAACTATATTCAGTGTCTTATAATAACCTATAGTGGAAAAGAATCTGAAAATAAAATATGTGTGTATAACTGAATCACTTTTCTGCACACCTGCAACTAACATAAGATTATAAATTAACTGTACTTCAATTAAAAAGGGTTTAAAAGAAGGTAAAGAAAATTATACTTGTGTGGGTAAATATGTGTATATTTTTATGTGTACATATGAACATGCATATGTGTGTATATGGACATACACACAGATATTAATAAAATATACTGTGTAAAAATAACCCATCTTATGATATGAATGACAGACTTCAACTAGCTTTATAGGCTCTGTATTTGGTAAAGGCAGGAACACAGCAGAGTCGCTGAATAAACATATTGAATTAAACTGTACTGCACTGCCAGTGAGTGAGTTGTCAAAGAGATGTCTTCTGTTCTCTATTTAGGTAAAGTTTAACCTTTAGTTATAACATACTAACTCTTAGAATTGTCCTTTTTCTGTCAAAAAAAAGTCTAATTGATAGTGTGTAAAATTGGAAATTCCAAATGAAGTATTTTGAAAAATGAATTTCTATAAGCCATCTATAAACAATAAAAATGAGTTTGACTTGTATACGCAAATATCAGACTGAGATCTGTGTCACCATGTTCACTGATTTCTTGTCGCTGATGTTCTTAAACTTACTGTCACTTGTGTGTAGTCATATGGGAGGCAATATCGGGTGTATGCTCTGGAGTTAGACTTCCTGGATTCAGATCTTAGTCCTGCAAAAAGGTTGTATGGATAAATTGCTTCACCTCTCCATGCCCCATGTTAGCTTTAAAAATGATGAAAATAATAGCAATCACTTGATAAGGTTACCGTGAAGCTAAATGAGTTAATACGGTAATGTAATGAGAACAGAGCTTGGCCCAAAGGGCCAGTAAAAATTAGTCTCCTGAAAGACATTCTTCTATTTTTCCTCCTTTCCTCACACTGTAAACTTTAAAAATGTGGTCTGTGAAACACTTGCAAAGAGTTATATTTTTCCTTCTTCTGCACACTGGTAGAAATGTCTTTGAATCTCATTATTGCAATTAAATTATTTTCTTTGTATGCTAATTGCGTATGTGGAGCGAGGTATAGGAGCTTTAGAATCAGAAATAGTTGAGTTCAAAATCTGGATGATCATTTACTTATTCTGTGACTAGGGAAAGTTACTAAGCATAGCTAAGAATAATGTCTAATAAAATAAAGATCATTTAGAACTTACTTTGCACCTATTCAGTATCTAAGTACAACAGCTAAACCATGATAGATGCTCACGGGTAACATCGTCTCCTCTAATAAGTGGAATTCTTCACGGTAGGACCATATGATTTATCTGTGAGTTCAGCTGGAGTTTAGCTCAGGATCACACGTGTATTCATTTTACTTAGTTATATTATGATTTAAATCAAATCGATACATTCACCCAGGTCATCTGGCATAGAGCACTGCTGGGTCCTGGGTCTCAAATGATATCTTTGGTACACTGCCCTGCTTTGTGTCTCTCAAGTCACACTGTTTTCAGGAATGTATGCCTTTCTTTGTGGTAAGATAATTGCGGGCAAATCTAGGCTCTTATAGTTTCCTGTCAGCAATCACAATGGGAATAAAATGCCCCTTTTCCAAAAACTCCAAACAATGTCCAGACGTGAGTACCATTGGCTCTCCCTAGAGTCAGAAAGTTCTGACCCACTGCGAGGATGTGATTTCTCCCTACGAAATGGTGGTGCTTCAGTCAGAAAAAAGCAGGAGAGGGTGCTGACAGGATGTTCTGCAGGCCCTAAGTTGAGACTTGGGTCATGGACTGCTTCTTCTGCTAGTACTTCTTTATTATTTCATATTTCATCTTAATGTCCTCAGAGAAAATTTCCCTCAGCCCCTCCCAGCCACTGGCCTTTACTCTAAGAAGACCAGGTTAAATAGATGGAGTTCCATTTGTATGGTAGAGGCGCCATGGAGAGCAGGTCTAGAAGGCATTGGAGGAATGGCTTCCATAGCTGTAGCTGGTATAAAGTTCAGAGAATATTCTGGGTGTGCCACTTTCACATAAGTCAGTATTACTCAAAGAGCAAGAGGGTTAAAGGAAGCTGAAAGAAAAAGATTTTATATATATATATATATATATATATATATATATATATATATATATATATATTTTAAATATAGTCAGTTTATAATATGTCAGTTTCTGGTGTACAGCATGATGCTTCAGTCATACATATACATACATATATTTGCTTTCATATTCTTTTTCACCATAAATTACTACAAGATATTGAACATAGTTCCCTATTATACAGTATGAACTTGTTGTTTATCTCTTTTATTTATATTAGTTAGTATCTGCAGATCTCAAACTCCCAATTTATCCTTTACCACCCCTTCTTCCCCCAGTAATCATTAATTTCTTTTCTCTGTCTCTGAGTCTGTTTTGTTTTGTAAATAAATTCATTTGTTTTTTTTCTTTAGATTCCACATATAAGTGATATCCTATGGTATTTTTCTTTCTCTTTCTGGCTTACTTCACTTAGAATGACAATCTCCATCCATGTTGGTGCAAATAGTATTATTTTATTCTTTTTTATGGCTAAGTAGTATTTCGCTGTATAAATATGCTACAGCTTCTTTATCCAATCATCTGTTGATGAACATTTAGGTTGTTTCCATATCTTGGCTGTTGTACATAGCGTTGCTGTGAACATTGGGGTGCATGTACCTTTTTGAATTAAGGTTCCCTCTGGATATATGCCTAGGAGTGGGATTGCTGGATCACATGGTAAGTCTAATTTTAGTCTTTTGAGGATTACCTCTACTGTTTTCCATAACAGCTGCACCAAACTACATTTCCACCAACAGTGGAGAAGGGTTCCCTATTCTCCACAGCCTCTCCAGCACTTACTGTTTGTGGACTTTTGAATGATGGTCTGAGGTGATACCTCGTTGTAGTTTTGATTTGTGTTTCTCTGATAATTAGCAATACTGAGCATTTTTTCATGTGCCTATTGGCCATTTGTATGTCTTCAGTAGAGAATTGCTTGTTTAGGTCTTCTGCTCATTTTTGGATTGGGTTGTTTGTTCATTATTAAGTTGTATGAGTTGTTTATATAATATGGAAAAGAAACAAGATCTTTATACTACAAGCTGTTTTAAGTAGTGGGCACTAGAGGGCATTTCATTCATTCAGCACAGATTTGAGTACCTATCATCTGCTGGACCTTGCTCTTTTTTGTTGATCCCATGAACAACTAGTTCTAGTGTTACCTGTATGTTCTATTAATTCTTACTCTTTTCATCAAAGCTCTTTTGACAATATTCTGTTATACATGTTTTGTTATGCATTTATTTAGAAGTTTAAGACTGTCAAATTCCACTTAAGACTGTCTTAAATAAATTTCACTTTCATGAAAGAGCCTGTGTACTTGTTCTTCAACCTATAACAAGGTTTCTTAACTTCGGCATTAGCAACATTTTGGGCTGAATAATTCTTGGTTATGAGGGCTTGCCCTGTACATTGTAGGATGTTTAGCAGAACTCTTGGCCTTTCTCACTATAGATACTCACTAGTGTCCTCCCTTCCTCATTGTCCCTGGCTGTCACAAGTAAAAGTGTCTCCAGATATTGCCACATGCCCCTCAAGAGTCAAAACTGCTCCTGGTTGGGAACTATTGGTCTACACTCAGCACCCAGCACAGAGCATGGCATGTAGTAGGTAGAGACTAGTATTTATTTGAAGAATGAATCTTTTATCCCAATTCAATACTGTTCTATTATGAAGTCTGCTTCCTGTTCTTCAAACTCAATAAAGGTGAATATCCAAGGATGAAATACAAATAATGATAAAATGAAACTCTTAGCAAGTTGTCCTTTGTGGCACTTAATTTTATTTTTTGTTGGTTGTGTTTGCTTGTTTCTCTTTTTCTCAGGATTCTTGATGTTGGTCTTTAGACTGTATTTGATATCTTGCTCCGATCACTATTGTTTTGCTTGTGTGCATGGCATCTTAAAGAGAGCTCCGAAGCTTCCTTGAGGATTGGACAAGGAAGCTTTTGTATCTGTAACTTGGCAGGAATTCATTTTTAGACTTTATTTTTGATGAGGCTGGTATTGACACACTCAGAGATAGGAATCCTGAATATTGTAGCTCATTTTATATTTCATATTTAATGGACATCAACAGTCAGCAGAATTCTGGTGCTGGACTGGTGCTAAGCTGGTTGCTTCAAAACCTTGGGAAGCATTTAAAATGCAGATTCCTGAGTCCTGGTTTCAGAGTTTTTCATTTAATGGTTGTGGGCTTAGACCTGGAAATCGGTGTTTATTAAAAAAGCACCCAGGGGATTCAGGGCTATGTAGCTTACTTTGGGAGACATTTTTGTAATAGAAAGACTCTCCACAGAGACACTGGTTTTCATCTGAGGTCTTTCACTAAGGAGGTGTTTTAATTTCTTCTGTGACCTTCAGCCAGTTCATGGTCAAGGTTGTGTTGTCGATTCCTTGCCTGCTGGGAACAAAGTAAGTGCTAAAACATGTTTGTGGCCTATTGAAAAATCAGTTTGTTTCTCCCTATTTGCCATTAACATTGCATGTTTAATTATGTTTTTATGACAATGGCAGTCCATGCCCCTTGCTTCCTTTAATGGCTACTGGAAATGAATTGTAGTTCTTTGTGGCTCTAATTGGATCATGGACAGAACAATTACCTGCTTGCTGACTTAATTTTCCAGTGACCTCTTGGACTGCCTTCAGAGCTGTTTTTGGCACCATGGTCACTAAGGTTTGCAGATGCAAACCACTAGTGCATAGAAGAACAAGTTCCTTTCAAAATTTAACTTCTCATACAGCCATTTTTATTGAGACCAGTCTGAACAGCAGAGACGAACGTTTATCCTCATTTCTTCTAGGATGTCTTCTGAATCACAATTGTAAAGCTGTCTGCCCTCCTAGAGTATTAATCTAGCTATACTCAGATGCTGGCCTCCAAAGCTGAATGTCTGACATTCTAAAAGGAGAATACTGAGTCACATATTTGCCTGAGTAACTGTAACTCCTGGTGGGTGCTCTGGTCTCTTAGTTCATCTCAAAGAGGCTGGCTCCTTCCCTTGAATGCCATGACTCACTTCTCATTACTTTTCTCATCAACTGTAATTTTATATTAGAACAACTTCTATAAGTAGTCTGCCTGTAGTGTTTATTTTTTCTTTTCCAAAAAACCTTATGGGAGAAAGATGATTATACTCCATATCCTTACCATGAACCTGCTTTTTCTCCTTCTCAGTCTGATGAAATGTAATATCCAGTTACTTTGAAGTCTACGCACCTGGCAATGTCTATCTAGGAATGTTCTAGGAATAACGGCTGATGTAACCACTCATTTCAGGCTCACATGTGTTAGTGTTAATACACCAGGGGACCTGTCTGTCTGAGGAAGGCTAATGACTTCTCCCTGTTCATGTTGCCTGTCCAGTTTATCCTCATGGTCTGTCACATTGGATCATCTAGATCATTTTATAATAACTGTAATTGACTTTTTGGCTCAAGTGTCCCAAACTCTTTCTCCTCTAAATTTATTTAATACATTTTGTCTAATCCAGGAAATTTTGGCATTTACTGAGACTTGTTGCATTTTACATAAATGTTTACATACTTGACCTATTCCATGTGATAGGATCTCGGGGTCTTCATGTTGCAAGGTACCCTTAAGAAGTGCAAATTCTGCCACGTTTGTGATATTAGTCAGGAAACTAACACCCAGGGAAATTAAATTACCTGCCCCAGGCCACATTACCAGAGAGTAGCAAACCCAGGTCTCTGTTGCCTCTTGGTCCAATATTGTTTGGCCGATATTTAAAATCTGACCAACATTTATTCAACATAGGCTACGTGCCATCAGGAACTGTTCTGAAACCCAACAGTTGTGCTTCTTGTCTTCCTCAAATGTAGTGGAAGCTTTATTATAGATTCTATGCAACTGGAGTTGTGACCTCTGGTGATCTATTCTGACTTCAGGAGATATGGATCTGAGCTAAGCTTTGCTCTAAGTTCTGGGAATGCTAAACTTTATAAAAACATTTTCCGTCCTTAAAAGGTGTCATATAGTGAAAGAGATGGATATGTAAGGGCCTATTTAAAATTAACAATTATTATTTAAATGGCCAGTGGTAAATACATACTGGTTTGAGAACACAGTTGTTGAGAGGCAATTAATTTGGCCTCCCCTGGGTTGGAGGGTACAGAACACTAAGGGCAAGGTATGAAATGGAACCTTGAGGCCATAAGGAATGAAGCAATGGGTCTGCCTGGTTGACCAGGTAGACACCATAGAGAACCCAGCACACTTCAAATACAGGGCACAGAACAAATAAAGCAATCGAAGATGGAAGTGTAAGGTTTTCCTTGAAGACAGATAGAATCTGAGGCTACCTTGTTTTCTCCATAGCACTTAGCATAGTGCTAAAAAGAAGATAAACACTCAGTAATGCTTATTAGATGAAGGAAATGCAATTTCTACTAAGTGTCCAAATTTAAAGAGGCAAGGAAGCCATTTTTCCTAAATTGGCTTTTAAATAAAGATGAAGATCTACAATTAGGAGGGTAAAGGAGCGTTTATTAGTAAATGAGTAAAGCCATTGATTATAGGGAAGCAATTACTAACCCAGGATGCCAAGCCAAGAGAGCAAAAGGTTGTGCCAAATTAACAAATTTACTACCTAATAAAACTAAAAGAAGGTTAACTAAGTGCCTTCAATGAAAGCCAGTAAACTACCACACAATTAGACTCAACAGTTAACAAAAGCCAGTAGGCACTTTACGAAAGTTAATGAAGAAACTGTTTATAAACTAAGACTGATGGGGCTCAAGCATTTTTATGTGCCATTTTAATGGTAGGGTGGGCAGAAGGTGTTGGTTTCCAAATGCAGAAGAAGGTCAATAGGAAGAAAGAATAATACAATTAAGAGAAGAGGTGGGAATAAAGGAATAAAAGAAAATGACAGAAGGACACTCTAAAGAATGTGCCTAGAGTCACAGCCCAGGCAGCAGCAATGGCACCAGAGTGGTAGGAACTTCCTAATGGGCTTTCTGTTGAGTCCTTGAGGAGGAGGATGCTGCCTTTCAAGTGGAAGAATACAGCCCAGCGGATGGTCTTCTTTGGATACTTCAAGAGAATCAGGGTAGGAAATTTAACAACTGTCAAGAACTTACCTCTACATAAGTATGTTCTCCTAAGGCTTCTGGGAATGGCAGTTATTTAACAGTGTATTTAAACAGATATAATTTTCATGGTAGCAAACAAAGGTTTGGGGCATAAGGAAGAGTAAACCAATACTAATCTGAAGTAATAGAGAAGAACAAATCTGACTTTTAGATCTGTTCCCTTAGCTCTAAGCCTGTGCTGTTTTCTGGGCTTTGTCGTGCTAGTTCTGCACCCTTTGTAAAAGGTTACCTAGAGCCTGAAATACACAGGATAGCCCATTCTCAAGGCTCTGACCTTTAAGAGTAGAGTGCTTTTCTATTCACATAAAGAGAAAAGTTTCATAATAGAGAAAAACATTTGTCCTGTTGGAGGTTTACAGGAACATCATGACCTGACCCACATGGACAGCTCCAAGAACAAAGGGTTGTGACAACAAGAAGTTTGCAACAACCAATTACACCTCATCCCCTTTTTAGTACAAAAGGAGCCTGAATTCCGACTTTGGTAAGATGGTTCTTTAGGACACAGTCCCCCATCTTCTCCATCTGATGGCTTTTTGAATAAAGTCATCATTCCTTGCTCCAAAACCTCGTTTCCATGAGCATTGCCCTGTCATGTGGTGAGCAGAATGAGTTTAGACTCAGTTAACACTGGTAGTTGATTACTAAGCATCCTGCACTTAGCTTTGCCTAGCTTAAACCATAACAAAAGAAGAAAGAAAGAGACGAGAGAGAGAGTGCAAGAGAGAGAGAGAGAGAAAGAGAAAGAGAGAAAGAAAGAAAGAAAGAAAGAAAGAAAGAAAGAAAGAAAGAAAGAAAGAAAAAGAAAGAAAGAAAGAAAGAAAGAAAGAAAGAAGGAAGGAAGGAAGGAAGGAAGGAAGGAAGAAAGGAAGAAAGGAAGAAAAAGGAAGGAAGGAAGGAAAATTTGGTTATAAAGAAATAGTCCAGATTCCACTCACTGGGCTAATTTGGTCAGCTGTGGTTATGTAATTTCTTTTACCATACAAGCTACAGATCTGGTAGCACAAAAGAAGGGGTTTGTGGGTTCACTGCCGGATTATATTTAACATAACTAGTAAGAAGATCTTTGTGGATATCTACACACAACCAAAGAATGTTTTCTCAAGGGACTGTGGGCATTTTTTTCAGTTTACTTTTTCTGTTTTTTAACTTAATGCCCCCTTGAGTCAGACAGACTTAACTAGTAGGTTCTAGAGGGATCTCTCTCAGTTGTGTAACAGAAGGCATGTTATTACATATAAACACACAGAGTTATGGTGACATTTTAAAATTGTATTTAAGTTATAGATTACATTGATTGTGATGTGTTAAAACCATGTAGGCATACCAAAGAAAGCAAACATAAAAATCCACAGTTTTATTTTTGTGCGGATGTGTGTGATGAGTTTACTTTGGTATCTTTTCAGAATTATCTTAGAGCTGAGCTGAGTTACCAAAGTCTTTTGATTCCTCAGCCATTTGTGTGGCTGGGCTCTTGTCCCCTCATGCTATGGGGCATGATAGGTTTTGATTTTTAGGCTGGACCATTTAGCCCCTACATGGTCTTAAGAGGGAATAGTTTCAATACAGGATTTCTGTGTTCAAATATAGAAGGCTGTTTAGATTTCAGAACCAGATGGGTCATGTAAAAATGGTTGTGAAAGATCTCAGACTCACAGTGAAAATCTGGACATGAATTCTTACCATGCTGCCTCTGATCTGCCAAACTGCATTTAGAAAACATGTTCATTCTTGATATTTCAACAAATAAAAACTTAACATAAATGGTCTCTTGAACCAGAGAAAGGAATTCTTTCTGTGCTTTCTTAATGTGATTCTGAATGATAATACCTTTTATGAATTTCTAATTTCTTTTAACATGAATCTTGTGAGGAGATAGAATCGGCTTGGAATTAAAAATAAAACAAAACTGTGGAATGAATCCTGAACAGCTAGGAAATGTCTTAGAACGTTTGCATTTTAATAAAAGAGTGTTAAGAATGTGACCATTAATAATTGAACATTTAACTTGAATGTTTATTTTAAATCAAGTCCAGTATCTACTTTAACAGAGGAATGTTAAGTATGAAGCTAGTATTATATAAACGTTTAACAATAAGCCAACACTTACCTTTAAAATACATTCCCAGCGGAGTATCTTCTCACACTTTGTAGTTTCAACGTTTATGGGCTATGGAATGGGAAAAATCTGAAAACGTGAATTTGACCACTGGAGGGCTCTAAGTTTACCAGGAGCACAGTGGAAATCTATGACAAAGCATAGGGACTCCTAGTTATAAATAAGCATCCTTAGAATACAATGTTGGGGATTAATGTATTAACTAATCTGTTCATTCAAAAATGTTAAATCGCCTTCTATGTATCAGGCCCTGGCAACAAATAGGAAGACAGGAAACATACAAGCACTAAGTGAAGAGTGTTTGTAAAATACTCCTGTAGGTTGGAAAATTCTCCCCAAATGTAAGGAATGATGTTCCTAATCACCTGGAGAAGAAGCATTGTATCGCTAATTTAAGTCATTTCACAAATGTCCTCCAACATTGGGTGAAGTAAGCAGAATGCCAGATTCCTAGAGTACAGGTGGGGACCAAGACACATAAACCTCATGCCCTTACAGAGAAAACAGCCAGATGGGGAAGACTGACAATTAAACCCACAATTAAAATCACTTGTGAGAGGGAGATCACAGGGAAGCTCAATATTATGTGCGAGATCATAGCAGGGATATCTGCCTCGTCCAGGGAATGCCAGAAGAGACTTCCCCAGGGGGGAGTGGGCATCACCTTCCAAATTCAGGAATTCCACATCAGGTAACTGTACATCATGTTATGTAGTCTACTAAGCCCTACATTGACCTTTGTTGGGCTGTGCTGTTAAATATGGTGTAGAAGAAAGAAATTAGCAGCTGTGTCGTCTCTCTAGAGGGAATCACAAATTTGCAGAGCTCATACTGACAAGCAGACTCTGGTGTCAGTGAGGCAGGACCTACATCAATCACAAGGTCTCCAAGGGACTGGTGAGCTGTAGCCTGCTCCATGGACTGAGAAGTAATAAAATAGATGGTGAAGTTGTGTCTCTCAGGTTTGACTTCCAAGAAATGATAGCCTATGCCTTCTATGTTGATATGAAATAGAGAGATGGCTGACACCTAACATTGTGTCCTGACCAGGTAATGGTCAGTTGATGATGACGACGAGGGTGATAGTGGTCTTAAGGGTGTATATTATGTCAAAAAAGCGACCGGTATCTGTTTGTGGCTCTTGTGTGCTGCCCCCACCAAAGAAATTTCTAAGACATTTCTTCAAGGTATTTTGAGCCTTCAGGAAAGAGTTTATTAAGCAAATTTAAATCTTTATCAGTTCAGTCTATTCAGGCTCTTTCCTTTACTGAAGCTCCTAGACCTTTCTGGATTGGAAGGAAGGCTATCTGTTTGTTTTGGAGCGCCTGGGATACTGACTACAGAACCATATCAAATAGAAACTCAAGCTTGCCGTGGTTCTCAGTGTCTTTGAAGAACTCAAACCTGGCTCTCATTTGTGAATCCTCAATTCATTCTAAAGAGGGGAAAGGCAGTAGTATTTATTGTGCATGTGGTAAATGCCAGAGATACTGACTTGCCACCACATTTCTTCCTCAAAATTATTCAATGAGGCAAGTTGTCCTCATTTCACACAGGAGTCAGTTAACTGAGGCACAGAGGAGCTAAATCACAGACCCAAGTCCAGACGTTCATATTTCTAATATACGGAGGAGTCTGGATGTGAAGCTAGGAAAACCTGAGTTCAAAATTCATTATTTTGCCTAAATTTGTGCTAAAAGCTCATTTTCTATAGTTATTGTGAAAAGGGTTGTCAGTCATGTTTGCATTACAAGGCATAGCATAGTTGATGATGTTTTATTTTGTAATGTGGTTAAAGGCATGGCAGCTGGATACTATCATTGCTTAAGAGACTCCTTTTTTGCATATTAGATATGATTGGAGATTTCAATTCATTCAAGTTAGTGTGCTTTTTAGGCCGTTGCGTTAAACTACGAACCTTTCAGATATGTAAAATAAATCATCAGTTTTAATGATGTGCTGCTAGGTAATGTTTATTACTGCAAATTCAGACATTTTGCTGCGCTGCTTAATGTCATGCATGGTTGGATGTGTATGAATATGCCTGCAAGTTTACATATATGTAGTTCAGTGTTTTCTAATTATATTCTGACAGTTTCCAGCTCTCTCTGTTCAGCGGCTAATGGCTGCCTTGAAAATAATCCTTTAGTTATGGACAAATAATTAAAAGATATATTAATATATGAATTATTCTGATTGTGCCAGTTAGAATACCTGTAACTTAATTATAACCCAAACCATTGAAAGTGTTTTCAAGCCACTGATTACTGGTATTATCTAACTAGGCAGTACTGACTGATTTTCCTAGGTGACTGTGACTGTCTTCCAAAGACATTAGGGTATAATTTGCAAGGAGTGTGTGGGAAGGATTGTATCCCCATATATTCAGTTAATAAAGAACAGGATTTCTGTGCCTTTTTCTAACTGCCGCTTTGACGTTCACTCTGTAATTTCTTTCTCCTTCCATCGTATGATTACACTTAAACGTCTGATTATGAGAGAACTTTGGAAACAAGTAAATGGCGTTTGATGAGTTGAGGCCAAATGTCTCCGACTGCGTCCCATTTCTCTCCTAGGTAAATTTGTTTGAAAGATTGACCTTTGGAATTTACAGCATAATTGGCAGTGGCTAGTCAAATGAAAGCCACATTTATGCTTAACTCAGTAATATCCCCGGGATGAGCTGGTTATAAAAACAATGAACCTAAAAAAGAACAAAAGAATCCTTTTGAACAAATTTTTTTCAGAGTTAGTTATAAATACATGTTTTAAAAGGATACTATTTGCATGCCCAAAAAACATGCATTTGGCAGAGTAGTCAAAGCTTGATTTCAGTTACAATAGCCTCATGTTTATGACACTACGTCTAATGCTAAAAACATGCATTTTGAACAGAAAGTTGATATATTGTTCCTCGTCCCTGCAACTTTATTTTTAACTCAATTGAAAATGAACAAGCCTCTTTGTGTTTTGGTTTGAGAGAACAAAAATAGTTTGGAGTGGTTTTAAAAGCTTTTCTTCTCTCTCCATTCTCAGAAGGAAAGATTGATTTTCAAAACCTAAATTTCACTAACCATTAACATCGTATAATGGCATGTTTTATTTGTTTTTTTTTTCCTACTTATTCTGTACTATAGGATGATTGCTCTTAAAATCAGTAACTGTGTATCTGCAAAAGCAATTGATTTAACTTTGAAATTATACAAAAGCATCTGGATTCTGAGGTTCATGCATTTGGGACAGAGTTGAGAAAGTAGAATGTATTTAAAATTCCCTTGGATTTATTTAATGTGGCGGTCTGTCCTTTCAATTTTATTCAGGTATACTTCAGGTTTCTTTAACACAGATACTTGCTTAATCTCAGATGCTCTGCGTCAGAAGCGCTTTCCTGATAGCTCTCCCTGAGGTAGTAGGCGTCAGATGCGCAGATAGTAGCAGCCCTAACATGTTTGACTGGCCATACGCTAATGACATTTACTTACTTTTTTTTTTTTCTCACTTTTTTTTTGCTTATTTTAAAATTTTTCTCCAGCCCTATCAACTTCTTTCTCGTAAGTGAATTAAACAATAACACTAGAAGAAGTGGAAAATAGAATAATTATTTTTCTTTTTTTTCCCTTGCAACACGTTGGGAGGCCCTGAGACTACCAGAGTTCGCGGGCACAGTGCGAATAGCACTTCAATACTTGTTCATTTGTTCCTCATTTACCCAGGAGCTTAGTGAGGGAAACAGTTGTGTAGCTGTCCTCCATATTTGCCTCATTCTCAAACCATCCTTTAGTAAACATTTATTTTCTATCAGCCTTCCAAATGGGAACTTTGCTGAATGTGCTGTGGATCTAGAGAGTCTAGAAGACTCAATAGTAAATTGGGCTGCTTATAAAACAGCAACAACAATTGTGGTAGTAATATCTAACCTTCACTGAACATTTTCTGTCTGTCAAGTATGAAAAATTTTTCTTTTAACCTTACAGTAGCCTTGTAAAACAGGTATTACTATTATCCCAAATTTAATAATGAAGAAATAATGCTTTAAATACTTTTAAAATTTGATAACTTGCTCTTTGTTATCCAAACTATAAGAACTGGAATTTTAAACCCCGACAATCAGATTTAGTCTTTGTTTTAAGCTGCATCCAACCTCTGAGGTCAATCATCAAATCAAAATTTTTGGAGTTGAATTTCCTCTTTCTTTTCTCTATTCATTCAACAAATATTCAACTTACCTTGTACAATACAGACAAGTTCCCTGCCTTCATAAAAGAAAATTATGGTAGAAAATTATTTAATAAAGATATAAACAAACAACAGATAAATAAGCAAGCAAAAAGAATTACTGAATTGTAATAGGTACTATACACAAAAGAAAGTGAAAAACCTGGTATTATATAAGGTGGTCAGAGAGGGCTTCTTTGAAGGATGACACTTAAGTTGATAGTTGAGTGATCAGAAGGAGCCAGGCATCAAAAAGACCAGGCAGAGGGACAAAAAGTGCAGAACCACTGTCATGGGAATAAACTTAGCATATTCTAGGAACTGTCAGAATGTTAGCATGAGCTGTGCATAGTGATTAAGTGGGGAGTAATACCAAATAAAGTTAGAAAGTTAAGCAGGGACCAGATTTTTCTGGTTCTTAAAACTAAAATTGCAAGATAAAATGTAGAATGCCAGTTACATTTGAATTCCAGATAAATAACTAATGCCCTTTTTGTATATCTCAAATATTGCACAAGACAGAATTTTGTAAAATTGAAGTACAGTCCATTACAATGTGTCAATTTCTGGTGTACAGCACAATGTCCCAGTCATGCATATACAGACATATATTTGTTTTCATATTCTTTTCCGTAAAACGTTATTACAAGATATTGAATATAGTTCCCTGTGTTATACAGAATAAATTTTTTTTAAATCTATTTTCATATGTGGAATCTAAGTAAAGAAAAAAGAGGGCACTAATGAACTCATCTACAAAACAGTAACAGACTCACAGACACAGTGAACAAACTTAGGGCTACCAGGGGAAAGAGAATGGGAAGAGATAAATTTGGGAGTTTGAGATTTGCAAATGTTGACCACTACGAGACGTACTTATACTAAAAAAAAATTCATTGTTCATCTGAAATTCACATTTAACTGAGTGTCTTGTATTATTATTTGCTACATCAGGCAACCCTGTTTGTACATGATAACTAGGTAGAATTTTAACACACGTGGTATGGGAAGCTACTATTTTAAGATAAAGGATGGTATTATCAGACTTTTTCAAAGATCCTTCTCGTACTTAAAGAGAATAGACTAGAAGGAGACAAAATATAAAAAGGGGTCACTTAGGAGGCTATGGCAGTAGTCCAAGGGAAATGTGATAGCTTAAACTAGTAAAATATAGGTAGCTATGGGTTCAAAATTTATTTTGATGTTGGAACCAACTGCATTTGCTATAAGTTTGGTGCTGGGTTGAAGAAAAGGGCTAAGCATAACTCCCAGATTTCCGTGGAGTGTGATACTGCGTATTACAATGCCAAAGACCAGGTTGGACAAGAGAGGTGAATACCAGGATCGTGTTTTTTTGAGGAATCTCAAGTAACAAGGTCAAATAGACAGCTTGATGGATAAACGGAAGTGCCTCACCCAAGAGCATTTTTGTCTTAATGAGATAAATAGAATGCATGGCAAAGAAGGGAATTACTTCCCTGTGCCAGGACTTACAGAGAGTATTAAAGATACAGCAATGTTTAGAACAAGTTACTTTTTGGGAAGAGCTCATGATTAGCAGACATTTGGTTCTGTCCAAAATGTCCACTGAGACTTGGTCTATGCAAAAAGGTCCTGTCAATAATGTCCACCCTTAGAAAACATCCTTGGGTTCAAATAGCCCATAAAGTTTATTTATACCTTTGGTTTACAGGATTAATACATAAAAATTCTACCATGTTTTATTGGTCCCATGATTGTATTGTGGTTGTATTGCCAATAATAACCTTTCTTGCCTCAGTAGCCTAATTGATAATAGCACATGGGGTTAAGATATATGGATTAGAGTTCAAATCTTGCACAAGAACAGGGATGACCTAAGTATATGGAGGAAGAAAGTCCATCACTTAGAGAAATGCACAGAGGGCAAGTTGAGGCTGGAGTCTCTCTATGCAAGTTGCATTAATATGTCACTGGACATTTGGTTGAATGTGACAGGATTGCTCAATAAGGGAGGAGTTTGAAAGGAGGAGCTTGGTCAAGCCTTTATGTAAAACGACCTAGAACTTGTTGAGTAAACACTTTACAGAGCAGAGGATCTTGCTTGTTTGGGAGGAATGATAATAGGTGTGACTCTCCTACCACGTAGTGGTTGGGTGTAATAACCTCCTTAGAGGGGATACCAGGCAGTCAGTTAACCCCCTCTGCAGCTATCCCATTGCCCAGGGTTCAAGGGTGATGTTTCCCTTGAAACAATGTCCTATAGAGGTATGATTGCATTAGACTGAAGGAAGGGTCTGTTGCAATTTGAAGAAGTTTTAGTGGGTGTGACTCCCATGCTTACCTGGAAAGCAGCGTGGACCACCACGCCCTCAGCTGGTGCCTACCTACTGGCTGGTCCAGCTCAGGCCAAACCAGATGTTGAATCCCTAAGACATTAGAAAGATTTTCTTTACCAGGAAACCAGCAACCATTGGTTAGATGACTACAAAAGAAAAACAAACAAACAAAAAACCTCTTTGTACTTGGCAATATGACAACTTGATTTGAAAATTCTCAGTGGAATAATGCAGAAATAGTATACTCACAAAAAGAACAGTCCATGCTTGAATTACGATAGTTTTTGTTATTTACATGCCTTTAACAGAGATAGATATAAAAAGTACTGGCTCTAGGAAGAGAGGAGAATTTACAGTGCCTGATATACAACTAGTCAGGATAACATTGGAAAGCATTACAACCATTCAGGTTGGGTTAAGATAACATGAGCACGATGTGGGTGCCGAAAGGGAAGTGAGGAAAACTATGAATATGTTAAAACAACATGCAGAGATAGAACCAAATGCAACATCATCACAGGTACTTCGAAAAACTCTCCATGATATTCGTGATGAAGAGGTCCTGTTAATGCTACCAGAAGCTCATTAAAGAAGCAAGTAAACAATTCAGAGCAGACATTGACCTCCCAATCCAACTTCACTGCATGAAATTGAAATTCTAGAGGAGTATAAAATGATCAGACAGGGAGAATAATTTTTACACACGATTCCAGTGCTCAAGATGACAAAAGAGCTCTTATTTATACAACTTATGACAATATTTGATGTTTAAGTGTCAGAACCACATTTTTCAGTGATGACACCTTCAAGACAGCACCAGCATGGTTCAGTAAAGTTATTTATTGTGCATGGTGTAGTACTGGGCTGTATTATGCCATGGATTTTTTTATGCACTAACAATGAAAGGGTGAGAAGATATTTACACATATATATATGAGAAAGTACTTGCATTTGCATGGTAAAGAAATCTGTTGTTAATGCTTCATTGTGCATGATAGATATTGAGATTGCAAATATAAACGTGTTTCCACTGCTACTACCAGATGCACATGAAAGGATGATTGTTACGCTTTTCACAATCACTGTGGCAAAAAACCCGGAACTTTTGATTTAACATTGAGTATACGACAATGGAAAGCAAAGCCCACAAGTGTGCATCCATTTGTACCTTTGGAAGATGTAAATGAAACTTTTGAGAACATTGTGGAGAATGCAGAAGAAAATTTAGATGACCTAATGGATTGTGTTGAGAGAGTTTATGTCCATGAAAGGCATGGCAGAGGCAAAAGAACAGAAGCTCCAGAATTTCCACTAGAAACTTGGAATGTTTATACATCAACACTGAATGACAGTTACGGGCCAAACAATACAATGGAAGGCTGGCAGAGCAAATTTCAACAGCTGAAGTTAGTGCATTATCCTTCAGTGTGGAGATTTATTGAAGTGTGAAAAGATGAATAACAAAGCAATGAACAAGTTGTGACCCAGATTCTTAGTGATCATGCTCAAATATGGCCGCCAACTTCATGATGATGTAAAATTTGTATAACCAAAATTGTTAACAGATATAAAAAATTTTAAAAGCCAATAATCAGATCAATATTTGCTGGAGAGCAAATCCTCATCGACTTAAGAGTAACCCTGCTGAGTTTCATAACAAGGAAGAACAAGAATAAGTGTGAAATCCACAATTCATCATGAATTACATTAAAAATAATGCAAATAAAATTTTAATAAAGTTAAATATTTGTATTATTTGATGAGTCCTGGACTAAATGTCTCAATGGATGTTCTGGACAGGACCAAATGTCCTGCGAGGAAGATGGTGCTTTAATGGGAGACAGATATGTAAAGGAGGACAATATAACTGGTGAAAAGAGGTATCTATGTGGTTCTGTGTGAGTATGGCAAGGTGTGGGTTGGAGAGGGGATTAGTTCCACTTATTAGAAGTTTATATTTGGATTGGGCCTTTAGGAAAAGTAAAAATTTGTACACAAAATAGTATAGAAAAAGAAGGTGGTAGACAGAAGAAAAAGCAAGGGAGAAAAACCAGGGATGAATAAACATGGCTTGCAAGAAGACCACGAAGACTCATAACTGGACTCTTGTGGTTCTGAGAAAAGACAGGCTTTAGGGCTAAGAAGGTGGGTAGGGACTATATTGGATAAGGCATGATGTGACTGTATGTAAACCAATTCGACTGCTCATTTAGAATTGTAAGTTTTTTTCCGTTTAAATTGATGCACTGATAAAATTAACTGTTAAGATACCACATGCATATCTCTGTAGAACCTTTCTATTCTTCCTTATGTCATAAAAAGTCAATTTTTCATCATGAAGTATAATCAATTTTATATGCATTTTCTTTGCACTTCTCCCTAAGTCTGATGTAAGTTCGTCCTTTTTCACAGTTGCTCATACAAAAAATACGAGAAGATAGTAATTAAATGGAGTAACAGAAGATGTAATGTTCAGCAGGTTGTGATGCTGTATAACTGCATACAGTCACCCCAGACTTCTCTGGGGGCTTAAAGTTATCTGTGAGATTAGTATCCTCTTTCCACCTTTGGAAATTGGGTTGTCCTTCCTCTAGATATTTTTTCTTTACAAAAATTCTCTGAGTCACAGATTCTAAGGGGCAGCTAATGTACTCTTCACACTAACAGCGTGGGAAGAACTAAGGACACATATTGGTTTGTAAATGTGTCTAAGTTCTAAGTTTTCTTATGGACAATATTTTGTTTCTTCTTACGGGGCCACAACAGAGTTGTGCTAGGAAATTAAATCACTTAATACATTTTAAATGATCTTTAATCGTTACTCGATTATTATTTCTTAAAAGGTTAATGCATTGAGTTTTTAAAATTAAACATTGACTTCTAACAAATTACATATAAATAATTAATCTAACATTAATGGAAATGGATTCAAGTGGGCAAAAAATTCCAGGACCTTTCTTCCCCTTAACTAAAAGGAAATTGAGCAAAATAATACGAGTGAATACTTGTAATGTGTGACTTGGGGGACTTCCTATGTTTAATTCATCTTCCAGATAGAATGCCTGGCTGCTGGTGGTGGCTTGGTGAATCCTCTTCTCACTCAAGAATCAGTTTCTGGGGGTAGTGCCTTCATCTCTAATTGCTCCTTGACCTTGCTGTTCGCCTTTTACTGGTCAAACCTGAGTAACTCGTATTCTGAACAACTACTTGGCCTATTCATAGAGCAGAGGAAAGATAATGTGTGATGGTCTCAGGTATGGGTGTGTGTGTGTGTGTGTGTGTGAGAGACCTTCCTCAGGTAAGTCTAGGGTCCAATCAGCCATTTGTTTCTTTCTGAGAAGTAATTTAGAATGTTGTCTATCTCTCCTGAAACCTAGACCCCACTCAGTCTAAACTCTGGCATCAGTCTAAACTTGATGCCAGAATCACAACCACAATCACAAAATTACAATTTTAAAAGAAACACTAAGACATCATGCATTGCATCCCCTAGCTCTGCTCAGGACCATGTGCAAACCATCCCAGGTAGAGATCTAAAGCTTAATTACTGAACAAGGGAAACATATTTTTGCACCTTTTTCAGTATATTTTTTCCTTCTTAAAAATTTTTTTCCCAGCTGAACAAGTGAAGGCTTGTATCCAGAGTCCCTTTGCCTCCAAGAAAGTTTAGTTCAACGAAGGTGACTTAGGAAAGAACCACAGCATTTACAGCCTTGTCTCATGAGCTCTCCTACTCCATTGCTCAGCGAAGCTTTTATCAGTCATCCTCACTTCTCTTCATACCAATAGCTGGGCAAATAAGTGCATCCCTGCTCCCAATGATAAGAGGAAAATTATTTTTGTGCAAAGAAATGAGCTTAGAAGTAAGATAACCCTAGGTCCAAATCCTACCTTTTTCCCCTTTCTGTTTCTGAAAATTTGTTCAAGTTTCTTAATTTGTCCTAGCTTCAGTTTCTCCATATACCCAATGGATTTAATAAAGCTTCCTTCCAGATTTCATGACTGGTTGCAAGGATTAGAAATGACTGCAGGGGAAGTTGTAGGGTTGTGGGAGAGTTACCAACCCTCTCCCAAAGCTCTTACATATAAGGTATGTAAAAACCTCTAAATTTAAGAAAGTGGAGGCATGGGGGAAAACTCAGAGCAATGAAAATGAAAACCAACAAGTTATCAGTCACTAAGTGTGCAGTACAGTGGCAGACAAAAGGCAAAGAAATTTTAATGACCCCCCCAAAGCCAGAGAACCCCTAGATTGCCCACAGATTCTCACTGGAACATGTATGGCCCATCTGAAAACAGCAGCCAAACCCGGGACAAAACTTGCTAGTTCAAACCCATTGATAGTGAGTGTGAGAGTTAGGTAACACGGAGCAAGCCAAGGGAATTCTCCAGGGAAAAATTGCAAACTGAGAAGAAACTTCCAGAAGTAGAACTTCAATTGAATAGAACAAAAATAAGAGGGGAGAAGCAAGAAGAACCAGATAAAAGTCGGGGAAGGAGCAGCAGGCTCAGAGTTCAGAAAGCGCAAAGTCGTGATTTGAACCGTTAAAGGACATGTTAAGAGAGAGGGTCTGTGATTGTGAAACTAAGAAAGACAATGTGGCTCCCAGGTGCCTGTGAGGAGCAAAAGGAAAGTCATCTTACAGCAGCATCAGAACCAGAAAAAGATGGTAGTAGAATCCATATGTGAAGTTTCTATTGAAAGAGAAAGCATGGCAATGGGAACGAATGAGAGACAGGGGGAGGGGGAGGGGGAGAGAGGAGTGGAATAATTCTTCTATAGACAGTGGAAGCATTTCAGGAGGCATGCCTGCAAAGCAAACACTATCAAACGCTGTGACCTAAAATTCTCGAAGTAAAACACCAAAAAGTAATCAGAACTATGAAAGACCAGCATCAAATAATAAACTTAGAACTACTCAAGCATGAGATAACTGCAGAGGGAATTTCAGAACTTAAGAAAGAATTAGAAACAAAAGAAAAAGCCCCTTTCCAAGAGGAAGTCTCAAGTAACAGAAAAGCAAATAAACACTTCAGGACAGTGCTTTAAAAGAAAAAAGAGAGAGAGAAAGGAGAAAATACTTAAAATCGAAAGGAAAGTAAGAAAGAGGTAAAAAGGTTTCAAGAGAAAGTAATAGAGAAGATGAACAAAGAAGACTTGCTCTACGCCTGGCAGCTGTCCCAGAAAAGGAGAAGGAAGCAATGCAGCGGAACAAAAGCCAGATGTCGTGATCAAGAATACTTCCTAGAAATAAAGATATAAAAGTGCATAGTAAAGTGGTAACCCGCACATCTGGGACAAATCCAACTGGAGCAGGCAATACCAAGACATATTCTAGTAAAACTATGACTTAAAAGATATGATAGAAGCTAAAAAGAAATCCCTTTGCATCCAGGGCAAAAACAAAGTCGATTTAAAAAGGAAAGAAATGGAATTGTCGTCTGACTTTTAACAACAATGGTTTATGCCAAAAGACAAATGTAATCCAAGAACAAAAATATGAGCTTAGAATTTTATATCTATCCAAACTAACCTTTAAATTTAAAGGCTCCAGAAAATCTACCATTGATTATCTGATGTCTTGGGAAGTAATATTATCATAAGACTTCCTTGAGGAATCTACTAGAGAGCAAGTAAAACAGATAGCATCATGAAAAATAATACAGGTCTTACCGTGAGTGCATGTGTGTGTGTGTGTGTGTGTGTGCATCTTCTGAGAGAAATACAGCCTTCTATGACACATTATAGAAGAGAAGTTGAACCAGAATTAATCAAACTATGTAGCTTAAAGGACGGATATACAGGGAAATCATGGGACAGAGAAATACATTGAATGACAGTGTGGGATGCAATGGCAACATCCAGATGCAAGGATATTCTAGGAGTGTCCTTTGTTTTCTTCACCAAATAAAGTAAGAGTAAATAAAGTAAATCAATAGATAGAGATGGAGACGGACAGAGGTAGAGACAGAAACAGAGACACAGAAAGAGGGAGAGAGAGACTGGCTGAGGGGTAATCTATAGAGTCAAAGAGACTTAGGAGAGACATTAAGTAACTGCAATATATAGATTTTATTTGCATCTTTAGTTGAACCAACAGTAAAAATTATGAAACAATTTAGAATACTTGAATCCTAGCTTGATATTTGAGGACAGTCAGGAGTTATTAATAGTTCAAAGTGTGATAAAAGTATTGTATCTGTGTTTCAAAAGACTTCTTATCTTTTTGACACACATATGAAGTATTCATGGATACATTGATATGGATGATCCCTGCTCCTGTATTTGAATATCACATATCACGTAATTCCATCTCCATTAATATCATTCTGGTCCAAAGACCATCATCTTCCACTTGCACTAATACAAGGGATTTCTCGTTGGTCTTCCCACTTCTACTCTTTGTTTCCTTTTAAAGCTTATCCTCAACACATCAACCGGATGATCTTTTAAAACATATAATTCAGATAATAGTCTTGGCAAGCATTTATGAAGCACACGCTTTGTTTCAGGCACGATTCTAAGTGCTTTACATGTATTACTCATTTGCTTCTAACAGCAGTCCCGTGGAAGGTTGGCCCCAGTATCATGCCTACTTCTTCGATAGGGAAACAGAGGCACATAGAAGTTTAAAATCCAGCCCTGGTGGGAGAGTCAGAAGTGGAAGTCAAGCAGCTTGGTGTCTTAACTGTATACTCTGCTGTTTTCATCACTTGCTCAAACTCTTAAGTCACTCTCTCCAGCGCTTGTAATAAAACTGCACTCCTTTCCATATGGCTGGTTGTACAGCTTGCATTTGTTCCTCCAGCTCGCTGCTCCCCAAGCCCTGTCCCAGAGCTTAGGGTTATAGCAACAGAAGGGATGGAGCATCTTTTTCTAATTTTCCTGCCCAAAGAGAGCACTTTTTTCTAATTCATCTGCTCTGAGGAGGCATGCCTTTCCAATTTGTACAGAGGTGCCAGATGTGCTAACACAGCCCTGACAAGGCCCTGCACAGCCTGGCCCTGCCTCCCTCCTACCTCACTAGGTGCCCATCTCTCACTCATTTTGTTCCAGTCGCATTGGCCTCTGTCACATTCTCAAATGTACCAAGCTCTTTCCGACCAGAGCATCTTTGCTCTCTGCCAGAAATGCTATTTCTTGATCTTTGTCATGCTGGTTTCTTCTCATCCTATGGTCTCTGTTATTTTAAATAGTTATTTAGAGGAGACATTTCTTACCAAATTCTGTAATTCTCCAAAACAGCATTCTGTTTATGTCAAAAACAAATTATATCAGCTCATTCTCATGCTAAACTCCATTTTGCTCTTATAATGAGTTTTAAGGGAAAAAAATGATACTCATTCATTTCCCCACTGGGTTTAGAACTGAGAATTCTACACAAGAGACAGAAAGATGGAGAGCCAACCGTCACCCTCAGCAGTGATGAGAACTGGAGAACGTATCTTAGTGGTGAGACCACAGTAGACCTGTGACTTCTCTGAACTTTACTTCAGAATTTCAGGCTTCTCTCTACCCAGGGAAAACCACCTCCAAATGTATGTGTGAGCAGGTCAACACATTCTCTCCTTGGTGCCATGGTCACACAGATCTGAAAAATAGAGTGCCTGCACGTGCAATTCCTGTGCAAGCTGTACAGCCAGCCACATGGAAAGGAGTGGGGTTTTATCCCTGAGCAATTGCGCCTGGCACTTGCAGTTCCTTTCCCCAAATCCACCCATCTGGTGGGAGCCGAGGAAAGATGAAATTGTCCCTGTGTATTTTTATCTGCCGAGAGACGGGATGGTTAGTCAGTCTCCCTTCTCTCCCTTCAGTGGAAACCAGTGCAGAGAAACCTGAGGAAAGTTCTGTTTGGGTTTTCCCCCCAAACAAATGCAATCTGGTGTCCTTACTCTGCTGGCTTGACTCACCCTGGACTGTTGAATTTTCAGAATTTTGTGAGCTAGTTTTGAAAATTTTGATAGTGTGAAATCATTTATGGTGGAAGTATTCACACCATGAAAACTAAAATTTGTTGAAGGCTACAGATCAGTGAGCAAGTTGTTAGAATGTCCCAGCACACCCAGTGAGGCCCTTTTCATGAGGTGACAATGGGGTGACACCCACCTGCCCACCTCTCTGTCCTTCTCATGTAGCCTTCTCACCTTCCTCACTGAGTTCCAGTAACAGGTCTTTCTGGTCCCCAAAATGCTAAACTGGTTTCTGCCTTAAGTCCTTTGCACTTGTTCTTGCCTGGAATGATCCCCTGCATGCCCCCATGACTTATCCCTTCTCATTCAGAGCCCAGTGAGACACTACACCCTCCAAGAGGACCTCTTTGGTCTTTCAGGCTAAAGAAGTTTCCAGTTACTCTCTATCATGTTGGCTGTTTCTATATTTTCATAGTATTTCACCATCTAAACTTTTCTCAGATACTCTTTGTCCATAGGATGTAAATTCTGTGAGAGCAGTATCTTACTACTTTCTTTATCTACCTTGTTCACTGCTGCATTTCCAATCCGTAGAACCATGGCTAACACACAGTCAACTGCATGTATTTAATAACCATGGTTCAACCCTAACAATTTTCCATGGGTGAAAAATGAAGCGGAGATAGGTCCAACTCCAAATCTGGATCAGTATTTATTTTTTTCTGATACCATAAATGGTGCATTTCTTATTTTTGAAAATTAGACTACTACCATACAGAATGAACTCTTGTTCAGAGTATTTACAGTATACCTCATACTTCATACTTGGGATTCTTCGAAGAAAACTGGTAAAGCAGTTTTTATATAAATTCTGGAATATTTCTTGAAGTCCCAATTAGGGAGGGACTTCAAGGGCTAAGCCCAGTGACTTACTTTCATGTCACTTCCAGAACTTTTTCCTACAATAAGAAAGCTAAAAATATGTCTTATTTTAATAGAAATCTTGATTTTAAATCATGCTCTCTTTTCAGTGAATTTTTGACATTGTTTTTCTAGGAAACTTTTTGCTAAATATGTTGTCTAAGTGGTGAAGTCTAAAATAAGTTGGTTAGTCAGAATGGAGAAGTCTCTTATTACCAAGCTTGGCATTTATTGTGAAATTGGCTTTTGTGTGTGTCTTTTTATTTTATTTATTTATTTTTATTGAGATTTAACTGGCACATAACATTGTATAGGTTTAAATTATACAAAGTGTTTATTTGATACACTTGAAACAGTGTGTTGATACGATATATTGCAAAATGATTCCAATCTTAGTGTTATAGCTAACACATCTACCATGTCACATAATTATTATTTCTTTTTTGTGCTGAGAACAATTAAGAGCTAGTCTTTTAGCAACTTGGAAGTCTGTAATACAGTATTGCCTATAATCACTGTGCTGTTCATTAGCTCCCAGGACTTATTTATCTACTGCTTGCAAGTTTGTGTTCTTAAACAAGTTGGATCTTTAATTAACTAAGCTGGTTTCAGATTCAAAAGAAACGTTGAACTCCTCAGAATCATCCAGTTTTCTTAAAAGCTGAGTGTACTCAGCAGAATCTCTTAGCTTCAGAGAAGGACATGTTGTTCTTTTATAGGGACAGACGAGCAGCTAATAACTTTAACATGTTCATTAAAAAAAATTCAAAAAATTAAAAAAAAAACCTTATGCTTTAGCCAATTTGAAATATAAAACAAACCAAAGTGGGAAGTCAAGACAGAGCAGCAAGCTTAACTGTCTGTTCAGATTCAATGCGCAAGTCTCCTTCAAGGTGGCGGGAGCAGAGTCACCCTTTTCTATGGCTACAGTGTCTCCACTTGACTGCACACTTCATTGGCCGCTCTGACATGAGCCCTTCAATGGACTGACACAGAGACTCTCCTGGCCTGAGATGTTTTTCCTTCTCTGTAGACTTAAAGATGTTGGACTGAGACCTTTTTCTGTGATTCTGTGACCCCTGCCTCCTATCCAGGAAAACATGACATCTTATTTTATGGATGTTAGAAACATGCTGTTTATCAAAACTCAAGGTCAGACACAGATTTTAACATGGGAGATTTATATTAATGAGAAAAGTACTGTATGAGGGTGAGGTGTGTGATGGGGTCGTGGGCTGCTGCCCTTGAAAGTCTTTAATGGTTTGGGTGACACCTGTCATTTTGTTGACAGTTTTCTTTGCTGCCCCTTAGGACCTCTAAGTTCCCTTCCATGCTAAGTGGTGAGTGGTAATAACATTCTCTTCTGGGGGGCTGGCCTCCTTTCTCCCTAACCCTTTTCCCTCCCTCCCTGAAATGGAACATGACCTACCGCCTTGGGTTCTTGGCTCCAAGTTGCCTATAGGAGACATCAATTGAGATGCTTTGGATTCATTATTAATGACAGAAGAAAATCAGTTAGCTATTCCAAGCATGATTTTACTTTGAACAGCAACACATGTATGACCAATTACTTAACTCTGTGATACAATTTTCCATTCATGAAATGTCCAAGTTATAAAAGTGGCACTCCAGAGTCTTATTAATGCTGCCTCGAAGCCCCTTAGCATAGATAAGCACCCAAGGGGTGAAAGGAAAGGAGACTGATATTTACAGAAAGCGTGTAATGGAATGTTTTTATATATTCCACTTTTGGCTAAAATTTTCTCTGTAAGTGAAATCATTGGAAACAAAGTAGATGGATGGCTATTTAATGTCCCCGTGTCTATTTAAAAAAAAAAAAAACCCTGATTAACAGCGTTCTAATTCAATTCTATAGCACCATGAAAAAGTGACAATGACAATACCACCCTCCTTATTCAGTTACTAGCAGATTTGAAAGAATAAACAAACTGTAATCCACCATCCAGTTGGAATATATAAATATGAGGTGGATGGGTGCAGGGAATCCTATGTCATAGAAATCCCATGATAACGGAGCCAGCAAGAATTTAATGCTATTTAGATAACAGCTTTAGGCACAATATCTCCAATTTTACACTAAAATATGTCCACAGACTCAGGACTCAAATGTATGAAAATTGAAAACTTTTGCCTAGACCAGTCATTGTCAGAGTCTGAAAGAAATGTCTGCTCACTACAAGAACTACAGAACTGGGTTAAAAATTGTAATTCATAAAGATAAAATGAGTCTACCTGCCTCAAGTTCGTAGTTAAGACCTTTTGTTCTTTTCCTATTTTTGGCCTCCTGGATCCAAACGCATGTTGAGTTAAGTAGTGACTCTGTTGATTGGCAGTTACTCTTAGAGGGAAACAGAGCTCTGTTTTCTTTTCCCCAATGAGAGTATCTCTGTTTGTGTTTATTGGGTGTTTATTGGCTACATTGGGAGAATACAGGGTGCTGGCTGCACAGTCATCTTAAGAGGTATGGATTCCTACAATTAAAACATCAATAGGCAGAACCAGAAAATAGGCTCCTTAGCCATGTGTCTTGGAGATTTTGCTTTCCCAGTTATTTATTACATTCTGGGTATGAGGAGGCTAGGCTGTTGCCGTGCCAAAGTCCCAAAGGCAATGAAAGCCCATGAGACTTTGGTAATTTCACCAGTAACCATGCAAATGGACTGGTCAGACAACTTACAGTTTTAAATCAGAGAGAATGGGCAGAAACTCTGAACTATCTCCCTTTTGAATAGATTCTCCCCCCCCCCCCAGGAAAGAGTCTATGTGAAAACATTGGAAAAACAAGAAAAAAAGCATCATCTTCATGAACATTCAGAGAATGAGGCGATCTTTGTAACTTAGCTGAAACAAGAATGAATTTATAAAGGTGTTTAGTGTTCTTTCCAGAATATCATAATATATGATTACACAAATATGAATATGAATTTATCTGGAACAAGTTCAGAAAACTATAAAAAAGGAAACACTGAGATCAGAAGACAGGAAAAATATGTAAGATAATGAGGTTTTATAAGGAAACTAAAAACGTAATAGCAGAAATAAAATTTTTAGGCAAGGTAGTCAAGAAGAGTTAGTTACCTTTGAAAACCAAATCAGTGATGTGGAAGATGAACCTGAGAAACTTGTCCAGAATACAAAGATGAAAAAGAAAAAACAAAAGTGAGAAGCCATTAAAAAAAAAAAAACACAGAATTCATCTTAAGAATTATACATTTCCCTGAGGGTATAATCAGAAATAAAACAATTTTCAAAGATGTAACTAAAGAAGCCTTTCAGACTTTGAGAGGCATGGATGTGCAAATCTATACTCACCCTTTCCAAAAAAGGTCAATGTAAAGAAAACCATACCTAGACTCATCTTGTAGAGATTTTTGAAAAACACTTATAAGGGGTGGGGGAGGGGAATCAAATAAAGGCAGTCTAAAGGTACAAACTTCCAATTATAAGATAAATAACTACTAGGAATGTAATGTACAACATGGTAAATGTGTTTAACTCTGTTCTGTTATATATGAAAATAATTGAGAGCAAATCCTCAGAGTTCTCATCACAAGGAAAATATTTTTTTCCTGTTTCTTCATGTTGTATCCATATGAGACGATAGATGTTCACTGAACCTACTGTGGTCATCATTTCATGAGGTATGTTATTTACATCATTATGTTGTACACCTTAAACTTAAGTAGTGCTGTATGTCGATTATATCTCAGTAAAACTGGAAAAAAAAAAACGCCAAAGTCATGAAAAATCAGAACGGAATGAAACTATCACAGACTGGAGCAGTCTAAAGAGACGTGGCAGCTTAATGCAATGTGAGGTCTTTCATGCAATCCTGGAACAGGAAGAGGACATTAATGGGAAACTGATGAAATCAAAATCAAGTGTGGAGTTTAGTGAGTAACAACGTGACAGTGTTTATTCCTTAGTTTTGACAAAGGTACTGTGGTTGATGTGAGATGTTAGCATGGGGGAAAATTAGAAGAGAAGAGTGTGCAACTTTTTTGTAAATCTGAAACTATTCCAAAATAAGATACACCGATATGTTTTTTAAAATAATTGATGAATTATGTTTTTAACCCTCCATAAATGGTGCTGAATGACAATTTTTAATTCCAAGGAACTTCAGTGGAAATATTAATACTTTAAAACTATTTTTTGAATGTTCATCATTTTAAATGAGAAATAATGAACAAGTGAAAATTTGGTCTAGAACCTGTGATTTGTAATGTGTTATCTCTTCTTTAAGATCTGCCTGGATAGCATAAGCCCAATTTTACAAAAACTAACTATTCATTTCTGGGTGTGAGTAGAATTGTTATATTTCTTACTCTTAATTTTTTGTATAAATATTTAAGAGCAACAAAACAGTATGTGTGTACAGAATACCTTCAAGTACACATCTATGTTTATAACTAAATTGAAACAATGGAATATTCCCAGTGCAGTTGAAATTCCTTGTGCACTTGTTCTGTTCATGTCTCTACTCCCGCTTCCTGAAGGAGCAACTGTTTAGAATTTTGTATTTGTCATGCACTTGCTTTTCTTAATGGTTTTATCCCACCTGTTCAATATATTGATGAGTTTAAATGTTTATGGAATTAATATTAATGACATCATATCACACATAACCACCAACTTGCTCTTTTCGTTCTGTTTTATTTTGGTGCTATCCATATGCCTGAAAATGGCTGAAGGGCGTTTATTTTTCCCTTACTTTTTACTGCTAAATAGTTACACGTCACATAACTAGAATCCAATATTATTCATCTCTCTCATTTCTAGTTGCTTTCGCCTATGTGCAAACACAAATAAATATACTATGAACATTCTTGTAAATGTTCCAGGGAGCAAATCTGCAAGTCTGCCTAGGGCAGTAGTTTTCATTGCTAACTCAGACCTAACTTTGGAGTTTCTGTTTTATTTAGTCAGAGGTTGGCCTGGAATCAGTATTTGATGCATCTCCAGGTGTGGCGAGGGGCCTCAATTTCTTTTAGAATCTCAACTCAAAGCTATGAAAATCTGCACAGATAGACTCATGATTTCTGTGTGCTTCAGTTTCTTCATAGGAAAAGTTGGAGGAGTAACAAAAACCTCTGCCTCACTGGTTTAGTAGAATTGCTCTATGTATAAAATAGAGTTGCACTCAGCACTCAATAAATGGGAGCTTTTATATAAATTCACTACTTCCCTCCTCAGCTGTGTTAAACATTGCCTCGAAATGCTTTTTTGAGGCATAATTTACATATAGTAAAATAAACAGATGAATGAGTATTGAGAGCTATGTACATCTATAAAAGTATCACCATAATTTAAACATAGAAAAGATGGCCCCCAGAAAATTCCTCCTGGTACTTCTCCAATCATGCCTCCCCAGGCTTGCGGACTGTTGATCTGATTCCCATCATGATGGAATATCG
Source organism: Vicugna pacos (assembly GCF_048564905.1). NCBI lineage: Eukaryota > Metazoa > Chordata > Mammalia > Artiodactyla > Camelidae > Vicugna > Vicugna pacos. The sequence continues at coordinate 13,339,113 of NC_132996.1, forward strand.
TGCCTGTTCTTGGACTTCCCATAGGTGGAGTTTTACAGTATGTACACTTTTGTGCCTGGCTTTGTCTCAGGCCAGTGTTTTTTACTTTTACACATACTATTGCATATATCAGTAGTTTAGCGTTTTATTTCCCTGAGTAGGATTTCACTTTTTGATCTACCGTAATTTGTTTAGTGACTCTCCTGTTGATGGAAACGGATGGCTTTGAACATTCATGTACAGATCTTTCAGTGGGCATAATTTCCATTTCTTTTATGTAAATACTTTTATTTATTTATTTAGCTTTTAACTTCAACAATTACATTTTTTTGCCCCTACTTGCCTTTGTTACTTTCTCAAATAATCATGGATAATTTTACATTGCCCTCTTTGGTTAATAATTTTAATCCTCCTTTTTTATTCCTGAAATTTATTAAAATATGCATTTCATATCTGTATCCAGAATTTCCAGTAACTGATACATTTCTATAGGGTTGGCTTTCCTTTCTGACTCAACTGTGGTTTTTGAAAATGAGATTACACTCGTTGCGACTTTGCCTGTGCAAATCTAATGAGGTCTGTTTAGAGGGTGTTTGCTTCCTGAGAGGACTTGATTTTGTTCCTGCCGAAACAGATGCCTGAAACTATTTTCAGTTAATTTATTTTGTATGATTACGGTTCTTCAGAGCTCTTGGTTGGTGTGATTTTGAAACTTACATGTCTTCGAATGTCACCTTATAAATTTGCAATCTTAATTTTTCCCTCACCTCAAAACCAAAGTTACATTAGATAGATTTTTGTTGCTATCTTTTTGTATTGAGTGGGGTCAAGTTTTTTTTTTTTTCTGGACACTCTTTCACTGAGGGTATAATCTTTCATGGATCCAAACCTTGTGTGTGGTACTGTTACAGTTTCCTATTTTGTATGGATCAAATTCCTTTTTAAAAAAATTGAATTTGGCTGTTAGAGCCCAACACTCTGAATTCCTAGCCACCAAGTTCACGACTTTCACACTGCTCTATACACAAGACCTTGGTTTATTTCTGGTCTCTGCAATCTTCTTCTCTTCTAAAAAACTACTTGCTTATAAGAATATGCCTCATATTTTACACATAATTGGAAGTACTTTGATGGGAAGAAACTTTCTGGAAAATGTTTACTAGAATAAAGTTTGTATTGATATTTAATGGAAAAATATATTTCACTTTCAAAAAAGTGACACAAAAGGCATCAGCCATGTGTAAGAGTCTATGGTTGAGAGTAAATGGAATACTGAGATTATAGATAAGATTAAGGTCTGAGTTAAGGCTGTGGGCAAGGATAGACTGGATGATCTGTAGGATGTAGAACCCACTGGACCTAGGAATTGAGTGGATATTGGTTGAGACAGTGAGTCAGAGAAGGCAGTGAGGATGGCTCTGGTTTTCTGACTTCGATAATGATGTCACTAAAAATATCTGAAAATTAGAATGGTTCATTCCTATTAAATGTGATTGTGCTGTGGACCTATTCTCCCCCTCTACCCTCCACCTCCACCTCCATTGATATGGTAAAACCCTAACCCATCAGGGTAATAGTATTTGGAGATGGGGCTTTTGTGATGTAATTAGAGTTAAATGAAGTCTTAAGGTGGGATGCCCATGATGGGACTGGTGGCTTTGTAAGCTGAGGTGAAGAGACAGATTGTTCCCTCCACCGTACAGATTGTTCCCTCCACCGTGGGAGGACACAGAGAGAAGGTGGCCACTTGCCAGCCAGGAGGAGAGCTCTCACCAGGAACTGAACAAGCTGGCTCCTTGACCCAGTACTTCTCAGCCCCCGGAACAGTGAGAAGTAAATTTCTGTTATGTAAGCCACTCAGTGTATGGTGTTTTGTTACAGCAACCTGAGAAGACTAAGACTCATTACATGTGTATGTGTTTTCTCCTGTCTGAGGTCCTGTTGTTTGTTTGCTTGCTTAAATCTCCTTACACGCCCATCCTACAAGGTGAATCTCAAAACATCTTTTTTTATGCAAACATCTTTCATGCTTCCAAACAAAATTGCCACACGCAAATCTCTTGCAGGATTTACTGGTGAAGCTCTCAAGTTTCCTCCCTCACCTTGTGCCCTGCCATTCTACCCTCTCCTTCCACTCCATTCCATTGAGGACCTGTTATGGATTGGTCATATTCCAGACTCCTGATTGGTACACAGCTGCCACCGAGTTGTCACATGCATTTGGCTTCTAGGGCAGAGTTGACCCAGAGCCTCCTCCTGGTCATCTTTCTGGCACTCTCCTCTCTTTGATAACTTTCCTTCTATTTACTAACTTGAGAGTGAGGAGAATCAAGCTTAGATCTGAGGAGAAAGGAAATGTTTGGCACTTCTCGTCTGGGCTGCTTACCTCAATCTAGCTGACATGGTGAGTGCTAATCTGCCTCACATTACATTATTTCTTGTGGGTTTATTTCCCCTACATTCCTCATAGAGCACAAGGCTGATTTGCAGAGCAGAATGTAGATACTGTAATAAAACCAGAACTACGTTTCAGCACTAACAAACATATCTGTTGAAGTCTTTATTACTTTTGATCTTTTCCTGTTCTTTATTTTATTTCTGTGAGTTGTTGCCTTACTAAGATTGTAAACTAATGAGGGAAAGGGTTATTCCAGACAGTCTGTATATTACCCAGCACCAAACACTTTAGTCATAGCCCCTCAAGCAGTGTTTGTTAGGGTAGTTTTTATTGTGACCAATAATGGTAATGGAAGCAGCAGTTCTAAATGATGCCTTTATAATTTGCCATATTCTAAAGTGATGGTTTCATTTGTCCACAATTATAACGAAAGGATGGTTATAAAAGTGTGTTGTATAGCCAAAATGAAGTCCAAAAGGCACATACGTAAGATCATCATGTTAATATCTTGTCTGATTTTTTTGATCTGGACTTCAAAGGCATAGTGAGATGAATAAGTAAGCCTATCATTTTGAAATAATATATGATACCAGCTATCAGGTATTCCCTTCTGCTCACTTCAGAGATGTTTTCTTAAACTACTTTTGTATGTGGAATGGTCATTTTTCTTTGAAGAGAATAAAAGTCAATTGTGATTGATTTTTCTAAAGCAGAATTTTGATCAAGTATATCTCTCTCTTTTTTTTTTTTTACTTTTTATTATTTTGTAAGATTTTTTTCCTTGTTTCTACTTTCTACTTTTTAAAAATTTGGAGGGAAGGGGGGTAATTAGGCTATTTGTTTGTTTATTAATGGAGGTACTGGGAATTGAACCCAGGACCTCATGCATGCTAAGCAAGCACTCTACCACTGAGCCATATCCTCTGTCTAAGTCTCTCTCTTTAATAAAAGGCTCCCCGTGGTTTACATTATACAATTTAAACTCTTTTAGCATCTTAGTTTGTGTTCCTCTAGGAGAAAGAATTCCAGTGCAAATAGTTTATTCGGGAATTGCAAGGAACACTGTTAGGGAAATGGCAAGAAATTTCTAGAAAGGAGTGTGCTTCAAGGTCAGCTACCACAGTAGACACCTGAGATTAGTTCCATGGGGAAACCCTTATCCCAGTCAAAGGGTGAGTGAGGTGAGACATACACCAACTCCCATCAGCCCCTGGGTGAGGGGTGCTCTCCAGAGGTGCTAGTTTCCTGGTTTGTCCAGCGATCACAGGCTAGAGCAGAGCTGCCATCAGCAGTTTCAGAGAAAGTCCTTGGTCAGAGACACGTACACTGGCAATTGGCATTCATCAGGATAGTCAGAAGTCGTAACATCTGAGGGTAATGCTAAACACTGACAGCATCTACACGCATCATGGTCTTCCAGGTTCTGAGCCCTTCCTGTCTCCCTCTGTATAGTGAGTCTTACATGAAAGATTTTCTAGAAGATTACATTAAGAAATGTTAAAACACTAAGCACAATTCTTGGTGTGTTTCAGATGGTCAAAAACATTGTTTTTATTTTTCCTTTCTTCTCAATTCAATGTCTATGTCTTCCACAATTTTTCCTTAATCTGTTTATTGGAAACCGTAACTCCTCTGAACTATCAAGTTTTACTATGTTCTATTTTAGATCTTGTCATTTTTCTATAGGTTTTATCTCCACCAGTAGATTTCAAATGCCTTGTTATTTCCATTGCTTTTGGCACCTTGTCTTGCATATAATTGCATTTACACAGTATTTAATAAATCTTGCATGGACTTGAAAGATGTGACTGATTTAATGACTCTTAAATTTACATAATTTTCTGATAACCAGACATCTTGCCCAAATTCAAAACACAAAAATATAAACAAATAGAAAACCTGACAGTAACAAGATTGAGTTGAGGTGCACCCCTACTTCCACCCCAAATCAGCTTTCGGATTAGTTAAGGGTAGGCACAAATTCTCTCCTAAGAATTGTAATTTCTACCTCTTACCCTGAAATCGTATCTAAAGTTCCTGATTTGAAAAGCCAAAGTTGAAATCCCATAAGCATCAGCACTCACAGAGTAGATAATTTACTACATTATTTGCAGTGCAGATTTATACCTTCAGCCCTGGAACAGATACGGATTGTGAACTTATGAGGTCCTAGTGCTAGGCAGAGTGAGAGAAAAAAGAATGCTTGGGGCAGTCACTACTTCTGAGAACCTTTGGAATCCTTGTGAAGAGATAAATATGGAGCATAGGAAAATCAGTAGTGAGACTGACTATATAACTCTGCTAGTTGTATGACCAAGGACATGTAAACTTGACTTCTATGTGATGACCCCACCCTACCTTCTCAATGTATTAAAACTCATACATGATGTCTTAGTCAAGTCTTAGGGGATTTGTGTATAAAATGTGGATAATAATGATTATCACAGACTCTATCTGGTCATCATTTAGTGAACTCTCATTATATATCCATCACTTAATCAGCTCTCATTAAACAACAGCTTTTTAAAAACAATTGTTCATTAAAAATAAGCTGTAAATATGGGGTTAATATGGCCTTGGGAAAATAATGGATATTGTTTTGACCTGGATGTATATTGATACTTGAGAATGAGTCATCTGGAATCAAGAAAACACAACTGTTTTAGTCAACAGAAAGAAGTATTTGCAGTGAATGACAGCTCACCACAGTCATCAATTTAATGAAAGCTCTGAAGACTAGAAAGGCTGAGAATTGATGAGGTTTTGAGGACTAATAACAATAGTAGTGATAGTAACGTAGTAATAATACCAATAATTACCCTTGTCATTTTTTTCGATGAATTATCCAACAATTCTCTCTCCAATGCCCTTATTTTTCTAACCTGGATGGATAAAAACGCCAGTCCTTGGGCTTCCTCTGACTATCCTTTCTATTCCTTTCTGGATGTGTGTGGCTATTTCTTCACTTCATCTGGTTTCTGCCAACATTTGAAGTCTTCCTTTGAGGACAATAAAACTAAATCCATTAAGGTCCACTGGGGAATCACCTTTCTTCATGGAGAGTTTATCTTTCTTTAAAATGAACAGTCTGTGCCTAGCTACACTTAAATCTTCGGCTTTATAAAAAATTAATGTTGCAGAGGTGTTTACCACATATAAATGGTTTATTCTTTTTCCTTAATAGATCACGGGGCATGAAATTGTAAGCCTACAAAGAACATTAGAAACGATTTATGTATTGTACCTATCTTTTTACGAGCTATATTGAAACATATTTAAAGTTTTATATACATATTAGCTCTACTAAGTATGTATATATATTTTAACTTAGAATTAATATACCATATAGCCATAGATTTTCATTGCTATACCTCAGTGAACCATTATGAATTTGAAAAAAAATTACAAGCAAACTCCAACTTATGAAAAAAGGTAATATCCAGTAGTGATTCTGAGACTGCACCGAAGTAATTCACTTATATGTTGCTGATGAGAATTTAAATTGAGACAACTTTTCTAGACATTGTATAAACTGTATCAAGCATTTTAATAACGTTGTTTAGTATTGCTCTATTAATATCATGTCTAGAAAGTGATCTTAGGAGATGGCTATTCAGAGTTTCACTCTTCAGAGATTAATGTAGGGCGAAGTTTATCAGCAAAAACCGAATGATGACAGTTTGTTAAAAATCCTAAGTGTCTAACAAAAGGGGAATGATTAAATACATCCTTAGTCTTAGTCATATAGTGCAATAATGAAACAGTGAAAAGAATCATGCTTTCAAAAATATTTAATAACATGAGGATATAAATGAAAAAAAATTGTGTCAGAAATATCTTGATTTTGTTATGTGTGTGAGTAAGCATATAATTGTCTATAGAAGCATGGTATTAAAATGGGATTATTTCTGTCCCTGTTTAACTCAGTCATCGAAAGGACAATAATCAAATAATATGCTATACATACTCCTGTATCCCAAAGGAAGTTGCCACTCCGTCTATGAGGACTTGGAAAGAGTCAACATTATGACATCATCCTAGTACCTTTGTCAGCATGCAGAATGGTTGAGATTAAAAGAGGCTGAAAGAGGAAGTTAGAGGGACAGCATATTCCCTTCTCTCCCCCAAACCCTGTGAGGGTGAGACGGGACAAGAGAGCCACCTTCTTACTTCGAGTGAACTGAGAGAAACTTTGAGAAATCCAGTCAGCAATATTCTTACAGTTGCTCAAGCTAAGAAGACCATGTTTAATTCAACTCTACTTTCCCTTGCATGCCCTGCATGCAAACCATCAGGAAGTTTTGATATTAGTATATCCCAAACCTGTCCCATATCTGATCACTTCCCCTCATCCTCACTGCCCCAGAACCATATACATTATTATCTCACAATTTCTGTGGACCAGAAGTTAGGGTATGACTTAGTGGCTCCTCTGCCTCAAGGACTCATCAGGCCAGAATAAAGGTGTCAACTGGTGCTGCAGTCTCTTCAGAGGCTCAACTGGGGAAGGATCTATTTCCAAGCTCACAAGCAGCATTCAGTTCCTTGTGGGCAGGTGGGTTGAGGGACTCAGTTTCTTGCTGGCTGTTAGCAAGAGGTCACCCTCAGTTCCTTGCCACATGAGTCTTTTGAATATGAGCACTTGATTCCTAAAAACTAGGAAGGAAGAAGTATTCTCCTAGCAAGATGAATACAATCTGATAAAATACTATCACATAAGTAATACCCCATCATCATTATATTATATTGATTGGAACCTAGTCACAGTCCCCTTCTGCACTAAAGGGAGTGGATTACACAAAGCATGAATATCAGGAAGTAGAGATCATGGAGTCTGTCCCCCAACCACACAGCTATTACTAGATTCTGGAAACTGATCATCGAACCATGTATGAATCCAGAAATACACCATTTACCATCCAACCATAGGAAAAAATAGGGAACCATTAACTCCACATTTGTTCTTCTGACCTTGTTGAGGTTCCAAAATATCCCACAAATTTATTTACTGAGGATCTCAACCTTCACCCCTTTTCATTTGGACCCTGTGCTCTGAACACACATCTCTCTCTGCCATCTCCCATGCCCCAGTCAAAACTTCTCTCTGGTATTTGTCCTCTTAATTCCCCACTCTCACACTAAGTTATACAAAGGGATAGGTTCTAACATAACAAGTGCAAGTGTCACCCTCCTACGTAACATATTTGCATACTTACGTGCATTGTTTTCATTCAAAAGAATATCTCTAAAGATGACACTTATTATTGACATGACATCTCTGCTGATTTATAGAACCATGGCATGGTGAGTAGCATGTAAGATTTCTGAATCACTTCCCTTCTCTACCCCTGCATGCTTTCCCCATCTTTCTTCTCTGTAATTCTGGGCCAAGAGGGTTCAAGACTGAAGTCAAGTGAGATGTTTTCCAGCATTTCTTTCTGAAACTCTGCTGTTCTTCTGCTGTTCTCTCTGTGTCAGTGAGATCAAATAAGTCAAGCTAGGACTAAAATTGCTTAAGTGTTTCTCTCAAATGCTTTGGTCACACACTATTGCTTATCTCCTTCTGTGAGCCACACCCCAGTCCACAGCTTACAGAACGCAATTTGTACTGGGTTCTAAGAGCAACAATAAGCCACACAACATATAGACTAACACATAGGGACTCCTGAAATGTGGTCATGCAAGTCCTGAATGCAGTCAACAGGAAATTTTTTACTGTAATTTAGTCAAAGTTAAATTTCATAAGTAAATGAAATGCATAGGAAAAAAACCCAGAAAAGTCTCCAGAAAGATGAAATGAGTCGAATAGTCTTCAAGAGCCACAGAAGTTTGGGAATGGGGGAAGTCAGTGTGTTTTCCCATAAATAAAATATAAGCCAGTCTTGCAGAGAACACTTTGAATGGCATTGCTTTTTGGCCAAGAAAGAATGTGCAACATTGTAAACATTGTGCTTATTGAATTTTAAACTCCATAAATTTCATAAAAGGTGGCTCTTCCCTCATCGTCTCAAAGGAAATAGAAACGGTTTATATTATAAATACATTTCTAAAGGGAAAAAGATCTGGGCTGTGGCAGTTTTCTTCCATTATACAGTGTTGCTTTGCTTATTGTTGTGAACTTTCAAAAATCTTTATACATTGTGTCTTTTGAATTCCATCCACAAAAGGGAAAATGCTTACTTTGAATAGAAATTCCATTAACTATAATCTGTTCTCTTTCCACCTTTCCAAACTCATCTGCTTCTATTTCATACTCCCCACTATCTAGAAGGTAGTTCTAGATACATTGAAGTATCATCTGTTTTGTTGACTTGCCTTGTCTTTTCTATGATGCTTATCTTATCCCTAGCACAGTGCAAGGCACGTGGAAATTACAACTATTTTACTGAATGCCTCAGGGCCATTGTGTCTTTTGACTACTTTGTCACATGTAAGTTTTCCATTTAAATCTTCCCAGTCATCTTAGACTGGACTAAAATGCCTTTTTCTCTTTGAAGCTCACCTCCCATTTGGGATCTTACTCTCTCTTCCATGCCCCACAGCATATATATCTTGATTATAGAAAGCATTTAATTTCCATTTGTGTTGAGGGAGCCCTCCACCAGAATTTGAGAAACTATTCCGGAATTTATGATAAACTAGGAAGTGTCTGAAGTCAAATTGTGTTTGTTTAATATTTTTGGCTCCAGCATTGGGCCTCATATCAGCTCTCTATGTTCCTTGTAATTCATTATATATTTATCAGGATGATCATCTGTGCTCCCTTTTATCTTAAAACATATTACCTTCCTCTTTCCCCAATCAGTGTGTTGGGATTTTTTGTAAAGTTGCTATTTATTTGATCTGCTCATGTTGGACATGAGAGTTAACTCCAGTTTTCTCCTAGGTGTAAAACAGAGAATAACTTCTCTTCCATTTGCAAACTTTGCCATGTTCATGAGCAGATAAACATAGGATACTGAGAGTTCACAAGGAAAATAAGGTGACATCATAACTCCCAAATTAGGGCCAGACCCTTCTTTATAATGTCTGCATAAGAAGCAATATAGTGAGTAATAAAATATCTGGGAACAAATCTAACTAAGGAGGTGAAAGAATTATACACAGAAAACTATAAACCATTGATGAAGGAAATTAAAGAAGACTTTTAAAAATCGAAAGATATCCCATGCTCTTGGATTGGAAGAATCAATATTGTTAAAATGGTCACACTACCCAAGGCAATCTACAGATTTAATGCAATCCCTATCAAATTACACAGGACATATTTCACAGAACTAGAACAAATCATAATAAAATTTATATGGAACCTAGAATTGCCAAAGCATTACTGAAGAGAAAGAAAGAGGCTGGAGGAATAACTCTCCCAGACTTCAGACAATACTATAGAGCTACAGTCATCAAGACAGCATGGTATTGGTACAAAAACAAACATATAGACCAATGGAACAGAATAGAGAGCCCAGAAATGAACCCACAAACTTTTGGTCAACTCATCTTCGACAAAGGAGACAAGAATATACAATGGAATAAAGACAGTCTCTTCAGCAAATGGTGTTGGGAAAACTGGACAGCAGCATGTAAAACAATGGAGCTAGAACACACCCTTACACCATATACAAAAATCAACTCAAAATGGATCAAAGACTTAAACATAAGACAAGATACAATAAAGCTCCTAGAGGAAAACATAGGCAAAACATTATCTGACATACATCTCAAAAATTTTCTCCTAGAAGAAATAAAAGCAAGAATAAACAAATGGGAGCTAATGAAACTTACAAGCTTCTGCACAGCAAAGGAAACCAGAAGTAAAACAAGAAGACAGCCTATGGAATTGGAGAAAATTTTTGCAAGTGAAACTGTCAAAGGCTTGATCTCCAGAATATATAAGCAGCTTATATGACTCAATAAGAAAAAAATAAACAACCCAATCCAAAAATGGGCAGAAGACCTAAACAAGCAATTCTCCAAGGAAGACATACAAATGATCAAAAGGCACATGAAAAAAATGCTCAGTATCACTAATTATCAAAGAAATGCAAATCAAAACTACCATGAGGTATCACCTCACACCAGTCAGAATGGCCATCATTCAAAAATCCACAAATGACAAATGCTGGAGAGACTGTGGAGAAAGGGGAACCCTCCTACACTGCTGGTGGGAATGCAGTTTGGTGAAGCCACTGTGGAAAACAGTGTGGAGTTTCCTCAAAACACTAGGAATAGACTTACCGTATGACCCAGGAATCCCACTCCTGGGCTTGTATCCAGAAGGAACCCTGCTTCAGGATGACACCTGCACCCCAATGTTCATAGCAGCACTATTTACAATAGCCAAAACCTAACAGGAAGGAAAATAAGGAAACCTTTCATAGAAAAACCAGATAAAACCTTGCCTCATTGTCCTGAACTACAACATGCACCCATCCCTAGTTGCAAAACAGGCGAAGAAATGTAGGGTTTTTTACCAGGACACATCGCCATCTCGAACAAATTGTGCTTCTGTTAGTAAGGCAGAAGGGAAAGTGGCTATTGATAGGCAAATGGCAAAGTCCTTCATGAGTAGGAAGAAGAGACTTGAGCCAAATGAAACATAAAGTAGAGCGGTTTTGCTTTGAACTCTCTTTTTGAAGATCTCAGGTAATGCTGTGAGGACATCTGTGTGGGGAACTCGGTCCAGAGGGAAGCGAGCAAGAAATCTGTAGCAGTTAAGTGGAACTCAGAGGACTGGCACTGTGGCTCTGCTACCTGAAAAGGAGTGGAGGAGCCCATAGTCATTGTTCAATAACTAAGTCTGATGGTGGCCTCATTAGAATCATTTGCAGCATTATCCTAGATACGTGTTTAATGAATGAGGCAAAAGCAGTGTCTCAAGTTTCCTGAATTTGGGAAGCATGACTGTAGTGTTTGTAACATTCAGTGTAAGACTGGAATTCTGTGTTGACTTGATTAAGGACTAATTGTCTACTTTTAGTGTTGCTCTAAAAGTCAATTTCTTTCCCCTGAAGCGGTGAGTTTTTACATAAGGTTTGGATGTGATGATTATTAAGCTTTTGCTTGTTGGCTCAAAACTCACCCATATTCCATACTTTGCTTTGTGATCCTGGAACTCTGCAGATTACATTTCTCCTTGGCCAGCTTGCTCTCTGTTAGACTTCATTGATGAGAATAGCAAACAGTGACGGGAAGAAAAGAGGAGAGAGAAGGGACTTCTTTTTTGTTGGATTCCTATCCCTGTCTGCACAACTCCAACATCATCTTCCTCTCTGGCTGCAGCTATTGAATCTAATAGCAGCCGTTGGTTCCAATTTCAGGTTTTGTCCCCTGTACTCTTAGCACGTCTTTAACCAAGTCACTGCACAGACAGCCACAGCAGCCAGGTGGCACCCCCTTCTCAAAAGATTGAGTCCCATTTTGAGGGAAAGAGCACTCCCCAGAGCTTCTGTGTATCAGAGCCAACTGTGATGTATTTCCTCCTTAGAAATCTGAGTCTTGAATCAACAGGGACTTCTCCAAGTTTCTAAATCCTAGTGACCTCTTGCTGTTATTTGACAAGCTCTGGAGGTGGTGGTGGCTTTCTCTAATTAAAATTTCTATATTATCTCAATGTCCCTTTTTTTGTCTTTCCATCCTGCAATGCTTACTGAAACAATCCTCTAGAATAGGATTTTTGCTGCCATTAAAATAGCTGGTTTGGTCTCTGTTTTCTTAAGCAGGCTTTCACTGATAAAATGAGTGAAGGTAAGTAAGTTTTAGTCCTCTGGGCTGTCTTTAATAAACACGACGGGGAAGAAAGAGAATGACCTCCAGCCAAAGGGAAGAGTGAGGCCTCTGTTTCCCACACTGAGGCAGGCTGAGGTGCCTGCTGACAGCAGAGAAACAGGAGATGGATTTGTTCCAGTCATTTGCTGGCTCCCAAAGAAGGTGGGTACTTCCTTCTGTCGTCAGGAAAAGAACAGCACTTCCCTAGGAGGTTTCAGCAGGGCCGATACAAGTGGCGTAGGCTGTGTGTGCCTTGTAGCTTCAGACTGTCCCAAACAGACAGCTATGAGTTACCTTCTATTAGTGGGGACAGCCGAGTGCTATAAGGGCTGGGTTATCCAGGCACAGACAGTGGTTTCAGGACAGTCACACTTATATGTTTCAGACACAGCAATAGATCCTAAAATCACATTGCTGTACTCTGACTTCACTGCTCCAGCCAGACTATAAACTTTAATAATTTAGGGAACATGGTGGTGTCCAAAGAAAGTCTCATACAAAGTGAAGTCAACCCAGTCCCCAGTTGGGATTATTTCAGAAACACTTACCAAGACAGGCGATATCTGGTTTATCCTTGTAAATTGCTAGAAACCTTTCCCCATTAAGGTAGTGTATTGGCCATGTATATCAAAAGGGGCGTTTTTAAGGTTTAATATTGTAATGAAATAGAGGACAGAGTATCTGAAGCATAGGACAAAACTAAAGTTATGGATATAGGCATTGGTTATCACCTGGTGTTCCAGTGAGTAATGCTTTATCATAATCTTCATATAAGCATTTGATGCCTCTAAAAATAGTCATCTAACTCTATGGGGCATATGGAGTGTAAAATAGTTACATCTTCCTATTTTATAAAAGGAATGACTAAATAATTCATAAAATTAAGAAAAATCAAGAAATGAGTAAAATGGTTTAGAAAAAGTATGGTACATACCAGAACAAGAGGCCAAGCTGGACTCCTACTTAAGGGAGATGGGGTCACATCAGTGTTGCTGTTTTTCATTATGATCCTCAGGACAACTTGATTGTATAAACGTAAAGATGTATTATTTTGACAAGAATAAAAATGGTAAAGCTTAAAAGGGCAACAACATCAGTTAGAACCACCCACACATTAGTATTCCCGAAACCTAATCATGAAATATGTCAACTTTTCTTAGATTCTGCTGACACATTGCTTTAGATAAGTAAGTTAAATGTCCCTCGTGAAAAGGACAGCTTTGCGACTTTGATGTGAATATTTATTGGAAGACAAATGGTCACTTGGGGAAAGCTCTATTTTCTGATTACCACTAAGAAAGTCATTTAAAAGGCTATTGGAGTATCTATACGATGAGCAACGATTTCCAGAGCCTCCCCTACTGTAGAAAATACAAGGGTTCAAAGTATAACTAACAAATAGAGGTAACTTACCATTATTTTTATTGGACCAAATCTTTGTAATGATCCTATGAATTATATGTATTTAAAAATAGAATTAGTTTTATACATTGGTTATATTAGAGAAATCCCTTCCTCTGCCTTGAACCTTTGAGAGAAGAAGAAAAATAATGGGAAAATTAACCTGGTTAGCAGTGATTTTTCAAACTATTTTTGTTTTCTATAGTGAAATTTTTCGAGAGGTGAAAAATGTGCAATATGCAAAATGATTAAGAGGCAGCTCTTCGAGGCCAAGGTCCAGGTTAGGTAGCAGATGGCCCCGCGTCCACCTGGATCATTCTTCTGTTGTATCAGTGCCTGACTTCAAGCAAAGTATACAGTTGGCTGGTTTAGAGAATGATTTCTAGCTTCTCAATTTCATCTTAACGTTTGGCTTGAGAGGGGCCTTAAGAGGGACAGTTCATTGTAGGAAAGCAATTCTGTGGGTGAGTTTAAGCATACTTGTTGCATTGTCTCTGCAGATTCTATTTTTGTTTACAATATTAAAATGTATGCTAGCAGAAATGGGTGGATTTTCAGACAAAATGCAGCTTACACACACACAAACTCTAGAAAATTTTGGGACAGACATCTCTATAAAAAATACAGCATAGTGTCTGACTAATTTAAAAAAAAAATCAAACCAAACCAAGCTATAAAATAAACTACAGATCCCCTGAAGTAAAATGCTAGCCTAATTTTTTCTTTTTTCAGATTATGTGCAAGTCTATGAATCTGAAAAATTGTAAGATTATTTTAAAGGTCTTTTTTAATTGTATCTTTGTATAAGAATGTGAGATAAGTTTTTAAAATTATTTATCTATGATGGGTTTTCATGAAAAATCAAATAGAATTCCAATTAAAATTTAGCATTAGGCTAAGTTTCAGGCTATATTTTTAGAATATCTTAGGAATTTGAAAAATCAGAAAACAACCTTATTAAAAAAATATTTCTCTCTCTCTTCGTAAGCAACTGGGACTATGAACCAAGCAAGTGCCTCTACCATTGCTTTTCTGCACGACTAACGGTGACCTGGCATCTCAAACTTGAGTTTATCTATCTTTGGAGAAGATGTGCTGGTATTTTTGGTGCTATTCTTCTGCTCTCCTAAGAAATAGTTTGTTGATGGCAGGAAGCTTCCCCTCACTTAGAGTCCTAAGCTCTTCTAACTAGTCCCCAAGGTCGGGGCTTCTGAGAAAATCCCCTCTAGTTGGACTTCCCTTTGCTCCATCAGCATGTCCAAAATGTCTTATTTCTGGCTATAGCTCAGAAGTGTTCAATATATCCCGTAGTACATATATCTCATCACAAATTCAAAATACTTATTGAGGACCTACTGTATGATAAGCACTCTATGAGTTGCTGGATTATGAAGGACCTAAGGAGTTTGAAATTTATCTTTAAAGCTATAGGCAAGTTACTAGAGGATTTTAAGCAGAGTAATGACATGATTAAATTATAAAACAATTTAGGAGACCACTGCAGTTATCTACACTAGCAATTTTTATACTGTAACTATAATAATGGGAACATTTATAGAGAGAACTGATTGCAAAAATGTTAAGCACATGGTATGCACAGGACTAGGTGACTGATTTTAACGTGTAGCAATGACCCACAAGAGAGAGAGAAGCCCAGTATGATTCCCAGGAGACTAGGTTGGTTGAGTGGATGGATAGTGCTGTTCCGTTTGGAGTTGAAAAAAGAGAGCACATTTTGGGGAAAAAGATGCCAGACTTTGCTTTGAGCAGACTGGGACTTATAAGTAGAAATGACCAGAAGCCAGTTGGATACACAAGTCTGGGTCACAGCAGAATCACTTCTGTAATCTTTCTAGATTTGTCAGCTGGCAACAATCTTCTATTCCTCACACACCCATTGTCATTTACATGTACTGCCCTGTAGCACTTCCCACCACCTCCTATATATTTGAATTATTTGTATATGTGACATGTCTCCCTTATTAGCAAGCTCCTTGAGGCAGGACCCATGACTGCTACATCTTTTTATCCACAATACCGTCTAGAAAATGACAGGCATTCCAAATCATGTGCTCGGTGATGGACAGACTTAGCCATCTCGCTGAAGATCTCCCTGGGAGGTTTTATGAGAATCACCCTCAGAGTTTATCCCCATTGTTATTCATGTTTGCCTCATTTCATTTTGGCTACAGGGATATTTTTATGAGATTGATGCTTTGCATTGTAATCAGATTCCCTGCCACCAGCATCGCTGGCAGAACCAGTTGTCTGGTTGGCCGAATTCTATCAGATACACAAATTTTTCTGTTGATCCTCATGCACAGAATCAGAGGGGAAAGGCTTTTTATTCAGTTGAGCCATCCTGGCCATCAGCAGTGCCACACCAATGTTATCAGGCTTTAGGACAGCCCATTAAAATCTCTCTCATTATAAACAATTCAAAGTAAGGGAGATAAATGTATATTTAAATGGATGTCCGGTACACCTTTTTTTTAACAGTGATAATCAGGTATTTCTGAGTGGTAAGTTTATCAATGGTGGCATGCCAAGCCCAAAGCAGAATTAAAGTTTTATTTTGCTTTTTGTTTTTTATTTTTTAATAGCAGATACAGCTTCTTGGATGAACCTTAGCCAGCTAAATCCTGCCAACGTTCAGGATTCAGATGTGTCATTTACTTTAAGAAGGTTGACATGTAGGAGCTGATAGTTTAATATACACAGATTTAATGGTATATTAAACTGCTTTTATCACTGATTGCTTAATTTAGCGTACCTAAAAAGTTATAGGTGCCACCCTATCACCCTGACCATCAGCCTAGTATTCTGTTTCTGATATCGGTACCATGGGATGTTCTGTGGGAAAGTTTTCTGGAACACACTTACATCTCCACCTTGTTAATCTGACTCATCTACCCAGACCAGGTGCCACCCTTCCAGTAATCCATTTATTTTCCTCCAGTCTGGGTCAGACACCCCTCTTTTGAGTTCCTATGACAACTAGTGATTATCTTTCTAATAACCTTTGTAGGCTTATTGGTCTTGGACATTGACTTGTAAGAGTTTCAGGAGCTGGTGAGTGTCTTTAATGTTTTATCTCCAACACCTGGAAAGGTACCAGGCATAGAGTAGGTGGCATGCTATCAAATAAATTAAAGAACATAAACTTTCAGAAATTTAGAATGCACTTTGGTCTACCCAGATTTTCTTAGATACTACCATTAGATAAAACACTTTCTTCTTGGAGAGGAATTGGTGAGGTTGAGAGGGTAGGAAACCAGATGCTTTTTGTGTGTTTATTCCTATGCTCCTAAACTCATGAGAAGTGTAGTGCTTCTTCCCTTTTCCCATCCACTACCTACAGTTAACCTTACAGAGAAACCTGATTTTGACAGACTTAGCCTCTCCAGGAAGCAGGGAGTGGGAGGTGAAAGGGCTTTGGGATGAATTCTTCAGATAGATTTGACCCTGAGGTAGAAATAGTCACAGTGTAAGGGGTAAACTGGGCCAGTCAGACAAATACATCTAGACGATGGTAGCCTCCTCTTGCATATCACACTGTAGCAAGCTTATGTATGTAATTTTTTCTTCAGCTGTTCTAAAAACTCCCAGGATAGGACATAATGCTAAGAATTACCATTTAACAAAAGATGTAGAATGAACAAATTATTTAATAGTAAAGCATTTTAAGCTAGAAAATTTGTTCTTTGTTGCCATCATTTCTACTATTTTGTATCTTTCTTTCTGTTTCATGATGTAATTGCTTAGTTAATTTTATTGAAAAATGAGTGCCTGTTCCTAGCTGGTCCAAGGGAAAAAGAGATTTGTTCACTCCTCGCTCAGCAGAACCACAGCAATAAAAGCACTGGGCTTAGCTGGTGTAGTGCTTCATGACAAATTCCTGTTAGACTGAGATGACTGTCCAAGGACTGGTGGGTAACAGAAATGAGTGCCACAGACTAGATACAAAGTAATAGGAAGAGGTCAGAACTCAGGCAAACTAGAAAGGACATGTAAATTATTTCTAAAACCATTCAAATTATTTTCTTTTGTAACTCTCTACAGTGGGGGTTAAACACAAAACAAACATGTTTCAATACATTCAGATCTCTGGTCAACATTTCTGTACCTATTTGTACGGTTCATCTCTTAAGATAACACACTTAATATGACCTCTTAGGATAATACTGCATTAGTAATGCAGCTGTAACCACAGTGTTCCCTAGGTCTCCATGGAAATTGCTGCTCCAGGACTAACCTTTCTGTTTGTAGCTCCATTGCCAAGGATTACTAACAGCAGGCGTCTGGAGCAGCTCAGATCCTGCATCCAAGATCATTCCCTTGCTATCTTTGAAACCTCTTCTTCTCTGATCAGTCCTTTGCCAAGTACACCTAGAAATCAATTCTCGGAAGGTCCAGTGTGCTAGCCAGTGAGAAACACCCTAATGTGCTGGAATCCCCGCTGAGGACCAGTCTAATTGCCACTGAAGACGTCTACTACATTTACCTAGTGTGCTGGGTCCCTCTAGTAATAGGTTGCATACATAGAAAAGATTGTTACATATTCTTCTAAACTATTTAATAAGTTGTGGGGGTTTTTTTGCCTTTAAAAAGCATCAAATGAATTAATGTGTTCTAGCACATAGACGTCACTCAAATAAAAGTCTTATTACACGTTAAAGTTACTATTTCCTGTAACCAGGATGAAGGAAGCTAGCTCTCCCTCCAGATTATATAGATTTTTTTTATAATTTTATGTTAATTCTTCGGGGGCTAATCATATCACTGGACACTTGGAGCGTCCAGCTCTATTATTTAACTTGTCCATTAGATGCTGCTCAATCCTTACCAAGAATAGCTGAACTCACACTGCTGGAATATTAGCTGTGGATACACACTAAATTATAGTCTACTGGAATTTGTTAATTAGAAATTATATTTCACCAATCCATAATGAATTCTACTGACAATCCCATAAAACACTCAATTTTCAAGTACCAACAGAAAGTGCCTTGTATTTACTAGGTGCTCAGTTAATAGCTATTGACGGATTGAGATACACTTCAGTAAAATTAATCAATTTCTTTTTTTCCCCTTTTCTCAAGCCCATTTTGATAGAAGAAGTTGAAAGTGCCCAATTTGAGGAGATTTTTAAGCCATGAAGATCCCTTAGGTTCAGCATTTACTGACCACATTTGTCTTTTTCTTGGGAACATGTGGAAATGCTAATGGAATTGTGGGAGGGGGTTTAAGTTTGAAGTTATACCTGTGCTGTGTTTCACGATGTATATACTTTTTTTACCCTTAAAGTTTCCCTGGAGTGTGAAATGGCATTTTCTGTATCACAGTTGGCTTTTGCTCCTTCACAGAATATTTTATTTGCGTATTTATACTATACCACCTCTCCCTTCTCGGTTTCATTTCTTTCCAGGTGCAGACTTACCATTACAGTCAAGCGTGTCTCATTTCCCTCTCACTGTTGGGTCCGCCTCATCAGACATAGTCACAAATCATTTTCCTTCCAAACTGAAAATTGCCCTTTAGCTCAGGGTTTTAATTTCTCCATGTGTGTGTGTGTGTGTGTGTGTGTGTGTGTGTTTTCAGCCTGTAATGAATTTCTTGGGTAATCAAATAAAGGGAGCATCTGCCAAAAGGTGTCACTTCTTACTGAAATGCTACTTTGTGAGGTAAATTTAAACAAAGCAAAAATCTTTCTTCACTCTGGTTTTTGCAGCAGGGGAAAAAAATTAGGCTACTGTCATTGAACTTTCAGATTTTTTAAAATATTTAGAATTCTTAAAATTATTATCAATTCTTAAAAAGTCACTGAACTTTCAGAATTTCAAAAATCATTATAACAAACGGGCTTTTGTTTGTTGGAAGTGTTTTGATTACTGATTCAATTTCAACACTAGTAATTGATCTGCTCAGATTTTCTATTTCTTCTTAAGTCAGTCCTGGAAAATCACATGTTTCTAGGAATTTATCCATTTCCTATAGATTGTCAAATTTGTTGAGGTATAACTGTTTTATTTTCTTTTTTTTTTACTATTCTCTTTTAATTGTTTGTATTCCTGTGATATTAGCTGTAACTTCTCATCTTTCGTTTCTAATTTTGTTTATTTGGGTTCTCTTTCTTTTTCCTTAATGAATTTAGCTAAAGGTTTATCAATTTAGTTTAGTTCAGAGTTTTCAACCATAATTTTATCAAATATAAATTCCTCCCTTTTCTCTCTCCCTCCTCCTCCTATTATTACACTTGATGTTATCCCAGAAGTTCCTTAAACTAGCCCCATTAAAGTATTTTTTTAATGTTTCATTTTGCTCTTCTAATTGGGTGAGTTCCACTAGTCTATCATCTAGATCACTTATATTTTTCTGTATCACCTAAGCTGCTGTTTATTCTTTCTAGTTTATTTTTAATTTCACTGATTGCATTCAGCTCTCACTGGTTCTTTTTATATTCTCTAGTTCTTTGTTGAAGAGCTCACTGCTTTGTCTATTTTTTTCTCAAGTTCAGTTATCATTTTTATTACTATTGTTTTAAAGTCTTTATTGAGTAAATTATTTATTTTTGTTTCATTAGGGGTTTTTTTTTCCCCAATGGTTTAATCTTGTTCTTCTATTTCAAACATGTTCCTCTGTCTTCTCATTTTGCTTAACTGTCTATGTTTTACTCTATGAAATGAGGTGAAACAGTTACCTATCCGGGCCTTGAAGGCATGCCTTTGTATGGAAGCCTCCCTTCGCAGCCTGTGTGTGCCCGGTGGCTTTGATGGGGGAGCTGGGTCTGAAGAGTGTGTGGGTCATGTCTTCTACTGGGATGTGCTGGTAGCTGCTGCCTTGGTCAAGGTAGGGCTGGCGTCACAGGGGCTGGAGGCGGAGCCAGGCGTGAGCTGGGGCTTCTAGGCTCAGTTGCGGGCTCCGTCCTACTGGGAGCAGGACCCCTGAGGGGGCTGGGCTTCTACCCAGTATGGTGGCCGTTTTCACTTTGGTTGGGGGTGTGGCTGGAGCCCAAGAGCGTGGGGGTGCATTTCTGAGCTGGTTCTGCTTTTTCCTCACGTGCCAGTTCCTTGGTTTGAGGCAAGGCTGGGGACCAAAAGGTTGAAGCCGTGCTACTGAGCTGGCTCTGCTCCTTCCCTGGTGCTGGTGTGCACATGCAAGATGGCAGTGGTGGTCTTCTCCCTGGCTCGAGGCAGGGCCAGGGCCTAAGCTGGCTCTGCTCTTTCCCAAGTGGGTGTGGGCGACGTTGTCTCCACCTAGCAGCAAACAGTGTCAGAGCAGAGCCAGGTGTAGGCTGAGGGGGGCCCCGGGGTGGTCCTGGCAGGCCAGACAGAGCACCACGCAGTCTTCAATCTCCTACCTCTGCACTGGAACTGGGAGCAAGCAAGTCTGTGTGTACCTTCTTCAAGAGCAGATTCTCTTTTTCTTACAGCCCTCTGTTTTTTAAAAGCCCCACTGGTGTTCAAACCAGGTAAGGGGTCTTCCTGGTGTAAGACCCAGGGGCTGCGGTGCCTTATATGGGGCTTGAACCCCTTTCTCCCTAAGGAAGACCCCTGAGCCTGTGACGTCCCCCTGCTCATCTGGGTCACCTGCTAGGGATTCGGAACCCAACTAGTTTGCATCTCCTGTCCTCCTGCCAGACTCTTGAGTGGCTCCTTCTTTACAGCCTTGTTGTAGAAGAGCTGTTCTGCTCGTCTCTAAGTGGGTCTCCGGGAGTGTTGCTCTATTTGTGATTACAGCTCTGATGTGTTTGTGGGGGAAAGTGAGCTCAGGGTCTTGATCCCTACTCTGCCATCTTGATCCTGCTGATAATAAAAGGATGTTTTATTAGCACAATATTGGAGCACAGAGCATATGAATTTCAAACATAGATGACAAGATATAGAGAAGGTGATTTACACTAACAGTCAGTAAACCAAGACAAATGGTTTGAAATTTCATCAAAATGATTCTTGGCAGGGGGAGGAGTTTGAAGCAAAAAAAAAAAGTTACAGATTGAAACCTTAACAAAGGAGGGGTGAAGTGCTTCCTGATAGCTTGTAGCTTTAGACATTTCTTTCATTCAACACACAACACGCTTTTATTCTGTTTCTCGTGTATGCCGAACTCTGCTAGGAAATGATGCTAAAAAATGAATTGTCCCTTCCTTCACGGAATTTATAGTTTAATATGGAAATAATTGCTAAGGATGCTGTGACAAAAGTATGTAGAGGGCAAAGAGATGACCTAAAGCAGGGACTGGGCAAATTCACCTGAAACACAGAGGGAAAATTCATGAGAAGCTTTGGAGGAAGGAACCAGTGAGTCTTACTTAGCAGCTTAGTAGGTCATCAAGTACATATGGCATAACCCTTATGGAATGAAAATTAATCTTAATTATATCCCTAATAAAACAAACTAGCCTGGTAGCACCAAATGTGTGGGACTTAACAAACGTCCTTTTTACATTTGACAAACACACTTAATTTTTATTCATGTTCTCCTTTGTCAAATTGCCATGCACAAGTTTTTAAATTTTATTTCTAAATTGTCAGACAGTAAAATAAACTTTTTTGGTTCAGCAAATGTTAACATGTATAGATTAGTGTGACCACCAGCGTAGTGACTACAGAGAACAATCCTGCTACTCTCAAAACACTCCTTGCGCTGCAATGACACCCTCTTTACCTTCCAGCCCCTGGCAACCACTGACCTGTTCTCTGTCACCATGGCTTCTGCTTTTGAAAATATCATTTAAATTGAATCACTGAGTATGCACACTTTTGAGACTGGCTCCTGCATTCACTATATTGCATCTGTGTTTGTTCCAGTTCTTGTGGTATCAATAGTTTTTCTCCTATTTTATTGCCAAGTTGGATTCTTTTATATGGATGTTTCAGTTTCCTTATCTGTTTACCTGTTGAAGGAAATTTCGGTTGTTTTCAGTTTTTGACGATGATGAATAGAACTGATAAAAAAAAAATCAAATACAGCTTTATGTGGGTGAACATATAGTTTTTATTTCTTTAGGACAATAGTTTAAAGAGTGGGGTTGATGAGTCATATGGTAAGTTTATATTAAACATGTTAAGGTACTGACAAATGGCTGTCCAGAGTGGCTGTACCATTTTGAATTGCATGGCAATGTGCAAGTGTTCCAGTTGTTCCACACCCTTACCAGCACGTGGTGTTCTCAGTTTTTGATTTTTAAATTTTAGCTATTTTAATAGGGTAGTTGATGGTATCGCTTCACGGTTTTATTTAGCATTTAATTTTAATGAAGATCAATTTGTCAGTTTTCTTTTCTTTGATGGATTGTGCTTTTACTGTCCCGTCTAGGAATTCTTTATTTCGCCTTCGTTTGTGAAAGATATTTTCACTGAACATAGATTACTGAGTTGACAGCTTTTTCTTTCAGCATTACAACGTATTGTGGCACTTCCTTTGGCTTTCACAGTTTCTGATGAGAAGTCTAGGATAATTCAAGTTCATAGAAAATACTTCTTTTTCTTCTAGCTGTTTTCAAATTATTTATATTGTCTTTAGTTTCTAGCAGTTTGATATGCCTGAGTATGGACTTTTGAGGAATCCTATTAGATGTTTACTAAGCTTCTTCGGTCTGTGGTTTTATGTTTTTTGCCATATGTTTAACAATTGTTTCTTCAAATATTTTTTAACACCACACTCTTTCTCTTCTCATTCTAGGACTCTGTTTTAAAAAAAATAGACCTTTCGTTATTGTTCCACAGGTTTCTGAGCTGTTATTCACTTAAGTTCTTTTTTTTTAACTCTGTGTTGTCCAGACTGAATAATTTCTGTTAATCTGTCTTCAAGTTCACTGTGTGCCTTCTTTGTAATCTCCATTCAAAGATTTAAAAATTTCAGTTGTTTTATTCCTATGTCTAAAATGTCCTTCAATTTTCTTTATTTATTCTTTTGCTGATAGTTTTATTTTTTATTAATTCCAATAATGTTTATGATTGCTTTTTGGAGTAATTTTCTAGTAGCTACTCTGAAGTCTTTCTCGGTAATTCCAAGGTCTGCATCATCTTGTACTGATGTCCATTGACTGACTTTCCCCATGAGAGTTGAGGTTCTTTGTATGCTGAGTCACTTTGAATTGTATCCTAAATATTTTGAGTATTATATCATGGGTGAATATTATGAGTATGTAAGTCCTTTTTAAATCCTATGGAGAATTTACTTTTGCTGTAGCTAGCCGTCTGCTTAGTTAGCTTTGGACTGCAAGTTCTAGTTCACCTTCTATCAATGGTGGTTCCTTCAGTTTTCAGAGTCTTTATTGTACTATTTGGATCTGTCCCCAACCTGGGAGTTAATGTGTGTGTTGTTTAGTTCTCTAATTGTTTGATATTTTTACTACTATCAGATTCACACATACGCAACTCAAGAGTGAGCTCAGAAGTTTATGAATTATTTTATGCTATTGCTTTCCTGAGCTCCTGCCTCTTTGCAGTCTCTCTGGACGTTTCTGGTTCCCTGGGGCTCCTCTTTTAGGTCACATGGCCAGAAAGCTGAGGTGTTAGTTCGTGCTCTGTCCTTGCCTTTTCACAAATATGCTCACCTCTAGGACAAAGCAGAGGTAGGACAGAGTGAGGCAAATGAGGGTCACCTCACCTTCTGGGGACCACAGTTCCACTGATGGGGCTGAATGTCCACCTGCTTCTGATTTTGGTTCCTCTGGGTTCCTATTGTAGCTCTTATTTCCTCCTCTGAAGTATTGTTTGGGGCTCAAATGCAAGACAATGGGGGGGAAAAAAAAAGAAAAATACCACAAGGTGGTTTCTGCAGTCTATCTGAACATTAGGTGTTCCTTTTCCTCCTCCTTAAGTCAGAAGCAGAGGGGTCTTCCAGAGCGCCCTCTGGCTGCACCTCGTGCCCACTTCAGGTTTCAGGCTGTACCGAACCTAGGTCTAGGACACTTGAAGGATATCCTGGTGAAAATGGTAGTCTCACCACTGGTTTGGTGATCCTTTGAATTCTAGTCTTCATACACAAGTTGCCTGTTATTACTTAATTTCCTGAATCTTCAAAATCTGCTCCGTACATTATATCCAAGTTTTATAGCTGCATTCAGTGGAAGAGACTGAGTAAAATGTGCTTATTCCGTTTAACTCAAGATTGAAAACTCATATGCTATTTTAAAATATTTGTTATCATTTGCTAAGTCTATGCTTTTCCTTTGAGGAGCCGTGGAGAGCTTTTCATGTCTACCAGGCACATTTATGTAGAATCAAGAGTCCCACTTGTAAGTATCAGCCTCTTTCAAAGGGCACTGAGTGAGGCTTGATCTCAGTAAGTGGAAAGTTACCATTTGCTATTTTGGAAGTCATAATATTTATTTTGAATTATCTTAAATACTTCTGGAATGGCACAAATAATCAATATTCCACAATTGAACTAACACTTAAGTTTGGCTTAGTAATATTAGTGTGCCTACAATTTTAGTTGACAACAAACTGTCAGTTGTTTTTCTCTCTCTCTTCTTTTGAAATTTGAAGATATATACATATATTTAATAAATCTTGGCCCACATTTCATATTTATCTGTCTTTAGCTATTTTAAAGCACTTGGACTGCTAAGAAGATGAACTATTCAATGGTAGAATTCAAATTAACATAGAACTTTGAGAACCTAATATAAGCTATAGACCTCTTTCCAAGAAAATAAAGCAGCACAAAATTTAGGGCTTCACAGATGGATTACAGTTCATCTGTGAAAACCAGTTAAAAATCTCTGTTATGATCAACATACTCATTATTTTTAAGCAATTAGTCATTAAAGTCTAGTTAAAACTGAAATTTTGACTAGAAAAAGCTGAAGAAGAAGACTCAGGAATGAGTATTACATATACTTAAAATATGATAATCAAACACTTTTATTTTCTAAAATCTGAAGAATTGTAAGATATCTTCCTGTCAGAAAGGCTACTTCTGTTCAACTTGAATATTCTACTTTCATTTGATGTTATATTCAGTGTTCTGCAGGAGAATATTTTTTGGAATTTTTGCCAGAAACCTTTTCACAGAGACATACAACTGATCTCTTAAAAATCTGAGCTAAATCGTGTGACCAAATTGCTGACAGCAGCTTCTAATCCAGACAGTACATCTGCTGACCTAGAGAAAGGATGATTGGCTGGATTGGCATCTTCTCCTTCCATATTAGGTAAGGGGAGTTTATAATAATGTATGTGATTGGAGCAAAAATTAGCGTTCTGGACGATAGAACCGTCGTTCTAATGTTTCGCCTGAAAAGACTGATCTGGAAGCAATTTAAAGGGTTTGATTTACAACCAGCTTTGAAAAGAATAACACATGTTCTCAAGACGTCTTGAACATGCAGTGAATAGGGAGCTGTCCAGCCACTTAAACTTGCTTTAATCTTACAGTTTAATCAAAGATTCCCTCACAAAACTTCACCCTTGGGAGCCTAGGGACACTCCTCAGGGAGCCGTAGGTCAGAAATCAATGTGCAGTTTTACTGCGATCACCACATGTACCTCATGTTTGCAAGACATGTTTCAGTTTATGTGCCAGGTTGAACTTAATTGTTTCGGAACTGCAGACACCCCCAGAGAGTGAAAATCAGAAACTGTGCACAGAATATTACCAGGGGACACAGCATGTCCTGGCATGCCTGACAATGAAATGAAAAGTATTTCTCCAATGATCCTGGGATATCCAGCATATTAGGTCTCTGCATGTTGAGGTTGAAGTGGCAGAGCTAAAACTTAAAAGACTGAGGCCTGAAACAGGGAAAGACAGTTCAAGCCACACTATATACCCACTGACATCCTGTGATTACACCCTGGTACGGACAGGAAGAGGGACAGTCCTTCAGGGAGTTCAGTGTCTTTTAATCTGTGATTTGAGCTATAGCTTTATAATTTTTGCTATATCCTCCTTGAGTACTTATTCATATACTGTTTCCCCTCAAATAAAAATTGTATCTTTTTATTGTTGTTAAATTATTCACTCCCAGTATAATTGATTAATTAAAAACAAGTATTTTTGCTAGAAAGTGATAGTAATTATGGAGAAATATAGGGAAATACAGTGAAGACAAAACATTATTAAACTATATTAACTATGTTAAAGTGTAGTATTAAATAATACTATAAAATGCAAATGGAAATAAAGATGAATAAGGTAATTTGAATACTAATAAATTTAACTATTTATAAAATGTCATTCCAAATTAAAAAAAGAGGAGTTCTTCTTCTGGAAATATGGAGTAAAGGTACTTTTCCCTGTTCCTCTTGCTAAGTACAAGTAGAAATCTTGAACATCATATAGAAGAAAACGTAAGAAGAGTCTGAAAGATGAAGAGAAGAAGGCAGAGCAGCTAGGAATCTTGGGACCTAGGGAATGACACACAGTATCCTTGGGTTTTCTTTTTGCCTCATATATCCCAGACTTGGAGCTGAAGACGCCAGCAACCTGCAAATGTAAAAAGTCCCAACAAAAGCCTGTTAAATAATCAGGAAAGGACACCCTAGCAAGATAGAAAACAGATAACTGCCCTACTCCAGCCAGGTACCACAGGTTCTGTGGTCTCACCCCTGCCTGTGCCCGGCAGTGGGGAACCTAGACATCCACCCTCATGAGGCTCTAACAAGATGCTCATCAGCCCTGAAAGACTGTGTCGGGGAAAACCAGATGGAGACACAGGTCCTTCATCCCTGACAGCTGGTAACAAGCCACCTTTCCCTCACGATGTTGGTCGGGTTCACATGGAGAGCCTGGCTTTTTACCCCTACCTTGTGGTGATGAGGCATCTCTCCTATTTGCTGGGGCCAGTGGAGATCCAGTGGGAGTCAGAATGTTCAACATCTCCCAGGGATGATGAGGACACCCTCAGGTAAATGTTAGTGGAGATCACAACGAGGACCAGAACTCCTGCTCAATCCAGAAGTAACCAGGATTGCCCCTCCTCTCCAAGTGTCAGTGGAGGCTGACTGGAGTCCTGCATTCCTCCTTCTGTCTGGCCGAACAAGGCAGCACTCAGCCTTCTCCTGATTAAGCAGTGTCAGAGAAAGGCAGTTAACAGAAGAGGTTTAAATAAGGTCTAGAGTTTGTTAACATAATATGAAAGTGTTCAGATTTTAATCAAAAATCACTTGTTATATCACAAATAGGAAGATTTCAAACTGAATGATAAAAGACAATAGATGCCAACACTGAGATGACAGAGAAGTCAGAATTATCTCACAAATAACGAGGCATCCATGACAAAAATGCTTCAATAAGCAATTATGAGCAAGCTTAAAATAAATGAAAGACTCAAAAGCCTTAGGAAAGAAATAGAAACATTTCAGCAAAGGCATAAAAGATATGAAGAAGAGCAAGTGGAAATTTTAGAACCAGAAAATACGAAAAGCAAAATAAAAACTTAGTGGATAGGCTTACAGTGTAAAGGATGAGGCAGAGCAAAGAATCAATAAACTGGGAGATGGCACTATCTGAACAGCAGAGAGAAAATGGAAGGAGAAAATGAACAAAGCCTAGGTTATCTGTGGGACTACATCAAAAAAATCTAATATCCATGTGGTTAGGATCCTAGAAGGAGAGAAGAAAAGAAGTTAGAGCTGGAAAAGAAAATGGTTACAAACTCCCAAATTTGTCGAGACGTACATACCTATAGATTCAAGAGGCTGAATAAGCCAGGTGTAGAAAGACAAATACTGCATGCTGTCACTTATATGTAGAATCTGAAGAAGTCAGACTCATAGAAAGAGAGTAGAATGCTGGTAGTAGGTAGGTAGTAGTAGGGACTGGGGAAAGGAGAAATTGGGAGATCTTGGTTAAAGAGTACAAACTTTCAGTTATAAGATGAGTAAATTCTGAGACTCTAATGTACAGCATGGTAAGTATTGTTAGTGATACAGTATCATATACGTGAAAATTGTTAAAAAGTAGAACAAATGTTCTTATCCCACAAAAATGTGGTAACTTTGTGAAATGATAAATGCATTTATTAACTTGATTTCGCTAATCATTTCACAATGTATACATGTATTAAATCATCATGTATTTTAAAATGATTAAATTTAAACAAAAGAAACTGAGTGAATCCCAAACAATATAAACCCAAAGATATCCATGCCAACACATATCATAAATAAACTTGTAAAAACTGAAAACAGGGAAAAAAATCTTGAGACCAGCGAGAGAAAAACAGCATCTTGTTTATAGGGAGAAACAACCTGAGTGACAGCGGATTTCTCATCAGAAACTGGGGACCTGAAGAAAGTGGCACAGTATCTTTCCAAATGCTGAAAGAAAAGAACTGTCAACCCAGTTCTTAAACACAATGAAAATATCCTTCAGGAATAAAAGGGGAAATCAAGACATTTTCAGATGAAGAAAGCCTCAGAGAATTTGTCGCTAACAGTTCTACTATAAAGGAATGGCTAAAGGATGTTCTCTAAACAGAAAGGAGATAAAAGAAATAGAAACTTGGGAACATCAGGAAAGAAGACAGAATATGATACACAAAAATGTGAGTAAACACAGTAAGCTTTCCTTCTCTTGAGTGTCTACATTCTGCTTGACAGTTGAAGCAAAGATTACCACACAGTCTGATGTGGTCCCAAATATATGCAGAGGAAATATCTAAAAAATCACAGTATAAGGCAGGGAGAGTAATGGCATGTAAAGGGAGGTGAGGTTTCTATATTTCACTTTAACTGGTAAAATGATGACACCAATTGGCTAGTTATGTATATACAATGTAACACCTAGAACAACCACAGAAATACTGTATAATGAGATATACTCAAAACACTACTGATAAATCAAAGTCAAATTATAAAAACATTCAGCTATCCCAGAGGAAGGCAGGAAACGGAAAACAGATGAACAAAAACTGAGAGAACAGAGAATAAAAAATAAAATGCCAGACTTTAGTCCAAATATAACAATAATTATACTATATGTAAATTTTCTACATAAACTAAATAACTTAATTTTCTAAATAATAAGCTAAGTAAATTTTCTAAATCTAAATTTTCTAAATAAACTAAATAACTAAATTTTCTAAATCTAAATAAGACAGAGCCTCAAAGAATGAACTGAAAACAACACAACCATATGCTGTCTATAAGAAATTCACTTCAAATATAAAGATTTGGTAGGTTTAAAATAAAAGGATGTATAAAGATACATTATGCACATTTTAATTCAAAGGAAGCAGGAACAGTCATATTAATATCAGATGGAATAGATTTCAGACTGAAGACAATTTTCAAAGGCAGAATCGGACATTATATAATGTTAAATGGGTCAATTCACCAAAAGGAAAAGCAATCCTATGTATGCAGCATGCAACAGAACCAAATATAAATAAAACAAAAACATACAGAACTAAAAGGAGAAACAGACAAATCATCAACTCTAGTTGAAAACTTCAAAACCCCCTTGTAAGAATTGATAAAATAACTAGACAAACAATCATCAAAGATGTAGAAGAGCTCAATAACATAAACTATCAGGATTTAATAAGCATTCAGAGAACACTCCACCCAGTAGCAACACAACACGTACTATTGCCAAGTGTACACAGATCATATGCCGAGATAGACAATATCCCAGCATATAAAACAAACCTCAGCAAAGTTCAGTTACCATTATAGGTAGCATTACAATAATAAATTTTATGTTATTTATATTTTAACACCATTAAAAAACTACAGAATAGTAGTAATAAAATGTAGTGCCTTAGGCTGATAGAG
This sequence comes from Vicugna pacos, assembly GCF_048564905.1. Lineage (NCBI taxonomy): Eukaryota > Metazoa > Chordata > Mammalia > Artiodactyla > Camelidae > Vicugna > Vicugna pacos. The sequence continues at coordinate 13,369,389 of NC_132996.1, forward strand.
TATCTACAAAATGCGTACAGCGTGTAGTAGTCAGGAAAGTGGATGCCCTTCAGGAGTAGAAAATAGAAACAAGAAATCATAGAATAGCTTCGAAAGTGCTGATTTCTTTACATGGGTTCTTACAATGCAAATGTTTTCATTTTATGGGAATTTGTTGAGCTATGCAAATAGGATATGTGCGCTTTATCTTCATTATTCTTCAGTTATAAATAAAAACTAAATATTTTAAAAATTTATAAAAAGTATGTTGTCTGACTATAATAGAATCTAAGTAGAAACCAGTGATAGAGAGATTAATAGATAAATCTCCAAACATTTGTAAACTAGGTAGCATACTTCCAAATGATCTGTGAGTCAAAGAGGAGATCTCAAGGGAAATTGAAAAGAATACACTGAACAGAATAAAAATGAAAATACAACATATCAAAATTGGGGGAAATAGCTAAAGCAGAGCTGAGAGGAAAATTTATGGCATTAAAGGAATATAGCAGAAAAGAAAATCTAAAACTAATAATCTGTGCTCCCACCATAGTAACCTAGGAAAAGGACAAAATGCCAATAGCAAGCAGAAGAAAGCAAATAATACAGGTAAGAGTATGAAATGAAATTAAAAGCTGGAAACAACAGAGAAAATCAATGAAACAAAGAGCTGGTCTTTTGAAAATATTAATAAAGTCCACCAACCTCTACCAAGATAGACAAAAAAAGAGAGAGAGAAGACACAAATTCCAATATCAGAAATTAAATTGGGATACCACTACAGAGGCTGCAGACATCAAAAGAATAACAAGGACAATACTATGAAAAACTATACAAAGAAATATGACCATTTATAGAAAATGGTCCCATTCCTTGAAAAAACAAATGTACCAGAAGACAGCCAATAGATAATTTGAATTGCCTTATAACTCTTAAGGAACGTTGGGGGATCTAAAGCCAGTCAAAAACTGCTTAGATTTGACCCAAAAAAGCACAATCCATAAAAGGAATAGGTGATAAATTAAAGTAAACAAGCTAAAGAGTGGGAAAAAATATTTTCAAACCACATAGTCAACAAAGAATTTATGTCTAGAATATAATATTTTGCAACTCAACAATAAAAGACCAGTGCATCCAATTAGAAAATGGGCAATTCATGAAATGGCATTTCATTGAAGAGGATATACAAAGACAACTAAGTACATATAAATGTCCAACATCATTAGCTATTAGGAAAATTCAAATTATAAGCACAGTGGGTTATCACAGCATGCCCATCAGAATGGCTATAATAAACAGTAGTGGCCTTTTGATGATTGTCTTTGAACCCAGCTTACGGTTCTGCCCTCTTCTGTATTTATCTTCTTGGAGTGCTTTGAAGTCCTGTCCTTGCATTACTGTATTCCTCTAGAGATTCTTACCCAGTGTGAATTATACATGATCTTCTAGTTATAACTGGAGGTAGAAAGTCAGTAGGCGTTTTGGAGTTGGATGAGATGTGTGTAATAACATTGTTCCTCTCTGCAGAGGGTGGGATCTCAGCCTGTATGCACATGTGGTACTCAGTGAGTTGCTGCTTTCCCAGATAACCAAGACCTAGCCCTCTTTCAGGTTAGAAGGGCAGGTGAAAGAAGGAAATGCCAAGTTAGACTTAAAGTGAACCAGTTTTACCAATGTGAGGGAAGCGGCCATTGTGAAGAAAAATATTTTTCCCCTTTACAAGGGGAATTTATTGGCCAAGAGGAGAGCTAACCTCACTAAAATGGTTTTTCTCTAGGGATCCACCACCCTGAATTCCAAAAAGAAAGTATAAATGATCTTGAGTGAGCTTTGGAATTTTGGAAGCTCCTGAAGATGTCATGAGAACGTTTGGCAGCATTTACATCCTTGAGATGCTGAGAATTATTTCAAGCTCTTGATTTAGCCAACGTTCCTTTAGGCAAGGCAATAAACGGGCAGCCAGTGGACTCTGGGGAAATTAAAACGTGGGCATGGTATTTCCCCCTTTTTTTATCCTGTATGAATTATGTCCTTTTGCTGTTGCTGCTGTTAACTGCCATCAACTCTGCCCCTGACCCAGCTGGAAACTAGAAAGCTTAAGCATTTACCATCAATGCGGCTTATTTTTCCAGAGAGAGAGCTTAAACCAGGAGAACAAAGGAAAAGGAGATAGCAGAAAGCCAGACGTTGTGGGAAGGGTGAGCCCTTAAAGACAGACTGAGACTGAAATAGGAGTGGAATTCATTCCGAATGAAATGTTCTGGTTTCTAGCATCTTGATTCTCCCCTCCCCCACCATTTAATTTTTACTTCTGAGGGGTTGATGTCTGCCTTCTGTTGGCAGCTTTCCTCCTCCTCATCTTTTGCTCTATTCAGCTATGACCGCTAATGATGTATGTGCAGAAGAAATGGAGAGAGAGATATTGAGGTGCAGAGGTGCATCTGGTCCTTCGATCCAGCACAGCTGTGTGAAACGTTTACTTACTCTATGATAGCTGAGTCCAGCTGTCAGTCAGTTAACTTCGTTTGCAATAACAATCAGAATAGTTATAATCTTATTTTGATCCATAATTGTTTCAATTAACTTGGTCCTTACAACACCTCAGTAAGGCAAATAGGGTAGACCTTATCTCCATTTTTCACAATGGAAAATTGAGACGACTTTAATTGGTGCCATTTTACTCAGTGTCCAGTGCTTGCTCCATTCTTCTGTGTTGTTTCTGCTGCCTGCTGTCTGTGTGGCCATTGTCTGCATGGCTACATTGCTTTGAGAGTTGAGTCTGAAGCCTTGTAACCCTAGGATGTAGGTATTATTGGCCCTGAAGTTCTTTTGTAGAGGCTAAAGTGAACCAAAGATACCTCATTAAACTCATTTAATCCAAAACAATTGTTGTTTTGGGATAGGGTCCACATTGTAACTTTGTTGTCTATCTGTCTTTCTCATTAGGAGCAATTGTATGTAAGCTTGGGAAAAAAATAACTATGGATAATAAACCTGACAAAATTGAAGCGCAAAAGGGCTGACCTAATGCTAATACCATGTGAGGCATAGTCTTCTTGCAGGCTTTGGAAATACTGCAACTTACTATGGTACTTGAAAAGTAACCTTCATATAATTGTGAGCTCTGTGCTGGCTACGTCTAGAGCCAGATCAAAGCTCTGTTTGGATTGTGGTAGAGCCTCCCGGGGAAGGGGTGGGTATCTGGGTATCTGGCTTCATCACTCATTCATGTAAGATGTAGCTGAAATTGTTCAACCTTTTCTGAGTTTTCTCACCTACAAAGTGGGGCTTGTAATGATACCTACCATCAGGTTGAGAGGGATCCAGGAGACAGTACTCAGTTACTTAGGGCAACACCCAGGTCCTCAATTAGCATTAGCTAGACTGTTACCAATCTTTGCTTTCTTCTGGCTGCTTGGAAAATATTTATTTTTTGTTTTCTGAGCTTTTGGTAGTAAATTCAAAGCTTCTGCATTTAGGAGGACTAATACTCATGCTTTTGTAGAAATAATTAAATTATATTAGAGGCAAGTCAATAGATGGATAAAGCAGTAGAAACCCAAAATTATGGTCGTAATTAATGTAGCAAAAAGTGGATTTGAGGTTGGTTAAGATCATCTTGCCATTTATTGACTACGTATTCTGGGCTGTTTAAATACCTTTTTGATTATATAGCTTTGTAAGATGGAGACAATAACACTTCGCTTCCTCCTTAGTTATTGTAGTGCTCAGAGATCATATTCAAGAAATGGCTTTGTGAGTGTCACATCGCAGTAAGAAGGTGGTTTATTATGATTTGTATTTAGGCAAAACTTAAGGGGAAGATAGTCCCTTGGTGAGAGTCTGCTTTCAGGTCTGATAAATGAGCCACAGTCCTGCCTGTGGAAGTTCTGGCCTGCAGACTCCGCTTCCTAGTCTGCACCTAGAGAACCGAGATGTCTCTAACAACTCACTGAAATACGTCAATTTCTTGACTATACATGGAGGCACAGGCCATCTGTTTTAATGGCTGTGAAACAGAAGATAGAGAACATACTTGCTCAGAATGCTGTTTTCTGTTTTTGCCTGTGATTCCGTTTTTTGCCTGGCTCTCGTGATGTCTGCAACAAGCGCCTGAAAAAGGCTAGCAGTCCGCGGTTACTGTATTTCCTTCCTTCCCTCCCCGTCCCTGCTCCCTCCTTCTCTCCCTTCCTTCCTTCCTTCCTTCCTTCCGTTCTTGCTTTCTTTTTGTGGGTAGTATGGAATAGAACGGAGAATGTTTATTCCTCTTTGAGACTTTTTCAGAAATTAACCGTTTTAATATTTCCATTTGAAAAATCAGCCAGTTCATGAATAATTTCTCACTATCTATTATGTTAAGCATTGAAGGGGATGAAATAAAAGCATAAGATATTCCTTATGCTTGAGAGCCTGATGCAGCTAGCAGCACAGAATATTCTCACAACATTTATTGAACATTTTTTGAAGATTACAGATTGTTTTTAATATGCACTATTTTGTTATAATCATGACATTACTTTATTGATAATAATATTACTACCATACTTAATGGGGCTCAAAGAATTAGGGATCTCAGATATTTAGTAACTAGTGACAAAAGTAAGGAGTTCAATAATAGTGGAAGAGTAGGGTATTGTGAGAAGGTGTAATAGGAGGATCTGTGTAGTCTTGGGAGGAGGAGGCTGGTGTGCCCATGGGAAAACTCCAGAAAGAGGCGAGGAGGGTAGAGCTCAGAGGCAGAGTGCATGCTTAGCATGCATGAGGTCCTGGGTTCAATCCCTAGTACTTCCATTAACCCCCACCTCCCACACCAAAAAGAAGAGACTCTAGAAATAATTAACTTCCAGATGACTTGTAATTAAGCAAACGGGGTTAGGTTGGATGGGGGAACATCCCAGACAGAAGAAAGTCCATGTCCCACAACTAGGAGGTGAGTGTGCATTTGACATATTTTGAGAACAAAAAGCAGCCTAGTAGAGCCAGAACAAGGATAACAAAGGGGAAGAGGAGCAAAACTTTCAGCTGGTAAAGTAGCCATGAACCAGAGCCTGAAGAGCACTGTAAATTGTGCAGAGTGTGTACCATATAATTAAGGTAAAATATAAAACACTCTGTAACTTTATAACGAAGTTAACTGGAAAATTATTAAGAGGTTTTGAGCAGAAGAATGGCCTGATTTTAAAATACCACTCTGGCTGTAAATTACAGTATACACTGGTATATTATTTAAGGACCAGCTGAGCAGAGATCTGTTTATTTAGGGTAGAATCTGACCTTTGGACTGGGGACACGGAGGGAGCTAACACTAAGAATTATCAGGATTTCCAACTAGACAATAGGGAATAAAGAATTCTAAGTAGAGAGAAGAGCATGTGCAAAGGCCTAAGAAGAAACAGCATCTGTCCAGTGCTGCTTCCAGGGAATAAGATGCAGTGTGAGAGAAGGATTTACAGTGATGCATCTGTTTCTGGCCTTGGCAGGTGACAGTTCTGAGATCATCTGAATGGTAAGGCAGAGGCCTTTAATGTGCACCTTGTATTTGTTGGGATTAGAGGAGCAGTGTGATGGCCTTGATCTTGATAATGGGAGCTGTCAGTAACTTGACTTCAGGAAGCTAAGGAAAACATGTCGGCAGAATGGGGCAAAATAATAAAGCTTTGAGAAAATATGAGAGAGCTGGAAATTGGGAAAGATTTTAAAATTAGACTCAAAATGCCATAGCCACAAAGTAAAAAATGGTTAGTTGGACTACATTAAAATTAGGAGCTTATGTCCATCAAAAGGTGTCATTATAAGTGGAAAGGAAAGCCACACAAAGGGAAAAGATATTTACAACATGTAAAAGGGATCACATTCAGAATAAGAAACATTCACATAAAGAACACTCACAAACCAAGAGGGAAAAGGGCCAAGCCAATACAGAAACAAGCAAGAGGCTGTCTTCTTTCGCTGGATTTTCTTCTTTCATCTCATTTCTCCATAACATTTTGGGGTATGCATTCTCCATAGTTATGCATTCTAATGTTGATGACTGTTTGGGTACTTCCCAACATTTGACTAATAATATCCCTGTTAACATCCTCACACGCGTCTCTTTTTGCATAAGCACATGTTTACGGGGTATGTATCTAGAAGCGGAACTTCAAAAGAAGGCCCACTGAACATATTAAAAATTACAAAGGTGATTTGTAAAAGTGAGGGAAATGAAAATTCAATCATAATGGGCTTTCATTCTATACTGCAATTAAAAAGACCCACAGTACCATGTATGAGAGATTCGTTGCAAAGATAACTGTCATATTCCGTGGGAGTTTAAGAGGGCACAGTGCTTTGGAGATGAGTTTTGCATCATCTATCAAAGGTGAGAGTACACATGTCATTTGCTTCTGGATGGAATGATGATTGGAAAAGGCACAAATGAAGTACTGGAAATGCTCTGATTTTTAGTAGTTGGTGTGGACAAAGGTGTTCATTCTGTCTCAGTTCTTTGAATTGTATGTTTATGTTTTGTGCAATTTTCTGAATGTGTTATACTTAAGCAGTTTAAAAATATAAAAATAATTTGCCTTACAAAAGTATTCTCCACAGTGTGTCATTTATTTGAGCTTCTACATTATATTTAACTTCTAATTTATAGACACATGAGCAGGCTAGTTGGATCAGAAGTTCCATAGCTGAAGTTTCCTATAGACCAACATTTCCCTATGGAAGAATTAATTAAAGAATACAAAATACTAGTGATGTTTTGGAAAAACCTAATAAAAATTCACATCAACCCTTTTTATGCTACACAGGCCAACCCCAAAACATTTAATTTATTTATTCCTGTGTGGCATAGTATTAGTTTACATATACTGCCCTTCTTATTTATTTCAGATATCTTTAATAAAAATCTGAAAATCATTATTAATCCATTGCTTGGTAGACAGAATTCTTTCAGAAATGACTTTCATAAGTGAGAATAATGAAAGTTGTTCTTGCTAGTGAAAACACTGTGATTTTGGGGACAGGAGGATCTTTATAGTTTCCATGAATGTAATTGTGAAACTGAATGCAAGTCAATTCATTTAGCGAATTCCTTCTTAAAATTGTAAAGTCTGCACGTTTTCTGAAACTAAGAAGTGTTCTAAAAAATTTTAATGAAAGTTGCACACATTTTAGTAAAGCTGTTGCTTAACTTGCACAAAAAAACTTCCTCCGGGTTAGTACAATGAAAAGGAAAAAAAAAAAGGTCGCTCAGTAAAAGACAACTCAGAAACAAAAGAAGTAAAGAGTCAGGTAAAATATTTCCATATCATGTGCTTTTCTATTGTTTTACTCAAGTCTTTAATCACTTTCCCCTGAGGCGTCTTAACTGGTGGCGCTGCCTTTCTGTGTAATATTCATACTCAAGGAGTCTCCTCTTAGCCTTGCTGTTGTGTGAATGACAGTCAAATTTGAAAAAGAAGAGTAACCAGGATGAATCCAACTTGATCGTGGTGTATAATCTTTTTTATGTGTTGTTAGATTGGTTTGCTAATATTTTGTTTCTAATTTTTGTTTCTATGTTCATGAAAGATATTGGTCAATAATTTTCTTTTTTTGGTAGTGTCTTTGTCTGGTTTTGGTATCAGGGTGATGGTGGCCTCATAGAATGAGTTTGGGAGTGTTCTCGCCACTTCAGTCTTTCGGAAGAGGGATCAGTATAAATTCATTTTGTGTGTTTGGTAGAATTCACTTATATGTGGAATCTAAAAAAATGCTAAAAATGAATTCCTTCACAAAACAGAAACAGACTCATAGACAGAAAACAAACTTATGGTTACCAAAGAGGAAAGGTGGGGTGTAAGTTAGTAGTTTGGGATTAGCAGATACAAACTACTATATATTAAATAGAAAAACAAGGTCCTACTGTATAACACAGGGAACTTCAATATCTTATAATAACCTATAATGAAAAAGAATATGAAAAAGAATATATATGTATATAACTGAATCACTGTGCTTTACACCAGAAACTAACACACTATTGTAAATCAACTATACTTTAATTAAAAATTTTTTAAAAAATGAATAAGAGTGAAAGTAAGAGCAAGAGAAGACACAAAAGAAGAATAGAGTAACTGGGGTTTAATTTTACAGTAAACAGTATGTTATAAACAGTAGCTCTACCAAAACTAAAAATTCACTGACTGGATATCAGATATAAACTGATGAGGTCCCCCTCCTCACTTTTATAAAAATGGTCAGATCTTAAGTTTTACTCATGACTTAATAACATGTATTCACCTTGTGTATCTGTGTGTCTGTGTGTGTGTGTAAAAGGTCATTTTATTAGATGGTGAGCTCCCAGAGATTGGGAATCACATGTTTCTCCTTCACGGTTTAATCTCCACACTCTGGTAACACTCATTTGTCCATTGTAGACTCTCAATAATTGTACATGTAATCAAGTCTGGCCTAGATGAATACTGAATTCCAGTTGTTTGTTCCTGGAAAGAATAATTAATAGTTTAAGCATGATTCTGATTACACATTTATTAGGAAGGGCCTTGTGCTTCAGTTATATGTTTCAGACAAAAAGAAGCAGAGTAGCTACGTGGTTGGGTTTGTGCCAAATGAAATTCAAATAAACTTGTAGAAATCCAAACATTTTAATTTGCTGTTAGCCACCAGCAGATTTAATCAGTGCACGCACTCTTAATGAAAATAAGGATACCTAGGCAATTAATAGGAGAGCTGTTAATTGTTCTCATTTTAGAATATTAGACTTCAGAGCTGACTCACAATTTAAATGCAACATAATGCGTAGTGTTCCTATCTGTCTTCACAGTATTTATTTAAATATTACTTAGGTTGACATCTAAGTTCTTATCATCCAAAACGAACTCCAAAACCCTTGAAAGTGTTATAAACAACATTTATAAGAGAATCATTTTAGAGCTATATACGACACACATGTAAGTGCTGGGTCTTTAACATAATAAACCCATAAGAAGTAATTCCTGCCTTGCATGAACTTACAGTGTAATTAGAAATATGAAATACATAATACACAATGACAACAATGTAAAAATTCCAGAATAATCATGACAAATATAATGAGTGAGAAATCCCCATTAAACAGCCAGTTTCTTTCATATGTGGTTTTATCATTAACAAACAATTTTCAAACTATTAAAAACTGAATGATTTGCATATTATGTATCGCCTATATTGTTGCTAATGTTTGTTGATGCTCAAACAATGGTGAATGGTATTGAAAATCTCCTATGAAGATCAGTTTGCTATGTGCGTTGAGTTGGTTTGAAGTCAGAAAGAGATTTTTGCAGGGATCCTCTAGTGAGCTATAAAGGAAAGGGAATGAAAGCTCAGAGAAGATGAACAGTGGACAAAGGGTGTGTTTTATTCCGAGATAAAAATGCTGTAATTTCATAGTTATGCTTCATATAGCTCCACATATACATTCATACATACATTTCCTATTCTCTGAATGGAATACCTATAATGTAATCATAAACATGATGTCCTTATTTCGTCATTTCCTTGATCCATGAAGACACTGCAGACGTTTCAGTGAGTTAGAAAAAACAATGTATTTCATTGACCAAAGCACACTTACAGTGTTTTTTCACTTGATAGCCATAAAACATAGCATTATAAAATCATTAATTTATTTTTGTTTTTAGTTCAGTTTACTATTTAGTTGATCATTTAATTCATCCAAATGACAAAGTGATCACCGAGTGCTCTAGAGTTAGATCTAGAAGAAAATGTCCCTCTCTCTACTCAACGAGTAGATAAAAGTAAGATTTTAAAAATCCATCTCTTGTCCAGGTGGGGAGGAAGGTGGGCACCCCTAACAGGCAGAGTTTGGGTAATAGATAGTCTTGTTCCTGGTGAAGTGAGGTGCATGGAGAAGGGATTTGCCTTGGCCCTGGTGGTGAGATCTGCCACTTTGTTCATTCAAGAAAAGGGTAGAAGTTCTTTTCAGAGTTTCTAGCATAATAGCAGCATATACCAAAGTGCATGCCTGATAACTTCAAAATGTTCCAGGGACCATAAAAAACAATTTTTAATGTAGTCATAACTCTTTTTGGAAACAGTCAGCAATTATGGGCTGCCCCACTTCCCCAGGCACATGTAAGCCATTAATCTTTCTAAAAGATATTCCTAAGAGCCAATCACTTTCTAAAAATTAAAATACAGAAGTTGTGCCTACAAATGTACCATGATGAAGTTACACCAACTTGATTATTAATGAAGGAACAGGCATCATCTAACTGAGGAACTACTCGACTTTGCTGCTTTTATTCTACTTCTTTGGATTTCCTCACAGTCATATCTGGAAGGAATTCAAAGCTAGCATGCAGTTACTATCATTTACTGATATAATTGCATTTACTGAAGATTCACTTCCCACAACTGCAAAACAAAGCCTATGAGAAAATGATAATGGGTTGGGGGTAATTTAGTCTACTAAAGAGAAGGCCTGCTCTTAAAATATTTTCAGAATGTTTTCTTCCTATTTATGTATCCATGATTTCCCATGTAATTGCAAAGAAATATAACATATTAAGAAATTTGGGGTGACAGTTGACCAAGGAAAGAAATTACCAATAAAAAGAAGCATTTGTTTGGAGGTCCCTGGTTCCAGGAAGTGGAAACATTCCCAGGACCTCTATCAGTTCACCTTGTTAAAGTATTACTTTTGATATATACCTGATGGTCACATATGCAAATATACTGAGCCAATTAAAGAAGTACTTTCAAAATGAACTGACCAGCAATTTGTAACAGCCCTAATCTAATTTTCTACAATGCTTAGAAGGCCTCCTCCATATCCCCACAGACCTTGAATGATATCTTGCACAGAGCAGTAATCGGGAAGCATTTCTTGAACAATATCTCACTTCCCCCGAAAATGAAAGCAAAATTCTTGATCTTCCGGTCATCAGACCTTCAACCAGATGCAAAATGGAGCATCATCGTCAAAGTACAGGTTACTACCAATCATGTTTTCTTTTCATTGTTCATAGGTTGCTCATTGATTGTTATATAGATCTGCTTCTTAGATTTGTGATCCTTGATAATTCATAAAACAATTTAACTTTGAACATTTTCCAGCAGCTCCTTTGTTTTCTTCCATAATAACAAGAGTTCAAAATTTTACTCTTTGGCATCTAAAATACTATGAATGGTATAAATCTACCAGTGTTGAGAAGGGCATGGAACTTTTACACACAGATATTTTATTGCCACTGTGTTCTCTATCATGGTGAGGACTTCCCATGGGTAGATCTGAAGCCAGGACCGCCAGTGGTTTAAGGAAGGATATGTTCTGTGAAGGCTTTATAGTGGCTTTCTTTCATGAGTTGTGGGGAAGGGAGTTTGCTATTTAGGTGTTATGTGAGCTCACTGTTCTGTGAGCTCAAACTCTGTGAGAGCTTTGCATGTCCTAGGAGTCCCAATACAAAATGAGATGCTGCAAATCATTAAGAACTTCCTGAAGAAAATACTTTCAAAGCAAATATCAAAACATATTAACTAAAATAAAAATACTTTAATCATGAAGATTTTAATCTCCTGTTTTGCAACTATGAATTTTGGCTCACTAGAACAATTATTAGTATAGATGCCTGAGAGAAGACAGAATTTACGTAGTAGGAAAAGCTCAGTAATAGAATCTAGTATCCTGAAATCTCAGGTTTTTGGACTGAGGTGTGATTTGGCTTTTGAATACTGCAATGCTAGATATGATTCGCCTTTTCTGGGCAAGAAACATGTTTTCATAAGTAAACTTGGAATTGTGGTGGAGGGTGATTTTCCTTCGTCTTTCCTGCTTCCCCATAAAAAAAAGGCAGGTCTTTCTCTCTTTGATTCATAATTTCGCATGAGTAATTTAAAGGAGCTCTGGTTTCTGCTGCAAACACCATGTCAAATCATGCCACATCTGCCATCTAGTTTGTGGCAGGGGCGTGGTAATGTGAACTATGCCTCTGGTATCACCGAATTTCTCTGCTCAGCTCCTGATGATGCTGAACAATATATTCAGTAGCCTCGATCAGGAGTGTAACCAAATGTCTTTCAATCTCCTTCATCCTAAGTAGCAGACGGGATTAATGGGGCTGTTAGATCTTGGAATTTGGTAACTTGGTTCAATAGCTCAAATTAAACCATTTGGCTATAGGCCTCATTCCAGCAAAGACCTTAGCAGTGTGCCTTGTAATGAGCTGAAAGAAGCTACAACTCCTGCACTTTTCATACCCCATTATGCTTTCTTGTTACCTTGGTGTTAAGGGACTATGTATAAGCATTGTTGCTTCATTTGTCAAATTTCAAGGTAGAGGAAATCTCATGCTATTGTCACCTGTACCACTTGCCCTTTGAAGCCAGTTGAGGGTCCAAATCACTCAGCTAGAGCTCCATCCCCTAACCATCCACAAACCTATCATAACAAAACTCAAGGCCTTGACCAGCCAGAATGCCCTGCTCTATGCTGCTTTCTTTGGTCATGAATCATTCATTTTAGCTTACAGTGTCATAAATTGCATTCACATATGTTTCCCTGCTAATGTATGATAAGCTATAGTCTAAAGGAATTGCAGATATAGTAGGCTTAGAGAATGGGATGAAATGAAATGAGTGGCTCCATTACAACCTGAGAAATATAATAGAAACATCAGTGTTCTAAGGAGCAGTAAATCAGGGGTCTGTCCTCAAATAAGCTTTTCAAGAAGCAGCATAGCTAATAAAAAGTAGCTAAGATTTACAACACACCAGGCTTTAGTACAATAGTCTAATTAACCCTTACAACAGACCAATGAGGCATATGCTGTCATACTCATTTTATATTTGTGAAAAAATATGAACGTTGGCGCATTCAAATATTTTGCCCAAAGTCGTATGCTTTGCAAGTAGGAAAGCTAGTTCAGTCTTGGTGTCTTTGACTCTGAAATCGCCATGCCTGTAACTACTAGACTTTGCTACTTCCTTCTATTTCGTTGGCTATTCTCACAGTACATAACCCAGAGCCAATTTAAACTGGCATTCAGTTACATCAATTGAATTGCATTATTGAAGATTCATTTCAAACAATTGCAACAGAAAGTCAATGGGAAAATATGAAAGGATCTGGGATCATTTCACTTCCCTGAAGAAAATGTGTGCTCTCAAAATGTTCTCATATTTATTTTGTTCTTTTTATGCACTCATAATCTCTCCTTTACTTCAAAGAAATGTCATGTATTAAGACATTTCAGTAATTTCTTCTTCTGTCTGTCGAATGGCTTTATGTTAATGGTCTTCAAATGGAGGTTTAATGGCCAGCTATTCTCCATTTTTATTGTTGACAGAATAAAGGGAAAGATACGTAAAACTGTACCACGAGATATCTGGATTACATCTAAGATCTGAAAGTGAGAATGGTGAAAAAGTAGGTAGGTAGACTGAGGGTGACGATGCAGTGGTCCTTAAGTACTGGAGTGATCCTTTTGAAGTTCATGTAGTCAAGAAAACTTTGAGCATGGGCAACATGACATTAAACATTTAAGGTGTCTCATGCTTCTTGGCTCCTATGACTGTCCATATAAGTCAGATGGGATACGGAAGAAAGTAACTTGATAACTCACTAATACTTATTGCTTGTCTACCTTATGTCAAGCATGTGCTTAGCAAAAAGGAAGTCATGGTGGGCAAGACAGACTCAGTTCCTACCCTCGTAGAGTTTACAATAATATATAGTGGGACATTCAGGTGGAAAAAATAATTTCCCATAAAATTTTGAAATAACTGAAGGAAAATTATATCAAAATACTAACTTACCTAATAATTAATTGTCTTTATCATATTTTTCAGCTATATACAGAATAAACTAAGCTCTTAGTGACTAGACAATAACGTCTTTCTCTTTCCATAGAGAGGCTTCTAGGTCGGGTCAAAGGAAACTTCAGCCACCCATACTGGGTTATCAAAAGTCATATGATTAGTGTTTAGAAATCTCTCCAGTTCTAAGTTTATAAACGGAAAATGCTACCATACTGGCATGGGTAGAGAGGGGATAACCCTGTCAAAGAAAACTTGCCCTCTGACATATTTTTTCAAGGCAAATACGCATTGCTTAAGAGCTATTATTTCAAAAGTCTGCCCTCTGTATCATGCAATCAATATAGTTTAATTAAAGGATGATACTATTGATTCTAATTAACCAAAATTGCTTACCTCATTAGTTTGCAGTTTATATGTGTTACTCGAGACAGGATGATTTAGTGATTGTAATCCTACCCTCAATATATGGGATAGAGATGCTTACTTAAAAAATGCTAACTCTGGCACTCTGGTTTTGAGTTGCCTTTGCACTTGTGATGAATGAACAATTTTGCATATATATACATAATTTTAAAATAATAAATTATGTAAGCATTCATCCTAAATTTGCAAACACTGGATTTTGGAAAATTGAATTATTAAATCCTGGAGTCATTCGATTACTAAAAACTTTGTGCTGCCGTCAGTGCTAGATTCTAATACATTTTTGAATGGATATTTTTCATTCTAAATGATCTGTCAAAAGCCTTGTTTATATTTCTGTGGCCTGCCATCTGTTAAGCACAAGGTCTTAGAAGTATATTGGATCAATTGGTCTATTTTAGGGACTATATATAGGATTAAGTTTAGGTAATAAAACATAAAGGTCTTGTTTGCTTTTAATCAGGGAGATGAAGGCTGATAGTGATAGTTAACTGCTGGTAATAAAAGACAGTATGGTATATCTATTGATCATTTGAAGGTCATGTACAAAAGGCCTTCCTGAGGTGGTGGAAATGTGAAAATAAGGGGAAAGGAAGCATTAGCATACACTGAACATCTACTTTCTATAAGGAATAGTACTTAGCACTTTGTAATCATGATCTCATTTAATCCTCATAAGATTCTGAATCAGGAGGTACACTTAGCTCCATTTTGGGTATATAAAAGAAAAGATTCAGATTTGGAGCATAAGTAAATTTCCCAGAATTGTATGAGTGTTAAATTATGATTTGACAATCTACCGTGTTGACTCTGGACAACTGCTTTCCTTTTTCTTTCAAGACACTGGCATTCAAAACAAGCTCAAAAGCAAAGGGTACAGGCTTTCTGCATCTGGCCAAGAAGGAGAAACATAAACAGCCCTAGAAACCTCCTTGTATGTGGATATACACTTGTCATTGTAACTAAAATGAAAAACTAGACAAGAATGCCTAGTGTACCATAAATAATTAACTTTTATTAAGAACTAGTCTGCCAAACACTGTTTAAAATGTTTTAATATTCTGATTCATTTATTCCTCATAGACTTTATAAAATAGATATTATCACTGTCACCATTTTAAAGAAGAAAAAACCAAGAGAAAGTAAAGAGGTCTATTTTTATTGGTATATTTTACCCCTAGGAAATCCAAGAGATTCTAGTTTAAAGCTATTTGAATTAATAAAGAAATTTCCAAAGTCTTTAGGCACAGGAATATATACAAATCAAGGTTATTTTTCAATTAAGTAAAAAGCAAGAAAAAAGACAAGGAAAAATATTCACATTAGTAACAAAGACTACATACATTTAAGAATAAATGTAAAATAAAACCGCCAGATTTTCAAAATAAAAAATTGAAAAGGCTCACCTATTATTCAGAAATAAGTAATTGACTTTACATATAAAATTAGCTTGGATGTATCTCAGAAATAAAATACTGAGCAAAAAAATTAATTTTCAGATAATAATACTATTCAGGCAAAGTTTATAAATGTAATAGTAAACCATATAGCTTAATGTGTATACTACATATACTAAAAATATGTATGAAGTAAAATATTAGAAAATGAAGGGGATTAAAAAACAGAAAATTTTCAATATTAATGATCTCCATGAGGGGCCTAATTAAACTTACAGGCTTTTGCACAGCAAAGGAAACCATAAGCAAAACAAAACGACAACCTACAGAATGGGAGAAAATATTTGCAAATGATATGATTGACAGAGGTTTAATTCCCAGAATATATAAACAGCTCATACAGCTTAATAACAAAAAAGCAAACAACCTAATCCAAAAATGGGCAGAAGACCTAAACAAGCAATTGTCCAGTGAAGACATACAGATGGCCAATAGGCACATGAAAAAATGCTCAGTATCACTACAGAGAAATGCAAATCAAAACTACAATGAGGTATCACCTCACACCAGTCAGAATGGCCATCATTCAAAAGTCTATGAACGATAAATACTGGAGAGGGTGTGGAGAAAAGGGAACCCTCCTACACTGCTGGTGGGGATGTAGTTTGGTGCAGCTATTATGGAAAACAGTACGGAGATTCCTCAAAAACCTAAACATAGACTTGCCATATGATCCAGCAATCCCACTCCTGGGCATATATCCAGAGGGAACTTTAATTCAAAAAGATACATGTACCACAATGTTCATAGAAGCACTATATACAATAACCAAGACATGGAAGCAACCTAAATGTCTACTGACAGACGATTGAATAAAGAAGCTGTGGTATAGTAATAATATGATGGAATACTACTCAGCCATAAAAAGAATAAAATAATGCCATTTTCAGCAACATGAATGGACCTGGAGATGGTCATACTAAATGAAATAAGCCAGAAAAAGAAAGAAAAAAACACATGATATCACTCATGTGAATTCTAAAAAAAAGAAAAGAAGAGGATACTAATGAACTCATCTACAAAACAGAATCAGACTTACAGACATAGTAAACAATCTGATGGTTCCTGGGGGAAAAAGGGTGGGAAGGAATAAATTTGGGATTGAGATTTGCAAATGTTAGCCACTATATATAAAAATAGATGAAAATACCCAATTCTTCTGTATAGCACAGGGAGCTATATTCAGTATCTTGTAATATCCTTTAATGAAAAAATATGAAAATGAATATATGTATGTATATGCATGACTGGGACATTGTGCTGCACACCAGAAATTTACACATTGTAACTGACTATACTTCACTAAAAAAAAAAACTCCATGAGGGAAAAAGGAACGGTTCACATGGGTTTTAATAACCTTAGTGATATCCTACTTCTTAAGGGCAATGAAAAAAAGAAAAAAAAAGAGAATAAATGACATGAGAAAGATACAGGAAAGAAATTAAATCATCTTATTGAAAAACTAAAACAGTGCCTTATGTTTTTGAATGGGAATATTTAAATACAAAATTCCATCAAAAATTAATGTATGAATTCAGTTATCTGCTAATTAGTAAACAGCAGATTTTCTGGGAAAGATGCATTATCTTTGAAAAGGGTAAAATGATTTTAAAATTCATGTGGAAGAATCAATGCCCAAGAACAACAAAGAAAATTATAAAACTCAGGAAGGAAAAATGGGAGCAATTTGCTTTGCCAAATACAGGAAAATTTTGTACATGCACCATAGTAAAATCAATAGTATACTGGCATGAAATTCAGCAAAACAACAACAACAACAAAATAGACTCTGGAAATAAATCTGATATATTTGAATATTTAGTATATGATTGACATAATTCAACTCAATGGGAAAATGATGGTTTAAGACATGATTATCCATTGTAAAAATAAAATTATACCCCTGTTTCTTTGTACAAACGTAATTTAAAGTAAGTTATATATTTCCTTTTAACATAGTCATGTACATAATGATTATACTAGGGGAAAAAAATCTAAGAGATTAAATTCCCCGCCTAATATGTGACTTTCTTGACCAAATAAGACATTCAAGATCTGTAATAAAATGTCCTTATATAAAGTAGTATAAAATTAAAAGTTTGTATGGCAAAAGATATCATGAAGAAAATCAATAGATAACTGAAAGAATTAGGAAGATATATTGCAACATTGATGGCACATAAATTAATGCTGTAACAAATTAGTGAAATGAGCAATAACTCAAGAAAGTGGAATAAAGATTTTAATAGACTATTCAGAGTAGAATAAAATTAAATGGAGAGTAAAATTAAATACATATATACATATATAATCTATACTTATACTTACTTTACACATACTAAGATTCAGTGACATACAAATTAATGCAGAAAAGTAAAAGACAACTAAAAACAGTATTTCCCTTTATGTATGAACTTCTTCAAAATATGCAGCATTCTAGCATTCTATTCAAAGGAGGATTTGAAACTAAGAATCCTGAACCCGGTCCAATGCCTGTACCAAAGAACAATTATTATTTTCAGTAAGCTTTGTTCCCTATCTCAATATTGATGAGAATAGTCTCTGATTATATAAATAAGAAGATCTATGCCGAACTGAATTTCAGTAGTTCACTGTCTTGTTCAGAATTACTAGAAAGAAAAAAAATCAATTGAACAGTGTTGACACCAAGCCAAAAAAGAGTATTTAAGAAGTTCAGGCTCAGACATGGCTGTCAATTTAACAGCTTCTGTGGAGAGTAGGCGTAACAGGCTGTAATGGTTATTGTGTGGAAAAGTTGCAATATTGACAGAAATGGAGAGAATAAAAATGATGGAAATTGACATTTTACAGAGAAATTATTTTAAAGTATAGTGATTCTTAAATCTATGTATTCAAGACCAGCCTGAGGTAACACTGGAACAAAGGCCCTGCATTTCAACCTATCAATTACTTATTCAACCAGAGGACTAAAGGGAGTAGAAGAGAATTGTTACATAGACGATACTTGTCGGCAACCCAGATCCTTTGCAGAAGGACTCCAAAAAGGAAGTGAATATAGTCGTCAGATGGGATGAGGAGATGTCGAGAACAGTAATCATAAAGTTATGGCTTTCCGTGCATGGTTTGTGAGTATGATTTTTGAGTACTTGAGTTCTAGAAAGACAAATAATTAGGTGAACAACTGGTTTGCATGGTCTTGTGGCATCTTAATTCGTCTTTAATTTGTTCTTTCTTTTAAATGTACAAGGAGTTAGGAAATTTGGCATCATCTATGAATTTGCCAAAAGCCCGGTCCTTGAATCCTGAAGATGTATGAGTTGACAAATAAACACAGAATGCAATTAGTCTGGAGGAGAGATAATGAAGATGACTTAAGAAAGGTTTGCAGATTTATGAAGAGGCATTATGAGGAGTACGGTTACCAGCTGTTCTACATGTCCAGGGAGACTCGAACAAGAAGCCCCTAACTGCAAGCGTAATTAGACACAGGATAAACTGCTGAAGGAATGACTGTGAAATTTCCTTTGGGGAGAGATTTCTGGAATAGGATGGCTATCTTTTTTTGGATTGCTTGGAAACAAGAGGATCATGTATATGACCTCTTTAAGATCTCTTTTAGTCCAATGATCCCTTACTGAATTGATCTTTCTGAAGTATGACTTCAAAAATCCACAGCTTCCATAAATATTTTCAGTGACGGAAATGCTGACTGAAGTAAAGACATGATTATTAAAAATAACGGTGAAGAAATGTTTAGAAAAGCAGCTGGGGCAGGTTAACAGATGCAGTTTGGTACTATTGTTTAAAACGAGGTTGAGATTCCAGGGTGTATAAATGGGAGAATTATCTGCAGAAACTGTGAGACAATTCTCTATACTTAGCAGCCATCAGGCTTTTATTATACTGTTATGACAGTTGAGGGTCTCACAACTTCAGCTAAATGTGAGAAGCTTGGAGCAGCTCCAGCAGAATGAAGAAACGATGATGAAGTGTTAGCAAAGAGCTTCTTTAACAGTGAGAAGAATGGGTGCAGTGCAATTTGAAGTGGGAAATAACTATTTTCTTTGTTGCACATCTTTCTTGCTACCTATATTTCTTGCTACCTAGTTTTTTTTTTTACAAAGCTGTATGAGATTTAAAATGATTTAGGAGGTTCCTGTGGATGTAAGTACCTTAGGATTAATTAAGTTATGTCTTCTGCCTAATCATTAGTTTTTCTGTCCCTATGTTGAATCTTGTCTATGCCTCTTTTCTCATTTTCTTTTTTCCTGGACAATCACATCTGATAAGGTTTTGATTCCCATTCATAACCTTCCTTCTCAATGTGTTAGGCAGTATTCTAAGGTTCCCTCCAGGATTCCTGCCCTGTGCACAGGATGCACAAAACCCTGCATGATCCCCTCTTCATGGTGAGAGGAGCATGTGCACGTTATGAAATATCAGTTCTGTAATCACATTCCCTTGTATGGTAGAAGGGATTTTGCTTATATGATTAAATTCCCTAATCAGTTGAGTTATTTAAAAGGAGATTATTCTGAGAAAATAGTCTGTAAGTAGAAGCGAGATATTCAAGCAGCAGCAAATGCCCTCCTGCTGGCTTTGAAGGAGTAAACTGCTCTAGGAGCTGAGAGCATCTTCCTGCTGACTAGCAAGAAAACAGAGACTTCAGTCACGTGGCCACCAGAAAATAAATTCTACCAACAACTCAATTTTTGGATTATTTTTTCACCCAGTCAAGCCTCAAGATGTGGATACAGCTATCAGGTACCTTATTTTCAGCCTTTGGAGATCCTGAGCAGAGAACCCAGCTGAAATAGGTCTGGCTCTTGACCTACGAAAACTGTGAGATAATACATTTGTGTTGGGTTAAGGTGCTAAATTGTGCTAATTTTTTACACAGGAATAGAAAATTAATACACCAAGCATTCTCCACCTCGTGCTCTTTTAAACTTGACAAGGTGCATTTGGCCACATTAAGCACGTGGGTCAGCCCTAGTTCCCTTCACTCGTCTATCTACCCATCAGTAAGAACTGTTGATTTTAATTTGTAAATATCTCTAAAGCAAGTGTCCACAATCTTCCAGGTCAGGCTCCTTTACTTCTCTTGAGTTACTGTGGTCATCTCCTACTTGGTCTCCTTACTTCCAGCCTTGCTTTCCTCTAATACTTCCATGTCTGGGCTGTCAGAGTGAATATTCTGAAACAAAGATCTGTTGCATAATGTCTCCATGAGCTTCATAGTTCAAACCCTTTACCATAACAAGAAGCCTTTCAGGACTGGTCCTGGACGGTCTTTTTGATCTCAGCTACTCCAGATGATTTTTGGCCATCCTTTCCCACTTTCAGTTCTCTGAACAAGTATGCAGTTTCTGGTGCCATATTTTTCTTTGCAGTCTTTCCACAGCCTGGAATTCTCGTTGCTTGGCTAATTCTTACTCCATCTTCAATAGACAAGGAAAATGTTACCACTTTTGGAAATGCTTCTTTGACTCCCACACTCACTTACGTGCCCTTTCCTGTGCTTGCTGCGTAGTCTCTCTCATTTTGCAGTTGTGGATCTCTTTGTCTGTCTTTTTCATTTGATTGAGAAATCCTCAAAGTCTGAAAGCTCAGCTCATCTCTGTAATTCTATCAACTTGCACAGAGTCCAGCATGTGTAAGGAGCCAGTACATGATGAATTTGTAAGTTGGAGATTGGATTTCTTAGTAATGAAAAAAGTTCAAAATACTTTGGCTTAAATAAGGTAAGTTTTTGTATTCTTTTCACGTAAGTGCCCAGAAGGAGACAGCAACTGAAGAAAGATGAAGACACTTCCAAAGGGCAAAATATGAGAGCATTGGATCTAAGACTTGGCAATATCCTACACGGCAATAAATAAAAAATTGAGGGTTATCATTATACCAGAAATAAGGATTTATATCTGTATCAGATAAAAATTATATATAACTTACCAATCTTCTAAAAGTTAACATCTTATGCTATAGAATCTGGGCCTTAATAAATAGCAAATAGTAAATCAAGTGAAGCTACCTTTTTCTATAATGCACTATGACCTTTGGGTAGATTTTTTTAATGCTATATGATCCAATATGATATCAAAAGGGCACATCATAATGTGTTTGCCCTATTTCCAAGTTTTGGAGAATTTTTAATGGCCTAGCCATTCTCTCCTCCAAATGTTTTCATCACAGCTTTGAAAAAGGAGATAAAATCTATGTTATCGGTGGAGGAAAGGAGGGAAAAGATGGGACTTATTTTCTACTTGTGGGTGGCAGCATACCTCTCTCTCTTCTTCAATTGTGCTGTATCTTTTTAAAAAATTAGGGAGATTTAACAGTATGGAATGTAACTCTGGCCACTTCTTTTCCTCTTACCTTCTGAGTGATATTCATATCCTCTCTCCGATAGTGTAAATTTGCCCCCTTCCCAATCTGAGGTGACATTACAAGGCCTACTTCCTTTAATTCAACACTAGAACATACTATGCCACATTTTCCCATTCCCCTTCGTGATTTTCCCTGATGCAGAGGAAATGGTAAATATACAGGATGAGACTTAGGAGTGGGACTAGAGGAGAAGTGAGCTGCACAAGTTAAATGAGGGTGTTTTCCCTACAAGTTAGAAAAAAAGGACTAAGGTACATTGATGGATTAGATTTATCCTCCTGTTTAGTTTGTAGAACCTGGAGTCAGTATCCATGGATGGTTTTCTCAGGCATCCTTCACATTGCCCCTTTCCCTGCATATATATTCATTCCATTATGAAGTATTTGTATTCCCTGTCTTAAAAGTATTGTGTTTCAGTCTAGTAAGTTACACCTACAACTTAGGTCAATAATAGCCACCAACAAGATTACATGTTCTTTCCTCTGTAGACAAAAGCTCTTAGACTTCAATTAACTCCCTCCTAAGGGGTAAGACAGTTCTGAGTTCTAATATGAAACAAGCAGAAAACAAATTGTTCTGATATTTATATATTAAGTTACAGAAAACAATTTTGAGTCTTCGTAAAAATTCCTTTTTTTCTGGACAATCTTAAATTCTAAGTATTTTGTTTTAGTAGAAATCTTGGTTACTTATTTATTGTCTCATATGAAATGCTGTTCTATTCCACTCAGCACTATGGTATTTGCATGTCAATTTATATTCTCTTCAGAAAAGTTGTTAGAACAAGGTCTCTTCCTCAATGTCCTCAGCCATAAGGACTTATAATTCTGATGAAGGGGTGGATATTAATAATGAACAATTATTATCACCATAGGTCACACATATAATTATTATATGCATATATCTAATAAATTGGCTGGCTTTAAATCGCACTGGAGCAATGCTCTTTGGCTTGAACATAGAATCTGAATCTTACTGTGCAATCACCTATGTGCCATCCTAGAAGATATATGTATACATCAAGGCCAGTAAAAGTATACTCCCTATGATGAAAGTTTTTCCCAAAGCCTAGTGTATATTGAATTACGCTGAACCAAATTGGAAACCCGTTGTGAATTGACTTGTTTTCCCCTGACACTATATTTATTTCTGATTCCAAAGGCAACTAGAAGCCAATCCTGTGATATGCATGGAGAGAAAGAGAAAGAATGTATCACTATATCCCTAGGACCTGTTAAGAAGCTGTTCTCTAATCTGCCATGCCAGTTCTTTCTAAGGCAGGCAGGATTTCCCCAAAGCCACCTTGAGAGAGAAAGGAGGGCAGTGAGTATCCCCCTATGTGGACTAAAAGCCTTATGACAGGTTCACAATGTGAACACCTCTAGTGGCAAGGCAGGTAAGTGAATGTGTCAGGTGTGTAGGCAGGGTGGGTTTTGGACAGTACTTGGTCTTTCTGAAGGGAACAGCTGCCCCGCAGAGCTTGTAATTATTGCCAGGAATGCAGAACCAATGTGATCAAATTTCCTGCTTTTCAAAAGATACTTTAAATCCAGATTTTTATGCAAGATCTCTTGGTAGAGAATTGTTTGTAACTTGGAAAACACTAAGCTGGTTCAACAAAATACATTTCTAGTGACATATATATAGAAAGAAGATAGAAGATTATGAACTTTTTCAGGCCAGGAGATGATGTTAGGATTTGTTGCCCCAACAACATGAGTGATTGACAGTTTAAATTTGCGCTAGTGTATTCTGTGCATATACTTGTGCATTCCATCAAAAAAAAAATCCAAAATAATTTTAATCAACTTACTGAGATTTTGGCCATCCATATCAAGAAAAACTTCACTCTTTTAAAAACATATTATTTGAATGTACTCATTCTCAAAGGCTTTTACTAACATGTGAAGTTTTGTTATTTTTGCTGTTAATTTTGATGTTCAGAAACATTTCTTTAAAGACCATTAGTATCTTTCTGTGTTAGACGTATTGAGAAAAGGAGCTGTAGAGAAAGTTAATTCTGTTGCTTTTCTATTGTTCCAATTTATTTTTATTATAAATTTTCACAGTTGAAATCTAAAACATAAGGATTAATTTTTAAAAGAAGACACCTGACTAAAAATCGGAACATGTGGTTTAAAAATATGATCAAGGAAAAAAGATCTGGCTGTTGAAGGTCGTCATATGCCAAAAAGTCAGCTAGAAAATTAAATAGTTTGGGGAATATATGGTACAAGGGAGCAGTCGCTGTGACATATATTAGAAGAAGGGCTTTCTGAAATAAGGAAGAGAGCTTGTAGAAATGTCTCACCGACAGAGGCACTGCCTAGCGTTACCAGGTATGCAAGTTGATAAATACCAAGATTTAATTAGGAAGATGAACAGCTTGTGGTTTCCTGTTTCCTTTTCACCAGAAATATTTTTATGAAAGAAATGAGTTGGTGTACTTTTCTAGTGAATGATGTTTAAGTAATTACTGAAAGAGTTACGGTCTTTCTTGAGTAGCACTAGCAGAGGAGACTTAAGGAATAATTAATCTATGAGTCAGTCTCTGGTTTGTAGATTCCACACTCATCTACTGAGAGAGGGCAGAGGGCCAAACTATTCATAGCTCCGTGGATTATGTTTTCGTATGTCTACATTAGCTTCGGTTATTCACTGAGACCTCAGTGATTCAGTATAATAAGCAATTAATGTTGTTTAATTTTTAGCTGAAATTAAAACTAGTGAAAAATTAATTAAACAAAACTTTGATTTTACCCATTTATGATTGGATCTGAAAAGAACTAAATGGCACTGAAGGTGAATAAAAGTTGAGTTCACAATAACAATTCTTATTACTCACTTTATTTTTCAGCTCACTCCTTTCTCATTTCTATTTGCTTGATTCTCTTTTCCTTTAATCATTAAAGATATATTAAAGGAGTATGTCAGGCAGACACTTTGTCCTTTGACAGGGTGCATTGTTTGGTTGGCAGATATTTTAATTGCTCTCCAGGTATTGAGTAAAGTTGAAGTTTATTTATAATAATACTGATCCATTAGTTGTAATGTCTATCATATGGGATAAGAATTTGCGTGACTTAATGCTGAACTCTCAGTGAAACCAGAGAATGTGGATCAAAGAAGTTGATGTGACCATTTGTATTTCCATGCCAGTAATTTCCTCAGTGTGCCATAGATCTCAGGCTGCTGTGAATTTTCCTCCTTATCTTCTTAATTTTAAATGCTTTTTAAATTTATACCTCTGCCTTCCCTCCTTTTTGTTGGTCTAGTGAATTTGTTCAAATTCCCAGTTTTGTAAATTATTTGTCTGATAAAAGAAAAAGGAGGAAGAATGTCTAAAATATCTAAGGACATCTAGCTCTTAAAGAAAGATAATTAAAATGATTAGAAGTTCAAAGGAACAATTAAAGTTAACTTCGAAAGGACCTAGGAATTAATAGCAGAGTTCAGATAGGGAGGTGCATGGCCAGTTTATATGCAGTGGTCATAGTGGCAACGTTAATGTGTGTGTCCCAAATTCTATATTCCTAAGCAAACATACACATAGGCACGTGGATATAACAGTTGAACATATGTGGATAGAATGAATGTTTTATTTTCTCAAGGAGTGATTATAAAATGGATTGTGGAATCTAATTGGGTAAGGAAGGGAGTGAAGACATGGATGGAATCAGAGTGTGGGGCGTGCTAGAGAAAATGGCTGGAGAAAGGGTGTGGGAAAAGGGGCTTTTGGAGTTCATATAATTATTGATGTGAGTAGGTGGCTGCAAAGGTGTGCCAAAAAAATTTTTTTTGAGCTAAGATGGCTAATGAAATGAGAGGCCAGGAAAGAGAAAAAGAGATATAGTAGCTTGGGCTTCCAAGAAGCCAGGTTCTGGTCACCTAGAAATATTTAAAGAAATTTTCAAGCTTAATTTTAACTTTTTCAGTTTTGTTTGGTGCATTTTAGCTTCTACTTAGCTCTCTTGTTTTTAACTAACTCTAGTTTTAATAACTTTCTTTAGCATTTCTGATTTAATATTTTTCTTTTATATGTCCTATTAATTGCTTACTTTTGTGTTCTCCATTTAATTTTAATTATTTGATTGTGTTGTAAATTATATTTACTGTAAACCCATGATACATTTTGTGAGGTGGGCAGAGGATGCAGGGATAGTTGCTGATAAATGGACAAACATCCTGGAAAATACTGAACTGACAAATCATCAGTTACAAACTGACACAACTTACCCAGCATATCGTGGGAATAACGGTCATCGGAGTTTAGCGGTAGGATTTCTGAGTAAACAAGACAATACTGGTTATCAGTGACAAACTGGAAATTTACTCTGCTGCCTTGTTTTACGACAATTAACCACGCTTTACATGCTTTCTCTTTGTTCTTTGGCCGTATGTTTACGATGCCATCCTCAGAAAAGTCACCGAAACCACATTTATCCTTCACTTGAGTCCTGACCAGAATTCTCAGAATGATAGATTTACATTGCTTACTAACATGGCTCCTAGTCTCCCATATATTTTGTTCTATCTGCCTTTATATTCTGTGTATTTATTTTCCCTGTCTTGTAGAGTT
The DNA here is from genome assembly GCF_048564905.1 of Vicugna pacos. Lineage (NCBI taxonomy): Eukaryota > Metazoa > Chordata > Mammalia > Artiodactyla > Camelidae > Vicugna > Vicugna pacos. The sequence continues at coordinate 13,396,003 of NC_132996.1, forward strand.
ATCTTCCCCAGGTTCAGGGCATCCAACCTTGTCTTCTGTCTAGACTTTATTGTTTGACTTACTCCTTTATCTAATTTTAATAGCCAAGGCTCTGCTTTAAAGCCAGGTTGTATTCTTAACCTCTTTATCCTTTGCCAATTCCTGGGTCTTCAGAAAGGACTGCATTCTCTTACGCATTTTGGCTAAATTTTTATTTACCTTTTATTTTATTCTTAGTTCTTAGAAAATCTTATTCTTGACTATCTCACCTCCATGTGTCTTTAACTAGTCAGTTAATGACCATTATAAATATTGGAGCAAGAGTCATTAAATGCTCTTCAGAGCTTCTGCCAATTGCTCCCTCCCTCAGTTCTTTAGATTTTAAGCAATGACAAGCTCATACTCAGTGTTCTCTAAGTGACATGGATAAGGCATGTATCCTTACTGTAGCTCTTAGAATTTCATACTTATTTTTCTGTCTTCCCCGTTTAGAAAATGGGGCTATAATTAGGCTTTACTTTTACCATGAGAATGACTTGGCACATAATAGGTGCCCAAGAAATATTTATGAAATAAATGAACGAATGAAAAGTTGCTATGGAAATAAGTAACTAAGATTGACCCATCATCAATAAATTTACAGTCGAGTGAGGGTTATATTTACAGCAACACATAATATCAATATAATTTAGCAAATGTGATGTTAGATAATTAAACAGAAAGTATGCTATGAGGTCAGATATGTAAGGCCTGATTTGTGTTATCTGTGAAGACTTCCAAAGAGTGGTTGCATCATTCATTCATTCATTCATTCAACAAATACGATTAAGCTCTGTGATTCAAGTTTTGGGGGGGTTGAGGATATAATAGTGAAAATAACATCAAGGACTTTGTTCTTGAAGAATTTTCATCCTTAAAATATGAGTAAATAAATAAATGAAAATTAAAATTTCAGATAAATGTTACTTAGAACAAAAATGTAGAGTCATCTGTGAGTTTTCCTCTTCCCTTCTCTTCACTTTAGTTCCGTCAGTAAGTTATGTTGGTGCTATTTTCCAAATATATCCTGAAACTTCATTTTCTCCATCTTCGTAACAGTCAACCTATTAAAGATACCCTTATGCTCTTTCTACCGTCGGGTTATTTGCATTCACTATTCCTTCTTCTTGGAATTTGCTTCTTTCCAGGTCACTGTGTGGGTAATATCTTTTTAACAATGAGGTCTCAGCTCAGGTGTCACTTTTTCAGAAGTGCCTTGTCATCCATCTTTTGTAAAAATACTCTAACCTAGCACTCATTAACACGTTACAGTGTTTGGTTTAATGGTTTGCATTGTTACCTTGTCCAGATTAATAAAACAACTTCCAAAATGCATCACACCCACTTTTTCCTATCTCCACTTCAACCATCCTGGCCCCAGCTGCCATCTTCTCTCAGCTACTAGGCTACAATAAATTCTCCATTTAGTAAGCATTTAAACTATCAGTCAGATCACTTGATTCCAGTTAGAATCCATATGCCAAGTCTGTATTAACTCTAGAAGAATTAGACACAGAAAATGGGAAAAACTATTCTTTATTTTAAAGCAAGATTTGTGAGGAGAGATGCTATTGTAACTGGTGTGTGTCTGGTGAGGAGACGTGGTGGAGGGTGAGGCAATACCTTTGTCCTGCAGCAGGGAGCCGTCCAGCTGGGCTAGGGGAGGGGAAATGTTAGCATCCTGCTTTTGCTTCTACCACCTCGCATCCCCCATCACCATTTTCTTTTGCTGTAAGAGAAACCCCTCCACGCATCCACACCTGCTGACTTAAGCATCTTGCCCAAGTGTCCCCAAGAGCGAAATCGGGGTAACTCAGTGCTGTGCTTGTGAGGAGCTGAGGCAAGCTCCTGCAAATAACCGGTCTGGGCTATTTCTTCTCTAACTCTTCCTTCCCAAATTCCAAATGTCTTTAGGAAGATGTAGAGATGAAAAAGTATAAAAAATATAAAGTATTAAAAAAAAACACTTGGTTCATGGTGGTGGGTGCCTTAGGGGTTGGGGTTGACAGCATAGAAGATGAATTAGAGATGGATTCTATGATTATATCGTGTCTTAAGTCCTCCTTTAGATAATGGTTTTATGATTACTTACACTATTAGTATAAATAAGTAGTAAATAACTAAAGGAAAGTAAGCCATGGAGAAAATTATGATAACATTATGTTATAAACCAAAAATGTGATTGATCCAATTCAAAAACCTTGAGATCTAATTCCTTTTGAAAAATCAGATATTACTCATCTCTTCTAAATTTTCTAGACTTCCTACTGGACTTACCCCCCCCCCAGAAAAAAAGGTAAAACCTAGTTTGTAACAGTGCAGCCAGCACTTCTGGTGCTTTGTGTTGTATTCCCTCTGATTACCCTTGAATCCAGCTTCAGGTTGGGTGGACATTTCTCGTATCTGATGGCTACATCTCCTGACATGCCCTCTGTTTCTCTGCTTTTCTTTGTCCATGCTTTCTTTAAAACCTGGGATATTTCTTACCAGGAGCCAAGAAATACAGAGGAACTAATACCCATAGGACAACCCTCAACCAACGGTGGATGGGAATGTGTGATAATGTCGTTGATGCCTCCTTTCCTTCGAGGGCAGCAGTTTCTAACTCTAAGTCTCTTCTACATCATTTCTCAGGGGCCTCCAGAGGAACTGAGTTTCACGCACCCTGGATGCTATCAGGTCAGTAAATACCTTTTATTTGGCTTTTTCTTCTTCCTGATCTTCCATTTTGTTCCCTTATTCCATTTTTTTTTAATATACATAACTTGCAAATAAACTACCTGCATGCAGATCATGGTCTCAGGCTTTCCTTAGGGGGCTCTCGGACAAGCTGCAGAGGAGCTGCAGTGGTGCTGTGTGTGGGAGAGGGCTTACCATTGACAGGTTAGTTACCATGGGAGGTTAGTTATGGGGAGCCTCTCGGGGAAAGCAAATGCAAAACCAGGGAGAGGGAGAGAAACTGGAGTGTTTAAAGCTCAGAAAAAAAAAACACCAGAGAGGCTGGCACATCCTGAGCTAGTAAGGAGAACGGAGCTGGAGAACTTGGCAAGGACCAGTGTGTAGGGCTTTACGTGCCATATTAAGGGGTTTGAATTTAATTTCAGACATAATGTGAAGCAAAGGGTTGATGTGGCTTAGACTGGGGGTGTCAACTAGAGTGGTAGCCTGGTACCATGAAGGACTTGTGGGTAGAAAGGAATGGATGGACTTCCAATACAGTTAGAGGTAGAGCTGAAGCCACTTGCTAAAGGGCCAGCGATGGTGGGTGATAAAAAGAAATCAAAGATGATACTTCAGTATTAGGCCTAAACAAGAGTTGTCTGAGAACAATACATACTGAGATGGAATCAGATAGGAAAGACTGGGGAAGGTGGGTAGGAATCAAGGGTTATTTTTGGAGATTTTTTTTTCAATGCCTATTATATATGCAAGAAGAAATGTGTGTATGTGAGTCTGGAGCTAAGTGAGCTATTAAGTGCTGAAGATGTGACTCTGGGAGAGAGCATCACTTTATACTGACCACACTTTCGGTCTCTGAAACTGATACCCTAATATCTACAGAGCGGCCACGAGATGTTCTCCGGTGGACTCTGGCCCACCCAGAAACATCTGGAGGAAAATTTTCATTCTTAACATATGAGTAAAATTAAAGTTGAGATTTTAGGTAACCCCAAGCCACATGTCTGACGGTAACAGTGAACTTGAATTTCATGAGGCACCACTTTCAAACACAGCTAGCCCGTTTGAAGCCCACTTGCCTTGCCTGGCCCATTCCTGCCCGTGGAAAGCACGATAAAGGGGCTCATGCTTTCTCCCTCTCTCCCTCTGCCCCGTGACCATCCTGCTGCTGCTCCGCAGTAGCCTGCACCCAGTGCTGTTTCTCCCTGAGGAGCTGTGGGCAACAGAGCTGTGAACGCTTTCCAGTTTCTCTCTGTTGAGCTGGGCCTGGCCTTACCGTAGCTTACCCCACGGTAACATGGTTAGAACACATTTAAAAATGGTTTAAGTTATATATGAATTCTCCAATGTCCTTCTTGCACAGCTCTTTTTTTTTACTCAGTAAAGGTAGGAATATGGAGCACATCACTTAATAAACCCATAATCGGTGGATATTACATGTTAGGAAAGGCCGTAGTGTTTGAAAACAAAAGCATGAGAAAGGCAAGGTCCATGCCCTGGAAGAACTCATACATTGTTAATTGACAGTTTCCATCCAATCGTCTAGAAAGAATTGCAGCTAGGTCTTCCTGCCAAAAATTTTGACATCATGTCACCAGATTATGTCCCTTGAGTCTCCCTGTGACCTCATAGTTTTCACAAGCCTGTTCTTCTCTTCACCAAGTTGGCCCAATCTATGCATTTCTGATTTGGCTTCTCTGACTTGCCTTAACTTTTCCACCAAGGTGGCTAAATTAACCCTGGAACTTTAATTTCATCGACTGGGACCATGATCTTTACTTAACCCCGTGCAGGCTCCACTGCTTGGGACCTGGAACCTCTTCTCTGTAGACGATCACCATTTACTGGTGGCCAGTTGCCTCTTTCTAGCGAGTCTGTCTCCTTTTGTACAACTCCAGTGCCACTACCCTAGTTCAAGCTACGGTCATCTCTCACCTGGACCGAAGCAGTAACCTCTTTGTTGGACTTCCCACTTCAAATCCTGTAACCCCCCAATCAGTTTGTGCAATGTAGCCAGAATAATGAGCACAGGTCTGTCCATGAGGGAATCTGTCATTCCCTTACTTTTAACCTTGCAGTGACCTTCCACTGCAGTCAGAATAATGTACAAAATCCTTTCCATGGTCTGTGAGGCTGGAAGTTCTGCACCCCATTCAAATGCATGGAGTGGGGGTTCCCATACTGACAGCAAGCAATTCTATGGATACCAGCTGAATTATCCTACAATTCAACTCAATTCTGATACTATCTACCCAGAGATAGGTTCAGACTCTACAGGTAAAGAGTTCAATTGTACAAAACTGCACCCCCATTCAGATGCCAGAAATCACAGTGTGGGACTGAAATTACACAGTTGGCTACTCTGGCAACCAGCCCCCATCCTTAGGTGCTTTCCAAAAATCGCCTCATTGACATAACAAAAGATACCTTTATCTCTTTAAATAAGCTTTATTGCTTTTTGTATGATTATGTGATTAATGTTCATTTCTCCTTCTGTGCTCTACTCCCCATGAGAGGAAGCTTATGCCCTTTTCCTCACCAGTTTATCCATTGTAGGCACTTGATAAATATTTGTTGAATGGAATATTTGTACTGGCCACCTGGAACTGTCAGTATGCCTGAATTGGGGGCTAGGAGATTCTGATACTTACTCTGCTTACTGGTTTGTACTTCCTGCTCATAACGAACGACAAAACCTTGCACTCCGTCTGGGTTTCTGACCCAGTAGTGATGCCCAGCTACTCTTTATCAGCAAGGTTCATTTCTGGGTGCTACAATCCATTCCAATTTCCACTTAATCCTGGCCCCTGGCCACTGGCCCCTCCCATCAGCAGGCTGCTGAGACAGAGCTCAGCTCAGGCCTGTATCTTCTTTAATTATGACAGTTTTGTTCAAAGCCTGGACTTTCATTACCCAAAGAAATACAGAAGTTGCTTTTTTAAGAACCATGACCCATATTCTTATCTGCAAAGTTACAAAGTCTGTGATCACTGATGTTGCTTGCTTTAGTTTCCTGTGTGTGTGTGTGTGTGTGTGTGTGCGCGCGCACTCGTGCCTGCACACTCATGAGTGTGTGGGCACGCACACACTCAGTACATATATATATATGGCTAAGTTCATTTAGGTCCCAGGAAACCATCACTTTGAAGAGAAATACAAAATGTCCTTACGACTCTCTCTCAAGCATGGAAATGTATAATACAGTTAATTTGGTTATTTTTCCCATAATTACCGTTAGCTAACCCTGAATTTCAATTTCACAATGTCAGCTGCAAACTATTAAGCATGTTACAGTGATTTTGCCCTTAAAATAGTATGGTAAATCATTTCTGCCCTAAAATATTTATGATACAATATACATGTTTCATTAAGTGCTTTGGCTGCAAAGCTCATTTTTAATCTTGGAACATTAACATTTGCATCATTACTGAAGTGGCAATCTTTTAACCTAGTGGTATTTTCAGTACCCGCCTTCTATGTAAATACAAAACTGTGGCTGAGAAATTATAAAACACCTTAAGTATATATTATGATTTACAGTTTTAGGATATGTTCTCTGCACATATTCTTTTTTCTCTTTGTGAAACAAAAAAGACATAATTATGTCATTTTGTGTGTGGGGAAACTGGGCTTCTGGGAAGTGACATGACTTAAGAAGTTCATGAAGCTACTGAAATGCAGAAGCAAAACTTGTCCTTGGAGTTAAGTTTCCAAAGGTTAGACTTCTTATATGTCTTATTTTCTGGAGGCCCCGGAATGAGGATTCTGCAGGACTACTCCGCACTGTTCACACCTGGGTTTCTCTGCGCTCTCCAGTCCTCATTCTGATGTTTTTTTGTGATCTTGATGCTGACACCTCTGACGCCAAGGTCACCAGTAGAGATGTATTCCCTACAAAGCCAAGCTTGGTTATTGCTACTACTTTTTTTTTTTTCCTCATTTGAATCAATCAGCAAGTACCTTCTAAGTCTCAATCAGCTTGGCATTGTGAAGGACACATTCAAGTAAGTACAACCCAGAGACTGATATTTGAGAATCAGATAATCAAGAAACAAAATTAGCATGTGTGAAGCAATGATGAGTAACACAAACACCGTAAGACTTGCACAGTTTTCGAGTGTCCTGGAAGGCAGACGGAAACTGAGATACAGGGAGACACAGGGACTTATCCAAAGTCACACAGCAAACAGACTGGGCCAAGGATTCAGGAGTCACCTTTTGCTGTGGGTATGAGATGGCGATGTGGGATTTTAGAGAAGAAAGATAGCTTAGGACAGAGCCTCTTGAAGAAGGCACAATAAGGTCTACTTTGGAAAGAGGGGATGGCATTTATTTCACATGGAAAAATGTAAGTAAAGCCACCCATGGGGAGACAGGTATGGAGGCTTCTCAGGAGAGGGACCAAAGCATACCTGTTTATTAAGGTTAAAATGTACCTGTCTTCCCACGAGAGAACTGAGCAAAATAGAGATTTGGTTTCCTTTTGATGTCCGGTTGTACCATCCATTCTGTTAAATACTTTTGACAAATATACTTTCCCTTTAGTTCGATGGGGGATGTAAAATTATTCTCGGGCAGAATGTAATGAACTGTACAGTTACTTTGACCTATTAAAAAGGTGTCACCAGAAAAAGAAAAAAGAAGAGTTGTACCAAACACTGAGATGAGCGTTTTTCAAACATCATTTCATGTTATCCTGACTACATATCTGAAAAAAAGTTATTTTTTTTGTTTTTTTTTTATTGATTCATAATCATTTTACAGTGTTGTGTCAAATTCCAGTGTTCAGCCCAATTTTTCAGTCATACATGGACATATACACACTCATTGTCACATTTTTTTCTCTGTGATTTATCATAACATTTTGTGTATATTTCCCTGTGCTATACAGTGTAATCTTGTTTATCTGTTCTACAATTTTGAAAAAAAGTTATTGATGAGGTGTTCTTCATATCCATGCTTTCTAGTGTACGTGATGGAACTTTAAATGTTGTTCATTCAGGATGATTGCTTAGTGTTAGGAACCACTTGTCTCCTCAGAGAATGCTCTTTAGTAGCAGCTGTGAAATCAGAAGACTTGACTGCATCCATTTCCTTTCAACGAATATGTACCAGGCACTTTACAAGCTAATGAGAAGGAAAAATTCAAAACACCTAGTCTCTGCCTCCGAAAACTGAATCTAGCAGGAAAACAAAAAGAACTCAAATAATCATTATATGAACTTATTTACAAAGCAGAAACAGACTCACAGATATGGAAAACAAACTTATGGTTACCAGGAGGGAAACGGGGTAGGAAGGGATAAATTGGGAGTTTGAGATTTGCAGATAATAACTGCTATATGTAAAATAGATAAACAAGGTTATACTGTGTAGCATGGGGAGCTATATTCAATATCTTAAAATAATCTATAATGAAAAAGAGTATGAAAAGGAATATATGTGTATGTATATATATGACTGAGACATTATGCTGTACACCAAAAATTGACACATATTGTAAACTGACTATACTTCAATAAAAGACATAAAATAAAATAAAATAAAATAAAATAAAATAAAATAAAATAACCATTATAGACTAAGAATGAGCCCAGAGAAGAGATTAGTAATTAGTACAAAGTGAGCACCTCCTTCCTGCATACCATGTACCGTCAGACATACATCATCTGCATGCATTATCTCATGTATCTTCCAGTAAACATCCAAAAAGGGTATAACTATGTCCGTGTTAAGAAAGAGTAAATTACATCTCACAGAAAGTCAGAAAATTGCCCTTAGTCACATAGCTGCAGGAACAGTTCATCTTGAAGCCAGATCTGTCAGACCTGAAACCCGCGTTCCTCACAGACTAAGTGCCTGATAAAAGGTAGCAGTTATTATTGTTTTGTATTTGTTTGGAATCTTTGTCTACTACACTACGCATGCACACACTTCCCTAATGGCAAATCAGAGAGAATATCATTTAACCACACACAATTAATCTCTGTCATTTTCCTAAGGGAAATGATTTTGTATTACTTTTCTTCTCAGATCCTGATTTCTTACCATTTTTTTTCATAGTCTTTTTAAGTCTAAGTGCGAAAAAAAAAAAAAGACCCATTTTAAGTGCTGTGTAAGTCTGGCGGTAGGAGGAAGCTGCAGAGTAGCAGCACTGACCCACATTCTGCAGGCGAAATCATTTGGAATCTTTAAGTGACAGCTTCGTCAGAGGTCGGAACTTGTGTACCAAATGCCTCTTTGCAGCCTTTCTGTGATTTGGGAGTAACTTCCTAGAGCTCTGTTCATTCTGATCTGCAGAAGGAACTCATTTCTAGTCCCAAAATACGTAGGACGAAGCTCAAGTATGCTTCTTTGAAAACAAATCATTATTTAAAAAAAAAAAATAAAAGTTGATGTTATGTAAGATACATTTAACTGGAAGCCGGCACATCAGCATGGCAACTCATGTTCAAATGGATTTCTGAATCAGATAATGACAGGTACATATTTTGTGAGTATTGATATTCTGTCATAAATATATCTTTCTTTTTGATTAAAAGGCTTATATGCCTTTTAACTAAGTGGATGATTTGTTGTCATCCTTTCGGCAGTTTTCGATGGGTTCTAATTTAATTTTCTTTTCCTGAGAACATGAGTCAGTACCTCAGAGTGATGATGGGAAGTCCTGTGACTGGCAGTGCGGGATGGTGAAAATAGGAGGGTTTTTTTGTTTGTTTGTTTGTTTGTTTTTTGACAAATCTAGGAACCAAAATCTCAAATTGTTTCTCATTTTTTTCTGTGTGACTTTGGTGAAGTTATGAAGACTCTGATTCTCCCCTCATTTACATGTTCAGTTATTTAGTTTGGGGATTAAATAATGTAGTCCTGAGTATACCACAGGCACATAGCAAAATTTTCATCCCTTAGCCTTTGAGAAATATACCTCATTAATATTTCTCTTCGTTTCTTGTCCTGATCCCTAAATTTATGGGTGATTGGAGGGAGTAAGAAACAAAAGCATCCTTAAACAAAGAATTAAGATGAAATGTGTGAGCTGTAGTCCCTTAATAACTAAAGCTGAACTTTCAGGGATCGCCTTTCACTCTTATCAAAGACCTGAGAAGCTATGCAGTGAGAGCAAATAGGGAGAAGTTTTTCTAGTTCTTCCAGGAGGCGGCAGACCCACATTCTGAGAGATACAGACCAGGACACGGGGTCTTGTTCAATTTCCTAATTCATTTTGCTGCATTATTAACCTAAGTCACAAAAGATACAAGCTTATCAGTCAGTTCCTTTGCTCTACTTCTATGATTTAGGACTCAATTTAAGAGAAGGTAGCTACCTTTTGTCTCTCCTCTGAATATTCAGGAAACTCCCTGCCTAAGAAATGGACAGCTCATGTTTGAAGGGATCTTGCAAAGTCAGCTGCTTCATTCCTGTAATTTAAGCATCTCATCCAAGTACCACCCAGACCCAGCTCTGACTGGTGCCAAAGATCAGAATAAACCAAGCATGCTTGAGGTAGTCTGCGTGCGTGTTCTCAGTTGCCACAGGGTTGAGCCTTCTCTGATTCTCTGAGTGCTGATGTGTCATTTATTTTAAATTCTTTGAAAAGATGTCACAGGATCCTGCAGAAATCCATTGCTGTAGCTATATTGTTTCATTTTGCCTAAAAACTCCCACTTGCTTCTACTACAGTTGACTCATGTAACAGATTTTTATACATTATAAATCTCCCTGAAGTACCATTTTTGCTTTTCTTCCTTAGTCTTGTTCTATCAGCCATTTCCTCTTATTTCTCTGTAACAAGTTTATAGTATCATCCAAAATTCACTTATTTATCAAGCTAACTATTGATATGTAACATAAAGAAAATATTCACGAATCATGAATACAGTTGCATCCATTTTCACAAAGTGGACATGTTCATGTTACCAGCATTCCCTTCATTCTCCATCTAGCGACTGTCTCTCCCAGTGGTAACCACATCCAGTACAACAGCTAAATTTGGCCACTTTTTAAAGAGCTTAATAATTACAGAAAACAAAATTCTTTTTTACTTATAAACATTTTTCTAAACAAAAACTCCATCTCAAGATCTACATAAATGGGTGAAACATAATCTCAATTTATCTACTGTTATTTCCAGTAGCTTCTCCAGACCAAGTATATCCTTTAAAATATAGAGGTTTTAAAATAATAAGCTTTTATACTTAAAATTTGCTGTGTAGATTGGTATAATTTGGGGATAGTAGTTAATTGGACAGCATTTATCAACTGTCAATATGTATTTCATTACTCAGAAATTCTAGTTTGAAGAATTTAACATAGAGAAATAGACACCTATAAGCATAGAGCCTTATGTTTAAAATTGCAGAATTGTTTAAAGCAGAAGATGTGAGGGCCCAAACCTAAACAAGATTCACTGTGGGAGGGACTTGGAAATTTGTGAATCAGCTATTCATTGAATACTTTCCAGCCTTTAGAATGAAATTAAGCTATGTAAACTAACTTGGAGAGAACTCTATGGCTATTGATAAATGAGAAAACAAAAAGCAGGTGTTATGATGATTCTAACTTTGTATAAAAATCATAAACAAATTGTTAATGGCAATTTCACCATGGGCATCATAGGTATCGCTTTGGGGGAGCAGAACTGCAGATTTCTACCTCTTTATACTGTTTTCTATTTTTACAATTTTTCTAACATTCATTACGTGTGTAACAAATATTGAAGATTAAAATTAAAAAGTTGTATTCCCTAAGGAGCATTTTCCAAGATACTTATCCAACTGCTTTGAAAACTTAAACCTGCATGCAAATGCTTATAGGAATTTTAGTCATAATCACCAAAAAAACTGGAAGCAACCAAGATATCCTTCAGTAAGAAAATGGATAAACAAACTGGGGTAAATCCACACAATGGAATATTATTTAGTGATAAAACTGAATGAGCTAACAAGCCATGAAAAGACATGGATGAAGGTAAGAAAATATTGGATGAAAAATAATAACAATGACAGAGGTGTGTCGGAGCGACACAGTGGACAACTGAAAGAGCGCTGAACAATTTATGCAGCAAAACAAATAAGATAAATGAGTAATGTATTATCACTCAGAGTGCAAAATAAATATCAATACATCCATACTCACCTGAATAAACTATTGAATAAATGAATACAGGAGAGAGAAGAGACAAATTTCCCATGCAAAAGATTCCAAATAATTTATTTTGATATTCTGACTTTAAGGTACTGGAGCATAATTTCTCACACCATAAGTGTGGCCTGGCCATAGTGACTTACACAGAGTATTATATGGAAGGTGGTTGAAAAAAGAATAACTTCATATTGAAGAAATATAACAGACACTACCTCAACCAGGTGATCAAGATCAATAACCAAGAATGTGATAAATCATGTTGATATTATATACACTTGATTTAATGTGATGAAAATGGAACTTTACCTGTGTGGTCTTCCTGCCAAAACCCATGACCTTATTCAAATTATGAGAAAAAATCAGACAAGTTTCAGTTGATGGACATCTGACAAAATACCTGACCAATACTCCTGAAAAACTATCAGGGTCACCAAAAACAAGAGACAGCTGAGAACTGTTACAGCCTACAGGAGCCCAAGGAGACGTGGCAACTAAATGTATTATGAAATCCTGGATGGGATCTGGAAAGAGAGAGGATATTAGGTTAAAATTAAGAAAATCTGAATAAAGTGGGAAAGTAAGTGAGTAATAATGTATCTATATTGGTTCAGCAAGTGTAGCAAATGTAAAAAAAAAAGTACACATAAGTTATAAGAACCATTTTTCCCAGTGAAACCTTTCAATAAGAAATGTATGCAATAATATATCTTCAAATGGATTTTACCTAGTGACATTAAAAGAGACTTAAACAAACTCTTGTGTGTTTTTGGATAAGAATACTCACATCATTAAGGCCTGATTTTTTTCTTACTCTGTTTTAAAATACAATCCCATTAACAATACAAACAAATATATATAGAAACAAAGCAAGCTAATTCTATAATTCATAGTAAATAATTAAGCAAGGATAAGCAAGGTTTATATAATCATAACAAAGAGTTATGAGAAAGACTGAACTTTCTAGAAATTTAAATAGATTATAAAACCATACGAATCCTAACAGTGTGTTATTGGCACATGGACTAACAGATCCAAAAAAGCCCAGTATAGAAGATGTAGCATTGCACTTTCAGCACATTCATTAGTTTAAATTTGTAAAGAACTTCTACATATCACTACAGAAAAATGAAACACCCAGTTCAAAAATGAGCAAATGATTCATACAAATAATTCACAAAAATTGGAAATACAAATGGATTTCTTAAAAATGTGAAAAATATTCACCTTTACAAATAGTAAGAGAATTGCAAATTAAATTGCATAGGTTGAAAATTGTGCTGAGCTGATGTGGGAAGGGGAAACAGCCACAGTCATATGTTTCTTACTGAGGTGTAGATTAACATGGCTTTTATGGGAAGTACTTCATTAAATCTACCAAAATTTAAAGTGTAGGTCTACTTCCATCCAGCAGATCTTACTCTAGTAACATTCAAGAGATATACTTGGTCATGTCTGAACTAATAAAATGATGACGAATAATCATTATGGCATGTTTTAAGTTGCAACAATTAGAAACAGTAATTTTGCATCCATAGTGCTGCTCAGTTGTGTTTTCTTGAGTCATGAGGGGAGATAATAATGGAGCTAGAATTAGTAACCATGTTGTACCTCCTTCTGCAGGCTCTTACTTCTGTTATCTACACCAGTTATCTGTGCAGCGGCTACAAAAGTCTATCTATATATAGAGGTCTCTAAAATATATTGTTCAGTAAAACAATGCAAGATATGTAACAATGTGCATTGTAAGCTATCCTGTGGGAAAAACAAAACTCACTATACATTTGTATAAAGGCTCTTTGGAATGATACACAAACAATAGATAACAATGTTATTTTGAGGAGGACATCGTAAGGGATTCAAAAGACTTGGTGGGAATTAGACTCAGTTTTGAGTTTTGTACCATGTGCATATATTCCTTATACATAAATAAACAATTAAGAAAAATAAGGTTAAATATTTTCTCCTAGTCTGTATTTGCATAATCTTGATAGTCGGTACAAGTGAGAAATAAAATATATTTTATATTACGTGTTTGTTCTTAGGGAACAACCTCAAACAACCTTTAATTTCTGAGTGAAAAAGAGTTAAAATCTAAAAGAAAGACTGGGCTTATCATAGTGAAAACAAATATTAAGAGTAAGGTGAACATGCCTTCAACCCAAAAACCAAAGGAACTTCTGTACAACTTTCTTGTACTAGGAATGGAGGCTAACACTGCAGAGATTTGCAAAGCTTGCAATTGAAGAAACCAGGTTAAGTCCAAAACAGTAGCTGTATTACATCTACCTGCAGGCTCCTACTTCTCTGTTACCTGTAGCTGTTTGAGCTACTTCCTCAGACCTCTTTTGGCCTGACCTTATAGATCCTATAGATACTTAAAGAATGTTAGAGCTGGAAGGATCTTCAGCTTTATAACGGACACAACCTTTATAATTCCGCACAAGGAAAACTGATGCTGCAGACAGGTTGCGTTTTCTTGAGTCGTGAGGCAAGGTAATCATGGAGCTAGTATTAATTAGCATGTTTACTGGTTCCCAGTTCAGGGCTATATTTGCCTTCTACATCTTGGTTGAATGAGCTGTTCTTGGGTTCAGTTCATCTACCAAGACAAGAACCCTTCAAGAGAGAGTTGAAGTAGTCAATGGGCACATCCAAAAGCCCCGAGGACTCAGGACATAGGTGTAGATTCATAGCCTCCCCTTTACCACTGTTTTAGTCTTGTGAGATTTACCTGGTTAGGATGTCTGATCACGGGGACTTTGAGGACCACTGGTAAGGTGGCCATGATTCTGTTTACTAACTGTGCAGTGTTATGCCACAATTCTTGCTGCTACATCCATGTAACATTCCCTCTGGTTGAGCTTCCTGGATACTTCCAGTGGGTAGAATGACTTTTAGAATCATTGGTATGTCCTTTAGGAAGTCACCTATAAAGTAATTAAGAAGAAAGACGATGAACGTTGATAGATACTTATCATGTGCCATGTTCTATGTTTCATGCCCGAAGATTCAGATATTAAAATGATATGATACCTTCCCTTAAGAAGCCCAGTGACTAACAACAGAGACAGTTAAGTAAATAAATTGATGGAGAACAATGTCACATGACTACAGAAAATGCACCTTCACCATGTACCGTGAACACAGAATGGAGGCTCTAATTTCCTGGGGACAGGAGGAGTGAGTGTAGACACGGACTCAGTGAAGATATTGTAGAATCAATTATGTTTGTGACTAAACACACATTCCAGACTAACAAGGAGCACAGAATAGCATACACAATGGCAAAGGCATTAAGAAGGGAAGATCTGTATGAAATTTCTTTTTATGAGGCTTCAGTTGTTCACTATCAGTATTTATTTTATGCTTACTCTGTATGCATTGTTTCTTAGAAATATGACACATCTAAAAGTCCCAGAAAAATTCAAAGTGCAGTTGTAAGTCTGTCCATAAACAAAATTTGAGTTGTAGTCTAGGATGTTATGAGAAAAATGCTTTCGTGCTTTTTGCTTTATGGAAATCCATTGTTACGAATTCTCCCAAAAAGTGGGTGAAAGGCTTTATAAAGAGTAAAGAGCTAAATCCATACATTTGATTATGACAATAAGGATGATAATGGTGATGACAGTGATGATGGTGGTGATGATGATGAAGAAAACAAAGCAATCTGCTGCAGTTCATGGCGGAAGAGAATTCTCTCGTATGGTCAATGTGTTGGTGAGTAAAGACTGGTTCCCCATCAGCTAAACTCCTGAAAAGAGCTGCTGTCAAGAGAAAATGACTTGATACTGTCTTGACATACGCGTATGCACTGAAAAGCAGATGGGTGACTTCCGCTGGCATCTGACAGTGGGGAGAAGAGAGACTGTCTCACTAAGACCACCATTTCTCCCAGCAAAAACGTCAATAAAAACGGTGTATTTTGAGGTTCTGCATGTGTCCTTAGTTGTGAATGAAGTCTGGCCTTTTTGAAATAATAGGAGTAAGGAGACATAAAAGCCAATGAGATTTTGTGTGAATGTGTATGTGTGTGTGTGTGAACACGTGCACACTCACACGTTATACATGCACACATGCACATACACGCAGACTTCTATCTGGTGTGTTATCTGCAAGTGTCTCTCAGACCCTCTTCCATTCTGTGAGTCCATTTTTCTTTCCAAAGACATAGGAATGTTAATTTGAGCCAAGATGTGTTAACATCACTCTGGAAACTGATGCCGTTACGTTACTGACACAGAATTCATGAAGAAATCGTCAGGAATGACTAACATCTAATGTAGTGCATGCTGCTTCTAAATGCATGAGTTCACAATCATTAAACCTGCTGTTTTGGATGATTTGACAGAGAACCTGAATTGGAAATAATTTTCCTTGCTTGCTTTAGTATAATTATTTCAATGAGTGAAATTTTTAAACTTTGGGCTAATAGTAAATATTTCCCTCGGAAATTAAATGGAGAGCAAGCTGCATAACTTAAATTTTTTTCTTTTCTTCTGTTTATTTTCTCCTACATTAACTGGTGCTTGGCATGCACAAGGTCCTGGGTTCAATCCCCAGTACTCCCATTAAAATAAATAAGCCTAATTACCTACCCCAGCAAAAAAAAAAAACAAACCAAGGAATGGAGTATACAGCTGTGCCTCATGGGACTGGATCTTGATTGTCAGAAGCTAATCTCTCTGTCTCTGTCTCTCTGTCTCTCTCTCTCTCTCTCACACACACACACACACACACACACACTGACTATGGTCTCCCTTCCTTCCTTTTATAACATTAGGTAGTACCTTCCTTCCTTCCCTCCTTCCTTCCTGTTCTATCACCTTGTCTCGCATTCTCCCTACTGGAAACCAGCTATTCTACTTAATCTTTGTGTGGTTCCCCCCATACCTACCGCTTGAATGTGGCTATGATTTGTCTTGGCACAAACTCTGAGAACTTGGTCTCAACACTACGTGGATTTTCATCTATAGAACACCATACTGCCGTGTGGACAATCTCTTTGTCTTTTAGTTCAGTTTCTCAAGAAGAATCCACTATGCCAATGGCAGCCTTGGTTCAATTTAGGTATTACCAACTGTGCTCAGTGGAGATGTGTGCTCACTTGGGTTGCTCCTTCCTGGAGTGATGTGGTGCTGGCATATGGACTCTCATGCCCTGGTATGTTACAGAGAGCTAATCCAAATAATTTAGGCATCCATCTGCCTTATTTACTAGTCCTCTGTAATTTGACTTCCCAAATCAAGTTTAAGCAGTTAACTGACAAGTAGTTTTTGAGCGCGTGTTATGGGTTATCATTACCTTAAACTTTGGAGAGATTACAAAACAATCATAAGATATGTCACTAGGTTTAAAGGAGTTTAGGAAATAGTTGGGGAAGAAACCAACAATGCATTTGAGATAATCAGTAAATGAAATACCCATTTCTGTAGCATAGATACATGTATGATTGTTAAACAGTGGAATTATGGATGAGTAGAGTCTGTGATTTCATAGACTGGATAGGAATTAATGTATGCCTGTAATGATGGGTAGGACTTCCAGAATTTAGGAGAAAGGACATTTAATATAATGTTAAGTCACACAAGATATTGTTCTTTCTAAGGAGAATATTTAGTACAAGGTGGAGAAAATTAGGTGATAGAGGGAAATAAGTTTGTGGTAAGATTATTGAGGATCTTGTGGCTTTAACTGAGGAGCCTAGTCTATGGTAAGGAAAAACAGAATGAAAAGGCGGTGAACAAAGTATAGGAGAAGGGTAGCCTGCAGTTAGGTGGCCCATTTGGAAGTGAAGTTAAAGCATTTTGGTTTAAGGTGATAGCTGTGAGTATGGGAAAAACATGAGCATATGAGATGTCACGAAATGAGTAATTCTTGGGAGCAGAAGTTTTGTTTGAGTTCTGGCCCTGGCTCTGTTCTGATCTGGTAATGTGTCCTGGAGCAGGCTATTTACTTCCTCTGGGACTTAGCTCATTTTCATGATGGCTGGCTGGAGGAGATCAAGAGAACCATCACCGCTGGTTGACCTGCGACGATCTGGGAGATTAGGAGCTCCTCACTCCCCCCCTCCCTGGATTCCACTTTCCACCCTATGTTCCCACAGCGGAAGCAATTTTCACGGACGCAGCCTTAGGAGAGCAATGTGTCCTTGAAGCCACCTCGATGGTGTACATGACTGATTATTCACACTAAGGCCTTTACATAAACTTTTAAGATTCTGGTGGGTTGGTGTGGAGATCTGCTCATCTGAGGCTGCCCAAGACAAGCTTGTATGAAAATCCTTTGTTTATTAAACCTGCCAGCTGCCAATCTGGAGTGGTCTGCCTCTTTCTTCAGCCTCTCTTTGCCCTCCATATACAGGACCAGTTTCAGATTTCATCTAGGAAGCTCCTGAGATTTCAAATCAACATGTCTGTCACAGTATTTTCTAAGTTTCCTTCTATCTTGAGCCTGATAAAGTGAACGATACATGCTGAAAAAGTCCTTATTGTTGTACTTTGTGACAGAATAGAAGGGTAAAGAAAGAAAAATCAGGAGTCATACCAGTGCTTCGAGTCTAGTTTTATAAATTCAGAAATCCAAATTTCTTGTTTAAAAAATAGGTTGTGTTGAGGTCTGTGATGCTAAAAATTTAAGCATAGAGCTGAGATAAATACTTACTTTGTTTAAGAAAGGTGATTGTTTATGACAATTTTCATAGAGATTATATCATTCATACGTCTTTGTAGTAAATCTAGAGTGGAAAGTTTTTATTTTTTTGTCATGGGCTAGGAAAAAAAAGTTATATGTGATTTTTGATAAAGTAGTTCTGTTATGCTTTGGAAATTAGTTGTGGATTTCAGCAAACCTGATTCCCTGCTGTGTGAAATGAGAAACCTGGAGGAGAAGAAAGATCTGTCAGGAGAATAGTGATCTCAGTGCTTTGATTAACAGGAGGCCAGGTGTTAAATTTAATTGCCTCTAGAAAGAAAGAAAATTTTGCTTTTCAGCATTAGTCTCACACTTCCTAATGATGGTGGACTTTCACATGAGGAAGAAAAGAAAAGATGTACATGGAAAAACTTGAATTTTAAGGAACCATGTTTGTGGTAGAGATTTAAATTATTATTTACTCTTTGCTAATGGATTTTTTTAGTATAAAATCAGTTATGTACACAATCAGTGACATACATAGTCATGTACACCGTCCATCTTTCTATATGAATTTATAATTGGGGCTATACCAAAAAGTAGAAAAACCTATGTAAGTATTAATTATATTTATATTAATTTTATAATTTAAAGGAGACAGTTACATTTTAAAGACATCAAATACTCTCCTCAATGAACATGATATGTATCTCCATTTGTTTACATCCTTTTATTTTATGTTCTTGAATAAAATCTTCACATCTTTTGATAGATTTATTCATGGGGATCTCATAGTGATGTTACTTGTTAAATAGGAATTATTGTTATTGCACTGGCTATTCATGACTAATAAGAATGCTATCAGTAGTTAAAGATTGAACTATTGTCAGAAAGGCTGGTGAATTCCCCCAATTTTATTAAGAATTAGCTTTACATTTATCTTTACATTATTTAAATAAGGATCATTTTTTTCTCTTTATTTCCAAGTATTACATATTTAATTTATCTTTTTCTTAGGACTCTGAATAGGATTTATAGTAACATTGTATGATTTTTATTAGATTACTAGTTTTCCATATAGATATTTATATCATCTACTGATGGGGACTATTTTAGTTCCTCCTTTCTGCTCTGTATGCCTTTTATTTCCTATTCTTGCATTATTATGTTGGCTAGTACTTCCATCCTTATGTTGAAACGCAGTGGTGAGCATAGACATCTTTGCCTTGTTCCTGTTGTTGAGGGGTAAGAATTCAATCTTTTACAAATATGTATGATGTCAACTTGAATTTTTCTAAAGATAGTTCTTACCTATCTGAGATATTTCCCTTATATTCCTATTTTTCTAAGAGTTTTTATATTATGAATAGATATTGCCCTTTGTCACATTAGTTTTTCTGCATTAAGTGTTTTGTTCATGCAATTTTTCTACTTTATCCTGTTGATATGGTAGATTACATTGATTAATTTTAAAATATTAAAGCAAGCATACATGCTTGAAATTACACCAATTGCCTCAATATCTCTGTTGGAGGAAAAAGACTTTACTACATTTTCTAGCTTGTTGTCTTATAAGCATCTTCATAAAATTAAAAAAAATCACTCTTCACCAATGCAGAATAAATTAAATCAGCTTTTGTATTGTTGATGAGCTAAGAGACTTAGCTTTACAAATTCTATATCCTTGTAGCTTTTTGTCAACAGTCATTTCATATCACCATGATGTCAGTGTTCCTTTTGCCCATACAGAGCTATCGCTCTCCACTTAAGAATTTACCCTTCCTTCTAGATCATGTTGAATCTCAGCTTCTCTGAAGAACTTTTCGTGGTTTCCAAAACCTTGCACCCCTTCTTTGTTTATTGTTATCCAATTTAGCAAATATTGAAATCTAGTTCTTTTTTGTCTTATTATTCTATGTGTTTAAGTGCTGTCTGACATCTAGTCTGCACCTGACAAATTAAATCTGAATGTGTAACCCAAGTATCAATATTGTTTAAAGCACTGTAGTTCATACCAATACATAGCCAAGTCTTAGAACCACAGTTGTCCTAAAGCAGTGGTTCTCATACTTTAGCATATGAAAGAATCATCAGGAGGCTTGATAAAACACAAATCTAGGTTCAGCCTCCAGAGTTTCAGTTTTGGTAGAAATCTAGATATGTAAACAACAAGTTTCATTAAGTAATTGCATAATTGCTAACTCCCCAGTCCACAGATCACTATGTAAATTACAGGTACACGCATGTTCAGTGACCAATCACCTCACTTCTATCAGGGTCTGTCAGTGATTGTTCACAATGCATCTGTTATCTGTACTTTCAGGGACGGCAAAAATGTAGTTGTACTGCCTTCGCTTCTCCCAATGATAAATCCACATGCAGTTTTACAAAAACACATGATTAAAAGAGGAAATTGGCCAACAAAGAGTAAAGTGAAGCAAAAAACTCCCCAAAAAACCAAAAAAAACCCAGTAATCCTGAAATTGAAATTCAAATCTAATGTCAGTAGAGTCATAGATGTAGCTGACTGGGCATGTTCACACTGACATCATGATATATGCAGTGAGAGGAACTTAGTAAAGGGGAACTTATCACTTATCAACAGAAATAAAGAATATAATAGTGAGGAAAAGTTTGTTACTATCCCAGAGAAGACACCCTGGCATAAAACTTCATATTATAGGAAATCTAGGAGATTTTTCATGACTTTGGAGATGCAAAAGATGAAATGCTGGAAGCTAATTCAAACTTAGAAGGGATTATGACAATTCACAAAGGCATAAAAGAGGTGCTTACCTTGACTCATAAGTTACAGGATGAGAAGAAGTGAAGCAGTGCTTAAATTACTTTGGACATGTTTTTACAAAGAGATAAAACATTGATTCTCAATGTTTTTAATATTTTAAAATATAATGTATTGAATAAATATAATTTTATTTAAAGTTTTTCTATATATTTGTGATCTACAGAGGTTTAAATGTTTTGACAAAATATTTAAAGGTCAGAGAACAATTATAATTTTCCCATTGGTCATTAAGATTGTCTCACATGGTTTCAATTTGCATGGTTATGTTTATGGTCCCTTACTATTGTACACAGCGAGAATTGCCTACCGTTAACTGCTATCAAAGAAAATCTTTATCCTTTGTAAAGGAAGTTCAATGTATTCATGACAGTCATTAATCTCTATTGGTAGGAAGAGGACAGAAGGGGTTTAATTTCTTATCAGAGCCATCTTATTTTCATTTTATGAGTAACGTTTTGGATTCCTGACATAAGTTCATTAGCAAAGAAGTAACCAGAACTTTGCCATTTATTAGTGAGAACATTTTTTTAATGAAATACCTCAAGCCCACAGATAAGAATACAACAAAAATCAGTTTTAAATACTAACATTGCACCATATCTATCTTATGCCATTACACTTTAAGAAAAAAAAAATTACAGATAGTCTGTAGCGGCATATTCATCTTACCGTCTGCTTTCTTACCCGGACATAATCACGACCCTGAATTTGGTGTGCATCAAGATAGGAAAAATATTTATGATAACACTATGTTTTGAACGAAGCATTAGCTTTAGAAATAGGTTGTGTTTATTTCCAGGCTCAACCACTTATTAGCTGGAAATGAATCATTCAGCTTCTCTGAGGCTCAGTTTTCTCATGTATAAGAGGGGAATATTCCTACCTCTCTCTGAGTTGAGCAAGGATGAGAAATAATTGATACGAAGCCTTTCACACTTAGGAAGCTCTCAGTATGTTGTAGATGCCAACATTACCATTGTTATTATTTTGTCTGCCGTCCGCTCAGGAGAGTCCAATATGGAGAGACAGGTGTAATGTTTCCTGACCCTGGGTTGTGCTTTCTCTTGATCTAATCTGCAGCTCTTCCCCTGAACTAGTGGAATCATTCCTCACTTTTATCTCATCTTTCGGTTTTGGAAAGCAGCTGTGTTTAAGCGGCTCACTGCAGTCTCGCGCAGTTCTGCCCTGAAGCCGACAGTAGCCCTACGGCAAATAATAATGTAAAGTGAAGTTCTGGGGCGGGAATCCTACATTAAAGAGAAAATGATTCTGTATAGTCATTGGCGGTTGGAACCCTTGTCATGTTGTATACATGTCAGGCAATTTACCATCTGCGGTATCGGCCCCCTTGCCTCCAAAGTTGTGGGAGATTTTGCCAAGTGCATTTATGTGGCATCAGATATTACTTACTTGCTCTATTCTCGTTGCAACCCGATGGGCTGGTTTAAACAAAACTGAAAAGGGCATCCCAAAGCATCGCTGGCATTGGACAATTTATTTCTGCACCAACAAAACTAGGGGAGCATTTTTTGAAATTTCCTTTTCTGAAAGCAGGCCTCCTCGGTTGCCTCCTACAGACTTCACTGGCAATCTGAGCCCACTCCAACTGATCGATAAATAAAGCTCAGTTAAGCCACATTTATTTCTAGAAGCGAATAGCTATCAGTGTATTACTGTGGAAGCTCAGACCCTGTCCATCCGCTGAACCAGTCAACAATGAAGGCTGGGGCTTTGAGACTGCATTCCGAAGGGAAACTCCTGCCTCAAAGGCAGGAAAACGAACCTGATCACTTAGATTTATATGACACCCTGCTCAATTATCGGGAGACTGAGATCAGCCTTGCATTTCACTTAAAATATACAGGCACCTCCTCCTTTGATCCTTTGATGTACTGTCCTTTACCAAGACTTTGTTGTTGCTGTTTTTTATCTTTTAATTATTTTTATAGCAATTAGTAACTTCAAAGAAAAACATTGGATAGTTACCTACTATTTCAGGCACTTTTATATATTTTATCTAATGTAATTCTCATACCCCTACTGAATACAAAACAACCCAAGTTTACAGTGGCAATAAGCTGTGTGTTTATTATTCAATTCCCAGTTTGCTAAAATGGTTTGTTTCCTTGATTTATCCTTTCAAATACATTGCAGTATCCTTAAAGGCACAGAGCAGGTCTCCTTCACCTTGTAGCCTTCATAGAACCTTGCTTGGTAGGTGCTCAGTAAATACATATGTGTTAAATGAATGGACTAAAGAGTTAAGATAAATTTAGAGATCCTCAGAAATAGTTGTTTTATTTCTTGCCTTCTAAAAGTAATATCACATGATTTTTATTTTGATGTCGTGGAATCAAGAGACTTTGCTACAGAAGAGCTGAGTGTCCCTGGGCAAGCCATTTCACTTCTTTGAGATTCAGTTACTTCGTGCAAAGGGGGAATAGATACTTTGCAAATGACCCTTTTATTTCTAAACTTCTGGGTAATTTGGGGGAGGGGAAGGAATTGGAATGAGTATTGCTTTTTTCATAATTTTACTCTAAAGTATCTTTTTCATTATAATGGTACCATGAGACACATCACTAAAGGATCAAATATAGAAATAAAACAATTACAATAAGTCTGGGGAAGGGCGATTATATCTTATTTCTGTGAAAGTCCAGAATCCTTTGACCCCACCTAGCCACCATTAACAAATACAGTAATAGTCGTGGAACGCTTTCTTGTTCAGCATTTTCATTAGAAGAGAGTATAGCTGAGAACCGCAGTTTAAATGAGATCCTTCCAAGCAGTTGTCATTCAATAAATCATACAACAAAATCATATAACATAAATTGTACAACTATTTGCATATAATTAACCTCCAACCCCAGGTTTTTGGAACATTTAATGCATTTATTGTGTGTGTATGTGTGCACATATATGTGTATGTATAAGTAATTTGAATAAACACTCAAGGTCAAATGTCAATGTTTATCTACTTTTTTTGGTAGAAGATCTTTTCAGATACATTCAAATCTTTTAACTTATATTTTATAGACACACAATGTTGCTGGGTAGAATCATAAACTTCTACCTAGAGTTGTGTATCCACAAGCCAGTGTACATCAGCTCAACAGCAAATCAGCACCCAAAGCTGCTGTGGAGAAAGGCTGCTTATTTCTTTGGGGTACCCTCAGGGTCTTCCCAATAGTGATATTTTTATATATCATGGAGCCTGTTTTTCAAGTTAAAGCATCAAATTAATTTTTCTTTCTTTCTTTCTTTCTTTCTTTCTTTCTTTCTTTCTTTCTTTCTTTCTTTCTTTCTTTCTTTTCTTTCTTTCTTTCTTTCTTTCTTTCTTTCTTTCTTTCTTTCTTTTTTTCTTTCTTTCCTTTCTTTCTTCCTTTTCTTTCTTTCTTTCTTTCTTTCTTTCTTTCTTTCTTTCTTTCTTTCTTTCTTCCCTTTCTTTTCTTTCTTCCCTTTCTTTCTTTCTTTCTTTCTTTTTCTTTCTTTCTTTCTTTCCTTTCTTTCTTCCCTTTCTTTTCTTTTCTTTCTTTTCTTTCTTTCTTTCTTTCTTTCTTTCTTTCTTTCTTTCTTTCTTTCTTTCTTTTTTTTTTTAATTGGTTGAAAATCCATCTAGCCATTCTTTTCCACTTGAAGAAAAAACACATGGATAAAATTTTCATACATAAGCATATTTCTGTCTTTTATCACATCACAGGAAAATGGCAGTGAAGTGATAGCATAGGATTTGCATTCTTTAAACCAGTTTGGCTTCAGTGAGGAGAATATTTTGGCAAGGGGCAGGTCAGAACGTTGGAGGACCTGGAGAGGAGACAAAGGCAGTAAGTGGTTCCCTGGAGAGCTGACTCTGGCGTGGGCAACAGTGTCACATTACTGTGAAGTGGGGAGAAACAGGTACATTGGAGAAATGCTTAAATTGTAGAATTCACTGTGCTTGCTGGTTGATAGGATGTGGAGTATAAGCAAAGTTTCAGCATATCTGGCTTGAGGTTTTTAAGGGAAAATTCAATTCAATTGGATATAAAGTTTGATGAATTATAAACAAAACAAAAAGACAACCCATGGAATGGGAGAAAATATTTGCAAATGATGTGACTGACAAGGACTTAATCTTGTTTGTAGAATATACAAATGGCTCATACAACTCAATAACAAAAAAACAAACAACCCAGTCAGAAATGGGCAGAAGTCCTAAACAAACATTTCTCCAGTGAAAACATACCAGTGGCCAACAGGCATATTTAAAAAAATACTCAATGTTGCTAATTATCGGAGAAATGCAAATCAAAACTACAATGAGGTATCACCTCACATCAATCAGAATGGCCATCATTAGAAACAAACAATAAATGCTGGAGAGGGTGTGGAAAAAAAGGAACCCCCCCTACACTGTTGGTGGGAATGTAGTTTGGTGCAGCCATTATGGAAAACAGTATGAAGTTTCCTTAAAAAACTACAAATATGCTTGCTATATGATCCAGCAACCCCACTCCTGGGCATACATCCAGAGTAAACTCTAATTTGAAAAGATACATGTTCATAGCTGCACTATTTACATTAGCCAAGACATGGAAGCAACCTAAATGTCTATCAACAGATGATTGGAAAAAGAAGTTGTGTGTATACACAATGGAATACTACTCAGCCATTAAAAAGATTAAAGTAATGCCATTTGCAGCAACATGGATGGACCTGGAGATTGTCATACTAAGTGAAGTAAGCCAGAAAGAGAAAGGAAAATACCATATGATGTCACTTATGACATCCAAGATGTCATATATGACATCTAAAAAAAATGACCTAAATGAACCTATTTACAAACCAGAAATAGACTCACAGACATAGAAAACAAACTTATGGTTATCAAGAGGGAAAGGGGGGGTTGAGAATAAATTGGGAGTTCGGGATTTGCAGATACTAACTACTATATATAAAATAAATAAACAACAAGATCCTACTGTACAGCACAGGGAACTATATTCAATACCTTGTAATAGCCTGTAGTGAAAAATAATATAAAAAAGAATATATATATATGTATAACTAAATCAGTATGTTGTACACCAGAAACTAACACAACATTATAAACTGACTATACTTCAATAAAAATATTAAAGTTATTAGCCTTAGCATTCAAATTCTTCATACTTAGTTAATTTTCGTCTACTTAGGAAAAAAAAAATCAAAGACTTTGTATTAAGTCTGTTTCTTTTTCATCTTTGTTATATGGAGAGAAGTATGTCTTTTTTTAACTTTTATTTATTATAAATAATCTTATTCATGTTTAGTGAATTTTCTAGCTGGTTAAAAATTAATGTTTATTTTTTTCTGTTTATTTCCATTTGCCTGAAAAAAAATGTGCTGGGTAGTTCTTTGATGAATTTTGCTTTTAATCATTTATATGAGAATCCTTGTTGTTCAACAGAAGCATTTTATAAGAATTTTTAAAATTTTAACTGGTATATTTTAGTTTAGCTTAGTTATATGTTTATGTTTTTCCTTTTATATTTTTCTACTTATTTTCTATTAAAACTGTATTTACTTTGTTTTGTTCAGTGATTTTTAAATATATCAGAAATTACTTTTAAGCTTTTCTAAGATATTGTTTATTCTGTATGCTCTGATTATCAAAATAATAAAATGCACATTTTGAAGAGGAATTAATATACTAATACTAGCGTTGGTAAACCTAGTTCAGTTAGTAGAATCATCTCAAATGCTTTTAAAAGTTTTAATGCCCAAGTCCCATATCAGGAACTCCAATTAAATCAGAAACTTGATGGCGGAACCCAGCTACCCACATGAGAAGAAAAAAAAAAAACTATCCAAGTGATTTCAATGTTCTGCTAAGGTTGAAATGAGCACTCTCTTCCTCTTCTGTCTTCTCTCTTTCCCTTTCTCTTCCTCTTATCTACCACCCAGGTTCAATCCAAGCGTTTTGTTCTAGCTACCTATTGGAATAGGCTACATCAAAACTTAGTACCATAAAGCAGTAATCAGTCATTCCATCTCAGGATGCTATGGGTTAGGTATTTGCCCCAATTCAGTGTGGAAAACTTTCATTACCCATAACATTGCAGAGATGACCTGGGGTAATTCTATTGGCAGATGGGCTGGTCTGGAGGATCCAAATGGCTTTACTCACATGCCAGGCAGCTTGCCAGTGATGACCGTAAGACTGGACTCAACAGGAATTATCCAATGTAACATCTAATTGTGGCCTCTCCAGCATGTTTTCTGTGTATCTGTGTGTGTTTGAATAACAACCATAGAATATTCTTTACTAGAATTATTCAAATATTTTGCTGTAATTTTTAAAATCAAGCACTTTTTTTGTTTTGCATTGAATACCTCCATTGAAATGGAATAGCTTCCATTTTTATACTCAGATTATTTTTGTTTTTTATTTCAAATCTAGAAATTTTCTTTGAGAATGTCTTCATTACAGTTCTACACTAAACATTCTGATATCTTTCTCGTGAAGTCTTTTTTAATGGACAAATTTAATTAAAATATAACATACCTAGCACAGATTATAAGTGTGCTGCAGGTTGGATTATCAAAACGTGAATTACCCAAAAGAAAAGAAAATATACATCCATGAAAAGATGTGTACACAAATGTGCACAGGAGCTTGATTTGTAGTAGCCACAAACTGGCAACTATTTAGAGGTCCATCAGCAGGTGAAAGTATAAACAAATTGTGATATATTCATATCACAAGAGAATACTATTCATAAATGAAAACAATGAACTCTTGATGCATGCAACAACATGGATGAATTTCAAGGTAATTGTACTGAGTATAAGAAGCCAGACCAAAAAATGATAGCATACTGAATAATTATGTTGACATAAAACTCTAGAAAATGCAGAATAATTGCTATAGTTACACAGACCAGATCAATGGATCTGATCTGGTGAAGGGAAGGGAAGGACAAGAGGGAGGAGTGTGTTCTCTGTTTTGATTGTGGTGATGATTTCACTGGTCTATGCATGTGTCAAAACTTATCCAATTGTATGATTTAAATATTTGCATTTATTGTATGACAGTTATACATCAGTAAATTTATCCTGTTTTAAAATGTACAAGGTTTGTATAACGCACATCTGGATGAGATAACTTGTACCAAACTGTCCTCCCTCATGCCTCCTCCCAGCCACTGTCTTCCCCCATGTCATCAAGGTAACTGCATCTGGATTTTTAACTACACACATACTTATGTCTACTTTTGAATTTTATATAAATGGAATTATACCATAAGTACATTATTGTCTGGTTTATTTTGCTCAACAATATTGTGAGATTCATCTATGTGTTGCATTTGTTAATTCTCATGGCTGAATTTTATTTGATTACATTAATAAGCAAAATTTTGAGAGCGATTATCCTGTTGTCTGACATTTGAGTTGTTTCTGTTTCTTAGCTTTTTTGAATCTTGCTGCTGTGAACGTTATCATACATGCCTTTTGTATGTTTTCTATTGCATACATATCCATAAGTAGCATTGGCAAGTGATAGTATGCATGTCATATGGTATGGGTATGTTTTAATTTTTAAGAGACTGCTAAACTGTTTTCCAAAGTGTTTGTTATCATTTTTCTTCCAGCCAATAGTGTTTGAGATTTTGAGGTCCTCATATCTTCAACACTTGGTCTAGTCTTTTTAACTTTTGATATTCTGGTAAGTTTGTGGTATTCTCTCATTATGGTTTTATTTTTAATTCCTCTAATGATTAAAGATATTGAAGGTATGTTCCTGTGTACATTGGCTGTTTGTGTATCTTCTTTAGTAAAGTGTCTATCAAATCGTTTGCCCATCTTTTATATGGATGTTTATTTCCTTAGTAATACATTTGAATGGTTCTGTAAATATTCATGATATAGGAGTTTTGTCAAATATGAGGCTTGCAATATTTGTTTCTCTGTTTGTAGCTTGTCTCTTTAGTCTCTTAACAGTATATGCTGTTATGTCAAAAAATATTACCATATGTTATTCTTTCTATGAGTGAGGTTGACTCTTTTTTTTTCCCATATGATTTAGAGGCTTTTATTTATTTTTCTGTAGACTTTTGTCGTTTTTCTATTGGGTTGAAAGACTTTCTCTTACTGACTTCTGGAAACTCTTTGAACATTAAGGAGATTAGCCCGTTGTCCATGACATATGTTGGAGCTTTTTCTCCCTTGTTAATCATTTGTCTTTTGACTTATCTGAGAAATCACTGCCTATGCCATGATCACAAAGTTTTTCTCTTATGTTTCACTTGAGAAGTTTTTTAGCTTTAAAATTTACATTTAGTTCTTTAGTCCACTTTTTTAGTTAATTTTGAATTCCAGGTGAGGAGTGAATTTAAGTTCCTTTCATGTGGATATCCAAAAATTCTGACACTATTTATTTAAAAGAGTTTTTCCCACTGAATTGGTTTTGCACCTTTGCAATTAAGCATGTGTGTGTGTATGTGTGCATTTGTAGACCACTGTGTTCCATTGATCTATTTTTTATCTACATGCCAATACCACACTGATGGGAGTTTGGTAACTCTTGGTAAGTCTTGTAGTTGGGTTGCATCATTTATCTTTTACAAAGGAGTTTTGTATATTCTAAGTCCTATCCATTTCCAGATGAATTTTATAATCAGCTTTTCAATTTCTGCAAAGAATTCTGTTGGGATTTTGACAGAGAAATCATGGCATTTATAGATTAATTTGTGAAGAATCGCCATCTTACTATCTTAACAATATTAAGTCTCTCAGTCTGTGAACTCTGTGTCTCTTCACTTACTTAGGTATTCTTCAATTTCTCTCAGCAATGTTTTGTAGTTTCCAGTATATGCAAACCTTGGGTCACATTTATCCTTAAATGTTGTATATTGTTGATGTTCTTGTAAGTAGTATTTTTAAATATCAACTTTTGATTGTTCATTGCTAGTAACAGAAATATACTTTACTTTATAGCTTGATCTCATTATCTTGCAACCTTGATAAACTCATTTATTAACTCTCTTGGCTTGTTAATGAATTTCATAGGATTTTCTACATAGAAAATACAAACTGTAGATAGGGATTGACTTCTTCCTTTACAATCTGGCTACTTTTATTTCTTTTTTGTACCTTTTTGCCTTCATTGTAAACTGTAGTTGAACAGAAATGGTGAGAGCAGTCACACCTGCCTTGTTCCGCGGCACAGCAGTCAACATTTCACCTGTAACTATGCTGTTACTTGTCTGCTTTTCATCGGTGCCCTTTATTAGGGAGAGGAAATTCTAGTTATCTAGTCCTGTGTAACAAATCGCAACAGACTTAATGGCTTAAAACAACAAACATTTATAATCTCACAGTTTCTATGGGTTAGGAGTTTGGAAGCAGCTTAACTGATTCTGCGTCAAGGTCTTGCATGAAGTTGCAGGCAAGCTATTTGTCTGAGCTTCACTGATCTTTTAATTTCACATTATTTCCATATATTTAGGTATTTTACATTATTTATTACATCTAGTTATATATTATACATTATTCACATATATAGATATGCACTGATAAATTCACATATATAAGAACATACATATATGTTATACACAGACATTTAGATTCACACTCATGAAAGTTTCACAGAATATTTCTTCTGATTTGTACTCTCATGATCAAATTAAGAATGCCCATGTTACCTCATTCAAATAGCAGTTTTAATAACAATTTTTTAATACTAAAAGGGATTCGCAGGACAGTTTTTTTGTCTAACAAACACATTTACATTTTTTTTGTTAATAAAACTAAAACTTATTGAGAATTAATGGGAAAATATTCCACTAGTTTACTATAAACCAGGAACAAGCTGATCTTTACCTGGACTTCTCAAATGTAAGTTTATTTGGATTTTTCCATATTTTCTTTGATCGTACATACGTAAAGTTTTAAGGAATATTCACATCTTTTTCTCTAGGCCCCTTCATTTTACTATGAAGGAAGTTAAAATAAGTCGTGTGGCCAACAAGTACTAGTAGTTTTCCAGAAGCCTGTTAAATTTCTACGTGTTGTGCATATATTCAGAGTTCTAGACAATTTATTTTGTTATCTTCCACTGTATATTGCACAAATGTAAATAAAGCCTACAATCGGAAAAAAAGAACCCTTCACCTGTCAATTTTATTAAATCCATTTTGTTTGATACTTCATAATTTTATTTTTTACTTATTTTTGGAAAATAATACAGTAGGTTGTTTCTGTGGATTAATAGGCTAAATAAGGCTTTCATAACAAAGATTTTATACTTTATCCTCACTCTGCAATTGTACTGCTGTAGTTTTTGCTGAATAATATATATATATGTACATATATTTATTATTGGTGGATGTCATGAGAAATTAATGGTAAATATAAATATAGGCTGAAAATAAGATGCTAAGAGATTCCAGTCCTCATAATCAAGAGTTAAAACATATGTTTCACTTTATGGAATAATTATAATTCATGGAAATTTTGCAAGATTAGAATCATAAAATTCCTTACCCAAATTCAACTATTGTTAATACTTTATTATACATAATATTTTTTCCTGAACCAAGGTGAGAGTACACTGAATACACAATGATCCTATACCGCTTAATACTTCAGATTTCCTAGGAATAGGTATTCTTCTACATAATCGCAGAATATGAATTAACGTGTATAAATTTAATGCTGATACAATGCTTTTATCTAATCCACCATTCACATTCCAATAATGTCCTTCAGAGCAGTTTTTCCATCCAGTACAGAATCTAGTCTAGAATCAAGTGTTCTGTTTAGTTGCTACGTTTCTTTAGACTTCTTTATTCTAGAATATTTTCACAGCTTTTGTTGTCCTTTATGATACTGGCAATTTTGAAGAATTTATAAACACTACCTTTACTTTTTTTAATTTTAATCTAGGAATAATTTCAGATTTATGGAAAAGTTGTGAAAATGGTACATTCAGTTCCTACATAATCTCAACCAGCGTCCCTAATGTAAACTTCAAAATTACCAAAGTGCAGTTGCCAAACTAAGACATTATTATTGGCACAATACTGTTAATCGTATTACAGACTATGCGATTTTCAGCAGCTTTACCAAAAAAGTCCTTCTTCTGTTCCAAGATAACACATCACATCTAGTCATCATCTCCGTAGTTACTTATGGTCTGATACACTTTCTCAGTCTTTTTTGCTTTTCATGAACTTTGTGGTTTTAAAGACTACTCCTCAGATGTTTTGTATAATGTCTCTTAATTTGAGTTTGTCCAATATTTCCTGTAATGGATTAGGGTTATGGGCTTTGGGAAGGAATACCACAGAACTGGAGGTGAAGTGTCCTTCTCATTGTATTATATCAGAAAGCACACATAAACATGAATTATCACCAGCTTTCATTAGATGTACCTTTCACTAAAGTAAAATCCCCATGGTATAGCTCAGGATAAACTATCTTACAGATTTTAATCAAGAATAAATGTCTTCTACTAATAATTCCATTGGGCCTGGGCATCTCAGATTAATTTAATTTCTTTATCTGCGCATATTGCTATTGCATAGCCCTCTAAGCATGACAGCTGGTAATAACAACGCTTCTGCCTTTTGAGCATCTGGTCACTTACTAGTAAAATGACTGATCTGGAAGAAAATTATTCCCAGTAACTGTTAGGGGTTCTCTTCTTCTGTATCTTTAGTAAATTCTATTTCTATTTCTCATTTCTTTCCTTGAGCCTCAAATCTAGACAGAATAACTTAGACTTTGACTCGTGTCTGGGTATGGATCCTATTTTTACAACTTGAGTAATTGTTTAACTTTTATAAACTTTAACACTGTAAAATGAGGATTCTGATTGTACTTGGTTTTCATAGTGATTGAAGAGACACTAAATGAAAGCACTCAGAACAGTGTCTGATACACAGTAAAAGCTCAAACCAAAAAGTTTGTGATCAACATTTTAAGCAGAATTGGAAATGGATTGTACCTAAAGAATATTCTTGAGAGCTTGGTTCTCTGTCCTATTTGAGGAATGCCTAAAATAGAAGTAACTAATACTAATGGCTTTTTCCCTAAATCTTGAAAGGTCTAAATCTTGCAAAGTACTACATGAGGATTAGAATGCTCATGGTCCAGAAATATAATATACATAAGAAAAGTTTATGACGCATTATTTGTGGAATTTAACATATTTGGGGTTTGGATAAACCTGTGAGACTTTCCTTATCTGCTTGTGTAGTCAGATTATTTTAAATAACAAGAATAGAGGAAGCTGGGCATGGATCTTCATTGTGATGTTTGATGGGGGAAAAAAATACTTATATAGAAAAGAACTTCCTAGAACCATAGAAAAACATATCAATCTAGCAGAAGCTGCTCTCAGTTTGCCAGAATGCTCGTCGTTCCACCTTGCAACTCTTAAAGAAATCATTTTAACAGAACATAGAAAATTGTTGTAAAATCAAGCGGCACAGGTGTTCATAACAAGCAGGTTTTCTTTTGAAACAATCATTGTGAGAGGTATTTTTTTGAGTGAGTTCATTCTTGCTTCACTTTGCAGTCACTTGAAAACCGTTACCCTACTTTGTGGCAAGGACTGAAATATGTGGAGGGCCCTTGAGTCTCATGAATTATCAGAATGAATCAACAGAAAGCTCTCTCTAAAAAAGGGCCCAGGTGTTTCCATAATTGTAAACCATGGGGGACATAACTATTGTGTTCAATTGCCTTCACAGTCTCTTCCTACTAAAGTAGAACCAAGAAGTATACATAGTTGTCAGTAACAGTTAAAATTTACCAAAGGGTGACTTAGATTTTATTTATAGGGCATAAAGGTAAGCCCTGAATTTGCACTTCATAGTTATCTGGAGATAATACTCCCAGCGATCAAATTCCCAAATAATTTGCAAAAC
Source organism: Vicugna pacos (assembly GCF_048564905.1). NCBI lineage: Eukaryota > Metazoa > Chordata > Mammalia > Artiodactyla > Camelidae > Vicugna > Vicugna pacos. The sequence goes on from NC_132996.1 coordinate 13,430,179, forward strand.
AGATAATTTTGCTATAAGGCACACGGCTATTATAGTTACCCATAAACCATGAAGAGCATAAAAGTACAAAGGGCTGAGTGCTTTTCAAATTGCTTTCACAAATCTCATGTAAGACTCACAGTGGTGCTGTGAATTAGGCCCGTACCCTAATTTACAGAAGAAGAAATCCATTCAGAAAAGTAAAATGACTTCCTGAAGGTCACTTGACTAATAAGTGTCAAGGCAAAGACTCAAACCTGGATCACTTAATTTCAAGGCCGCTGCCCTTTCTACAACCACATAAATTCTGGCCACATATTGCTGGAGGACATTTTTGTTTTTATTGATACATCAGTATTCCAGCTCTGCAGTTTACTTTGCTGGTTTGGTGTTTCTTAAAATAGTAACACAATTTAGAATGCCAAACAGTGAAATGAGATAAGAAGTAATGAAAAGGACATTTTTACAACTGTTTGGCACAGATTTATCTTATTCTACTTTAGAAATATGATTTTAAGGTGCCACAAAAGAATTACATTTTTGTATATCAAATTCTGTATTTGAAGCAAAATTTGATACACAAAAACTCTTCTAAGGAAATCCTTCTTAAAATGGTTTTGTAAAGCAAATATTATTTTTCCACACTTTAAATGAAATACAAAAATACATCTTTCCAAGTAGTTTATCATGTGTAATAATCTAGAAATTAGGTTTTTCAGGTATAGGCTCAAATAAATCTAGTAAGTACAATTGGCATCTTGAATCTCAATCAAGATCAACATTCCCTGCAAGAGTTCTGACAAAAGTTCAAATTGAGTTATTGTTTTTTTTTTCCCTCTCCTGATGGTTGTAGAGAAGCCAGCACAGTATAGAAGGATTTCTCTAATGTTGGTCATCCTTCACGGCTTAATCACAGGAGGCACCTTTCCTGAATACCCAGAAAACCTAAGGCTTTTCTGTTATATTCTCTTGAAGCATTCTCCTTGCTCCTTGATTACACGTATTATAAATGAAATAGTAAACAGCTCATGTGATTTTATTTATTTATTGTTTATTGTTAACTTTTCCTGAGAGGCTGTGTGAGAGCAGTCTCTGTCCACTCGACCAGGTTGTCCCTAGCACTTAACACATGCATGAGCAGATCAGGACGAAGATCAATATTCCTTCAGTAAAGAAGAAAGGCTTAAAAATTTACAATATTATATTGTATTTCTAAACTAAATTGGTGTATGACTAATCTATATCTTTAGAAAAATACATACAAGCATTGTTAAAGAGATTATGTCTGGGTTTTGTAAGGTTACTGATAATTTGATTTTGTCCTTTGTTCTTAACTGTGTTTGCCAATTGTATATTATGTTTTTATTAAGGGGAAATAATTATAAAAGTAAAATTATATTAAGAAAGTAGTATCATCATAAATGAGAAGGTAGAAAAAGAAGCAGTCAATAATGCAGTGAACAATTTGCTGGGTAAAGGGAGAATTTCAGTTAGATCCTCATATTAAATAATACAGAAAAATAAATTGCCCTATTAAAATAATTTTAAATGTAGAAGATTAAATGTAGCAACCAGTTGATGGCTCAACTGAAAGACTTCTGGATGTAAGTGGATATTAAAATCATAAATCAATTGATGAAAAATTCCAAGAATATATAGATAGATTGGGTATATTAGAAATAAAAATATCCATATATTAAGAAACAGAATAAAATTATTTGAAAGTAAACTCCAGAAAATGTTTTATATTTAAAGAATTATTATGAAAGAATAAGGAAAACATACGACCCCACATATATAAATAAGCAAAGAGGTCCTATTTGCCTACAGGAACTCTGCAAAGAGAACACTCGAATGGTTGATAAGCGTATAGAATGTTGATACTCACTAGGAATCAAATTCAAATTAAAACATCAATGAGATACCAATTTTCTATCATCAAGCTAGCAAAGATTTTAAAAATACACTTAATATTGGCAAGGTTACAGTGAGACAGGAACTGCTGTTTTTATTATAAATTTAATCGACTTTTCTGGAAAGCAATGCCATATGTATAAGGAGATCTAACTCAGTAATTCTCACTTTAGCATTTCATCCAAAGGGGAATAATATGAGATATAGACAGGGATATGCATGAAAGGAGTATCCCTGAAGATTTATTCATATGGTGAACAATGGGACAACTTAAATTTTCAACAACTAGGTAATGCTGAAGCAGTTTACTGGCCTCTAGATGATTAATCATTACACAGGTATGAAAATGATTTTTTTTTAAATAATGATAAAAAAATTCATATTATGATGAAATTGAACAGAATAGTCCGTATTGTGTTAAAACATATGAAAAATAATGGAAATATAATTGAAAAACATTTTTTAAAAAGGTAATGCTTTCTTGCACTTGGATGTGGTCGTATCTGGTGGTGCTGAGGCAAGGATGACTGCTAACACGTACTGAGCTCTTGCAGACACGCACTGCCCTAAGCACACTGTGAGCCACCTGCTCTAATTCTCTTAATTCTTTTAAGTGAGTACTATTATTTTCTCCATCTGATACATGAGACTTAAAGAATTTAAGTAACTCACCCAAGGTTGCACAGCTAGCAAGGAGTAAAACAGAAGTTCAAAACAGACATGTTTTTCTACTGCACAGGTACTAAACTTTTAATCATTATGTCAGTTTGTTTTTGACAAACATTTAAAACAAGCATTTAGTAAAGTATATAAGTAAAATCTCATTATGAAAAATTACATCCAATTGAAGCCCGATATTATGCTTTTCAGTATATTCTAAATCTATTATAGGTTTAAACATTTTAAAAAGCAATAAGAAAAAGAACAAAACTTATCTTACACAACACACAAAAGTCAACTTAAAATAGATTAAAGACTTGAATGTAAGAACTGAAACCATAAAACTCCTAGAAGGAAACATAGAGGGTAAGATTTTTACATATGTATTGGCAATGATTTTTTTTGGATTTGACACAAAAGAAAAGGAACAAAGCAAAAATAAATGAATGGGACTACATCAATCTAAAATGCTTCTGCACAGCAAAGGAACCAAAAAATTAAAAGGTAACCTAGAGAATAGGAGAAAAGTTTTGCAAATCATCTATCTGATAAGGGGTTAATATCCAAAATTAGTAAAGAACACATAGAACTCAATAGCAAAACAAACAAAAAACTCCACATAATCTCATTTTTAAAAGGGGCAAAAAAATCTCAATAGATATTTTTCCAAAGGAGACATACAAATGCCCAATAGGTACATGAAAAGGTGTGCAACATTACTAATCATCAGAGAAATGCAAATCAAAACCACAATAAAATATCACTTCTCACCTAGGAGAATAGCTAACATCAAGAAGACAAGAGAAAGTAAGTGTTACCTTCTGATAACAGAAGATGCAGTGGAATTTTATTTAGCCATGAGAAAGCAGAAAATCCTTACATTTACAACAATATAAATAGAACTTGAAGGTATCATGCTAAGTGAAATAAGCCAGACAGAAAAATACAAATAGTACATGGTGTCACGTTCATGTGGGATTAAAAAAAAAAGTCAGACTTACAGAAATAGTGAGTAGAAAAATGGTTGCCAGGATCTGGGATGTGGGGGAAATAGGGAGAGGCTGGTAAAAGCACATAAACTTTCAGCTATAAAGTGAATAAGGTCTGAGGATCTATCGTAAAACATGTCATATCATAAAATTATAGTCATATAGTTAATAACATTGTAATTGAAATTTTCCAAGACAGTAGAACGTTCTCACACATAAATAAAAAGACAAATATGTGAGGTAATAGATGTATTAAGTGGATAGGGCAGTCTTTTCAAAATGTACACATATATGAAATCATCATGTGTACACCTTAACATATAATTTAATTTATCAACTATACCTCAATAGAGCTGAAATTTTATAAGAAGCAATAAGACAATAAAATAGAATTTCATACACATCTCAACTGTACTAAGAAGACATTTTAGGTTTCAAAGCTGAAGAAGAAATTGTCACTGACCATTCACATAATAAAACATATGTATCTCTGATTATTTGTAAAAGTTAAGTAAAATAAACACAGCAAAATGTGAAAAAAAATAATGGGATACACTCTTCTAATAAATATGTGAGGATCATATTTGGATCTAAAGTGTTAAACACAACCCTAGGGAATAAATGGTTAAAGAATTATTCATTCATTTATTTATTCATTCAGTTAACATTTATCACCTTATGTATTCCAGGGATTGTGAACAGACAAATACCTTTTAAAAGTCCAGATATTTAATAAATTAACAAAATGCTTAAGAACACGGGAAATATATCATTCTGGTATACAAAACAAAAAAACCCTTTTTAATTGACAGAAACTTAGTATCTACAGACTTGTTGGGAGTAAGTGGATTTCTACATGACTGAAGGCACTGTAAGTTGGTACAATATTTTGGATGAGCAAATTGACAACTTATGACACAAACAATAAAAATCATGTTTTTTTTTTAACCTAGTAATACGATTTTTTAGAGCCTATCTCATGGGAATAATGCAAGCAGGGAGAAAGTCCTCTTTGTTCCAAAAATTCTTATAGCTTCATTATATATTATAACTGAAAACTGAAAAAAAAAAGTCCACATGACCAATCGTGAGAAAAACGCTTAGCAGATAGTGCTATGTTCCATTAAAGAAATAGTATATTGACATTGATGAAAGTAAGAACCGTGCACAAACTGAGAATGAGTGACATACTTGAAAAAACATAGAACTTGGAAGGCAGTATGCATAATGACTGCAACTCTAAAAATTAATCCACACGATCATAATAATAGGCACAGTATACATGATGAAGTTTGTATATAGGGGTGGAAACTTGGGCTTTTCTAAGTTTTTTTCTCCTGATATGATTGATCTAGAGACAGTATAACACAGTAGAAGATGATACAATGAATTAGTAAAAACGCGAGGTTAAAGTCAAACAGACTTTTGTTCAAATGAGAACTGCCACTAGACTGGATGTGTTTATAGAAAGACTCATTCCTCTTTATCTTTAATGTTAAGAGGCTGCTGGGCGCTTTCATCACTGTAATGAGAATGAATGAACAGTGGGTTCACCAATGGGAGGAAATGCAATAATTGTTCTAAAACTTCAGCCAGAATCTTTTTGACAGCTCAGGTAGCAATGCTATTTAAGCACATGGTCCAGTTTTATTTTATAAAATGATAAATGGACCATAATGAAAGCAATAAAATGAATTATAGTAGCAGGATTAATCATGAGTGAAAATAAGTATATCAAGAATAATACAGAGAGGGGAAGGGAAAGGGAAATTATACCTCCCTCTGTTCAGCTGCTTGGAATTTAGTCATTTCTACTCTCAGCCCTCTAAATGAACAAAGCTCTCTGGAGAATATTTTGGATATCAAATTGTCAAAACTCTTTAAATATATTGCCCAATTTCTGTGTTGTTCTTGCTTAATTTTTTTTCTCATTCCCCCAGAGTTTTGCCCTTCTCACATTCACTTCCACAAGGAAGAACTCAAAAGCAGATAAAGTGAAGCACTGTTGATTTTAAAACCCACTCTTAGGGTGTTACGTTAGCTTGTCTGTTTCCTTACAAGATCATTAACTCTATGAATCCGGGAGGACGCTTACCGACCTTCAGTATCCCTAGAATCTAGCGCAGAGGCTCACACAGAGTGCAGTCGATGAAGGTTTATTGAGCCACCTGAGAATTCTGGAAGTCACACAGAAATTTACTTCATTCTCATTATCCAAGAAATGCATATTCCTGTTCCTCAGACACACCAGATTTTGTCTTGCACTTGCCTAATATGAACACAGACTATTCAGTGTCATCTCAACAGACCTTTAATAGAGAAGTTTGCATCTTTCTGATGGCAACAGTCTTAAATAGCGAGAAAAGGCTGCCCAAGAAAATTAAGTAAAAAGTTTCAGTTAAAGAGGCAATGGCAGGGGGTGGCAGAGTATATATAGCTCAGTGTCAGAGTGCATGCTTAGCATCAACAAGGTCCTGGTTCAATCCCTAATACCTCCATTAAGAAAAATAAGAGATGGTGCAGCCACTGTGGAAACACTATGGAGATTCCTCAAAAGACTAGGAATAGACTTACTATATGACCCAGGAATCCCGCTCCTGGGCATATATCCAGAAGGAACCCTACTTCAGAATGACATCTGCACTCCAGTGTTCATAGCAGCACTATTTACAATAGCCAAGATGTGGAAATAGCCTAAATGTCCATCAACAGATGACTGGATAAAGAAGATGTGGTATATTTATACAGTGGAATACTATTCAGCCATAAAAACGACAACATAACGCCATTTGCAGCAACATGGATGCTCCTGGAGAATGTCATTCTAAGTGAAGTAAGCCAGAAAGAGAAAGAAAAATACCATTTGAGATTGCTCATATGCAGAATCTAAAAAAAACAAAACATAAATACAAAACAGAAACAGACTCATAGACATAGAAATCAAACTTGTGGTTGCCAGGGGGATGCAGGATAGGAAGGGACTGGGATTTCAAAATGTAGAATAGATAAACAAGATTGTACTGTGTAGCACAGGGAAATACATACAGGATCTTGTGGTGGCTCACAGCGAAGGAGAATGTGACAATGAATGTATGTATGTTCGTGTATAGCTGAAAAATTGTGCTGTACACTGGAATTTGACACAACATTGTAAAATGACTATAACTCAATAAAAACAAATGTTTAAATAAAATAAATAAATAAAAAGAAAAAGAAAAAGAAAAACAAGACGGAGTCAGTGATACAGTACCTACCACCAGCAGTGCCTAATGCTAGTCCTGGCTAGACTATTTAGACTGGCAGAGGCCTGTCCATTTCCTTATTGCACAATTCTGTTTGTTCTCCTCAAATAAATTCAAAGAAAGCATATGAAAGAATGATCTGCCTTCTGTGTGATCCATCATATTGAAAATAGCAAAGTAAAAAGAGAAAATTCTGGTAATAATATACGTATATCAAAACCAAACTAATATTTCCATTGTTAGTTTCACCATTTCTAGTGATTTTCTTATTCAGTTACACTTAGGTCAACAATTAACTTCATCTCTCTGTCTCTCTTTTTTTTTTTTAGATTTCAAATGTATTGGAAATATTTTTTTTTCTTTTTTAAAATTTTATTTATGCATTTATTTTACCATATCATATTTTTTAAATTAACATATAGTTGATGTACAATATTATATGCTATAGGTTTAACTTCAATTTCTTTTATACAGAGTCTGATTGTTATTTTTTTCCTATTATAGAGACCAAATATACTCACTGAATATCTTATGAAATTTATGATTATTAGTTTTTGATTCTTTTCAAGTAGTTTGGACATTTATTTTATAGTAAACAATAAAAATAGTAAAAAAAAAAAATTTCCAGGAGAGGTCTCCTGAAACAGAAGTATGAAAAAATCTCTTTTGGAGGCTGATACAGTGATATTGAAATTATTTGATGCATCTTTAAGCATAGTATCTTATGTCATAAAACTTTCTCACAAACTAAATCCTATGAAGTTGTTTCTTAGAAGACTGTTCTCTACAGAATACAAAAGGTGTACTATAGTTCATGCAAATTGCACTTGGCTAATGATATTATATATTATTTTCCTAGATTTTGTTTCTGAGATGGGCAGATTACTTTTGCCTGTGAAGAACCACTTGACATTAGAAGAATCCAGATTTTTCATGAGTCATTAAAAAATAAATGAAACAGCTTTGAATATTATCAGCAAATAGAGTTGTGTTACTCCTCATGAAAAACATGGGTGAGTAACAAACAAAATGTTAACTAATTTAAGTAAAATTAATTTAATTTAATTTAATTTTAAATTAAAAAGATACATATATATAAATTTGTTCTATATCTAAAAGATATATACATATATATTTATATTTGTTGACCATTCAATAGAAAATCATCATCAGAGAAAGACGATCTAAGTATATAAAGGCTGTGAAAGATAATCAGACATAATTTCAAGAAGTTTACAGTCTGATTAGAAATGCGAGATGGTATCTCAATAGATACAGCTGCATCGGTATCTCTGCCTCTATGTCTATGTGTGTATCTATAGCTACACACCTGCTTCTACACCTCCTGCCCTATTTCTGAGGCCATATTACCAAATACCACGTGAACTGCGTAGATTCATTGTGTATTACTCTAAATTCTTCAGGGATCCACTAGACAGAAAGATTATTGTAGATGGATGCTTTTGGAGAGGTGAGAAGCAAGATTAAACTGAAGAAGGAGTTTAGTTCAATTTGAATAGCAGAGAGGAGAAAGGGCAATCTAAGAATGATGCCATAAACAAGGACAGGTAAGGGGATGTGTGGGAAAAGCAGAGTGGTTCTTCAGAAATGGAGTTCTTTAACAGAGTGAAACTGAGAGATGATGCTGTCGGGTTGGTGGCAACTGGGTTTCAAGTAGAAGTCATAGACTAAAATGTTGATCAATAATATGACCCGATAGGCTGATGCTGCACAAATACACACACATCACTCATTTGCTGCAAGTTCTGCAATCACCTTTATCATATATTTCTAAGTTTAAAAAATTAAACAAAATTATAGCAAGGAAAAGATAATGTACAGACCTAAGCTTCAAGTGGGCATCTATGCCTCTTGTATTAATATGAAGACATTTCCTGCTTGTTTATACCCCTGCACCTTTAAACAGGCTATATCCTTTCCCTGTCCTTTTTCTAGTAGACTCCAATTGACTCTTGATATCTCACTTTAGGTGTTGGCGTGATTTAGTTTACCCTGTGCTCCAGTAACGCTTTCTGCTGATGTATTATAGCAGGCATTATTCTATATTATGATTGCTTCTTAACCAATTGATCTTTAGGTCTAAAGCTCCTAAAGGCAAATTGTTTTCTCACATCACCAATTCAGGTATCCATAGCACATAGTAAAGTACCTAATCCATATGTATTTTGTAAGTCTGCCATAACAAAGTACCACAAACTGGGTGGCTTACACAGCAAAAACTTACTGTCTCACAGTTCTGGAGGCTGAGATCAAGGACTTGGCGAGTTTGATTCCTTCTGAGGACTTTGAAGGAAGGACCTCTTAAAGGTCTATCTGATTGGATTGTAAATGGCTGTCTTCATTTTCACACGGCGGGCTTCCTGTATCTTTACATCACCGCCCTTCTATACATATCTTGGTGAACAAATATCTCCTTTTCATAAAGATATCAGTCATGTTGGATTAGGGTCAACCCTAATGACCTCACCTTAACTTGATTTACCTCTGTAAAGACCGTCTCCCCAATAAGATTATTCTGAAATGCTGGGGATTTAGTATTTCAACATGTGAAATTTGATGGGATACAATTAAACATGTAACACCATAATAGTTATTTGTCAAATTAGTGACTGCATGAATGAATAATATTTATATAACTTATACAATTTGTTTTAAATAGCCAACTTATATGTTTCCCCTAAGACTGTGAGCTCCTTTAGAGCAAATTCATATCTCATTGATGCTTGAATTTGTCGTGCTGAAAACAAAGACCACCACAGAGTTTGTGCTTAAAATGCTTTATTAAATGAATGGTGATTAGCAAATAGTGTAAATGTAGTGTCTGTAAAAATACCTCTGGAAGAATGTGAGAATGTTTCGTATGAGTCTTGGCTAATGCTGTTTAAGGATTTTTTGCTTACTGCTGCAGATTGTAGTCTCCAGGCTTTTAATGCTGTAGGCAATTTGAAAAAGATCCTGTGTGTCATTCGGAGGCTGGAAGTCTAAATATTTCCATAACCTTAATGTCTTGTTGCCTTATTGGAAATCAGCTCTCCTCTATGCTTTTGTGGCATTTCCATACTGTGTTGTTGTTTTTTTTTTCTGATTGATCAAAACACAATGCTAAAAATAAAATGTAAAGTGACTTTCAATGGAACCTGTCAGAGAAATACAAAAGTGTCTTCAGGATGTAAATAGAAAGATAATGAAAAATGGAGAGCCCGAGTGTGGGAATGAGGCCCAGAGGAAAAACTTCAGATGCCAGTGTTGTTGTCTAGTTCAGTATGACCACTTCCATTATCATCAGGATGAGGGTGTCGGGTCAAATGTTGATTAATTTCACAGTTTCTCTAATATAAGATGTATAATCAGCACCAGTAGTAATAAAACAAGTAGAAACAAAGCCACTCTCTGAAGAAATCCATGAACCTAAAGTAATCTAACAGGACAAACATGGGCTAATTGTATTTACTGGGAAACAGACAGCAAGGCTGGGTAACAACCAGGGTTACCAAAGGGATGGAGAGGACCACATCCCATATGTATTCACGCTAACAAATTGCACTCATGTTGCATCCGCTAAGCATTTTTCCGGGTGATTCTTGGTTAGAACAATCTACTATTGAGTCATTTTCTAAGTAACTCATGGTTTTAAAGATAGGTAGCAAAGAACACAAAGAAATGTTAGAAGGCAGAATCCAAGTTAACAGAGCCTTTGTGGGGTTGTGTCTGAAGAGATTTAAGTGAAAAGAGAAAAGTCTTTTATATTTACCCCATAGTTACCATTTCTGCCACTCTTGATTCTTTTATGCAGACACAGATTGCTACAACGTATGACTTTCCTTGTGTTTGGAGGGTGTGTGTTGCGGGGTTCCTTTAATATTGATTACAATGTTAAGTCTGCCAGTGATACATTTTTTCAGCTCTTGCATATTTGAAAAGTTCTTACTTTTAAGGTTTCTTTTAGGATTTCAGGTTTTAAGTAATCTGGCTTTTGTGTAATTTTCTTCCTATTTTCTTGTGCTTTGAGTTGGTGAACTTCTTGTATGTATGGATTTATAATTTTCATCAAATCTGAAAAACTTCCACCTATTATTTCTTTTCATATTTTTCTACACCCTTCTCTCTCTCCTCTCTTTTCAGAGACTCTAATTATACACATAATAAAATGCTTAAAGTCACAGTTAGCTGACATTGTATTCATTTCTTTTAATTATTTTTTTAAATCACTGGGTTTCCTTTCAGATAATTTTCATTGCCATATCTTTTCAGTCACTAACATTTTGTAACATCTAATCTGCTGTTAATCCCATTTAGTGCATTTTTCATCTCAGACATTTTAGTTTGCATTTCTCAAAGTTCTAATTGGATATCGTTTAAAGTATCTTCCATGTTTCAACCTTTCATCTAGCTTCTTGAAAAAATGAAATATAATTATAATAACAGTCTCAGTCCACTTTTCTACTAATCGTATAATCTCTGTCATTTGTGTGTAGGTTCTTATTGAGTGATTTTTCTGCTGCTTATGGGTATATTTTCATGCCTCTTAGCATATCTGGCAATTTTTAGTTGCTAAATATTGTAAATTTTAAATTTTGGAGTGCTAGATATTTTTGTATTCCTCAAAATATTCCTGAACTTTTTTTTTCCCCCTGGGATACAGTTTAGTTGCTTGGAAACAGTTTGTCCTTGATTCTGCTTTTTAGTCCTCTATGGAGAAACAGAGGAGCATTGACTTAGGGCTGCTTTGCACCACCACTGAAACAAAACCTTTCTAAGTACTAAACCCATTGCCCCTTGAATTACAGGATTTTCCACTACTGGCTTGAACAAGCGCTATTACCAGTCATAGGTGAGTGCTGGAAATTGTTTCCTCTAATCCTTCCAAGTGATTCTTTCTTGGGTAGATTCCTCCCAGATGCACCGAGTAGTCCTCTGATGAAGACCCTGCAGATCTGCAGCGTTCTCATCCTGGACTCCTGTCTCTTCCCTGTTACTCTGTCCTTTCCACTCTTGCCTGTGTGGTCTCCTTGGACGCCTAGCTTAATCTCCTCATCTCAGAGAGACTGGCTCCTGACTCAGGCTCCGACTTGGTATTCCTTCTTCGTGCCATTACTTGGAAACTGTCTGTAGGCGGTAAGTCAAGGCAATCAGACTTACCTATACATTTCCTGTCTTTCAGAGATCACTGCCCTTTATTACTGTACTTTCAATGTCTGAAAATCTATTGTGTTCTATAGTTTGCCTTGTTTTTTGTTTTTGTTTTTGTTTTTTAGTTATTTTGGGTAGTAAGATTTTTTGTGAAAACGTTTAAAAATGGCAAATCTGTATGATAAAATACAGACCGTGCAGAAAAACTCCTTCTTACGAGGCTTCTAGTTGTCCAGGAATGTATGTTAACACTGAGGTCGGCATATCCTAACATGTAAGTTGTTTCAGTGGCCCCTGCCCTCAAAATAAATTTGAGTTTTCCATTGCAATTTCTCTTTTTTCCTATTTTCTTTCTAACACAGGAAGAACGTGGTCTTTGCCAGATTGGTTCTTAGAATCTCTATAATATAAAATTAGAAGAATTTATACATTCATTTGTTCAACATATATTTATTAAGTACCCGTTCTCTGCTAGGTACTCCTTTGGGTATATGAAATATATCAAGTGAACAAAAGAGAAAACATTCCTGCCCTCATACAGATTTTATTCAGCAAAAAGAAACTAGCATTAATCTATTAACATAGAAAATAAGTAAGTTGTATATCATAATGGAAGGAAATGTGTAGACCTGAGAGAAATAAAAGCCACAGATGTCAGATCAACATCCTTAATAAATAGCTGGGAAAGAAGGGAGCAAGAAAAAGAATAATCTGGAAAGTTTGGAGATTTATTATGAGAGAGGTTCTTAGCTCTTGAAGGATCTAAACAATTTATGAAGAAAAGGGACCATTAAGAAGAGTTGCTGGTTATTATAAACTGGAATGGCCTGCAATTCTCTCTGAGAGATTAATTAGAGAATGCAGTCATTTTATGACCTTTGAAATGCTGGAATACTCTTCCTTGAAAGTTACCTCATGTTGATTCCAGGAAAATGCAGGGTCGTAGTTCAAGTACAATCTACTTGTACATTGCCATCATTCTTACCTTTGAAAGAATATATTATATTTTTGTTTTATAGATGAGAGAACTAAAGGTCAAGAATTTTAAGAACTTGTTCAACTAATAAGTGATAATCAGAGCTAGAGTCCAAGTCAGCCTTTTCAAAAGTCAGTGCTTTTGCTTGTACGCAAAACTACTCTGTAACCTCATTTATGATGTAACAAAGGTACGTTATAATGCAGGATGTTCGATCAATGCTCAAATAATGTTTCCATGACCTTTGGTCTAACTATGTCTCAGAGGATTCTCTAGCGCCCACTTCCATGGCTATGGTGACCCGAGAGCATCTCCAAAAAAGTTTGTTCGTTTTACAGCATAGAAGTTTTAGTTGGTAAGTCATTCTTTTTATGAAAGAGATTATGAAACAGAGCAGAGGCCCACTAACTAGAGCCAGTGGACAAAAATCAGTCCATCACATGCTTTTGTAAATAAAGTTTTACTCGAACACAACTCTGCTTGTTTGTTTTCTTATTGTCTGTGATTACTTTTAGTAGACAATGGCAGGCATGAGGCATTGTGAAAGAAACCCTAAAGCTTATAAGCCTAAAATATCTGCTTTATGCTTTTTTATAGACAAAGTTACTAATCCCTGAACAGAGCGAGCATCTTCTCTAAGGTCTTAGTGGTTCTCAAATGCAGGATTTCAGATCTGTGCTGATTCTCAAGTCTGGAGGATTAATTAGGCAATTTCCTTACCGCTACACTGTGAGGAATAAGAATTCTTAGCAGCCAGTCCCTGGTGAGACTCACCGTCAGCGGGAGAGCCCGTCCAGCTTTCTTCCTTGAGGAAGTGTTGCTCAGCCGACTGGCCAGTTACTACCCACTCTCCCTTGTCTTACTGAGAGAAGTTTAAGGAGACAGTCAGAGGCCTAAGAGTCTTTATACTTTTTTTCTTGGCTTCTAGTATATTCTGTATTGAATGAACTAACTTTAAGAATGACAAGTCCATGTTTTTCAGCATGTTTGGAACTGGATTTTCAGTAATGTCTGAAATAAAAACAAAGAATAAAGTCCACTAATCATTTTATGTTGCATTGCTGAATAAGATCTCCTCCAAATAATACATTCTGGTAAATAAAATATTTGCATGAAGAGTAAGGTAAAACTTTATGTTATGATTTTAGCATTTTAGAAAATAATATAGAGTAACTTAAAAAATTTTTGATACGTCATTACAAGATTGAGAAATACTCATTTTAAGAAAGAAGATCCTATGCTTCATTTTTAAAAAATATTTTCAACCTTAAATTTTGAATGAATTTACAACTTACACTAAAGTGACAAGATCATAGAGTTCTTGTATTCCCTCGCTCAGCTTTTCCTAATCTGAAGATCTAACATAGCCATTGTACAATTATAAAAACCAGAAATTATCATCTGTATTATGCTATTAACCACAGAATTTACTCTAATTTCAATGGTTTTTCTAATGAAAATTTCTACTGAGAATCTTTTTTTTTTTTTTTTTTTTTTGGTTCCAGGATCCCATCTTGCATTTAATCCCCTCTAATCTGTGTAGTTCCTGAGGCTTTCTGTGTCTTTCCTGACCTTGGCAATCTTGAGGAGCACTGGTCAGTTATTTTGACATAGACGAATTTGTTTTCTTTTGTAAGTGAAATGATGGAAACCTGCTGTTCCTCCTGATGGGCAAAGAAATAGCCTGCAGGTCTTCGGGGAACTCCAAAAGCAGATGACTAAAATCATAAATCCACTGTGTCTGGAGATTTCTTCTCCCAAGTGGAGCAAAATGTATAATGAGATTGGAAAACTGAAATTCTTCCCAAAACTTACTTTGACACACTGTCCAGTATGTTAAGAGGGCAAGTCACAAACTTAGTTATTTTCTGCATCTGAGTTCAGCAACTCAGTACTGACCTGAATAAAAAGTGGACAATATTCTCCTAAGATTGAAATATAACAGCCTGATCAGAGAGCAATTCCATCATTTGAAAAGAAGTTTGAAAATGCATGTGAAGATAATCATGTTTGCCTGTTCAGAGAATGACCCGTCTTATTATATTCATTACTCCCAAATAAATGGCAAAGTTATTTAAACCACTATCCTTTCAAGACTGAGATTTTAAAAATAGCAATAATGATGAAGTATATAGAGAGATTTCCTCAGAGCACTGTAATCATTTTAACATTAAGATGGGAAGTGATCACCTATTAATAAAAACTAAATAGTAGCCATAGAGTTTAAAAAATAATAGCTTATCAGTTAGAGAAAGACTGTTTTATAGAAAGCAGACTATTAGGAAACTGTTCTCAGGGAATTTTCGCTTTTGATTTAATAAAGGATTATCCCTTTGTTCACTGTCTATTGAAAAAAAAAATCTAAACAACACAATTTTTCCTAGCTTCATGTAAAATAAACCATTGCCTGAGGAAGCCTGTTTGCCTGGTAACAAACACTTTGCATTTTGTGCAATTAATCTTAATCTGTCAGGTAGCCAAATTCCTTAATCAGCCATTTTCCTCCTGGAGAGCCAGGCTTTTCAGTGAAGAAAGAAACAACGGGATGATGTCACATCTGCCTCATTAATTTGCATCCCAGCTTGTCTGAAGAGACATGTAATAGAAAACATAAAAGAAGTGTCTTAAAGAAATATTTTGTTATTTTATCCCACCCTCCCCAGTGTTGGTCGCAGGAGGTAAATACATTTTTTTAAAACATCTGTTCCTCCAGGCAGTTGATGTGTATGGAACTTCTCCTGCTCTTGTGGAGGCTGTAGACAACCAGCAGACACAGACTTAAATTAACATGATGAAATCTAAAAAGGAGGAATAGACCATGGTCAAGGAGCACACGTTGGGGTAGGAGGGAAACTAGAGATTTCACCTCCAGGTGGAATGAAACAGGAAAGGGAATGGGAATGGGAATGTGGTCAGAGGACAAGGCGAAAGAAGAGGGTTCTGCCCTGAGCTCATGCGTATGTGTTTCTGGAAGAACAGCAATTTACTTATCACTGATGTTTAATTCAGAAATCAAAATGTGCCAATGCCATGTTGACACACTTTGAATGAAATGTGATAAAATATTATCTTCATTCTTATTGATGACAGCAGATCAGAGTAAACTTAGAAGGTAAAATTTTTAAAATCTCAAAACTTCATCTAAGTGAGGAATCAAAAAGATCAAGAAGTTTGTAAAGAAAAAGTGAAATATATCTTTAAAACTATGTTAAAATGTAATTTGTCATGAGAGATTGAAGGTGTTAGGGATTTTTTTTTAAGAAGTCATTCAGAACTACTTTTTAAAATAACAAAGTTTAGAGTTGAAGGAAACATTTACTAGATATATTTATAAAAAAAAAATTCACCTGTCACTAATTACCTTAGGAGAAAAATCTAAAGTCAGAGTGTCATTTTAGCATCTGGAGGCAAAGATACAAAAGCAGAAATCTTTAAATATTTTTAATAAATTGACAAATAGATCCAGGAAAACTCTTAGTTTCCTAAAGTTGTATGTTCCAGAGAGAGGATATTTTAACAGGTTTCCCATGGACATAAATCTCTGATAGATTGGTTGATTGGCCTTTATTTATAACCTTTTTGTCTGTCACTACATATCTGTCAAAGTGACTGATGAAATTTTTTAGTCTCAACCAAAGAGATTCAATTGTCCCTTATAACGGCAATCATAGCTTTCTGCCTTTACTGAATTTCTCAGTTTCTTGGGAATTTAAGCTTGTAGCATATCTGTTTGCCAGGTGTTACCAGCAGAAGGAAGATCACAAAGTCAACTCGCATAATTACAATTTAGGCAGTGCCGATTATAGTCAATACTATCTCATGTCGAAGGAGCTAACTGATAGCCACAGAATGGCTTCAAGGATAAGCAAATT
The DNA here is from genome assembly GCF_048564905.1 of Vicugna pacos. NCBI lineage: Eukaryota > Metazoa > Chordata > Mammalia > Artiodactyla > Camelidae > Vicugna > Vicugna pacos. The sequence continues at coordinate 13,446,962 of NC_132996.1, forward strand.
TTGTTTTCTCTCTGGCTTTTCCAAAAACCAAGTTGCGTATGATCAAGAAAGGTTATGTGGTTCATTTCCCAATTTAATATTGGAATTGTCTGGATCATATACAACGTAACTGGACCATCTATGAAGTGTGTAGATCCTTTGTCTTTTTCCTAGGATTGAATTGATTTCCAGGGACATTAAACAAGCTCTTCAAATGACAACAACAAAAAATTGATCCTCAAATGTTGCTAACTTCCTAACAAGTGCCAGGAGTACTCTCAGAGCTGGGAATAGAGAGGAAGGAATACATTATTCTGTTTACAAATGTAAATTTTAGATCTGCAACACAGGAGACTAAGTGAAGTATTTGATTAACTCAGTGTTATACAGAGAGGGAAAACTACAATGTTAATTTCTTTATTAGAAACAATCACCAATCCTACAAACTAAATGTGTAGCATCAGATTTCAATGTCAGATAATTACTATTTCGTGAAGCATATTGCATGATCTTGACATGCAAAGGTCATAGATTAAAATATGAATCTATGTGATTACTAGAATTAGTGACACCATGGGAATATTAATGTTAGAGAGAGGAAAATGAATAGAGAAAACTATATTTCTGTAATTTCAAGGGGTACTAAAGCTAAGTGCATAAAAATTAGAGCAAAATTGTTAGTATTTCTAATGTGACACATTAATAAAGCTCAAAATTTTCTCAAAGTTTTGAAGTTGGTCCATACGTCACTTCCATTAATGTCTTTCACACTTGAAAAATTGTCAAATACTACCTAACTTTGCCAGAATTCTGCTTCATATCCTCATTTTCTAAACTTTGAGTTTGCCAGAATGTATCATGTCACTGGCTAACTTCTGCTGAAATTCAGCCCTCACCATATCCTTTATTCATTGTTTCATATGTAGATGGTGCCTTTGGCTTTACGTGCTCCTGTTACTTTTTGGGAACATTTAAGTGCTAATTACTAGCACTTAACAAAAAATTTTAAACATGGTACATGTAAGTCATTTCAGTAAGGCTACTTTAACTAAGGCTAGTCTTAGTTTGCAGTAGAATTATAAGCATTAGGTTAAACACTTCTGAGGCCTCTATAGTATGGAAGTATTACAATCATGTAGTCAAGAAATGTATAAACTATCTAATACAGTGTGGGTACCAAACACTGCCAAGTGTCTGTGAGCACGAGTGTGTACAATTTCTGTAACTTAGGGGAAGTGAATAAGAAGGGGCCTGGATGAGCAGAACTGCCATCTGTCCTATCATTAGATTTCAGGTAATGGAAATAAGAGTCAAGAAAAATATAGGAAAGGAGAGCACAATCACTAGAATTCTAAAGAAAGATGACTCTGAAGGCTGCTCTGGCTATATCTGGTATGAAAAAATATATTCAAGCACCAGTTAAAAAAACGGAACTGTAGGAGACAAAGAAATAGTGGTAGTTAGGGGATTTTATTTTCCTTTTTTCCCCTTTTTTCTCTTCTTTTATTTTTTCCTCCCTTTTTCTTTTTTTCCCTTTTTTCCTTTTTTTCTTCTTTATTTTTTTCCTGTTTCTCTTTGTCTGATGGTGTCTGATAGCAATGGCTAAATGAGTCATGCTGCTAATTTACCTCCAGAGGTTTAGTTAGCACATCAGAAACATCTTTTCTCTTGACATAAAGAAATAAAATGAAATGTGCACAGGGAATTTTTTTCTCATCCTTCCCTTTTCCCTAATTATTTCCAAGTTACGATGGGAAAAGCACCACATAATGACTGAGAGACCATTGTACGGTGATGACGTGATAACCCTGGAGGCAGACAAATCTGAGTTCAACCTGAGCTCGCTTTGTGATTTTGTGTAGCTGTGAGGGTATGTCTCATTGGAGCTCTCCAGTGGACATGCATTCTAATATTCACATCCTTGTGTGGTTCCTAATTACATTTCCTCTGGGGTTGCCCATATGACTTGCCTTGGCCAATGGAATGTGTGACACAAACAGGGTCTTCATGAGCACTTGAGCGCTGGGGCTTGTCGCCTCTGAAATCCTTCTTGCCTGGAAAGAAGCCCAAATCTAGTCATGTGGGCAAACTAGGTAGATGTTCAGTCCCAGCTGCAATCTGACTACAAATGTGAGACCCCAGAGGAAAACTGAAGAACAACTACCCAGCTGAGCCTTTCCCAAAGTACAGAAGCAGGAGCACTAATACTCATTGTTATTTTAAGCCACAGCATCCAGAGCTAGTTTGATGTGCAACAATATATAACTAAAGCTGTAACCTAGATCAAATGACTTAAATTCTATGAGTAAACCAACATTATGGCTTTACATTGAACAGATGAGGGAAGAAACAAATCTGGGCCCTAATTACTTTGTTTCTAAGCTGTATCACTGCTTTGTCATGCCCACTTTTCTTTAACTGTTTAGAGAACTAGAAATGTGAAAGGCTGCTTCTGTAAGATCTTAACTTGAGGCCAGTTTTTTTTCTGATGGTTTTCCTGAGACATCTTTACCTACGTTTTGAAGTCTGAGTTGAAAGCGTTATTCAAGAAATGGTCATCAACCCAACATTTGTTGATGAAGGTGTCAGATATGGTTCCTGCTCTTACAAGAATTTATAATCTAACAAGAGAGATGGCTGTAAAGAAAAATACTTAGAAATCTGTGTAATAACTTATTGATTGGACACAATTAGGATAAAGCTTTATTTCTCTCCCACTGCTGACATTAAACACATTCTGGTGAACCACCCTTCCCCAGTTGTTGGTAGCAGCATCTCAGGAAGATCCACACATTTCAGATCTCTTTAAGCGAGAATGGTCTCATTTCAGACATTAGAAAGTCAAAATTTCAACTCCAGTTCAGAAATCGTACATCTAATCTCATATGCAATGTGATACTTCTTCCTTTTCATTCACTCATATGTCTTTTTCAGTTTCCTCTTCTGCTCTGGATCCTCCCAGGTCTGGGCTATGGAAGAGGGCATTTGAAAGGGAGGATTTATGCCCTCAGGGATTAAAGCTGTTGTAGTTGAGTCATTGGGGTCCTTTGTTATGGAGATGCCTTTCTCCAAAGAAGATTTTGTTTGCTTCTCCCAGGAAAGTACAACCAATACAGGGCCGCTCAGCTCCCCCACCATCAAACGTGTCAGGTTTAACTCCTTTGGTTTTCAGAGGCCCCAAGTTTTACTGTCATTACTGTACAGAACCCGGCATTTATATGGAAACACGTAATTTCACTTTGGCTTTTGAATCACCAACTGTAACTCTGATTTCTGCCCCTATTCTTTTTTGTTTGTTCCATTTGTTTACCATTAGAAATATGTCTGATTTCTAAAATAAAAGCAGTGCTTTTAAATGTGCCTTATTCATGATCCAGTTGTATTGCAGTGCTTGGTGCCTTCTGAGTACCTATTCTCATTATTCTTGGAAGTCATCAAGTGGTCTTTTTACCCTTCTTTTGACTTAGAGTTGTGGAACAAACTCCACCCCTTTATAAAGGAGGAAGCGGGACTCTGCTCAGTGAGCCTTAAAATCTTATTTCTTTCCTTTCTCTTCTTTTTACCCCTAGAGTTTGGTGATAAGAGTTGATGGTTCGAGAATTAATAGTAATAACTTTTTAGTAGGTCCTGTAACTCCCTTTAGAATGTGAAGGTACAGTTTTATCATGCTCAGCTTCATTCTTCAGCCGAAATTTTATGGTTAAGTACAATCCAACATCACTTTATATTCTATTTAAGGGTCACAAAGGTTCTGTGAAATATTATAATGAGAAAGATTGAATTTAAAATGTGAGGTCAGCAAAGGTCTTTCTGAAGAAGTAACATCTGATTTGAGAAGTGAAAGGTGATGTTATCTGGGGAAAGAATGGGAAGAGGAGATTGACTGCAGAGGGGAGTTTTAATATCACAGAGAGAGTGATATGAATAATACTTTGTAAAAACAACTCAGGCTGCTAAATGGAAGGGAAATTTAAACAGTATGTCCAAAGAAGAGTCTTTTCTAAGCATCAAAACTTGAGGTGTAAACAGTGTAAGTGCAATGCAAGTGAAAACAACTGGTTAGATTCAAGAAATATTTTGCAGGTAGAATTGCAGAGACATGCAGTGGAATGGATGTGGGATACAAGGAGGGATATATGTTGGGAATAACACCCCGGTTTCACGCTTCAGCAATGGATAGATGAAACTGTCACTTACTGAGATGATCAAATTAGAAGAACAGAAAAGGGAGGTTCATGGTCAAGCATTTGGTTTGAGAGGGCTGTGGATCATGCAGATGGTGGATTTAGATGTCTGGGGAAGAGTCAGGATTGTAAATTGTTACCACTTCCCAATGGGTTGGTGACCCTTCAGTGGGTCCTTTGCCTGGGGTTGCAGATGCCGTTTAAACAAAACAAGGTTCGGCATAGCAGAGCAGAAACTTTATTCACTGATCAAGGAATGGAGAAGGGAGAGCTCATGTTCTTAAAACACCTTCTCCCTGCAGGGAGAGGAGCAAGGGAATATTAAGGAGTAGGAGGCAGACGCGTCATCAGGACTCTAGGAAAGGGGTGGATATTTCCAGGGGCAGCTGGAGCATGCACAGTCTTCCAGGCTTCTTTGCACAGGGCATGAATTGTGCCTAGAAGAGTGCAAATTTCCTTCCTAGGGCAGAGATCTTAGCATGGTAATGAAGCAAAGCTAACTTCCAGACACCTCCAGGCCTTATCTGTGCAGGAGCTGGAACAGGACAGTTGACCACTGCATATCTCTTCAAGCACAGCTGTAAAACATCTTTGTCAAATATCAGGTGCTTTTGAAACAAACAGATAAATCAAGGCAAGGATTCTTTAGCTTCAGGGGCTAGTATGGGTGACAAAATGAGAATTTGAGGCCACTGAATCCTCCTGAGTAATTCCAGTATTTATTATTTGAGTTGCAAAGAGCTGATGAAGGTCACTGAGAATGAACCATTAGAAGAAATGGGGGAAACCAGGATAATGGCCAGGATAAACAAGACAGGAACAGAACAGCGTTCACTGGGCTTGGCCACACTGAGATCAGGAGTGGTCTTGGGGGTGGGAGATAGAGGAGGAAGCCAATAGTCTTAAGGATTGGAGTTTTGGAAGCTTCACTGCCAACACCACGGCAACTACTTTCTGATTCTTTCAATAAAGAAAAGTATGAATCAGACAGAAACACAGACCCTTCATAAATGTACAGAATGAATTCACTCAGTGGGATAATGGACCCTGAAGGACCAAGGACAATCTCCATTTTATATTTTCTCTTTTGATTGCCCTTTAAATACAGGTGCATTTGTCAAAACACACATGCTAATTTTTGCTTCTCTTTGCATGTAAGATGTTAGTGGTGGGCTGGAAAGGTGACACAGCTTGTTAAATGTCTACTAAATCTCAGTAAAATAAACTGGGTATTTCGAGGTCTCATATCCATGATGTTCCACTTGTCCAGCTACTTCTCAGCCGTATTAAAAAGCACATGCCTCATTTCCTCCCTTAATTTGCTCAGAAGGATGAGTGGGAGTATTGCAATGCCTACCATTCTCCAAGTTAATGAAGCACATTACATGACTTTAAGAAAAACAATCCACTGTCCTGCCCTCTAAACTAAGCCTCTGGGTTACGGTCACTGATTAAAACCAACTGAGTATCCAGTAATTGGACTCAATTCGGACAGTGTCACCCCAGAAATAGCATCAGATTTCATGGGTAAAGGGCTTAGCCCAAGACTGCCCCTCACTTTGGATACCAGTTGCAAGCCCTGGTTGTTACCTGTGCTTCTTGCTCACTGGCTATACACCACAGGTTCTCGGGAACCCCCTCCTTGGGTTGAATGAATTTCCTAGAGTGGCTCACAAACCTCAGGAAACCTGTTCACACATTAGATTCCCAGTTTTTGACAAAGGATGTTAAAGGATAGGAATCAACATCCAGATGAAGAGTTGAGGTTACATTCAAAGGAGCTCCTGTCCTCCTGGAGGTTGGTGCAGCATGGTGGCACCTAAAAATGTTCTGGTTCCCCAATCTGAAAGCTCTTTGACCCATCCTTTTGGGTTTTTATGGCGGCTTCATTACATAAGCATGGTTGATTAATTTAATTTGACAAGAAATAAGACATTATGAAAAAATTTTCACCTTCAAGCTATAAAGCAGTTCTTACCAGTTTCCAAGATTTTCCTCTCTTTAGGACAAGGTCTTAATGGCTTAGATTTTCTCAGTTACCCATCATAAACTTATCTCATGCCATGGAACCTTATTATCTTCCTAAACAGTTAAAATGAGCTTCTTATTTATGTATTTTTTTTTCAGAGTGTGCTGTTCAGGTGGGCAAGTGTAAGATTAATTACAATGTGAATAAGATGCATTTTTTATTTAACCTCAATACAAGGAGCATTTTTCTAAAACTGCAGAATAGCTGTACAAGTTGGTTTAGGTCAATCCCTCAAATGTGCACAAATAAATTCTAGGAAAAAGACTAGGCAAAACCATATCATATTCCTGAAGGAAGGCAAAGAGTTAGGGAAAACAGTTTCCTCCTTCAGCTGTTAAAATAAGCGAAGGGGAAAAGTTCACAGGGACACAGTTCCCTGCTTCCCTCTCAGCAACCTCAAGTATCAAGTGTTACAAACCTTTATCAGCTGATGCTGCAGCTTACTTTTTAAAGGAATTTTTATGTGCTGTTCAGAGAGAAGGGACCTTCTGAGAATCCAGTCACATAGCAAGTGAGATGGACCTATCCTTATCCAAAGATAAGCAAACGGGGAGGGGGGGGGGCCGGGAGGAGAAGTAAGATTAATTTAAAGAGTTGCTACATTAAAAACGCACGCCCACCCACACGTATTTGTATATTCAGAGCATGCAAAAGTATATTTTTTAGCATTTTTCCTGTGAAACAAAAATCAAAATGGAGTCAAAATTGCTAAGATAGCTCTCTAAAGTGGAGCCAGGAGACCATTAAGAAATTGTGACTTATACACATCTCAGCTTGGGTGGAACCAGATCTTCTGACCACTGATTGTCCTAATGAAGTCATCTAGAGCATCAGTCAGAAACTCAGTGTGTTTATTGGACCACTTACCCTAAAATAACTAGGAACAACCAATCTACTTATCAGACCCCTGCTCTAAAATGCCTTGCAGTTCCTTAAGGACTAATATTCCCCGACTAGTCAGAACCAGTCAGTTTTCTCCAGGCAACTTTTAGCAACGTCATGGCTTTTTGTCTTTATAACCCCCAGCCCTTTCGCTTCCCTGAAACACTCGTTCAGTTCTGCCTCTATCTGTGTCTCCTGAATTGCAGTTCTTAATAAACTCTTTTCTTATTTGCGGCCTCCTGCACTGTTTGCTTTACTGACACATCAGATAGAGAGGTTTGGGAAAGCAATTTTCACTCTCGAGAAAATTAATGAGAATAACACATCGATGTTCGTGGCAATGCCGTTCAACATAGCCAAAGGTAGAAGCAAACCAAACATCTATCAATGAAGAAATAAACAAATGTGGTGCATACACACCATGGAATACTCTTAATCTTTCAAAAGGAAGTATGTTCTGATACACGTTACAACAAGGATGAATCTTGAAGACATCGTGCTAAGTCAAGTCAGCCAGTAACAAAAAGCAAACACTGTATGATTCCACTTTTGTGGTATCCAGAGTAGTCAAATTCATAGACACAGAGGTGAAATGGTGCTAATTAGGGACTGGAGAGAGGGGAGAAGTGGAAAGTTGTTGTTTAAATGGGTAAGGAGTTTCAGTTTTGCAAGATAAATAAGTTCTGGATATTGTACAAAAATGTGAATATACTTAACACTACTGAATTGTACACTTAGGAATGATTAAGGTGGTGAATTTTAAGTTATGTATTTTTTCAACCACCATTAAAATACATTTTAAAAGGAAAATTAATGAACATAAGGGGGTGATATAATCACATATTGCAGAAACAACTATCAATTTTAAGAAGAAATGGTGCCACCACAGAATTTAAAAATAATTTAGAATCTAGACTACGTAAAACCAAGTGAGTAATGGTAGAACAAACAAAGACAACAACAAAGCCCCAAACTCCCAGATTTTAAAACAACTTTTAAAAGTTCTTCTAGCATTCAGAGGAGAAAGAAAAGATGATAAAATTGGTTGGAAACAAGTCATCTAAATAATTGGCTTCCAATATGAAATCAAGAAGTAAATAGAACAAAAATATAGTAGATAGAGAAGATGAGCTAAACTGAAGAAGGGCCTGAATCTGTAGATCAAAACAGGCTCCTATAATGGTTATTAAAACAATGTATAACTAGATATGCAAAGATCAATTGTTGATTTTTTATGGTTTAAAAGAAGGGAGATCCTGAAAGCATTCAGGAACCAATAAAACAGAAACTAAGAAACAGTTTAACAAAAACAAAAACAAAAGCCTTCCTACCTACCAAAGGGGAAAATCTTTGCCTCAGCAATGTTAAATTACACTAGAAAAAATTGTTTGAAGGTAGAAGGTATGACCTAACATCTATATGGCTAGGTGAGGTGAATGTGAATCAATCCTCAAGACATACTATAGAAATATATATGGATTTAAACTTGCATTCAAATTTAGTTCTGGTGTTCTAATTATGTTAGGCTAGCACTGATGAAATACATGAATTTATGTTAAGTGTAGTGATGAATTATCACAGAAAATAGTTTCTAGTTTAAAAAAAAAATCTCTCAAATCATAGAATAAATTAATACTATACTTATGCTCTCAAAAAAAATAAATTGAGGTTGATACCTGTTTGAAAATCATCTCAGATGTATCATTATGAGGGAAAATTTTTTAATTAGTGAACATTTTAGGTGCCTCTGAGCCTGACATGAAGACATCAGTCATTGTAATACTGAGTGAGTAGGTGGATTCCTAAAATTCTTTGAATGTGAATATATGACCTGAGGGAATGCTTATAAATGTTTAAAGTATTATTTATGACTTAAAGGAATGATCTGCTAAATGGTATAATGCATTTGTTTATCTACTATTTGTTGATACGATTTTACTGTTCCTGACACTCTTTCAAGAGCAGAGTTCTCCTAAAGCCAATCAAGGAAAATGGATGAAGTCCAGGAAAGAGTAACAAGTAGGTTTTGAGAAGCTATGCTTCACAGATGTTGAGAAATGGAGCAAATAAGATTATTTACTATGGAATGAAAGGAGGATATTGGCATCTCGAAGATAAAACCAAAATGAAGAGAAACAACACAATTAGTCTTTGCCAGAAGACAAGCCCAGAGAGGATGCTAGAGGAGTGCCCAGGTGAATACAGGTGATTCTTCCAACAGTGCAAGAAACAGAACAACAACAAGACCTAGAAGCCATTTAAGAGAACAGATGGCCATTTAGTCAAGTTCAGCTTTCCAAAATTTTTCATTTTATTTTACGATGGTCACTATTAATTTTTTGTGGTAGTTTCACAGTTTGCTAACTCCTAACATTTGAGGTTATTCAAAAGGTGAATGAGTCTTCTTCACCAGGGTTGGTGGTGGTTTGGAGATGAGAATTGGGAAGGGTCAGAGACGACTGCCTACAAAGCAAGCAAGATGCCCAACCGCCCCCTGGGAGCATGTCTTCCCCACATTTCCTCCTGACAGAAAGCCTGCCAAAGGCAGGTTGCTGTTCAAAATCTATCAGGAGTTTAATCCCATAAGTCAACTCCTATGCCCATAAATTTTAGAACTTGAGATGAAGTTGGCTTTGGATAAGAAATTGAAAAATCTTGGGTCATAAAACTACTGTCAAGACAGTCTTCCAAGAACAGAGAATGCAATTATAAGTTTGAGAAGAGAAGGCTGAGGGTGGAAGAGATGCAGAGTCAAAGTTGAGATGTCAATCTGTTTCCTTCAGACTTGAAAGATGTGTAATTCTAAAAGCAGATTTCTTCCACTAGGAAGAGTGTTTATTGAGAGAGTAGGGAGGAGAGAGACGGGGAAAATGTAGCAAAGATGCATGGGGGAGTGATCAGCGGCCAAGGGCTGTCACTGTTCACAGAAACTGAGTAACTTATTTCTGAAATGGAATTTTAACTAATGGGTGGAATGGGTCATGGTGTTATTTCTCAACTCCTTATTAGCACAGGAGAATGTGATGGTAGTGACTGAGGGTCAGCCCAGGACCTGTCCTTTAATACAGTTCTCTCACTGGAAGATACAATACTTCATAGAAAGTATGTCTCAGATAACTTAATTATTTATCTGCGAAGACAAACTGGAATATAGTTTAACAACTTAGAGGCTATACCTTAATATAATTATATCATAAATAGTGAACAAACTAGACTGTAATAGATACTTTAATGGAAGTGCTGTGGGAGACTAATAATAAATAAAAATATCTATGCAAAAAATACTTTTCTTTAAAAGTCACTTGAAGAGATAATGCACTTATGCTAATTAGAAGTATAAATTCAAATTCATTCAGACCTTAAGCTAAAATCTTTTCAATTTGTATGTGTGTATGCATGTCTGCATTTCACTCTCACGAAGACTTCAAAACACACAACTTATCTGGACAGGATTAAGCCCACCCTCTCCTGTAGAATTCTCTGAGTAAGCTCTTCACCTGCTTTTAAATGTCTCACTTTTCACTCCATTTGCTATTATATCCCCAATGGCAGTCGTGATTTGTCTTTGTAACCCCAGTGTCTAGTATTGTCTCTGATAAATAAGAAGTGCTTAATGAATGCGTCTTGAATGAATTAATGGTTTGATATTGTCATTAAAACTTGGCAGCCACTATTCAAGGCCCACATTCCAAATGACTTTGGCATTCAACCTAAATAATAAAGTTAAGGGGGAGGATGTAGCTCAGTGGTCAAGTGCGTGCTTAGCATGTTCAATCCCCAGGGCCTCCTCTAAAAACTAAACTAAAATTAAAAATTAATGTAAAAATAGATAAAGAAACCTAATCACCTCCCTCCCCAAAACAAAAACAAAAATTTAAAAAATAAAATTGTATTTTCCTACCTAGGTGGAATAAAGTTACAAAACAGATTTCCTTCTATGGCTTCTAATGGCAATTCCAAGTCTATTTTGAGTATTGTCAGTTGCTACATGGAAGAAATATGCTGAGAGTTCAGGATGCAAGATATTTAGCAGGGATCAATACCTGTGAAAGGGAGAGAGGGCAGGGGAGAGGAGGATGGGAGAGGGCAGAGGAGGGCAGACTGAGAAATCAAACTGAGATGCAGACCTGACAAAGATAATTGTCCACCAGAGTGTCCCATGTAAGACTCAAAAGACTCCATACACCAGTCTTGCATGGTCACTAAATCAAGGCTGCCCTCGGAGAGAGCTAGGCGAAAGTTCACTGCTGGGGCTGACCTAAAGGATCTGACGGTTGGGATTGTCTGCTGATCTCACTCTCTACAGATGGACAGCAAATCCTTGCTTGAAAAGAAATCTGGGTATCTCAACTTCCTGTCTCCCACATTACCTTTATTAGCTGGAAAAAAAAATCTTGGACTGTGAGAATTAAAGTAGAACATGTATATAAGTTGCTCAGCATAGTGTCTGCTACAGTAAGCATTCAAATTTCTAGCTATTATTATTACCAAAATAAATTATGTTCTCTACTTTATCCCTTGAATTGAGAGTCATTTCATGAATCATGTGAAGGTTTTGTTCAGAACTATATAAAGAGCTTTCATATCTCGAGTCAGCAGTATCCTTCATCTACTAAATATCTGGGTTTGGAATGTAAAGTCAGAGATGCGCTTCATTTCTGCCACTTACTGAAGTGAAAATGTGGGACAGTTATTTTCTCCAGACATCAGTCTCTTCTTCCAATGCAGGTGCTTACAATACCTATTTGTTAGGATTATGATGATGAGAAGATATATTTAATATATCTAGTGTAGAACTGGGAAGACATTAGGGACCAATGAATGGAACTGCTTTATTCATTTGCACTCTTTCAGGCATATGACCATCATTATAATATCACATTGTCCTAAAAATGTTCACTCTCCTAAAAATCCTCTGTGTTCTACCTATTCATCTTTCCCCACTCCCATAGCCCCTGGAAACCACTGGTCATTCTACTGTGTCCATAGATTTGCCTTTTTCAGAACATCATATAGTTGGAATCATGCAGTATGTAGCCTTTTTAGATTGGCTTCTTGCTCTTAGTAATATGCATTTAAGTTTCTTCCATATCTTTTCATGGCTTAATAGGTTATTTCTTTTTAGTGCTGTATGATATATCATTGTCTATATATAAGAAAGGTTATTTATCCATTCACCTACTGAAAGACATCTTGGTTGCTTCCAACTTTTGGCAATTATGAATAAAGCTACTATAAACGTGTGTGTATGGCAGGTTTTGATGTGGATGTATTTCCAACTCCTTTGGGTAACTACCAAGGACAGTGATGGCTGGATCTCATGGTATATGGTATAAACATGGTATATGTTTATATGGTTTTAAGAAACTGCCAAACTGTCTTCCAAAGTAGCCGGACCATTTTACTTTCTCACTAGCAGTAAGTGACAGTTCTTGCTACCCTCCATCCTTGCCAGCATTTGGTGTTGTCAGTGTTCTGGAATTTGACCATTCTGTAGGTGGATTGTAGTGTCTCGTTGTTTTGATGTGCATTTCCCTGATGACATATGATGTGGAGTATCTTTCCATATTCTCATTTGCCATCTATGTATCTTCTTTGGTGAGATGACTGTGAAAGTTTTGGCCCATTTTTCAAACAGATTGTTTGTTTTTGCCAACCTCTTTTAATCCCTTATAATTTTCAAAACAAACCAGTTAGGGGTTATAATTATCTTCTCAAAATGTTAATTATTTTTCCTAGAGCCACTGAGATCTTTGTCAGTTTGACCCTTGATGTTTTGAATCCAAACCCAAAGTTCTTTGCCCTATGCCCTGGCGACTCTTAGAGGAAATTGACCACCAAAGGTGCCTTGAATAGTGCAATTATCAAACAACTAAGATGGGCCAAACCTTTGCAAGTTCTTGTTCTGCTGCTTCACCTTCAAGCCATTGAGCAATTCTGCTCTACTGGGAACCACGCGTGATTGGCGCCTAGTGGGTTTTGGTGAGCCTCCTGCTCAGTCTAGGGAGCACAAACATGTGTATTGTGCTCTAAAAAGATGTACTGGGAGCCAGGCTGGAGTTCAGTGCTTCCCGCAGAGGAAGCCAAACAGCTGTTGCAATGGCTGCAGCTTGAGACAGTGAAACAGACATATAAGAGCTGTCAGTGAGAGCCTCACGAGCTTTGCTTTCATGGCCTTCCTTCCCACACTGTGCCTCCTGATCACAGAGGCTTTATTCTGATGATGATTCTATTTCTAGTGAGCCCAAAGAGCATAAGGGAGATTATTGGATGAAGCACTAAAGGTATACAGGACTTATCCATCAGAGGACCATTTCAAAGGTTTTGAGTTTCAACCGTTCTGATGCTTTAAAAATAATCCAGGGATTTGGGAAGTCTGAAAACAGAGTTGTGCTCAAGATACCAGTATGGTACACAAAGTCCTCAATTTATCACAAAGACAGCAAGAGGTCAGAGCATAGTCTCACTCCCAAAGTAGAGATTTGGATCTACCAATGATAGTTTATGGCTGGGGTTTTTGAAGTGTCTGGTGTCACAGAATCCTTACATTAAAAAAAAAAAAAGCAAGAGAGAAAACTTAAAAAAAAAAACTTGATCTTCTATAGGGCAGCGAATGATAGTTTAATATTTTGTGTCAAATAATCTGCAATAAAGCAAATTCATAGTATTTTGCAATAAAAATAATTGTAATAGGCAATCTTTCTATTTAAGAATAAGAATAATGAGAAAATGTCCATGTAGTAGATTTGAATGAATCACTGAGGGATGGCAGTCAATGCAAGTTTTATGCAATTAATATTCATCAGTGTATTTTCTCCCAATGTGGCACTGTTTGATTTGCTGCTTTTGTACGTGACTCTTCACGACATTTGAAATTCAATATACAAAAATGTGGTAAAGAAGAAAGTGTAATTTGTATATAGAAGTAAAAAGAAAAAATGAGAAATATTCTGATTTTAAAACTTACACATTTATTAAATATAATTTTATTTTAACAAAAAACATGGATCCCATTTTCACTAGTAAAATACCACCATGTCTCCAAAAAAGAATTCTTAAAAAAAAAAAACTGGTTATAGGTGAACATAATAAGTACAAAGCAGATAATAGAAATTATGGAAGTACTTACATATCAAAGATGGTACTATTGTGGCTATGAAGAGGAAAATTTCTCCAAGAAATAGACTCAGAAACATACACACTGAGAAACATTCACATTGTAGAAGTTGTAGGAAATTTCTCCAAGAGATCTGGAATTCTCATCAGGAAGAATACTTTCATATATCTAATAGATATTAAGAACCTACATTTTTGTGTTTTAAAATAATTTTTCAGGTTTGCTGTAATTATAAATTTTAACGTTTTAATTTTGCAACAAAACAAACATTTCAGAAACGAAAGTGATAAGGGAAAACAAAAACATTCAAAATGGTTAAACTTCCAACACCCAGAAGGCATTGTGATAAATTTTTTAAAAACTTGTATCATAATTTTAACTGTTGTGTCTTTGCCAGCAGTTTTACTGTCAAACTTCTTTAATTGTATCCATTATAATAAGGTGTAGTGGCATCTCCCTTCATGCACACAGAAGAAAGTCCAGGTGAGGACAGAGTGAAAAGGTGGCTATCTACAAGCCAGGAACCCTAGACACCAACCTTGATGACAGCTTATCTTAGACTTGTAGCCTCCAGGACTGTGAGGAAGTAAACTTAGGTGTTTAAACCATCCAGGCTGTGGTTTTTCGTTTTGGCAAACTCTAGCAGAATGCTAATTCTGTTTGCCTTATCTCAGGGTTAGAATCTGTTGATTCACTTTTTCTCTTGACAATTGGTCAGATGCTTCTGGTCCTTCTGTATCAAAAAATTTTATAATGTATTCTAGATATTTTGAGTGTTACGTTGTGTATACTCTGAATTCTTTCAAAATTCTCTTGGAGAGTTTCACATTCAATAGCCTCTTAAGTGTGTCAGTGTTGAATATACTTAGGTTTGATTATTATATTGGAAAGGGGCACCTAAGAAACTTGTCTTGATATTAAGTTCACACAATAGGAGCAATACTTTGACCTATATTGTATTATTTTACTTGGATGTGGTTTAGTGCAGTTGATGGATATTTAACAAAACAAAGACTCCTTCTCTATCCAGTCCCAGCCTTGCTTCCATTACTAGCTTCTAGTAGATTGGGACCAACAGAAGTTTGATAATTTAAGATTTATCTGCTCCACAGTGACTTTGAAATATCAGTTGTTTTGACTAATTGTTTAATGCTTTTTATACACATTCTCTAAGGCATGAAGTAGAATTACATATTTATATACAATTTAAGGAATAACTCTTTTTTGGAGTAAATAACACAAATTGGCTTCTAAAAATATGTTTAATTCTATCATTTATAGCAGCACAATGTTTATTATATGTAACATGATATTATCTGATATGGAAACTTTTAAAAATTGTGTTGACTGTGAAAAGCCATTTCTGCTATCCAGCATTGCTGGTTAAGTAATATATTTGAAAATTGTTGTTTTTTTTATGTGTTGTTAAATATGTAGAAAATCAGTTCATTTATGTTAATAAAGTAAGCTTTTGGTTATTGCAAATAATAACAACTGGCATTAACATAATTCTCCATGAATCTAGGTTTTTCTGCTGTGAACTAAAAATTTAGCTCTCTAAGTTGCCGCTGTCATTTAATATGTACTTATCGAAACCTCAACATTGGCCACAGAGTTATGAGGAGGAAAGTTCAGTAAATGGCAACAAATTCCTTTGCTTGTAGCTAATATGAATTAATAATCAATATGACAAGAACAAGTATTTTAACAGTTACACAAATTCCCAACCATGCCAAATGACACTGCGTTAACAAAACATCAAATCACAAGTGGCAATTTACAATGATTCAAAGGCCACACTTCCTAGAGTCTACAGAACTTACGATATTGGAGGCTCAGGCTAAAGATAGCCTATTGTACATTTAACAAAGTGGCCTAGGAATGACTGCAGTGTGTGTGTGTACAAAGTAAAATAGGGAATCTTATTCCATAGAATTCAATGAGCTTTTGGAATGCAAATTTCAACTGTCAAATCTTAATTAAAAAGTACCACTCAGCACTATTTAAAAATTGGAAGAGAACTACGTGGTAGGTTGTTGGAAAATGTGCAACTTGCCTTCTAAATAGAGTAGGTAGGCTGACAGATATATAATTAACATCGCATCAAGTGAAGGACAGGAAGCCAACTGTAGGTCCTTAAAGGAAGGAGCTTCCGTGATTTTCAAGGCAGGAAAACAGTTCTTCAATCAGAGTTAATTTATAATTCCTTTTATTTCTAAAGAGAATCTCCTTTTTTATTTTTTGTGCTGAACTTGCCTGAACCTTAGAAAGCAATGACATTTGCAGAGTTGAGGTTTTATTCTAAGAGGTTAATATTAACATAAATGTTTAAGCACCTTCTATCAGAACATTTTCCCAGTCTCATTGGACTTCCGGTATCTTTGGGTCACTGTGCTTGTCAACTCGAGATTTTTTTTTCCTGCTATACTGTTTCACTCATACATAAGCAGGTAAATTAGGCAACTGTCATTTGGAAGAAAGAGATTTCAGACCTTAATGTTCTCTCCTATAGAAATATCTCTGAGCACTCAAAATTCACAAGAGCTAGAATACGTTCTGGGACAATGTTGTGTTGAAGAGGACAGGTGTAACTCTCCTACACTCAAACTGATTTGCAGAGGACAGAAGAAACTTGCCTAGTTTGTGATTTTCCTTAGAATTGTGCAGCAGTGAGAAATTTTCTAATGAGAATATTCATGAGAACTATCTCTTTAGACAGAGATCAATGGTTAACCCCCCACAGGAAGAAAGATTACAATTACTTCTGAAAGAAGTCTTGCAACAGTTACTTTATGATTAGGGTCTTTTTAGTGAAGGATTAAAAGAACTGATTCATCTATGAAAGTGAGTGCGTTAAGATTCTAGGCATGGAATCTTGATGGGATTGGAGACTTGGTGTAAGTAGGAATTGCGCAGACACAGAAGAGGAGATGAACACTCTTTTAGAACATCAATGACTCTGAATTCTATTGGACATACTGGAAATTCAGGGTTCTTGTAGGGTATAAAGATTCACACACATCTGTGTTAGGATAGTGGTTTTGTTTTTATACCTTGTTTTTGCCTCTATTTCCAGCAAATACAGAGAATTTTGACAACTGGGAACTTTGATACAGAAAGTTTCAGTTTCTGATGGCAAATTCATGGCGAAAGAAGGCAAACCTTCTCTCAGTTTCCTGTGGTACACATTGTGTCAATACAGCATACTCTGTTGATGGTGCCTATTAAGCTATCCACCAGTGTGGAACTCCTCACTTGCAATAACACTGATTCTTGTTGAACTAGGGATTTGAAAGATAAAAACCAAACCAAACATAAACAAGACGCTCACTGCTTGGCCACTTTACTTTCCTATTTCTTTTGCATGTGTTCAAATTAAAGCTGTTAAGTAGAGCAAATAATGAATGGCTTGCTTATTTTAAGCACTTACTGTGGACAATGATGGGGGAAAACATCAGTGTGCTGCCTCCAGCTGCTAATTCCTACACACTTCATTAATTACTCAGAATAATTCAGAGAAGTGAGATATTTAATTATCCCAATTATCTCCAATTTCTCAAATGCAAAAAGATAACATTCAGCCACCATGCAGATGCGCATCACAGTGGTATCATGAGCGTTTTTGACAGGAATCCTGTAGACAGTAACATGTCAAGTAAAGCAAAACCTTGACCAAATAAAACCAATATATATAACTGCTAAGGCAACCTAAAGTTGCAGAACAAAGAGCCATGTTAGTAAAATATGATTTTACTTGGGGGACCCATTTGGATTTCATCATACTAAGAGTCTGGGAGTTGCTACATGGCTCATTTATATCTGATGTCCATCAATGCTATCTTTGCAAACACCATATATGTATTCCCTATTTTCCTTCCATAGCAGAGATTTTTTTTTCATTCTTACTTTTTATTGAAGTGCAATTTACAATGTTAATTTCAGGTGTACAGCAAAGTAATTTAGTTATACATACATGTATATATTTTTTTTTCAGATTCTTTTCCGTTACAGCTCATTACAAAAAACTGAATATAGTTCCCTGTGCTATACAGTAGGTCCTTGTTGTTTGTTTATCTATTTTATAATAATATAATATTGTAACGTGTATCTGTTAATCCCAAACACTTAATCTATCCTCCATCCCCCACTTTCTGCCCTGGTAATCAGTTTGTTTTCTATGTCCATGAGTCCATTTCTGGTTTATAAATAAAATCTGTATCTTTTTTTTACATTCTATATATATATATATATATATATAGTGAAATCATATGATATTTGCCTTTCTCTGTCTGACTTACTTCACTTAATATGATAATCTCTAAGTCCATCCATGTTGCTATAAATGGCATTATTTCGTTCTTTTTTATGGCTGAGTAATATTCCATTGTGTGTGTGTGTGTGTGTGTGTGTGTGTGTGTGTGTGTGTGTTAAGAAAGTAGATGATGCTAGGAAGGGCTTTCAAAGATTAAGTTAGGGCCTGAGAAAAAAGTAAGAAATAGCCATTCTGATGGAAGTGAGAGGAGAGTGGTCCAGGCAATACAAACAGCATTTTTAATGGCCTGAATGTGAAAGAAAAGATGATATGTTTATACCAGTTTATAGTCACTAAAATCAAATTTAGCTGATAATTAATATATCCTGAATGAAACTGAGGCAACTTAGCATGAAAAATGTTGACAGGCTATCTCCTGTGGCCACTAAGTGGGGCATATGTAAACCACGTCCCATATCTAAACTTCCTAAAGGTCTTCTTGACCTATTTCTTTGCCCCTAATCCATCTTTCCTTTCTTTCCTCTTAAAACTTTCACCTGCTTCTCTTGCCCACTTACATAAATAACTTTAGCCTCTCTGAACTTCTGCAGGTTCCGTATACCTAGTTCAGTGAGCATGGAGCCCAAGCACAGATTTCTGAAAACTTATGAAAGAAGAAAAATAGGAATACTTACAAGGAAGGTGCCCTAAACTGACTCATTCTGTTCTCAGATTTTGACCATCTAGGGAATATAGTGATTTATGGCCATGGCATAGTGAAGGCTGATTTGCATGCCTACCGAGAGTTGATTGTATTTATTCCCCAAGCTGTTTATGGTAATTGTATTATAATACCATTATTTAATTGATAAGAAGATTTTTTTTTGTCCATGGCATATAAATAAGGACTGACAAGTAATCACTGAATTGACTAATAAAATATTTCATTTGAATAAGGAAGTAAAAACCAAACTGTAATCAAGTTCATGAATAAATGTCAGACCAGGAAGTAGAGATGGTGAGAATAAATAACTCTTTCAACAAAATTGGCTGTGAAAAGGACAGCAGTGGAATAGTGGATAGAGGTGATGTGAGAGGGGTCAAGGGAGCGTTTTGTTATTAAATGAGAGACGTAAGTAAGCGTGTTAAATATAGATAAAAATGGATCCTCCAGAGACAGGCTGAAGACCCTGGGGAAGGAGGTGGCAATCACAAGCATATCCATGTGGAAAGGTTTGGCTGAAAAATCATGGGCTTTGGAATCATACGTGTAAAGCTCTATAAGTCATACTCATCATCAAACTATTTAATCTCTCATATTCTCAGTTTCTTATTTGACAGTGGGAGCAAATAATGCCCTTTAATGAATATTATTAAAGTGAAATAAAACACACAATTATTTGTGTACACCTAGTCTTTGTGAATAACTTACGTCCAAGAAGCATGAAACTTTTTCTGGTAACTATTATATCCCCAAAGACAGGAGCAGTAGTTTGTATTAATAAATATTTCCTGAGTGAATAAATGAATAAATAAATTAATGAATACACACTAGTTTCCTAACTTCTTATCATAGACCAAAAAAAATTGAAAGTTAGCCAACTTTATCACCTTGGCACAAAAATGGAATAGAAATCTGCTTATGGCTTTTCTCCCTCTAGGCTTGGCTTGATACTAAAGTGTCCTCAGGACTTGGGAAGAGGTTATCAATATCTTAACTGTGTGAATCTGTAGGAAGGAATTGTCTTGAATATCTAGTTTATCTCTTTTGTGCCATTTTCTCTCCATTCAAGGGTACTACTTTCTCCATGAACTAAGTAACCTTCTGCCTATTCCTGAACAAAATAGCTCTTACCACTTTTGTCTAAAATTTTATGAAATTTAAAAAATAAATTCTAGTTGTCCCTCAATCTTTCATGCCTACTGGTTTCAAAATGCCAACAAATGTACTCACATGCCAACATTGGGCATACATGAACTCATGCCCCTCTGAAGTAGGCATAGTTATTCTTATTTTAAAGATTGGATAATTAGGATGATGAAAGGTGAGATGGTGTGCATGAAGTCATCCAGGTAGTGAGTGAAGGGTCCTGTATTTAAACTCAGGCATCCCAATGGCACAGTCTTACTCGTTTCTACTCTCACGAGTTTGTTTTCTGTATCTGAGTGTCAAAGATAGTTGCTACTGGTCAGACCAAAGACATAATCGGATATATAGTTCCAACTTCAGGAAAAATGACGGTACCCTAATTCTCAAAGTATTACTTTCTAGAAGAGTTTTTGTAAACTTTGAAAATGACAGAGTATCTAGTAGATTTATTTCTGAACTTTGGGATTAAGTTTGAAAAATAGAGAAGTTAAAATTACATAGAAATTTTATAAGCCACTGGGAAAGTGAATTTTTTTTAAGGAGTTTTATTGCTTTTAAATCTTAGGCTATTTTTTTCCCTAGAAAAATTCAGGTAAGACAAAAACACAGTTCTCATGGATTTAGAGTGTGTGTGTGTTTATGTGTGTGTGTGTTTGAAACATTTTTTTAAATCAGTATTGTAGCTGAGAAAAAAACACTTTTGCCTTTATTCCTTAATACTCAGTAATATTTTGATTAATTCATAAATAGTAAAATATCTATTAAGTTGCCCTACCTTAAAGCACAAGAGTGACAATAAAGTTATCAAATCACTAAAATACAAGAAAAGCAATAAAAATAAAGCTAGAATAATTTTAGCGTATTTGACTGTACCTACACCAGTTTACAAAATTGGAGAATTTTGAAAATCAATAAAAATTACTTCCAATGAAAGTTGTATTGAGTAAATAAGAAACAATGGGAGATTTTTCTTTAACTTTCTTGAGCTCTCAGGGACCAGGAAACATGATGGCCTGGAAAAAAAAAAGAGAGAGAGAGAGAGGCGAACTCTATGAGTAAATTCAAATGAATTATTTAAAGGCACATAGATTAGTTAAGCAGAAAAGTCTCTGAGGGAATTAGAGAGTCCTTGGTCTCAGATATGCTAAGTTGCCTCTCATGGGTAAGAAATTTAATGTATTTACAGAGTCAGTGTATTTTCCACACTCAGCCATTAAAGTAGTGATTTGCTTATGAAAAGCCTGTACTTAATGAGAAATAAGACAATCGGGTAAGCATGTGAATATGTTACTTAAAGGAGTGCTCTATTTTTGTCTTTGGAATCATTTGTTATCCTTTGTAATCTGGCTTTCACCAGAGCCTCTTGAGACAGGCTCCTAATCGTTACATCCCATGTGGCAGGCTCCCAGCATCCATCTAGCCTGGTGCTTGTCACACAGACGTTTATAAGTGGCGGTTCCAGTCACCTGTAGTTCCTGAAATCAAACCCTGCACTTCAGTGATGGCGCTTTATCTTGGTTCTTCTCCCATCTCCTCTTCTTTTCAAGACTGTCTTCTCTCGTTGTCCCACAAAATAATATTCAGTCCTAACTCACTCCTTTGGAGATTTCAGCCTTTCTGTGGTATCATCAGAGATGGATTCACTGTGATGTTTAAGCTTCTGTGCTTCTCACTTCCATGGATCACTTCCAAAATCCCCAAAACAGAATTTTGTGTTTGCAATATTCCTTTATTTCTTCAAGATGCCCTCCCCCCAGATTGATAAGTTTCAGGTCCACAACACCTGTATCTGTCCATAATTTTACATATGTATGTAGTTTTTTGTTTTCCAACATCTTTTCTGAGTTCTATGCCCTGCTAGAGTTCACTAACTTCTTACATTTAGTATGATTAAAACCAGCTGTTCGTCCTTCAAGCTGGCCCCCTCTCCTGACTTACATGTTTCTTTTAAGGTCAATGCAGTGTTCTCTGTCATCCTATGTGAAAAAACTGAGAGTAGTGATTAAATATCCCCTCATCCACATCTTATATTTACAGTTAATAAGCCCTATCCATCTTCATTTAGTTCAGACCCTTCCATTTCTATTAATGCCATCCCAGTTCAGGTCCTTGTTACCACTTCTCGCCCCCACCACTGCTAAAACTCTTCTTCAGGTCGCCTCTATATTTTAACCTTTTATTATTTCATTGGGTCTCCTGGCTTCTATTTGTGCCCTGCTCCTGTCTGACAGTCTCTTTTCAACATCAGTAATAGTTATTTCTTTAAAACATGATTCTTTCTTTAAAACACATTTACTTCTTTAATTAAACCATATGATCATGTCAGTCCTCTCTCAAGCCTTCCAGTAGCTCCCCGTTTCTCTCAGGGCAAAGGCAGGCTTTTGAGTGTCCCTAACACCCTATTCAAAGTTCTTCGTTCCCCTCCAATATCTCACTTTCTCCTCTTCTCACCTTACTCCAGCTGCACTGGCTTCCTGACTCTCCCTGGAATATTCCGGTACACTTCTGCATTAAGATCTTGCCCCTGGTTCTTGCCTCTACATGGAACGTGTTTCTCCCAGATGGCAAATACCTATCCATTCAAAGTTTTCCTCAAATGTCCCTTCTCAATGAAGCCACTGTAACTTATTTAAACTTGTTAACGCCCCCATCTCCCACCCCATGCTTCTGATCTCCTTGCCCTGTTTATTTTCTCCCAGATCACTTAATGCCTCCTCACACTATCATTTATCTATTTATTACAGTTTTGTTGATTGTCTGGCTCCTGCCACTGAAATGTAAACTGCATGAGGCCAGGGATCTTGTTCTGTTTTGTTTACGTCTCTGTTCTGATCACCTTGAAGAGTACCTGGCAGATAGCAGATGCTCAGTAAATATTTGTTAAGTATAATAATTACTTCTGGACTGGACTTTTGCGGTATTTCTATCACTAGTTCCCTGCCTTGTTATCTCTTTCTTTTCTCAACCAGCCTCCATTCTGTGGCAGGTTAATAGTTCTGGAGCTCAACTCTATTCATATAATTTTGCTTAAATTCTCGAATAACTTCAAATTTCCCAAAGTTTAAAGTTTACAAAAGGTTTGACTTCTTGGCCTGCAACTCAATACCCTTCACGTTTGGTTTCCAAGCTTTCTTTCCGAACCTCAGTTACTGTGATCCACCTGCAATATCCTCTGCCTGACTCTTTATCTCTAAATATTCCTATTTCCTAGAATTTTGCTTTGCTTCTTTTCCACTCCTCATTATAGGTCTTGAAACTAACCCTGATCATGGAAATGTTATATGGACTTTGGTGAGACCTAACCAAGAAGCCATTGCCTGAAAAACAAACAAACTTTCCTATCAGCTCAATTATCAGGGTTCTTTCAAATATGAGGGTATATTTATTGGAAGCTAATTTTATAAGTAATCAATTATTTAGTAAATTTTTTCATGTCTTGATAGCTTTTGTTTCCCCTTATAATTTTATTTCTCTTGGGAAATGAACAATGAATTATCAGATAAATACCCCCACTACACCAACATGCTAGTACTATCAGTCTACGATAAAGTTGAAATGGAAATATTACAACACATGTACAAATTATGTAATACATAATGAGTATTTCAACTACTACTAGTCTGTTAGTTATGATACTTCTTCAAAAATTCTCACATACCTAGAAAAATCCAGTTAAAAAACCTGTGGCAAGTTCAATATATACCTATTAATAGTGTAATAAGATGTTCTCTACTGTTATTGAGGCGTATAAAGTATTCACTCTGATATGCTTTAATTTATTTAAAAGTTCACATTTGGCTTTCAGATATGATGCAATATTCAATTTCTTTCAGTCTTTATCAAGATTATTAAATACATGCTAACAATAAGAGTTTGAAAAAGCTAGTTGCCAATAGCCATGTTTTCCTTAAAGTAGATATTTTAGAGAGTTTTACAAAATAATCCTGAAGGAATTATTATTTTTTAATAATAAGAAATAAGAATTGAAGGAATCTTTCAGTGTTTACATAAAGTTAACATGGTTTTTGAATATTTTCTAAGACTAGTTTGGATCTCAGGCAGATTTTTTCAAACATATATAATAGTATAATTTTATTCTTATGTTGAAATAAGCAAAACAAAAAAGAAAAAACCAAGCCAAAAACACCCCGAAACCCCAAGTCCCAGCTATTGAAGTTAAAGTGTTTTTTATGGTGAACTGACTTTTGAATCAGGTTTGCAGGGTAATAGTTGAAATTGAATTTTGACTTGTGTAAAAAGAATATAGACTATGTTATTTAATAAGAAAATAACAGACTTGAAAAGTAAAGGTTAATCTAATAGTCTAAGCCTTAATGGCCAAATCAGACTAATTCCATAATTGGTTCTCTGAATTATGCAAAAATTCCTCAACAAAAGATGTGAATGGGGGAAAAAAAGAAAGCAACCAAGAACCAGTTGATCCCATGGCTACACTTAAACCTGAGCTCAGAGAATATTAATATCAGAATTGTCTAACTCACAATCACTTAGGGGCAGGAAAAGTGGGCGGACATTTGTTAAACTACTTAGAAGAATATTTGAAGTATCATTAAAAACTGGAGGAGTGCCAGGAAATTGAGGGAAAGCAGACAGGGTATAAAACTTCAAACAGAAGAGAGTAATCAGTGTGATATGGTAAGTGTAACGTCAGTATTTTTTTTAAGTCCAGATATTGAAAAGGAATCTGCAAACACCCAGAGAACAAACAGACCGACTAATATGACTAGATGGACTTGTAAAACAATTGATGCCAAACATTGTGTCCGTTTGTGGCAGGACACAGCTAGTAGCATTGTGAAATACAATCCGTGTTTTATTGGAGCGATCGTTGAGACATTTAGTGGAGTGTCCCAGAAAAGTTAGTATCCCAACCTGTTTCAAGTTGGCCTGGATACAAACACCATCACATCATTTTGCTTGCTGGCGGAGCCAGCGCACAGGAAGGTGGTGATAAATGAGAGCGCGTCCAGTTGTGAGGAAGTGGCTAGTAGGGGGGCTGCGGGAGCTTTGGCGTGAGGTCAGGTTTTATTTTCCATCTTTATTAATCATCTCCAGGGGGGAATAAATTGCCTGCTAATGAAATTTGCAGATAGCACTAAATTTTGAGGTGTTGCCAACACGGTTAACAAAGGAGAAATAAATATAAATGGACTTAAGCATGCTATTTATCATTTATTTGGATTTAATCAAAATTGTTCCCAGGATACATTTATAAGCGATTCCCCACAAATTAAATTTTAGAGGGGGAAATCTCCATCACATAGCAAGACAAATGGGCTGATGGTAGGGTTGCCCTCTGCTTTCTGCTCAGTTAGAAGAAAAAGGATATTCCGCAGCAAAAACGTACTGGTTAGAATGTCTTCCTTCCACGTCCACTGAGTTCCAATTTAGAAGTTTGGCAGGTTTCCAAGACTTGAAAAATCTCAGTTTTAAGAATGTAGCTAAAGTACAGAGATTAGGAATAGCATATATACTCTCTTAATCTTCTTATTCTAACTTGGCTATCCCAAGAAATCATCCTTTTCCCGGGAATCCTCTTAAGGAAGAGATGTGTTTTTCTTTTTTTTTTTTCTTTTCCTTAAGTCTCATATCTGCACAGAGCCTAGAGGTAAGTTTCGTATTTACATTGCTTCTCCTTACTGTTCCCATTGACCTTCTCTATGAAAGCAAACAAACAAATAAACAAACAAATAAAGGTAAATACATACATACATACATATGTAAAATACTAGCTCCTTTGAAGTTCATGCTAGCAGATATTTTGGTTACCCTCTCACTCACGAAATTTTCAACACTTTACTTGATGTTTTCTCTTATCACTATATCCATTTTGATCTCAGTATGCATTCGTCCAACACCCTGGATTCTCAGCTCCTAGATATCCAATTCCTCGTGACCTCTTTGCTCTTTCTGCCATCGTCACCCACTCTCTGATCGTTTCCTGGTTCTTGTCATTAAGAATAGCTATACCATCGCCCCCAAAGCTTGATATTCTAATGTCCCACTTTCTGATCTCTGCCTCTTGTCTTTACAGCTCTCCAGTTCAAAGAATTAATTTGACTCACAACTTGACCTGCAATCAGTTGGCCCCGTCCAGTGTTTTACTCTTTGTTATCTCATGTTCTCCTTTCATGTTGTGTAGCTTAAATTCCATTTGTCTATCACTATGTTTACTCCCTTGTGTAATCCTCAGCTCACTTGTTCTTCTCTCCTTCTTTGGTTCTCCCTTTGTAAAATGCCAGCTTGGTCCATTCCAGTTATATTCCACGTTGGCACAGAGAAGCTGAATATGGACACCGAGGGACTTCTACTACTTTACGTTTATGATCATAAGAGTAAAGAACACCCTTGGTACTGTTTAATAATACTACCACGTTTCACTAGCCGACACATTACGCTCTTTCTGAGAAGGCTACTTCACACTTTCTTCCATCTTCTCAAACTTCTTGCATTCTTTTTCATTTATTAATTCTCTGCTAGGGATCTAGTTTTTCTATTTCATGGAGAAAAAATATAAGCAATGAAAAAATAATCTCCCTATCTTCTCATCATCAAATATCACAGTTGTTCCTCGAATCTCTGCTTTCCCTCCTGTTGGAAGAGACGACCTGTTCCTGTAGGGTTCAAAGCTTCCCCCCTGCACCAGCTCTAGTCCTTCTCACCTGGAGAAGGACTCCTTTCCAGTTTTCTTCTTCTGCCCTGCATTACTAATAGTCTGCCTTCCTCGGTCACTGCCATCATCATAAAAATAGTCTAAATGACACCCAATATGGAAACAAAGCAAGACAAAATGTTTCAGCACCTCCATCCCCTGTAATTATGTTGCATTTCTAGTTCTTATTTATTTATTTAATTGAAGTAGTCAGTTTATGATGCTGTATTAATTTCCCATGTGCAGCCTAGTGCTTCAGTTGTACGTATATGTATATTCCTTTTCATATTCTCTTTCACTGTAAGTTATTACAGGATATTGAATATAATTCCCTGTGCTGTACAGTAGGACCTTGTTGTTTATGTATTTTATACATAGCAGTTAGTATCCATAAATCCTGAACTCCCAGTTCATCCCTCCACCACTCCCTTTTCCCCCTGATAACCGTAAGTTTGTTTTCTATATCTGTGTGTCTAGTTCTCTTTCATTGAAAATCTCCTCCAAAAATTCTTTCTTTTTTTCTTCTTCAGTTTCTATGCTTTTTCTCTTTGACCTGCACCAATTAGCTTTTAAAGCCCACTACTTCCCAGAAATTTCATTTGTCAAGGTCACACAGGAAGGCAGTATCATCACATCCAGTGGTTAATCTCAATCCTCATTTTACTCAGTCTCTCAGTTACATGTGACATT
Source organism: Vicugna pacos (assembly GCF_048564905.1). NCBI lineage: Eukaryota > Metazoa > Chordata > Mammalia > Artiodactyla > Camelidae > Vicugna > Vicugna pacos. The sequence continues at coordinate 13,474,638 of NC_132996.1, forward strand.
GTGGCTCAGTCCCTTGTCTGGGGAAAAAAATTATTCTCTTGGTTCACAGGATATTATCCTCTCCCGAATTTTCTCCTCTTGACCATCCAATCTCTCTCAGTAGGAGCATTGCTCTTCCTCCTTTTTCTAACCTTTTTATAATGCCATTGTTCCCTAAGACTTAGTTCTCAGCCACTTTCGTCTGCCTCTATAAATTCTCCTTAAACGGTCTCACAAAGTCCTGTGGTTTTAAATATCACCTGCATGCTGAGGATTCCAGTGTTTGTTTTTTCCTCCAAACATGCCTCACCTCCAGTATTTCCAGTCTCTGTAAATGTACTGTTATTTACATAAATTTTAGGTCCCTGGTTTTGTTATTTCTTTAATCACACATCTAGTCTATTAGCAAGTCCTTTCAACTGTAGACTTTAAATATATTCCGTATTTGTCCATTTAACTTTTTATTGAAAGACAATCTCAGACTTGTGGAAATGTTGCAAGAATAACACATGTATCATTCACTCAGATTTCACAAATGTAAACGGTATATATCATATATACGTATATAATATATAATTCTTTTTTTCTCTGCTGATTGAAAGTTGAAGATGCATGGCATTTTAGACTTAAATGCTTCATTGTGAATTTTCTACAAACAAAGGCAATGATACTGGTATGTCCCATTACTGGTTATGTTAACTTGGGTTAGGTTGGTATCTCCCAGGCTACTCCACTAAAAAAGTACAATTTTTCCACTGAAAAATTAATAAATAAATTAAAAGGAAATATGAAAATATAAAGTTACTCTACAAACTTACTCCAATTAGTTTTAACGTCCATTGGTGATTCTTGCCTAAGTCAGCTCTTCCTATGATGGTTCCTATGGAAGAGGGAACAATGTCCTCACTTCCATGATGCCCATGTCCAAATCCACAGAACCTATGAATATGTTAGGTTGCCTGGCAAAGGAGAATTAAAGTTGCAGATGGAATTAAGTTTGCAAATCAGCTGACTTTAAAATTAGGAGACACCCTGGATTATGTGAGTGGACAGAAATTAATAGGAAAGGTTCTTAAAAGTAGAAGAGGGAGGCAGATGAGGGTTGGTCAAAGGGGGATACGACTGTGGAAGGTCAAGTAATACCATGTGAGAAATAATTGACTCACTTTTGATGGCTTTGAAGGTGGTGGAATGGGGACATAAAGAGGAAGTGGGGGCATCTGAAATCTGGAAAAGGATAAAACAGATTCTTCCCCTGGAATCTCTAGAAAGGAATCCAGCCATCCAGACTCATTGGCTTTATAGCTCAGTGGTATCCCTGTCTACCATCATCAGAGAACATTCGTTGTGTAGTTTCAAGTCTCTTCAATGTATTGAGATTTGTTTTATGGCCTAGAACATGAACTGTCTTGGACAATGTCCCTTGTGCCCTTGAGAAGAATATGGATGTTACTGTTTTGGCAGAGTGTTCTGCATCTGTCTGTGAGATCTACTTGGTCTATCCTGTTGTCAAGTCCCCTATAGCATGGTTGATGTTTTGCTTAGTTGTTTTATCTGTTGTTGAAAGTGTGATATTAAAATCTCCATTATTGTTATTTGTCTATTTCTCTTCTCCTTTCAGTTTTGCTTCATGTATTCAGGTGCTCTATTATTAGGGACATTTGTGTTTATAATTATCATATCTTATTTATGGATTCACCTTTTTATCATTCTAAAATGCCCATCTTTATTTTTAGTAACACTTTGCTTTTCTTGTAAATTCTACTTTTTGGGATATGAGTGTAGCCAATCAGATCTCTTATGGTTGCTGTATGCCTAGGGTACCTTTCACCATCTTTTCCTTTCAAGCTTTTGCATTTTTGAATATACAACTTGTCTTCTATACAAAGCACAGAGTAAGATATTGTATACTTATTAGTCTGTTTTTAATCTAGTCTGACAATCTCTTCCTCTTATCACATTGATAATTCACATGGATTTACTTCTGCCATTTCCTTTTTGTATTAGTAAGCAGATAGATGTGTATTTTCTTTTTTACCCTTCTTCATGTTAAAGTTAGCATATTACAGATACAATATACCAGTTACATTCTTCTACTTAACAGTATATATTCTGTGCATTTCAAATTTGACTGTTTTTCATGACTTTCTCCACTACAAAATAAAAACACTTTTTCATAATTTTCCTAGCCCTACTTAACTATGTAAGTCAGCCTTGAGTGCTCTAATCTATTCTATGTCACTAACCCTAGCCTTCTTTTTTTTCCCTTGAATAAGACAAGCAGAGTATCTTTGTAATTGCTTTACCCATTGCCTGGAATATTCTTACCCTGGATCTTCTCAGGGATTACCTCTTAACTCATTCAGGTCTAACCTCCTTAAAGAGCCCTTCCCTGATCCCATTGTGCCCCCTAAAACCAATCAATATCATCAGTTTTAAAAATGCTTTTCTTGATAGCACTGATCATAATTTTACATAATCGTATTGCCTTTGTTTCCCATTTGAAAGTATGCTCCTGCAGAATAGGGCTTTCTTATATTCAGGCCATATTTGCTGATACCTGGCATAAAGAGTAGGTAATCAATCATTTTTGTTTAATGAAAGTGTGAATAAATTACATATATATAATATATATTATATATACATATAATTACATTATTATATGTATTATAATTATATATATATATTTAGAGAATCAAAACTGGCTTCACTAAGGATGTTAATACAGAAAATTAAGAGGATACTGTATCAATAAATAAGCACTTCTCATATAACAAGGAGCTGAAAATAATCGTAGTAAGTTGAATAAGCAATAAATATTTTATCTAGTGTAAATTATATCTCCTAATTATTATATTTATATTGATTTGAAATTAATTATGGACAAGTAAAATAATTTAATTGGATACTGGACATAGTTCTTCATCTCCATACTATCATTACTTGTATTGTCATCTTTCTTAATATTTTTATTTTTAACTAGGATGGGCTGGAGAAAAAAGACTTAATGGGTTAGTTAGGCTTGGCTTTAGCTGAAAAGGTATATGAAAAATACAGAAAACTAAGAGAATTCAGGACTTCTGACTTATGTGATTTTTTGACAGGGTACCACAGAAGAGGATTTTAGAAAGATGTGTATGGCCTAATTTTTTCATTTTTATTTCCTATAGCCATTTCTTGGGAAAATATACAGAAGCTTTCTGTCATAAGAACAGTATTTTAATACAACTCTTATATAGTTGTATAATTGTTGTTTTGCGTTAATTTTTATGCCACCCCTGTAGCAGACAAGGATGTGCCAGGCTATAAGGTGATTAATTGTTGACTTGAAAAGTTAATTGAGAGTAATCATTTTACCTTTGCAAAGTTAATTACAAAATTTTCTCTGATAAATTCATCAGATACTTTCCTTTTGTACCCTTTATGACTCTCTCAACAAGGAATTGTGTTTGAAAAATGAAAGCAACGTGACTGGTGTTATAAAAGTTGGAAACATTGGGAAGAAATGGGAATGCAGCACTACAATGCAATGGCTATATTCAAACATGTGTCCTGGTCCATTTTACTTTATCCTTAATACCTGTAGTCTAAAGCTTGCTAATTCCTAGTTTTCTGCTTTGGAAACCAAATTGGCTATCCAGGAGCAGTCTATATGCAAGCTTTCTGTGACTGGTGTTATAAAAGTTGGAAACATTGCTAAAGCTTGCTAATTCCTAGTTTTCTGCTTTGGAAACCAAATTGGCTATCCAGGAGCAGTCTATATGCAAGCTTTCTTTAGATGATTCACCAGAAACTGAAATAGAGGAGGAAAGTATAAATTAGAATGGGAGAGATGGAGAGTGGGGAGGAAACATGATCTGGCCATGCCATCTGACCATATGTCTTCTCTTACACTTGGAAATATAAATATAATGTAAATAAATATAAATAAAACTTCTTTCACTTATTTTTTCTTCCAAATTTTTGTTTTATCTTTTCTGCATTCTGAAATTAGAACAAGTATTTTGCCTAAGAAAAAAATAACGAAGCAAAGTTGTTCTTTACTTACACACTTTAACTTTCTGTACTGTCTTTTCCCCTATTGGGCCTCTCTTGTCCTGAGTGGCCTCTCACTCTCTTTCCCACTTCATTAATCAAAACTCATTCTCAGGAAAGAAGTTGACAAATACATTCAGGCTAAGGCAAGAATAATAAATAGTATACTAACCATTGTTACCCGTTTCCAGACATTCTCATCAATCTTGATCATCTTTATCACTCATACTGGCTGTGTCCTCAAAATCCCTTTCAACTGAATACATTAGGCAAAATATATCAATTGTTCATAGTTGATGCTAAGGAGAAAACCTATCTCTTAAGTTTACATTAAAATACAATTAAACTTTAGAACTAGATGACATCTTTTTTCCTGAAATATTTTGAATTTTTATTGGAGAAAAATGCTTCATCACTTATAGATGATTATCACATGGTAAGGAAGTGATAGAGACACATTTATGAGGTAAGAAGCTCACCGTTCTTCCTGAACATTGAATGCTGGGCACTCCTCCTGTTGGTAGATTCGGTAGAATCTATAATATACTCCCGTGAATTTCTCACGTGTTTCTCCAATACTTCATATGCTTAAGTATGGTTTTCTTCTCTAATCTGAATCTCTTTGACGATAGGAGCTATTGTTGCTGATCTATTTATCTTCCTCGGCCCCAAGGCAGGGACGACTTTGATAAATGCATTTTGTCTTTGACAGGCTCCAGTATTTACCTGAATCCAGGGAAGACAGATCCAAGGTTGAATATCTAGTCAACATTTTAATGGTCAAAAGGAAAAGAGGCAGGAGATTTTGTTTATACTTTTTATTCCCAAGTGGTAGAAATTCAATTAATTTTGCTTAAATTAATTTAAGCAAAAAGGAAAAGTTTCCATAACTAGTTGTAAAAACTGTTCACATTGCTTTCTGGATCCAGGAGTGGTTATTCTATAGGTTCAAGAAAGTTATTAATTCTCTCTCCCTTTCTCTCCATATCTTGACTCTACTGCTTTTACAGACTCTGTCCCTCTTACAACATGGCAGCAAAAATGAATCCTGGGCAGTTGTATTAGTAGAAAATCCAAAAGAATATGGGATTGTCTTAGTGTCAATTCAAATCTCTTGGAATACAACTGGCTGGACTTCTCAGAAGTCAGCTACGTTAGAATGATTATTAACTTCATCCAACAGGTGTAAAAGATAGAATAGTTAAAAGAGTTACAACATTGTATGTGGCTACTGAGATGCAGAATGCCCTCTAGACATCACCCTAGGTGTAACCATAATTTGTCAGATGGAAGGAGTTCCACATGTGACACACAGACTTCAGTGACCTGGATTTAGGAGGGTTGAATCAGGAAACACCATTATGTCAACACCATTTGGGGTTTTTAGAAATTGGTGAGATTACCGTTATTTATTTTGAAATCAGCAAAGAGTTAGAAAACATGAGTTTCTAGGAATACAACATAAATAAAACAGATATGGCCAGTGCTCTTGCAGAGCTTCAGTGATAGAGGTTCAATCAGACAAGTAGGGAGGCAGTTCCAGTAAACAGTGTGGTAAGTGCCATGGTGAGAGAAGTGTAAGGCACTGGGGGCGCACTCAGGAGGGCGTGCTCATCTCGTTATCCAATGGGCCATCCAGGACAGACGACATTGGAAAGGTATGGGAACAATGTATGAGTCAGTAAGTTGTTTTTCAAAAGAAATATTTTGAAAAATATTCTTAGTTACTTGTATATTTGAGTTAACCATTAAACTATTAAATGGCTGAGTGTCAGAATCCTTGAAGCAATTACCCTGTTTTCTAAAGAGATTGTGCTCCACCAGCTGCTACCACCTTATATGTAGCTCACCGATATAACAAGAAGGAAATATTTCCTGCTCTGATTTTTGGGTCTCATTGGATGCTTCATTGAAAACTGAATGATTTTGGATATAAAGCAGGAAAGCGGTTCCTAAAACAGTGAAAGGCAAGCTGTATGAAGCCCAGCTCTGGGTTGTACAAATACTCCTCAAGGAAGCTTGTCAGGTTAGGCCCTGGTTGTAAAAGCAGGAAAGTCAAACAGATATGCTTAGCAGCAAATAAAATAAAAAGAGTTCAGCTTTGCAGCTAGGTAGACCTGGTGACAAGGCCCGGCAATGCTATGTAAGAAATGGCATTTTCTTCCCTGATACTCAGTTTCATCATCTGAACAAAGGTCACCACATCCATCTTATGGGATTTAGACAAGGGCCAAGTGTTTGGTACATAGCAGATGCTCAATAAATAATGATTTAGTCCTTGATTATTAATAGGTAGTGATAGTTTTGAGATACAGGAGTAATTATCGATGCTTTCTATTTGTCTAGATGGCAGTTTGCAAGTAAATAAGAAAGTAATCATTCATTGACTTTCTATTATAGGTCAGCTTAGTAGTTACTTTGTTCACGTTTATTTTCTTATATACTTTTCAATTATTCACTGTGGTATTTGATTTTATCTCTTGATTTTAAAGTAATGAATAAGTGAAATTCCACTTGAAGAAGAATGGAGAGTCAGTGTGGTTAGTGAGGTTGAGCAGATGTATGTTTGAAATGTAGCTTGAAAGGTCAACAGCCTCATGGGGGGCTTAGCACAGAGTGAACCACAAATGAAGTCACCATTATTTTTATTGTTCTGAATCTAAATATTATAAGTTGATTAATCTCATTGGGCTTCAGTGAAACACTTGAGTATTACATGGGGAATATGAAGGTGTTTAAGCAAAATGCGTGGGATATAATTGAAACTTAATAACTATTAATTACCCTCCCTTATTTCATATTTGGGGGAGAACCTAGCCCAGGACTATTGGGCAAAAATAAAGTGGAATTTGGATAGTGAGTATAATCTAGAGAGTTTAGGCCCTGAAGTTGATTGGTGAAGGAAGCATTCCCAGTATTTAATCTGAGTTTACTATGTAAGTGATTAGCCTTCTGCTTCATTTCTTCTGTCTTAAAATGGCTTAGCATAAAATATTTGGCTTACTAAGCAGGGCTATAGCAAAACCCCAGACAGTAAATTCAGTTTCACTAGCTCTCTGCATGGTTATCAGGAGGATTCAGGAAAAGCTATATGTAGAGAATGTTCTATCGGAATTGTGTCACAGCTGAAATGGAGATGCTAAAGTTTTTGTTGGTACATTTCAATTCAGACATCACAGAAGAGCATGAAAAAGCCAGAACATACTGCAGTGAGCTGATAGCTGGTGCTCCAACACATGTTCACGTGCACACACATACATAGTGTTGGGTCTCAGTTACTGGCAGCATCTAATTATTCTCTGAGATGGCATCACAGAATTCACTTGCAGAGGCTAAAATTCTCTTGTGCGCACAGAACTAAAAGCATTAATGAATACTACTGTCTAAGGCAGCTTTCTCTCCAGGAAACAAATAACCTAACAATAATATTTATAACAGTAGCTGTAGTTTATTGGGTGATACCTATGTTCCATCAGCGTACACAATTCTTAGGAATTCCATTTTACAGGTGAGGAAATCAAGATTGACAAAAGCTTCCATAAATTGCACAGAATTACACAAAAACTGAGTAAACATGAATTCAAATATATACTCTGTGAGTCCAAAGCTGATCTCTTAACCATCTCATTTATAACAGTGGGAAAGCTGGCCTGTTCTTAGGAGACTCAAAGTGATTAGTGGTCAAGAGTTGACTAGTTCTCTTCTCTACTGACTCTTCTTTTCCAATTAGTTAGCTCACTGATGCCCAAAAACATTCAGCAGTTCCCTATTCCCTAGTGAGTCAAGTACAGATTCTTTAAGGTTTTCCACTCGCCTTACCCTGTGCTTCAGAGAAGCTCCCAGCGCTCCCTGCGTGTGATAGTCAAATTGGATTACTTATCATTCTCGGAGACTTCTGTGGGCTTTCTCCTACTTCTTTTTTGCTGATAATGGTCCCTCTGCCTGAATGACACCATTCTATCGGGTAACCTTTAAGCTACTTTTCAAATAGCAGGTTAAATTCTCTCTTGTCTAGGAAGGCTTGTCTGAGCCCTAGAATCAGACGTTATCTCAGCACCCATAGCTCTTAACATTGCTTTGCTCCATATTATGGGCAGAGGCGTTCTAATGTGGATGTCATTTGGAGTCCTGCAAATCCTCGTTTGGTATTTCATTCATCACTTACATATTGGCCAAATTATTTGCTTTTTTGGAGCCTCCCTATCTTCTTACATGTATAATATTACCAACCATGATAGGATGTTTGCAGTGATGAAACTCTTTTTTTTTTCCAGCAGAATCTATTATCTGTTTTTTTGGCTCTCAACCGAGTGCAGTACTACCTCCCTAGAGGACAGATGAAAATGTATGAATCTCTTTGATTTATCACAATGGCAAGGGAGCACTGCTGGTATTAGTGACAGGAGGCCAGAGATGCTGTTATGTGTGTGACCGTAGAAGGAAGGATTGTCCCACCCCAAGTACTAAACGCTCCCATGGTAAAGGGGTGACAACACAAGACAACTCACCTTAAGGTATAGCTATTTTCCATTTAGGGAAAGACCAAAAGAATGGACTTTCTTAATTATGCAGATATAAGGTGAGAGCACTACTCAAAAAGATGCAACTATATATTTTATGACCTGATAAAATTTTGATCCTCCCCAAATCCATTATTACGTGGAACTGATCAGTCAGGAGGAGGTCGGTAACTTTCCTTAAAAGCCAAGTAGTTAGTAGAGCACTAACTTAGAAAGACACATATAGGTTACAGTGGAACTAAAACCAAAACCATAAGAGAAAGCCAACCACTTATGGAGACAGAGAAGAGCATGTCAAAGGAACATCGACTGTGAAAGTGGGAAAGCAGAGAGAAGCTAGACATATTCCTGGCGTGTAAGACCAGTGTGGCTGCAGCATCATAGGTGGAGAGGGAGGAGATGCAGCATGACATGAAATCGGAGAATAGAGTAGGTCACAGGTTTTCTTCTGAATCCAAAAAAAAAGGTGATTGAAGGGCATGAAAACATTGGGAGAGCAAAACCTCATTTTCTGATTAAAATATTTATTCTTGTTCTTTTGATTCTTTTGCATAGAGTTAATTGGAGGAAAGGTGAATGGCAATAAAGCAGTTAGGAAGTCATTATAGTAATTCAGATGAAAGGTGCTTATACTTAGACCAGTAGCGTGTCTGTGGATACGAGGAGAAGGGTGTGGTTCTGGACATACAGTATTTGGAGGCAGGCAAAAAGGAGATGGCAGGGGATAGAACGAATGTGTGAAGCATAAGAAAACCAAGAACTGAGAGGGACTTTTAAAGGGTTATGGATTTATCCATGTTGGTATCTGTACTATAGTTTGTTTTAAGTAATATGCAGTATCCCATTGTATGAATCAGACATGTGTCCCAAGAACTTTGCCTGTAGGAAGCCCTTCTTACAGGTGAGCTGATGCCTGGTTGGTATAAACCCTCCAGGAGGGAGGGGTGATTAGGGCCCAGGGCAGGGTGTCCATTACATGAGCAGACACAGCACACTAAACTAAGAATTAACCTCATAACTCACCCCCTGAGAATGATCTGCATCTATGACTATTGCCTAAATTAATACTTCTTAACAAGCCTTTAAAACGAAAAGGTATAATTGACATATCACATTATGTAAGTTTAAGGTGGACAATATGTTGATTCGATAATTAATATATTATGATATAATTATCACGGTAGTGTGAGTAATTATAGTCAATGATACTGTGTTACATACTTGGAAGTTGCTAAGAGACTAGATCTTAAATATTCCCATCACAAGTTTTTTGAATATCTCAGGAAAACTATGGAATCTCTCCCCAGGGCTGGGTGAGGTGTACCAGGGGAGGGACACGGGACACAAAAAGCAAAATTCTGCTTCTAATTTTAGAGGCGTTTAAGAACCTCAGATTAAGAACTTTTAACCTAAACTTCTGATAGGAGACTAGAATTCAAGGATATTTCTTTACACAACTAATTTAATTACATTTCCTCATCCAATAGTTTCATATATTCCTTTCCTATCTTATTTTTTCTCTTTAGCACTTGAGGGTTTATTCAAGTTAACTAAAAATTGATTTTTTAATTGTCATTTTAGTTATCAAAGCAGTCTCTCACTGCCACATTCCAAGTTCTACTCTATCTGTTCCAGTATTTGGAAGGGCTATTTCATCAAATTATGAATTTAGCCATGTAAATCTTATTCAGTGAGTGGGAAAATAAATAACATAAATGTTATTTGTATATATGTGTGTGTGTGTGTGTGTGTGAGAAATATATATATAAAGATATTGCTTATTACTTGTCTCCTCTGCTTTCACGGCAGGAATTCTAATGAGTTTTATTCTTTATTGTATCTCCAACACCTAGAACATAATGCATGGCACACAAAAGGCACTCATTATATATTCATAGAATAAATGCCTTATTTAAAATAAAAGGGAATTTTACCATTGTATGCTTGAGTACATGGCCTTAGAATTTGTAACTGCTTCATTAGTATCGGTACATAGTTTTCATAGTTGCTCATGATAGGGACACTTTGCTTTCAGCCTAGTAACATTTACCTTTGTTAAAAACTTATTTGTACCAGGTGTTATTCCAGGTTCTTTATAAAATTATCCTATTAATTGTTACAGCAATCTGCCAAGGGGGTAACATAATGCCAGTTTTATAAATGAAGACTGACAGTGCTACCAATATCAGTGAAAAGTAAAATAAGTTTTTCAGAAGTTTCCAGTTTTATTTCTATGAGCCTTCACTTCAACCCTCATCTAAGTCCTCATGAGAACCTCAAAATTGAAAAACAAGTATAGTTCCGAGGAAGTAAACTCTTACAAACAAATATGAACCATTATATGCAAGTCACTTTAAGGAATGTTATATGCAGAGCCAGAGTAACACTTGATTATAATCAGACTGAAGGTATCAAATTATCTCAAGAAAGAAGGTACAGGAGAACACAGGTGATCAGCAGTCATGAAGCTTATACACAGGATGGCTGCAGCATCAAAGGCTGGCATGATCTCTCCAAGGAGAGGTCTTGGCTTCCAGGCAGCTATCTCTCCAAAGCAGATATGGATGTGTATTTTCTGTACAATACATTTTTTTCTCATATTCAGTGAGTAAAATTTCAGGCTTACGATTTCATTTCTGGAGACAGCACAATGAAAGGACCAGAGGAGAAAACCAAGCCAATGACAGAGCAGGGAATGAAGTCTTTCGAGAGGAATGAAGTAATTAGCTGCACACTCTGAACACATTCTATGTGGTCAAAGGTAAGCAGTCATTATAACTGGGGACTTGAGATATTAGGTTAGATTTTGGACTTTGAGGACAATATGAGGCTTGCATTACCTAATTCACATGCACAGGCAAATCCCTGTTATTCATTGTTTTTGACTGGGTTAACAAATTCAACCCAGGGAAAATTAATTTAGTGTTATTAAGTAAAATAGCAAAGTGAAAAGGAAGACAGAAGTAGACAAGATGGAAAAATTGATGCCAGGAACATGGCATATTAAATACAGTTCTCATTTGTTTGCTTTTTTTTTCAGAGGAAGTAGGGAAGAAGTAGAACTGACTGTCCTGTACTATCTAATAATGTCTTGCCACGTTGCTGCTTTTGAATTTGTTTAGCATCTCAATTTGCACAATAAATTTAGAATTGAGAGAGAGCACAGATTGTGGCTTTCTATATTCTGGCTTGGGAGTTACAATGTAACAAGGGCATTTTCTAGAGAAGAAAATCAAGAAGCCAAGCAACCCATCCTGAACTGGATTTTGTGAGATTAGCAGGATGAAAGGTATATGAAGAGGTCAGGAACTATATCAATCCTGGGATTAGATTTTAAAGGGAATGGAACAACCTAGCACCCAGCGGGGAAAGAGACAGGGGAGTTGGTAGTTACTGCAATGTGCTGGATTTTTTGCCAAACGTTGGGAGAATGAAAAAAGAACAGGGAAATGTAATCCTGGTATGTCTATCCTGAGAGCTTGAGAATATAAATCATTTGAAAGTTATTCTGGTGATAAAACCCTAATCACCTGAAATACCTGTCACTCGGTTCCAGGGGAAGCTTAGCTGTAAGTATCTCCAAAGATCCGGTTCTAATTGCTTTGATGGTTTCATTAAAAAGATCAGAAACCAAGGGAATGAGACAGGAGGGAAGGGGACAGGGCACAACCACTGAAAGAATGGCACAGCAGTTGAGGACAGGACAAACTGGTTACAACCAAGATGGCAGAAGATTTGACTTCTAGTAGACCTTGGGCCTCACGGCACACCCATAGGCAGCATGACAGTTCCCAAGCTGACCGTAAATGTCAAAAAGTGGCCAGGGGCCTGCCTGATTCCTAGAAATCCCTGCCCCTTCCCCAAAGTAGCTGGAATAATCCTCCTACTCATCAGCGTATGAAATTACCGAGCCCATAAAAGGTAACAACGCCGCACCTCCTGATAGCTCTGTCTCTCTTGCCTTTGGAAACAGCCCACACTCTGTCCATGGCGTGTGTATCTACTTTTGCTTTAAACTAAACACTCCCACACTTCTCAGTTTCTCTCCCTCTCACCTTTTGAGATGGCTACGTTCTGTCTATGGAGTGTGTATCTCGTAAGTCGCTTTTCCTTCTGGGTGAGGTGGACCCCACTCTGTGGTGTGTGTATCTCTCTAAATAAGCTTGCTTTCACTTTACTATGCCTTGCTCTTGAATTTTTTTACTGGGCGAGGCAAGAACCTCTTCTCTATTAGGTAGAATGGTTTCAACACCTTTCCCTTTAATTACGTTCTGTCATTCTGCTTTGAGTGGGGATGAAAGGCACAAGGGAATGTAGTATATCTGAAGTCAAGTCAACGCCCAAGTTCTCAGGAAAACCACTAAGACTAGTTAGGTTTATAACTAGAAAGAGCTTAGTTGTTCCCTCTGAGTCCATTCCCTCATTTACTAAATAGCAATAACCCTACCAGCCTGTGTTCCAACAAGAAGAGTTCAGTGTACAGTACAAGATAATAGGCAGAAATATTTCTTTAAGAATAGTAAAGTTCTATGCATATGGCAGTTATTATTTCTAAATAAGTCAATAACTACCACTTGTACTAAGTACAATCAGGAGATAGAAAGCAAAGTGAAAATGCACCTTCGAATTCTAATTGGGGATATAAGTTGTACACAGGTTAAGAGATGGCTAATAAACCAGGACACGCTGCTAGGTTGTAAATGGGAGTGTAGCCACTCTAGAATTCCAAGACAAGGAAGAGGACTGTGGATTAAGGAGCCAGGAAAAGTTTCATGAAGGAGCACAGATTGGAACTGAGCCTTGACTGCTGGGAAGGATTCAGAAACTTGGACAGGGGGGAGCATGGCATTATGGAAGGTCTGGAATTGCATCGTCACTCTTGTCTGCACTGGCCTGCTTGATCTACGGCTTCACATATTGGGCAGGAGATGCTCTTAAATGCATGGTGCAGTTATTGCAGTCCTAATGTGACAATCTGAAATGGCAATTGTGGTTGCAAGAAATATTTGTTAATTATCTGCCAAAAGTAAGGCAGAAAAGGATGCAAATTATATGGGGCAAGGAAAAATATAAATGACATTAACTGAGTGTCAATTCAGGGCCAAGCACTGGTGGACATTTTGCATATATACCATTAAATTATCAGAACACCCTGCAAAGTGAATATTATTGTCCTGAATGTAGAAATGAAGAACCTGGGGCTCAGAAATCTTAAGTACATATTTCAAGATTTTATAGCACAGAAATGGTAGAGACAGGATGTTTACCCAAAGCTATCCAACTTCAAAACCTGTGCACTTTTTACCAGTTCATTGTTCCTTCTCTTAAAAGATTTTACAAGCTGGTGGTGGTGAGAATGAGGAAAGAGGGAGTAGAAATTATACACAAATAACAAAATGCAAGACAGCGTGTAGTAAGTCTCCACTGCTGATATTTAAATTAGAATAGAAGCTCTAGCTGAAATGGACTTAAAGTGTATGGAGATGCACTGTCTTTGGTGGGATTAGATCCAGGACGGGTATAACAAGTAGCTTATATGTGTGATTAAAGACAACGCTGTTTATTTTCATCTCTGCCCAGTCATCCTCAGTGTGGCCTTTAATCTCAGGCTAAGAGCAAGATGGTTCCAAGCACCATAGCCAGACCCAACAACGTGCAGAGGGGATGTCTGTCTTAGTATCAAAGAAACTTACCCCACAGGCTTCCCAAAGTTCCTTCTTGTCTCTGTCCACACATGGGTCCCATGCCCTCTCCTGAATGATGTATAACTAAGAGGAATGGGTTGCCCTGAATAACACTAGCAACATTTATTGAGCACTTACTAAGTGCTGTCAATATTCTGTGTGGTTCACTTCCATTAAATTCTTAAAACTCTATGATGTGGGCATTAATATTATTATGATTCACCACTTTAAAGTGGAAGGAACTCAGGAAGAGAGAGCTTAAGTACTTTTCTCGAAGTCAGGAAGTGAGCATGTGAATCAGACAATGCAAGCAACTGAATCTGCACCCAGTCTCTATGCTTCATGTCACTTTACCCTTAAATTACACAGACCATCTGCTGGAGCTAGGAGTGAGGTCTGTGTCCCCAAGGTGCATGGGAGGTGAACAAAACTGAGGAATTACCAGAAAGACAGAAAGAGGTACACTCTGAGAGATACCTGCAGGTAAGAGAGAGAGTCATTTATGCCCTAGTTAGTCAGTGAAGACATTCTGGAGGAAAAGTCACGGTGCAGCTTTTGGGTGGATAGGCAGGACTTCTCTTCCATTTAGATGAGTATGGGATGATTTTTTCTAAAGCTAGTTTTATTGAATAATTATATACCAAATAATGTGATTAACTGTTTCACAGGCAATTTTTATTTAATTTTTACAGTACTATGAAGAGTTGTTTCTGCTTTTACCATGCCAGTTTTGTAAATGAGGAAACATTGAGCTTGGAGGAGTTGAGAGCCAACACACACCACTGGAAAATAGTAGAATTAGGATTCAAACCCAGTTCTGACTCTAAAGTCTAGCCCTTGTTAACTGCATGAGAGTTCATATATTAAATACATACTGAAACTTGAGAAAGGAAACCCCCACGAGTCAGTGCAAGCAGCAACCCTGGACAGTTCATGACTATAAACTCCTTTGACCATCTAGGCAGACATCCATGTAAATCCCTTTCAAACCTCCTGACCTACCGAAAATCAATAAAAGTAAATTTGGAAATCTGTCTTTCTCATCCTGCCTTGTGACCCCAGTTAAATCATTTGCCTGTCTGTCTCCAGCTGAGCTTTTATAGAAGAGCAGAAATCAGGACTTTGATGGAACTCTGGGGGTCTTCCCCTTCTCCGTGATTTAACCGTTGCCAGAAGTAAGAGTCCAGTCTTGCTAGGGACGCTGACCCCTTCCATAAATCCACTTTGGTTGTATTCATAAAGATTGAGGTGGCCTTGAAGGGCTCAAAGCATGGGCCCTACTACTCCATAGATGGCTTGCCAACAGATTTTAGATAATTATAGCAGGTAAGCTGTCTGGCTCCATTACAGACATTTAAGAATGGGCAAATAAATATTTTTATAGCCTTGGTCTTACTTTTGATGTTGAAACCAAAGTCCATAAAAATCTTTGGGTACCACATGCTAAATGCTATCAAAGAGAAGAAAAACTGGCAGGTCCAACTGTCAGTGACACAGTTGCCTATAAATTAGGGTATGTGCAAACTCAGAATTTAACTTTAGCAGGCAATCCTCTAATTTTAAATGGCAAATGAATACAGATGACAGTAATGCAGTAATGACATGGCCATTAGTGCTGATCTTCAGATTAACGAATCTGTCTCATATCTGTTAGAATTTTTTGGAATACTCAACTTGAATCCTTTTAATGGTTACTTAATTAAAGGGAATTAGAACTTTAGCAGTGTGGCAATTTAATTTTTTAAAAAATTGAGAGAGAAGTGTCACAGCTACATCTTTCATTCATTTTAATTTGAGAAAATGGATTATCTTCTGAGAGAATATAAAAGAAGAGCTGAAAAGCACTTTTTTTTCCAAAAAGAAAAGTGAGCTATAATAATATGAATCACAAAGTTGCCTCAAATTCAGTTGTCATTTGTCAATGTTATTAACTTGGTTTTATAATAGCTTGAAGGGGTAGATTCTCTTGGAGTAATTCAATCAGTAAGAGCAAGTTCCTTAACCCCTGTTATAGCAAATCTCTTCTATTGATTTATAGGGCATGTGGCAAATGAGGATAAATGCAAAGCAATCACAATGCTATATGGAATATCAGACCTTACAAGTGGTTGGTTTTATGAGCTCATGTTTGTGCATTCATTGCTACAGGAGCTTTCTAGTCTATCCATTTCAGGGGCTAGTAGGGTATTTCAGACACAGCTTCTAAATGCCACACACAATTTTAATTTCAATATCTTTTCATTTCTTGGCGTGCATTGTATGTATCCCTGGTAAGTCCGGTTTCCCAGCTGTACTGACACAGATAAGTGTAGTCCTCTGAATGGTGTATATTTGTGAACATGCACTGAGTCAGGGGCTCAAAACATTTGCTACTGTCTTTATTTTATTTTAATTGTTTTTAAATTTTTTAATTGAAGTATAATCAGTTCATAATGTTTCAGTTTCTGGTGTACAGCACAATGTTCTGGTCATACATTGTACATACATATATTCCTTTTCATATCCTTTTTCATTATAGGTTACTATAAGATATTGAATATAGTTCCCTGTGCTATAACTAGTAGTAGAAACTAGTTGTTTATCTATTTAAAATAGTCCTCCTAAATCATATTCTCCTTTGCTTCAGACTTCCAGAGTTTGATCTCAGCTTTACGCCTATTGCATCTTCCTTTCTCTTGGTTTTCCTTTTTTTTTTTAATATATTAACTTCTAAGGAACCTCCTTCAATTCTATAACCAAGCCACCCCCTCCCCGCACTAGCAGCACCATTTGGGCAGTGGATAATTAGATTTATTATTATTATTTTTTAATGGAGGTCCTGGGAATTAAACCCAGGACCTTATGCATGATAAGCATGTGCTCTACCACTGAGCTATACCCTCCCCCAAAACTACTTTCTTTCTTTTAAAGAAGTTTAAAAGTACATCAAGATATTTTATTAGAATGCCCAAACCCGAGAATAGGCAATGCCAGTCTTTCAAGAGGCTAACCTAGTTGAGTTGGATGAGAATTATTTTTAT
Organism: Vicugna pacos; assembly: GCF_048564905.1. NCBI lineage: Eukaryota > Metazoa > Chordata > Mammalia > Artiodactyla > Camelidae > Vicugna > Vicugna pacos. The sequence goes on from NC_132996.1 coordinate 13,491,876, forward strand.
GTCACTGGGAAACATAAATGTTTTTTATTCCTGCCGTGTTTATGCCTTTAAAAAAATCTGATTTGTGGTTCAGTGCTTTTAAAGGGAAGCAGTGGTATCACTCCTTGGGGCTGAGAGACAATGAAGAACAGAAAGAAATAAACAAGGATTGCAAAGGCCTTGGGCTAAGAGACAATGAAGGATGGAAAGAAATGAACAAGGAACAAAGTGGATCTGGGGTCTTCTGGGAATCTCCTTTCAAATCGTGTGTATTTGATTCAAACAAAATCTGCTACCAATTTCATTGAAATGTATTTAAATGCCCTTTATTCACCTTCTCCCCTAGTGTAGTGTATACATTAGGGGAAGAGCATTTAAGAAACAGTGAAAAAGACCTAAGATGGAACCATGCTTAGATTTGAAGAAAAACAAGGAGACTAGGGTGCCTGGAGTTGGGGAGTGAGTAAAGGAGAGAGGGACATGACCTTGGGAAGGAAACCTGGGGCCAAGTAACAGAAGGCCAAGGAAGGACTTCAGATTCTTTCTTTATTCCTGACATGAAGTCACTGGGGGTTTTGAGCAAGTGGAGACATGATCTAACATTTAAGAATCAACAACTTTATTATATATTTTATGTGACAATATTCAAATACATACAAAAGTGGAGAGGATGCTGCATTGAATACTCATATACCCATCACTCAAATTTAATATTTATTAAGAAGTTGCTATGCTTACAATTTTATCTATCCAATTTTTGGTGCTATTTTATTTGTATAGTTCTTTTTTGCTGAAATAAGTGCACCTGTCAAATCTCATATTATCTCACTTCCACTTGCTGAATATATAATAAATTCTAAAAATACTACCCCACTCAGCAAAATTAGTATTTCCTTGGTATAGGTACTGTCCTGTCCTTATTTAAGTTACCCATCTAAACACGGTCTCCTACAGGTACCATGTTGAACTGAGACTTCAAACTCATCACAGGCATTGTATTTGATTATTATTTCTCTTAAATCTCCTTGCACTGGGAGCAGTGCTTCCCCTTCCTACTGCCACCATGTTTTCATCATCTTTTGAATACATCTGGTCACTTTTGCTGTAGAATGTCTCGTAAGAAGGATTTGTCCATTTGCTCTGTTGTGGTGTCGTGTGTTTCTCTTTTCTCTGTCTATTTAAATTTTTCTAAATTACTATTTTTTATTGTAAACTGGAAGTTACCTGAGACATCTAGAAGTCTTGATTGGATTCTTTCCAGAAGAATGAGTGCTCTCCAGATTACATCACAAGATGTGGCACGGAGTGTCAGGCTGCCCCACTATTAGTTATCCTAAGACTGATCTGTGTGTTGAGTTGGTGACAGCCTTATCCCTTCACTGTAAAATCGTCCATCAACATCTCTCCTTATCAACTATTGGTGATGTTTGCCTGAATCAGTTATTTCATTAGGGTTTACTAGGTGACAATTTTCTAATTTCATCAGTCTTTCCATATTTATCAGCTGGAATGATGTATAAAAGAATTTTCTCAAAATATCAAGGGCTATTGTTCCTTTAAATACAGTTTGCCCAGGGAAGGCAAGATACACACACACACACACACACACATACATATATATACACACACACATATATAGTCTTATATTATATATAGTCATATTTTATATGCATAGTCTTATATCATATATATATGTTGGGGGGTGTGTGTGTGTGTATATGTAGTCTTTTATTTGAATGGTCGTTTTCAGAGAAAGGACTTTGTTTCCTATTTACTAGCAGTGGTGTCTCTCTATCTGTATCTTTCTCTTTTTAAAGTATCAATATGAATCCATGGATTTTATATATTCAAAATGCTTCAGTCTATTAGAATAATTATTGGTTTTGATGCTCAAATTCTTTCCATTTCGAGAGTCAAACTCTTGTCCTTTTGACACTTTTTAGAAAGCTTTTTTAGAAAGCTTTTTTTGTTTTCTGGTACAACAAAATGCTTCTTTTCATCTATGTTTTCTGCCCCATCCTGGATTTAGCCAGCCTTATCAAGAAACTGATTTTCTTTTAGTGAAGAATGATGGTCACTACTATCAGAGCAGTAGATTTATTCATTGCTGTGGCTTCATTATTGTTTTTTGGTGTTTTCAATGGCTGGAAGAAGGAAATAGGTATTTTTAGGAGAAAATAACAGAATTTATGCTTGTATATCTGAATAAAATGTAAAACACTTGAATTTTCTTATTTTATACCTATAACTCTTTTCTCTCAACTAGGAAACACTCATTCCAAATGATTAAATAATGATCGAATTTTCTTTATTCTATAATGTATAAAATAGTTTCAAAATAGGTATTACGACTCAAAATGAGATTACCAAGTGAAGCTTAAGATTTCTTTCAGCTCTATTTGTCTTTTGAATATATTCAATTTTGCATGTGTAGTCAAAATAGTGTGCTTTGAAGTCACTGGAAAAAGCATGTTTTATGTAGAGTTATGTCACCCACTTGATGCGCAGTTAGGTTCATTCATTTATTTGCTCTCACTTTGGGGGTTGCTTTTTTACCTCTCAGTTCAATTTTATTTTTGCAACTGCTACCTTCAGATTATTCCAAAGTCAAAAGCATATAAAAAGTATACTGAGAGGAATTTTGTTTTCATTGCTGATCCCTCCTTTTCCTGTGGATAACGTTTTGTTGGCTTGTTTGTTTATACTTCCAGGGTTGACTTTTGCAGATACAAAGAAACACATATGCATATTTATGGCATCTTTTTCACCCTCTATGTATTCTGTACTTTGCCTTTCTCACTTAACACTGTATCTTAGGATCACTTCCTTTCAATGTATATGAATTCATTTTTATTCCCTTTTGTTGCTTCATGTTATTGCATTGGTATGGACTTAGTGTGGTGTTAGTTTCTAATTTGGTAGAATACTATACTGTAGGGTAGGGGTCAAGGGCAGAAGAAAGGAGACCAGTTAGAAAACTATGGCAGTTGGTCATATGAGAAGTAACTTGGACTAGGGCAGTAGCAGTGGACAGGATGAGAAGTGTTCAAATTAGGGAATATTTTGAGGGTGCAGCCATTTGGAGATAATGATAATTCGGATATGGAATGAGAGAGGAGAGTGACAAATTCACTTTTGTACCTGAGCATGAGGGGAGTGGAATGCCATACACCAAACGTGAAGTTAGTGCGTATCTGAAGAACAGCACATGTTCATTTTGGGACATATAGTTTTGAGATGCTTTTTTATATATGCAAGTTGAAATAATGTCTAGATAATTATGTGAATCTGAAATTCAGGGGAGAAGTCTAAGATGGAGCTCTAAATTTGAGCATTAATGATTTAATTCTATTATTTCATTTTCCATTTAGCATTGTGATTAAAATTTGAATTTTAATTTGAAAATTCAAAATTTGAATTCAAATTCCTTTTTTGTGAGTTTTTGGTTTAGATCTTGACTCTGGCATTTGCAATGTGATCTCAGACAAGTCGCTAGACTATTTGAAACTATTTTTAGTCCATAAAATGGTGATGATAATAACACCTACCTCAAAAGAAGTTAATGATTGGAGATAATAAACGGAAAGTACTTAGCATGATGTCTAGTGTTTTATATACTTTTAATTCATGTTGGATAGTGTTATTTTTATTAGTCTCTCCTCAGGGCGATCCCAAGATGCATATAATTAATTCAGTAAGTGCTATTTTACTTCTTTATGTGGCACCTGTATTCATCTATCTGCTGGATTTGGTAACATAAATATATAAAATATATATATATACACACATGTATATTTTAAGACATAGCCCCTGCCTTGAGAACCTCATGGTATCATAATTCTCATATCATAATTGGAAAATTTAGCTCAAGGGAAGACTTGCACTTGTTTAAATAATGAATTAGTGGAGTATTATTTTCCAAGTCAAACATGCTTTGAGCAAATTTGACCAAGCAACAATTGATGAAGTCTGGGAGCAAATTCAAATTAAAAAAAAAAAACACATCTGATTATATTTTCATTTTGTCCTGAAAAAACACAGATGGCCTTTTTTTGAGGACACCAAACTAGCTTATTGATTTATAGAGGCCAACCAGTGTGTTCAGAGTCCTTGCCCTGCTGATTTTATCTTCATCTAATGGCAGCTGTGTGATAAATTGGTTGCTAGTTCAAATGGACAGATTGATCAAACGTAAGTGGTGAAGCTAGAAGATGGTGGGCCAAGCAAACCTTTACTTGGCATGGATCTAAATGCATGAAGGAAGACGAGGTGAAGCACTAAAGGAAGGAGGTTTGGTTCCTGCAACCACACAAAAGGGAAACCGAAGTCAAGTGTTGGAAAGGGAGCCAGAGAATATACGCACACAGAAGGGAAGGCTTTCCTTGAGCTTGGCTTCTACATCTGTGTCTTCTCTCGCAGTAATAGGAACACCAATAGCAATTCTACCAGGGTTCCCACTTTGTAGATTAAAAACTGAGGATTTAGAGAGGATGAATTACTTGTCCAGAGTCGCTCGCTAATTAGCGGGAGTCCAGATTCCCAGTCTTTGTCCAGATAGTCACTTCCAACCTCCTGCTCTGCTTGTAATGCTGCAGTGCAAGTCTGCTGAAGACTCAGACCTGAGCGTTCCCTTACTTCCGGTATCTTCTTTTACTTCCGAGAAGCTGTTCACTGCATTCGGCTGCAGGGAAAAGGGTTTAACTTTGAATGAATATCACTGTAGGTTGAGAATTTAATATGTATTTCCCTGATTAATCCTGAAATTAACTCAGTAAAGTACAAAGGATTACTCTTTTTAAAATGAAGAAATCATGCCTTAGAGATTAAGTAATTTGTCAAAGTTCTCACAGATCACATTGCAATTAATGGAGCTGGAGTTCTATCTCAGGTTTACTGAATCCAAACTTTGTCCTTTTCCTCATCCAATAGAGCTCTTGTGTCATAGGCCAAATGAATGTAAGCTAAGTCAGCCTTTTATGACTTAGTTTCTGACTCCCTTTCTGCTTTATATTTATCTTTCATGATGGTACTAAAGCAACATCTCTACGAAGTCTCTTTAAAATGATCTAACCAAACATGAAAAGATGCTCAACATTGCTAATTATTAGAGAAATGCAAATCAAAACTGCAATGAGGTATCATCTCATACTGGTCAAAATGACCATCATCAAAAAGTCTACAAATAATAAATGCTGGAGGAGGTGTGGAGAAAAAGAACCCCCCACACACACACTGTTGGTGGGAATGTAGTTTGGTGCAGTCACTATGGAGAACGGTATGGAGATTCCTTAAAAAACTAAAAATAGAATTACCATATGATCCAGCAGTCCCACTCTTGGACACATATCTGGAAGAAGCTCTAATTCAAAAAGATACATGCACCCCAGTGTTCATAGCAGCACTATTTATAATGGCCAAGACATGGAAGCAACCTAAATGTCCATCAACAGATGACTAGATAAAGAAAACATGAAAATACACACGCACACACATATACATACACAGACACACACAAATGGAATACTACTCAGCCATAAAAAGAATGAAATAATGTCATTAACAGCAACATGGATAGATGTAGATTATCATACTAGGTGATGGAAGTCACTCAGAGAAAAACAGATACCATATGTTATTGCTTATATGTGGAATCCAAAAAAATGAGAGAAATGAACTTATTTACAAAACAGAAACATACTCACTGAAATAGAAAACAAAACAAACTTATGGTTACCGGGGGGTGGGGGGGAAGGGTGAGGGAAGGATAAATTGGGAGCTTGGGTTTGCAGACACACACTACTATCTATATACAGAATAGATAAACAACAGGGTTCTACTATATAGCACAGGGAACTATATTCAATGGCTTGTGGTAACCTATAATGAAAAAGAATATGAAAAAGAAAAAAAATGACCCAGCTGAGTTATTTATTCCCCCAATGTGCCCCTATGGCAGATAGTCTGTGATAGCTGTTTTCTTCCCTCCCATATTCTGCTGTAATCATTTGTCTTCTGCACTAGACACTGAGTTCCTCGAGGCCAAGAGCTTCCTTAACATACCTTTGAAACTGGAATGCACTGAGTGAATTTCTCTCTAGAATCAAAACATCATTGTTATTTGGAAGATTGTGTTTTTCCCTATTTTGTAGTTTTTAAAAACAACCTCTGTTGTGAATGATGCATGAAGAGGATAACAGGATGTATTTAGGAGAAAGGGATATAAAAGCAACTTAAAATACCTTTGCAATGATGGAATCCCATGGGCAAAACATTTTTTTAAAAAGTTAAAAATAGAGCCTCATATTTTCTCATATTTTAAAACTTAGTGATTTATTTGGGATCAGGTGAATATTGATGATTTTGCTTCAAGGATTGGCTACTGGAATGTACAGATAACAGGGATGGTTAGGGAACTCAAGGTGCTAGATATATATACTTTTTAATTAAGAGCAAAGAGTTGGTTAAAGATAAGAAGAGAAGAAAGAAACTGGTATAAATGATTATTTTATAGTGTATGGGGAAGAGTTGAATGGACCCTCAAAGCTTGCCTTGAGGATCTGATGCTACAGATCAAAAGAAATAAGAGGTTTACTAGCAGAAACACAGATGTGTCAGACTAACTTCAGAGACCTTGGCAGGGGAGATCAGAGAGCAGGGAGCACCAAGGAGCCCAGAAAACTGATCTCTTCTGAGAGAATCGTGAATTGGAAAGACTTGAAGGCTTAGTAAGGGGGTTCCTTTGGGGCCGGGGCTGCCAAAGGGAGCAGACAAGAAACTGGGATACATGCAACATAATGACGTTTTACTTGAGGAACAGCTTCCTGCGTAGAGAAAATAGAGACTTGGGTATCACCTTGTCCTGACTGAAATCTCTGTTCCAAACTCTCACTGCTTTTTAACTTCTGTAAACCTTACTTTCTGGGAGTGGCGGGGACTGGGGGGCAAGTAGACGAAAGATACACGTCCTTAGTGGTTCTCTTGGAAGTATGGATGACATAATGCATGTAAAGAGCATAACTTAGTATCTGGCACATTCTAGGGTATTAATTTATCTTCCCTCCATACTCTGCACCTCTGTTTCCTTGTGTGTTTTTAAAGCCCTTTCCTTTTCATCCTCTTAGTATGAGTTTAGTGATAGAAGTAGACATTGAAATCTATTAGGATAATACAAGAAAAATGAGAAAAACAAAAAGGAAACGATGTAATAGAATGTCAGTAGAAAAATATAGAGACGGTTTTTTTAAAAAAAAAAAAGCAGGCAGTTCTTAGAATTATTTTATTGGCAAGGGAACAAAACTGGGATTTGGATTCTAACAGAGGGACAGTGGTGCACAAATGACTAAATCCTTCTGCTCGTTCGTCTTCTGTTCTTTGTAGAGTAAGTACAATAACCCTTGGACAGGGATATAAAAACTTGGGGGAAGGTAGAATGTATGTTTAAGTCCATTAAAGAAGTTTAAACCTACAACCATCAAATTGATTGACTTTCATCAAATTAAAACTGAATTGGCTAGATCAGCCTATTAGAACTCTCTGATGTTGATTTTGTGTCCCAAAATTCAGCTTGCTACACACTTACAGGTCAGTTAATTTACTAGGTGTATAAATAAAACATTTAAATCATTCTCCTAGTATTAATGAGTAAGGAGCTAGAGAGAATATCTGAATATAACTAATTTAGATGCTTCCAAACAAAACAAACGGTTCATGAAAACATTGGTGCTGTTATTAATCAAACATTGCCATAGGAAATTATTTTAAATGACACCTAAATCAATAATAAAAATAGCATTCATAAATTCATAAATAATATTCATAAATATAAATTCATAAAGTTATTCTTGTTGTCATTATTAATCACAATACTAATAGTAAGTCTTTCTTTATTAAGCATCATACCTGATATTTTCAACAATCCTGAAAATTGGTAGTGTTACCTCACTGTTCATATTTAATGGATGAGAAAGAAATGATGCTTAGAATAGATTGCTGGCTCTCAAAAGTCACAAAGGGAGAAAGCAGAACCAGGGTGTGAACCGGTTCCTCAGATGTCAAATCTCTCGTCCTACTAGGCAGACCTATGCTTTGAACATTTATATTCAAACAGACTGTTTGAGGGCTTCTGTGTATCAAAGTGGGAAATGTCACTAATGGGAGTTAGCCTTTGGTTTTTCTATGATTAGAACCTGTATGCCTAAATCTCTTCCTGACCACTGTTCCTAATTAAAAGTCCCTGTCTGAATTTGCTAGGGTTGCCACTACAAAGCACAGAAATGGCTTAAAGAACAGAAATTCATTTTGTCACGTTTCTGGAGGCTAGAAGTTCAAGATCAGCGTGTTGGCCAGGTTGTGTTCTACTGAGTCTTCTTTCGGCTTTTAGATCCATCTTCCTCCAGTGTCCTCACCGGGTCTTCCCTCTGTGTGCTTCTCTCCTCTAAAAAGACACCAGTCATATTGGACTCAGCCCACGCTTAAGACCTCATTTTATCTTAACTGCTTTAGAGACATTCCGTCTAAATAAGTCACATTGTGAAATATTGGGAGTTAAGGCTTCAATCTAGGAATTTGGAGAGGATAAAATTCAGCCCTCCTCTTTTCTTCCCAATGTTACAGGAATATAATTGACATATTACATTAGCTTTAGAGGTACACTATATTGATTTGATATACAGACATACCTCATCTCATTGTGCTTTGCCCTCATGCGCTTTCCAGACATTGTATTTTTTGCAAACTGAAGGTTTGTGGCAACCCCGCATTCAACAAGCCTAGGGGCCCCATTTTCCCAACAACATTTTCTCACTTCATGTCTGTCACATTTTGGTAATTCTCGCAATTTTTCAGACTTTGTGATCATTATTGTCTTTGTTATGGTGACCTGTGATTTGTAATCTTTGACGTTACTACTCTACTTGCTGGAGGCCCAGGTGGTGGGTAACACTTTTTAGCAATAAGGTATTTTCTTTTAAATTAAGGTTATGTTTATGGTATTGATCTGCTTGACCATATCTCATAAATCCTTTGAGTATTTTTTTTCATTCTTTTCTTCTTTCTACTCCTTGAATGGATGCTTCCCATTGCCCTACATTTGAGTTGGCTGGCACTTGCTTCCACTTGATCTAGACTGCTGTTCAACCCCTCTAATGGAATTTTTCAGTTCAGTTATTGTATTCTTCAGCTCTTTAATTTCTGTCTGATTTTTTTTTAATATTTTCTTTTTGTTGAAATTCCTACTTTGTTTTTACATTGTTCTTCTGACTGTAGTAAGGATTTTTATGGCCATTATTTTGAACCCTTTATCAGATAAATCGCTTACCTCCGTGTCATCAAGGTCATTCAGCCTGGCCTTTAGCTCTTGGTTGTCTCTTCAACCTTTATGATTTCCCAAGCAGCTGTTTTTGTTGTTGTTGTTCTTAGTGACTTCCAGTAGTTGAGGGTGAGCCAAGACCTTTCAGTGTCCCAACAGGGGAGATCTCAGTTGGCACCTAGATGCCAGTTGACTGGAAACTCGATCCTTCAGCTGCGGCTTTTTTTTTTTTTAACATTTTTATTGATTCATAATCATTTTACAGTGTTGTGTCAAATTCCAGTGTTCAGCACAATTTTTCAGTCATTCATGGACATATACACACTCATTGTCACATTTTTTTCTCTGTGATTTATCATAACATTTTGTGTATATTTCCCTGTGCTATACAGTGTAATCTTGTTTATCTGTTCTACAATTTTGAAAGCTGCGGCTTTTAAGGTATGCAAGTAGACCTCTTTAAGAGAAAGGCTGGGAGCTGAGTGTTTCTGTCTGCTCCTTCTGCGCTGAGCCCTGGGGGAATAGCCATATAAGAACTATTTGTTTGCTACGGTCCTGTGGGACCCATGAATGCAAGCCTCACTACCAACAGAGCAAGTTGAGACAAGAAAGGGGCAGGGCACAGCCATTCAAGGAATGCTACAGTAATTAACATGAAAATGGTGAAAGATTCAACCCCCAGTAGGCCTTGAGGCTCAAGATGATGGGAGATTTAATTTCTAGTAGACCTTGAGCTTCATTATACACTCATTGTAATATATTGACATGGTGAATAACATGCCCACAGGCACCATGACAGTCCCAAGGCTAGCCACTAAAAGTCAAAGAGTGGGAAATGGTCAACTTCCTGGGAATCCCAGCCCCTTCCCCAGATTAGTTAGACTGGTCCTTCCACTTATTAGCATATGAAGCCACTGAGCCCACAAAAACTGGCAACACAGCACTTCCAGGCCACCATCTCTCTCTCTCTCCCTCTGTTTGGGGAGGCCCGCACTCTGTCTATGGATTGTGTACCTACTTTCAATCTGAGCACCCAACCCCCACACCTCGTGGCCTTTCTCTTGCCTTTCAATATCTCTCGCCGAATAAATCTATCTTTACTTATCTGTGGCTTGCTCTTGAATTCTTCCCTGTGCGAAGCCAAGGACCCACACTTGACAGGGCACGTCCCAGGGGGTCAGCCGAGGCCTGGGACACAGCCCTCCTCACGCCCCACATCATCAAGGTGATTAAGAGGTGCATCTTCTGGGCAGGAGCTGCAAAAGCAGGGTCCCCAGATGTGTATAAGTTCCTTCCCGGTGGATCCTGGTGACCTGGAATGGGCAAAAGGGAAGAATTCTTTTTTCAGTCCACAACCCCAAGGGCTCAGAGCAGAGGCAGCAGTCAGAAATGCCCAGCTCCCAGTCTTTCCCTGAGAGAAGGCTATTTGTGTGTCTTGAGGGTCCACTTGAGGGTCAGGCTTCTAATTGAAGACGTATCTAGGGAGAGACAGCAATCCTCTCGTGACACTTAGAAGGCCCCGCAGGCAACAAATCTGCATTTTTGCTCTTTCCAGCCCCAGGTTGCCAGTGTCGATGTTTCCCTGGGAAGAGCTTTTGCATGCATCTGGCACCCTGGCTCTTGCATTCATCTGGCACCCTGGCTCTTGCAGCTACCATCCAGGGGACACACCCTTGATCACCTGCCACTCGTGGCTAGTGGGGCTTAGAACTTAAGCCCCACAGAAATATAGCAAATAAATACTTCCTAAGTAGCTGTCCCTCCAGGGTGCAGAAAGAAATGTCTGTCTCCCAGTATTTTCCCTAAAAAGGTCTATTTGCATACTTTGACAGCTGCTGCCTGAGGGTTAGTCTTTTAATTTAACATACAATTAGGCGTAGGCTGTAATATCTCCTGGAGACCAGGGAAGCCGGCAGGCACCATCAAGAATTATGTTTTATTTGGTAGCTTTACTGAGGGCCTATGGTCTGGGATATTTGGGGGTTTTGGGGAAAAAAGAAAGAAAGCCACATGTAAACATCAAAAGTTTACTGCTAATCACACACGCACACAAACACCCAGATATCCGAAGTTAATGATTTTAGTGCCTTTCTATGGGAAGGAAGATGCAAGAGTCTGGGCTCATTGAAATCATTCCTTTCATATGCACCTTAACTACCTAGGGCCAGCATCCTGGTTTTCTCCACCCGGAAATCCCCGCAGGGTGCACCATGATGGGAGGAGGGTTGGCTACTGTGGCTGAGGGCTTGACTGCTGCAGTATCCTTTGTTTACTGAAATGGCAGGTGACATTCTTTGTCCTCAGGGATGAACAAGGCTATTTGTGTGTCTTGAGGGTCCACTTGAGGGTCAGGTTCTTGTGAGTCCATTAAAAACTATTTCTTTGCTGTATTTTGGTGGATCTTGTGGAAGCAAGTCTTGCTGGCTTTTAGAACTGAATGTGTAGGGGTCCCATGCCTCAGGTGGAAGACTTACAAATGGGTGTGCTAGATATTGGGTCCAAACTCTTTACTCCCCAGGGAGAAGTTAGAATTTGTGAATTCCCTTCCAATATAATTATATGTCACCGTGCCAGGGATGGGGTTGATGGCAAGACTGTGTCTCAGCCTCTCCTTCCTGCTTCACCATGGCCTTTTTCTCATTTGCCCAATGTGTCAGCCATTTATAATGGCTGTAAGCTATTTTCTGGATTTCTTTCAGAAGGAATTTTTCCATGCATAGCTGTAGACTATATTTCCGGTGGCGGGGAGGTAACTTCACAAGTCTCCTATGTCACCATCTTGGACTGGAAAACTACCCCCTCACCTTATTTCCATGTGTTTCAGTAAAGCTCATCTAAAGCTGATCTCTTAGCTCTTTGTTGTGTGACGGTAATTCTCCCCATAGAGAAGGAGCCAGAAATAAACTGAACCAAAGCTGAAGAGAAACTTGGTCAGAGGAATCTGGCATCAAATAGCACCGATACAAGAACCAATTTCGAGTTTGTCCCCAGAGAGGAAGTTAGTCGAGTCTTACAGTTAATTGGATTGAAAGGAAGAGAATCTCAATTAACCTAACCTAACCAAACTGTAGGGCACTGTAGGAACCATTTCTTCCTTTACTCAGTAATTGATTTATACATTCAACAATTATTTAAGGAAGGCCTTCTGTAAGCACAATTCTAGGTGACAGGAAATACAAAAGGAAACAAATCATGCTAGAAATCCTTACCCTTACAGAGATTATACTGAAAGAATGGGAGGAGGCAAATATATATGACAAATAAATTAAATGTTTGGTACTTAGGCGATGAAATGTGCTATGGAGGAAAATACAAGGAAAGAATAAGTGATGGGTGGCTGAGAGTGACGGCTACGAAGGTGGTCAACTATTCCCTGTTTGCCTTGAATTTAGGGAGTTACTGAGATGTAAGACTCAATGCTGAAATAGGACCGTCTGAGGCAAATGAGGATTGTTGACAACCTACTGCTAAGTCAGGAATTACTTTGACAGGTAGCATTGGCTGGAAGTTGAATCTGAGAAAGGACATTTGACCAAAGACCTGTAGGAGGTGAAGGGGTGATTCAGGTGTGTATCTAGGAGAAGGCGACTCCCAGGCAGAGACTAAAGCAAATTCTAGGATCCTGAGACAGATGAATGCCTGATACGATTCAGAGATAACACAAGGGCTAGAGTGGCTGAAGTCGAGGATGTAGAGGAGGAGAATGGTAAGAAATGAGGTCAAAAAAGTGGCAAGGACTGGGTCACAAAAGACCTTAATGGAAAGACATTAACTTTTACTATGAGCATAGTGGAGAACTAAAGGAGGATTTTAAGGAAAACATTGTCACAATCTGACTTAAATTTTAAAAGGATCATTCTTGAGGCAGCTGAGAATACACTTCAGAGGGCAGGGGTACGAGCAGAGGGACAAGTGAGAAAGTTGTTGCGGTGTTCCAGACAAGAAGTGATGGCCGTTCAGAACAGGGAGAAGTGGTGAGCTGTGCTGTTCTGTTCATATTTTGATTTGTAAGCTGATAGATATTGCTGATAAAGTGAATGTGGACTATGAGACAACAAGAAATGTAAAAGGAAACTGCTTTCTATGACATTAAAGTGGCGATATTGAGTAAGGGAGTTAGATATATGAGTCTGGAATTCAGGGTCTAAGAATGGCTGGAGATTTAAATTAACACAAGCCATTAGACCTTGAGTTGTTGAGAAGAGATGGGATACATTAGAAAAAAGAAACCTACATTTTACACAGAGGAGAGGTGTGAGATATGGAACTGGGAGTTTCTGGAAGTTCTTTTGTAATTTTTCTTGCTTTTTCAGGTTGTGGAAAAAAGGTTATCTGAGAAAAAGGATGGATGATAGGAGAATAAAGACTGGAGGTTTGAGGAGATAGAAAGTATGAAAACATCATATTAAGGCTGCAAAAAATAGTCAAGGGGAAGGCAGTGTGATTGTTGAGCAGTGTTAAGGCTGGGAATTCACTGGGAATCACCAGTGAACTCTGAGCAGCAGGTATTATGATCAGAATGGTGCAGAGGATGAGCTCAGCATAAGTGATGATTACCTAGTAGTTTTAAGATTAAAGATATGAATATGTGAGTAATTGAATGAATGACAAAGACTACTGTTTTCACTTCCTCCACAATAAATAAATAGAGGAAACCAGATATTAAGCAAAATGGAGAATATAGGTAAGATTTTGCTTTATATCCCAATCTTAGCAAGACTTTTATGTATTTCTTCCATGGGACTGGCTTCAATAAGCTGAGAAAATACAATTAAGAAATGCAGCTGCTCGACTCAGTTTTGGACTTGAGACCATAGTGTGGAAGATCCAAATGAGAGACACAGAGTAAATCTGCCCCAGTTTTCCCTCTGGCTCCATTCTTGCAGCACTGAGTGGGTGAGTGTTTCAGAGGAGCCAAGCATCATGAGCTGTAATGATTTGATGGCAGCTGGGAGAACTCTGGCTGCTATTCCCTTACGAGTGGTAGGATGATGATTTTTCTAGCTGCAGCAGGAAAACCTGAGCACTGATGCTTGTGAGAGGCTGGAGGGAAGTCTCCCTTTCATATCCCAGGACATCAAGGGCTGAAGTTCACAGCTCACAGCTTTGTATCAGGCAAACAGTGGGCCTCTGTAGTGTGTATGTCTGTCCGAGACTAGTACTGCATTCTGAGAAGTAGACCTTCTGGTTTCTCCTTCCAGTGACTTTATATGCTGAAAATCTCCCATTGTTGTGCCTCCACCATCTAACTCAAGACTTAAACTTTAGCAGAAAACTTTTAAAACTTGGATACCAAGCATCTTATTGTACTTAAAATTTCTGGATGTTTGTAGAAGCCATTGTTGATGGGGCCATTGTGATTTAAGAATAGACTGGCTTCTCTATTGAATAAGTGAGTAAATGAATGAGTGGATGATGAACACAATCTCTGAATTCTTTATATTCAGTCAAGGTTATTTTTAATCTAGGATTCAGATATTTATATTACTAAGCAAGAAGCATATGACCCAATTATCTTTCCTTATTCTTGATTCATCATACACTAAGGAATAAAATATATCTTGGTGAAGGACAGTCTTGGGTTTGAATTCTGGTACCAGGTTTTGTTAATTGAGAAGTTGATCAAGTTATTCCTTTCTCTTGAACTTAAGCTGCCCAACTGGATAAACTTCTCTAGATTCGAATCCCACTTCTGTCACTTACTAGCATAATACTGAGAGAGTTCTTAACCCTTGTGCCTCAGTTTCCCCATCACTAAAATAATGATTAAGATAGCACTTAACTCATAGATTTATTGTAAGAATTAAATATGTTAACATGTAAAACAATTAGAATATGACTTCTATTTGAGAAATATTCAATTAATATTACTTATTATAATCTGCTGTTGAGATAAAAGTTTCCTTTCACAGGGTAGTTGAACAAAGTAAGGTAGGCATAATTAGTGTCTGTGATGTAGTGATATATAGATAGATAGATTAACCTAAATAAACATTAGATTCACATAGGGCAATATAAAAGATCTTGTGGTAGCTCACAGTGAAAAAGAATGCAACAATAAATATATATATGATCATGTATAACTGAAAAATTGTGCTCTACACTGGAAATTGACACAACATTGTAAACTGATATAACTCAATAAAAAAAAGAAAAAAAGAAAAGAAAAAGGAAAAAAGATTAATTTAAATCTGAATCTGGTTGGAACATATTTTCTCATTTTCTTTTCATGGATAAGCAGGATCTCAGACCGTGGATTTGGGCTGAAGACGTCCTAGAGGTCTGGTCTAGGGTGAGGATTAACTGAGATACATCCTCTGGATGAAAGGTGCAAGGCTGAGATGGTGGCAAGGAGAAAAACTAAAAATAAAATGAGGCAGTAAGCACAGAGAGATCAAGAGAAATAGTATCTTGATGTCAGACAAAATTACTGGAGCACAGAAATTTTTGTAGGATGAGAGAGAGAGACAGAGAGAGAAATAGAGAGCGAGCGAGAGAGAGAGAGAGAGAGAACAGCACAGGGAGAAATCCCTTAGTTTATTGGCAAATCTGCTTGGACTTTTAAGGCACCAGAATGAGGTACATACCATTGACCAAACAGCTGGTCAGTGCCTGTCCGCCCGTCCTCCTGTCCGCCTGTCCGCCTGTCCAATAGATTGTTCTGCTGTTGAGGAAGGGAAAGAATCACCCTGATTAACCTACTTTTTTTCAAAGAACAGGTAGGGTGCTCCCGTTTCATCCCTGAGAAGGAAAAGGTGTTGGAAGACACCTCTGAGTCTCTCTAGCTTCATTGATCTCCTTCTCTCTACCAAGGAAGAGTGATATTTCTGGTTGATAAAATTGAAACAGAGGTAAGGTATATCCTGGCTTTTTGGATCTTGCTCTTTCTGCCTTGGACCTGTTTGCGTTTGGATCAGTTGAGTTCGTTTTCGTTACTCCTGCTCACCAGGTTGGCCATCCGCACCTTGCACCAGACACAGACAGCAGCGGGGATGCTCTGCCGCCCTTTCGATGTTCAGTTCAATGAGGGAGAGAGTACAGTGTTCTCTAATGCTTCTTTGTCGAGAAACCTACACTTCAGGTTATAAGGCTGATGTCTCATACCCTTGTTTAGTGCTGGTTTCTGTTTATCCAAATTTCCTATCCCTTGGCATCATACGTTGGGGTTTAGAATGCTAATTAAACCATTCCACCACTCTCGCCACCTACTGATTTAATCAGCTTGAAAAGTCAGGCATAGGGGTGGAGAGTGGGACTGAGGTCTTTCTGACGCTGTTCCCTGCTAGGCATGGAAAAGTCTTTCTTTCCCCTTTATGAAAATGAGGAATAAAGTGTTAGGTTAAGTGTCATTCCCTAACAAGAACCAATATGAAATTATGGTGTCTGAATGTCACGCATAGATATAACCATAAGTTCCCATCTAACCCCAAAGTTCTAAAATAGTGGTATTCAAACCCAAATTATCCACTAAATGCAATAAGCCTAATATAATTTGAATGGATTGGAGACATGGAATTAATTTTAAAAAGTTCAAAAGATGCCTATTTATCCTTTTATGTTCTAATCAATAGAGACATTTTATGCACTCCTATTCTCTAAAAATAAGGTCATGTTCTTAGAGAGATGCCAGAGAGGAAATTGATCAAAGACCAACAACAAAAAGAATTGATAAATATAAATGCATCTTGTTGGGGTGCCTGGGTGGATGTCATGAGATTTGTATTAGATCCAATTTAATTAGCAGCTTGACTCACTCTTAGAATGGTGTGAATAGTATGGGAAATTCACAAATTGGGCCAATTTGAGAGATCTAGCAGATACTAAGAAAAATAGATAAATTGATTAGAAAAATAAGTAGGAAAAGGACTGCAGAACAAATAAAGGGAAATACTCAGTAGACAGCATAAAGTGTAAGACCAATTATATAAACAGATTGAGAAAGCATCTATAAAGGAGAATTATCAACGGTTTCGCTATACTGCAAACCTGGTCTTTAATTTGTGGACTTTTTAACAAAATTCTACAAAATTAAAGCTCTCTTATTCTAATCATTGTTAAACATCTTAACTGAAATATAATTCATAGTTCATGAAATTTACCAATTTAAAGTGTATGTATTATTTTTAGTACATTCACAAAATTATGAAACCATTACCACAATCTACTTTTACCTAATTTTCATCACCCCTAAAAGAACCCCTACCCATCCCCTGGAAACCATTAATTACTTTCTGTTTCTGTGGATTTGCCTGTTCTAGACATTACATGTAAATGAAATCACATGTAGTGTTTTCTGGCTGGCTGCTTTCACTTAGCATGACGTTTTCCTGTTATTCTATGTCATCAGTGCTTCATTCCATCTTATTGCAGAGTCGTATTCCATTGCATGGGTAGAAATACCTTATATTATGTGACCACTTATCAGCTGTTGAACAGTTGGTTGTTTCCTTGTTTTTGCTATTACAAATGCTCTGTTATAAATGTTCATGGAGTAATTTTTGTGTGGACACATGTTTTGACTTTTCTTGGGAGTAGAATTGCTGAGTCATGTTGGAAATCCATGTTAACATTTTGAACAATTGCTGAATTTATTTCTAAAGCAGTCATACAGTGTTATATACGCAACAGCAGGGTGTGAGGGTTCCAATATCTCCACATCCTCACCAACATCTTTTATTGTCTGTCTTTTTTATTATCACCATCCTAGTGATTGTGAAGAGGTATCTCATTGAGGTTTCAATTTGCCTTTCCCTGATGACTGATGAGGCTGGACATGTTTTCATGTGTTTGCCACTGTGTATATTTCTGTGACATTTTATATTCACACCCTTTGCTCATTTTTATGAAGGGGTTATTTGTATATTTTTGAGTTGTAAAAGTTCTTCACATATTCTGGCCTAAATCCTGTATCAGAGATGTGATTTTAAAATATTTCCTCCCTTTCTGCACTTCTTCTATTAAATATATTCCTAAAGATTTTAATGTTTTGGATGCCTTTAAAAATGAAACATCTTTAAATTTTAATTTTTTAATTTTTGAATTATTCACTGATATTTGTATATTAATCTTATATCCTACAACACTTTTGACTTTTTTTTACTGGTTTGAAGAGTCTTTTTATGTGTTTCTTAGGATTTTCTAAATACACAATCATGTCATTTGCATGTAGAGATAGTTTTTCTTTTTCCTTCCAATCTAGATAACTTTGATTTAGTTATTTATTTTGACTAATTGCCCTGTGTACATAGCTTCTCCTTGAAAATTCATGTCCATCAGAACCTCAGAATATGGCCTTATTTAGAAATAAAACCTTTGCAAATGTAATTAATTAAGTAAGATGAGGTCTTTTTGCATTAAAGAGGACCCTAAAGGCAACAACTAGTGTTCTAATGAAAACCCATAGGAAGAGACACAGACCAGACAGAAAGAATATAACAGTGTGAAGATGGAGGAAGAAATTAGAGTGATGCAGCTATAAGCCAAGGATGCTAAGGATTACTGGCAACTTCTAGAATGTAGGAAGAGGCAAGAATGGATCCCTCCCTAGAGCCTTCAAACAGAGCATAGCCTTGCCTCCTTCTTGACTTTCAGCCCCTGTAATTGTGAAAGAATACCTTTTTGTTATTTTAAGCCACCAAATTTACGATACTTTATTGTGGCAACCTGGGAAACTAATGCATAACAGAAAGACAAGGCTTTGGAGTCAGACTGACCAAAGCTTGACTCAAGCCTTCTATCACTAATCAGCTCTGAGTCACAGAGCTAGTAAATTTTGGTGCTTTTTTCAATCTATGGAACGGGCATAAGGAAAACCACACACTGTGAAGTTTGAAATGGGTAATTTTTGTAATTTAGTATTTATAAATTTTTAAAAATCTTATTTATCATGTTTATCGTGATTGTTGCTGTTGAGTGAAACTATACTGGTGGAGCTTCTAACTAAAGAGGAATCCTAAAAGAAGTCAGGTCTCCCAAAGAGAAAAACATCATAGACAGTTAAAAACATCAGTTTGACTCCTTCTTCTGTGTGCTTTTGGCTGAATCTGGATTCTCCTCCTTGATTATAAATAGCTTCCTACCCTTCTGACTACAAAATGTAAATTAGACGATTCTGTAGGGTTGACTACTTTCCTAATTAAATATCTGTCCATCTGGATCCCATCTTCTGCTTAACCCATCATCCTCTCCCCACCTTGCTGGGATCATAGAGATGACATCTCTTTACTTACTAGCAGAGAATTCATTCTACAGCATGCTAGAAACTGCAGCATAGCTCTGACCATCCCAGAATGGAAAATAGCCAACATCATTTACAGGACAGTCTCTGCTGCTAACAGCAGTTTTCTCCTGTCAAGTTTATAATTCTTAGGGTGAGGAGCTATGTGAGATGAAACAGAGCAGGCTTTTAGAAAGCTCTTGACAGATGGGTTCTCTGACTCTTTGTAGCCAAGGTAGGATCAATAGAAACTTGTCACACGCACGCGTGCTTGCAATCCTGTTCAAGGGAATGAGCATTGACTAACACAATTTTATTTGTACCTCTGCAAAATGCTTCTGGTCAAAGGTCAGCATTTGTGGGCAAACATTTGCCTCTGGTATTTACTTTCTAGTAGAGGTTTTTGGACAGCTCACTGCAGTGGGATTATGAAAACATATAAAATACACATACTATAATTTCTTCCCACCACTGCCCACCTCACACGTACACAGAAATACATGCGTACCGAAACCTGTTTATCAGAAAACTCTTTCACTTAAAAAGAATGGGTAAAGAACATGGACTCTAAAGTCAGACAGACCTGGGTGTTCCACTCACTAGATGTGTCACCTCCTGAAACCCCAAATTTCTGATCTGTATGAGGGAAATTGATAGCATGAATCTCATAGGCTTTTGTTGATTTATTACAAGTCTTTCTCTTCCTTGAGACTACCTCTTTAAGGATAAGTCCTTATGAAGTCCAAAATGAATAGACTATATGAATAGAATAAATGGATAGTTATAACTTAAGTTCTCACCTAACCCCAAAGTTCTAAAATAGTGATATTCACATCCAGATTACCCACTAAATGCAATAAACCTAGTATAATTTGAGTGGCCTGGAGACAGGGAAGAAATTAATTTTAAAATGCTCAAAAGATGCCTATTTATCCTTTTATGTACTAATCAATATATTTTATTTCTACATCTTCAGTATCTCGCATAGTACCGGGTACATGTTCAAAACCACACATTTGCTGTATGAAGCCTAGATGGTGCTCAAATCAGGCTTGCTTCTCATACAGTGTGTGGTTTTTATCAAGTTACCTCACTTCTCTCAAACTCTGTTTCCATAATATGAGAGCTATAATGACTAATGTACAAAATAATGTCTGAAGTCTGACCACTGCTAATATTCATGGTGTCACTGATTGTTCATAGTGGGAGAAAAGGAGATGGTGTTTCCATATGCTAGTTTCCTTATTTGGATTTCATTTCACAGCCATTGGACTTTCCCCCAGCACTTGCTCATTTGTAGCCAAAGGCAGATGCTCAGCTGAGTACGATGGAGTCCGGCAGAACACGCAGTACTTAGAAGAATCTCAGATCTTTATTTGAACGTCTTGCTGTAGTCTAAGAGAGTCAAGAAGGAGGACCGCATCATCACTCACCACTTTGTCATGATCTACATAGTTGTAATCTCTGTATAGTTTTCACCTTTTTTTGTGGAATAATCAGATTTCCTAATCTTTTAGGGAAAAATTGGAGTGAGCCAAAGTGATACTGGCTTTAGGCAAAACATATGCTTTGTGTTTATCAAACTTTTCAGCAATTCCCATGTTGTCTTCACTGATAATCCATTTTAAGCTATTCCTGGTTATATGCATTTCTTGCTTTAATCGTAAGTGTCGTAAGCAGAGCACTGTGGACTGGCTCTTCCTTTCATCCTGGGCTGGAGGAATCAGGAAATAGCCGTTCTGATATTTTCTTCTTTTCACACTTTGGAGACTGGTCAATTTTAAGTTTTTCTAAGGGAAAGCAAAATGAATAGAGGTATGCATTTTTCCTACCAGCTAACAAAGATGCAATCTTGCTCTTTTACTAGGGATTCAGGGAGAAGGCTCTGCGGTGTCATGAGGTGTCATACACACAGGAAACACAAGTGGCAGCTGGTTGCTGTAGAGGTAGCTAATGTGCAAATTCACTAATTAGAGAAATGCAAATTTCAAAGACATTATGTTGTACCCTGGAGCCATGTTGGAGCAATCAGCATAGGAAAGATCCTAAGAGTGCCCACCTTTGGGGGATCTCGGAGCCAGGATGTGGTTGGTTTACAGTAACTGATACACATTGTAGCGGCAGCTACTGCTCTGATGCAGAAAGGTTGATTACAGGGAGCTATTAAATTGTAAAGGCAAAGAGAGGAATCTGATGGAAATTTAACCTGGCTGACATACATGTGAAACCATTTGCCACCACAGAATCCCCTACATTCCTGTACGCTGTCCTGCCTTTCAATCAGCCTTAGTACAGGTTGCACAGGGCACTAGTGATATGAGGAAGAACTGGGTTAAATATGCATAGTATTCTTTTCATTTCTGAGCAACTGACCAACCTTAAAAAAAGAGGCTAAACTACTACTAGAGACAAGGACAAATTTAAATAAATGCTTGATTGATTTTTATTGTGGTTTTGTTTTGTTTTTCCCCATGACCTGTAGTTTTTTTTCCCATACTGAACGATCTGATTTTTAATTAAATCAAAATAACTGGCTGACTTTTCGTAACATCAGAATGCCAAAATGTCTGTCTTTTCGTGTTGAAGTCCTTGTGATGCAGGAAAATGGATGTGGGGCGTGAGAAGGGCCATGTCCTAAGCTTTGGTTGACATGTCCTGCCAAGTGTGGGTCCTTGGCTTCGCGCAGGAAAGAATTCAAGAGCGAGCCACAGTTGAGTAAAGGTAGATTTATTCAGAGAGACACATTGAAAGGCAAGAGAAAGGCCACGAGGTGTGGGAGTTGGGTGCTCAGATTAAAAGTAGGTACACACTCCATAGACAGAGCATGGGCAGTCTCTGAATGGAG
The DNA here is from genome assembly GCF_048564905.1 of Vicugna pacos. Lineage (NCBI taxonomy): Eukaryota > Metazoa > Chordata > Mammalia > Artiodactyla > Camelidae > Vicugna > Vicugna pacos. Next base: position 13,514,223 of record NC_132996.1, read on the forward strand.
AGAGCTAGGGAGGGAGGTGGCTGTGACCGGGAGGTACTGAGTTGCCAGTTTTTATGGGCTCAGTGGCTTCATATGCTAATAAGTGGAAGGACCAGTCTAACTAGCCTGGGGAAGAGGCTGGGATTCCCAGGAAGTTGACTATTTCCCACTCTTTGACCTTTTGTGACTAGCCTTGGCACTGCCATGGCACCTGTAGGTATGTTATTCATCATGCTAACATATTACAACAAGCATATAATGAAGCTCAAGGTCTACTAGAATTTAAATCTCCCATCATCCTGAGCCTCAAGGCCTACTGGGGGTTGAATCTTCCACCATTTTGATGTTAACTGCTGTAGCATTCCTTGAATGGCTGTGCCCTGCCCCCTTCCTGTCTCACTAGCTTAAATTCATTGATTATCAGACTGTAGGTCAGTTGTTCTTAGTTTCAAGTTTACAGATTTCATGGAGAATTTCAAGTTGACATAAGGATATCTATAAACATTCCAGAACCTAGGAAATAGTGTTGGTTAAAATGTACTTGTGTATTTTTCTAAAGAGAAGGTTTATGCCTTCCAACATATTATTATAAGGGGTCAGTCCCAGGCTCCAAATTTAAGAAGAATGTTACTGCAGTCTTATCACTCATATAGTTTAGGCGGCCCTGAATAAGCAGGTCAGTCCATCTCTCCTCAACTCTCTTTCTTTGCATTCACTGGTGCGGGATTTGGGGGAGATCACATGACTTGCAATGTATCACAAGCATAGATGTCAGACTTGCTCTTCGCACAGCCCTTAATGCCTTAACCCACGTTTCCCTGTCAAGTAGGAGTCTCAGGTCTCGGCTGCCATTACTGGGTCCTGTAGGAATATCCTCTTTGCCCTGGGAAACAGGCTCTGGGGTGGCCTTTCCTATCCAAACAGACGTACCAGAGAGCTGAATGAAGACCTGACATTTTCCTGGACTAGGGAAATACTGCTTCTTCTCATAGGCATTTTTGTGTTTCGTTTCTTTTTCTTCTTGTTCCATTGCACTCAATTCCAGAAGTGTGAGTGGGTTTTTTTGTTTGTTTGTTTTGTAACATAGGTGGACATTACCCTGAATCTAGAACCTAAAGGCAGCTCTTTATTGTAGTTGTTTTTCTGGCTTCACCATCTCCTGGTTTTGTGACCCTGACTCTCTATTTCATGCTGTTGTACCTCTGTTTCCTTATTTGTAAAATGAAGGTAACAACCCGTATGTTGTTTTCTTACAGGGTTCTCGGGACAAGCGAATGAGATGACTGTGAAAACTCTTTTTGAACAGTAAGTTTCTAATAATATTAGCACATTAGATTTATTTTAAAGCTTTATTATAAAATTGTTTACACGGGTGGAGAAAACTACTTTGGACCCTTGATTTATATGAATAATACGACTCTTTGAACTGTTAGGAAACTTGGTTCTCCATGTAGCTCTGGGTAAGTTGAAAACCTCACCTAGTGATAGGAGGGTGGGTTGAGGTTCAGTGTTGGTATTTTGGGGGCTGGGAAGGAAAAGGCTTCTGGTTTGCTCATGATAATTTTGTGAATGTTTTGTTTTTTATATTATGGATAGGTACCTGTGATCTTATGACTATATATATAGGCTAGTTCTTATGTATTTTAGGAGACGTTAACTCTATAACTTTGGACTCCTGAAAAATATTTTTTGAAAATTAAATATATTGAGAATTGGGAAAACACTGTAAGCCCAGTTTTAAGCCATCTCACAAGGTTTTGCACTATCTTCTGTGGAAGGAGAATGTTAGTGACAACTGTGAATGGGGAACACACGGCAGCTCCCTTAGCAAAGATCCACTGTCCCAGCTTCCAAAACACTAGAAGAGTGGATTTGCTCCTTAGTGCCCACCAAGCAGCTTTCATTTGGCTTATTCTAAGAATTTTTTTAAAAAAGAGTATTGCTTTTTTAATAACATACTTGCATCTGTGTTGTATAATCATAAAATCTTGAAAGAAATATATTTATTAAATATAAGGGAAGTAGTAACCCAATGATTATTACCTCTTCATAGTGTTATCTCACCCATCTTGTTTGTAAAGTAGAGACACCTAACCCTCATTAATTCAGGGGCCACTGCTATATAATTTGCAATTATTGACCTGAATTGTTCTGAAGCTTACCTTTGCACTATCTTTGAAAAACAGACATTGTGAGATAATGGAAAAAATATATAAATGTTTATCCACCCCCAGTTCCTGGCAGAGAGCTCCTAAAACTCTTTCAATTTCCTAAGTGATAAGAGCCCTAAGAGCATCTTGTTTCAATACTTGGCCTTTGGTCCTGGTTCTGAACACAAAGTTCCTAAATCTCTTAGAATTTCCTGGGTGACAGAAGTGTCTGGTATTCTAATGAAGTGATTTTTGGTGGCCTCCTGGATAGCTTCAGGATGGGAGATGGTCCCCAGAAAGACAAAGGCATGATTAGAATCTTGGAACTTTCAGCCTCCTCTTCCATTCTCTGGGAAGGGGAGAGGGACTAGAGATTGGTCATTAATGTATGTAATGAAGCCTCCAGAAGAATTCCTGCAGTATGGGTTTCAGAGAGCCTCCTGACTGGTGAACATACCTGTGTACCAGGAGGGTGGTGCACCCCAGCTCCTCAAGGACAGGAGCTCACGTGTTCAGGACCCTTCCAGATCTCTCCTTGTGTGTCTTCTCATCTGGATGTCTCTCTGCATGCTTCGTTATAGCCCCTATTATATAATAAACTGGTAAATGTAAGTAAGTGTTACCTTGAGTTTGGTGAGCTGTTCTAGTAAATGATAGAGTCCAAGGAGAGGACTGTAGGATACTTCAGTTTGCAGCCAAGTCAAACAGAAGCTGTGCATCACCTGGGGACTACTTCTTGCAATTGCTGTCTGAAGTGAGGGGAAGTATTAAGGCTGAGCCCGTAGCCTGTGGGGTCTGCACTGACTCTGATTAGTGTCAGAATTGAATTGAATTGTAGGACATCCAGCTAATGTTGCAAAGAATTGTTTGGTGTGTGGACAGAAAATCTCCCATATCTGGTGTCACATGCATTTTGTGTGTGTGAGTAAAGGGGAAACAAGAATGATTTTTTTCCAGACAGATTTATTTCAGTGTTTTATATGGCACAACAATAAAGTAAATCTTACACAGAATAATTTTATATGTTTTTAAGAAAGATCGTATACGTTACTTATTTCCAGATAAGTATGAATAACACCAAGTAAATATGTCTTATTGATTAAAATAGTCCAGACTGGACTGCAATTTATCAACAACTTGTTTCCAGTTATTTAAAGCACTAAGAAAAATTCTATGTCTTAAAGAGAAATTGTGAGATTCTATACACTGAGTTCCCTCCTAAATAGTAAGAATTAGTAAAACTTGAACAGAGGAGATTTACATAAGCAGAGAATAATTTAATAAATGTCATAAAATCTCATATCAAAGTAATGCTAAACCAGAATAAGCTGTAAATAATGATAAAGTAATTTTATGTCTTGAACCATTAAATAAATGTTGGGATAAAGGAGAGCAACTCTTTATAAAATGTCTCATACACTATATATGTATGGTTTATCTAAGCCAATATTTTCTTTAGCATGGTTTTTCCCAACAGGCTAATTAGATAGTAGAGGAGGGGAGGAAAGAGTCAAGGAGGGCGAATGACTTGCCTGTTATATAGCCTCAGATCTGAGAGGAGTGAAGCTCTAAGTGAATTGTGCTTCCCATGTTAGTGAAGTATAAGTCTTAAGGGCAGTTGAAAAACTCTAGTTCTTGGATTCAGACAGATCTATATCAAATCTGGTCTATTTCCTAATGGTGATAAAATTTGAGAAGAGGTATTGTATTTCTTCCCTCTGCACTTCCTCTTTTTCCATCTTTAAAAAGGAGTTACTAATAAGAAACGGATGGAAGTTGGGTATATCAATAAAGTAACACAAGAAGATCTCTGGCATATGGTAGCCTGGCGATTGATAGATGTGCGGCGTGGTGTCGTGGAAGGAGCGTGGCTGTGCTTTGGATTTGGAGAGGTCTGACTTCCAGGTCTTGCTTTGCTGATTTCTCTGTTTGTGACCTTAGGCAAGTTTCTTCATCTCTCTGTAATCCATCTGTAAGATGCATACTTATTTGAATAAAATAAAATATACAAAAGTGATACATGATGCCCAACATATGGTAGATAACTGCATAAATAAATATTTCTATTATGCTAACCAGGCTGCCTCCACATCCTCACCTACACTTTATAATAAAATTCTACAACATGGTGGTATAGAGCAGTAATGTGACACTCTCACATTTTAATATGACTTATGGGAAAATGCAATTATTAAAATAGAAAACAAATAGTAAATTTTTCTGAACTGATAAAACTTCATTCTATGGTATTTGAAGTCTGGGAACTGATTCCTTGAACTGTATCCAGGATTGTATTCTCGGATCTTCTTAGGATTTTTCACCTGTCTTGGACTTAGGACATGAGTTTAGCTGAAGTAGGATCCTAGCCTAAGACTAGGATGGTGATTTCAGTCTGATTCAGAGTTCACAGTCTCCAGAATTTGAATTTCATTTTCCCAAGTTGGCTGTGAGTTTTACAGAATCCAGGAATCATAGAAATCCACTGTAGTTTGGCCACAGTAAATCTAATGCTGACTGTAACATCATAGTCACCACATTCCTGGGAAGATGACTCCTTTTTGGAGGTACTTGTAAATAATCTATTATAATGACACAAACATGTGAACATTCTTGGACAGTCCATAGTTACCTCATGCCAGTCCTTTCTCTGAACTATTTTAAGGTAGATGAGTTGTCTCCATTTAATTTTCACCCCAATCTTTCCCTTTTACATTCTTGTAATAAATATTTTAGGTTAAGTTTTGAATTTCTCTTTTAATAAGATATTCAGCATTCAAAAATAAATACAACCTATCTTAGACATAGTGTAGAACATCACTTCAAATTTATGCTCAGAAACATACAGCCAGTCTAAGTTAACTCTCAAAAAGCATTTAATAGTCTCATAAAGAATTCCATGATGACATCTACGAATCTGCTAGTAGTTCCATTGCTCACCTAATCCTTCTGCTCTTATCCAATCAGTCAACCATCCCATAGCTTGTCTGAGTCACTGCTGGCAGGACAGAGGGCAAAATCCCTTTCCTTCCAGTGTCTCCCATAGGTCTGTGTGTGTCAGTATATGGTTAGTGAGTGCTGACCAGACACCTGTCTCTGAGCTAAATCCTGGGGATTCCCCAATAAAATGGATAAAAAGTGGGAAAGAAATGGGTAAAAAGTTCCCTGCCCTCCAAGTACCTGCAATCTAATGAGAAGACACCTAGGAAAACTGATTAACTGGGCACACTATGACGCGTGACATGATGGTGGTACACGCAGGGTAGAGCGGGAGTTGGTAGTGAGAAAATGCAGACAGATCTGTCATCACAGAGGAGCTCAAATCAGTCTCTCTTTGATGGAGACTAAGGAGTCTAGAGTCAGACTAAAGGATATATTGTAAATACTATACATTATGTATGGTTATCAAGATTATTTCGTTAATCACATCCCTTCCATTTTTGAAATATACTTTGTATACTCCTCTTTTGAATACTTTTAGTTAAATAGGTAGATGGCTTTTAAGTTTTCTAAACTATGATCCACTCTGATAAATACAATGAAACCCAGCCCATGCATATATATTTTTGGGTAGGTATATACATACATTCATATGACACATTTCTGGGTGAAGAAATCTAATATTTTTCCATTTCATACATTTTAGTCTATTCTGTTGTTGATAACACCCAGAAGATTCCTTGTCACAACACACTGAATTTAACTTGATCTACTAATGGGCTGGGGTCTATAGTTCGGACACACTGAAGTAACGTGGCCAACCAGTTAAGAAGTTACATAGTGTAACAGGTGTCACAAGGAGAACATGTAAAGATGGCAAAGAAGGCTGGAGAAGGGGGGCCTGAGAAGCACATTAAAGGCAAGTCCTGGGTTATGGTCATTTTTTAGTCTCTGTATCATTTAGCATCCGTTGGTTCTTAATAAATGCTTGTTAAGGTAATGAAGCCGCATGAAGGTAGCACCCCTTACAAATAACCGTCCGGCACGGTCATTGCTTCTTGCGGCTACAACAGAGGAGACAAGTGCAGGACACGTGTGTCACCAGCCTTGCCTGCTCATGGCAGGCATTATAATGACGTCCTTTTCCTTTGAACCTCAGACCATTTCCCAACATAACGATGCAGGCAGCTGCTACCAAACTCCTGGATCTGGCGTGGATGATGAAATCTGCTTTAGGATATTCCTTTATAACTTTGTTTGTATGTTACTGACAGGTTGACCAAAGGCAGGTTTGCTCTCTGTCTCTCCTTGGACTCACACCTTCCTTAAAGGCAAACACAAGATCTCTTCATTCACTTCAGCTCCAGAGAGTGTCTAATATGATTTCTGGCACACAGTGGGTTCACATATTGAGATGATAAAAATTTGTTCTAAATAAATTCAATTCCACTTCCCCATCAAATGGGACTGTTAAATTGTGAACATATTTTTTGCTTCCCTGCCTCATAAAATATGAGCACTCTAATCCCAGATGGCACATCCTCCAAAAACATATGGACAAGACAATTTATAAGGAGTGTGCTTTCAGGAGCCGGTCCCACTTAGCCGAGGAGGCTGTGTGATTTTGCCAAAACCTTTCAGGCAACTCATTGAGAAGGAGGGTGAGCAGGAGGCCTTGGTCATGTAGCTCAGGGACTGAAAAAAGTTGGACACAAATCTCCTTTCTGAAAGGGTATGGGTTTTCATAATTAGGGAGGGAGTGGAGTAGATTGAAGTGGGAAATTCCTCTCCAGGGCACAAAAGACTGCAGTGAATCTGTAACAGGGCTCTGTGCTTTCTCTTGCTTGCTCGCTTGCTTGCTTGCTTGCTTTTTTTTTTTTTTTTTTTAAGATTCTCTACAACCCAAATAGGCTGTGCTGGTCATTCCAGCCCGTGCTGTGCTAGGGACATCTACAAGGAAGAAAAAGGACCTGCCATTCACTTCTCAGCTGCTACACACCACTATCTAAATGTTTGCATACATTTTTATGTATTAGGCGGGTTATATTCAGGATGGGGAGAGGTAGTAGAAAAGACTTTGCAAGTTAACGGGAGTCAAGTGATGAGAAAGTCTATGTACTGTGATACATCTACCTGGCAATGGGAGGATTAGGTGGTCTTGTTTCCAAGCATATAGTTTGCAGACTTAAAAGTTTGGTCCTCCCTTGCTGCATCACCAGAGATAAGAAGTCTCAAAGCAGAAGATGCTGTCACTGCTTTTAGGAGTACATCATCTCGATGCTCACCAGAAACAAAAAGGAATGAGTTATGTCTAAATATGCCTGACCTCTGTATAAGCACTCAATAATTAGTAGAGTTGGAGCGAGTTTTTAGCTTTCCGAGCGCACGCCAGAGTAACGCCTGTGAACAGAGTCCCAGTGACGGAGTCGGGACATCTGTCCTGATGTGTCTGACTCTGGTGCCCACAGGCTCGACGCTAAGCTGTGCTGCCTTTAGTGGTGCACATCCTTTGCAATGCTGGATACGTACTGAGCTGTCAATAAGTGATGCTGGCGTTATCCAGCGTTGGATTGTTACAATGAATGTTTCAATGGACTATTTCAGCGCATCCCTCCGCCACCACCCGCCCCCATGGCATCTGTGCTCCTAGCAGTTCCCCCTGACACTCCCTTTCCTTTTTGGACACTGACAGCTGGAGCTAGAGCTGGAGCAGTTATTTATAATCCTTTATGTTGCTTATGACCCCGCCTCAGACTGACGGTCAGGACAGAGCCCCAGACATTTTGCTCCATGCCAGATCAAACAGCCTGCTGTGGTGGCTTTTCCAGGTCCCTGTAATCTGATGCCTAGTGTTGGTAGGAGATTTAAATCATGTTTGCGTGGTTTTAACAAGATGGGATCAAAAAAACTGTTTAAAATATGTAGTGAAAGTTTTAGTGGCTTACAAATACATCACAGCTTTTATTTACTTGCTGTTAACAGAAGTTGAAGTCCACATAATCAGAAAAACGTCACAGAGGCGACAGACTGGGAAGAGTTGCCTCAGTACTTGTAACACTTCCAGCATGGTGCTGTGTGCGTTGCTATATTAACATTTCATCCTCATATTAATCATAAGATGTAGGGATTGTTAGCCCCATGTTTCTGATGATAAAACAGGAATACAGAAAGGTTAGATAACTTGCCCATAGTCTTGGCCTAATAAGAGGAAGAGCTGGGATTTGAACATAGATCTTACTGCCTCCAAAATCCTGCACAGACACAGCCTTTTTATTTAAAACCCAGCACTGAAAAAGCCCTGCTCATTCCTCTGTAAATTTCTACCATCTGCTGAGAAGCTGGAGCATCACCTAGCCCGAACACTGTCTTATTACCAGCAAATAAATGTCAGGGTAAAGACCATGAAAATCATCTGTTACCTTAGCCTTCAAGAAGTGTCTCCACTCCCACCTGACAGCACTTTCCAAGGATGCTGGGAAACAAACAGATTAGCGAGGCCAGAGTCTTAGGGGGTTCATAACCTTATGTTTCTGAACATTCAACTTATTAAAATTCACAAAGAAAGACCTTATGGTGCCATCATTTTATCCAACTAACATCATCAGTATGGCTCAAGGGCTATGGCTTTGTACAGTCACCCTAGCAGCAGTGAACATATGGTTTTACTTCTCTCTAAAGCCTCAGGGCGTCTGATGGTACCTTTCATGGATAATGGATAAAGGCTGCCGTACCAGTAGGTAACTTCTGTTCCATCAGTGTTGCCTTCGTGCCAAGAATGCTGAATAAATTCCAGGAGGGTTTGAACTGACCCAGGTCTATTCTGTCAACAGTAACATCGTCCGGAACAGCAGGGGAAAACGCCTCCTGTTTACCTGTACTTTGGAGTTCCTCCGTTTGCGTGAGCTCCTGAAAGCAGAGCCCTGTGCAACACAGTTAAGCCACAGGTTGTAGCTACCACGGTCTTTTTTAGCTGTTGCTTCGTTTGGTAGTTTGATTGCGTCAGTTTGTTCTTTTGGGTACCTCCCCCACTGCTTCCAGGTGAGAAAATATGTTTTATCATAGCTGCAAGGATCTATTGCAAGTGTATTTTGAGAATACATGCGGAGAAAGTAAGATAATTGAAAATGGTTTTGAACGTTATTTCCCAGGGTTCCCTACAACCTCTAAACTACAAACAGCATCACTGTTTGTCAGTGTCATTAACTTTCTAGTGATTAAGTGCAATTCTGTCTAATCTGCGTTCCATTGTCAGTTGTTCAAGAGGGTCCACGTCTCCTTTAGGTTTCCTCCCAAGGACCAAAGGGCTGGAAATACACTAAGCTTAGCAGTGAATTTTCACTTATTTTGAAGAGGACACATGGGTGGTTTTTACACCTTCAAGACTCACTGTAGTACCGTGAATGCAAAGAGAGTAGGCTTTGGAACAAGATCAAGCTGGGTCCAAATTTGGACTCTTAGAGTTCTGGGTCATCTTCAGCAACGTACTTCATGTTTTGCTCATTGGTACTCTCATCTCCTCCCTCCCCTTTTGCCATGTTTTATGTATATTCATGAATATTACCATCATTTAGACACTCGTTCAGGACCCCAAATTAACACTCATGATTGACTTCCTTATCCCAGTGCTGTGTCTTCAAAATCTATTCTGAACTTTACCTTCTCTCATCAGTTCCGGAGCCCAGATCTCTTGTCAGAGGCATTGTCTTCCTTCACATGGACCACAGCCTCCTGTTTGGTCTCCCTGCTCTTACGAGTGTACTCCTTATAGTTTATTATCCACAAAATTTATCGCCATTATCACTGCATAGCCAGAGTGAACCTCAAAATTAGATCATATAATTCCTTAGCTGAAAGCCGTCCTTGGCTCAATTTAAAATGATATACTCCTTAGGACTGCTTTCAAGACTCTACATTATCTGGCCCCGTACTACTTGGCTCTCCTCATCTTGTTCTACTTTTTTGCCATGACCACTCTGTTCCAAATAACCTAGCATTTTTGTTGCTTCTTGAACACATCAAATTCACTCCCATCCTATAGCGTTTGCCCTTGGTGTTCTCTCTACCTGAAATTCCCTTCCCCGAGGGAATGTTAGGTCCTTGATATGACTGACTAAAGGCTCTGAGAGCCCTCCGGTGAGCAACATAGTTAAAATAAAACGTATCCTTCTCGCCACTCTCTATCCTGTAACTCTGCTGGTGAGTCTCCATTGGATCATCACTACCTGCCTCTGTTTTGCATATTTCATTGTTTATGAGACTAGGGACATTTATTTCTTTTGTTTGATGTTAAATTCTCAATCCAGACAGGTGTCTGCAAATAACAGACAATCATTACATATTTATTAGATGAATCAATTAATAATGAATGAATAAACTCTATATTTTCTAAAAATGATATTGACATTTCCACCCTTGCAGGGTTGCAGTAAGGATGGGAGTTAAAATATTAGGCGAATAAGCATGATGGGCATGAGGTTCTCATAAATGATTGTTGTTCCTACTAAGATTTGAACTAGCTAAATGATGAAAGACGGATCTCAGTGGCAAGTAGGACTTTCTGAGACTACATGAAATGTGGTGAATTTCGATAATAAAGTGGAGTGCATAGGAGTTTTTGAATACTGACTTCTTGTCTCAGACACAGCACCCCTCACATGAGATTACTGAAGAAAATACATTCCATTAATTTTAGATTTATATATACATTAAAATTTTTGGACATACACTAAAAATGTAACATTCTTAGAACTATTTGTAACCTATTACTACTTATTATTTTTGATATCTAAAGAAATGCTGTGATCACCAGGCTGAGATTTGGCTGTAATTCACAATAGCTTTGTCTACCATTGTCTATAGATGTGTGAATTTAGTTATGTCATTGTCTGATTGTGACTTTTTCAGTATATGTTACATTGGTAGAACCATGTCCAGATTAAGTTTAACTTAAATTTCGATCTATCATTATTGTTTAATGTATCTTCCAATGATTACACAAGGATTCCGTATTGAAAATAAGTTGTGTGAGGCAAACATATGCCAGTGAAGTCATATCTTTTAGTTACTTTTTAAATTCATTCCCTGGATATTGACTTGTCTTACCAGTGGGGTTTTATTGCAGAAAGATTTTATGACTTGCCACACCACATCCATCCTCTCCTCGACTTATGAGACTTAATCAGTCCAAAGGTCCTGGTCACTGACAGAGCAGAAATGGTTACAAGCTGGGGGATGGTGACTGGACTATCCTTTCAGGCTTTAGCCCAGTTGCTTTGGTCACAGTGGCCACCTGCACTTTTGAAGTCCAGTCCAACAGTGACCTCTCCAAAGAGGCTTATCTACAGCTGACTGGAGGCTTTCCCTGGTACCAGAGGGCAGCCTGCTGAGCTCCGGGGTTGCATTTATTTGAATGGTTCAGACTCATTTGCTCAGTTACATCTGTGCCATGTGCTAGGGCTCCCCTAAAAACTGAGGAACTTGTTATGCCTGTACCACTGTCCCCTGCTAATGCATTCTCCTTTGACCTTTGCAGAGGGGGTTTGTCTGGGTCACCAGCTCTCTTCCGGCAGACCTACATCAGCTACACTAGGGGAAATGAGGCACTAAGTCCTCCATTGCCTCTCTGGTGAGACCTAGGAACCCTTGGTTGGGTGGAAGAGGGCAGCCTTCATTAAACATCAGACTTCCACTCCAACATTTCCTTGGATTGTGTGTCTGTTGTGTGTCTACTGACAACACATGTCCACAGCTAAGTGAAGCTCTTCAAGTGACTCTTCTTCAAACATCAACATCTGCAGGAAGCTACTCTTGACTGATAGAGAGAGAATGGCACCTAGCTATGTTTCATTACATTTGACTAATCTACTCATTAACTGCAATTAATTAACAAACTGCAAGCAACAACAAAATTTACTGTATACATTTAATGTGGTATTCTGTTTATCCTGAAAGGTCAATCTTGAAGGTGTATCTTAAAATCATTGATAACTTTAGAACTTGGAAAAAATATCATATATGTACAGAACAATGACCAAGTGTAAAGTGAAACTATTATTACCTGGAATTTTGGTGTCAAACCTGGGAGGTGAATAGGTAGAACACAGAGTTTTTTAGGGCAGTGAAAATACTGGGTGTGATATTATAATGGTGGATACATGTCATTAGGCATTTGTCTAAACCCATAAAATGTACAAAACCAAGAGTAAAACCGAAGGTAAACTATAGACTTTGGGACAGTATAAGGTGGCCATGTAGGTTCACCTTTGGTAAAAAATGTACCATCCTGGCCAGTGATGTTGATGATGGGGAAGGCTATGCATGTGTAAGGGCAGGGGACATATGGGGAATCTCTGTAAATTTTGCTGTAAACCTAAAACTACTCTAAAAAATAAAGACAAGGGGAAAAAAGGTTGGGAGGGGAATGTGTGGCTTTGACCTCTAGAGTAACTGAAAGGTAAAAAGACAATAATAGCCTTGTGCCCTGTGATCTTTATCACCAAATAAGACTGTGCCCAGTAGAAATCCTGGAATTTATTCCATACAGGTCAGTCACCTGCTTCTTAGGAAGTCTCATAACTTACACTTGATTCTGATTTATTCTTGTGGTGTATGAGGGTTGGGAGAGTGAAACTGTTGGGCTGTTCTTCTAGAGGCTGCCAATAACTAGAAAAGACAGATCCAATTAGCGGGATTCTCCTTACTACAAATAAATTATTGGAAGAATGGGGTAAGCTGTGGATTTTTCCTGCAGGGTTCTTATTTTATTAATAAAAGTAAATCAATAAATATATAACTCCACGTGGCTATTCTTTTATAGTTATATTTGGAAAAAAAGTTCTCAGTATATTGCAAAACCACTTTTTATAAACAATCAACAACGCCAGATATAAGATTTTTTTTTTAATCAAGAGAAGATTTAAGCAAAGTTTAATTCTTCTTTCAAGTATCATTTTGAGTCATCCTCTCCTAGTTACAAAAATGTGGCCACCCATTGTCTGAGAGATGGAGGTAATAGAATCACCTTTTTGATTGACGGAGGTTAAATTTTTATTAATTCATGTAAGAAATCCTGGACAACTTGGCATAAGAAGTTCTGGGAGGAGTCCATTGCCTTTTCACCCAATTTAAAGTTAGGAAGATCATCTAGTAAGACTAGGAGACCATAAAGAAGGCGTTTTTCTATTAAATTATTAGATTCATGAAGTTCCGCACTTTACTTAGTCTCTAAAGATCACATAGAATTACGGTAACAATAATATTGCCTCTAAGGATTGTTGTACTGATTAAATGAGACAATGCATGTGAAGTACTTAGGAAAGCACCTAAAAGCTCCTGTATTTGCTGAGACATCCACAAATGTCTTCTTCACCACCTTTTCTTCTTCAAGGACCATACGTAGATTCAGCACGCAGACATCACCCAGTGACTGTTAATATCATTACTATTTTTATTAGCCATCACACTTCCACAATGTATATAACGAGCTCTATGAAAAATGAAACTTCATTGACATTTTTTCTGCGGTGGGGTTGATGATTCATTTGCATTTTTTAAAGGAAGCAAATGGCAAGATGGTGTGCAGACTTGAAAATTATTTCAAAAAGTCCATTTCCAGCCTGCAGTAGGTTCAGTCCTTTATTTTTTCTATTGGAATTTAAAGGACGTGATTGGAGACATGTTTGAACATGAAATTGAGCAAATTCCCATCCTAAAAAGAAATTTTAGTAAAATCTATCTTCCGGTTACCCAACTATGGCTGAGAGGGGCCCAGGCAAAACTTGCCACCAGCTAAACTTAGATTGTTCTCTGTCTGCAGCCAGCCGTGACCAGGATCCCATGCCTTGCTGCTTATGGTGCATGCATTTTCCTTTTCTTTAAGCAATGCTACAATCTCCTGGTCATTACCACTTGGATGTCTGTTTTAGATTGAAAGATATCAGATCACTGAACAGATATAAAAATGACTGCATGCAGCTTATAGGAATACTAATTATTAAGCATAAACATGGCATGCAGATCCCTCCGCTCCGGCAGTACAGAGATCAAGGAGATGAACAGTGACACATGACACTTGTAACAGAAAGATTTTATGTCATTTTCCTCTTGTGGGTTTTCTTGACAGTTTACTTTGCTGTTTTACCTAAGTCCCAGCAAATCCCTCCAAATGCCTGTGTGTTTGCTGACTTCCGAGCATCACAAGCAAAGTGTTTAAAGGAAGCAAAACCAACGGCTTTCTCACTCGATATGAAGAACCCGCTTGTGACGATATGGCTGGAAGGTCTCTTCTCTTCACAGCTGTGCTAACAGATTGCTGCTCAGTCAGTGACCTTTCTCACCAGAGCAGTTCAAAGCCTTCTTCCCAACTTTGCTTTTAATTTAATTATCATGTGAAGAGAACAAAATCCTTTTATGCATCACTGAGAAAGAGATATATCTTGGGACTGCAGTGTCAATGATATTGCCTATTACAAGGCCTGAGAACTGTCTGATAAAAGTAAAACTTTGTTCCAGATCAGAGAAGCATTTACTTAAAAAAAATTTTTTTGATAGCTCTTCAAATAATGCAGAACTTAGGTAGATTGAAAACAGGAAAAGCAAATGTCCTCTATGAATCACAGACCCTACTTGGAGCAACAAAATCCTTTAATCTCAGGATTGTCTTAGTTTATTTGATTGTTGTTAAAAAAATTTTACTTTATTCCAGTGTGAACCTTTTTAAATTGCTTTCCCATGTGAACCAGGGTAGAAAGTATCTCACGATCTTATTTATTTTAACACTGAAAGAGCATGTGTGAAAAGATGAATAACATGGGCAAGACGAAGTGGTTTCTGATCAAGAGATTTGATAGTGATGAGATATTGAAACTGGAAATGTCCTTGACTAACTGTGAAAGGAGGTCTCACACTCGTAAGTCATCCCTCCCATCCCACTTTACTATGACCCCTAGTTGTGTGGTGGATGGCCCAGCTGGCTCTCTACATTTAAATGAGCCACTGGACCACAGGCCACTGGACCATATCTGTTCTAAGTCAACCCCTGACCCTGACTTTATTCTCAACCTCGGTCTTCAAAAATTGTAACTTCTCTGCGCTCTGCTTCCCAGTCCGCTCTTGCTACCTTCCACTTTTGACTTTCTCAGTTCAATTTAAACAAATATTGTTAATTTTGATGAAACATATCTGCTTCCTAGGCACCTATCCATAATCTTAACCACTAGGGAGACAAGAATAGGACACACCCTCTTTCCTTGATATGCTTTGTCTCATGATAAAGATATGCAAAAAAGAAATCATTTTAATAAAGGGAGATATTAATAGAGAGTCTTCCACAGGTTGATTTAGGGACTAAGCTCCTTTCATCTTGCGGCTCTACTGTCCTCAGTTTAGAGCCCACCTCTAAATTCTTGGCTTCCAACTGGTGGACACAGAACTAAAGAAGGTGAAGAATTGTGTGTAATTTTGTGGGCTAGATCTGTTGTTAGGTACATGGATTTCACCAGCATTTCCTGGTCAGATCTTACTCACATGGCCATACTCATCTGTAAGTTTGCTAGATATGTTAGTTTCCTATTGCTGCTATAACGAATTACCAGAAATTTCATGTTTAAACAGAATACAAATTTATTCTCTTACTGTTCTGGAAGTCAGAAGTCTGAAATCAATTTCACTGGGCAAAATCCAGATTCTGAGGGAAGAAACCATTTCCTAGCCCTTTTCAGCTTCTAGTGGTTGCCTGTCTTCCTTGATTTGTGGTTCCCGCCTCACATCGCTCCCGCCTCTTGCTTCCATGGTCATGTCTCCTCCTATTGATTTTTAATCTCCTGTCTCTTTCTTATAAGGGGCATCGTGAATACACTGGGCCCAACTAAATCTTCCAGAATAATCTCTCCAGCTTGAGATCCTTAATCACATTTGCAAAGTGCCCTTTACCTTGTAAGGTAGCATATTCACAGGTTCTGGGGATCAGGACGTGGACATCTTTCTGAACCATTATGTCACAAAAGGCAAACTCCAGCTCCATGCCCTGAGGGGAAGGAGACTGGTTTGGAGAATATTTTTCCAATTTATATAATAACAAAAGTAATGGCTGTTACATAGTGTGCACTCGACTTTTTACATTCCCAATTCAGTATATTTGTATCACTATATATTTGTGTGTGTGCATGGGAAATTAGTATATATGTTCTAGATAAACACTTCATATGCAGTATATTAATTCATTCAACAATGCTGTGAGTGAAGTACTGCTATTTCTGATCCACTGAGGAAGGAAAATTAGGCTTAGGAGATTTAAATACTTGTCCAAAGTATCAAGGTTAGTGGTGAGACTGGACTGAAATCCAGGTCTGCCTGACTCTAAAACCTCTCTCTTTATCTCTACAAGAAACTGTCAACAGAGATTTAAACACAGGATACTGTTGGAGGAAAAGAACGAATCCTTTATCTCAAAGCAGAGCCGCAGGGATGACTTCACAGAGGTCTTCGATCCAAGGACTGGTACTGATTCTCAGTTGCTGACCCTTAACTCCCTGGCACTACAATCTCTCACTGTCTTTTGCTTTGTGTCTCCTTCCAGCTGTTCCTGGAAACCCACTAGCTAATGTAGCCAGCATCTTGTCATCCCCACGAGTGCTGGAATCTGTGACTCAGACAGTACCTTGAGGTCTGTCATTCGGGCCTTAAGCTGATTCTAGCACTGGAGACAAACACAAATTTTGACAAGATTCAGGCCAGGAAGAATTCAAAGACAAAAATGCAGGTCAGGAAGCAAGACTGGCTCAAATAGTCAGCATTCCCTGACAGAGGGCCCGGATGACTAGCACTGTAGCACGCTTTTCTGAGGCAGCCCCGGTTGGCCCTGAAAGAAGGGTTTTCCAGCCTCCAGATCAGTTCACCTCTATACTTACCACATCGTACTGAACCCATCAGAACTGCGTACAGCATCTCTCTACCAAAAAGATTCTGATTTGTAGCCACCCAAAATAAGTCGTGGCTCCTGTATAGACTCTCTCATTTGGCAGACATTAAGTTAATATGCCAGCACATGGATAACTCAAATGACCTTTTCACAAAAAACATCAAAGGGAACAATTGTGATTTTCCACTAACAAGCGCTGAGAAGTGGGAATCATTCTTATCATCACTTTTTCACAATGACATCTGTTAACCTCTCCCCGACTTTCTCATAAGGTCTCTGCTATGGACAGAAGAGGGCAGAGTGGTACATTTTAGCAAGATCTAATCATCGGTGTCTCATATTTTTAATGAAACACCACGAAGTCCTTGTTGCAGGAACCTCCCCATTCTTACCTATCAAAGATGATCTAGGTGTCTAAGAAGTTGCAAATATATTTGAAACTCCCACCTGCTTGATTCGTAGTCAGATACTTCAGTTACCCGAATAGCAAAACCTAAAATCATCAGCTCTTCTACATGAAGTTTCTCGGGGGGCCCCACTGAAAAACAGCCACACACAAAGTCATTGTAACAAGTGCAGTAGACAGAGCCCTCTAGCCTAAGACCACATTTTCAATCATGAATATATTCAACACATATTCAGTAAGGACCTGTTCCTTACCAAACACTGCACTAGCTGATGCAGAAAATCAAGGTTCTTGTACTAGCTTTGTTAATAATTAGCAGTGTGACTTTGAGGAAAACACAATGTCCTAAGCCACAGCATTCTGATCTCTCAAAAAGGTATAATAATAGTTGTCTAACCAGCCTCAAAAGTGTGTTGTGAATTTCAAATAAGGCAATATGTTGGCAGCACTTTGTGAATGATAACAGGTGACTCTATAAACATTAATTATTCATATAAATGTGATGAGTTTTACTTTCAATTCAAACATAGTGAGTGTATACAGTTTTCAAAATTGATGAAAAAAGAACTTACTTTCTTAGCAAAGATTCTATGAAAATCATTGTTCCCCTATTCCCTCACACTCATCGGCATGAGATTTTCTATACTAATTTCTTGATAACCTGTAGGTAAGTCATTACAATGGAAATGTCTTTCTGGGCTACAGGGCACACATTATGTACAATACTAGTGTTGCCAGCACAGGAAGGCAGTACTCAGGAATACATAATATGTAGCTGTTCACCTCTGACATGTTTAAGTATATGCATGTTGGGTTTCCTGGCAAAATTGCAGACAGTACAGATTATTTCAATTAAAAATAAACATGCTTTTCATGAAATTAATTACATGTTACATTTAGATTTAGACATTGCCTGGTGAAATATGGTCATAAACACGGCTATTAAAACTGCATTAGGAAAATTCAGTCTGTCCAAATTTCTCTCTCTCACCCATATTTGAAACTTTATATTAAAGAATTGATTAACTTTTGTTTCTTTACCAGAGAGTGCTCTTTATAAAAGCAGGGGCATTTTTTATGTACATTGACTTGAACTTTCTAGGTAAGATACTGATTGATGGAATGGTGTGTGTTTTCACTGGGAAGAACATTGGGAAAAAATTTTAAATACATAAACATGATTCTGCATAAGTGTATAACATACCCATATCTATAGACTCACAGCATTGGAAAGGACATAGGTTTACTGTAGCCTGAAATACCCTTGGGTAACTGATTGCTTACTTATGACATACTGGGTACATGCAAAGTGCTGCCCATCCATCCTTGAACATCCTAGTACGGAAAAGTTCGCTGGTACCCAAGGCAGCACATTCTATTTTGTGTAACTCTCTTTGTTTAAAGTTCTTTTTAAATTTTTAAAAGGTATTTATTTAGCTGGTACAATGGTAGGCTCAAGAATGAATGGATAATAAGAAATGCATAGTTCTTATCTTCCAGAAGTTTAGAAGCTAGATCAAAAATATGAAAAAATAGAGAATTTCTAGCAAATTCATTAATTGTCTCTGGTCACAAATGTGAAGATACTTATACAAAGGTAAAAATATTAACTGATTTAAAATTTATAGTATGCCTTCTTCCAAGATATATTAGAAATCACTTAAAACGTACTTCTGATCACCTAATTAGAGGATCTACATACAATAATATGAATAGAATAGTTTCCCTGAAGTCAAAATTTGAATTCACAGAACATTGTTTCGTATGAAATATTAAGTAGTATTGAGATGATATATCCTCTATGATTTTGAAAAATAATATAAATCTTCCTTGAATGACCAGCCGTTCTACAGTGATTAGATCAGTTCTGACCATCAGACAAAGTGTGCATGTAATTGAGAACAGTGCCTCACACGTCACCTTTCAGAGTGTAGAAGATTATTTTCTATCACAAATACCCTCCCTGGCTTTCCAGCTTTTGAAAGCAATTTGACGAGAATATCAGTTTAATTTAAATTCCCGGCCCTCAAGTTAAGTAATTTTAAGAAAACTGTACTTCCATAGCTAAAATTTATGAGTTAAAGCAATATTACGATTAGATATCTAATGATAGAAATATATACAAAAATACACAAGTTTATCTGCCTGTTGCTTTGTAATTTCTGAGTTGAGCCAAGACATCCCAAAATATTTTTTAGCAATTTTTAATTTAAACATTAAAACAGTGAAGAAAGAATAAAGGAATATAACCTTTTAAAGAGGATTCACTGGAATTTATAATACACTAAGAACAGATGTGAAGGAAGATTTCATTCTGGTGATCATGGGTCAATAAAAATAGCCTTAACACATGCACTTATTTTAGATTCTCATTTATTTATTATGACCTAATTCATTTTATTGAGATATAATTAACTTGTCATTCATGTGTACACCTTAAGTATACAACAAAATTTTTTTCAGTACATCCAGAGAATTGTGTGACTATCACATTCTATTTTAGACATTTTGGACATTTCTGATAAATGAATTCATACAATATGTGATCTTTTAAAACTGGATTCTTTCACTAATCATAATGTTTCCAAGGTGTATCCAAGCTATAGCATGTACCAGCTCTTCATTCATTTTTATTGCTGAATAATTGTCCATATATGGTATACTACACTTTATCCATTTATCAGTTGATGGACATTTGGATTGCTCCACATTTTGGCTATTAAGACTAATGCTGTTATAGACATTCATATAGGCATTTTTGCGTAAACATATGTTTACATTTATCTTGGGTATATACCTAGAAGTGGATTGCTGGTTCATATGGTAACTCTATGTTTAACATTTTGAGAAATGGTCATATTGTTTTTCAAGGATGTTCTAGTATTTTATGTTTCGCCAGAAGTGTATAAGGATTCCAATTTCTCCTTATCTTTGCCAACACGTTATTGTCTGTCTTTTTTATTTTAGTAACCCTAGTGGGCTTGAAATATTATCTCATTGTATTTTGAAACTGCTCTTACCTAATGGCTAAGGATGCTGAGCATCTTTATCAACGTAAGAGTTCTTTACATATTCTGGACAGAAGTCTCTTAATCAGATAATGATGTGAAAATATTTTTAGTCCTAATATTGACTTTTAACTTTCTTGATGATGTCATTTTCAAAACAAAAGTTTTTAATTTTTATGAAGTCCTAATTTTCTACTTTTTCCTTTTGTCATTTGTGCTTTTGGTATAATTTTTTTTTTAGGGCTTTGTGTAATCTGAGATTGTGAAGATTTACTCCTATGTTTTCTTTTAAGAATTTTATTTTTTTATCCTCTATGTTTAGATCAATGATCTTTTTTGAGTTAAGTTCTGTGTATGGGATGATGAAATACAATTTATATTTTAAGGTAGGACAAGAAAATTTAAACATAAATTTACCTCTCTCTGGGCCTCCTCTCTCTCTCCTTAATGTGTAGTGTGCATCTGCCTAACACGTTTAGCAGACCTCTTCAAAGACAGGAGTGCGTGCTCCACCATAAAGCTTGATTTTTTCTGACTCTAGCAATGCAACTTCTTAAAACAATAGCATTTTTTTCCCCAGTTCTGTACGGAGTCACAGTGACTTGCTACTCACTTTGTTTTGTACATGCTTACCTGGACTATGTATCCTTGGTGAGCTTTATGTAAAATACCAGGGTGCCATTTTGACGTGTGCACTTTTGTCTAGAAAATGTAGATAACTATGTCTTCGACTTCTAACAGGTGAAACGGTTCTCAGAGCTTCCTGAGAGTCCGTCTCCTGGGTTATAATCCTTACTTTGGCTCAAGTAAAATTGCCTTTTTTCTTCTTAACTTTATTGCTAATTGAACTTTCATTGACAAGGATAAGGAAGGAATCCAACTTCATAGTTTATGCATGTGAATATCCAGTTTTCCCAGAAAAGTTTATTAAAAAACTGTCATTTTCCCGTTTAAGCGTCTCAGTACCGTTGTCAAAAATGAATTGGCCAAAATATAAGAGTTTATGTCTGGACTCTAAATTATATTCCATTTTTCATATGTCTATCCTTATGTTAGTACTGCACTGTCTTGATTACTGTAGTATTATAGTAAGTTTTTAAAACAGGAATTCTAGGTCCAATTTTGTTAACAATTTGAAGATTATTTTGTCTTCTCTAATTACTAGAATTTCCATATGAATTTTAGGATCCACTTGTTAATATTTGCCAAAACAAAAGCCAGCTATGATTTTAATATTGTGTTGAAGCTGTATTTCAATTTGGGGAGTATTGCTGTCTTAACAACTTCAATATTAAGCATTCTGATCCATGAACATGGAATGCAAATTTATTTATTTAGGTATTCTCTAATTTCTTTTAACAATATTTTCAGGTTTTCAATATAAAAGTCTTACATCTTTTTTGTTAAGTTTATTCCTAAGTATTTTATTCTTTTCGAGCCATTGTCAACAGAATCACTTTCTTAATTTCACTGTCAGATTCTTCATTGTGAGTAAATAGACATAGACTTAATTTTTCTAAAATGATCTTGCATCCTGTAAACTTGCAGAACTTTTTCTAGTTGTAGAAGTCACACCCCATCCCACCCCCGATGGATTCCTTAAAGTTTTCTACAAACAGGACCATTTCATCTACAAGTAGAGATAACTCTACTTCTTGCTTTCCAATCTGAATTTAATTCTGTTACTTGTCTATTTTCCTAGACTAGGACTTCCAGTACAATATTGACTAGAAATGGCAAGAGCAGACATTCTTGTCTTGTTCCAGATCTGAGGGCAAAAGCATTCAGTCTTCCACAATTAAGTTTGATGTTACATGGTGTGTGTCAATATTATTAATCTTTTTTAAAAGTAACTTTTTGTTTCATTAATTGTCTCTACTGTTTTTCATTCCTCTGCTTCACTTGTTTCCATTCTAATGTCTATTAATATTTTTCTTTTACTCAATTTTAGTTTAGTTTGCTCTCTTTTTTCCAGTTTCTTTAGGTAGTGAGCTAAGTTATTGATCTGAGGTTTTAAAAATTAATATTATAAAATGTTTGGCTATACATTTCCTTTTCAGCACTGTTTATATATTATTATTATTATTATTATTATTATTATTATTATTATTATTATTATTATTACTATTAATCATAGAGCATTTTTAAATTTCCCTTATGAGTTCTTGGACCTCTTGGTTATTTAAAAGTTTGCTGTTTTATTTCCATATATTTCTTAATTTCCAAAATTTCCTTCTGTTATGAATTTCTAATTTCATTCTGTTCTGCTGAGCAAGCACACTTGGTATGATTTCAGTCATTTTAAGTTTATTGAGGCTTGCTTTATGGCCTTGTATTAGAATTTGGTCTATCCTTGAGAATGCTACATGTTTGCCTGAGGAGAATACGTTTTTCTGTTGTTGGATGAAGGATTTTATTGATGTCTCTTAGGTCTAGTTGGTTTATAGCATTTTTGAAATCTTCTATTTTCCTGTTCACCTTCTACCTAGCTTCCCAACTTTTGATTTGAAGTGAGGGCATTTTAAAGTCTCCAACTCTTATTTTAGATTTGTCCATGTTTCCTTTCAATTCTGTCAGTTTTATTTCAGGTATTTTGGGGTTCTGTAGTTAGGTGCATATATGTTTACAATTATTATATTTTCAGATGGATTAACTCTTTGTCTAGAATGTCGTATTTTACATCTTGGAACATTTTTTTTTTTCTTTTTAAAGTCTATTTTGTCAGACATGAGTACAGTTACTCCAGCTCTCTTATGGTTACTACCTATAAAGCTTTACTTCTATACAGCTTTAATTTTTCTTTTCCTTTCTTTCTTTGATGCTATTATTAGTATACACATGCCATCTATATACACATCCAATAATATTTATTAATAATTATTACTTTATATAATTTGTGTCTATTAAGAAAACTGAGAGATGAATGGAAAGCAAGTGTACATTTATGGACCCAGTATTATTGACCTCCCTCACTTCAGGTAGGTCTTCCTCCTTAGAAGTGGGGGCTCAATGGGAGGAAATGCGCCCCAGAACTCTAGCCTGTACTGCTGGAATAAAACTTATGCAGCCGGGACTGATGGGGGTGGGGTGGTGAGGAGAGTGAGGGTTGCTGACAGTCTCTTTCTTCCAGTAAGAAACTATAGCACTAGACTAGGAGCTGGGAGACAAGGGAGCCTGTCCTTGGCACAAGTGATTAGAAGGGAACTTTTGTCACTCTACGCTAGGAAGTGTGGAGTGAATGAACAGTAGCTGAAATGCCACACACTTGCTGTTCTTAGCAAGATTCTGTAGATGTTCTCTAGTAAATGTTTCTCCATTTTCTGGACACCCTTAGGACAATTTCTAGACACTTAATGGTTGCTGTTTCTTTATTTTTGATTTTGTCTGCTCTAAGCGTGATTGCTTTACTGGGGAGAGTGTCTGATGGACTCCTCACATCACTATTCCAGAAGTCGTGCCTGTGAGAGTTATTTATGTTATTAACCAAATATGATTTGTTTGCAATTATTGCTCTTTCTTAAGTTTGCATTTTTTCATTGGCGATATTCTGTGCTACTGATCCACAATTTGGGGTGTGTACAGGTGCCCACATTCCCCAGAGAGATACCCCTGCTGTATGAACAGGATGCTGGGTCAGGAAGGAGCCTCTCACATCTGCTCCATTGAATACCTCTTTCATCTGCAGTCATCCTTGTATCTTTCTTTGCCTTGACTTCACTTCCCATAGCGTATGATTCCCTTACATATAAGCTCCTTTAACTGTTTCTTGTATAACATGGTTTTTTAGTTCACTATAACAAATACTGTGAATGAATGAATTTCTATTTGTTGGTGTCTCTTTTTAGGTGTGGAGCCACAATCTCAGATCACACTCAAGGTGTCATCTGAAAAGCGAGGCAGAAAGTGATCCTAACACCTCATCTGTTAAAAAACATATTTGCAATCCCTTCTGTGACTTCCTCTTCACAAGTGATGCATAAAGCTGTATTGTTAGCTAAAAAACACATTCATTTTTTTGTTTGCAGTATTCACTTCCATATCTTCCTCTAACCTTAACTTATGCAATATTATCAGACAAAAATTCTGGAGGAGGGTATAGCTCAAGTGGTAGAGTGCATGCTTAGCATACACAAGGTCCGGGGTTCAATCCCCAATACTTCCTCTAAAAGTCAAATAAATAAGTAAACCTAATTACCTCCCTCCCCAAAAATAAATAAAGTAAAATATTTATTTTTAAAAAAGAAAATAATCTTGATTATCTGTCTACTACATCAAAGTTAGGGGTGGTGGTAGTGGAGTCTTGGAGGTCATAGCTTTGACCTCTCTTGCTTGGGCAAACTAAATATACATAAGTTTTTCCTTGCCAAAGTAGTGGTAACTTTTCCCTTCTACCTGGTCACCTCTTTCTTTGAAAGATGATCAGTCAACCTTTTAAAAGGCTACTCAACTTTTGTTAACTTTGTTTTTTTTTCATACGTTGCTTCCTGTTGGTGCTGTTCTCTCTACTCTGTATTTACACGGGGGTCTCCTGTGTTACATCAGCAGGATGCTGCCCTCTCCAGGGTGCTAGCCAGCCTGTGTTTCTCCCACACTCTTCCATGCCATGACGTTGCCTCTTCTCCTTCCCGCCTCTACTTCAATAGGTTATTTTTAACGAGTTAAGATTTAAATAATCCATTTTAATTAATTCATACTAGCTTGTGAATAAATAATAGGTTCATCTTCTTTCAAATGATGTTTGTTTGTTTATGTCTAACAAGTAAATAGCACATTAATAGTATTCAGAGGCTATCCAGGCAATTTTTCTTATCCTGCTGCCTTCACGGTATCTTTAAACTGTATCACACAAATGATAGCTTATTTCACTTGTATGTAATTAAAGTACTAACAATAGTATTACTGCTGATAATTACTATTTTTCTGACACTTTGCAAACCACATTTGTCATTATTATTTTATCTGATCTTAAAAATATCTTGTAAGATAGGTCATTCTCATCACTTGCATTTAACTGGTATATTTGTTTGAAAATGAGTGTGTGTCAGATTAAATTTGCAGCATTACTCCTGTTTTATTGCAGTCACAATGGAGGGAATACTGAGTGACTTGGCTGAAATTATCTGCACTTAGTCTATATTTCTTATATTGAAAATTATCTTCTCATGGAAGATCTTGAAAAGCTGATTGTAAAATGTTGTTGCTAGCCTGTAAGGAAAATTGAACTGTTTATACCTTATTATTAGCAGCCAAATGATGCTGTATTACTAGTGATGTTCCCTCTCTCTCTCTTATAAGCTTGAGGAAGAATTAGGAAGCATAGGTGCCCACTTGCCCCACGACAGGAAATGAAATTAGCTGGTTGATAAAGTTTCAGACTCACACTCACCCTCCTCCAACATCACTAAATTTTTAATAGCCTGTTTTTTAATTGCTTCTCCAGCTGTGTGAAGACAGTGTGGGAGTGAGAGGTGGGGGAAAAAAAGGGATGTGAGATGTTGAAAAAAATTTCCTTTGGATAGTGTTATAAAACAGTACACATTACTTAAAGGTTAAAAAAATGGATAGGAGTGACAATATAATAACATATTCTGTTTCATAGAAATTTTCCACTTAAAATGTTTTACCAGCATTAATTTACTTATTCATCACTGTTTTAGGCTAGAGGTACAAATATTTGCATAAAATTTGGCCACTAACCTCAACTGACTCATAGTCAAGTGTCAGAGACATGTAACCAAGTGATTCTACTGAGTGTTAACTAGAAGCCATTGTTAGAATTACTCAGTCCATTATTTTGTGTTATTCCAGAGGGTAATGTACACATGGAGAAACAAGAGCTATACTTCAGGAGAAAAAGGAATCTATGTATGTTTCACATCTTTTATCCTCTATAATGGACAAGATAGACTGTTCTTTAACTTTCTTACATTTGGAATAAACATAAAATCAGGAACGCACTATGGAGTGTCTGTGTGTCTCTGTGTGTGTGTGTGTGTGTGTGTGATTGTGTTTAACTCTCAAATGCTTTGACTGATGATCTGTTTCTACAAACGAGATTGGGACTTTAGGAATGTGTGCAAAATGTTGCTTTCTGAGATTTAGATGATTTAACTTATTATCAATAAGGTTAGATACATTTAGGCATATCTCAGAGATATTGCTGGCTCAGTTCCAGATCACCGCAATACACCACATCTTGGAATAAAGCAAGTTGCAGATATTTTTTGGTTCTCCAGGTCTTGTAATAGCTATGTTTATACTGTACTGTAGTTTATTAAGTGTGCAATAGCATTATGTCTAAAAAATGTACACACATTAATTAAAAATACCTTATTGCTAAAAATGCTGACCATTATCTGAGCCTTCAGTGAGTTGTAATCTTTTTGCTGATGGAAGATTTTGCCTTGATATTGAAAGCTGCTGATTCAGTGTGGTGGTTGCTAAAGATTGGGGTGGCTATGCCAATTTCTTAAAATCAGACAATAATTAAATTACTTTTTCTGTTAAGGATTGACTCTTCTTTTCACAAACAATTTCTCTGTAAAGTGTGCTATGCTGTTTGATAGCATTTTACCCTCATAGAACTTCTTGCAGAATTGGAGTCAGTCTCCTCAAACCCTGTCACTGCTTTATCAACCAAGCTGATGTGCTTTTCTAAGTTTTGTTGTCCTTTCAATAGTCATCTTCCCCAGGAGTAGTTTGCATCTCAGGAAAGCACTTTCTTTACTTATCCGCAAGAAGAAACTCCTCGTCTGTTCAAGAGATGTCATCAGGAGACTGCAGCAGTTCACTGATGTCTTCAGGCTCCGCTTCTAGTTCTCTTACTATTTCCACCACATCTGCAGTTACAGCAAAGCCTTGAACCCTTCAAAGTCATCAGTAAGGGTTAGAATCAACTTCTTCCAAATTCCCTTTAACTTAGATATTTTTCTCTTCCCAATTAGAACGAATGTTCTTAACGGCATCTAAAGTGTTGAACCTCTTCCAGAAAGGTTTCGACTTACTTTGCCCAGATTCATGAGAGGAATCACTATCTATGGCAGTTATCATCTTACTAAATATGTTTTTTAAATAATAAGACTTGAAAGTCAAAATTACTCCTCGATCTGTGGACTACCAAGTGGATGTTGTATTAGCAGGCATGGAAACAACATTAATATCATTGTACGTCTCTGTCAGAGCTCTTGGGTGACCAGGTACATTGTCCATGTGCAGTAATATTTTGAAAGGAATCTTTTTTTTTCTGAACCGTAGGCCTCCACAGTGGGCTTGAAAGACCATATTATAAATGGATGCGCTGTCATCCGGGCTTTGTTGTTCCTTTCGTAGAGCACAGGCAGTGTTGATTAAGCATAATTCTTATGGGGCCAAGGATTTTCAGAGTGGTAAGTGAGCGCTGGCTTTAACTTAACAGCACCAGCTACATTAGCTCCTAACAAGAGAGCTTGTCCTTTGAAGCTTTGAAGCCAGGCATTGACTTCTGCTCTCTGGCTATGGGAGTCCTCTATAGAAGGCATCCTCTTCCAGTATAAGGCTGTTTCATCTGCACTGCAAGTCTGTTGTTCAGTGGAGCCACCTCTGTTCATTATCTGAGCTGGAGCTTCTGGAGAACTTCCTGCAGCTTCTGCATCAGCCCTTGTTGCTTCACCTGGCACTTTATGTCATGGAGATGGCTTCTTTCCTCAAACTTTATGAAACAACCTCCACTAGCTTCAGACTTTTCTTCGACAGCTTCCTCACCTCTCAGATTTCACGGAATTGAAGAGAGTTGGTGCCTTGCTTTGAGTTAGGCTTTGGCTTAAGGGAATGTTATAACTGGTGTGGCCTTCTCTCCAGACCACTAAGACTTTCTCCATATCAGCAATGAGGCTGTCTTGCTTTCTTATCATTCCTGTGTTCACTGTCCTAACACTTTTAACACTTCAGTGACTTTCCCTTTGCGTTCCAGTTTAGCTGTGTGGTACAAGAGGCCTAGCTTTTGGTTTACCTCAACTTCTGAAGTGCCTTCCTCGCAACACTTAATCATTTCTAGCTTTTGACTTAAGGTGAGGGCTGTCCATCTCTTCCTTTTACTTGAACACTTAGAGACCACTTTAGGGTTATTAACTGGCCTAATTTCAATAATATTGCGTCTCAGGAAATAAGGAGGCCTGAGGAGAGAGAGAGAGAGATGGAGAATAGCAGTCAGTGGAGCAGTCAGAACACACACAGCTATCAGTTAACTTCGCTCTGCTAGAAGCACCCCAAAACAATGACAATAGTAACATCAAAGGTCACTAATCACAGATCACAGTAACAGTGGTGATAATAATGGAGAAGTTTGAAGCATTTCGAGAATTACCAAAATGTGACACAGAGACACAAAGTAAGAAAACACTGTTGGGAAAATGGTGCCAACAGATTTGCTCAACTCAAATTTGCTTAAACCTTCATTTGTAAAAAGCGCAATAAAATCCAAATGTCGATAAAGTACAGTAAAACAAGGGATGCCTGGACATTTACTTGCTGAGGGTACACAATGGCTCCAATATCCGTAAGATTTTATCTTAATATGATTGAAGTTTTTGGCTCATCAGAAAATTTTTTAAAATACATGTTAATTAAAATGAAAAATTCAGTAACAACAGCGTGGATAAAATAGGGCCTGAGAGTCAAGTCTTGCCAGTGTCCATCAAAAACACTCTTCCATGAAAAAGCTGATCAAGTAGGACATGGTGCATTTTAGAAAGAGTAACATTCGTATCCCATGTTCAGTCTGGAGAGTGAGTATCAATTAAATTTTAACACATTCTGTGACTGTATAAAGTATTCTGCTTTTGTAACTAGAGCCACTTGAATTAAGCATGACTATAATTTTTTATCACTTCATCTCTCCATTACTGGGGAATCATTTTCTTTGCTTTATTTTTCAAAATAACATCCAATGTCCTTTGATCCTTTCCTCCACCCCCCCGCTGCCCTGCCCACTGCTGCACTACCCAAGGAGGTGTAATGCATTGATACAGGACTGTAAGATGATGCATTTAGTGTTGTCCTGAGCTGATGAAAAGGAGAATAATGGCCACAGTTTTGTCTGGCTTCATAAAACGCCATCACTCTGCTAAGCATTTTATATAAATTAGCTCATTTAATTTTCATCACAACCCTATGATATAAGCATTCTGATTTCCATTTTGTGGCAAGGTTAGCTAACCTGCCCAACACCACAGTTACCAATTATCCAAATGGTATTCAAATCAAGATCTGTCAGACTCCAAAGCTGGGGATTTTAACCCAATGCTACACAAAGTTGGAGTCTGCTTGTAATTTAAATTTTATTAAACTATTCACAGTAAACAATGATGATGACATATGAGCTGAATTCTCTCTTTATTAGAGCTATTGTCATACCTAACTCAAACTGCAGAAATGGAGCTAGAAACGAACATTGTGCTTGTTAGCTTATAAGCTAGACTTTGGGGGCAAGGGTTCACCTTTTTAAGTTAACTGTTCAAATGCAAATGGAAATTTTCCTTGTGATAAGAGAGATTACAGCTTGTGTTTTTTAATGCATTAAATAAAACTGATGTCTAAGTATGTCCTTGGGTAAAATTTCACTGTGAGGAAAAATGGGCTTTTATGCTTTCCTCCTTGATTTTAGATGTCTTAAGTAGGTACTGAAAAAAATACATTGTTTTTAGTTCATCATTGTTTAGTTTGTCATTGTTATACTCAGTTTTCTGCATAAGTAAATTATACATACATAATTACCATTTTATTGTGATTTTTACATATTCTATCCTTGCTGCTTTTTTTTTCTGCTTATTCTATTAGTTACAAAAAAAAAAAGGTTTTTGACATTTCCGCCATGACTGTAGATTTGTCTTTTTCTCATTTTAATTGTCAATATTTGTTTTATGTGTATTGAATCTATGTAATTGTGTGCATACAGACACAGTATTATGATATTTCTGTTGAATTGACTCTATCATTATGTAATGTTACTATCTATCTTTAGTAATCTTCTTTGGCAATATTCTGTTTTGGCTGATTTAGTGTTAATTGGTGTACAGCATAGTGGTTCAGTGATACATACATATATTTCTTTTCATATGTTTCATTATAGGCTATTACAATTTGTTGAATATAGTTCCCTGTGCTATACAGTAATACCTTGTTTTTTAATCTGTTTTATATATGGTAGTTTGTATCTGCTAATCCCAAACTCCTAATTTATCCCTCAACTTCCCCTTCCCCCCCGGTAACCATAAGTTTGTGTTCTATGTCTGTGAGCCTATTTCTGTTTTGTAAATAAGTTCATTTGTGTCATTTTCTTTTTGCTACTTTAAAATTTAAATTGCTTTTTTTCCTCTGTAATTTTTAAATATTTTAATTGAAATATAACATGTGTAAAGAAAAGTGCATATAACTCTGGCTGCTTTGAAAATTTTCTCTTTGTCTTTGATTATAGCATCTTAACTCTGATGTGCATAAGAGTAAGTAATGTATGTATGTATGTATGTATGTATGTATGTATGTATTTAATTCTGCTTGGGGTTTGCAGAGCTTCTAGAAATTATCGGTGATAGTGGTCATCTGTTTGGGGAAATTCTCAGCTTTCATCACTTGAAATATTTCTTTGCCCCATTATCTCTCCTCTTTCCATCTATGACTCTAAGAAAACTTGTGTTAGACCTTTTCATATTGCCCATGTACCTCTAATGCTATTTTCTGTATTACATTATGTTCACTCGCTAGAAGTTTTCTTTGATTTGCTTTCCAATTCATAAATCCTGCTACCTACCATATCCACTCTTGGTCCCATGTAATGAGTTCTCAATTTCAGATATTGGTTTTTTTTTATTTTATACTAACCATTCAATTATTTTGTATAGATTTTATCTAGAGAAATTATACATCCTCTTGTCATTTTTAAAATCCATTTTCCTGAGTGTAAGTCTTTGTCAACCAACTCCAATGTCTAGATCACCTCAAGTTCTATAATTCTGTGTTCATTTTCTTTTTTTTTTCTTGATTTTTAAAGTGGTCCTGCTTTCAGTGTGTATAATAAGTTTTGATTGGATGGCAGGCATTGTATATAAAAAAATCATACAGGCTTCAGGTGATATTGTTTTTGTGAGCACATCTTCCTGTAAGTGGGCTAACAGCATGGTCAGTCTGATCAGGGACTGTGCTGAGCTGAGGTCCATATGCTTATCTTTGATGTTCAATACTGACAAAACTTTTTGCTGTGCTTAACAGAGCCTTTTCACTTAGTTTTAGAAATGCTCACCCTTTATTATTCCAAACTATTGTAAATGACCAGAAGCAAATCAGATTGAGGTATGAAGATTTCTATATACTTACACAAACAAATCATTCCGAATCAATAGCTCTTTGAAAGCATAAAGCAGAGATTAGCAATCTTTTTCTGAATAAGGCCAGACTGTAAATATTTTAGGCTTTGCAGGCCATGTAGTCACAGTCACGACCACTAAACCCTGCAGTTGTAGTGTGGAAGCAGCCGTAAACAACGTGTGAACAAATGAGTGTGATCATGTTCCAACAAAATTTTATTGAAAGATACTAAAATTTGAGTTTTATATAATTTTCAAAAGTGTTATTCTTGTTTTGATTTTTAACAATTTAAAAAATATAAAGACCATTCTTAGTTGTGGGGCCATATAAAGCAGGCAGTAGCCCAAATTTGGCTTGCAGAACAGTTTGTCTACCCCTGGTATGGGATGAGGATTCAGAATCTCTTACCTGCTCCCAGAAATAGTGTATCTGGGTAAAAGTGAATAGCTATGTCAGCTTCCCTCTCTGAGTTTTTAACTCTCACTAGACTACTAGCCTCTCCTGATCTTCTTATCCTAGTAAAAGTTTTTTACTAGCTTCAGAAAGAGCATTTATACATTCTGTAGAACTTTTTTCATAGAAAAAGCATTAGTCTGTCACTAGCTACTCCATCTTACATGGAAGTGACTATGCTAAAGCTTTGCTATACATTTTTTCTACTACATACATATTGCTGTACACACACACACACACACACAGTCTTTAAATAGTACCAATAAGTCAATACCATGTTATTTTAGTTGAATTCAAAAGCATTTATTAAGTCATTGTGTATATAGAAATCTTTCTGGTCAAGGCCACCTATCTTAAGTTATTTTGGGTAGTTAAGGGAGAGGTTAAAGTTTTTCTTGAGTCTGCTGGGTTTCAGTTGCCTTTAGCTCAAGATAGTCTGCATGCCTAAGCGTCACATTTTGGGAAGCTTGTTCTGAATCCCTTCAGTATTTATCATTTCTATAAGAAAATGTACTTTCTTAATTCTCCTGGAATTGATCTGAATTATTTTGCTTATTTTTACTTCTTATCCATGTCTTATCTATTTTCAATG
Source organism: Vicugna pacos (assembly GCF_048564905.1). Lineage (NCBI taxonomy): Eukaryota > Metazoa > Chordata > Mammalia > Artiodactyla > Camelidae > Vicugna > Vicugna pacos. The sequence continues at coordinate 13,547,002 of NC_132996.1, forward strand.
ATATAAACTCCATAAAGGTAAGAAACTTATTCACCTTATTTATCATTTTATATCCAATACCTGGTAGTCCAGTGTCTGGAACACAGTATGTACTAAATATTTGGGAATGAATACATGGAGGGAAAAAAAGAATTATTAAGAGAAATAGAATTTCATACAATATATAAAGAAAGAATATCTCACTGAAAATTTCAGTCCTACTTTACAAATTTACATGAAGTGATCACAAATTTGGGGGGGGGCAACAAAATGGAATTGTGCCACGTAGCGAATTTCCTATTCAGTGCAACTCTTCTAAGTGTAATTAAAGATCAATGAAGCAAGTGTTTAAAAGGCAGCTGACTTAATTGCCACAATTGTATGATCTAGATGAATAATAAGTGTGCTAATGGTAGTATAATATTAAATATTCAACATGGTTATCAAAAGTCAGTTAAGAGATACTTGTAAATCAGTAAGCCACAAGTGAAGAGAAGACTCTTCCCTTTTGGAAACCTTGTTGACAAGAGAAGAAATCCCCAATGTTCTTGCTTCTGAGTATTTAATTTAATAGTGTATGGAAAGCATAGAAAATATTTAATTTATTTCGATTGTATAGAAGATTGCTACATCCTCGAAATTGATCTCACTTTATGGTCACAAAGCAATTTTTGCAACTCCAAGAGACTACAGCCTATTCTTGTTGGTGTAAAGAACAGGTATTAAGCGTGAGCCTTCCCTCTTGCTTCCTTTCTCAATAAGATCGTTTTCAAGTAGATTCTTTTCACTCCCTGCCTCTTTGTGCTCATTTCTGGATTTCTGATAGAGGATTTGCATTGGTCACAAACTTGAAGCAGAGCTGAGAATTGTTACTCTACCTACAGAATGAATATACATATAATGATTTAAAATTCTACAATAAAAGCCTGTCTTTTAGCATTCCAGCAGAGAGTTTTGCCTTAATTTCTCTTTGTCTCTCACTGTAAAAGAATAAAACAAAATAAAATAACATCATTTTAGTCAAGGAACAGGGCAGTTTGAAATACTTAAGATAGTGGAATGTACCAATGTGAAGGATCACTCTATTGAGAGAATCTCTGAAAAAAATTTAGAGTATACAAATTTGAATTTTATCAGAAGTTTGGCACCAGACTGAACACTACAATAACTAAAAAATTTCTCTTTCGTGTTTAAATGATCTGAACTTGTTTTCCTTCAGATTTAAAGAAAAAACAAAGCAAAACAAAAACAAATCTCTATAATAGAATCTCATTAGTTTGACATTTAGCTAAGCGACTTCTCTTAGGTCACCAGTATTTCCTGTAGAACTTCAGTTTATGAAAGCAAATTTGGCCTTGCAACTAAGAATTGGAAACCTAGGTGAGTTGTGAATTTACAAAATTTATTTTCTTTGATGTGACAAAGCACATTCTCTCCAGATATAACTTTTGCTCCACTGTCACTAGAATCTATCAAAAGGCCACTGGAGACCAAATTTTATATCTCCAGGAAGATAGCTAGATTCCAATTCCTTAAAATAACAAGCTGAATGATGTAACTGTGTTCTAGGTGACAGAATGACCCTATGGATTCTTGATTCTCACAATGTACTTTTTATAGAAGATGAATGCCACAAGTTTCTAACCTTGCAAAAAGATGTTTACTCAGATATAGTCTGACCCATATCAGGTGACTTTAGCTCACCTGCTAATTAGGCAAGGAATTCTGAAGGAAGCTCTCCCTCTTGCCCAAATACCCAAACTAAAGCCCTGGATGGGTGAGGTCAGGCCCTAGTCACCTGTACCTGATGACCACAATCAAAGATTACTTGGGTATCTGACTATATTCAATGTGAACTAAAAATATTCCACATCCTACACCAAAATATAGGCTTACAGGTAGAACTATGCTTTTAACTTTGCTTCTTGTTAAATAAGACATTTTGAGAAAAAATCAAATTTGGGACACAATAACTCTTATTTTGGCAAGACAGCAACCAAAATGTAAAAAACATAAAGTAAGTGTCAAACTGTAAATGGTGTTAAATTAAAAAAAAAATAATAATTTCAGGAAAGAAAACACACTTCTAGGCCTCACTCTTTGGTGAAGACACTATTCTTGAGATTTTGGCCTACCTTGCAAACTCTGAAGCTTGATTTCCAGAATGTGTGAAGCAGTTCTGTCTCTGATACATTAGGGGGCTGACAGGGGTTGGTACGTTACATAAGCTTGCAGAGGCTGGGATGTACATCAAGAATGGACCTGCATTCATTGATAATTCGTTTTCATTGATAATTCATTTCTCTGTCTTCAGGTTAAGGATCTGTAATCTCTTTCTCTCTCAAATGTTTGCCATCAGATTTTGATATAGTCAAACTCAGATTTAGATACAATATTTACAGACGGTGCTTTTTCACTCTGTGATTCTGTTGCCTTTAGTTGCCATGGATGATTGACTCCTCTGGCAATCCCTCTATTTGACAGATTCAGGGAACGCACAGTATTCACCTGGTAGTAATTTGTCTTGTTGCAGTTTGGGGGTGGTAAAATAACGGATCGTTGCATGAATCAGACACCTGGGCCTGCAGATCACCTTTACAACATACTAGTCATGTGATTGGGGGCAAAGTTTCCAAGTCTCGCTTTTCTAATCTTTAAATTTGGAATTATAGTGATGCAAAGGTATAATGATATCCTTAAGAATTTTATGTGTACCACGTGGTAATTTAAGAAAACAAAGACATGGCTAGACCATACCAAGCATTAAATAGTAATTAATGTTAAGTCTTTGCATATCTTTGCACCAATGAATTGTGCAATATTTTCAGGGTAATAACTTAATTCTTCCGTGAGTTTTGGAGATTGTCTCACAGTAGAACCCAAGTACTGACAATGGTACTTCTTTGTGACCTTGACAGTAGTTAATGGTTTGTTTGTATTTCAGTGAAATTAGATATTGCCTTGTACTGATTACACCTTCTGCAGCTCCTTAAATTCTCTCAGTCAAATCTGTCTTCTATACCTTTGGCCACTTATTCCTCTCATCCCATATAAAGTGCTGATACCTTATCCTTGCTTGAGGCTTTGTTTCTAGAAATCTCAACCTGTGACACACCTCCTTCTTCATGCGTCCTCAAACACAGTAGCATTCTTCTCATTCATTCTCATTCATTCATTCGTTCATTTCATCACAAAATCCATTACCTGTGTTATTTGAATCACTGAGATCTGCACAATTGGAGATACAAAGCTGACCAAAGTATGTTTTCTTACTTTATGGAAGTAACAGTCCAATAGCGGAGATTCTACAAGTATCTATATTGAGATTGTAAAGTAGTAAGTGCCTTGAAGAGAGATACAGGTAATGGGCAGAGTCTGAAGGGAACAATTTTAGCTGGAGGATTACAGAAATCAGATACTCTGCCGGTAACATTTGTTCTGGGTCTTTTAGTTTAAGTAGATATGTCACTTTTGGTGGAGTCAATGTATAGATAAATACAGTGGTAGCATAAATACTCTATAAGTTCTTTTGCCTCACTGAAATGATTCACTCTGTCAGAAAGTTTGAGAACTCAAAGACACTGCTGCTTATAATGGGATCAAAACTATTATATTTAGTTTAAATATTTAAATAATTTTTATATTCTCTTGCATGAGCATATAATTATTACAGAAAAAAATGAGTAAAAAAATGAGTAATTATTACAGAAAAAAAGATAAATAACACATAATTCCACCATTGTTAACCCTCTTAACATTAACAGTTTAGATATTTTTTACATGCATCTGTAGATTTTTAAAAATTGGATCATATTGGATACAAAATTTTATCATCTTAGTATTATTCTGTGAATATTTTTTAGTATCAGTAACACTAGAGCAGTTTTTAAGTGATTGCATAGCTAATGTGTTTCATCATTCCTTTCTAGTACTGTGCCATTGTCTATCCAAAGCTTTCTCATGGTCATTTATTTTGTCTCAGCTTTTTTTTTAAGATTTAAAATTATTTTACAGTAAGTATTCCAAGTTAGTAAAATCTTTCCGCATAATCTTAATTTTATCCTTAGAATAAGATTTTAGAAATACAATTGCTATGTTAAAGAGCACAAGCATTGTAACAATTTTTTCCAGTTGTTGTTCATTGACAACCAAATATTATCTTAATATATAAGCTTACCAGCATGACGAAATACTACCACTTTTCTAGCATAGAAAATGGATTTTATAATTTAAAATAGACATCATTTTGATTAGGAGAAATTCATGCCTCATCTTTAAGCCAGAGATGACAATAACTATTTCAAAGATAGATATTGTAAGTGAATGTGTGGACATTAATCTGTTTTTTAAAAGATAGTAAAAATAGAAAAGATTAGATAGTGAAAAAGGACACAACTATAGATAAAAGAGAGAGTTAAAATTTTATAAGAGAATAGCTTTACAACTGTAAGACATTTTATTTCAAAACTTAGAAGTGAATGATTTCTAAGGAAAATCTAAATTACAAAAACTGACACAAAAGAATTAGAAATCTACAATGGAAAAATTATAAAAATGACACTGCAAAGTGATTAAAAATCAATTGTAAAAAGGCAATAGGATCAGTAGGGTTTACTGATAAATTTTTGGTTTCCTTTAAGTAACAGTTGGCATTCATGTTTGAAAAACTTTTCAGGCCATAGAAACAAATGGAAATTTTCCAAGAACAGAATATTTTGGTAATAAAATTTGATAAAGATCTTACGTGAAGAGGAATCCATAGAATGGTCTTGCATATACACATAGATGAAAGATTTCATTAAAATATTAGAAAATAAAATCCACCCATGTCTTAATAAGGATAATATACTATAGCAGCGTGGGTTTAGTGCCAGAAACATGATTCAATATCAGGAAACCCATCTTCATTGTTCATTAAATAACCAATTAAAGGAGAAAATAATTCAGTCATATGAATCAATGCTGAGAAGGAATTTTTAAGCAGTTTTTTTTATAATAACTCTATAAGTAAAACACAAGCAATTACTAAAATATTATAATTACTGTTCATCAAATTGTACAGCATGCATTGTCACAATGGAGAAACACCAAATCCATTTCAATAAAACAGTAAGACTGTAAAGAGATGCCTGCTGTCATCGCACCATTTAATATTACCCAAGGAATGTAGTGAGTCACACATGTAAAAACTATTATAAACATTGGAAAAGGTATAGGATATCCATTTTTTAAATTAACTTTTGGTAGGGGAGGCAGCTAGTTTTACTTATTTTAATGGAGGTACTGGGGATTGAACCCAGGACCTCGTGCAAGCTAAGCATGCACTCTGCCACTGAGCTACACCCTCCCCCAGGATATCCATTTTTTATCAATATGATTGTATATCTACAAAACCAAGAAAGTTCTAGTAGCATACTGCTAACATTGATGTTCTAAAATCTGTAAGGGAGCTAGAAATGAGTTAAATATTTGTATAAAATCTCTATTGACAAGAAGGATAGAAAATTATAAAATTTTTAGAAATAAATAAGAATCATAAAAGGAATTTTGTGAACAGACTACAAATTTTTATTGAAGAAATAAACAATATATGGACTAATGTAAACATATATACCATCTTCTTGGATAGAAATTCTTCGTATGTAAACACATCAATTTATAGAAATAGGATATAAATTTACTTCAGGTGCAATTGGAGTATTAACTTTTATAGAAAGAATTATTGTTGAAAAATAATAATGAAAAATTGGAAGAACAATAGTGCTGCTCTAATCAAATTAGCAGAAATAAGAGAGGGAATTCAGAAATTGATTACAGGACATATTGCTCATTATAATTTTAATTTTTATCTTCCTTCTGAGTTTTTGTATTTTCTGTTGGATTGGTGAGATTTTGATTTGCTCTTTTGTGAACTGCCTCTTCAACATTGGATCTTATTTATCTTCTTGTTGATTTTCATATTATAATTCTAACTTCATGAAATGAAGTTTCTTTAATTGTAAATTCTCTGCATTGGAATCAGTCTCATAGAATAAATATTGGTAAGGATATAAACACAAGTACGTGCATCACCAAATGTCAAAGAAAACAAACTCTAAAAATAAACAATCCTGGAAGCATAATGAGTGCCTCTTCTCTACTGGTCAATTTCTGACTAAACTGCAGAACACAGTGCAGAATGTCACACAGTCTTTAGAACAATGAATTAAAACTCTCCCAGTTCACTTGCAAGAATTTATATGAGCTATTCTTATTTAAAAAAAAAAAGCAGAAAGGAGTGTGCTTATTTTATCTTCATAAAACGCAAACAATGATAGATATACTTCTTATGAATATAAATGTGTGTATTTTCTATATTTCATATGACAATACAGGTGTATATTTTGTGTGACAATATGATCCTGGAGGAAAATGTGAAAGTGTATAAATTATGTTTTCATGAGTTTGGAAGTGAGAGAAATGAAAGAGGGAAAAAAACAAACAATAAAGAAACAAGACCAGAGTGATACTAAAACATAAACGTGATGCCTGTATGTATATGTTTACATAAACATGTATGTATGCATGCGTATCTAAAAAATTAATGAACTAGAAGTGACAACTTTTCTTGAAGCTTCCAATCTCCTCTCAAAAAAAGTGAGCCCTTGATAGTTGTTCAAGGAATATTAAACCCTCATAGTACTTCTTTTGCTCTATTCTACTTGCTTGCCTATACTAAATTTTCAACAAAGTAAGATAAATGGTATAAGACAGACTAGCATACTATGACCTGCTAACAAAATCTTGACCATGGTCCATTTTGTTTTTCTTTTTTCTTTTTTTTTTATGATGCAGTGGCAAAGACTGGTTTTCATATGTTTTAATGGCTATGTTATCTTGGTTATATAACTACCTACACATATTCTAAAATTTATTACTGGTCCACAAGACATAAAATATTTACTATCGCTCTTGTTCAGAAAAAGTTTCCCAACCTGATACAAAGATCAAAGACTAAGGCAAGGTGTTTCTAGTGGGTGAAGTATATGGTCAAGTGGTGGGTGAAGGTTATCACAAGTTGTGGCGATCCAAACATACACCACCAACTGATGTAAGAAAATTGGCCTGTGAAAGATAGACGTTTAATTGGCCCATAACCATGAAAGTAATTTAATCCTATCTTAGTAATGATTCCCTATCCTCATTAAAAATTTTGAATTAATGCAATGTGGGGGCAATTTCAATCATAACATCAAGAAACACACTTTCCTCGCTATTTTAACATTCCAGAGCACATGAAAATGAAAAAAATTACTAAAATACTAATATAATATTGACAACAAGTGCTGATAAAAATGCATGCAAAAATAATATTGAAGACCTCTTAAATATAGATACTACAATCTCAAATTAACTCCCATGGAATATTTACAGTTATCTCAATAAATATCTAATATCTACAGTTATCTCAAGTCTAAGTAGGATTTATTCCACAAATGTGAAGATGGTTAAAAATGAGGAAGTGCATCATTGTAACAAATTGCATTAATAATCAAAGGAGAAAAATGACAACTCAATGTTACCTAAAGGCCATTTGATATTTAAAATCCCTTCTGAATTAAAAGATCTGTCAGAAATCAGAAATAAAAGGATGCTATGGCAACATGATAAAGAACACCTACAAACCTAAAACATTATTTAAAGAAGAAACATTAGAAATGTTCTTATTAAAGTCAGAAGCTAGTGACAGATGCCTGCTGTTCCTGCTTAAACTCCTAACAGAGTAGCACTAAGTATCTCAGTGTCACTTGGTCTTAGCAGACGTTGTAGATACCTTTTATTATGTCTGCCAGCTCATCTGGTTTGTAATAATTCCTCTGAGAATTGTTTCCCTTCCCTTTCACATCTGTAGGACATAGAGGTGGGTCCTTGTGATAGACACACTCTAAGATTGCCTCCAATGCATCACACCATTTTATAATGTTATGGGAGACGGTGGAACTAGTGCCTTGCTTCTCACTAATAGACTATGTTAAGTGTGATGGAATGTCACTCCCTTGGTTAAGCTTTGTTATATGGGAAAAGTAATGAGATGCCATTCCCTTGATTATCTTTTCTTATAGACTGTATCGTAGTGAGAGAGACAGATTCTCCTTCTGTCCTTGAAGAAGTAAACATTCACATTATGAACTTTCTATGGGGAGGGCCACTTGGCAGGAAACCGCAGGTGACCTCTAGGGCTAGAGGGCAGCTTCAACCAATTTCCAGTAAGAACCTGGGACTTTCAGTCATACAGTCATTCAAGGAAATGCATACTTACTAGGTTTGGAAGCAGATTTTTTCCTAGTTGAGTCTTCAAATGAGAATGCAGCCCAGACAACACCTTGATTGAAGCCTTGTGAGGACCCTTGATTAAGCTGTTCTTGGGATCCCAACTCACAGGAACTGTTAGATAATAAATGTGTATTATTTTTAAGCCTCTAAATCTCTAGTAATTTGTTACGCAGCACAGAAAACAAATCAGTCTCCAACAGCTATGTTTGTATCACACAGTAAGACACTAGGTGTGAACTGGGTCAGGGTCCTTTCCCAGAAAATTTGGGATTAGGACTAAACCTTTTCAGTCTCAGCCTGAGCTTATGTCGTGAGCAGAAGAGATTTAGCAGGAGCTGTGAAGAAGTAATCACTTCAAGTGTGGGCTGAGCAGCGGGAAAGCGAGTCTACAGAGAGACAATAAAGTAGCAGAGAAAAAGAAGAGAAACGAGAAGTAGAAAAAGAATGTCTTTCTGGTTTTCAGTTAGCATTCCATTTCCTGAGATTAATCTATTTAATGTAGGCTAGCTCTATTTTATTCTTTGACTTAGCTGCTATGTTATATCCTTGTATCCTAGTAATAAGTTCTCTTCTAAATAAAGTTGTCTCAAGTTAAAATCTGCTATATGCAAAGAGTCCAAACTATTCAAATAACATGCACACAGATGGGAAATGTAAACCACTCTTAGTAACACGTGGTACTATTTGGCAATAACATCTCCTGGAATATCTTTTTTTTAGCTCTATTGGTTGAATTTATGTCCAGTTTACTTTGTAAAATGAGCCTTCTCTTTTCCAGGCGAAATGATTCAAATTCACAATTCCAGTTTTAATGAGCTAAAATCTTTAAGTGTCCAAAGGGAGAAAGTACATTTTATGGCTTTATTTATTTAGTTTTTAAACTGATTTTTTTTTTGCAAGGGGATGGAGGTAATTAGATCTATTTATTTGTTTATTTTTAGAGGAAATACTGGGGATTGAACCCAGGACCTTGTGCATGCTAAGCATGCGCTCTGCCGCTTGAGCTACACCCTCCCCGCCATTTTATGACTTTAAAACAAACTATTCACTCCAGTATAACTTCTACTTGGAATGAAATTCAAGCAAAATTTGATAATAGAGGGAGAAAAGTGAATACTATGTGAAGATAACTATGTCTGCCTCCTATAATCTTACTTTTAAATTTGACTAAAATGAATTGGCAAAAAGTAGTGCCACATGGATTAATTGTTCGGTGACATCCTAAAATCATTGAAAAATAAGACAGGACATGATATTCTGATTATGGGATGGTATTAGCAAGGTCAGCTTCAGAGAGAAAAAAAATAACATTGATTTCACACATGATTCCAAATTGGAAGGTGATATATAAAGCCCCAGTGAATCAAAAACAGCACTAAAATGCTGCTGAGAGTGTAAGGATGTGAAAGAAAGCACATAACACAAGGGCATGAATACTGATTGAACTAGGAAAATTGTATACGGCACTATTTTTGAAATAAGAGGTTTCTGGCAAATGAGGAAATAAAAGAGGGACAGTCAGCAACCTTTCAAAAACGATTGTTCCACGGTGACCACAGGTACGAGGCTGGTGATTCAGCAGAGTCCTGGTAAATATACAGGAACTCGCTCTTGTGGGGAGGGGAGGGAGACCTAATTCGTAGTCTTTGCTGATTTCCATGGTGCAGATAACCCTGCCACAATTCATTTCAAGCTAGCAGTGTGTCTGGGAGCATGGAGCTGGGACATGATGGACACAATCAGCTCCATCACGGGTCCTTCCTCTAGGGGAGGCCAGCTAGTTCCCAGGAGTCGGCCCAGTGAGGGGCTACTAACAAAACTAGCCAGATGTTAGTATTATAAATCGTACGATTCTCTGTCTCTCTACAGAAGGGAAAGGTAGAGCTTCAGACTGCTCTAGGGACTATTTCTGTCCGTTGTGTCTGTATGACAGAAGTCCAGTGTAATTGGGAGCCACTGTGTATCAGGCTGCAGTGAATAAAAGCGTGAAAGAATATGAAATAATTTCTAAGTTAATCACACACACATACACAGGATGAATCCAGACTTTCTCAGTATTTAGTGTGCAGAGAGGATCTCATTCTGCAGGCCTGCAGTGGGGCGTATGCCTCTGCAGTTGAATCAGTTCTCCCATAGAGAACATGCCTGAGACGCCGGCATTTCTAGGCAAAACTCTCCACGGTGACCCAGCTGCGGTTCTAGGCTCCAGGATCTGGACATGAATTGGGAAGCAGAGCATGTTGCAAAGAGCTGAAACTCTTGTCTTGCTACCGCTCTGTATTTTATCCTGAGCTCCACCATTTGTGAGCTTTGTGACCTTGGGCAGTGTATATTTGCTCTGTGAGCTTCTAGTTCCTCATGTGTAAAATATTAATTGTCCCTTTAGGCAAATGAGATAAATCTGGAAAGTGCTTAGAGCAGTGTCTTGCACACTGAAGGGAACTAATGTTGATTTGCTTCTACACGAGTACCTTTCAGACTGTTTAAGGATGTAGCCAGATAGAGCAACTATTAAAATGTAGACTGCAGATGTGAATGGGCTGCTCAGGGATGGAGCACAGAGAAAGTCTACCTGACTCAAGGTAGGTCAAAGGAGGTGTCAGTGACAAGGGTTTGTTTAAGTATTTTAACATGATTCAGGGGAATAAAGTTGGAAGAAGACAGAAGGTAATGAAATCAAATATAGGAATTTGTTGGGGGTTTTGTAAGTAAGTGCGTTTTTTTGTTTTGTTTTGTTTTGTTTTGCCTTTGTAGTTCATTTGGTAGTGTTTTGGGAGGTGAATTTGAGAAATATATATTTTTCAGAACTTGAAGGTATATATAATAACAAAGCTTTTGGTTTCATCTTCAAAATAAAAGGGAACTATTAAACTATTTTAACAGGAAAGTACCATGTAGAAATTTGTATAAACTCTCTCTGGCTTCAAAGGGAGTTGAGACGAGGGCACGATAAAGTCCATTTAGATGTTGCCAGAACAGCTCAGGAAAGCAGTGTTGGGTCTCGACAAGGTAGCGCAGCGGTTTTTATGGTACAGTGGGTGGCTAGGTCACGCACCAGTGTGCTGGACCCAACTCCCGCTGGCTCATGAGAGCCCATTGTTAAATTTTCAGGAATTGTGCCAACTGGTTGTTAAACATGACTATTAATAAAACCCAAATGATATAAATTATATAACATTTTAATATACTATACTAAAAATAAAGGTAATAAATACTGATTATTCATAATTTCCTTACTATTTTATTACATTTTATTACTTTTTTTGTTCTTGAGACTGTTTACATCTGTTGTATCCATATGGCAGAGATGCAGTGTAATTGTATATGCCACTATTCATGTTTTTCCAGTGCTCCATTCAGCCATGCCGTATTAATAGCTTGGAACCAGGTATGGTGGGAGTATATACACCACAGAAATCTGAAAACGCTATGAATCAGGCTTGATGCATTCTTTTGTTATTTTCTGGACTTAAGAAAGCAGTGAAAAAAGAGAGCAAGTCAGGTTGAACATACAAGTATGTCATACCTGTACCATTACATTGCAAATAGTGCAAGAATCGAGTAATATTCTGCCAGGATTCAAAAACTGTGATCTAATTCAGCAAGACATCACTCACAGTATCTACTAATGAGTAAAGCTACCCTGTCCATCTTAGTTGCTTCACTTTTGCCTTCATCATTAATACAAATGAAAATATAAACCAACGTCTCTGTAGGAACTGCATTGTTCATCCATTTCCTTCGATTGCAGCCATAGATAGATTGCCTCTGTATATTAAACTTGAGCAAAAATCAGTTAAAGCATTTGTGAGACATGATTGGCTGTATAGAATTTCAGTAGAGTATTGTATATTTTATGGTTATGTATTAATTGTATGTGACAGTGACATATGCTCCACTTCAGTAAAATGTATAATACGCTTCTCTACATACATATATACACACTATTTTTGTTTGTTTGTTTGTTTTTGTTTCCCCTTAAGGGAGGCACTGGAGATTGACCCTGGACCTTGTGCACACCAAGCATATGCTCTGCCAGTGAGCTATCCCCCAACCCTATACACATTTAAAAAAAAAATCTGATTGTTAGATACTTAGCAGCACACCCTTGGGATAGAAAAAAATTACTTGAGAATACAGAACTCTATGACCCTTTAACCCTCTTGTCCTGAGAAATAGTGCCTTGCTACCTTAACACTATTCTGTGTTATAGATTTTGACACTCAGAGAAATAGGAACGATTCTATGTCGTAAGCATGAGTGAGCCGCTTGACAGAAATCTTTGTAGTCTTTAGAGATAAATTGAACTGGGTACACCAAGAACTTCATAGTCTCAGAATAATCCTTTTCCCTATATTCTATTGATTTATTTAGGATAAATAGATTTATTTCTAACAAACAGGGTCTTATTAATTTAAAACTAGCATAATACTAAACTTAAATAGTGGAGGAAAAATTGAAAAGAAAACACAAAGTATTAGATTTTTTATTAAAAAAGTGCCCTTATTCTGTCCTACTTCTGGTTGTATTTTGCTCATATTGCTCTTATCATTTGATAATTGCATAGATTTATCCTCATATTCTTTTACCTCTTTTTTTTTTCCTAGATATGTTTTGTTACCTGTTTATTCTCTTTGTGGTTAATATGTGTCCTAATAAAACCTTTCTGGCTAAACCATTAGGGGGACTGTGAGATATTTTTCCAAATAGTTTGTCTAAGATCTACATCTGGTTTGCTGGAAACCCTGAATTTGTTAAATATCTTAGATTTGATAATTGTATTTGTCTTCATTTTGATTGGAAACTTTTTATGTGGCTTTGCTTTTATTCCCACTGAGGTGTGTGTGTGTGTCGCTTATAAGTCATCCTTAGTGAAATAATTTGATTTAATTACTTGGATACCCTATAAAATCATGACATTTCTGGGGCAGAGACAGGCTATAATAAGAGTAGGGAATGCACTTCTTATGAAGATTCTGGGAAAACAGGTGCATGGCATGTAAAGCAATACCCTTGGAGAAAAAGATTCTAATGTACTCACTAGCTCAAATTCAAAGATTTATTTCTTTAGATCAAAGCACTTTGGCATCTTAGAAGGCACTGCTGTTGCCAGCTGCTTATAATTGTTAGTCACAAAGATTGTAAGGAAAAGCTATTTCTTGAATTCAATATAGTTCTTTTCCAGATAGCAAATTTCCTAGGACTGTCTCCACGTCACTTCCATTTTACATTAAATGTTTGGTCCGTGTCACTTTATTTGGCCTTTTGGCTAAACTCCACAGGAGTTGGCACAGAGAATCACATTAATCGTCCATTTAATCTAATGGTCCTCTCTGGCAGAGACCTATTTCTGCTGTTTCAGGGACAGACAAAGCATAAACCATAATGCATCTAGCCAACTGGAGATCACAAGATTAAATTTGCTGAGAAAGGAAAAGTGAACTGAGAACTTTGATCAGCCATTAAAGGAGATTTATTCATATTCCTGGTATTTAAATGCATGCGTGCACCTATCGCAGCAACTTGGAGTGTCTGCGTACAACTTAAAAGTAGCATGAACATATAACTTTCTTAAGCAATTAAACTCACAAAAATAAACCCTTATTTCCATTCGTGATATATTTAAACAAATCATAATAGTCATACAAGACTAGTACCATGTATGTTATGATCTTAGCCTCCCCTATGCCTTACCCTAGGCCTTATGCTAGTGAAGAACCTTGTGATTCAACATACGGTTTACGGGTCAGAAGCATCAGCATTACCTGGAAGCTTATTAAAATTCAAAACCGCAAGCTGCACCTTAAATCTGCAGAATCAGATCTGATGTTTCACTGAGATCTCTAGGTGGTTTGTATGCGCAGTCATGTCTGAGAAGCATTGGTTCGCGGGATATACCAAAAATAATACTTAAAAATAGTAATCACAGCTTCCCTACATTTTCAAAGAACTGAAAAGGTGTATAATTGCCCAATTCCTCCATAACTGGAAGTACATTCAAGTTCTTTTATTTCTGTGATCACCAAGTCCCTCCTTATCTAACCACAATAAAAATATTCTCCCTGCATTCTTCTCAAAGCTCCTGGAAAAGTTAGATGGGGATGCTTCTGTCTCTTTAGGCTTCTTTAATCTAGAACAATTCCTCCATCTTTCCTTGGCTTTCATCACCTTGACATCATGTTGGCAAAGGAAGACTGTAGATCAACTATTTTGTGGAAAGTCTTTCAGTTTGTGTTTATCTGATGTGTCCTTATAATTAAATACAGGTTATTTATCTTTAGAAGAAATAGGAAGGAAGTGATGCTGTATCATCTCAGGTAATGTATGATTTCAGTTCATCGCATTCATTACTGGTGATGTTGACTTCGATCATTTAAGATAGTATCTATTGAGATTCTCCACTGTAAAGTTACTTATTTTTTCTTTTTAATTAGTAAATATTTTGGATGGAGATACTTTGAGGCTATGAAAATATACTGTTCCTCATCAACTTTCTATTTATTTATTTACATAAGTAGAGGCTCATTTTATTCTATAAATATTAATCCACTACCACCATTATTTATTTTGTTGCCTGGATCTTCTTAGACTTACCCAGTGGGAGTCCTGGAGAAGGTGGCTTTTGTATTCTTTCAGCATGTCCCTATCATTCTTTGAGTACTTCCTTACTTTTTGGCACCATAAGACATTCCAGGTTTATCTCATACTCATCCTTCCCAAGCCGCACAGCTACTTCCCCAGAAGCCATGGTTTCTGTGGGTGGAGAATGGTACTTGAAGCCAAGATCTGGGCTCCAGTTTGCTTACAGGTACTGGGATAGTTGTGCTCCCAGGCTAACTATGAGGATGAAGCTAAGGGTCACGTATTTACAAACTAGAAAACCCTTTCATGGCATCCACTCCCACTGTCCCCCATATGGACACACTCATCTTTCTTCTGAGGCTTTGGCTTCTCATACTACACCATCCCTGTGTCTACCGAGTCTCCCTTATAGATGCATCTTCTCACCCCACACAGGCCTTCCCTCCCATGCTGGGCCACTCTCTTGCACAAATACCTCTTCACTCTGCTTGGGCTCTAACACCCGGCTCTGAAGCTCTGCTGCCGCCATCCCCTGCAAGCATTCCTTTCTTTCTCTGACTGGGCTCTGGTACCTCAAGCTAGACGGCTGTAGCTCCTCAGTTCTGCCTTTCTGTACGGATCCCTTTCTTACTCAGGTCCAACCAACACATCCTGGACCGAGTATTTCACTAAGGAAAGAGTGGAAAAGGAAGGGCAGGGAAGGGCAGGGAAGGGCAGTGTGATGGTCAATTTTATGAGTCCACTCGGTGATTCTACAGTTCCCAGCTATTCAATCAAACACACATCTATGAGTTATTATGAATATATTTGTTATATGATGAAAATTTATAATCAGTTTCCTTCATGTAAGGGATATTATTCTAGATAATCTGGGTGAGTCTATAAGCTGAAAGACCCTTAGAGTGGAGATGGGGCTTCCCTTGGAAGAATGTATTTTGCCTATGGACAGTGGCTTCCATCCATGCTCTAGAATTCTAGCCTGCCCTTCATGGTGGCCTGCCCTATGTATTTGGACTTTCCTAACCAGCCCCACAGTTACATGCATTCATTCCTTTCAATACATCTCTTTGTATATCTCCTAACTGTTTTGCCTCTCTGGTTTAACCCTGTCTGATACAGAAAGGAAAGGGTAGAGGAAAAGGAAGAGAAAACATGTAATTATTATTTTTAATGAAAATTCACTGTGAAATGTTCAACTTCAATTTCCTCCTTCTACAAGGGATGACAAATAGTGCCACAAAATATATGGCATGAGAATTTAAGCTAATCACAAGGAAGAATTTTCTTACAGTGAAGGTTAAATATGAAAGCATGGCATGATTCTCTGAATCATTAACATCTACGCAACGTCTACTCAAAAGAATATGAATTATTTTCCTATGTCAATGTATTCATTTGCAACCCTGCTCCAAGAATTCCCTTCCATAATGAGTAAACCAACCTTCTCTTTTGAGTTCCAAAGTGAGAAGTCAGAATGCACATTAAGAGAAGGGTAAAATATTTTGAGATAAAAAGTTACAATAAGTAGACATTTATATGTGCAGCTATAGTCAATGTGATGTTCTCTTCTGTGACTTTCCTATCACTAGGCTCATACTAACTTCTCTGTCTAGAATACTTGTTCTCTGCCCCTCATCGAATTGTCTTCTCAATCTTTATGGCTCAGCATAAAGCTTTCTCTTCTTCTTAAAAGCTTTCTCCAAGCAACTCTTTCTTCTACTGTTAACACCTATCTGAACCCACATTAATTTTCTATTTTTTTACATATCACAATTTCTTCCTCTTTTAAAAAATTCTTTATTTTTCACTTTCTTTCCCTCAACCAGATTTTAAACTCCATTAAAAGACAGGCCTTTCCTGTTCACTTTCCAGTTCCAACACTTGAAACAGGTTTGTTGTCCAATAAGTATTTGCTAAATGAATGAATGTCACTGTGCCACTGTTGCTTACCAGCCCATGATCCCAACATCAAATTTTTAAAAAAATTTTGATATAGGATCAGAGATTGTCTACTGATTAGATGCTACCCGGTTTCAAATCTCTAAATGGATAAATCCAAATAAAATCTATTCAAGTCCAATTTTACCATTTCACTTTTATTGAGTACTATCATTCAGCATGAAAGCAGTTACTACACTTTGGCTTACCTGAGTAGGTACTACGGTAACTAACTTATTTGTCATTTAGTTTTGCATTTAGTTATGGTGAGGTTTACCACTGACTAGACCACAAGCAGCATTATAAATGAATAAATTTGAAATTAGCTGCTCCCATAAACTTGGTTGTGGAAGAGCCAGCAAACTAGTACAAATGTGTAATAAATCAGACAGAAGGAGAGAAACATCCTACACACCTGTCTTAGATATACTGTGAAAAAAATCCCATAATCTCCTTTTAATGCTGTTGGAAGTTAGAAATATTATGGGATCATCCTATGCTCTCAATATAGACAATATAGGCTAAGTTGTTGGGATAATTTTCTGTCCGTTATAGTAATTCTTCAATAACATTTTCTTCATTTTTGTGCCATAGAAAAGAATAACCAAGAATGCTTTTTTCTCTGATTTCTGATTACTAAACCCACTCTCTGATTATTATTGTTATTTATTTGGCTTTTTTCTTACTTGTATACTTTGTGACTGTCACTGTAAATATCATTTGTCAATGTCTATGTAAAATAAAATAGCCTGATTGATTAAGTTGGTTAAATAGCCCTTTTATTTTTTGACTAGTTCTTACCAAATTTTTTTCTTCCTTCAGCAAAGGACATACCCATTGTATAGATCAACATTGGTTGTTTTGGCATTGGAGTGCTTTGCTGATGAGGCCAAAGCGTATTCACAGATGTCCTTAGATGGTGAGATACGATTTACAAATATGTAGATGATGCTTTATGGAGAGAATCAATTGGATGTGTGAATGCTTTGCTCTCCATGCAGATGTTCTGAACTTTTTGGTGGACAAGTTTTTGTTTTTTGGTTTTTGTTTCTTTGAAATAATGTGCTGAATTACTCATGAAGCAGTCACAAAACGCTGTGCTGTTCTAAGAGTAATGAGTATGTTGAGATCATTTTTTTATTAACAAGCATCCGTAAGTAGGCACATTCCCATTTTGGCTTTCTTCTTAAAAGACAAAATATTTAACATAACATTTGTGACTTTCATTCCAAATGTGTTTGAAAAACGATCAGCTTAAGTCTGTATGTTTTTGTTACTAAATATTTTAAAATACCTTGATAATTGATTATATTTTCAGTTTATATTTAATCATTTAGTTTTATATGCACATAGGTTATAAAACTGAAAAGAGGGTGCTTTTATATATAACTTAGACTTCTGATTTTCATAAATTATTGTATTAATAAGTGAGTGTTGTAAAACATGTGGGATTCCAAGAAAGGTTTTTGCCATTCCAATCTTTTTCATTTTTATATTCAAGTCACATACATAAGTTGCAGAAATGTTGAGAATCTTCTCAAACCTTCTTTAGGAAAGTAGACAGACGGTTTTGATTTTTGTAGGGAATGTAAGTGGTCAAATGCCTTCCTTCCAAATCCATGTATTTTCATTTTCTGAACAGCCTCTATTGTTTGATAGCTTGGTGTATATTTTTGTTTTTCTCTTGTGATATGAAAACTTTACCATTCTAACTCTTACTATTTTGCATATAAATCATCACTGGAAATGAGAATCATAGCTTACATTTCATAGCTTGAGCTCTCAAAAGATTCAGCTGTGTGTAAACCCAACTTTGTTACTGAGCATTTCCTGGGTTTGATTAGATTTAGGCATCACATAAAAATATTGGAGCATATGAATTCAAATCTGAAAACAGAAGGCATTGAGCTGTTTAGAATTTGAAAGGACAATCAGCCTGAGATACATATAGAACTTGCATTATAGTCTCCCTGGAATGTGAGACAATAGATGTGATGTGTGTGTTTTGGTTCAGGGTTCAAACGAAAAGGTGCACCTTAAGAAAGTCACTGAAAATAAAGAAAGAGCGTGTGTACCTGGATAAAACTGGATGGAAGGAAGTGTAAAAGAATACTTGCCCCATGCCCTGTGTTATTACCAGAAGGTCGAAGTCAAAAGGCTTCTCAATGCCATTTACTCTGTTCATTTTGGTTGACCTGGAAATTAATGATGAGCCTGCCTTGAATGTTCACACGATGGCAAGGGAATCATTTATTTTGTAAGTGGCACTGGAATGTGCTGAAACATGCACAATTTAAACTAGCCAGCCAGCCGTTCTGTCCTGCTGATGCAGTGGTAGCAAGGACACAGCATCTAAGTATCACATTTTGCTTGGCTGGAACCCTCTATCTGCATAGGGTCCATGGAGCATGGATCTTGGTCTTACGGAACAAATCTTTCCTCTTTAAATGTCAGTATCTCATTAGACCTTTGTGTTGGTTCATGTTAGTGATGCTTCCCCCTGCTCTCTGGTGAAATGAAGTGACGTGGTTAACAGCCTCTGCGGTCTTACAAGTACAAGCTTGTAATTTGACTCTAGGTAGAGTGTGTGACTCTGGAACAAAGACTGAACATGCATTTCTGTCAGGACATAAAGATCACAATACAACTTGATAAAGACGTAGCTTATAAGAGAGCAATGGTAATTTCCATGTTCTATAACGCTCAATTAGGCGGTTCCATTTGACCTCTAAAGGCCTTGGATGAATTATAGTGATGCTGAATTGTTAGAGTCTAACTGTTTTATCTCCTGGGTGAGACTATATTTTGGTAACGTATTCTAAAGGGGTGCTATGCGTACTGTTAGCAGACGGTTTCTATCATTCAATTTTCTGTCTTAGAGAAAAAACACATTTCTGATTTTATAAGATGGTTTTATGATATATCCGTTCAGAACGATAGGGGAAGATTTCTGGGGTCTATGTCAAATTGTAGAGGTATATTGACCTGCTAGTCTGTCATGAGCGATAACCGATTTTTTTAAATATTGAGTGCTGTGGATGAGTTTACACATTATTTGGACAAAACTTAATTGTTTAGTATTAAGCTGAAGGAAATGTCTCTTTAGCTTCACACTGGCAAGTAGTATTTTAGCCTGACAGTCACATTTCAGTCACTTGTTTTGAAATGACGTAGAAAGACACACAACAACGATGGCAAGGACAGATGCGGTAATTAATATATTTTAAAACTTCTTTATTGTCTAATTGATCCATGTGTTAGAGTTAAAGAAAGAAATCCTACCAAAAGGTTTATAACACGGCTACTATCACTACTACGCTGACAGTAATGATGATGGTGTTAACAGTTAACGATAATATAAAAAGGCTTCTTCTCCTCACCACCTTTCACAACATCCCTCCCTCCTAGGGACTGTCCTGGGTCTAATATCAAAAATCGTGTTCCCGGAAGCCCTTTAGCTCCTGGCAAACCAGGAACAGTGATCACCCTAACTTAAACAAAACACCTTTTCATGGTATGTCAATAACACGCCAGAGCCAAGGAGCATTATGATGCTGCTCCCCTTTTTATATTGCTCTCTGGGCTTCTTGGAGACGATCATTGGTGTCTTTCTCCACTTGCGTAATTTACTATCCACATAGCCTTAGTTCTTGTTTCAAATGCTATATCATTCTCTTAAATCCCCATTTTTAATGCAGACCTCCTTTCCATAATAACCCTTTTCTTTTTTCCTGAGTTGATCCACTCTTGTGGTTTAATCCTTCACTTTCTGAAGCACATTTTTCTTTCCTCAGAAAAAGTGCGAAAAAGTATATCTGTGTCCTTGTATGAAAAAAAAAATGGAGTAGTATTCTGCCCTCACTCTGAGTGGATATTTTGACTTGGCATAATATTCAAGGTTGAATATTATTTGTCTTCATAATTTTGAAGACAGTTTTAGAATCCGTAGTTGCTACTGAGAAATCTGAAGTCATGATGATTCTTACCCTATGTGTATGACGTTTTCCCCCTTCTCTTTAGAAGATGTAAAGATCTTCATTTAATCTTTGATATTTGGAAATTTCAAGATAAGTGACCTAGGTAGACGTTTTCTCTTATTACTTCAAGCAGCCTGTAGACATTTGTCCTTTAGTTCCAGAAATTGTCTCGGGTAATTTATTTTCATTTATTTAATTCATCTGTGCTGCCTGGGATATGTTTAGTCAGAAATTGTTCTCCGATTTGATCTAGTAAGTAAATTTTATTTCATATTTTCTAACTTTATGCCTTTTTATTCTACCTTCTAAAAAACCTTTTCTCAAGTTTGTCTTCATAACGTTTAGTTGAGCTATTTTTTATAATATTTCGATTCCCAAGAGTTCTTTCTTCTTTTCTGATTTTTACTTTCATAGCACTGAAAATTTTTGCATGCATTAACCCCTCTTTGTGGAGAGAGTAATTACTTAAGGATTTTTGTTTGTTTGATTATTTTGAAGAGTTATCTCTTTTGTTAAGTCTGAAATATCACTTTTCTACTTCTTTTCCTTCTTCCTTTCATTTTGAGATCTTTTAAGTGTCAGGTGATCTTTAGCGCTCTCTTCTTATATACGAGGGAAGCATTACAGTATCAGTTTGAAAGCCCTTTGTGCACTGGTGGCCAAAGGAGGGGGACTAGATCCAGTGATTGCTTGGGCAGCTGGCTGTTTCTCTGGGGTACTCGCTTCCAAAACAGGGACGTGTACACGTGATTTCTCTGAGGAGCCTCAGTTTATCTAGCAATGATGCTAGATGTCCCAGAGAAGGATTTGGCGACTACTGTTGTTACTCAGGCTCTTAGTAGGAGGCAGTGTCAGACCACACCACGTGCAAATGTTTATTTTCCTTCCGTGTTTTGAACTCTGTGCCTCACGCGCACGTTTCACCATATGAGCTGATTTTGAATCTTGTGCATCTAGATGAATTTCTCCAGAAGACAGTTTAAAAATTTCACCTGTAAATTAAGATCTGACTGCTAAACTTCTTTTTTTTCTCACTTATCCTACCAACCCCCTCCCTCATGGCAACTAGCTGTGTCTTCTCTGTATCTGTAACTCTGTTTCTGTTTTGTTTGTTCATTTGTTTTGTTTTTTATATTTAACATATGAGTGAAATCACATGCTATTTTTCCTTCTCTGTCTGATTTATTTCACTTAGCATAACACCCTCTAGGTCCAGCCATGTTGTTGCAAATGACAAGATTCCATTTGTTTTTATGGCTGAGTAATACTCCCCTGATTGCTGATATTCTTTGTACTTGGTGGTGAAAGGGGTAAAGTCAAATATTTATTATAGGGATTTTTCAAATGATCCCTCTGTTTTCATTCCCACTCCTCGCCTTTTGCTGGGTCTTAGAACTTCCTGAAGTTCTTCAGGGAAAATCAGTTCAGAACCCCTTCCCCTGAACTTTGATCTTCTTTCTCATTGTAAATCAGTGACTACTTTTTGACCTGCTTTCCATTTTTCAATTTTTTGTCTTGCATTCAGTCACCACATTATGTCCCATTTCTACTTCAGCATACCATTTTATTCCTTGTATATCCTGTTAGTTTGTAATGGGCTCTGGAGAAATGAGAGAGAATCAAATGGCCAATGGACCATCTCTTGACAGAAGTGAAGATCACATTCATTAAAAAATGGCCTCAGGAGTGGCAGAAGTGATAGATGTAGCAGAAATAGGGTAGGTGCAGTCATTAAAGGAGGAACAACTGGCAGTATCCACAAGCCCTACACAGTTACTACCAGTGACACCGCATCATTAGTGGCACCTTACAGCTTATAGATACTTTTAGGGACATTTGATTTTACTTTACTTAATTCTTGCGATAGCTCTGTGCAATGGAATGGACATGTATCATTAATCATTACCCACACATCTTACTTTACAGATGTGAAATGTGAGAATCGGGGGGAATAAATAATGTACTCAATTTTGCTCAGCTAGTAAGTGCTGTAGGAAAGTCGACTCAGTCTACCTTTTTTTTAGTGTTCATCTCTCATGAAGGTAGTTTGCAGAGGGATTTTGAAGCATTAGGTATGAATTTGATTTTAAACACTTCCCAGATGCCTTCCAGTCTTGTGATTCTTGCAACAGTCATCAACCATGAATCTTCCCTTCAAGAATTAATTGCTTAGAAAATTAGGGTAGCTCAGACATTTCATTATTATTGTACGTTCTGAAATAGAAAGAAATTTTGCTTATTAACAGGTTTTACCATAAATTGGATAGCTCTGGTAGTCCTCAGATACAAGATGACTAAAACCAAAGTAAATAGCCCTTTTCTGACCCTGGATTTCAATTTTTCCAGGCATCCAGGTTGAGAACTGAAGGATATTATTTGACTTCATATTTCCCACCAGTTCTTCTCTCCGCAGCCCCAGATGGATTTACAAGTTCTATGGATTTGATCTCTCCTCTTTTTCAGTCTTATTAATTCTACTACAGCTTAGGTGCTCACCTATACTTCCCATTCATTCCCTCCCGTCCATAGTAAGCACTGTGGCAGATTCACTAAAGCTCTGTTGAAGTCACTATCTCTTTTCAAACTTACAGTTTGCTAATTATGGTGCAGCATTGTCCAGCATTGTCCAGCACCCTTGTCTTTAATCCTCTTCGTCAGATTCTTTGAACAATTTCCAAACACGTTTCTGCATCATTCCTTCTTCATTTCTTCTCCTCCAAATACCTTGCAAAACCTCTTCCTGTTAAAGTTTTATCATTATTCAGAAGCCATCTCAAAGGCTACTGTTCCTTGGCAGAGGTCTTTCTCACTGCCTTTCACAAATTTCACAGGCTATTTTTCTCATCTGAAATCACTTTGCAGATAGTTTTTCTCCATACTACTTGAAAATAGAGTATATTCTCTAGCGTATAGCAGAGTGCCTTAGACAAGAAGTTAGAGTAAATGGAAATTATTTCAATTAGGTGCAGGGGAGGTATTTTACTGAGTCGTGTAAGTGAAACCTGTGGTTTTAAAATAATAGAGTAATGCCAGCAACTAGTCTTTTGTCCCTGTGCAGCAATGCTTCAAGCTCCTTGTTGCATGAGTTTGACTCAATATGAAAGAAAGATTTTGAAGAACAGGAAAGTGACATGAAGGGCAAAGGTGAGAATAGGTAAGAAAGCCTACAGAGAAATCATGAGCTTTCAGATGAGCTATAGAAGTGATAAGGAAAAATGGTTAAAGGATATTTGTGAACCCCTTCTGTATTATAAAAGAACCTCAAAGGCAAGGACATTATACTACGCTTTTCATCCCTTCCAAATGTGCATTGTTTAATTTCTGGTGGAAATAAGCCTGGTTTGCCATGTTAATGCAGGAAGAATCCTTACGTTTCTTGCCTACACTGATCACAACAATTTTATATAATTAGATGCTGCTTCTCCTAACCTGGCTATTTTTCAAAACAGAACCATCATCTTTACTTTGGATCTTCGTGAAGGCAACCAAAGGCTATCTTGGAGAAGAGTCCAAACTATGGAATGAAACTACAGGTTCTTTCCAGCACAGTCAATGCGAACGCGGCTGTATGACATGAATGATAATAGTCAAAGCATAAGTTTCCAGTTTATCCTCAGTATAAAGCTGGTTGGTCAGTGTGGTTTAGACCACATTGACTGTGACTCTGTTCGTTTTTGGTCCTTTGCCTTTGCCTTTGCCTTCAGTTTCTGCTAAGTCCCTTGCACATCCCAAAACTGTGTTCACCTAATGAAGTTCCAGGCTGCAACGCCACTCTTTGTACCAAAGCCACATGATCCTTCCTCTGTTCGCCTTCCCGGACTTCTTTTACCTGTTGGGCGGAAGGCAATTTTCTTCTCTCCGATGGGTTTTGCAGAATGCCTTCTATAAATTATTGCTCCAGAAAGTGTTTTCTCATCCCGCTCATAAGAGGCTATCTACAGTTAATTCGCCCTCCCTGGTCTTCAAATTCTTTTACATTTTCCTTATATTCTGCTCTGGCTCTGGTAAAGAGGAGGATAAAACTAAAAATAGAACTACCGTATGATCCAGCAACCCCTCTTCTGGTACATATTCAAAGGAAATGAAATCAGTGCCTCAAAGAAATATTCTGCATTCCCATGTTTACTGAAGCATTACTCACAATAGCCAAGATATGGAAACAATCTAAGTGTCTGCATAGATATATTATATATAGATATATTATTAAGCCTTAAAAAAAGAAGGAGATTCTGCCATTTGCAACAACATTGATGAACCTGGAGGATATTAGGCTAAATCAAATAAATCAGATACAGAAAGGGAAAAAACTGCATTATCTCACTTATATGTAGAATCTAAGAAAGTCCAGTACATAGAAGCTGAGAGTAGAACAGTGGTTACTGGGGTGGGGAAGGTGGGAGAAATGAAGAGATGTTGGTCAAAGGGGACAGACTTGCAGTTTTGCAGCGTGAGCATGTCTAGAGATCTAATATAGAGCATAATGACAATAGTTAATAACACTGCAGTGAATACGAGAAATTTGCTAAGAGAGTTAATATCAGGTGCTCTCATCACCAAAAGAGAAAAAAAAAAAGGTAACTCTGTAAGAAGATATGCTAATTAACTTGACTATAGTATTTATTTCACTATGTATATATGTCAAATCATCATGTATAATTTAAATATATACAGCTTTTATTTTTTTAAAAAAGACGAGTACGGTATTTGACAATTCTCATATTAGAGAAACAATAGTTTTTGAGTTAGGTCTGCCCTTAAAATGGCTTTCCTATTGGAAGATGACATGATACTTTCAGTGTGTCACCATTAAACAATTTCCTTTGATCAACAAATCAAGAGTTTATTTAAACCATCTCATACCCACTTCCATTCAACATAGATACAAATAATGGACATTCAGTAAGTTTGTTTTAAAATTATTATAATCGATAAATCTAAGTTTTTTGGCCAATAGCCTCTACCAGTATGTGTCCAATGTACAAAATGGCTGTTCTAAAAACAAACAAACAAAAAACTACAGTTGGAATAAAAACTCAAATATTTATGCTTAGCTCAACATTTGCCTGACAGTAACATGTGCTTTATCTTTTTATTAGAAAGAGATTTACATTTAAATTCCCTGTCAATAATAGAACTTTGTCTTAAGTCTAAGTTCCCTGATAGTACCTCTCCCCGCCAAAAAAAAAAGACAAAAAACCCTGAAGAACATCTTACCAAGTATTGAAACCAGACCTTCTGATTTTCTTTCCTTCCTGTTCTTCTGTGAAAAGAATACATTTGGTCTGACTTAATGTCTCAGAGATGTGTCTCACCCCCAGATTACTGGCTGCTATCCAGGCAAGTTTTTTGCAACCATGTATGATTTCAGAGTTCAAATGCTCTCCTTGTCTGGAGGGAGATTTCATGGTCAAGAATCAAGTAGTTCTTAATTCTTTTGGGGAAGACAGGCTTCTCTCCAAGTCTACTTCAGTTCTTACCCCCACCCTCTACCACAAACACACATATCCATCCAACTCCTGGGATGTATCATTCTTTCCCCAGGGTGCTGACAGGAGACTTGGATTACCTAGCACACTGAGAAGTAAAAAGATCAGGTACTAAGGTATTGCATAGCACAAAAACCATTCAGTGATGATTTGTTTTTGTCTCAACTTGGATATGCTTGCTTCCATGAGTTGAGTTTTTAATAGCAAAATTTGTATGAAATATATTGAGAATGTCAACTCAGTTGTATACATTTTATCCTTCTAAAAGTAGAAAATGCTTACATTAGTGCCATGGCAATTTTCATAAACTCTGTAGAATCTGAAGCTTAGAGCATATTTGGAAACCCTTCTGGTTTGATCCCTAACTCTGTCAGTGAACAGCATGTCCCTCATGTGTACGTTGACGTCATGTACCCAGCAGTGATGTGATCCTCTCCTAGGGGTGGGAAAGTGCTAGAACACTGCCCCTGCAGATGCCTTTCCCCAGACCTCAGAGCAAATGGAAGAGCTATGGGGTCAGTTTGAACCCCAGCTCTAGTAGATCTGTGGCTTTAGGTAAATTGAAGTTTTGTGTATTTTCACCTTACTACCTATAGAGTTGGAATAAAAACACAGAGTTCACAAACCTGTATAGATAAAGGAGATAACACAAAGTACCATTTAATAAATATTATCACCTCTTTTCCTTCATTTTCCTCTGGTTTGTTCTGCTCTCTTTCCCTTTTGATTTAAGAGGAGAGTAACTTCAGAGGAAGTTGTGGTTTTTCACTACAGGATTAGCTTAAATGTATGTCCCCCACTTTAAGGGTAAACAACTTCCCGGAGGAGAGATGCACCTTTTTGTACTAGATTTTGTCATCTAGCCATCAGCAGACCAGTGTACAAATGTAAAATGGAACCTTGGCTACTTACAGCCAGAAAATGATGCACACAATCCGTATGCTGTTCTGGTCTGTTTTTTCCTGTTCCTCTACTCAACTGTGCCCAACAAGGAAAGCAGGGAATAAATTGATCCTGATTCTTACCTATTATAAAGTTCAAGGAAGAGTATGCTCTTCTGCTGGTCCTGCATCCAGTGTTCCCTCTTGAATGAGATGTTCTGTTTAGCCTCAGAAGAAAGTCCTCCCGTAGTTGATTCTTTTGCCTTTTCTGTCTGTTTACCACTGTGAGGGTAAAAGTTAAATGTTTCTGGCATGAAGAATTATTCTTTAATGGGCACAGAGTTTCAGTATTGCAGTATGGAAAAAGTTCTGGAGATGGATGGCTGAGTGGCGATCAGGGCTGATAATTGACAAGCTAACTCTTATTGCCTCGCACAATATGATTTCCCTACGAAAGACTGTAACTGCTACAGGAAGAAATGGTAGATTCTCCTCCTTTGCTGACCTAAACAGAAAACAACAACAACAACAACAACAACAAAAACCTCTCTTGGACATCTTAATATCCGAAAGCACTTTGATTAATATGAGATCAGCAAAAAACTAATTGTGTATTAATTCACAGCTTTTAATATTCTGAAATGTTTTTCATCATCTCATTAATGCTAATTTAATTTGTATACAAATGAAATCAGTGGCAAAGGAAATACTTCCAAAGCTTGAGCCTACAAAGATGAAGTGAATTTCTATGTAGCATAAAGTATTTTAAATCAGAGTAATTAGCAGTTTCTTTGAAACAGGAGAATAAATTGAGCTCCTTTACAGCATGACCTATTTTCACATATGACTTGATTCTAGAGTTTGAAAGTTCTGATTTATTCATCTTTACCCAGCTTCACTCCCAAACAATGCTGGTCTCTTTGGAACCCAGGATGTCTGTTGGTTTACCCATCCAGTATTAAAGTGCGATCTTCTTGCTCTTTTTGCTTCAAGTTCTTCGGTTTTCTTTCACTACTTGGCCCCTGGAACATTGTACGTGCCTTTATCCCTTCCTGAAAAGTTTCCTACGAGTCTCCTGCCAAGCTGCCTCCTTCTCATGATTTAGCATTTAGCTCAACTCTTACTTTCTCAGAAAAGTCAATCCTTTGCCATCTTATCTCACTTCTGCTTTCCGAGCCTTCCCTATTGCATCATGCAGTACTTTAGTCCCCCCACCCCTATTTTTGTTTGTTTTTTTATGCACATTTCCTCTATGCTCAGGCTAAATGTAAGTTCTTCCAGCTGCTTTTTACCCTATCTCATTTCCTCCACCTTCTCTAGGGCAGTCACTCTCCCAACCAGAGCACTGTGGGACTGCTACTTCCTGAGATTTGGACATTAGTCTCTCTAATGCTGCCCGAGACGCTTTTTGAAAGCACATCATCTCCTTCCTTGGCTCCTGTGAAGCCTATTCTCTGCTAAGATTTTGTGTGAGTTGCTATAAAGACTATTCTGCCAAATTCTGTAGATGTTGGATTCTTTTTTAAATGAATTTAAATGAAGGTATTTCTATTTAGTTGGCACAGAATCACAAAAAAATAAACTATATTCTTTAGCCACGACCTTTTGAAAGTCATTGTAGTGCTTCCCGCTTCTTGAGAGAGCAAGCAAGAAGTGCAATATTTAGCTTGCATTCAGTTTGCATTCCTTCTTCCGCACTGAGCCTGCTTCATCCACTCTAACTCCCCTGTGTCATTAGGTTTCATGAATCTAGAAAACCTGCAGAAAACCAACACCAGGGATGCATTTTGAGTGGCTTGGGGAATATTTTTAGAATCTTGTGTTAAAAGGCACAAAATATAATAGTGTTACTCCATGTGGAGTGGCAAATCACTTGCATTTTGTGCAGGGGAAACTGCTGACATGAACTGGGTGGAACACTCTTTTAGCTATTTGCAAGTAAGGGTTAGCGTTGATGTATTTAGATATTTTGTCTTCCAAGCCAACCCCACGCCTAATTACACTGTATGGAAGGTTAAGTAGGCACTGAACTAAGAGATGTGGAATCACAGGCAGCGTAATCCTAGTGTGGTTACCGCTAGCACCACATAGCTGTGTTTTTCTGATATTGTGGAGAACTTCATAATTACGCATTTTCTGCCAGTGAGAGATCCAGTGTGTAATTACACAGTTCAGATGCAGAACTTCTGGTTACTGTTCAAATACATGTAGCTACATGGGATTAAAATGTATTTAACACTAATTACATAGAAATGTGATGGGGCGTGTTACTGCTTTTACTGTGAATACGAAACGTGCAAGTATAATTGACCCTATTTGTATGTGAGGATAGTGTCGATCCCTGCATGCAACTTTGCACAGCTATTCTGTTAGTGTAATGCTCTTGATAATTTAACACCAACTTTACACACATTATAAAAGGAAATGAATGAAATCCACAGTGGGGTAGATTTTGGGTAAAGAGTGTATATTTATTATTTGTGTATTTTGGAGTTTCTTTTTGTTTAGCAAGAATCATCATGTAATCTCATCAATGAACACCAGATGGCGCTGTATTGAATAACATGGCGTTTTCAATTGACAATAAATGCTGGAAACATTTTGGAGATGGAGTGCACGTGAGAAATAATCATGCCTAGCCTCTCACTTTGCAAATGAAAGTACTCCAACTCAGACGGGTTATAGAATTTCTACAAGACCACGTTAGAGATAAATGTCTGACCTGGCATTCAAATCCCGGTGTATTTTAAAAGTGCTATCCTATCTTTTCATGTGATTATGGTTTCATTGCATAAAAGGAAGAGGGGCACAAGAGTAATCGTCACATTTTGAATCCTAGCTGCGACACTTACTATCTGTGTGACACTGGGCACGTCATTTAGCCGTTTCACACTTAGTTTCCTTTGTGGAGGAAAAACGGGATTAAAAACACACCTACCTTATCGTTTTCTCTTAAGTTGATTGCTTTAAAAGCTCTATGTAAGATAGTAAGTAATTTGCTACATAGCAGATTCTTGAGACATATTGGTCCCTCATGAATTTAAGGGACCATCAGTGTTCCATCACTTTTATAATCCTAAAGGCTTTATTACCTGGCTCATTTTACCTTACTTGGTATTTACGATGAGCAGCCTTTGCTCTCAGGAGCTTACGCCCCAAGACACTCAAATGGAGATCTGTAGACAAACAGCAGAATGCAAGTCCTCCAGAGAATCACGTGGGCCAAGGATGTGGTAGAGGGAGGTGGCTGTTCAGCTTGGCCAGGGTAGGCAAGGGGACACTGCAGGTCTAGTGGGGTCTCAAGCGGGCTACTTTAACTTCTCAGGATGGGACTTGGACTTTTCTCTCTTTGCCTCTTCTCATTCTTCTTGAGTCTCTCTCAGCCCATGCATTCTTCTCAGATTCTCCTGTATCACCTCCTGCGGCAAACTCTCTCTTAGAGCTTCTCCTTTGGATTTTGGTGTGATGTACATTCTGAAGCTTGTCTTCATTAATAACTAGATCTGGGTTTTTAGCTCCTTTCCTATCGTGGCCCCAATATATTTTTTTTTGTGCAAAACGAAGGGCTGCACTAGATAGACCATTTATCTTTGGAATTCTATAGTTCTGTGACTTTTCCCTGCTCTTCTTTTGTAACAAATGCTCTCCCCCAACACACACATGCACACAAGTCGGGTATAATTGCTCCCCCGATGGAAATCATAGGCCCCTAAAATACCTGCGTTTAGACTTTGTTTAGTCCTCTCCCTCAGCGACTGTTCTTTTTCATGACTTGCACCTAATGAGACATTAGCAAACATGATGCAAGCAGAGGTTTAAAAGCATTTTCCCAGTGGATTTGTCATTTGGCATAATGTCTCCAGCAACCAAGAGATCACCATGCAGAGAAGCTCACACCAGCCTTATGGAGAAATAGCAGGGAACCCACATAGTAGTCAGAATTCAGACACCAGACATGTGACTCATCCCAGCCATCCCATCCAGCCCCAGTCACTTAAGCACCCCACCTGAGGCCCCAGGTAGTGTGGTATTGACCACACTATCCCTTATGTCCAGCCAAATCTCTGACCAGTAATTGGAAGCAAATAAATGGCTGATGTGTTTAAGCTAGTCAGTCTTGCAGTGTTTTGTTACACAGCAAGAGATAACTGAAACACTGCGTAAATGTGTAGATTGGCTTCAGCGTAGGCTCTCTAAGCCACCATTCCCTCATCTATAAGTGATGCATAGTAATGGTACCAGTATCACAGGATTAGTGTTATTAAAGGAAATAATACAAGAATAGTCATTAAGGGACAGTAATTGGCACAGAAGACCTCAGTGTTAGTTACTATTAAAGGAAAACACTGTCATAATTTGATAGATTTGGCCCCCCAAAATCTTAATGAAGTGAAATGAAGGATTGACTATTAGGAGGTTAATAAGATGACTGGAGTAAACCTGTACTGCTGGGAGATGAGAATTCCAAGGCAGCTGCAGTCATCCAGATATGCCCAGTTCCAGCTGCTGCTTTGTATACTCTCATGGTGTTTTTCAGCTGTAGCTTAAATAATGAGGGGTATCATTCTGTGTCCTCTAGCTGTCTGGGACTGCCAGAAGCTTCACGGTTAGCTGGCACTGTTTCCCTGGCTCTCCTAGGGGAGAAGAAACCAAGAGGTTGCTGACGACACAGGGAGAATTTGACTCCTTGCTTCCTGAGAAAGGATCACCTGATATTATTTCTCATTTGGACTTTTCCCCTCCTTATCCTTCTTTTTCACTATTCCCTCCCTTTTAATCCCTTCACCCTAACCCCATTCTCTTCAATTACAAGGACTTTCGCCTGCTTCCATTTGAGAACTTGGGTTGGGTGAGGGAAAGAGGTTGGGCAGTTGCTTATCACATTTTATCCAAATCTGCCTTTTGGTAGGTTATGTTATCATGGTATTTTGTTGTGCTATCATCATCATAGTAGTACCCTCACTATTTTACACCCTATGTATTTCACACATTTTATGTATTGTACATACTGTATTTTTGTACTGTATACTCTGTATCCATATGCAATACAATGTATGCGTTGCAATTACACGTTTTACAAGTTAACAATTGCATCTCAAAAGGAGTTTAGTCATGTGCCCAAATGAGCTGGGACAGATCATTATCTATCACTGGTAACATTCTCCCCACCTGTGCAGTGGGGATCACTGTACATACCTTCTATGATCATCATGAGGATTATTGGTAATAATACATGCAAATAGCTTAGGATAATGTTTGGTATAGAACTATTACAACCTTACCTTTTCTTACTCTGGAAAATACCCCTTATCAGAACTCCAGGGCCCTGTTAGTGGTACTGTATCTATGTAGATGCTTCCATGATCAAATACCATGAAAGATCCCATACTGAATCCTTCTAACAACTTAGCTCTCTGCAATGCATACCCAAATTATGTAATATATATGCAATAAAATGAATATTTGCATTTTTATTTTCTGAGTTGAATGTTAAATTACTGACCTGGATATCTCTCCTGCTGCAAACCCCACGCTCTGGAGTTCACGAAGTCTCCTGTGCATTGTCACTGCTCTATAGGTCATTCTTGAGTTACTTTTTATTCTACAGTAAATTAGATTGAAAGACTGCTAGCACTGCTCAGCACACCCATGAGACAGCTGTAACTTGATCAGGGTCATGCAACCAATCAGTAATGGAAGGAAGCAGAGGTAGGAGACCTCAGAGCAGAGGATTATTAAACCAATGATAAGCTGTTATTTGGTCCCAGGGGAAGCAGGTATTGAGGTGAGTAACATGATGCACTGGTCTGAATCACATCACTGAGCATCTCTTAGGAAACTAAGCATCATGGACAATGGCGTTATGTAATATGGAAACCAACTAAGACTGCGCTGCTGAAGCCAACAGGGGCTCTTTCCTTCTTCCTTTCTTTCCTCTGTCTTTTGGTAGTCGGGGTCAGAGCTTAGTATCATATAGTGTAATCGTTTCACAATATTTAAATCCCTTTTGTAGTAATCCTGTTGGCAAATAAACTCTACCTGAGCATGTTTCTTGTCAGGAAACTCATTACCACCTAAGTAACTCATTCATTTTTTTCCTCTTCCATTCCAGGTTATTACAGGACATTGAATATAGTTCCCTGTGCTGTACAGTAGGACCTTGTTGCTTATCTATTTTGTATATAGTAGTTTATGTCTGCTAATGTCAAACTCCTAATGTATCCCTCCCCCCACCATTCTTTGCCCTTTGGTTATCATAAATTTGTCTTCTATGTCTATGAGTCTGTTTCTGTTTTGTAAGTAAGATCATTCGTATCATATTTCAGATTCCACATGTAAGTGGAATCTACTCAGCCATAAAAAGAATGAAATAATGCCATTTGCAGCAACATGGATGGACCCAGAGATCATCATACTAAGTAACTCACTGATTTCTTTTGATTTTTCTAGCTCAATAGATAGCTTGCTGTCCTTAAATTTTACCCATTTGCTCCTAATAATAAGGTATTATTATTTTTTGTGTTAATGAGTCATCAGATATTTGAGTCACAGAAGCATGACTTTTCCTTGTCTTCACTATGTCTTGTCAGCGCCACGTCTTCGAATCCCCAGGGGAACCATCTACAGTCCTTACAGACATTTATTTCTCCTGTATTTTGGTTTTGAATTCCCTCATTAGTGTGGTTGCAGGAAAAGGAAAGAACACACAGCATTTGGAGTCAATTCTGGCTCCATTTTCAGCTACAGTAATAGATTTTGGATGTGTCATTTTAATTTCATGCCTGTTTCCTCTTCTGAAAAACAACATGTTGTGTTTTATTGATGGATGCTTCCAACAGTGATCTGACTGGCTTGCTCCATTGTTCAAATCTGGACCACCAAGTCACATGGTTGATTGATCGAATAGGAACTTATATGGACTAAATACTAGTTTTGCTTTCTATTTTTTGTGCTTAACTCTAAATTTCTCACCTTGTATTTGTGTAATTGGTAGTCAGACCTAAAGCAGGTCTTTTCACTTTTCTCAAGTTTTAACTCAACAGGCTCAGTCTATTCTTCCAGAAATAAAAATTCAAAACTTCTTTAGGTATTTCTGATCATATATGTATGATGTTGACTCTTCTTTCATTGGGATTATATGGTAGGTTGGCTCATTGCCTGAGAAAGGCCATGGAAACTAAGTGCAATCCTTGGGTGGGTACCTGGCACAGCCACAGATTGGGCACTATGCCTGGCCAGTCTTCTTGCAATGTGCAGCAAAGGCGCTGGGGCAGAACAATGTGCCTGAATTCAAAAGCACATCTCAGAAATAATTCGGGGTCTGTTTCATGTTTATGTGAAAAGAACAAATGCTTATTTAACAAGAATACTTGCTTGAGTTTGATCACTGTAGCCCTTGCTATTAAAATGGAAATTTCACCAGCTATTTTTTGGAGCCCCTAGTATGACCCCTGTAACTCCTTAAATTTAGAACATGGCAGCTTGCTGCCACCCCTGCTCCAGGATCAACCGTGCGGGAGTTACCAGACTGGCTGGTGAGAGCGAGATATGTTCCTGACTGTTCATACTCTTCCATATGACCTTGCAAATGACTTTTCTTGAGTTTCATTAAGAAATCTGAAGTGGCCAACACACTCCACAGGTAATTTCTAACTAAGATTCTGAGTATTCATCTGACTCATTTAGGTTCTTTTAGGATAAGCCTGAAGACAGCTTGCTTGCTTTTGGCTTTCTGCATCCCCTGGCAGGGTAGCTGTGAATACAAATATTCTCTCTAGTTCAATCAGCTGAGCTTGTGACACTGTGTTATGACATATTATCTAGTCTCATGATCTTCTAAAACTGCATAAGCTATTTCCCTATGATATCCTGCTTCTGGTCTGAACATATTTATAGTCCCCCTTCACCATCACCACTGTCTTTAAAAATGTTTTATATGTTATTTGGTCTTCAAAACCTTGTTTTCTCTCTGTAAACTTCAACAACTCATTTAATTCCAATATCTGGGAAACTGGCCATCCTATAAATTTTTCTTAGATCAAATTTATGGCATCCAAAAAGTGAGTTGAGTATTGAATTCTGAATTGACTTTCAATAACTTAAGTCACTTCAAGGAAAGGATTGGTTACTAGTTCAGAAGTTAACTGCGCGTGTCATCCCCAAGCTTCTCTCTCTTGTCTCTGCCCTTGAACACTCCTTGCCACTAGTTCTTCTAGATGTTTATGAACAGAACTTTGTTGGCTGATTCCAGACTCATTTGCACAAGGATAATGATGCTCTCCGAAGTAGCCCAGGGTGTTGGGGGACAGGCGCATGCTATGCAAAGAGAAGGAACATTAAGCAACATTAATTCTGTTGAGACACAACACTCTAGTTCTCATTATCGCTACAAAAGACCTATAAGCAACTGCCTTTTAAATCTTGTCATGTGAGATTCCTTGACAAGAGCCTGTCAGAGGAACCATTTCTTCAAGGAAACCATCTTCGATAACCTATGAGCTGTTGCACTAGGCATATTTCTGTCATACTTTCTATGACAATATTTAATATGTTGAAAGATAAAATCTATAGAAAACAACCAGAAACAGACTGTATATCAGCCTGAGGGAGGTGATGCTTTTAGGACTTCTTTTGTGGATGTAAAGTCGTGATTGGAATGGCAAAATCTTTATTTGTGTACAAGCTAAGTTGGCTTGCCTTTATGAGAAAATTTTGACTGTTTTTTTTAAAAGCTTTAAGATACTTTGTCAAAAGGTCTGTAGTATTTAGATACAATCTGATTTCAATGCTTACCAGTGTGTAATTGAACTCTCTAGAATGTTAAACACTTGCAAAGTAATTCTTTGCTATTTTATACATCTGTAGCTCTCTGTGCACTTGAAAGTGTTATTCACATATATTAACTCATTTGATTAGCATAACAACTCTGTAAAATGGTTATTATCACCTTCAATTGACAGATGAACAAAAGTAAGTCTCAAGAGTGGTCAAGTGACTTGCGTGAGGTCATTCAAGTAATAAAGCAACTGAGTTGAGAGTCAAACCTAAGTTTTCTTGACTCTCAATTCAATTGTTACTTCAACTCCACTGTCTGTCTTTCAGTGAAAAGTCTTATTAAGGCCTTTAAAAGGCCTGAAGAAGAGAGTAGAGCAGAGGGGGAAAAAAAACCCACATATAAATACAACAGTTACCAAAATACCTGAGATCTAAGGTAGGGAGAAAAAAATTGGGAAGAGAGGGAAAACAAAATACAAAGAAAATGCTGTTATTTCTCCACTGGGACACTTATAGAAATGTATTTAATTTTGCGTTGACATTCCTTCCGTCTTCTGGAAGACAGTCGGTTTCCTAGATTCACAAACTACTTCCGCCTTTCTCACCTGCATTTCTAGTGGCTAGTGCTGTACTTGGCACACAGTATTTGATTAATGCCTTTTGTTGTATGAATGTTGAATGTGTGCTGTGAAGGCATATGGGACTCTGTTGTTCTCTGACTGCAGGGATGAGAAGCACCTTGCAGGTGATAAAATCTGAAGCACCAAGGAGGAAGTAACCCAAGCTCTGCATTCAGCCCTAGTACCAGTATTGCCACCATCCCTTATTCCTTGAATGAGCATGGAAAACACACTTACTCTTCGTAAATCTGTTTCTTCATCTGTGGAGGTCAAACATTCATCACAAGGTTGCTAGTGTAATGGGGATGATGGTTTGAAAGCTCAAAATGTGTCTTCTGTTTAAACTTTTAAAATACACAGACTCTGTCCTCTGCAGACCTAGGCACTCATCTAAATGGAGAGACTTTAGAATTTTTGAAACCAAGAATACAAAGGAAACAAACAATAAGTATACTCAAGTTGTGACTTGTATCTAAAATTATAATTCAAGAAAATAATTTTCCATGTTTTACATTGAAAAGGGACCCTCCGGATTATTTTTATCTCTGCACATATTTCCCCACTTTAGATATCAAAAGGCAAGTATGAAGGGCTCAGATTTTAGTCTTAGCCATAAGTTTGGAATTAAGAGAGAAGAATATAGGAAAAAATAGTCTTTCCTGGACAAAGGGATTATGAAAGGGAGGATGGAGAGGTGAGAAAAAGCTATTCGGGGGATCAGATGGAAAGCAGTTTCCCCCTTATGTAGGAATGAGGGGACACATTCCTAGACCCCCGGGGGGGGCCTGAAACTGCAGATAGTACAAAATCTTATATACACTCTGTTTTCTCCTATACATACATACTTATGATAAAGTTTAATTTATGAATTAGACACAGAGATGAACAATAAACAGTAATAAAATAGAAGAATTTTTATAATAATAATTTTTACAATAATATACTATAATAAAGTTATGTGAATGTAGTCTCTCTCTTTCAAAATATCTTATTGTACAGATTTAATGTGTTTTCCATCTTGACTAAGCACTTATGAACACCGTGGCCGTATCGTTTATGGTTTGAGGCACAGCAGCAAAACTAGCATGAGTTTCGAAGAAGGGAAAACCTTCTTCACAGATTCACAGATGATACGTTCTCACGGTAGATCTCAGCAACCTCAGAATACAATTTTTCTTCCCTTTTTAAGTTTAGACCATTCACATTTTCAGTTAAAGGAAGCTGTTTATGGTTTCTCTTTGTCATAGCCAAATTGCCAGCATCACTGCTCTTGTGCTTTGGGGCCATTACAAAGTAAAATAAGAGTTATAGGCACACCTCACTTTATCGCATTCTACAGTTGTTGCTTTTTTTTTTTTTTTTTAACAAATGAAGGTTTGTGGCAACCCCAAGTCAAACCACTCAATGAGTACCATTTTTCCAACTGCATTCATTCACTTCATTTCTTTGTTCAATTCCACGAAGGCTGCGAGAGGTGAGGAAGTTGCAGAGGAAAAGTTTGAAGCTAGTGAGATTGGCTCAGGAGGCTGAGGGAAAGAAGCCATCTCCATGACAATAAAAGTGCAAGGTGAAGCCACAAATGCTGATGTAGAAGCTGCAGCAAGTTATCCACGAGATCTAGCCAAGATAATGAATAAAGATGGCTACAGTAAATAACATATTTGCAATGTAGATGAAAACAGCTTATAGTGGAAGGTGCCATCTAGGACTTCGTAGCTAAAGAGGAGTCAATGCCTGGCTTCAAAATTTTAGAAGAAAGCCTGACTTTCTTGTTAGGGGCTAATGCAGCTGGTGACTTGAAGTTAAAACCAGTGCTTATTTACCATTCTGAAAATCCTGGGGCCTTTAAGCATTATGGTAAATCTACTTTGCCTGTCCTCTATAAATCAAACAATAAAGCTTGGATGACAGCATATCTGTCATATCTGTTTACAACATGGTTTACTAAATAATTCAAGCCCACTGTTGAGACCTGTTTAGAGAAAAAGATTTTTTTTCAAGATATTACTGCTCATTGACAATGTACGGGGTCACCAAACAGCTTTGATGGAGATGTACGATGAGATTTGTGTTATTTCATGATTGCAAATTCAGTGTCCTTTCTACAGCCCACGGATCAAGGAGTAATTTTGAATTTCAAGTCTTATTTTTTAAGAAATATTTTTTATAAGGTTATAGCTGCCATAGATAGTAATTCCTCTGAGGCATGCAGACAAAGTAAATTGAGAAACTTCTGGAAAAATTTCACCATTCTAGATGCCATTAAGAATATTTGTGATTCATAGGAGGAGATTATATTATGAAGATTTTACAGTTTGGAAGAAGCTGATTCCAACCCTCATGGATGACTTTGAGAGAGTCAAGATTTCAGTGGAGCAAGTAACTGCAGATGTGGTGGAAATAGCAAAAGTGTTAGAATTAGACGCGGATCCTGAAGATGTGACTGAATTTCAGCAATCAGAGGGTTGAAAAGATTGGCTCCAATTTTGAAAGAAATCCTATTGTGGGTAAAATGCTGTAAGGAGTATCGCAGCTGCAAAAAATCATTTAGGAAAGGAGGAGCCATGGATGCAGGCTACTCTACTGTCGTCTGGTTTTACGGACTTGCCACAGCCACCCCAGGCTTCAGTAACTGCCACCCTGGTCAGCTGGCAGCTGGCAGCCATCAGCATCAGGGCATACCCTCCATCAGCAACAAGATTACAACTCACAGAAGGCTAAGATGATAGTTAGCATTTTTATAGCAATAAATAATGTTTTAATTATAAATGTGTGTACATTTTTTAGACATAATGCTGTTGTATACTTTATAAACTATAGTATAGCGTAAACATAACTTTTATATGCATTGGGAGACCAAAACATTTATGTGGCTTGATTTATTGCAATATTCACTTTATTAAGGTGGTCTGGAACCAAACCTGCAGCATCTCTGAGGTCTGTCTGTACTTGAACACAAACACTGCAATACTGTGACAGTCAATCTGATCACCAGGATGGCTGCTTAGTGACTAAAGAGCAGAATGCAGTGGACGAAAAGGTGATTCATGTCTCCGGGGGATGGAATGGGACAGTGTGAGATTTCATCACTCTACTCAGAATGGCATGCGATTTAAACCATATTAGTTGTTTATCTCTGGAATTTTCTGTTTAATGTTTTCAGACCACCATAGACCATGGATAACTGAAACCATGGAAAGTGAATCTGCTGATAAGATAAAAGGGGACTATTGTTTCTGTATTTTCTTTTATTTTGGCTTAGGCTCAGGGAAAGTGGAGATGGTACAGGTACACAAAGACGGTATCAGTAGTGGAGGGATTTTCTTCACTGCCGTTAGATTAGGATTCTGGAAATACTGTTTCTCTGCTGGTTCTGAGACCAAACTTGGAGGCAGCCATCTCAAGTTGGCAGTTTGTGGCTTTTTTAGTCCCCAATAATGTGAAAACTGGGTAAGAGGCAAAGAGGATGGCACGGATGCTGCTCTGATGAAGAGAGGCAGCCCTTCCCAGCGACCGGTCAGCCCACAGGTCTAGAGAATAAAGAAAATGTGCAAAGGTCCACAGCTATCAGGAACTAGGGTTAGGCCTTCAGATGAAATAACACCACACAAGAAAGACCACGTAAGAAAGACACCGTTACAAAAGCTTACGTTGTTAACAGAGGAATCTAAAGATCCTGTGTCTCTCAATCAAAAATAAACCTTGAGCTTTCATTAGCCACATTTCTTCCATTAAGAAGCTGGTTGTCATCTTGTGGAAAGCATCAGGGGCCTGGAGAAATACTGACAATTTTTTACCATGCAATAATATCACCTAGATGGACTGTTCAAACTCCTTCAGCAGACTAAGTTTACCAAGTGGGACCAAATGAAGTGATTGATTTTCCAATTTGCTAGTCAGTGCCATGGCAAAGAATAGGAGATTAATTACAGATAGAATAGTGTAGCTTGTTTGTTGCTTTCTGTATATCCCAGCTGTAATACAATTGAATTTTGAGACTTTACTACATTAGTAAGGCATACGCATGTTTAAGTTCTGTTACTTCAACCGTGGGGGTTAGACAGCTGATGTTAGACACTCTATAGTTTGCATTTTATTGTCATAAGATTGTTAGCTTTTTCCAGTGTTCCCACTCCTTTGCTACTTTATAGAAGAAACAGACATGATAAATTGTTCAGGATTCAGGTATTAAAAATATTTCAGTCAAAAATTGGTAACAGGACTTCCTGTTTCAGGTCCACCATGTAAAGAGTCGGTCATCACTCTCACTCTTAAAACAAGGAAAGCCTGAATAAACTGAAAACCAATGACTTTTCGTGGGCTTATCATGGAACTGAAGTTACAGAGAAAGCAGCACCGTCCACCGTCTGAAAAGAGAGACAGCTGAGAGCTCCCTGTCCGGAGCAGGAGCTGCTGGGCACCATAAACTGTTGGGAACAGTGAGGTGGTCATTTTAATGAAGTGCTGAAGGTTAAGTGCAGACTAATGTGAGAATGAGAAATTCCAGGGACCTGTGGGCATAAGGGGATCCCGACATCTTCACTTGCTTTCACTCCAGTAAAACCCACCAGCTGCAACCAGAGAACAGGGAGTAAGCAGAGAACAGCAGCAACAACAAACACAGCAACAAAACGATAACAAAATAATTTTCAAAACAATAGTGTCAACTGTGACCTTGGAGGAAAAGACTAAAATACTTGCGAAGGCCATACCCCTGAGACACTGGCCAATTACAGGACTGAGGCTTAATCAGAATACTGTAGAACCTCCCTGTCATGCACACCGCACCACGACACAACAAGCCGCGAGTCTAAAAATAATAATGGATTCCAACTGAAAGGGCTACACAGATCCTCTGTGAGTCACAGTACAAAGCCAAGTGAGAAGACAAACACAAGAAAAGTAGAGGGATTTGAAGCCTCTGGAAGTTACAGATACAAAAACATTAAACAGAGCCAAACTCCCAGCCAGATTAACACTAAAGTTCCCAGCATCTGTTACCCAGTATAACAGATCCAACTTAAGCAAAACATCACAAGGCATGCCAAGTGGCAAGAAGAAACAGTCTAAAAAGCAAAGTAAGTATCACAACCGGACTCAGACATGAAACAGATGTAGCAATTATCAAATAAGGAATTTAAAATAATCATAATCAATACATTAGAAGTTTTAATGGGAAAAGAATACAACGTACAAGACCAGGTGGCTACTGTCAAAAGAGACGTGGAAACAACAAAACAGAATCAGAAGAAGATTGGAGGGGAAATAAAAAATAACAATTGGAGCAGTCAGCATTCAGCAGTCTCATGAGCAGAGTCAACACATCTGAAGACAAATTGGTGACCTTGAAGACAGGTCAGTAGGAATTTCCTAAAGTGAAACTCAAAGAGATGAAACAAGAAAGCGGTAACAACAAAAAGATCAGAAGATTAAGAACTATGGGGCAATAACCAAAGGTATAACACACATAATTAGAATACCAGAAAGGGGCAAAAGAGAACAGGACAGAACAACTAGGAAACTCAGAGAAGACCACACACACACACACACACACACAGAAAGCAAAAGCTGGTTTTTTGAAAAAAAAAATCACTATATTGATAAACCTCTTTTCAGGTTAGAGAAAAAAGAAAGACACAAATCACCAATATCAGAGATAAAAGAGGTATCATAATTACTAATCCCATAGACATTCAGAGGGTGCTAAATTAACACTACAAACAGCCCTGTGCCCACAATTTTGATCATTTAGATAAAATGGATCAGCTCCTTGAAAGAAACAAACTAACAGTACTTACTCAAGGAGAAATAGATGAACAAAATATCTTCCTATCTAGTAAAGACATTTAATTAATAGCTAAAAATCTTCCCCCAAAGAAAACACAAATCACAGATAACACAATAACACAAATTTACTGATAAATTGCTCCATGCATTTAAAGTAGATACAGGGCCAATATTATATGTTAAAAAATATCTTCCATAAAATAGAAGTTGAGGACACATTGCAAGTGACGTTATGAGGCCAGCATTATCTTAATAATACAACTAGGTAGATACATTGCAAGAAATCTATAATCCAATGTCTTTCATAAACATAGATGCAAATATGTTTAACAAAATACTAGTAAACTGAACCCAGCAATACAGAAAAATAATTATATACCAAACCAAGTTTGTTTCTTTCCAAGAATGCAAGGCTATTCCAAAATAAACAAACAGAAAACTTCCCCCAAACCAGGAATAGAATGACGTTTCATTAGCTTAATAAAGAGTATATTTGAAAAACTCTAAAATCATATACATCATACTTAATGGTGAAAGACTGATTTTTAAAAGTTTAAGATGGCAAATGAGGGCAGGGCATCCTCTTGCATTACTCCTGCTTAACACCATCCTGGAAATTTTACCTAGTTCAATACAATAAGGAAAAGAAAATAAAAGAGATATACAAATTGGAAAGGAAGAAATAAAAGTGTTTTAATTGTAATATGATATAATGATTTGTCATCTGAAAATGATGATTTTCTACATAAAAACCAACCCCCCACCCCATGCAAAATCTACACACACACACATACACACACGATTGATCCTGGAACAAATGTTATTTTAACAATTTTGCAGGTTTTAACGTTGAAGTACAAAAGTAGATACTTAGAATTGGAAATAAAAGCCATTACTATAACACCAAAAAAGGTAAATACTTCAGTATAAATATAACAAAATACATACACAATCTGTGTGTAGCAAACTGTAAAACTCAGATAGCAGAAATCACAATTGGTCTAAATGAATGTAAAGATATTCCATGATCATATATTAGAAGCCTCACTATTTTTTAACACTTTTTATTGATTTATAATCATTTTACAATGTTGTGTGAAGCCTCAGTATTTTTAAAATATCAATTCTTCTCAACTTTATCTGTAGATTCAACACAATTCTAATCAAGACTCCAGTAGCCTTTTTTGTATGTATCAACAAACTGATTCTAAAATTCATCTAGAAAGTCAGGGATCCAGAGTGGCCAGTGCATGTGGAGGACTCACATCACCCTATTTCAAGGCTACCGTGAATCCAGACTGTGTGGTAGTGCCATCAGAACAGAGATGTCAATCAATAGATTAAAAGTAAGATGCCAGAAATAAACCCAAAGAGATAAAACCAAATGGTCTTTGATAAAGGCAAAAAGGCAGTTCCATGGAAAAAGGATTATCTTTTTCCAATAAATGGTATTAAAACAATTGGATGATATCTGCATATTAAAAAAGTGATCTTAAGCACAGTTCTTGCATCTTACATAAAAATCAGCTCAAAATGTTTATTCCACCTAAACTTAAAACACAAAACTATAAAATGCCTGAAAGAAAAACAGGAGAAATTTTATATGGTAAGTTTTTAGATACAATCCAGAAAAAGAAAAAACTGTAACCATAAAAGAAAAATAATAATAAATTGGACTTCATTAATATTAAAGATGTTTTCTCTGCAAAAGCTTTCAAGGGAATGAAAGGACAAGCCATAAATTGGGAAAAATATTTGAAAATTGCATATTTAATAAAGAACTTATATCCAGAATATAAAATATAATTTTAAAACTCAGTGATATGACACATGCATATGAAAAATAAACATATAGAAAGATACTTAACATCCTTTGCAAGCTGAAAGAATAAGATATCACTACACATCTACTACAATAGCTAAAATCCAAAAAACAGATAACATCAATTCCTGCCAAGGATAAAGGAGTTCTCCTTCATTACTTGTAGGAATACAAAATGGCACAGCCACTTTGGAAAACAGTTTGGCAGTTTCTGAAAAAACTAAACAAATTCTTACCATACTTCATACAGCATCTTGCTCCTGGGCATTTACTCAGCTGATTAAAACACTTGTGTCCAC
Organism: Vicugna pacos; assembly: GCF_048564905.1. Lineage (NCBI taxonomy): Eukaryota > Metazoa > Chordata > Mammalia > Artiodactyla > Camelidae > Vicugna > Vicugna pacos. The sequence continues at coordinate 13,591,461 of NC_132996.1, forward strand.
ACAGAAGCCTGCATACAAATATTTATAACAGATTGACCATAATCACCCAAAACTTGAAGCAATCACAATATCCTTGTGATTGTAAATGAGTAAGCTAACTTTGAGAAATCCACATAAAGAAATGCTACTCAGTGATTTAAAGAAAAACAAGCTGTCAATGCATGCAACAATATAGATGAATCTTTTTTCTTTGCTGTCTCCTGAGACCCACTTTATTTTTCCCAGTTTTATTCAGATGTAATTGACAAATAAGATTGTATTATTTTAAAGTGTATGACATAATGACTTGATATGTGTATACACTGCAACATGATTACTACAGTAAGTTTATTTAGCATTCATTATCTCTCAAAGTTCCATATTGTTTCTCTTGATGAGAAAATTTAAGCTCTCAAATGCATGTAGCTAAGTGAAACCAGCCAGTCTGAAAAGGCTACTTTATATGACTCCGTTTTCATGACATTATGGAAAAGGCAAAATTATAGAGGTACAAACCATTTGGTGCTGGCCCAGGTTTAGATCTGGGAAGTTTTGAATAGATGAAGCGCAGAGGACTCTGAGGGTAGTGAAATTCACCCACGTGATACTGCAGTGATGGATACATGACATTTGTCAAACCCTTACAAGTACCTTACAGCACAAAGAGTAAACCTTCATGTTCGCCAATTTTAAAAATAAATGAGAAGATCCAGGGATCCAGGATGGAATGCAGACCCTGATAAAAGAATCCAGCCTGATTAAAACTGCATGACATAACCCCATTGAAGCAGGAAGAGTAAATAAAAGGTACTGACCTCAGTAACTTTGGAAAGTAGTGGAAATTGTAAAACTGAAGACAAAAGGAACTATGAATGAGCACTATACTTGATTTGCTAAAGTTGTTTCCCATGGGATTACAGGTTAAAATTTTGAAACCACTATACCTGGATACGTGGATTGAACAAGTAAATTGATGTATGGTGTGTAGCGGGAGCCAAGGTTCTCACTGTTAGAATTCGGAGTTACTGATAAGCAAGGGGAGAAAGTCTAGAATGAATCATGTGGTATTAGATTAGAGTTAAAGACATCAATATTTACTCCTGGTTAGCTTACTATAGATTCAGATGATGAAATAAGAATAATCACAGATATGTGTGTATACACAGGTGGTTAGACACCCATTTATTAGTTAGCTTTGTCTGCCAAGAGGCCTAGAAGCAACGACATTCCAGCAGCAGTGAACACATCCCATGCCCAGATCTCGGTTTCTAGTACCATTCTGCAGCAATAAAAGAAACTTAGTTCTTTGGCGAAATGGCTGTTTCTAGGTCTGGGGCAGGGAATACGCAAGATGAACCTGGACCATTTCTAGTGCCAGAAGTGAGGAAGTGCTAAACAAAATCACACAAAAAATAAGGGGCTGACTTCAAAGAGACACGAAAGACAGATGAAACAGCTCCCAATGACCAAAGCTGGAACAAGTTGAGGGAGCTAATAAATGAAGCTACCCTGAATTATAACCCAACATACGAAGTAAATACCTAGGATTTTATATTAACATAAATAAATGTTTAAATAAATGAGTAAATAAGGGAGAAGAGACAAATATCCAGTGCAGAAGAACTCCAGGTAATGTGTGTAGGTGCTCTCTCCTCAAGGAGGTGGAGTCTAACTCATTACCCCTGAAGATGAGCTCCGTAAAGAGTAAACTCCTTAAAAGTGACTTTTTTCCAATATGGCAAAGGGGGAAGGAGTTACTTGACAGTGGAGAAATCTAATAAACACTTCCTCAGCCAGGAAATCTCGGTTATCAACAATAATCAGCCATACTGCTGTTATGTACCCTTTATATGATATGATGAGACTATGCTTTATGTCTGTGTCCTTCCTCCCCAAAACCCATAGCCCCAGGCTTACCACAAGAAAAAGCATCAGACAGACTCAAAATGAATAACATCTTACAAAATGCCTGATCTGTACTCCTCAAAAGGTAACATCATCAAAAATAAGGAAAACTGAGAAATGATCTTAGTCTAGAGGGGTCTAAGGAGACACGCTGATGAAAGGCGATATCTTTATAGGCCCTTAAAACAGAAAAATGACATTAGTCAAAACTAAGAAAATATGAATAAAGTATGCACTTCAGTTAATAATAAGTAAAATGCCGGTTCCTTAATTTTGACAAATGTGCCACACTACCGCAAGGTGTGAACAATAGTGCGAACTGGGTGCAGCTTTTACGGAGAATCTCACTACTATCCTTGAATCCTTTCTGTAAATCTAACATTTTTCTGAAATAAAATATTTACTTTAATATCTCATGTTGCATTGATCATAATAATAAACAAATTCTCATTTAAAAAATTGGGAGCCCATTAGACATTATTTTTAACCTATACAGAGGTTGAAAAATAGTATCGAATTTGAATTTCAATGCCTGTATGTGATGCCCACATTGTCCAGTTTGTTGTAGTCCCTGCTATTTCTTATTATCTTAAATATAGTCTCCTTAACACATTTATGTTATGTATCTAACCTCTTCAGGTGTATGTTTACTTCTGCTGATAGAAAGTACATAACAACCTAAATGTGATTTTGTACTGATCATTAAATTCTCGTCATAAAATACGTTTTAATTTGAAACTTTGAGTAGCCCAGGAGAATTGACCTAGAGTCTCTGTGTTAAATTAGCCAGTAAAAATCGCTTCTCACAGATAATATGCCAGATATGATACGGATACCTTCCATAGATTTAACAGATCCATGCACGTAGTAAGTATTCAGAAAGTGCTGACTGGCTTTTCATTCTGCTGGGTAGTGAGGCATGAGGGTGGACTAGGGACTGTGGGATTGGAAGAAGGAAGAAAAGAACCTGTGGAAGAAACAGCAGAGGAAATCTGAAGTGTGCGGGCTGGCTGGCAGGAAAAGGGAGTTGTTAAGGGCTGCAGAACAGATTTGCCAAATATTTGCAATGTTGTTAGAACTTCTTCCTGAATCACCTGGAAAACACAGAAAAATGGCAGCAACCACAGAAGTTTCACAAAATGTCTCACTGGTTTCACTTTGGGGAGAGCTGTAACTAAAGTATTTCAGGCGTGTCACTATGGATTTTGGCCTCATCTAAGGAACTGGCAGTTTTCCTTACAGGTTGCCATGGATACTGATGTCACATTACATAACTGTTCTATTTTGAAATGCATTTCTCTGTGTATATATGCTAGTGCAATGCTCTTTTTGTGAAAATAACAGACTTTCTGGAACCTCTTACTTTCAGTATCTCTATTTTATTAAATTTTTTATTACCTTACTTGAGATTATATGTAAGTGAGTAACAGAATTTAATGGCTGCTAATGAGCATACAAAAAGTAACTATTTAATTTTTAACTCAGTACATATATTTTTCCCAATCAAATAAATCTCAGAATCATTCTCTATCAAAATATTCACTTTTTGTTCAAATTGTCTTTGTAATCCACACATACCTTTGACTCTTTTCTCTTAGTTGGAAAAGAGTTTTTATTTGTTCTCTTTTGTTGGAAAGACACTGATTTTTTTTAAGTGTAGTATAAGGAACAAAGGAAGGAAAAAAGAGCTTTCTTTACATGCCTGAGTCAGGGATCAAATTTATTCAAAAATCTTCTCCAACCATACCGCCTTTCCTCCCAAGTCTTTCAAAGTGTTGAAAGGGGAAAATTCGATAGAGATCTTGTTTAGTGGTAAGGCAGCCCAAACCAACAAATCGGACATCTTTTATCTCTCCCTCTCTTTCTTATTCATCAGTCGTGCCCATCTTAAAATGGACTTGATTCCCCTGAGACTTAGGAAAAGAAGGAAAGAAGAAAAATTTGCAGGTCAATAAGATAGTTTCTCTCTAGTTGTGACAATTGTGTAAACAACTAGTTATAATTAGAGTGTGTTGGAATAAGTTCTCTGATATCAGTCTGGGAGCCCAGAGGAAGAAATACTTAATAGGCGAATGCAGTAGGTACTAAGAAAAATTCTACAGGAAAAATATTGGAGTTGGCTTAGAATAGTAAATAAGAATGACATATTGGAAGTGAGAGAAATGATGTGCCAGGCTCAGAAAAGAACTTGAGATAAATAAAGAGCTGAAAACATATCTGATTGTGTTTGAGGAAAAGAAGTCAGTTCAACATGGTTTGACTGTGGTTTGTGTATGGAATAATATAATAGGAATCAAATCAGGCCAGAAGCACTGGCGATTTATAATTTGTGAGGATTGGTTGAGGAATTTAGTCTCTATAGGCAAAAACTAACTGCTGAAAATTCTGAAGGCAGCACTAAGCCATAAGACAAGACAAACAAATAATTACCCACTTTTACTCTTAGGCAAGGCACACAGGATAAAAAGTTGAATAACACACCTTTTTTTTTGCCTCGAAGATCTCACATTCTAATGTGTTATACAATTAGATGTTTTATGATTGAGTTTTTAACCCCCATCATAATTTGAAGGATGAAAGAACAACAAGAAGGCAGTTTTCTGAACCCAGAATTGGAGATTTAAAGTAGTTATAGCAGGAGACACAGAATCAAAGGAGTGTGGTGAGTATGAAATATGTGCCCTGCACCCGCCCTCCACGCCTCCACGCCTCCCGCTGGTGATGTCATGAGGGAGCCCTTGGCCTCCACTTGCTCTGAATCAGTCAGAGATCTAGATCACTGGCTTCACAAGTCATCTTTGGCAAATTTGAAGAGGAAGCTGGAGAACGTCCCTGCACAACTCAAGACCACTGTTCCTCTCTCCTCCCCAACATACGTGCCTCACTACTGCCTTCTGCCTTGGGACCAGCAGAGCGAACTGATTTCACATTTCAGCCTGGCTTACCACCAGGAGCCCTTCACATCCAGGCCATGCCTCATCCAGCTCTGTAAAGTCTCCTCTAGCACATGTACCCCCTTTTCCCGTTTTTTCTCTGTGGCTTTTTATCATCAGCTGATACTCAAAAGATTTTATTTCTTAATTGTCTTACTCAACTACCATATGTTCCATGAGGCAAGCAATTTGGGAGTTCGTTTATTTTTATTTTCAATTTTTCTTTTTTCACTGCTGTAACCCCCAAATAGCCACATGACAGCTACTGGGGCACATGTTAGGAAATCAACAAATGTGTTGTGAATGGAAGAATATTCAGGGGTAATTAAAATTGCTCACAGTACCTCTAAGAATGTTGGTTCTGCATGATGAATATGGAACATAAGGAAAGTTGCTGGCTTGGGACAAAATCTTTGGACATGTTGATCTGTAGGAGGCACTGAAATTTCTCCATACTTTAAAGAGTGGAAAAGATGGGTCTGGAATCCTAAGGAAATATCAGACCTCTAAAAATAGCCCCAGGAGAAGACGACTTCACTCAGTATTTAAACAAAAGAGCACTTTTTGTGAGAAACATGGTCTTTAATCGTGGAGATCATTTCCCTTGCTAATAGAAATATAAGCAGTATTACTAACTCCTGCCTGCTTTATGGGAACATGAGCTATTACATACACACAGAATTTCTTCCGTTCAGTTTTCCTAAACATTTTTAGAAGTGAGATTAATGAGTCCTCTTTGGCAAGGCATTTATGTCAGTGGGTTAGGTGTCTGTTAATAGTTTTAAGGAGTGTGAAATGTCCCTCCCCTTCTGTAACAGAAAATGCCTGCTCTCAGTAGACCTCTGGAAGGAGAGAGCCACGAACAATGCCTGTGCTGTGTCAACGTGCCTAAAAGCAACATTGTCAAGGGCAATTGTGATAACGCAGAGGGACAGGGGCCATTCCTCTGTCTTCCCTCTGTCAGCACTGTGGGTGGGACTCCAGGATTTCCCTTAATTGATGTGACGCTGTGTGGACTCTGCAAAATTCAAAATGAAATGAGGAAAGGGCACACTGCTTTTAACTTCAAATTTAATCATGTTAATTCTAGGTTAATTTCTAGCCAATTTCATCCAAATGAATGTTAATAAGCTCGGTTCCCTGAGCATTATATTAAAAAGCTAAATTAAAAAAAATATCTGTGACAAGCACTAAGTGTTTTATAAGGGAATTATGAGTACGCATTGATGTTTTTTAATAAAAATATTGAGGGTCAAGTGTGAGAAGCAGAGAGAGTGCAAAAACATGTGCTTTACGGTGAGGGACCATGATTAAAAGAACCAAGTCTCAGCTATTTCACTGTGAGACGTGGAGTCTCATCTGCTTTGGATATTTCTTCTGTGAAATGGGGGTCATTGCACCAATGGAGTTCTCTAGAGGATTAAATGAAATAACGGAGGTAGAATATCACATTTTCTGGAGTTGGGAAGAACTCAGTATATGGTAGCTGTTAATGGAAATAGGCAGAGAAGGTGGCATTTTGAGACATGGAATTTCCTACGTTCACATTATTCAAGCTAAAAGCTAAGATTACTGAGGCCAAGTAAGTGAGTGATTTTTCAAGGTCAGGTTTGAAAAGAAATGCATAACAGGATACAGGTTACCTTTCTTATTTGTTAACGTGTTTTATTAACAAGGAGTTCCTTGGGAGCTGCTGCTGAGATCGCTGCAGTTTATGAATGTTGGGAATATAGAAAAAAAAATCACATCAACTTATTTTAGGCAATAAAACCTTTTTCTGGATTGTGGAGCGGGAGAGGTGGGTACAATTGTTTTAAATAGTCTATGAATTCCTGGTATAAAGGAAAAAGAATTATGTGGATCTGTGCAAGTCTTTGATGGTAGGTTAGGAGAGTGTTCTTTGGGAGGGGGGCGGGGTTAGGATATTAAGTTTGCTTATTTATTCTTAGAGGAGGTTCCAGGGATTGAACCTAGGGCCTCCTGCACACTAAGCATGCACTCTACCGCTTGAGCTACACCCTGTCCCCGACCCCAGGACTGTTCTTTTTGAAGTGCACTTGAGTTAGTCCTACGAGAAACTTAGAACTAAACATTTTATGGACTTAAGAGAAAGAAGAGTGCTTGGTACTCGTACAGCACTTTTTGGATCCAGGTATCCCTGCATCCCCTGAGAACACTTTCATTGACCTCAAACAATAGGATGGATTGGACCAGTGGCCAGGAACTAAAGCTTGGTAACAAGGTTGACGGGGGCAGCAAACCATATGCGGTAACACTGGCTTTGAAGTCAGACTATCTGAGTTCTAAACCACCCATTACTTTCTAGCTGTGCCACTTGGCTTATGTTACTTAATCTTTCAAAGTCTCATGTTCTTCATTTGGATAATGGGGATAATAATGCCCTATTTCATGGGAACCCTGAGAAAATTACGCTAGATACTTCATTTAAAGCATAGTTTATTCCCTAGCACAGAATAGCAGATCGTTAAATGTTACTGGCTATTATTATGCAAATCAACAGCATTTAATACTTTTACTTATTAAAGATAAAGAACACACAGAGCTGAGGATTAAATATACATCTTCAGATTCCCAATTACATTTAAGGATGGGTTGCTTTAATATTTACCTGTTTTCTTTTTAATATTCTCTTCTGGCTCAAAGGTTTTTCTGTACAGACAAAATTTCAGGGAGAAGCATTTATGATGGGAGACTATATAAACTATGCAGGGAAACCATTGCGATATCTTTCAGATTTCTTGCAATGAGGACGGGGCAGAAATACAACATTACATAAAACCGACTCACTCATCCCACAGGCTCTGCCAGCCTAAGTGAACACACAGAGGAGAGATGGTGTTGGGGCCAAGGAAAGCTCTTGGGAACGCGGGGGTCTCAGGGGCTTCACCACAGGACGGCACTTCCCTGAATCTTTGGTCAGTTTCACGGAGCATTTCAGGTCGCCAGCCTCAGACTTTATAAATGTGAATTTACATTAATTTCCCCAATCCCTTAAAAACACTTTCTGCAGCTCTGTAGCTGATTTTAAAATAGTGTTGCCAGCACAGTTATTTATAGACCAAATTCCTATGGAAAATAAACACATCCTTTGATATTGCTGAGCTCTTTCAATTCCTAGTGATTTTTTCCCCTCTCTTTAAATTTATTTGAAGACGTGGAATCTCCTTTACCCTCTCTTTTCTTTTCTCTCTCTCTCATTGATTGGTTGATTGATCGATTGGTTCATTTTGTAACACAAAGGAAAAGACAGCTCTGGTAACCTACGATGCCTTATGTGGTTTGTGGTATGGTTCACCTTAACGTTCACTTTACTGACACAAGTAATTATAGAATTTTTTTTCTTATTTTTCCTGGGTTTGCTATTTCTGAATCAAGGTAAACAAATGTCATTGCATATAAAAGTAAGAATGCATTATTCAAACGTTTCTAGGCTTCTTTTCAACAAGTGCCAGACGACACTTGTTGAAAAAACTAACTGTGAACAACCTAGTCTTTGTTATTGTCTGACAAAGCTACTGTGACAGTACAAAGCCCTGGTACCAACTAGGGGGAAGGAAATGAAATTAATTTAAGGAAAAACTGAATTTTAAGGTAAGTTTCTTACTTAGACTTACTCTGTTATAATAAGTTGAAGATGCGACGTAATACAGGGCCCCTATCAATCTCTGTGACATTACAAGGACTCATCTAAGAAAAGTGCAAATATCTACACAACAGTCTTGTAAATATTAGAGCGTATGTGGTGTCCCAGGTCATCATTCACACATTTTTGTCATCAGTCACTCTCCTCACCTGTTTTTTGACATTTTTACCAGCTCTAATTCTTCATTTTATTTTTGAATCCAGAAAACATTAGTTAACATTTGAGTAGTAATTTGCAAAACGCTTTCACATGTTATATTTTTTGAAGTAAATTTAACCACTTTGAAAGGACATATGAAAGGAATACTGATTATCTTTAGCCCCATCTTGTAGCTGGAGCAATAGGGAAGTCCTCATCTGCCAGAGGTCAACTGAGTAACAGATAGCAGAGCTGACTCCCAGTTCTGTGCTGTTTCTACCTTGGGACCCCCCGTGCAGCACTCAGCACCGGGGTCAGCTTGCGGAGTCAGAAGAGGCGGTGTGAGGCAGTGCGTGGCCGAAAGAGCCAGTTCACAAGTGCTGCTCGAAGCTTCCCGGATGTCCTGTTTTTCTATCGCAAGTGATTGATGCGTTGGCTTAGAGCGCTGTTTCTGTCCCACCTTACTCACCTGGCTGATTGCCCCTCCTCCTGTGCAACAAAAAAGGAAATCTGTCCTTTCTTTTCTGATCCCTCGATTTCTGTGGAACAGCTCTTGTCTCTAATACCGTGATGCATTGACCTCGTTTATAGATTCAGCAATCGTAGAGCATTCAAGTCTTAGCAATTAGAAGGGAATCACATTTTAATCCTCTTCTCTGCTCACATGTCACCTCTTCCCTGAAACTTTTTCGGAGACACTCCCTCTCTGGGCTGACGTGGCTCTCCCTGCAGAGGACTGTACAAACATTTGTTCGCACATCACTGTAGTTGTTCATACATAGTGTTCATGCATGCACGCAACCCCCAACACACCACAGTGATGCTGAAGGTCCCGACTTGCATATTGTGCGTCCTTGTATCCTCAGTGACGGGAGTATCTCCTGGATTTATTGAATAAATGAAGAAAAGAAAGAAGGAAAGAATAGCTAAATAAATGAATACTCTTTAGTCTTTGACCAAGTATATGCTTAATAGTCTTTCAGGGTGTGTGAAGAGGCTAACTCTTCCTGCTTTAGTATTAGCCAGAATAATCTTGTTCTTGGAACGTCTCTGTAGAGCCAGGCTTGACTATTAGAGACAGCAATATATTGTCTTCATGATATTTGGTTGATTTTTAATAATTATGGTCAACTAAATCATATTATGTATAATTAAATATGTATGTTTAATATATAAGTATATATTAAAATCCATTCTCTTGTAGTCATTGTTTCCATAATTTCTCCTGGCTCCAGACAGTCTAGAATCGATTCAGTTCTTTTTTTGTGTGAAAGAAAAGCAAAACATATTTAGAAGAGGAATGATTAAAAATAAACTAACATCGTTCCACCTGGAGTTTATTTGTAAGACGCCATCTGGTCATACTTGGATCAATACTACCAGGAAGCTTTTGTAATATGAAAGCTGGTATGCTAACTTCCCTTGGTGACTGGTTATTAAAAATAAGGGAGTGCTTATTTCAGGGGGGGCTCCTTTTAACAGCAGTTTGTACTTCAGCAAACCTTACATGTGAAATGTTGATTTACGTTGGAGAACCAGAGGCTTTAGGCATGATCCAGGCCAGGCAGAAGATGATGTTACAGAATCATGTATTTAGAGAAGGGCACAGAATGTTGAAATGGAGTATACATAGTTTTATGAAACTTTGGAGAAGCCGTTTGTAAGAATAGAGATGAGAAAGAGGAGACTATGTTTATAATGAAGATGATAATTTATTCAGTAATGTTTACGGAGCATATGCCATATGTGAAGAGCATTGAGAAGATCTAGGAAAGATGAACCTTTCTCTTAAGGAGATCGCAGTCTAGCCTGGCAAAGTGGGAGAGCAACGGGTGAAAAATGTACTTTAAAACATGCGAAAAAATAGCATGAACAAGATACGTGTGAAGTGGGGTGAGTGCACAAAAGAGCCACACTGCTTTGTGTGGAGTAAGGAGTTCTTAGACAGCTTTTCAGAGATGCTCATCCTGAGTGTCAAAAAGGAAAAGAAATAGGCATTTCCACCAGGTGGATAGGAGATTCTAGCAGAAGGAGCTATGTGTGCTAAGATAAAATCAAAGCATGATAATTTTGCAGAATGAGAAGCAATTTGAATCAGACCTCTGGAAGGAGACACCAGCTTTGCATACCGGGAGTTAAATCTGATCTTGGAGGATGTTCCAATTAACTAAGCTAAATTCTCTTTGGCAATTAACTTTACATACATAAATAAGAAGCAAAAACCACAGAGATGCTTAAATATATGGAAATGAATTACTTCATTTCAGGTGCATGGAAATGTCACTTCCTCCTTGTGATATTCATAGGGTAAGTGACTGGCCAACTGAGAGCATGGACTTTGGAGGCGGAAATACCTATTTCCATCCTCACTCTGGTACCAATTATCTGAGTGACCTTGAGAATATTAAATAACCTGCCAAGTATCAGTTTTCTCGAGGAAGGTTGTAAATAGTAAACTCATCTTGCAGAGGTGAGCCTGGAACCTAGCCGGTCCTCGGGGAATGACAGTTGTCTTCATTTTTATCACGTCACTAGATTTGGGCTGGGAGATGTGTCACTGTAACAAACCCTGAGTCTGAGTCATCACGGCTGGCGGATGGCATCGCGGTGTTTCCCTGAAGAGTGGGGTCACTGAGCGTCGCCTCTGTATCCCATATGGGGTATCCTTTTTGCTAATAGCTCCTCAGGCCTTTCAGAAATACGAGACAAGAACTACTGTAATATGTGTATAACTTTTTGTGTCTCTTTCCCCTACTGGCTGCTACTTCCATCTCACTGGAGCTTTGCTTTTTTCGTGGGAGAAAAAGGCAATGAAACAGGCCAACAGGCTGTATCTGTGGCTACAAAGAGAAATACATATTACAGAGAAATAGATATTGCAGCTACTATCCGGTTGTATATTGAAGGCTCACCCTGTATCAGGCATGGGGCTAAATTCTGTTTTAAAAAGTCGTCTTTTTATTTCTCAGGGCAGGCCTGTGAGCTAGTTACTACTATAATTCATATTTTAGAAGCAAGAAGAATGCGGCTTAATGTGGTTAAGTAACTCACCCAAAGTCAAACATGCGGTAAATGGCAGGCTACAGAACCTGGATCACAATACTTCCCAATATCATAGAACTACCTTGCACAGGATAAAGTTCTATTTATCTCAGATATGGACTGTTTCATATAATTAACAATGGGGGGGGGGCAGGGAATAAATGTCTTGATTTGCAGCTTCATTTTTCCAGCCTTGTTCTAGAATGTAAAAGCCTTAAAAGAACAGATGCTACACTGTGTCTTCCCCCAGTCTTTAGATCTCATATCCTCCCGACCCCTAATCATGTATTAAGGAATATCTATTAAATATAAGAATTAGGTACTGGTATTTCTAGATGCTTAAAGTATGTTTGCTACCCTTGCATACTTGCAGAATACACAATAATAAAAAAAAAGAGGACTAACCAACAATTATAATATAATATGACATGTACTATCTAGCAGTGTAAGAAGGCATTGACAACTCTGCCTGGATTGGAATTCACAAGTTTCTTATGTGATAAACTTTCTTGTAATGAACCAGGGCTACAGGAAGAAATAGAGTTGACTTTCTAGTTGGGTCATGAAGGAGGACTTGTAACATTAAGTAGTGGCCACATACATTTCTGATGGAATTACACCTTAAGGCATACTTATGGGTTCATTTTCAACTATAATATGAAAAAGCAAAATGTCAGGAGTGCCTCCAATCTTTGAGCAAGTGCCAACCACAATGTAAGAGTCTCCCCTACAATTCTTTCTTTCTCTCCCAAGGTTCAGTGTTTGGGCCTCTTTGGGAGCCAGCTAGACCTGCAAGGTGGTCAACCACTTACTTCAGGGCGGTCTGAAGGCTGTTACGTGCCTTAGATTCAGATGGTGGTGTGATTGTCGTAGGTAGAGATTAACCTGAATCTTGCATATCTTACTGAAAAATATCACACTTGATGGTAAGTATCCAGTTACTATAACAGGATGGAGTATCTTATTTAATATATGTGATAGCAAAAGTTGTTAGCGTATTAATTTATGTTCTGTTTATATTGCCATAGAAGAAAATAATGATGCTCATTTTTAACTTCCTGTCCTTCTCAACTGAAATCAGTGATGCCTTAAATAAAGCCAGTACTTTAAAGAGCTGGTATTTACTTTGTTCCAAAGTAAAGAAGTATTTATGCGAACAAGACCAGAATTGTGTTAGTGGAGGAGCAGGCGACGGGGGAGAATCAGGGATGTGAGCATGGCCTCTGGGCTTGGAAATGAGAAACATTATGTGGCCCCAGCTGGCAGTGTCTTGAGACTGAAACTGGTTGTTTCTCAGAACCGTGAGTTTTTTGGAAGGAAATCAGTGAGTGGTTCCCCTAGGGACACTGACCCTATTTACTGGGACTTCCTGCCTTAGCCAAAGTCTCCAAGATCCAGATTTAGGTTTTCACAGAAACACAGTTAATTTTCAAGGCACAATATAGCTGGGAAAAATGAACTTACAAATAGTCACCAGCATGGATCCAGGCCAGAGGAGATTCCGTAAATGTTCTGGACCATGTAAAACCTCATGGGCCTTTTTATAATTCTGGAAAGGGGAGGATTGGCTCCCAGATGACATACACGTCGTTTCTCTCCTGCCCAGTAGAGTGGAGGGGAACTGCAGATTCAATATTAATTTTTAGAATGAATTCGATCCTTCTTACATATTGTGTGGTGGCTTCAATTAGTATCTGCTATGGACATAAAACCTAAAGGCCATTTAGGTTATGATTCCCAGGGAAATCTAGAATGGAGTTTAAAACAGAAATTTACAAGCTTTAGGGATAGGATTTTAAAAATGATTGATCTGTGCCATTAGTAGCCTTACCGATTGACTCTGGATTCATTTGGTTAAGTGGGCACATTTATGTCTTCCTTACGACTTCATTCTCATCTCTTCGATAGATGCTCATTCTTCTAGAGAGTGAAATTATATTTTTTATAGGGAGATGAGGGATTGTTAGAATCTGAGACAATTTTGACTTGAAACTCTTCTATTACCCACACATCAGACTCTGAGACATAATTAATTTTCTCTGCACGTGGAAATCACCATATGCGAGCATCAAATTTTAGTTAATGTCACTGATTGTACTGAAGATGGTGATAGCACGATTAAAATGAACATCAGATAACTTCTAAATCATTTCTATTTAAGCATCAGTGTACATTATGTCATTTCCTTTGTAAACTCTCACTCTTGGCTTTTTTGGATAGACATACATTTAGAATAGAATTTCCGTTCAGATTTGCAAGCCCAGAATTCATCTGTGGTAGTCAGCCTCTAAAATGACTCTTGATAATTCCCGCCCCCTGGTATCCACAGCCTTGTGCAACTCTCTTCCCTGCAGTGTGGGCTGGATGTCATGCTTCCCTGCTAACAAATGGAACGTTGCAAAAATTATGGAATGTTACTTCCGAGATTGAATTACAAAAAGACTCTGGCTTTCCTCTTTTATCTCTTCATTATTCTCTCTCTCTCTCTCTCTCATCATTCAATGTCTCAATTTCTCAATCTCTCTAGCCCTCCTCATTTTGGGGAGACAAGCTGCCATATTGTAAATAATCAAATGGAGAGACCCACGTGGCAGGGGACTGAAATCTCTGTCCGACAACCATTGAAGAGCTGAAGAACACCAGCAACCGCACGAGTGAGCTTGGATATAGACACTTCCTGGAATGAGTCATGAGATGCCTGCATCCCTGACTGACAGCTCGCAACTGTGTGAAAGAGCCAGAGGGGGAGGCATCCAGCCAAGCCAGTTGCCTGACCCATAGACAATGTGAGATTGTGCATATTAGCTGGTTTAGCCTATTCAGTTTCAGGATAATTGTTATGCAGCAATAGATAATGAACATACCAGCTGAGCTGTGAGAGAAGGGAAGTTGGTGCTTGGACTCACGGAGGAGAATGGAGAAGTCCATAACCGTAGATAAATTTGAAAGGATTATCTGATCTAAATTGACTAATCCTACCTGAATATTTGCATCTTTTATATATAACAGCAGAAAAAACATACTAGAAACTATCTCATGGATGAAAAAAAATTTCAAGGATCACAGTTTTTCTTAAGCATATCACCTGAGTGCTGGACTCAGCTGACAAGACATCCCTGTGAATAAAGATAACTTTCCCATTTGCAGCCTCCCTCAGTTAATTCAGTAGCACTGGCCTGCTACTATGAAAATACAAGTAATGATATTTCCTTCATATATCAGGGGTTATGTGTCTGAAACTCGTATCTGTTGAATATGGGAATCACACACTGCTTTCGTGGTTCTGAAAATCAGTTCTTGACTGCTCTTTGCAAAATTCAGGGAGATTCCAGAATAGATCATTCATTTATCTGAGAATTGAATATGTTTTTGTGAAATTCTCTTATCATGAAATTCTCACTGTGGCTTAACTTTAATGTCCTGGTGTCCTGGGGTGGGGGCGGAGATTAAATAATATAAATAGGAATCAAAGGATTCTGGGAGTTACATACAAAAGAGAGATACATTGATCAGGATCCTGTGGCTCAAAAAAGACAACTGAATGTTAGGAATACATGACATGCTGATTTCTTGCTGCTAGATATAGGGTTACCATAGTGATAATTGCATAACATCTATATTTCTATGAAACCATCTGGGAAGGAATAGAACATTCTTTTTAAAAAGGCATTATACTGCTGGCATGTTATTTGTAGCTGGTTAAAAATAGCCCAGGCATGTGGGTGTTTGATGTTCTTGTCATATGCTTAGGCTTAGAAGAAATGCACACCAAATGTCCCTTCCCCCAACTTTCACTCAGTAAACCACACATTACTGTCTACTCTCACATCCAATCACAATTCTCTAGCTCCTTCCCACTCTGTGAGGAAAACCCAAGACCATGCTCAGGGATGCAGTGAGATATTCCTCTCCCTTGAAACCGATGTCTTCAGTTGCTTAATAGGTAAAAACTCTCTCCAATCCTCCTAAAGTTTAGACTTGCCACTAACCCAACAAAACAAGCTTGTTTGCAGACGGTCAGTTCCACCACCACGAGTAAGGCAGCTTTTCAGCACTGCTCTAAATTAGTGAAAAGCAGAGTAAGAAGATTGTGAGTCGCCGTGGTCTCAGTGATGGGGGAACCACAAGCAGTTTTAGAAGAGAGTTAAGTGTCCTTTTAGAAAGTGAGTTTCCTAAGGATAGAGGTAGTGGCATTTTCTTTTTTAACTGAAGTGCATAGCACTTAAAAAAAAATTTTGTTGCCAGAATTTTGGTTAGATACGCCCATCAAAAATTTGGTTACCAGGGGTTACCCATAGCTCCTCCTCTTTCCTAAGTTCATTGTCCATTATAAATCCGTGAATTCATTTAACACGTACTAAGTCATGCACATCTTTTCTTCTCAAGGATCTTACTGATAAGGACAAGAAAAATTTATATAAAGCAAATAAATACACCTCAAAATATATACTTATACTCATGGACTTAGTTGCTTAGGATTTTCGCCTCTAAGGACACCTAGCTGTACTTAGAGTACGTGGCTGTGAGAATGTACGCACATACACTTGTGAAATTCCTTTCAATCTCATTGAACTTTGTATGTATTTGTGTGATTATATTTTTACTTTTCATTAGGGTCTTAGAATTGTTAACAGGCAGGTTAGTAATAAGTGATTCATGAATCGTAGATCCCCTTGTTTCTCCTTCCTGTTTGACTACAGTTGTTTTCAAGGAGACGTCTACCTTTAAACCTCAACTTTCATTACAGATAAAGTAAGAAGTGAGTAAAGGATGTGATTTGAGAAATACCAGGAAAGACCCTTGACCTACCTCCTTTTATTCCTTCTGATTTGCATCTTTAAATTCCAATTTCCTAAAACATCAAAGACACCATTGAAAGGGTAAGTACTATCTGGACTGGCCAGAGTATCTGTTTTAAGTCCATTGTTATAAACTCGCAGTTGAATTACACAGTTGGTCATCTCCCTATCAGAGAGTAGGACACTGGGATAATAGTTTAAGGGGCAGGTGGATTTGCAGTGGAACATCCACTTTTACTGAAAATGGGGATCATCTCAGAGTACTCCGTGAAACATGAGGACTGTGGGATGGGGCACTGGAAAGGAAAAGAAAAAAAATGTAATCATTAATGATGTCACAGTTTTACCTAGGCCTTTATGAGTTGCTGAGCAGAATTAGTCTAATTTTTTTTTCCTATCAATAAACCATTTACATACATAAGAGAAAATGAAATAGGAAATTTGATAGATGATAACTATCTTGTCCCTATCAGTAAAATCCTTGAGAAGAAAAGGTTTAGTGCATTAAAAAAAAAAAATCAGAGCTAGAAGTGACTGTAGAGATAATCTCCTACCCTGTTTTTCACCTCATGGTTCTCTCTTTTCTGACTTTTCAAGTTTAAATTGTGTCATTTATCCAACAATCACATACTGAATTAAAATGATTTACTCGGAAGTGGTTGTGCTTTACTATCTAGCACAGCAACTGCTACATTAAAGAGACCCAAAGTGGTACCCAGGCAATTATTTTCGATAGATTGAGTGCCTACTCTTTCCTGAGTATCCTACTAGATGCAGACAAAAAAAAAAAAAAAAAACCACAAAAAACAAACAAAAAACACGTTGTGGTACCGTGTGTTTGATCAACATTTGTCAACACATGATTCCTGAAGCAGCAAAATTAGATCTCTTATTTTTCCCCCTTTACTTAAAAAAAAAAGAGAATGGTCACTAGACGTCTCTGATGCTCCATCATCAAGTAGAAAATCTAGGAAATGCCTGCATCTAGCAACACTGACACACCAACAACACAACAACACATATAACAGGTTTAGAAGGAAGAACTCTGGTTTCACAAGAACCTCAGCCTGCTCCTGGACCCTCTCCCTCACTTTGTTGTGTGTCTTAGATGTAGCTCAAATGACTAGGAAATTTGGGAGGAATAACAGCAGGGTCTACTCAGGTCCCTCCACTTCCCTCTTTCAAGTGAACTCTGTAGGAAGCTTGCATTTTCCTTTGCTGCTTTTTGTTCGATGTCTCCTATAAGAAGACTTACTCCAGTTTGGCAGTGCCAAAACTGGGAGGGAGAAAAACTTGCCTTCTTTTGGGAATTCATTACTAGTAGGTCTATTTGCACAAAGACATAAACCATATCTTCTATCTTGATCTATACCAATAGTCAAAATACTTTATATAACTCAATATTTACTTAATTTATATATATATATATTCAGAACACAGAGAAGCAAGATAGTGCTATATATTCTGAGATCCCTAATAAGCCACAATGAAAACCACATTTAAGCATCAAACAGTAACAGCTAATATTTATTACATGCTTAATGAATACCAGACACTGTTTTATGTGCTTTACAAATATCCTCTCATCTAATCCTCATAAAATTTAAGATATAGATCTGTCTATGAAATGTCTGTTATATATGGGAGATAGCTCATCTCTTAAACATCTCAAGATTATTACCTCCCCACAAAAACTGAAACAGATTGACTTACATTCTCACCAGAAGTGTTTTAAGACCCTCCTCCGCTTTGCCTTCATGCCAAGAGGCATTACGGTAAGACCACTATTTTTGCCAATCAAATAATAATTTTTTTCAATTGGTTTTAATTTTCGTTTCTATGCTGTTTATCAGGGTTAAGTAACTCTTCGTGTCTGTTCTATCTGGATTTCCTCTTTTGTCAAGCTCCTATCTTGTCTGTTTTTCTTTTATATTATCTGTTTTATTCTTACTTATTTTAGGATATTTTTACATATTCTGTATTACGCATTTTTACACTAGTCCTTTCTTACTTACATATGTTGTGAATGTCTTATTCAACTGTATGACTTCCAGTTTTGCTGCCTGTAAAGTTTTCTTTTATAAAGAACAGGAGTTGCTAATTTAAATATTGTCAACACTTCATTCTCTTCTAATGGTTTTAATGAAATATAATGCATAAGCAATAGAATTCACCCATTTAAAGTGTACAATTCAACTGTTTACAATGCATCCATATAGTTTCACAGTCATCATCACAATATAACTTTAGAATATTTTTATCACCCCTATACTTACTGGCAATCACTACCCATTTGCCCCACTACCTAGCCATAGATAATCACTAATCTACATTCTGTCTCTACAGATTTGTGCATTCTCGACATTTCATGTAAATGGGACTATATAATATGTGATGTTTTTGTGACTAGTTTATTTCAACTAGCATAATGTTTCCAGATTTAAATGTGTTGTCTCAGAGTTCAATACATCATTTCTTTCTATTGCCGAATAGCATTCCATTGGAGGAATCTGCTGCATTTTGTTTCTCTGTTTATCACTTGAAGGTCATTTGTATTATTTTGATTTTTTGGCTACTATGAATAATAATGGTATGAACATTTACTTATACATTTTTATTTGGACATATGTTTTCATTTTACTTGGCTGCATACCTAGAAGTAGAATTGTTGAGTCATGGTAACTCTGTGCTTAACATTTTGAGGAACTGCCAACATTTTTCAAACCAGCTGTGCTATTTTTGCATTCTCACCAGCACGATACGATGGCTCCAGTTTATCCAAATCTTCACCAATACTTGCTTTTATCTTTCATTTTTATTACAGCCATCTTGTTACAACAGCATTTGAAGTGGTATTTCATTCTGGTTTTGATTTGTAAATCACTAGTGGCTAATGATGTTGCACATCTTTTATGTATTTATTGCTAATTTGTGTGTCTTCTTTGGCAAAACATCAACTGAGATCTTTGGGCCTTTTAAAAATTTAGTTTAGCTTCTTCAGGAGGGATGGTCCATTTGCACCCATCTTTTTTTAAATTGTATACATTTAGGATGTATAACTTAATGATTTGATATATGTATACATTGAGAAAGACTCACTAAAGTCAAGCTAATTAACATATACATCACCTCACATAATTACCTTTTTGGGTGTGTGGTGACATTTAGAATCTACCCCCCTTCACAAATTAAATATTTAATATTATATATTAGATAGATAGATAGATAGATAGATAGATAGACAGATAGATAGATAGATAGATGATTTTTACTTTCACTTTGCATACAGTATTATATTCTGAGTGAGTTTCTTGTAGACATTTTGGAGTTGGGTCATTTCCAACAATTGACTCTGCCAGTCCCTATCTTTTAATTGATTTATTTCAATCTTTTACATTTAATATAGTTATTTATGTAAGGGATAATGTTCATCATTTTTTGTTCTGCTTTTTATGCTTTCAGTTTCTATCTTTTCTTTGTCCTGCCTTATTCTGAGACACTTGAATATTTTTTTAGAATTCCCCTTGCATTATTCTCTAATGAATGTATTTATTTGTATATAGTTTTTGTGGTTGTTCTTTGTATGACATTACGTATATATAATATATCAAAACACAAATTTTCATTTCTATTGGTATTATCCTGTTACCAGTTAAAGTGATATGTAGAAATATTTTCTCCCTTTCCTCCATTTACCCTCACTCATTTATATTTTAATTTTGTTAAATATTTCCTCTAACTATATTAAAGGTACATTGTACAGTGTTAAGATTTTTGCTTCAAACATCAAACATAATTTAGGAAACTCAAGAGAAGACAGCAAGTCTATTATATTTGCCTATATCTTTGTTTACTGTATTTCTTCTTTATTTTTGATGTTCCAAGATTTGTTTTTATATTGTTTCCTTTCAATTTAGAGAACTTCTTTTGTTTTGAGGGGTTAGGGGGAGCTAATATGTCTGCTGGTGAAAAAAATCTTGGTTTTGATTTCACGACCTAAGTGTTAAAAAGTATTTTACTTCTCCATCATATCTGAAGGATATTTTTTCACTGGATATAAGATGCAGAGTACAGCTTTGTGTCACATGCTTTCAGCCTGAAGAACTTCCATTAGTGAAAAAAAAAAAAGTCTGCTTCCAACTATTAATCTCAATTTTGTGTTTATTTGAGAATGTCTTTATTCCACATTAATATTTAAAATATATTTTTGCTGGATATACTACTCTCCGGTGTAGTATTTTTCCTTCAGCACTCTGACTACGTCAGTCTTCTTCCTCTGGCTTTCATTATTCCATGGGAGAAGCCAGCTAAATTTCTTATTAGGATTCCCTTGTATGTGATGAGTCATTTTTCTCTTGCTACTTTCAACATTTTCTCTTTTAATGTTTTTCTTGAATGTGTTTTGCTGTGGTTTTCCTTATGTTTATCCTACTTGGAATCTGTTGAATTTCCTTTATGTGTAGATTAATATGCCATAAATTTCACAAGGATAAAAAATTTAAACCAGTCATACAGGTAGGAGCAGAACAAAGAAGTACAACTTTGTGAGGGTTTAAATCCAGCAGTGATTTCTTTCAGCCATTAGGATCTGACCCTTTCTGACTTATGAGAAACTTTCATTACACCATCCCACTCTTTCTCTCAACAACTGCACTCAAGACAGTGGACCCATTTCTTCTAACATCATGAGCTCTTTTCACCTGAAGGCCTTTGCCTCTCTCTCTACCTGCTAAGGACTAAATGTTTGTGTCTCCCACAATGTATATGTCAAACCCTAACACCCGGTGTAATAGCATTTGGAGGAGGGGATCTTTGGGAGGTGATTAGGCCGTGAGAGTGGGTAGTCATAAATGGGATTAGTGCCCTTATAAGAGAGACCCCAGAAAGCTCCCTTCCCCTCTTGCACCATGGAGGGGCACAGGGAGAAGCTGGCTGAACCAGGAAGCAGGCTTTTACCGAACATCAAATCTGCCAGTGCCTTGAACTTGGACTTCCCAGTCTCTAGAACTGAGAGAAATAAGTTTCTGTTGTTTATAAGCCACCCAGTCTACGATATCCTGTTGTAACAGCCTGAAGGTACTAAGGCAACATGCTGTACACTGCCTTTAGATTTCCACCTCACCTAATTCCTTGCCATTCGGGTCTGTTCTCATACACCCTCTCCTCCTGCATTAGCTCTGCCAATCACTTTCTTTCAGATTTTTCAATGAGTGCAGTAGTTTACAAATCGTGTTTCCATTATACAAGAAATATGAAAAAGAAACTAATTGTGAAATGATAATCGTTCAAAGTTTGCTATTCTTGTCTTTTTGCTTATTTGGCTTTATTAAGGTGCATAACTAAGGGTACATGAGCAAATGCTACAAAAATATTTCAACAAAGTGTCAGACAATAATTTTGGGTTCATTTATTGTATAGTTTTTATAGTATATACAAATACATGTGTGTTATATCTGTGTCTTCAAATATGAACTATATAAATACACTCATAAGGAAACATTGTTTTTTACAAATTTAAAGCAAACCTACTCTTGTTATACTAAACAAGATACTGATAATCTTCTGCTGCTGTAAAATACATATAAAACAGAATTTAAGATGAATGACTATATTACATGGAAGAGGTGACAGATAAAACAATAAAGGAAATCCTCAGGAGTCAGAAATAAAAGGAAAATGTAAATGCAAGAAGTAAGCAAGCCAGAAAAGCAGATGGCTACCTAAAGGGACTTGATAATCTTCACTGTTCTCAGACTTTAGTTTTAAAAACACAGGATTCACTATATAAGAAGTAATTTGGAGAGTACTGTGTAAAATCAAGACCTTGACAAAGAACAACTTCAAGTGAAAATTTGGGTTTGAAAAACAAATAGCAAGAAATGAGAAATAGTGAGGGAATATATCTATCTCCAACATCAAAAGGAAACAACCAAAGATTTAGAACACGAATTCAAACTACCTATATGACCAGGGGCAAAAAAGACTGAGAATGTAATTTAAAAAGTGGTCCTGGATGATAGGGCCCAAGGTGCATCTTAGAAACTAACGTAAGTATTCTCTGGGCCATTACCCCACAGCTAAAACTTCAGAGAAACTACACAGATGGAGTTTCAATGAATAAGATCTCAAAATAAAATAAAGACCTCAAACACATGACAAAACAAGTGGAATCAGAAGACATTAGAAGATGTGAAGCTAAGATCCATGCATATAACATTAGAGTTGCTGTATGAAAAATATAAAACATCATACAAATATAAAACACAAATGCATACTTAGAAGAATAAAAAATGAAATAAAATTATGAGTCATATATGAAGCATATCACCAAAATAATCTGAGAAGAAATAAATAGAATATTTCAATGAGAAATATCCTAATTAAAATTATAAGTTCCATGGAAGGGTTCACAGGACAATTAGACATAGATTAAAATTTTCTGAATTAGAGGCTGAGCTAAAAAAAAAAGTCATCAAAAATGCAGCTTTGGGTTACTAAAAAAGATTAGAAGATAAATACTAAACAAAGAATGCACAAAAGTTAAAGAATAAATTGTTCTAAGTTTTTGTATTATTGGGGAGGAAGATAAATATAATAATTAATTATAACTACTTTTAGTTTAAATATGCATCATATAATTTCTAGGAAAATCAAAGTATAGAAATGTCACATCTGACATGTATATTTGGGAAGTGAGTATTTGAGAGAGAATGAAGGGCAAAAGCCATGCACTGATACACTAAAAAATTCAATCTATCTAAAAGAAAGTAAGAAAAACTTTTTAAATGCATGAAGTCAATTCAAATTTAAAAGGAAACAATTCCTGTATGCCTCTGGCAGTAAAGTAAAGCAAGAAAAATATCAAAGGATAAAATAATTGGAAAAGAAAAAAATTGTCTACAAGTAATAACTAAAAGTATATAGTGGAAATGTGTTTGAATTAATAGGTTTAGTAAGGATGCTAGATAAAAACTTAATACACAAATGAAGTTTGCATTTCTACAGTATAGTAACAAGCCACCAATACCATGCAAAAAGATGCCATTTATATTAGGAGCAAAATTGTGTACAAAAGAAAATCAGTGTAATCTAATGTATGTGAAACTTTTCTGGAAAAGTTTATAAACATTTTCAAATTCATTAAGGAAGGTCTAAACAGAGAAATTATGGTTTTCTTAGGTAAGAAGATAATATCATATAGATGTAAATTCTTCTAAAATTGATTTATAGGTTCAATTAACTTCCAATCAAATGGCAACTGATAGTTATTTCCTTGATATTGATACATTAATTCCAAAATACATATAGAAGAGGAAAGAGCCAAAAAGAGCCAAGGCCAGTCTAGAGCTGTAGCATCCCTGTATGCGTACACAGTGGTGGTTCAGTCCTGTACCTCTGTTGGAGAGGGAGGAGAATGCATCATGGAGACGGTTATGAAGATGAACAAAGAGGCTTCACGTATGATGTTTTATTTCTTTTTCTTTCTTTATTAATTTATTTATTTTTAATGGAGATACTGGGGATTGAACCCAGGACCTCGTGTATGCTAGGCATGTGCTCTACCACTGAGCTATACCCTCCCCCCGTGATGTTTTATTTCACAAGTAGGAATGTAGATATACAGTCATATGCCTTATTAGTCTTTAAACCTTTTCTATATCTTAATTATACTCCTTTGCATGTATGGGAAAAAAAAACAGATACCGAAGAAGAAAGTTACAGCTTTTGTGAATTTGATATTAGAAATATAACTATGATGGACAGCATGAGGGTGCTGAGGGTGTGGTATTTCCCATGTGCAACATAAATTCATTGTCTTGTCAACATACTTAATTCATTAGCCAAAATAATGAACATGCTGCTTTAAGAAACTTTGGGACCATTTTTAGTTTCCTTTCAAAACTTCCTTCTTCTCCTTCTACCCAAGAATCAATTTTAAGGATGACATCAGTGTTTTCCTGCAGAAAATTAGGGAACAAAAATACGCTCTGGTCTTCCATTCTTTTATGTCGTAACTCCTCTAAATGCAGTTTGCGATGTCACTTTAAATCCGATCAGTCCCCGAGCAAATCACTCATTTATTCATTCATTTTTATTCACATGATCATCTAAAAAAACATATGTTGATGCCTACTCTGTACCGGGCACTGTGTGTACAAGGACGGATAAAGCACTGATTTGCTGGATGTGGCTCCACCTGCCCGGAAGAGGAGAACTTGATCTCATCAACCAGTGGGATTTGAATTCCTACTTGTTTCCTTAGCTTTTATTTACTTTTCTAGTCTAGTATGTGTCTCAAGTCTAACCTATGTCTTTGACTCTGGGTATCTTTATTGACATTCTGAGAACCTGATTTTCAAGAGATGTTTGTCACTGCCCAATCAGGAAAAAAGAAAGATAAAAGGAAGTTCTTGACAGGGCTTCTACTCCAAATGTTTCCCCAGAATTACATACGTGTCTGTGCCCAGGACTTCCTGCTGCCGCGCCCTCACTTTCCCTTTACGGGTCTCTGGGGTAGCCCTAGGGGAAGTCTTTGTTGGTCTGGTGCATGGTAACTCCCATTAAAGTCTGCACATTTTCATTTATGCAATTCTTTCTGTTTTTGCTTCCTCTAATTCACAGTATCAACCTTAAAAAACCCCAGTATGCCTCATGATGAAACCCTCAGGATTGCAAACACTGTCTTCCTTTTAACTACTGAGGTCAACATAATGCCTGTGAGAAAAAATAGCCTGTGGCTAACTCCTGGGTTGGCTTAGCTTTGGGATGCTGTCCAGTCCTGGGTGAAGTCTTTCACAAAGAATGCACCTCTGGGGAACCTTCCTCAGAATGTGGTTACTTAACGCTTCATTTTGGAGGCAAATGCTTCTTCGCTGAGCAAGCAGAATCGAAAACAGGCCAACTTGTCTAACTGAGGCTGAGGTAACTGACTTTTACCATTTGATCTTTGTTTTTCAGGACCCCATAAACACCTACTTGTCATTTTGTGTGGCTGGAGACTTCCGAGTTCTGTGATCAAACTGCTAGCCTGGCATTACTGAGATCTGGAGACAGGTACTTCATCTATGCATCAAGAACATGTGTGCTTTCCCCCTTAACTGCTATATCGAATAAAAAATAAATTTCTCTAGAGAGAAATGGACAGGTCCTACATGAAATTATAGTAAAAGGATGTCATACTTTTTTTTCCAAAAAATTTTTCCCAGAAAATTGAATATTGACTAGGTTAATTAATAATAAAAATGAAAGAAAAAATGAGGCAACCATTACAACATTATTTTATAATAGTTTTTCTTAGTAAAACATAAACAAATTTTTAAAGCAAAACAATGACACTGCCAAATGGGAATATTTGAAATTATAAACATAAATTTTGAGAGCTTGTTCGGAGGGTCTAGCAGGGGAGCGCAGCTGCTCGTACACCCTTGACCGAGAAGAACGGTCCTCCTCTATCAGGGATGATCATCCCCTTCGACTGAGCGTGCAGCTTCGGGAGGGATGCACACAGAGCGGTGAGGGAGGAAGGGGACACACGCCTAGCCAGCCAGATCAGCCGAATCAACCCTGACGATCAATGAGGTGACAGATGTCGCAGCCAGATCTCCCTCACATCCATCCCTTGTCTTCCTTAATTCCAGGTGTCATGAATCCACACCTGATCATCCAAGCACTTCTTTCAACAGGTGAGAGAGACTGATTTAGGCATGGTATATAATCCAAAATCTACCGTCTCAGAGACACAGAGCCTCAATTCTTGTCTGTTTCTGTGCTACAAACAAAAAGGGGAAGTGGACTACTGTTATTCTTCCCCTGGAGAGATCTGGAGATGTTTTGAAATGATACTGAGTTACTTGGGTCCTCTATCTGGGGACCAAAAATGAAACCAGTGCAGAAGAATGCACAGGAGGAAAAGGGGGAGAGGAATGAGTCCTCACTGCAACATTTAGTCCCTTTGTGTAAATCCCTGTGTCTAAAGCCATTCCTAAAGCCAGTTTTGCCTGTGGGATTTCCATTGAAATGAATCTATGCATTCTTGTTATTGCCTGAATTTTAAATTGGGTTTTTTATCATCTGCTGAAGGAGTCTTAGATGATACACAAGTCCCATAGAGAGCAAGGGAAACTGATTAACGTAGAATATGGGTTTTGAGACAGTGGAAGAAAAGGAGAGAATGGATAACTATATATATATATATATATATATAAATTTTAATTGAAGGTAGTAACATTAGAACACCATCCTTAATAGATAAGAATGCCTGCTGAATATAAAGGAGCAGCAAATTGGATTGGAGATTTGAAAATTGTGCAAAAGTTATGAGCCAGTTACTAGACAGAGTAAATGAGAGTCAATGAGAAATGATTAAGTAATTGCTGAGTTACAGGGGAGTTCAGTTAAGCTGGCTGCTTTTATATGATTTGGCTCAAATTAGGTCAATGTACTCTATAAATGTATAGCAGCTCAGAAGTAAGGATTAAATGGCAGGTAATGAAGCTTGTGATGCATCAAGACTGATAGAAAAATTTGAGGAGAGAAAATTCTGAGATTTTGAGGTGCTTGGATCAGTTATATGGCTGCTGCTGATGATGTTCAGGTGGACAAAGAGAAATACAAAGTCAAAATAGAGACATGATGTTTACTACAAAAAAAAGTGAGCACTCAAGGGACAAGTCATTCAAAGTATAAAAGGAAGTTTCAACTCGAAGTGAAAAGAATTAAAAGAAGACACAGCATGGAGGTTGTTATCAGAGTAGAGAATTTTCAGTTCCCAGAGCTTGAAAGCTGCTGAAGGCTGTATCATGTTTGGGGTTGGAGCTCTTTCACTGGGCCTCTTAAATAGAGGTGAAGTTTCTAACAATGAGAACTTAAAAAAAATTGTCAGCAAACTTTAAAGAATATCTAGAAGAGGACCTCACTGAGGAAGACAGCCTGGGCTCTGTGTAAAAGACATTTCTGTATGTCTGCATTGGAGAACTGTTTATTTAGGTCTTCTGGATTGGCAGCCCTATTTAAGTAGCCAAGACACGGAAACAACCCCAATGTCCATCAATAGATGACTCGATAAAGAACTTGTGATATATTTACACAATGAAATGCTACTCAGCCATAAAAAAGAACAAAATAATGCCATTTGCAGCAACATGGGTGGACCTGGAGATTGTCATTCTAAGTGAAGTAAGCCAGAAAGAAAAAGAAAACTACCATAGGATATCACTTATATGTGGAATCTAAAAAAAAAAGACAAACTTGTTTACAAAACAGAAACAGACCCACAGACATAGAAAACAAACTTATGGTTACAGGGGGATAGGGGAGATAGGGGGTGGGAAGCAATAAATTGGGAGCTCCAGATGTGCAGATACCAACTACTGTCTATAAAATAAATAAGTTTCTACTGTATAGCACAGGAAATTATATTCAATACCTTATAGTAACCTATAATGAAAAATAATATGAAAAGGAATATATGTATGTATATGTATGACTGAACTATTATGCTGTACACCAGAAATTGACTCAACATTGTAAACTGACTATACTTCAATTATATATATATATAAACACATTTTTTTACCCCAATAGTAAACTTAAGCCCATGGTTATATTAGACTGCACTCAGCAAAAAAAAAAAAAAAAAAAAAAAAAAAAAAAGATGTTTCTGTAAACCAGGCATAGAAGTTATTGAAGAAGCTAGGACAGGGCCCTCGAGGTTAGTAGCTAGTCTAGGTCTGTCTCAGGAGGGACAGAAGGTTTTATAAAATAGATGAGATGGATTTCAAAATACGGGAGATTTCCTTATCTGAATGAGATAGCGCTGAGTAAGCGCATCTTTCCTTCTGTGCTAAAACCAACTGGGATTTGTCTTAATCGCAGATAGTAAGACGTGCAGATGTAGAAACGACTGTCATGAAGGAAGAGGTTTTTAATTACAGATTCCTAGAAACAGGAGGCACAGCATGCCAACTGGGGCCGCGTGGGGGTGGACCAGTGTTGGTCAGGAGGCAGAGGAGAGAGAGGGGCGACCATAGCCCAGAGCCTTCTTTGGGGTTTCCCCAGGACGAAATGGGTGGGGTAGGGTCGGCATGCTGGGAAAGCCTGATGGTTGGACAGTTTGAATAAGTTTGGCTGGCTCTGGTCTAGAGAGGTGGTCTCTAGCTGTCCCATACATGGCCCTGGGGTGATTTGGGACAGGAGAAATAGTGGCCTGTTGTGTTTGAGTTTAATAAAATGAGATGGTTGGAGATGTGGGCTCTTGGTTGGCTAGTTTGTGTATCAAAGACACACTCCCAGGGGAGCCGTTTGCTCTCTTAGGGTTTGGTTAGCCTCGGGAGGGGCAGCGTCTCCAGGATCGAAGCCCTAAATGCCAGAGTATCAAGAATATAGGCAATAAGAATACAGACAGGAATAGAGACAAAAAATTTTTATAACTGCGTATGGTGATGGATGTTTACTATACTGGTGGTCATTTTTCAATATATGCAGATATTGAATCATTATGTTATATAGGTGGAACTAATACAATGTTAAATGTGAATTATACTGCAATAAAAATATATTTGGTAATAAAATAAGTAAATATACTCAATACACCTTAGCATTCAATTAGCTATAAAAATAAAGAAAGTGACTAATTGTATTTTCCCTTTTATTGGTTGACTTAGCTCTGAATGTAAATTTAAAAAAATTTAAGACTCAATTAATTTATCATTTTAATACTAATAAAAGTGCCCATTATTTTGAGTGCCTGCTATTTACTGTGCTAAGAACATTACATTATAATTTTTAATCCTCGTAACAACCATAATGAGGTAAATGCTATTAGTACTATGCCTATTTGCATCTAGGAAACTGAAGCTTAGATAATTTAAGTAACTTGCCCAAGGTCACCGAGATATAAATTCAGATCTGCCTGGATTCAAAACCCAGGCTTTTCACGGCTGTATTTGCACGTTCCCTGTGGGATGTTTCACTTACTGAGGAGATCACCTACTCCATATCATTTCAGTGGAGGCACAGTTAAGATACAATAAAAAGAGTGCAGAAGTTGGTATCACTTCAGCGGTTTCTGATTTGCTTAGAATAGAACCAACTTTGCGTTAGTTTTCTCGCTCTTCATAAAAGCAGTCTACGGTGATACACTGCACGCAGTCCATCTTATGCTTTTATTTTGCACATGACAGTGGCATGTAATTTAAAGAAAAAAAAAATCAGCCTAACGCTAAGGGTACGAGGCAATAAATCTCTAGTCCCCAGAGCAACATTTTTCTGCCACCCCCTTCCTTCAGACATAAAGGGATGCGGGACTCCTGCCAGAGAAATATAATAAAATGTAAGAACAGTTATAAATGAAATACAATCAGAGGCTTACAATCTGCTTCTTTGCTAGCTCGCTTTATTCCTTCCTTGAGGATTCTATTTCTTCCTCCCCTTCACCATGGTATTCCATTTCCCTGGCTTTCATTTTCCTTTTTTTACCGCTGTTTATAACATTTGCCCTTACCTTCTATTCTCTTTTATGTGCTTTCTTTCTTGTTGAAGGAAAAAAGAAAGGAAACTGTGATTGTATTCCTGTGTGTATTCAGACATGGGGTTGGCTTTTTCTATTGCCTTTTACTAGTGTTTTTTATATTGGATATTAATTTTTTTTCCTTCTGTGTCTTTTGCCTGTATTCACTTTGTATTAATGCTTTGATCTTACTTCTAGGTTGGAAGGAGCAGTTTCCTATGGACTGTCATGTTTAGAGAATTACTTTTTCTCTTAGCAGAGCAAGTCTTTACCCTGCTCATGGGATCAGGCATCAGAATCCTTAAGTCTAAACAAAATGTCAAAGTATAATGAAGGAATACACCCATTCACTTACGTAGGCAAGAATGCATTTGTTCATTTACTCTCTTATCTGTCTGTCAATCCAGCCTCCCATCCTTTCATCAAGTATTCATTGAGCACCTTATGCTCATTTATTCATTCAATCAATCAGCATTTCTAGGGAACCTGTAATGTGCCAAGAGCCAGTGGCAAGAGGTGAGTGCAAGCAAAAAAAGTTGCATTGTCTGCAGAGAATTTAAAAACAATAATAAAATCAACTTAAAGTCTGCTTCTTATCATCATCATGTGCTGGGAAATTTAAACCATGCTAAAATTAACCATGAAAAGAAAAATAACCATGATAAAAAAAATTCTCCCCATGGAGACCGTCCACCCCATGGTTTCCCCATTTCCCCTTAGGTATGGCACTGTCCAGCCTAGAACAAGACAGATAAAAATCTCTGGCCACCTGGAGGTATATTCTCGTCAAAGAAAGAATGTGTGTTTGTGTAGGAGTTTGTGTGTAAACATATAACTATGTATATCATAAAGTAAACATACAATTATATCAATTTAAGTGAAGATACAAATTATTCATAAATTTGAAGGCTATGAACAAATAGGAGGTTGTCTATATGCTAAGTCAAAAATTAGTAGAACGAGAGTTGATGGCTCCATCAAGGCATTACCTTCTGATAGTCATGATTGGAATTAATTGGGTCTCATATATATCTGCTCTCAGTATTCTTAGATCTACTGGGCATCAGAATCATTCAGGGGAGCTTTAAAATACATAGTTGTTCTGGCTTCATCCAGAGAAATGCTGATTTCATTGCTCTAGAGGATAGTTTAAGTATTAGTGTATTTTTTATGTTCTCTCGGTAATCTGAATGGGCAGTCAGTGCTGAGAAACACATTCTGTGTGATCTAAATAGAACATCAGAGGGAAGTTAAATTAGATATATGGGTTGAATTGTGTTCCCTAAAAGACATATGGAAGTTCCAACCTCTAGTACCTCAGAATGTGATCTTTTAGAAATTTTTGAAATAGCCAATGTAGATATAATTCGTTAAGAGGAGGTCATACTAGAGTAGGGTGGATTCTTTCCCACTTTCCTCTCACCAGCCTTTATCCTCAGTGTCTTGCTGTTTTCCAGGGTGGACTCATAATGCATTGTGTCTGGTGTCCTTAAAGAAAGATGATGTAGAAACACAGAGACTATGCCACATGGTGACAGAGGAGTAATATTGCTACAAGTCAAGGAACACCTGCACCCACCAGAAGTGTGGAAGAGGCAGGAAAGGATTCTACCCACAGTCACAGAGGGAGCCTGACCTTGCTAACAACCAGATTTCAGGCTTCCAGCATCCACAGCTATGAGACAGTGCATTTCTATTACGTCAACTGGTTTGTGCAACTTAAGTAAGACAACCCTAAGAAACTAATCCAGTCGGTATTCCCATGTGATTCTGAGCTGTGAATTCATCATGAAAAGGTAAGAAATAGTTTCTTTGCTTTGAACAATATTTGCACCTATGCCATCCTTAATCAATCCTGTAGGAGAACAGTGTACAACCCCTGGCCAGCAGGAGGAAACATGTCAAAGGGAAGAATTCTCTTCTAAAGAAGACATATCTTGAGCCGTTCACCGACATGACCTTTACTGTTATGCAATGATGGACATTTCTTTACAGTTGTCAGCCAGTTGTTCAGCGTTGGTAGCTTGAAATTCACCATGGGGAGAGTAATATGCCTTGGAAATCTGCAAATACAGCAAATCAGGCTTTTGTTGCTGTTTTTCCAGTGAGAATGTTCGTCAGCATACCATTGCAGGGCATGGTTATCCGCATAAATGGGAGATATTTAAAATTTTTAAAAATGATGAGAAGGACCATGGGCTTCCTTGGGCATGAGAAAACCTCTAGCTTTGGGTGATAGGGGAGCAGGAAATGTAAGCACCCTTTGGTCAGTTAGATGGCAATGTAGCACCACAAATCTCAATGCAGAGTGACTATGAGTTCAAGACATTTCAGACAAATAGCAACACAAAGAAATAGCTATATTATTATTAAATAAAATATACTTTAAGGCACAAAACTATTAAGGTAGAGTATTTCACTCTCTAATGGCCCAATTTTGATTCGCCAAGAATATTATAAGCACGTATATATGTAATAAAACAACTTCAAAATAAATGAAGCATAAATTGAGGTAAATACAGGGAGAATTTGATAAATCTACAATTTTAGTAGTAGTTTCAACACATAGCTTTGTTTATTGGTGGTTAAGGATTCTAAATAAGCGGGGAGTGTATAGATCCCCACAACAGAATCAACAAGCTTGCCCTGATGGACACGGAGTTCTACGTAAAGCAATCAGTGAAGAGACATTTTTCAAGCACATGTGCAAAGTCTTTAAAAATTGATTATGTACTAAGTCACAGAGAAGATCTCAGAAAGCTTCAAAGGTAGGTATCACAAAGCTGATAATCTTTGACCATGGTATAATTAAGTTTGGAGTTAATGATGAAAATATAAAATAAAAAATCTCACATATTTGTAAATTGTGAAAATATATTGCTACCCAGTTCTGGTATCAACAAAAAATTGTAATAAAGAATACTTAGAACTAAACTATAATGAAAACACTATCTATCAAAACTTGTCAGATGCAGCAAAAATGCTTTAAGAGAAATAGATACTGTAATTACTTTTATGATAAAATGAGAATATTTCCAAATTTATGAGATAACAGCTTACCATAATAAATTAGGAAAGAAAAAATAGATTAAACTTAAAGAAATTAGAAAATGATATTAAAATGTACATGTAAATTTAAATGATGCACAACAGAACAAAATTCATTAAAATACAAATCAAGATACCGCTGGCGTCAACAAAGTCAAATTAGTTCTTTGAAAATCAAAATTTGAAATTGAGACAAACTTTTCTCAAATAGACCAAGAAGAAAACAAAAAGACACAAGTAAATGAAGTTCATAATGAAAGATGTTTCACGAGAGGTAATATACCAACAGTTTTGCCAATCATTTTGAAAACTTTTTATTAGGTTGAAGTTTGTAGGAAAGTATGTCTTACTAGAATTAAATTTAAATGGAAACTAGCATGAATAATTCTATAATAATTAAAGTAATTGAAACACTAGTTTAAAATATTCCCATAAGCAAAACATTTGGCTGAGAAATTTTTAGAGAAGCTATTACAAATTTTCAAAAACATCATGCCAGCTTTGTTCAGTCTCTTACAAGAAAATGAGAAATGGAAAATGCCCTTCCATGGTATCTATGAGATTATTCATCAACGTTGTGTTCAAAACTATACAAAACTCTACAGAAAAGAACACTTGCAAGTCTATTTCACTCATTACTATAGATGAAAAAATTCTAATGAAAATATTAAGAAATAACCTCCCCAAAATGTATAAACAAAAACATAATACATTGTAATAGTATTGATTTTGTCCCAGGTGTGCAAAAGTGATTTAATATTACATAATCTAGGAATTTAATCCAATAAAATAAATGATTTAAAAGGAAAAACCATATGATTATTCCTATACATATGAAAAATTTATTTTTTTAAATGTAAAGCCTGTTTATGGTGAATATTATTAATAAGAACATAAGGAGACTTTTTAGTTTGGGAAAAGGTATGAGAAAACTTGAGCAAAAATCATCCTGAATGAGAAGAAAAATAGAGACTGCTTTCTTTAAGACAAAGATGTCCATTGTATCAGATACCAATGCCACACCTCTTGGCTCCCTTTTTACTCCAGTCATTATAGCCATCAGCTTCACACAGGTATACACTGACAGTGCGTTGCCGCAGAATCCCACATATTTTTCGCTTTCTACCTCGCGATTTTCCAAACACCATGACTTGAGAGACCTGTGAAAATTTAACTATCTCCGTGCATATAAAGCCTGGGAGAATGAGTAAGTTAATGACTCATGGACAGTTGTTAATCAAGGGGGGACAGGAGTCAGAGCATAAATGCCCCTCTCTTTCTTCTTTCAAGTGAATAATCGTGAGGTGCCATCTTCACAGTATCTCATGTAACCTTGGTGATCCCAAGTCCTATTTGTCACAGAGGTGATCAGTCCAGTTACTCACCCCTGTACCGGCTTTTCCTCCTTACACACTGTACTCTCATCAGTCTTCTGCTCCGCTTCCCTGTGATTTTCTCCATAAATAAATTACTTGTTTTCCTGTGTTAACCCTGGCTAAGACAAATGCTGTTAACATTCTGTCCGACATTGTGTTGGGGGCCTTAGACTATGATTGAAAGTATAAGAATTGAAAGAAGGAGGTACAAGCCAATGGTACTTGCAGAAGTTATAATCATTTAATTAGAAGAGTCAAAATAATCTACAGATATATTATTGAATATAATAATGCATTCAGAAAGCTGGCTGGATATGCGATTAAAATAATGAAAAAAAAATCTGTACACCAAAGGCAAATAGCTAGATATTTAAAAAGACAATATAGGGGAGAGGATATAGCTCAGTGGTAGAGTGTGTGCTTAACATGCATGAGGTCTTGTGTTCTAACTCCAGGACCTCTGTTAAAAAAATAAATAAAAAAACCTAATTACCTCCTCCCCCCAAACATGTTGCGTATTCAGAAAATAAATTTAAAAAACCAGGGAGCTATATTCAGTATCTTGTAATAGCTTATAATGAAAAAGACTATGAAAAGGAATATATATACAAGTGTAACTGATAACTATGCTGTACACCAGAAATTAGCACAACATTGTAAACCAACTATACTTCAATAATAAAATTTTTCTTTTAAAAAGACATTATATATAACAGTGACAGAACATCTAAGAACATTTAATAAAGCACATTGAAGGCCTTTACAGGCAAAATATTTTAATTGTATTAAGGTATATTTTTAAAAGACTTAAATAAATAGGGACATCTACCATCATGAATAACTGGAATTAATATTATATAGAAATTACTCATCCCCAAATCAATCTATGAATTCAATAAAATTCCAATGACAATTCCAACAGTGTTATTTTTGGAACTGGATGACCTGGGTCTTAAATTTTATACAAGATTAAAGGGCCAAGAATGTTCAAGGCATTTCTGAAGAGAAAGACAGGGTGAAGGGGCTATTACTCTGCTATAGATTAAAACTTAGTTTGAAGCTAGAGAATTACTTGAAAAAGAAATGAGAAAAAATTAAAATGTGCAAAGTTCCATTTGACTGAAGAGGAAGTCATATGCCAGGGCACAGGTAGTGGTAAGTCTGGGATTTACCTAACGGTCATATTATGAAACATCTTGGCATGTAAGGAATTTATATTTACTCTAAGTTAGAGGAAACATTTTGAAACATGTCTAACATGATGGAATTTTAGAAGATATTCTGTGAGGTACATTACGGAGGAAGAAGACTTGAAAGGCCAGGATGGGAAGACTTTCAGTTGCACAGAATGAATAAGTATTTATTATAAGTAGAGTAATAACAATGGATAGGAGAAAGGGCTTCATAAAACCAACATATCCTTTAAAAAAAAAACAATGAGTTAAGACAGGTAAAGTTTAAAATAATTTAAGACAATTTATTGAACAGCTTTTATATGCCAGCCACCTGACATACATTACTTATAATCTAAACAATCCACAGAAGGCAGGCTTTATTATTTTTAAATAATATATAAGGAAACTAAGATTTAGAGAGGTTAAATTATTTTCCAGAAACACAGAACGAATAAGTAATTGAGTCAGAAATCTTGTTTTAGTTACCCTAATACTCCTATACTGACAACCATATATATATATATATATATATGTATATATATGTGTATATATATATATATATATGTATATATATGTGTATATATATATATATATCTCAAATTGTTGGTACCTTGGATATTTCGTAGGGGAGACTAAATTATTTTTTAAACATGAAAGAAAATACTAAGTAAACAATGGTAATCGTGGTATATGAATATGGCAGCAAAGAGATGCAACAATATATTTTATAGCCTCTTGCTGTAATATATAATCATTTCCAGAAGAATTTAACAGATTATCTAAGACTCAAATACTCCAGAGTGGAGAATTAGACCCAGAGGGAACAATTTAAATCCATCTTCATATTCATAACCTGGAATGAGATATTACTTTGAAAGAGTACCCTCAGGGATCCTGAGGTCCCTTTGCCACATCATTGACTTACAATGTGATCTTTGGGAGATCAAGTCAGCAATCGGCCCTTCTTTGCTTTTTATCAGTAAGTGGAGATTGCAGTCCCAGCCCTGACTGTCTCACAGGACGAATCTGCTAATCAGGTGAGGCTGTGAATGGGTGAGAAGGCACCTCTACACGAATGGCCTACAAATCATATACCAGTCATTCCAAATATTAAAATATGAGCAATGAGTTAATTAACAAATAACCAAGCTACGCACCACGTGCTAACAAAATGGAGAAAAAATATCCTGTGGATAAGAAGATAAATATTTGAAGAGGAGATCTTGTTCCTGACTATCTTTAAATGAAAATGTGACATTAATAGGATTTGGAGTAAGAACGATTAGTAAACAGCTGCCTTGGAAATCTTGCCCCTGTCCCGTGTCTGTAACTTTATTGCAATCAGGAATGGGGTGGACTTTTTAAAACTTACATGTAGTATATTTCAGAAGTGATCTAAAAACTCACCATCTTATATTCAATTTGAATGCATCGGCTAAATTAATGTTTTACAATTCCTCATACCCCCCCCCCATTGTTTAAGATTTTACATTGATAAATTCTTTAAATAGATAAGACTGTTCCCATCCACGTCATAGTACCACTCAGCTTCAATTAAACAAGTTACCATAAAAAAAGACATGTATTTTCCTGAGGATGGATGGATGAATGTATATAGAGGATAAATTTCAGGGACATAACAAAGGAAGTCCTGACTAGAGACATGTATACACATAGATATATACGTTTCCTTAGGCTGCACCTATTGTAAGCATTATTGAGGAGAGCTTTTAAGCTACATTTGTGAGGCTTGTTTCTGTAGAATAACGGTTTTAATCAAAACAATATCAGATATGCAAACAGAATTGTCACAAAGTAGAGAGACTAGTAAACCCTAAACATTTTCTTTTGACCAACAAACGGATCATTATGCATAACTTCCAGAAATAATATAATTGATTTGGATATCTATTTTTGTGTAACCTCTGTGTTTCGTTTATTTTATCATCCCAGCTAATTGCCTTAGGAAACCATTCTGTTTTATGGTTCTCAGAGAGGAGTCAAGCAACAGTTTTATACACTAAACATATGCACACACACGTGAATGTTTTTGTGTATACAGAATTTTGAATTGGAAATGAAGTGTGTTTAAAAAGAAGATAGCTTCCAGTATGTCAACTTTTCCATCCATACATCCATCATCTTTAGTGAACGTTTGTTGCATATAAAATCAGATTTCTCTTCTCTGTGGTTGGCTGGCCGTCTTTTTGGATATTCTTAAGGAATCTCCAATTTAACACATTTTTTAACATTTTTTATTGATTTATAATCATTTTACAATGTTGTGTCAAATTCCAGTGTTCAGCACAATTTTTCAGTCATACATGGACATATACACACTCATTGTCACATTTTTTCTCTGTGAGCTACCATAACGTTTTGTATATATTTCCTTGTGCTATACAGTATAATCTTGTTTATATATTCTACAATTTTGAAATCCCAGTCTATCCCTTCCCACCCTCCACCCCCCTGGCAACCACTAGTCTGTATTCTCTGTCTATGAGTCTATTTCTGTCCTGTATTTATGCTTTGTTTTTGTTTGTTTGTTTGTTTGTTTTTTAGATTCCACGTATGAGCAATCTCATATGGTATTTTTCTTTCTCTTTCTGGCTTACTTCGCTTAGAATGACATTCTCCAGGAGCATCCATGTTGCTACAAATGGTGTTATCTTGTCGGTTTTTATGGCTGAGTAGTATTCCATTGTACAAATATACCACATCTTCTTTATCCAGTCACCTGTTGATGGACATTTAGGCTGTTTCCATGTTTTGGCTATTGTAAATAGTGCTGCTATGAACATTGGGGTGCAGGTGTCATCCTGAAGCAGGGTTCCTTCTGGATACAAGCCCAGGAGTGGGATTCCTGGGTCATACGGTAAGTCTATTCCTAGTCTTTTGAGGAATCTCCATACTGTTTTCCACAGTGGCTGCACCAAACTGCATTCCCACCAGCAGTGTAGGAGGGTTCCGCTTTCTCCACAGCCTCTCCAGCATTTGTCATTTGTGGATTTTTGAATGACGGCCATTCTAACTGGTGTGAGGTGATACCTCATTGTAGTTTTGATTTGCATTTCTCTGATAATTAGTGATATTGAGCATTTTTCATGTGCCTTTTGATCTTTGTATGTCTTCCTTGGAGAACTGCTTGTTTAGGTCTTCTGCCCATTTTTGGATTGGGTTGTTTATTTTTTTCTTATTGAGTTGTATGATCTGCTTATATATTCTGGAGATCAAGCCTTTGTTGGTTTCACTTGGAAAAATTTTCTCCCATTCCATAGGTTGTCTTCTTGTTTTCCTTATGGTTTCCTTTGCTTTGCAGAAGCTTATAAGTTTCATTAGGTCCCATTTGTTTATTCTTGCTTTTATTTCTACTAGGAGAAAATTTTTGAAATGTATGTCAGATAATGTTTTGCCTATGTTTTCCTCTAGGAGGTTTATTGTATCTTGTCTTATGTTTAAGTCTTTGATCCATTTTGAGTTGATTTTTGTATATGGAGGAATAACTCTCCCAGACTTCAGACAATACTATAGAGCTACAGTCATCAAGACAGCATGGTATTGGTACCAAAACAGACATATAGACCAATGGAACAGAATAGAGAGCCCAGAAATGAACCCACAAACTTTTGGTCAACTCATCTTCGACAAAGGAGGCAAGAATATACAATGGAATAAAGACAGTCTCTTCAGCAAATGGTGTTGGGAAAACTGGACAGCAGCATGTAAAACAATGAAGCTAGAACACTCCCT
Organism: Vicugna pacos; assembly: GCF_048564905.1. Lineage (NCBI taxonomy): Eukaryota > Metazoa > Chordata > Mammalia > Artiodactyla > Camelidae > Vicugna > Vicugna pacos. The sequence goes on from NC_132996.1 coordinate 13,630,780, forward strand.
TACAATTTAACACATTAAAGTTGAATTTTATCATCCTTTTCTATTGGTTATAGGATACATAGGTATGCCACTCCATTAATTTACTGGGTGTGATTTCAACTTAAATATTCTAGCCAATAGTCATAAAGCATTCAACAATAAGAAAAAGTTCATATTTACAAACTGAAAATTGCCACTATAGCTTGAGTATATTCATGCACATTAACTGACATTTGACATTAGTCTTAGTATATCTAAATTGTATGCTGTTGCATGCTTGTTGCTAATTTTGAATTTAATACAAGGTGTAAAAAGTGTTTATGAGAATTGTTTAGTTTCTGAGTCTGTCGTAGGAAAATGTTTTAATCAAAGTCTTGTACCTTCCACAGCTATTGATATGTGTGACCATTTCCACATATTTGGACTCAGTATTATTAGGTCCAAAAAAGGCAAAATTGTTACATATATATGCAACGAAATAGAGAATGATGAAATGTTACATGAAATTAAATTAATATTTTTGATACAGATGAAGATCTGCTGGCACAACACACTTGAAGCCCAGAATAGCTGTTCTACATGGGGTGTTGTTGCTATATTATCACTAAGTGTGGATTGGGGATTAAATAGTATCACCAAAGGAAAGGTAAATGTCACATCTTCAGCAGATTTTTTAGGTTTATCTAAGAGAGTGAAGGGTACATCTCTGATTTGCTTCAAGATTTATCATAGCATCCTTCAGTTGCACTATGAGACGTAAAAAAAATAGGCTCAAATAAACTTTTTCATATTCATATTTAAGGAAGATTGAAAAACACTGTACTGTTTAACGTTTTCCTTTCTAAGACCAGAAATGATCATTATACTCAGTTCTAGATGACTAATAGCGATATATTGTTGGTTTTCTTTAGAAATTTTTGAGTGTTAAGCTATATATTTTTATTTTTTTCTCTTGTTCATTTTGTGATTTGTTTGGTTGCTTTGGAGTAGCAAATGAAACAATGGCGTAAATTGTGTCTTTTTTTTTAATATATGAGTGCAAGAAAGTTATTATAAGCAGAAATACTGAGAGTAGGGAGACCAACAGGAGATCAGTATTGGTATAATACAGTAATATTTTGCTATAATAATTAATATGTGTTTTTCTTGTAATTTCTGCTACTCAGTGACCCCCCCCCCATACAAGTAACAGCTAAGTCATTTTTATTTTTATTGTTCCAGGAATAGGATAATACAATAACGCAGCAAAAAAAGAGACTACTTAAAACACTTGTTTTGTTTTATGGTTGGTTTTTTTTTAAAGTAGCCATTTGAAATTTATGTGAAAGACACCTTTAAGGTAATAAAAATTACAAGTTTTGAAAGCCTGTGTTTTTAAATCTTCTATGCCTTGAAGAAATTGGGATGTACATTTCTGTCATAAAAATAGTATTTTGAGAATATAGACTATGGGTGTGCAAACACCAGAAGCCATGGTTTTTTGTTCAAGGCAAAGAAATCAGAAAGGTGGTGAGGTTTATTGAGTTGAGGGTTGCCATTAAAATTGACTTCTTTGTGTGTCTAGTTAGAGAGGAACTGGTACAATGTCAAGATTCTCTTGCGTATGGAAAGCAGCATATTGACTTCCCTCTCTCTTCCCTCTCATATCTGCCATCAAACACTGCCTCCACACACATGCAGTAACTCACGTGCAGCCATGTACACACAGGCACATGTTCCTGGAGGAGGGCGTGCACAGAGCGGTGGTCTGTGAGTGTTAGCAACAGGAGGTAGGATGTTCCTGAGAAATGTTAATGTATTCAGGGTAGACTGGGTGTGAATGAGGATCAGAGCCCCTCCAACAGCTCCACCTCTCTCTAGTACCCTTACCACTCTCCTTGGCAAATAGAAAAGAGGGTGCATAACCATGCAGGAAAAAAAATTAAATTGAAATAGAATTTAAAATAAATTATTGGAAAATAGATTTTGTTTGCACCTGAGACCATGGACTGAGATTTTTGCCTTTTATGTTTGTATTATAATCTTACTCTTGCTTTCCATAACACTTTAGGCATATCTCTTATTTTCTCTCTGCTTTGATCCTGTGTGAAAAGCAGTTAAAGCCAAATCAAGTAGATGCAAATTTAAGTTGTCAGGTATCTTCCCTTCTCTGCTTATGCAAAATAGCTATTCTTTTCACATAGTGGTGAGGAAGAAACAAATATGATAGAAGTTGGATACTGTTATTAGAAAACAATGGAACAGATATCTTTTAAAATATATTTTTTTCTCATCCTGAAAATATAGACCGTCAGAATACATCTTTTTTAAAACAGGAAGGAAATATGATCATAAAGATTTCAAATACTATGACTTATTGTAAAATTAAAACAGAAAACAGAAATGTCACTTAGTCATGAAAGCAGTTGTGAACTGAAAAGATAGAATAAAGTTTAGACAAAGAAGTTTTAACACTGTTGTATGTTTTCTGAAACTCCTCAAAGAATAGTATCAAAGGGACAGCTCTGACAAAGAATACGTTTAATTGCTCGGTTGCCTGAAAAAGGTAAAGGACTAGGAGAATACACTGGTACGTTTCACTGGGTTGGTGCGCTTTATATAATTAGTATGATTTATTGGCAGCAGATAGAAAATAACTTCCGAGGAACAAGCCTATCTAGGCCATGTCCCAGGAAGAGCAGTTGTAAACCGCCAACAGTGGACAGAGAGAAAGAAGAAGATAAGTAGGTCAGCCAGAGTCATGGAAAATGAGCTGGAGGAATGAGAGATGGTGGCAGCAGCAAATCTGGAGTGAGGTCAGGATGTGGTTATCAGGACAGCAAAAGACAGGTCCAGTTTCCGAGAGGATAGTTATCAGTTTAAAATGTCAGAAGGAATGAACCTCCGGCCTAGAGGTGCTGGGTTTTGGCTTGGACAGTGTATAGGTTAGGGTGCTTTCAGATTCAGATAATCAAAACTCTAAATCAAACCGACCTAAAAACTAGGGAAACACATTGGTAAGTGACCTAGATGTACAGTGGTCTCCAGGCATTGGTTTGGGCAGGATATGGACTCCATTTCTCCGCCCACCTCTGTGTCATCACAGGTATGCTCCACTCATCTGTGTGTGTTGATTGGGACCCCAGACAGGCTTGCCTTCTGATCTGCAAAGTGGCTGGGAGCTGCAACTAAAGCGACATAGTTCCTCGAGCATATCCAGCTGATGTGGAAATTCTTCCTCCAGTCAGAAACTAGTCTTTCCTTGAATTTGATTGGTTCATCTTAGTAGAAGGCAGCCCCCAAATCAGTAGCAGCCCCTAGAGAAATATCTTTCATTGACTGAATTAAACCTGAGTCCCACAGTCAATCACTGAAAAGGGAGATGAGATCATCATGGTTAACTTAGGATAATCAAAATCAGCTTCCCCTGAGTCACAAGGTTGAGTAATTAAATTTCTGGAATGAAACTAGAGTTCTGCAGGGAAAAAGGAGAAATTAATTTATCCATTATACTTCTTTTAAAATAATTTCTATAAAATACAGTATTTCCTCAGTTCCAGGTGAGACATTTTTCTCAGATTTTAATATTGCTAAAGTTACAATCAATAGCATCTTAAGGTTGAATTGGCAGTGATATATTTTTTCTCTTTCAGAGTGGTACAGAATATAATGTCACATGTTACAGACAATATTTATTATAGATCTTGGATAATGGCATTTTCTTTAAGTATTAAAAAAGGACTGGGTTTTTGTTTCAATTATTCCATGTGAAAAACAGATAAATTTATTGGAAAAAAAAAAAGAAACAGTCTCAAGGACTAGGAGAAAATAACCAGCAGTGTATATTTCTGTGATTGGAGGAAAGAGAGGAATTAGGTCAGAATATTTCAATGAATAATGGAAAATTTCCCCAAATTTGATTCACACTGACACATATTTAAAAGTTTTAGTCTCAGTAAATTTTAAGCAAGGTAAATCCAGCAAAAAAAACCACACTTATGTCTATCATAGTCAAACTAATGAAAATTTAAAAATAAAGAGAAATATCTGAAAAATAACCAGAGAAAAGCAATATAGTATATACAGGAGAAAAAAAAATGACACAACTGAAAGCTGATTTCTATCACAAATAATGGAGCCCAGAGCTTTATGTAAGAGCATCCTTAAAATGTGAAAGGAAAAAAAAAAACAAACCAAAAAATTCCTCTCAAACCAGAATTTTAGATCCAGTGATAATATCCTTCATAAATATAGGCAAGGTAGAGACAATTTCAGATGAAGGAAAACCAAGGTGATTAGTCCCCAGTAGATCTGTACTACAAGAATAAACAATGGAATTTCCATTTGGAATCAAAAGATGAATCTATTGAAAGGATGAAAAATGATAAACATGTTGTAAATACAAAAGCTTATATATAATTTTCTGTTACTTTCACTTATGTAGCTATTTGTTGTCTCCTTCTAATTTCTTTAACCAGATAATTAAATTTACCATCTCCAATATTAAAAGGGGCTAGTATAAAGTATCGTGTGACATGGTGCCCTGAGAAGGAAACTTCATGACTGCAGCATTTCTGCCAAAAACGTACAACTTGAATCTAAACATGAGCAAATATCAGACAAAGCCACACTGAGGGGCATTCTATGGAGTAACCAGTTGGTGCTTTTAGTGAAAGGGAGAGGGTGATAGTTCAGTGGTAGAGTACATAAAGGGCTCAATGCCTAGTACCCCCATTAAAAAAAATCAATGTCAAAAAAAAAAACCAATATAGCAAGAAGTGATGAAGAATTCTTCCAAATTGAGGGGGAATTCAAAGATATTACAACTGAATGCAATGTGCGATCCTTGAGTGGATCATGGATTTAGAAAAAAAATTTCTAAAAACTATTATTGGGACTACTTGAATACGAATTGTTGATTGGATAATAGCATTTCATCAATACTAAATCTGCTTATTTTGATTTTTTACAGTATAAATCTGATCATGTCTTCCCCTTATTTGAAATTCTTTTAAGGCTTTACTCTTGGTTAAGAAAAATCCAGAATTATTTACATGATCTAAGTGGTGTGTTCAGTGTGCTCTGTCTCCTGACTATTTAGTTTCTTTCATATCAGCTTCCTGAACACACTTCCAAACACACAAACGTGCCTCACAAGTGCACTTTATCTTTCCCATTATTTTTTCTGTTTCTCAATGATTGGCATATTTCAACTGTCCTTTCTTATTCAGGGTGTTTGCTCCTATCTGGTCCTACTTGAAAATTTTACTCCCTAACCCCTACTAACTCTTCAGAGCTCACCTTAAAAACCTCTTCCACATAAAAATCTTCTTCCTTTTGTGCACTGTCCTAATATTAGATATTCTAACTTATGAAATGTAGAATAATTTAAATAGTCAACTGAGTTATTAGTTGTATATCAGCCCTTCCCACCAGGGTGTACATGTCATCAGGGTAACGGATGGACCATTCCTATTTAGCACTGTATCTCCAGTACGTAGCTCAGTGCTTTGTATCTGGACCCCATGCGTTTTGTTTTATGAGTGTACGTGGACCAATGTAAATGTGGAAAGGAACGAGCATAGATGAGCCCTGCAAGTGTACAGAGAGAAGCTGAAGAAGCTCTCATGTCTGCTGTCCTCCTAATTTCCTTTGGAGGAAAGTGGCTGCAGATGTTGACACCTAAGAAAAATTGGTCTCATTTTGCATCATGTGATTATGCTTCACTGGCCTCAGCTTATTGACCAATGGATCACTCTAACAAAAGGCAGGCACCTAGAGGTTAGAAAAAATTGAAAGTTTCTAATCTTTGAGTTGACCTTGAGTATGAATGCTGTATATTACTTCCCTACTGGATGATGATTGATTGAACTAATAAGTTTGTTTCTTGGGTAGGAGTTCAAATTTCAGACAGACAGAGATCCTTTTAAAAGAATGGTAGTCATTGTAGAAGAAGATACAAAAAAAGAAAGAAAGAAAGTTAAAGTAGATAGAATAGCAGAGTACTGAGAACATCAGTTCTGAGAATGACAGTCCTGAGAGTAAGGACAAGAGATGTCTTTCCTTATGGGTGACAGGATGGTACTACCACAGGATTCCTGGTCTTTCCTGCTGTAAATTGAAAGGCAAGGATTCATCCTACTGTTCTTCTTAAGACCTAGCTGTGTGGCTGCTGACATGATTCCTTTTGTTCCTTTAATTTATGTCTAGCCTTAAAATCAGCCATCACTACCTTGGGTAATTTGACTGTGTGCCTCTTACTTCTGACACATCTTTTCTGTCCTTCTGACAGATCTTTTCACAGAGAAAAGCAAAGATTGTAAACTGTATTTTAAGTTATATCTTAAGGTCAGCCAGGGAGTGTCATGATAATCTTAAATCAGAATATTGGTTATATTCCTACAGTAAAATTTTATTATTTATTTTAGGTAGGATTATCTTTTTTTAACATTTTTTATTGATTTATAATCATTTTACAATGTTGTGTCAAATTCCAGTGTTCATCACAATTTTTCAGTCATTCATGGACATATACACACTCATTGTCACATTTTTTTCTCTGTGATTTATCATAACATTTTGTGTATATTTCCCTGTGCTATACAGTGTAATCTTGTTTATCTATTCTACAATTTTGGTAGGATTATCTTTAATGAATATCAATTCTTGCTCATAAATAAGTAAAAATAAGTGTGTTTTAATTTCCATGAGTACTGTTCATTTTTTATGTATTTCTAAGGTTACTATAGTTATCCAGACTTACAGTACTAATATAACTTAAAAACAATGATTGACCTGCACAAAATTATAAGCAGAGTTGTGTACATTCAACAGATTATCAAGGACTTTAGATAACTTACCTAACTAGTTGCCCTATAATCAAATATATGCTATAGTAAATTAAATATAATATTCAGTCTTGAAAAATCACATAGACATGCGCACAAGCACGTGCTCTCACAGTAATCTGCGATGTTGTATCTTAGATTGAAACATTACATTAAATTCACTCAGCTATTATTTTTTATCCTAAAACATTTGAAAGCTAGAAAAAGTTTATCGAACCTAGCTCAATACTGTCTTAGAAGGACACTTCACCTTTTATAAAGGGAATTTTTTCACTGTTTTCTTTGCTCAGTACATATCTTGGGAAGACCTGAGCAGATTTTGTGTAATTTTGCACTAACACAATGATTTCAATTAAATACATTTGTTAGAACAATGACATCTAACATTGCCCTACATATCTTCTCATGAAGGAAAAAGGTTAATGTTCAGGTCAGGGTCAAGACCTCTGAGGGCCCTGAAATGTGTGACTGGGGATTTATATAACCAGTGAAGCAGCAGTTCTCAGACATTAAGGAGATTATAACCCACCACAGATAATCGCGGTAAAGTGCCAACAATTGAAAAAAAACTTATCCAGGCTAAGGGCTTCAATAATTAATTCCATCAGACAGCTAGCCAAGAAGGCCAAATTTCTAACATTGACCAAGTTTTATTAAAGTAGCCCAGACCCTCAAGTGAATTGCTGATAGAAGAGGATGTCTGGATCAAATAAGAACCCCTCTTGTTTACCCTGTCTTATTTCCTCATTACCTTTGGGCTACATTCCCCTTCACGTTGCCAAGCCTTCTGCTGAGATGTGTCACTCCCTTTGGAGCCCGTCCAGCTGTCCCTGCTCGGCTACCTGATATCTGTCGATTGTGTTTTAGATCCATGTCTATTTCCTTCTAGTGTTTGATCTTTGTATATTTCTTAGTTTTTTCTCCATATTGTGATGCATTTTCATTGTATGATTTTCAGATGTTTTGGGGTATGGTTTCAAAGGAAAAGAAAAATGATAAAAATATTTTAAAATACATTTCAAAACTTTGAGATGCTAACTTAATTATAACTTTTATAGCTGTCCCACAGTGTTCTTAATAGCTATTACATCTCAAAAAAATTTTTGTTTTAAGTACCAAATTGTCCGTTTTATATCAAGTATTGTTTACTGTAGTTGGCTGTGGGTGGAGTATTCTGATGTCCTTAGCATGCTGTGGTTTAACATTTGTTAAATATGAATGTTTTTAATAGAAATATGTTGGTGTGTTCCCAAATAATAAAAAGGAATAATAGCTTAGAAGTTCTTTCTTAAAATATCATCATCAGATAATCATTATTATCATCATAATCAAGAAATGGACCCTAATTATTATGTAGTAGAATAACATAGAAAGATTGACTAGGTAACAGGACATATTGATGGATTTCTCTTTGTGGGTACAATGGAATATGAAAGTGTCATCATTTCAAAGAATTAGAGAGAAAGGTATGAATAGAAAGTATCATGGTGAACATTGGTAAAGGGATTTTTTTGGAACATCAATTCATCCTTATTCCATGTTTTCCTTCTTCCACACTCAGTGAGTACATTATCTGTCAATTGGGTATTTCTGAAAGCTCCTTTAAAAAGGGGTGTATTTTGTTCATTTTTATGAAAAGGAAGAAAGAGAATGAGATCTATTTCCTGTCAGATAATACATTATTTATGCATAGGATAGAGTGAGCACCTACCTAATATTCTATTTCTGAGGATTAAATGTGGCAGGATATACAACAGCCCTGTTTGTGGCATACAGTAAGCATTCAATATCTGTTAGAAATCAGATCAGCCAACAAACACAAAGCAGATACCTAATAGGAGCAAAGCACTTTGCTATGTGCTGAATATTGAGTGCAGAGCAAATGTGTATTATGAGTATTTTTATCTAATGCTTACAGTCTTCCTCACAGCAGCCCTAATGAACTGTTACAAATAAGAATGATGTTTAACATTGTTGAGAGAAACTAAAGAAGACCTGAATAAATGGAGAGCTATAATGTGATTATGAGAAGATTCAATATTGTTAAGCGTCTGATTGCTTCTCAGAGATCACAGCCTCGGGTATTTCCAAAGTCACCCTTGGAGTAAAGTGGTTTTGATAGGGCTTCATTTGAGTCTCCCTAACGACACTCAGATGTTAAGCTCCACTAATTGCTGGATGATCGCCCTATTGCTTTCACCAATTTCCTGGAGCACAAATAGATTCACAGAGTAATCAGAACAAAGTTCATCGCCTTTAAAAATAGCTCCTGAGGTCAGTGTTTGAGATATTTTTCCCTACCCCACAAGCACTCACCCTAAAGCTCTCTCCTCATTTCCTTCTGAAAAATCAGCTGGTGTATAAGTTAGCCTCCACTACGGTGAATCTAGCAATTCTCTCCTGGCTGCTTTTCATCACAGCTTACACTGTTTTAGAGACTGTTCTGAGGCTTGAACTTCTCCACACTCTTGTAAAAGCGGTCAGTCCCTTTGGGTAGGGATTTGGCACTCATCGTTCTGCAGTCATGGCTCTGCAGTCGAGGGTAGGGGCAATGGTATGCTTTTCCCTGAGTGACATCCCCTCTTTATGAGCTGTGTGCCTGATGGATGTGGGGGCAACATCTCCAGGGCTCCTCAACTTGCCTCTCTTGGGTTTAGAATGCCCACCACAGGAGATGGAGCATAAGTCATTGGGGCCCAGGACTCCCAGCAGGGTCATGGCAGAGTATCCACTTAACAAGGGGGACTGAGTAGAAGAAGGCTGTCTCTACCTGTCAGCTATATTCAGCCAGAATAGAGCATCCGTAAGAGATAGCTACAAGCAGGTTGAGAAAAGCTGACATCCTGCCCCTCCTGGAAAGACAGCCTTCCGAGTGGGATCCTGGGGAAGAGGAATCTGACCCTGTGATCTTGTGGAGTTTTACGTCTTGCTGGGAAGGGGTAGGAGGGGTATGGGTCTCAGTTCAAATGTCATAAATTCTGGTAGTTCTTACCAAGGTTTAGTAGAATATCTTGAAAAAAAATTTCCTTGAATAAATATTGCTATAAAATCATACTGCCATTTCCAAAGACTGAAAATAAGCTGTCTTTTTAAATGTTTTCACCAGTAGAGCGGAGAGTGGGTCAGTGGAATCTGCTTGCTGTCGGGCCGGAACTGGGGCTTCCCTAGCCCTCGTTTCTTATTTGTCTGCATGAAAGCACACACTCTCCCTCCCTGTTGTCTAGTCTCTCACTTGTGCTTATTGTGAAGGTATTTTGCAGTATGCCTGTTTCCTTTTTCAGTGCCTCTGTAAAAATGTGCTTGAGGAGTTACCACGAAAACCTTGATTCAACATCCACACACACGTCCACTCACCTGTAAGTACTGCAAAGCACTACTACGCTGGTTCTTCAGAGGCCATTAACCATCTTTTCTGACTCTGAAGACAATGGTTAAAAATAGCTCCTAAGCAAACTGCAGGTGGCTCATAGCTATTCATTTTCTTCTAGCATGCATGTTAGGTTGTAATAAATGATGCAGCATTAAAGAAAAATACATTGCCATTTTAAAAAGCAAAAAGAAAAAGAAAGTTATGGGTGCTCATCGTGGCAATTTTGGTGAAGACAAAGTCTAGAAATATCAGTAGTAACCCCCTGACATAATCTGGAACAGTGCAGCTTAAAAGAGAGACCAGAGCCGTGCCCAGGACAGTCTGAAACAGTGACTGAATACGTGAACCCTAAGCCCCCAGTGTTCTGATGGTATGTTTTATATTTCTGTTGACTTCGAGTTCTTTCCCTGGGATCTGGTATTTTTGGGGTGTTATCACTAAAGTAGGATCTATACCCCAACATGCCTAGTGTCTCTCATGATAAGGTAAGGGTACTAGAGAAGAAAGTGGAGTGGGTAGAAAAAAACTTTTTAAATTTACAATTTAAATACACACACACACACACACACACACACACACGTATATGTGTGTGTGTAAATATGTCTGTGTATAATTTAATAATTTGCATAGATTTTCATAGGTCGTAGTTATTGATAAAAAGAAGCAGGGAAAGTTCTTGCTGTTATCTTTCTAAAGATTCTGGTGCTCATTATGCTCTGGCCCTTTCACAGTTCAAATGCCTTTGCCTCCTTTTCTCTGTGCTTTTCATTTTCCTCCATCTCTCCTCCTACATTCTCCGGCAGCTGCATCCCTCTCTCAATTTCCTCCCCTTTTATCCTAATGTCTTATGAAGACAGATCTTCTGAACTAATGCAAGCTTTAGCTCCACATGCCCCATCCGATTTAAGACGTGTGCTGTGGTTGCTGGTGTGGGAACGTGGAGGGCAGTGTGGACTGCACTGATCATCGAAGCACGCTAGACAATAAACCAAATGAAGCAGTGTTGTCCTCTTAGCGTTTAAAAAGTCTATTGAATTCAACAAAATAGGAAGCTTTTCTTAAACACCATTTTTATTTGAGAGGAAATTAGTACACCTGGTGACTGTGACTCAGCTCTGATGCCTAATTCTCTGAATTCAAACCCCAGGGTTGCCTTTTATGAGTTGTTTAACGTAAGGGTGTTATTTCTCATGTTTATATCCATTTCTTCACTGGTTAAAATGGGGGAAAATAGCATCCCTCGAAATACTATTATATAGATTAAATAAATGAATTCACATGCAAGTGCCTAGAACAATGCCTGAGACATAGTGAGGACTCAGTAAATGTTTGCCATTAACATAGTCATTCAATATACTGAAGTTAGTGTAAATTACCATTACCCTTCATTCATAAATCTCTTTTCCATTTCATTAATTGAATTTGTTCACAGAATACTTTCCAGTTTCTTTTTATATTTTTAAGTGCACAGATCCTATTTAGATATAGTTCTTGCATCTAAATATAGCAGAGAGATTACTTCTAGTATCTATAACAAAAATCTGTTTCTACTGGCTTTTTTTTATTGTACTTACTGCCTAGCAAAGTGTAGGCATTCAAATTTTTGTTGAATATATAAACGACTTCATGATGTGATTAATCATTAAAATACAAAATCACTTTTTCCATTTTCTTTTTTTTTTTTAATTTTGTCTTCACTTTTTCCTAAATGTGTTCATTATAAGGATGTATTATAACTAGTTACAAACAAGGGCTCTGTTTTATGCCTCGCAGTGTTGCGTAAAAAGTCTGTTGATAATAGAAATAAGACTGCATAAATGACAGTGTATCTGGAGTTCTGTAAAACCCACCAGTGACTAAATCAGGCCTGATGATATCAAGGGATTTGGTGTTCTTGCTGAAACCTCATTTAGGTTGGGCCTGTTGCTCTTTCCTGTTTCCCAAGGTGTATGTGAATGACTCGTGGCCTTTGGGTTTGGCCTGGTCACAAAACAGGGCACTTTTGGAGAGAGCTTTGCTGAGTTGTGCTTGAAATAAGAGACTCAGGTTGTATTTCCATGACAGTGAAATAGATTTGTTCATATTGGATTTTGATTTTTGAGTCATGGATGCCTGGGAAGTGTCCTTCATCATTTAGTTTAGTTTGGGGACTTGGTTAACAGCGCAAAGCAAGAACTCTTCATATGTAAACATTTCAGAATAATTACTGATCATCTGAGAAAAATGTGGGTTTTCTGCTAGAAATGTAGTAAAGAACAAACAGAGCCTGTGCTGAGTCAATAAAGAAATATTAAAATGATTACGTATGAGAGCTGTAGCATCACCTCCAGGAGCAGGGGTTTGATAGACTTCATTGATTTTTCTTGCAGTCTTGTCCAAATTGCCTTCACTCTGTGAACCATCTTGCGATGACTTGCTAGCATTTTGAGTTCCACTTTGCAGAGACCATTATTTGCCTGACTTTGAGATCTGTACACAGCAAAACATTTTGCAAGTGAGAGGAAAGTCTGCCTTAGACTTTTATTCAGCTGGAGCTGGAATTCACTGGATCACAGATATGGTAACATATTCCTTCTTGCAAAACAAGATTCTTTTTTTAAATCCAAGAGAACTGAGAAATTTATTTTACAGCCTCATTTGGTTGGCATAACAAACAAAGAAGCTTCACATTTCTAGTAATAAAAACCGTAGATCTCTTACCTTATGGAAACTTAATGACTTGGACTTCGTGTAAGAGGGATAATTCCAAAGAAGTTCAGGTAAATTAAATATTTGAGAACCTTTTATAATCCAAGCATTCTAATTCCATATAGACTGTCATATAATCTTAACAAAACTGTCGTAGGAAATGTTATGCTCTTTATTTTAAAAATATGGACCTCGAGCTAAGAATAAATGACTAGCTGACAATAATAAATCAAATAATTAGCAACTAGATTTGAATTCAGATATTTTGACTTTTTCCATTTCATTATCTTACCTTTACACCTTGTACACTTAGTGCTCTGTATAGTGAAAGGTCATATTTATTTTTGCATACTAATCTATCTTACTCCTCACAATGTTAATCACATAATTTAATATTATCATGGCATTTTACAAACCCCATACTATAGTTGAACAATACTAATAAAACCCCATAATATATTTGATCAATAAGATATTTCATGAAAGGTGATCTAGGTATGACATAAAATGCCTCAGGTATAATTTGCATAATTTAAATAATCATTTGGTCCTAAAATCCTCATCAACAGTTGAATTTCAAGTTGGACCATTTTTTCACCAAATAAATAATGTGGCTTGGAATTCGACATGTGATCCTGCCTGGGTTTTGACCTTTGACCTTACTTTCATTAGATGTAAAATGATCTATACCTAAGTAATAATAAAGTTTATGTTAGCTTTTATTTGGATTTTGTTTACAAGGATCACTAAATCTCATTACGTTCACAAATAGCATTTTTCATCCTGAGTGTACCCATGCCTTAAATGAATTGCCTTAAGATATGAAATTGAATTCATGTTATACAGTGAATGAGAATATACAGCATAGAATTTTCTATTATTCTCTTTTTCATACAGTTATTTTTTCCTTGGGTTACCTACTCGGATATCAGAGCAGTTTCTCTGGGGTTTGTGAGTGGAAATCCAGATATAAAAAAGACCCTATTTAAAATATAAACCAGGTTATTGAAAGATAAACCAGTCTTGTATATGACACTTGGATTTGCACTGGGACGACCTAGCAAATCCATATAAAAAGCCTTTTCTAAAATAAGAAGAACACCCATAATCACCACTAATTTATTCCATTAGGATGTAAACCATATGGTCCACGTTTATGAGTTAGCACTATATACTCCCTCCGTCTCCTCGTGCAGAACACAGTGCAGGGAACAGCATCTGTACGCAGCACTGAGCGTTTTTAAAAGGCAATAGTCACGTTTAAAACGCACTGTAAAGGTCACTGCTTGGAAAGGAATAAATGTTGCATCCCAAGGTATGCTTTCTTTGTTATCTCCTGAGAAGCTCTTAAATGCAGTATCTCTGTAAAATTTATAGAACACCTAATACCACCTTTCACAGAGCAAAGTTCATTTTGCTGATTTAAGTATTTTTCTTTGGAAATTCGGGATGGGGGGAGAAGCCCATGAGTAATCGGAAACAATCTAAAGAGGCTTCAGAAATTCCACTGTGCATTCCATGAAACACAAACAATTTACATAGAAATGATTTAATTGAGGACATCTAATTAGGCATTATATATTGAAGCTATGCATCAGCGATTGGGGATCTATCAATGGACCATTTCATTTATCGAGTTTGACAATCTTAAGTTCTTAACTAAAATGATAAATGACTTCCTTGCAGCCAAATGATACTTCAGCTTGCAATTCCTCTCTCCCTTTAAATGTTATTCCAGCAAGAAGGCGGAGACTGTTTGTCAAAAATATTGTTAACATCTACCACTTGCTTTGTTCAATCTCAGTAGTTATTTTCATGCAATTAGCATCTCATTTTCTGTCTATTATTACTGGCAATGATAACAATATTTTAAATATACAATTAAGGAGAACAAACACCAGATTGGCTAAGCGACTGCTTTAGTCCACACTCCAGTGTGTTTCTGAGAAGCAGGAATAAGCTTTAGTCATTGCTTCTTTTAACAAATATTTACTGAAATACTTTAGTGTGCCATGCACTTTGTTGGGGGCTCGCACTGATGACTCAGCTCAACTGGGCTGATTCAAGAAACGTATCTCTCTCAGTTCTGTCTTCCCTGCCTGACTGTTCATATGCATTTGGCGTCCAGCTTAAGAACTCCAGAGACAGGTTTTGGAAGTTTTTTTTTTTTTTAGCATTTTTTATTGAGTTATAGTCATTTTACAGTGTTGTGTCAAATTCCAGTGTAGAGCACAATTTTTCAGTTATACATAAACATACGTATATTCATTGTCACAGTTTTTTTTTTTCTGAAAGTTTTAAAGAAGAACCTCATAAAAAAAAATACCTTGATGACTGGAAAAGGTAGAACAGAACATGCTACTTCCCTAATATTGTACAGATTATTCATTTTGACCTACAGAATTCCTCTGGACAGGACACTTGGGCAATAAATAATTAAACAGCAACATAGTGGAGAAGGGTGAGTCTGATCCAAAAGAAAACCAATGAAGGCTGTACCCGTGGCTCCATGGAAGAGTGAACAAAAAGGCAAATCACTGTTTACAATGAGCAAGGGGAGGGGAGAAACTGAGATATAAAAGAATGAAACAGGAAGAAAATGGGATTCATGCCCTGCAGTTCTTAGAGCTGGTGCTATAGCTGCCTGCTGACCCAAAACGCGACGACGCTCACCCCACAGGGCACAGCATATCAGGCCCAAGGCCGAAGTCACAAATACAGCACCGACTCTCTCTCCGGGAACCGTAAAACCCAACAGGGTCATGGGAAAGTCACACTGTTCTTTCTCCTGACAGCCAGTGCGGAGAGCTGGGCACACACTTAATTTGTCCCCAGCAGTGGAATCCACTGAATGTCCGTACGTGAGGGAGAGGGAGCTCTGGGAGCCGGCAGAGCAGGAATCACAGACCTCAGACCCCTCCGTCCGTGAAAGCGGGGCTCCTACACTGTGGCCAAAGAGGTCCTGCAAAGCGCATGTTGCTCTGTTGGGGTGGGGAGGGGCACCAAATTCATCTTATTGCAACTATGTAATTGGTGGGCGGGACTGGGTCAGACTGGGTCACTGCCAAGAAGGAAAGCCACGTTGCCTAGACTGGTACACCTCCCTGCTGTGTAAATAATTCAGCAAGATAGGTGCTTAGCTTTCATGTGTCTTTTCTCCAACTGGGACATGTCCGAATTTTTGGAGGAGACAAGTGGAAGGTGGAAGAACAATAAAAGTGCTTCTTAGAGGGCGGGGTGTGTAGAGCTCAGTGGTAGAGCACATGCTTAGTGCGAGTGAGGTCCTGGGCTCAATCCCCTGTACCTCCATTGAAAAAAAAATGTTTCTTAGGATTCAAAAATTTACTGGTAAGCATCTTTTTTTCCAACAGTAGGAATACAACTGAATTTCATTATCAAACATATACATAAATTATAATATCAATCGTACACACAAAGTATACTACGTACCAGACACTACTGTTAAGGGCGTACGAATAGTGACTGCTTGAAATCTCCCAACAACTCTCTGAAGTGGACACAAATGAGGACATTATGAATCAGCAGAGGTGGCATGTGAACCCATGGAGGCTGGCTCTAAATTTTGTGTTCTTAAGCACTGTGCTGTACTGATTCTCCAGGAACAGATATAGAACTAGAAACAGACAAGCAACAGTCGTATAAGTGCATGAGTTAGGAATCCCCACTGCAAGCACGATGAAGAAACTGTCTAAGAGAGCCTGCAGGTTGTGAGGGGGTGAACCCAGAATCGATAGGAGGCTGGGGCAGCAGAGGAACGTGGGGACAGCAATTAGGAAGCAGGGGGAACAGTAGCTGTTTCATAGCTATTGCCTCCGAGATGATTAAGCAAATTTGGTCCTGAACGTGCACCCCAGCTAAAGATTCAAAGCCTTAGAATTGTCAGTGTTTAGGCCATGTGTCTGCCCGCTGGTTAGAGGGCCTGGGAGAGGAGGATTTGTGTCTTTTTCTTCCATATCGTGGAGTTGATTTTGGAATTGTATTTCTCTTAACACTAATGAGACAGAAGCTTTCTCAAAAGGAAATGAAGGCTGTTGATTAGCAAAGGGAATGAAATTTGAGCAGCCAAGACAGTCCATATATTCTCCGCGATGGACAAGTCGACACACAGAAGTTAAAATTTTTAATTTTCTATGTTGTTAAGTGTTAGGCACAAAGCTTGATGAGGTGCAGCTCAGCATGACAGCATTGTGGGAAAAATTTTTTATTGAAGTGTAGTTGATTTGCCATGTTAGTTTTAGGTGTACAGCAAAATGCTTCAGTTATACATACATACATACATACTTTCTTCTTTTCAGATTTTTTTCCATTATAAGTTATTACAAGAAATTGAATATATTGCAGATTAACAGACACACACATACACACATACATAAAATAGATTAACAACAAGGACTTACTGTAGAGCACAGGGAGCTATATTCAAGAACAAAATTTTAAATCAGACACACTCAGTGGCTGAGTTATTTAATCTCTCTGACCTTGGTTTTCTCATTTATAATACAGTTTTAGTGTTTCTATCTATTTCATGGATTTGTTGTGGGGATTAAAGTAAGTAACGTGTGAAGTGTCTGTGTCAGTATGCTCTCAATAATTGTTGCTTCCTTCCTTCATAAGTTCAATTTCTGAGTCCTGGGAAGCTATTAAGTTTAATAAAACTAGCTACCTGTTATTGGCAGCTTCTGCATTCTTCTGGGGTTTTCAGCACTGTTTCTTGCTTTGACCTTACAGATGGATGAAAATGGACACCAGCATACTCATTTACAGACGGAAACACTGAAGCTTAAAGACGTCAATTAATTTTTTTAGTGTCGTGTTGCTTGTAAGCGCTGAGATTCAAACCTAGATCTACTCCTAAAGTCATTCTTCTTAACACTCCGACAACACCATCTTAGAATTTAAAAAAGAAGAAAAGAAGATGAGATCGTAATGCTGTAGCACAGGATGATAGTGATAATTTATCGTTTACTCGCTACATTTCTGAAAGGCCCATATAACTCACTGTTTCACTTAAAATAGTGTACAGAGTTTACTAAAATCAGTGAACTTGAAAGTCTAAATGATTTTTAAATATAAAGCGTATGCACATAAAAATCACATAAAACTTGATTTATAGTCATATAAACATGCTGCATTCTAAAATAAACTATTAGCAGACAAACCTAGCAAAAATCTGCTTTTTAAAAATAACATACCAAACACAAAAATAAAAAAAAATTTAGTCATCCAGAATTGAAAACGGAATACTGTCATTAAAATCCTTCTTAACAAACTGTAATTATTTTAGTATTGAGACATGAACATATTTTGGACAAAATTTTCAGCTGCTGAAAAAGTTATTTCTAATTTTAAACTAATCTAGTACATTTGGAGTATCAGCTAACTTCAAACTTTTCTCTGATTCCATCTTAAAATAATGAGACTTCCTATGTTAGATCTTTAGAATGCAAATACAGTGAGGCGCAGGGACTCAACAGAAATTCCAGGTATGGGTTGGTATGATTCTCTCTCTCTTCTCAGTTTCAGGTTGGTTTTAAGGAAAGGAATACAGGCTGGAAAGATGGAATGAAACCCGAGTCTCCAAGAGTTTGTGAGAATCACCAACCCACGTGGTCCTGGCAGCAGGCTCGGTACTGCGTGCAGCAGACAGACGAGAGAGGTCGCTGGTGGGGCAGTTGTGTCCCGTTTGGCCAGGTTAGTTTGACTGAGGCCAGAGGGGGTACGTCCAGCCCTGTAAGAACTGCTTCTCACCTGCACCTCCGAGGCCACTTTCCTTCAATAGAGAAAGAAGAGTTCGCACTGAGGTCAGCAAATGCTTTCATCACCTTTCCTCCGGAGTCCTGGGTATCTGGCTCTTCACTCTCACACCAAGAGCCTCTCTACAACTAATGAGCTGCACTTTGGATCACTTCCCATGTCACAGCACCACCACCCAGAGTTAGTGACATTTTACGTGAGGAGGACAATGGAGACAATGGTTAGCTCGGAAGAGCCCGTGTGGATGCCTGGGTCAAATCTGAGAGTCTCATTTTAGCCTCCTTTTAAACAGGAGCAACTACCCTGAGGCAAAATTGTATGTTCAGGTGAGGCACCCAGGACATGCCTGACCTCTTTGGAAAGATTTGATCTCCTTTCCTGACTGGTTACTAAAATATCAGTATTTTACCAACAAATAATGCTTGTGTTCTGCCTTTAAAAATATATCCTGTGTAGTGGGAACAATATTACAGTCACTAATTACTTTGATTTATCCTCGATGCCTTCAATTCAACCTCCTAAAGTGAATAAACAATTAAAAAACAAACAGATGAAATCCACTTGGCAGTTTACGATGCTTTTCTAACCATGTACAAATTTAAAATCTCTCCCTTGTGTGCATATTCTCTTTTGTTATTAGCTCGTAGAAGGATTCTTTGGCAACTTGAAGGCTAGAAATGATTTAATGAAACAGCTATTCTCTGCCAGGTATAGCTGTGGCTCTTATTGGCCCTGTATTCTGGATCTTAACATTTGGGAAGAAGCTTAACATTGAGCTTTATAACTTATTTATGTTAAAAGAGACTCAACATCCAGTCACCTGAGGCACAGATTCAACTCATATATGTGATTGAAAGTGTGGATGTCAGCCCAGATCTTTGTGAATAAATGCTGCATTTCTGCTCACTTGATGTGGCCTGTCAGCCCTGTAAGGTGAGAAGTTGACAATCACTTTAATAACTGTTTGATGCTGCCCCATGGAAAGCATTGTTAAACTTACAAGTGATGGGCCAGGCAGAAGAGGAGACATGGCACCGGCTGTAGAGAAATCATGCTGTCCAGGAAAAATTCCTCGGCACCCTGGCATCTGGTTCCTTCATGTGTTGGCCAATTTCATATGAGCCCCAAAAGGTGAACTGCAGGACACTGTATCATCCATCATCTGTAAGAATGATGAGACCATAAAACATTGAGTAGATGCATTATTTTCTCCAGAAACTATTTTGCCCCAATGGCTTGGATTATAATTATAAAAAAGGAAATCAGTTATTGGCTCACTAATTAGGATAAAAACACATTTTTATCAGAAACAAGGTATCTTGAACAGTTTATTGAACACTGAAAGTGCTTAACCATTATGTATCTTTCTTTGTTCCCACTTTAGATTCACATCTGCCAGAAGCAGCATTCTCATTTCCATTGACTCAGAATTTTGGAGGAAAGCTTAAAAGATCTAGAAAAGTAGGGGATAAGTCAATGGAGGGTTTATCCGGTCACTCTTTTCTATCTTAGGTAATTACATAACCATCTGTGAAAACTTGAGTTTATCAGCATTTTTATTAAAATATCAGCAGGAAGATTGAATTGTGTTTACTTTCACTCCTAAGAGAGCTTTGGAAAGATAAACTTTTCAAGGTAGACTTACATTTTAAGGTTGGCTGATAACTTCAGAGACATGAAAATGTTTTCACTTGTTCATTCTGAGAGTAAATTGTACTGATGGTCTTATAAAGGCATACATAATTGTCACATTATAAACTCCATAGTCAAGACACTCACCCATTTGGCTGTATTTGTGAATAAGCAGATCTGCCATAAGAGGGTGTTTGTGTGTGTGTGTGTGACTGGGTGTTTATTAAACTGTTGTGGTTAATTAGATTTTATACAGTAAATGATAGCCTGGAAGACCACCAGATATGGAATGAAGAATACTTTGCTTAGGAAATGAATTTTATAATTTACCTGTAATTCTGACATTGATTCTGACATATATGTAGTCTTAGACAAAATGCCTAGACTTTTAAAACCTTAATTACTTAATTTTCTTATCCACAAATTGTAATAATGTTTGCCTTCTCAACTTTTTGGGGATATTGTGAGGGTCAAATGAAGTAATATATGTAAATTGTTTTAATCATGTATTGATATTATGTAGGTTTTAAAAGATTTAACTAAAAACATTTTTTCCCATTTTACGCCATTTTGAAGAAAGTTCTAAAGCATATTTCTCAGCAGGCACGGATTAGCAAATAGAGTACTGTTGACATAAATTTCAGTTGAAGATTGAAAGTTGTTATTTGCTTGGTTGGCTCTCTCCCCACGTGGCTCTCTCAGGTCTGGTTCCCAGGAAGGTGAGCCTGAGAGAGGGGTTCACATACAAGTGACTTATTGAGAGAGTGTGGAAAGCAGAATCAGCAGAGAGGGGACTTCACTTCAGGGTTGACCTCAGACCAGAGCATGAATGACACTGGAGAGCTGTGTCACGTTGAGGCACCGGGACTGGCCGTTTGTACCTCCGTGTCAATCAGTCCTTGGCTGAGGGCCACCCCCAGGGTTGGGCATAACCTCAGGGGCAATTCCCAACCGCCTCCATGATGATCTGTGTCAAGGAGACTTCCAGTTAATGGGGGCACATCCTGAAGAGTAGGGCCCACCTGCAAGCAGCCAGCAGCCAACCTGTGCAGCAGCGGAGGATGAGGGTGCCCGGATGCTAAAGGGGAACTGGCTGGACCACCAACAGCCTCTACCCATGGCACAGCCTGCCATCGTACTCCCAGAAAACACACTCAGACCGCTCCTTATATACAGGATGTGTATAGCTTATTCTTACCCTCCGTGTCTGTCAGCCGTAACCAGACCTTTAACATTCTACTTTCTGCTTTCTAGAATGCGTGATGAATCAATATCATTCTAGACAATGATGCTCCCTGAGTGGGAAAGTGGTCAACATCTCTGTCAATAAAATTGTGGCAAAGAATCAAAAAAGGCCTGTATGTTCTGTCAAATAAACCTGTTAAGATGTCCTTTGTTATTGTAGAGGAAAAAAATGTAGCCCCCAGAGAGGTGTAACATGAGTCAGAGATTTTTCTGAAAAAAAAAAAATACAGAAGCTGTATCTGGAATCCCATTTGATTAAGCTGAAGTCACTGCCTGCCGTCCTCCATGCACCACCGAGCTCTTGCTCTGATCATATTTAAGTATTTACATATATTCCTGAATCTTTCAGATACTTTTGGTGACAATAATTTCTGTGATACCCCCCAAAAATCATAAATTTTCAAACATGATAATATCAAATTTATTTATTATTTCAATAGTAATAGGCAGTGGGGCACCTTAGGGTCTTCAACATTACTCTTCCAAAGGTGGAGTGGGATGAAGTTAACCCTTCCACCTGAACTCCCTAATCCCCTTTCCAGTTTTTACTTTTCTCTATGGAATTTGCCGTTACTCAAAGTTTTTATTTTGAGTTTATTTATTGTTCGTCCCTACCCTACCCAATACCTGCAGAATTCTAAGCTCCATGAGGGCAGAGACAATTGTTTTGTTCACAGAAGGCATTTATTTATATGTTGAATAAATAAATGTTGAATGAGTTCCTTTCTATAAATAATATATGTGTTGAATGAGTTCCTTACTGTAAATTTTATGAAGAGACTTCTGCATTTAAATTTATTTAGCATGGACTAACTTTGAGCAGGCTTCAGGCAACCAAACAAGGAATAAATAATTGAAAGCTACCCAGCCTCTCAAGCTCTGACACCAACACCTGAAAACGTTTAGGTACATACATAGCAATATCAGCACTGTCTGAATTTACATTCTTTACTTGCTATTCTAAAGCAATGACAGCCAGTTCCGATATAGGATCTCCAGACTTTAGAAAATACAAATAAAGTCTTCATTTTATGGAGTTCTGTAAATCTTCTTTCCCAGGCTTTGGTTTATAATTGGTCTCTAGGACTTACAAGAATTCCACTCTAGGTACGTATCTGTGGTCAATGAAGAGACACAGGGATGGGCTTAAGGAAAATTTGTCTGCCTTTACACAGTGAATTTCTCTGAAAGACAATCACAGAGTCTTCAAAATGGCCAAAACAGCCCCATCAGGCAAAAGGAAGAAGGCTTCAGTTGGCATAGAAGGTTCAGGTGAGGTGGCACTGAAGGCTTTGGAGATAATTAGAATCTTCGAAATTCCTCTAATTTTTTCATTCCAGTTCTTGAGGAAGATGTTTTCTTTTTCCCTTATAAATGTCCTGTGAATGTAGCTGAAGCTTAAGTCCTCCCCATGCAAGGTAAACTTTGCATTTGGTTTCCAGCTGTTAACTATGTCACTCCAAACTATAAGTGACGTGCAAGTACAGTGGTCAAAAGTCCAGAAGCTTCCATTTTTCATGTGCTCTGCATTGAAAAATACAAATTTTGTACTCCGTCTAAGCTGTCTAAACACCACTAGAAGTAGACCCACTCATCACTACCACGATCTTTATCTTCCTTATGCCCATTAAGGACTATTCTCTAAAGCTTTAATTTCATTGGATGCTTCATTCTGGTGTGCACAACTGATAATTTCATTAGCTATTTTGCCATTGCTTACCAAGAGCTTACTCGATAAGATCTAGTTGAATTTTCACTGCCTTCATCCTAAGTGGATGAGATAACCAATTCCAGATTTAACCATTTTTCCAGAAATTTGATACCTCTAAAGACTCCTGCTACTGACAAAAATTATTCTAGTCATTATTCTTGGTGGCTCATAATACAGAGAGCTCTCTTTAATGTGACAGAAAATAGTTGTGCAAAACGGTATCAAGTAGCACGAGGAATTAATTAGAAGGCTGGAGAACTGGTTCAGGCAGGAAGTGTGTGGACCCAGCTTTGTCAATGTGAACAATCACCCGAGGATGCTACTGTCGTAATGTCTACAGCTTTCAGCCCTGGGCATTTGAGGCAATGGTGCTAGACCCTGTTGAATCTGACCACAGACCACCATGTTACTGAATTTTCAATTGCACCATCGATGCCATTAAAAATAATCTCTTACAGAATCCTATACCTTTGTGTCAAGTTCTCAAGTTTAAAATCATGGTGGGAACATCCCCTTGGTCCTGTGTTTAACTTCCAGGGGTTGGGGAAAGGTGTTCTCTTCCTTGGTTGACTTCTGTAGGAGTTAAAGCTTTGCATTCGGACTGTCTTAGGATTCCTCCACAAATAGTAGGGAACCAACCCAATGTGACAAAATCTAATACAGTCATCCTGGTAAATGCTGAAGCTGATCACAGTAAAGCAGATAATATGTGACACTGGTGAAGGCTAGAGTCCAGATTTCCTAATTCGAATCCAGTGATAATTTTACAAAGTTAGGTCATTTCTGAGGCTTGGCTGACTTAACCACAAAATACTTGACAGACTTCCCCACAACATGCATATGCACAAGAAGTCTTCTCCCTGTAAGTGCAGTCATGTACTGTTAGAGCAGACAGACAGCTAGGTGTGAGCAGAGAACGGGGGACACAGGCCAAATGGCAGGAATTGGGCAAAAATGGAGAGGGGCACAGGCCCAGTGCAGGAAACCATGCATCATGTAAGTACCAGCGGTCCTTGGGCGGAGAAAGAAAAGCAAGAGCCTCCATACCCATCATGCACCGATGCTGTGACACTTCCGATCCAGAATGAAGATCATAAATAAGGATACAAATCCCTCTTCTCTCGGGAAGGTGGAGTTGGGATGAAATTCAGGGAATACGAACCCAAGCCCCTCCCTCAACAATGAAAACTTCGCCCATTTTTTTTTACACCCTATGTGACCAACCTGCCAAAGATACTCAGGGCAGCTGCTCACCCAAGCCTGCCTGCTCTCCCTTGAGAGTGCACTATCCATCCCTTAATAAACCCCCACTTTAATTTCTTAACCTCCATGTTTCATCGCTGAATCAGCAGCAATATTATTAATAATACAAGGCATTAAAAACCTGTTACTTCGAGCAAATAGTTTTATCTCTCTGAGTCTAAGTTTTTCTATCTTTGACAAGTTATGAAATACACAGCGTAACACTCTGTAGCAATACATGGAATGTTTTTAGCCTTGTATGTGGTAGTGTCGACAGAAATGGTTTGTGATACAGGTCTAAACATTCAGCCTGTGTTCAGTTTGGTAGTGCTTGTTTCTGAAATACTGAAATACTGAAATGTTTCCATACTGCCCCAAGTCATTTATGTGTCTTCCTAAGAAAAATTCATCATTTAAAGGAGTAACAGCTAGTCTGCAGGGATTCTCTATAATCCTTCTTGAATTCAATAACCAGCGTCCATTCTAATTGGTGTACACCTATTGGACTGATTGTTAAATATTTTTACTATTATCCATATTAATTTTGTATTTCATATATATGCACATAAAATAGATGTTATGATACATATACATACTTGTATAAAACTATATACTACGTGATACATACATATATGTATGTATCATAAATATATACACATTTATGATAAATTAATACTCATCATCAACTCACACTGTAGATGATGGAGAATGAAAATAGCAATGATCTGAGGAGCAACTGGCTTAGGAATTCCATTTGTCTTTTTTTCTTTGGGTGAATTGTCTAGTGTTGACTCTTTACATTGATCCAATTAGTTTTCTAATTGCTCTTCTTGGCTCCACTCAGCCAAGATGAAAATCACCAGCGAACCGTGAGCTTTGCAGAGGAAAATGAAGATTGTGCCTGTTGCAAATAGTAGTAGTTCCTTCACAACACCCTTTCAGGGCAGAGTCGTGTCCTCCTATTTTCAGATTGGTTTTCCCAAGTCAGTCATAGCACGTTAAGGGGCCGCAGGCGTTCTGACCACAGCTTTCTGTTACAGGCAGTAGAAGACGTCACTGTTTACACACGTGGCATCAGGTTCTCTGAGTCTGGGAGGCACTCTTACCTGTCATTTTATTTGCATTTATAATCTGAATGAATCTCTGCATCGATCTCCTGTTTCTATAAACACATTGATCCATGAGTGACATGGGCAGCTGCCTGTGTTAGTGTCACCAGTGGGAGGGGGACAGTGGGCTGAAAATACCTGCACACCTTTCCATTTGGCCATGAAACCTGAATGTCCTATTAGATGGCCATGACTGTACCTGTTAAAACAGTCTAAACAAACAAACAAACAAAAATCTCTTCCCTAGCACTCCAGGCCTTGGAAGATTTGTAGATGATGATGTCAATAACAATCAGTTGTCACCATTTGAGTTATAGTCTTGGTGAAGTCATAATCACTGATATTATCCAAGACTGCACTGTGAAACCTAGGGCACAGGACAATGTACTGAGAAACAGATATCCAGTGGATCAGTTACTCTGGTCCTGATGCTAAACGCTCCCAGCTTTCTTTCCCTTTATCTGACCATGGTTTATTATTTGTTCTCTATGGTCCTGGGCATTGTGGATGCAGCTATTAGAAACACTGATGGGAGAAGCTGGAGCGAAATAGCAGACTAGGAAGCCCCAGGCTCCTTCTCCCCCATGGAAATGTCAAATAAACTACTAGTGGCTGGTTGATGTGACCTTGTAGAGCTCTGGAAATCAGTCACTGCAATTGCCAAGTGGCACTCAGTCAAGCAAGAGCCACATTCCACAGGGTAGTGGAAAATTCTGTGGCATTTTGCTCCCCCTCGCCCCACTCCCTCTCCTTCAGGGCACGGGGTGGACTGAGGGAAGCAGCAGCCCATGCTGGTTGCCTTGTGCAACCCTGACAGGGCGGGAGGAGCCGAGTTTGCAGTGTTTCAACCTGTTTGGGGGCTGCCTAATTGGTCTCCGTGCCATGTAGCTCGGAGCCAAATGTGTGGCCCAGATCAGGTGTCAAGCTGGGAGAAGACTCCAGAAACTGAGGGCGCGGCTTATGACAATCTCTCAGGAGGACTAAAGGCCTGCAGATGCCTGGGGCAAGGGTTGCTGATCGGGAAATACAACTGAACAGCTAGAGCTTCAAGAAGAAGCAGAGGTGGGAATTCTACGGAAATGAAGACATTTAAAAACAGCCGTGTTTATCAGGGAACCAGTAAAAAGCACACAAAACGACCTAGGAAGAAGATATGCTCAGAAAAGGCCTGAGAAAATGTTATCTTTTACCATAGGCTGATGTCAAGTCACAGAGCATGCCTTGCTAATTAGTGAAGGCTGTCCCCTGAATGGATTTCTTGTATATGACACCAAAAGCAAGGCACACAAAAATACACATAGAACTGGACTACATCAACATTTCAAACTTTAATGCATCAGAGGATATTATCAACAGACAAAAAGCACCCTGCAGAATGAGAGGAAATACGTGCAAATGACATATTCGATGAAGAGGTTAATATGCAGGACATATAAATAACGCCTACAAGTCAACTACAAGGAACCAAACCAAAACAAAACAAATAAACAAACAAACAAACAAAACAAGCATTTAAAATGAGCAAAGTACTTGAATAAACATTTCTCTAAGGAAGATACAAAAATAGCCAATAAGCACAAGGAAAGATGCACAGTATCCGTAGGGAAATGCAAGTCAAAACCACAGTGAGATACTCTCCAGACCCATTAGGAAGACTAGTGTCAAAAAAAAATAGAAACTAACAAGTGTTGACAAAGATGTAAGGAAATTGGGACTTCTGTGCATTGCTGTTTGGAACATATGATGGTGCAGCTATGGAAAACAGTATGGAGGTTCCTCAAAAAAATAAAAAAATACTGTATAATATTTATCATATGATCTAGAAATGCCGCCTCTGGTTGTGTATCAAAAAAGGTGAAGCAGGGACTCAAACAGATACTTGTACACCTTTGTTCACAGGAGCATTATTTGCAATAACCAGCAGTTGGAAATAATCTACGTGCCCATCAGCAGATGAATGGGTAAACAAAGTGTGATGTGCACTTACAGTGGAATATGATTCAGCCTCATAAAGAGAATTCTGACGCGTGCTACAACACAGATGAACCTTAAGGACATTATGCTAAGTGAAAGAAGTCACTCGCAAAAGGACAAATAGTATACATTCCCACTTGTATGAAGTATCTAACATGGTCAAATGCACAGAGGCAGAAAGTAGAATGGTATTTGTGAGGGGCTGGGTCCAAAGAATGGGCGTTAATGTTTACTGGGTACAGAGTGTCAGTTTAGAAAGATGAAAGAAGTATGGAATATGGGTGGTGCAGACGTATTTAATGCCACTGAACTGCACACTTAGAGATGGTTAAAGTAGTAAATGTTGTATATATTTTATCACCAAAAAATTATTTAAAAATTCACTAATTGTGTGAACTCTACCTGGCCTTGAAGACAAGTTTGCATTAACGTGTTTGGGATTCTGATTACAAAAATAATGCCGTAAGCAAAGGAAAAAAAAAAAAAGCACATGAAAGAAATAAATCAGCCTAAGCAAATCACAGACACGTTGGGTAAATAGTAAGTAATTAGACTGGAATATGTGCAGGGGCCAGAAAATGACTATAAATTACACTAAAGAGATAAGATCTTAACCTAAAGGTAGTAGTAGTTACTGGAAGATTTGAAGGGAAGCAAACATGATCAGATTTTGAGGTTAGAAAGATCAGTCTGGGAGCTTTGTGGAATGAAGATTTTCAACAGGCAACAGTAGATGTAGGAAGGTCCCGGGCCAGTTTTTACAGTAATCTTGGCAGAACATGATAAGCATGGAGGGAAGTGAAAGGACTTGATATTTAAAAGATGGATCTACAGGATACCAACGTGATTAGATCAGATCTTGGGATGACAGAGGAGAAAGACAGTAGCTAATTTCTAGTTTAATCCACTAGATACAGTTTTATCTTTCACTGAGATAATGAATCACGAGGAAGTAAATGTGTAAAACTCAGAGTGGTTAAGATAACAAGGATAATGATTATTTAGGTTTAACTTGGAATGTCTACAGATTGAGGGACTTTGTGAGGCATTCAGGGTGGAACGTTCACTAGGAAGTTTGTATGTGACACTTTGGGGGGATGCCTATTTCGGTGAACTATTTTTGCCAGTTAGCAGTTCACAAGTAGTAGTTGAAATCCTGAGTACGTATTTAATCATCAAGGGAGGGTATAAAATAAGAACATACTAATAAGGACAGAAGCTTCGAGAACACTTGCATTAAAAAAGGTCTCTATACATCTTCAATAATTAAAGCAGTACAGTACAGATACATTACAGATACATTAAAGAACAAACAAGTGAAAAAAAAAGGAAAACAAACAAAAACCAGTGGAACAGTATAAAGGCCAGAAACAGAATCAGATGCTCAGTGAAACTTTAGTATATGATAAATGTAAATCTCAGAAAAGTGTAGAGGGGGTTAAACTTTTAAATACATTGCATTGGACCATTGGGTAGATCTCTGGACAAAACAGAGCTGGATCCTGTATTTCAATTTTCTCTAAGCTCCGGATCCATGCTTGTACCCTCTGCTCTAGAATTCTGGGCC
This sequence comes from Vicugna pacos, assembly GCF_048564905.1. Lineage (NCBI taxonomy): Eukaryota > Metazoa > Chordata > Mammalia > Artiodactyla > Camelidae > Vicugna > Vicugna pacos. Next base: position 13,659,899 of record NC_132996.1, read on the forward strand.
TCGTTTTTACAAGTAAGTTTAACCCTTTACCAGATGCTTTGTGTTAGGTCATATCAAGGGGAGGGGAGCAGTAGAGACCAGTAGGCAGGTGGAGGAGAGAGAGATTCATTCTTTTCTTTTTATTTTTTTTAAACCATTCCATCATGTATTTTGGGTTTCAGTTTAATTCCATTATAATTTGAGAGCAGATATTACATGATTTCTATTATTTTTACTCTATTTAGGTGAGTTTTATGGCCCAGAATGTGATCATCTTGGGGAATGTTTCCTGTTAGTTCGGTAAGGATGTGTGTTCTGCTGTTGCTGGATGAAGTCATCTTTACATGTTCATCACGTCTAGTGGATTGATCATGTTCTTAAGCTTGATTATTCATTTCCATTGCATTTCACAACCATCAGCTACAAACTGGAAAAAAAAAAAGAAAGAAAGGAAAAAAAACCCCTACCCTTCATCACACAGAGTTTGGGAAGTACTGAATTAGACTTAGGATCTGTAGCCCTGGGGAAATCCAGGTGAATGGGGATGGATGGGGGAGCTCAGGTGTGAGCAGGAGAGGCCAGCACAGTGTACATGACCAGGTTTAATAAAGGATAGGCCTGCAGAATCTGGGGAAGTCTGAGAAAGTAATTCAAGAACCAGATACCAGGCCCCCTTTCCCAGTGATCATGAGCAGACTGGTTTTAGTATCTTGACATAGGGACACAAAAAAATAACGATCAGTGCAGAACCCCCGTCTTCCAATTTTTGGCTACCATGTGGGAGGGGCGTCCCTAAAGAACCACTGCTGAGCTCTCTGATTCTCTACCCAGTAGAGGAGGGGCAATTTCTTTTTGGTCTTGAGGGGAGGAACTTCTGGGCATGCCTCATATCTGTTTGGGGAACCCCTTACCTTCCAGAAACACATAACCCAAGAACATTAAAATAATTTAAAAATGTATATTGTACACAAATTGTTTTTTGCTGTGACTTTAAAGGTATAGTTTCTCAAAGTGGGAAGCCTCTGATATTACTGCCCTTACTTGAAGAGATAAGTTTATCTCACTCACAGATAAAAGTGTTTTCATGTCAACTCAGGCAACAGACATTAAGTCATATTCTCCTGTATCATTAGTTTAATCAATATTAAAGGTGATTATTTGTATCTTAATTTGTCATCTTCCTGTACCAATCATTCGATCAGTCTTTCAGTAGTTTATGGATCACAAAAATCTGGAAACTGTTGCCTTAAAATGAGTCATAAATGTTTATGGCTCTTCTTAGGAGTCCACTTAGCTTTCTACTGATCAGTAAGGTATATCCAATTTCCATAACTTTGTGCTTTCACCAATGGTTAGCCTTATCTACTGTAGGTTCCCGTCCGTTGAATTATCTGTCAAATAGAACAAATCAAATTCCAGCTTTGTAAAATTGTGAAATTGTAATAAATAGCACTGTGTCAGCAGAAAGAAAAAACTTCTCAGAAGTAAGAAAGTTATACATTCCTGAAGAAGAGTAATAAATTCCTGAATTCACATGGTCATTTCTTAGCAGGATGAAAACTAAAGTTATGCATTCGTGGTATCACTAAGGTGTTTGCTTTATAGCCAGTGACAAATACCCATTTTTCATCATTCATAGACTCAACGAGTTGCCATGCCTTTGTAAACTGACATGCTTTCCCAAATTTTGTTACTAAAAATTTATTTCATATTCGATCCAATTCTTCACAATTGAATTGCAGACTGTATTTCTTTTTCCTAAGATATAAGTAGATTTTAAAATATGTATTTTAATATTTTGATGCTGATAAACAGATATTTTGAACTTCATACACTATGTGTTTCTCTTAAATACCATAATGTGGCTGTCTATAGAAATAGTTGGTTCATTAAGAAAAATAATTTGCCAGCCTGAAAAAGCTGCTTTCTAAAAATATTCCAACATTAATGTCTTTTCCACTAAAGCAACCATAAAGAAGTGGAAAGTGTTTTTCTCATACCTTTTTATGTTTTTACATAAATGCTAGCCAAGAGAATATTCTCACAGAGATCTATAGTTAATTAAGAGGCAGACTTATTAATGCAGAATAAAAGGAAAGCTACAATGTGATGTAAGTAAAAAGACAACTCTTTCTAAGACTCCACTCCATAATAGAGAAAAATCTGCTTATTTTTTATAGTAGTTTGACCACATTATTCATTCCTTCAATGCTCATTGGGTACTTACTATATGAACAGCCACTGGTAATATACCATGGTCTTTGCCTTGGAAAAACATATGTTAAATTACAGACAAGATAAATAAACATACAGTTGAGAAATGCTGTAATAAATATTATAGAGGAATAAAACACTGTGAAAGCACAGAGAAGGCAGGACTTGATTTTTCTTATGTTTACACAGTAAGGTGATATTTGATTTGGGCCTTGAAGAATGGATACAGATTTCTCAGAATAATAATTTCTGTAAGTGGGTTTTTTCAGCAAGTATCTAATTTCCCAGGTCATGTTGTGTTATGGAAGCCAGAAATGTTTTCCACGTGAGTTGAGATAAGGAAAGAAGGATGTTTGAAGCCAGATAGTGAGAGAAAATTTGGTGCCAGATGAGAATATCTTATACTGGAATTCATTCAAGTGTGGAGCCAGAGAAATTTTAAAGCAGGAACATAATATGGCCACTCCTTTCTTTTAAGATAATTTTGTCAACACTGAAGATGATGGAGAAAAGTAAAGATGACCAAATTGTTGGGAATTCTGATAGGATATTTTTACAAGGGTCCACATAAAAGATGATAAGATATTAACATGGGGGGGTGGGCTGTAGAATGCATGCTTAGCTAAAAATAAATACATAAAAAAACAAACAACAAACAAACCAACCTAACTACCACCCCTCCAAAAAAAAAAGAAGAAAGAGAAGATGTTAACATAAATATGGTCAGTGGACATAAAAGCAAGGAACTGGTCTTCAAAAATACATTGATAATTATATAAATATGAGATCTTAGGAAGAAAAGTAAAGATAATAAGAGTTCTAAAAGTAATTTGATGCAAAGCCTAGAAGGAGTTTAGCTTTGAGAAGAGAACACCAAAAATAGTCTTTTTAGGTCACATGGAGGAATACAATTTTTGTGACCTTCATAATATAAGTAATAAAATAACTTAAAACTGCAATCAGAAAAGATACTTCATAGACTTACACAAAAAGTCTTAAGAGGATCCATGTGCTTCACAATGGGTATCTAGTTGGAAAGCAATCTGAATATTATGTGCCCCACCAAAAATGAAGGGTTTTAAACTTGAAACGCAGGCAGAATACACAGGTAGCTGAGTGACATAAGTATAAAGCGTAGAGCAGAAATGTAGTGTAACTGGCGTGGGCAGCCCTGTCCTGGCAGTAAATAAATAGAAGGCAGCATCTTGCAGGACATTGTAAAGCAAACGAAAATTCCTCAGTAATGTAAGTAATATGCGTTAAACCTAAAATGGACTTTGAACAATTGCTAATACATACACTTTTCAAGAAAGAGAGGGAAAGCCCTGAAACAAAGACATAATATCCTATCACAGATGACAACTGGAGTCAAGAAACATGATAGCAAAAATGTAGAACAGAAGAGAAAAAAGAAAGAATGGTGACCCAGGCACTCCCTGGTGGTTCCTAACTAAAGAGTTCAACAAGCCACATGAGAAAGGGTCAGAAGATTGATGACTGACAATACACAGAACTGGTAAAAACCTGAGGAAGTGGCAACTTTGCACTGTCAAGGAATGTAAATTGGCTCTAACTTGTTGACTCTGCAGTTTAGAATTATGTTATAAACTTAAAAAAAAAATAGCGTATGTTAGGTGCTGAATTGTATTTCCTGAAAATTCTAATGCTGAAGTCCTAGTCCTCAGTACCTCAAATGTGACTGTATTTGAAACCTAATTATGGGAAAAATTTTTGGAGCTTTCAAGAAGAAAGAATAAATCTACATATTTTTCTGGGACAGTTTACGGACTAGAAGGTTAGAGCAGTGATCTTACCTAAGCATGAATCTGTCGGAAAGGGAGAGAAAATGAGATGTGAAGAGAATAAAACTGAGTCTTAATGGCACTTTCTCGTCTAAATCCAGCCATGGATGTATCATTGCATTTGAAAGTTAAAAGAAACAAGAAATCTTTATTATTTAAGCCTCTTGGAGTTCTGTCTCTCCCTGCTGAAGGAACACTTAAACATACATTCTTTCGGGGGAGCAAAATTATGCTATTGTAACTTTTCATTTGGGTATTTTTCTAAACTAGACTCAAAATTCTTTACATCTAAACCATGAATTCCCCAGATTTTGTGTGCATATGTGTGTGAATATATATATATATCTCAGATACTAGCAAATATTGGCCACATATTTGATAGATTAATTAGTTAATTAATTTAAAAAGATAGTTAAAAGACTAAAGTCGCATAGCTCAAAGCAAAAATGGAGGACCTAACCTAGGTTACCTGATTCTCTGTCTAGCGCTCTTTCCATTATGCCTGATCCCAAAGATGAGAAAGGCAGAGATATTTCCAGAAGTGTGTTTTGTTCCACGGAACCAGAAGGTGGCCACGTTCATCACATGTGCCTTCTCCCTATTCTTTGCACCAATGCTAGCCACTCTCCTTGCAAAGCTTCACCCCATAAAAATCAAAATAAATGAAAATACATTAGGATTTTTCAAAAGGCCTTTCCCTTAAGATATATTAGCCATAGAAAATACAAGATTACAAGAGTTCAAGGATAGGTCTATCCAATATATATGGAGATATACATATCAATATACCCATATATATAAATTTATATATTTATACACATACAGTGTATATGCCTATACACCATATATTTATACTGTAAATAAGCTCTGGGTTTGATGATTTTGCCCAGCTGCAGCTGTAGGCTAATGTAAGTATTCCGAACATGTTTAAGTAGGCGAGGCTAAGCTACGATGTACAGCAGTTTAGAAGTATTAGATGCATTTTTGACTTATGATTTTTTCCCAACTTATGATGAGTTATTGGGATGTAAGCCCATTATCAATATATATGGGTATAGCCATATCTATATAACAGAAGTTTTCTTCTTTAACTCACGTAATCTTGTATCTTTTTTACAGTCTCAGACTCTGTTTGGTAAGGAAAAGACTCTCAGGAAGATCTGCAATACTTACTTCTCCTAGGAAACATGTGCCCTTTGATACTAGAAAATGACCTGTTCGCCTCATTAGAGAAAATCCCTAGATCAGTTTATCGATGATTTTTTTTTATAATTAGGATTCAAAACACAGTCTTCCCCAAGGATCACTACTGGGCTGACTGGGCATTGCTTTCATTTTTTTTAATGTGACAAGGAGGTGACTCAAAGGAGCAAAGACTTTATTGCCTCTGTAAAAGCATTAATTTGCTTCCAATGACAGATGGTTCTCTAATCCACTTCCCTTTGTCTTAAAGTGTGGATAATTACACTGAAACGTATCAAGAGAAGAGAAAGTTATCATCTTTATCTTTTTTTTTCTCATCCAGATCAGCAAGAGGCAAGTATATTAATCCTTCATAGAGTGATTACTGTACAGCCCTCGGACTCTTCAAAAAATTTATACAGGTATTTCTTTTCCTGTATTTGTGCAGTTCATCACTGTCTTATATAAACGTTAACAGATTTCCTTCATATGAGTATTTATTAGTTCCTCATTCTCCTCCCTGTGCCAAAGTAAAAGTGATTGCCACCTTATAGAAAGATAATAAATATTTCATATATTGAAAACATTACCTCCATAGATGTTTCAAGTGTTAGGATTTTTTTAAGTGATATTTTTGATACTTGATTAAATACAATTGAAAATATGTAAGTTGTTTATATTGTATTCCAAACCAAGTCGAAATATCTAAAGTTACTCATTTTTTCTTTTCTTTTTATAGTTTATTATCCCTCATAAACAATAATTAACTAATAGAGATATAGCACTTTTATTTTATTTTGCTCAGAAAGGAAAGTTTACTTATGGCAAGAAAAATAGTCTTTTAGTACAAACTTAAGTCAATACCCTAAAATTCACTCATCTGCTCTATTGATAAGAATTGAAATAAATTGAAATTAGAATCAAAGATTTCAGGACAGCCAGGAGCCTTCGAGGTGGTCTGGTTAAACACTCTCACTTCACAGTGTAGAAAAATGAGGCTTGAGAATGGTAAGAGGCTGTCAAGGTCAGGCAGACTATTACAGGCATTAGTGGCTGGAAAACCCTGGTTGCCTGTTCACTAGTGTCCCTCTCTTTATGAAATGCTGCCCTTTCTCAGACTTATGAAGGCTAAGAGGCCAGCACACCAGCTTCTACAGCTGGTAAGTAACACTTACAAGATATTAGGGATATAATCTAATCCATTGTGCATTGAAAGCAGATAGAAACCTCTTGTGAACACTTGGGAAATAGACTGAGTGAAAAAAGCAATTATCCTAGTTGCTGCAGCAGAGGGAAGAAAGAATGAAATTGGCCTTATTTATCTATTTAAAAAGTGAAGACGGGGACCACGATAAGAGGCAACATAGCATCACTGTTCAACCAAGAGCTAATGTTTGTCTCATTTTAGAAAAATGTAATCGCTGTTCATTGTGGATGACTTTTTGCCTCCTGTGACATTTCTGACACTGTAGTCCATAAATAAAAATTGTGCTGACAGAAAGCTTATGTTGTAAATCATATAATTTACAAGACAGTAAAATATGTCATGATACTGTATCCAGTACTTAGCCAAGAGCCTCAACAACACATAAATCTTACCATACTTTGATGCAATCATAGTCTTGTTTCATGCTAGGCTTTTCAATTGTAGCTGAACATTCATGATTGCTCTTGTAATAAGTACCATTTTTTCTCCTCCATTTCGCTCCTCACCCAAAGAAATGGTATCTGGAAAGTGCTAAAAATTTGAAGCCTTCAGGAAATTGTCCTGAAACTGGAAACCAGGAGGAAATTGACCTGAATACACTATAGGCAACCTTCAGAGCATTGTTTAAAACATATTCCTTTACTCTGGTCATTACATTTTTTCACAAGCTCAGTAACATTCACGTTCAAGCTACTGAACTCTGTACATAGAGGTTGGCCCGTACTATAATATCATCATAAGTTCTAGCACAAGGAGGCTTGCGATTTTTTTTTTTATGGAATAAGGAGTTTGTCTTCACAGTATGGTTAGGATTGTTGCTGAATATCACGACTGTTATTAAAAGCTTGCTAAGTGTCTGTGATGAGAAATTTCTACCGAAATCGATTCCTTCAAAAAATCATCTAAAGATGTTTTTAAGGAAAATACTTTTTAGTCTACTATTTACTGGTCTACTGAGCTTTTTGCATTGAATATAATGTGTTTTTCCAACAGGCATCCTCAGTACCACTCCGATGTACAGTGGTCTCCTGTAGAGATGCTGGAACTGCTGTTTGGAGTTTGAAATATTCTCTCATGTAAATAAAGAGGAAAATGGCACACATCAAGCCCTTTAGAAAATGTAATGTACTACCCTCATTTTATTTGTTTCTGGAGTTAAATTGGTTAAGCTCTTGAGCCACCTTCCCTTTTAAAGCCTTGCACTTTACAGTCAGCCAAAGGCACGCGCTTGCCCTTTCTACACCATCTTCAGGTCGCGCTTCTCCAGATGGGATTTTTCTCTTCAGCCCTTCCCACAGCGCACCACAACCACATGCTCTGCTCTTTTATGTAGCTTGCTTTGCATCTGCAGTCTGCTGCCTGCTTTGGCTCTCTTTACAACACCTAAGGGTGCATAAGACTTTGAGTAATAACTTCCAATGAACTTCCATCCTAAGATACTCCATAAATGAGAGGAACTGTAAATGTATCAGCAACAGGAAAGGAAATATATATCCACCTCAGTTATAAAAGAGAGGCATGGTTTATATAACCGTTTCCACATCCCTATAATTATTTCTACGTTCCGGAAATGCATATGTTCACTATGCACGAGACATACATAGAAAAGGAAAACCAATGCTTTCCCTCCAGGCCTGTATGCTTCTGACTGCAATCGTAAATAAAAAAGTGACTCTAAACAGCTTTTGTTTTCTGACTCTCCCCCAGACATCAATCATGTTCAGTGGAGCATATGACAGTACTTTAAAAATTCGTCTCTAAGTAATTTCAGAGTTTTCTTACTTAATATTTTTTCACACTTTAAAGCGTAATACCGTGCGCTATAAAACTTTTACAAAGTAAAGTATAGAGAAAAAATAAAACTCAAGTGTAATCTTAAACCATTTTCACTGTTATCATTTTTATGTATTACTGGAGGTATGTGTGCATTTAATAAAATTGTGAAAGGATTGTACACATAGTTTTGTTTTCCATTAGTTTTCCATTACAATATATCATAAGCTCTTTCCTATGTCGTAAAATAGTCTTGCATAATTTTCATGTTGTTTTCAGTTTTGTTTTACTATAAGTAATGTTGTGTTAGAAGTCCTATGCTTAAAAAAAGTTCTATGCTTAAAAACAGTTCTATGGTTAAATTATCTGTTTAGATTTGTTTTCTTAAGTGTGTTGACAAACTGTAAAGTTAAAAAAAATCTTTGTTGTCAAATCTATCAATGTTTCTTTTCTAATTATGCCTTTGCTTTTAACTGCATAATGATAAGAAATGCAATGATACGGAGAAAACACGAACGCTTAACTTCCTCACAGAGCTCTCTTGCAGACAGTAATGTATGCCCAGTTCAGCACCTTGTTGTCCGCTTGGAACTAGGGGTATTGCGAATTCAACAAAGCACACAGAAATAATGCCAGGTGGTCACCAAAGCACCTTGTAATTTGAGAGGGTTCTGTTAGTGACAGAAATCTGAGGGTTTGGGGAACACCTAGGTGAACAGGGAAGCTAATTTGAGGACAGAGTAATTGCTCTGAAGCACGGAGGAACCAGTGAATCTGTTGCCAAATGGGGAAGGAGAAAGGGATGAGACCGAGGGAGCCACAAGACAGAAGAAGCTGCTATAAATAGGACCAGGGATAAACTGGGTGCAGCTGTGAAAGTGCAGGGGAGAGAAATTAGGGAAAATATAAGAAAAGAAAAGTTGAAATGTGCCCAAGGCAGAGACAGAAACACCCCTTCAGAAAGTTGTAGGCACCTTGGGAAATAAGAGATACACACTCTGGTGGGGGTGGAGGGGTCAGTAGAAGAATTCCGGGCTAGGTTAGGTCCTCCTACGCTAGATAATTTCCTGTGAGGAAGAAGAGCCCTAGCTAACCAGAGGAACCACGCTTTAAATAATTAGTTGGTGACCATAGCCTCAAAAGAGGAATCCTAAGAGAAAAAATCATGTGAAATCATACCACCCCCATACAGATATATATATATATATATATTTCCCCTTTGCTTTATGGAGTAGTCACCAAAAAAGTTACACCCAGGTGTGAAAGTGCTCCCTTGAGCTCAGAAAGGGGAGAGATAGTCCTCTGTGCTTGGGAAACATGGCATGTGTCTGTGTCTGAGCATTTGCAAAATATATAAGGACAGACATAGGACTGATTGATTGGAGCCTGATTTGGAAGGCTTTTCGTATCAGGCAGACGTTTCACATCAATATTAAAGAAGAAAAAGACGAGAGAAGTAAGTCACCTCGAACTTCAATTTCAACTGAGAGGCAGCAAGCTCCATTTGAATCGAAAACCTGTTTTTGGTCCTTAAGAAAGCTATGTATGCTCTCAGCCGAGCATTTTGTTCACGGCATTCTCTAGGACTGGAACATCTTTATTCTATTCCTTCCCTTCTCTTCAACTCCTCCTCCATTACCTGTCACGGCAGCACGTTATATGAGGCTGGAATAAAAGGCTGCCTTCTCTGTGAACCCTTGTTCTGACTTTTAAGACAATATCTCTTCTGCTCTGGGTTCTCAGAGTATTTTATACAGTTCTCTACTTACATATCACATTGAAGTGTCATCTCCTTATTTTTTTCTTCCAAAAATTTCAACGTCTTGAAAGAGAGAGGTAGGTCTTAGTCACCTCTGTACCTTAGTGCCTAGCGCTGCCTCTGACCTTTAAGAGCTGCTCTACAAGTTGTAGTTAAAAATGAATGAATGAATATCCTCAATTCATTCATTCATTGATCAAAACTCCTAGCCAGTTTACTGCTCAGTCAGCCTGCAAATAATATGAATAGAAAAGCTTTAGTTCCAATCCCGTTACTTTCATTCAACACTAACATGAACAATGGACCATTTTTCTTTCATTTAACTTCCTCTGCAACTGCTGCTGCCTTCTGTGATGCAGACGTGTGCCAATTCTCTCTGCGTGTCACTCGTTTGTATGCATTTGATCAAAATATTATTTTCTAAAAATCATTTCCGGGGCATGATTCCTAATAATATAGGCACTGCTTGGTCTTCACCCTCTAAAAAAAAAATGGTTGAGGACATAGGTGAGCCTTTCCTGTCAGTTTTTTGACTGAAACAAGTGTGGTGAGCCCACCAAAACCCAGCCAGCTGAGGCAGACTGCTTCCATGCAGGAGTGGGATGAGAAGGGGCACCAGCCAGCTGGGTTTATGCAGCACCACTGAAGCTCAGCCCGCTGACACCTAACAAGCAGACAGACTTGGTATGAACGGCTTTCCCAGCCAAAGATTCATTGTCACGTTCTTTCCTAGCCATTACTGCCTTAGGGTTTTTGCTTTTCAAGAGCCATTACTGCTTCCATTGATTGCCTTTTCTGCAGACTTTGTATAACAGAAAAATGCATCTGAGTTATAACAATTTTCTTAAAGTTGATAATTCACAAGATAATGTTGCCATAGAATGGCTTGGAGATGGAAAAGACCAGAACTACAGAGGGTTTTGGATGTGGGCCTGAACAGTTTGCCTGCTGGGGGTGAGCGAGTGTTAGGATAGGATGGAAGGAGGTTAAGCAGGGAATGATAATGTCATCAGGTCCGTGCTTTAGAAAAATTAACCTGAAAGGGTGCACAGGCAGTATCAGATGACATAAAAATTAGAGGCAGGAACACCTGCGTGGAGACTATTAAACTAGTCCAGATGAGAAGCAATGAGAGCTTAAATCAGGAGAATGGAAGGTAGATTAATGTTTCTGATGGCTTGCTGGAACTTTCCCCATAATATCTGTAAAGCAAATCTTAAACTTAAATCCGTCCCCAATTAACAAAGCCCATGAGGTAGGAAGGGACAGACTGGGAGTTTGGAATTTGTAGATACTGACAGGTATATAGAGAATAGATAAACAAGTTTATACTGTACAGCACAGGGAAATGTATACAAGATCTTGTGGTAGCTCACGGAGAAAAAGAATGTGACAATGAACCTATGTATGTTCATGTGTAACTGAAAAATTGTGCTCTACACTGGAATTTGACACAACATTGTAAACTGACTATAAGTCAACAAAATAAAATTAAAAACAAACAAACAAACAAAAACAAAGCCCATGAAACTAAAACCTCTTTCATCTTCATCCCCAGGCTACTCTTTCTCCCGGTTACTTGTATCATCTCCCTCAGTCATCTCATCCCATCAGTCACTTACTTCTGTTGATATTACTTCCTAAATACATTTTAAAATCTACTCACTATTTCATTCCTATCATCGTCTGTGGAGAAAAGAATGAAAATGTGTTTACTGAGCATAGATAACCAGGTACCATATGATCTGGTCCCACTGTGATTAAATTATTTTAGATAATCTTGAGTAAGCTATCTATACCTTACTATGCTTTTTACCCCCAGAAATAATATTATTTATAATAATAAAAATATTATTATTATAAACTCAACGTAAACTATTAAAATCAATGTTTTGGCTTGTGGCTAGTATTATATATTTTGTTCAATATTTTCACAGAATCTGCCTGTACTTTATTTCAGTAGTTCTGAAACCTTAACGTGCACTCGGATCACTTGGAGAGCTTTTAAAGCACCATTACCAGAGTTTCTGATGTGAACCTACGCACCAGCTTTTCCAACAAGTTCCTGCTGGCCCAGGGACCCTGCTTTGAGAACCATTGACCTACTTGAGCTCTGCTTGAAAATTCAAATTAACTTCAAGGAAAATGAATTGATTTTATCCTCTTCTAACACTAAGGAACTGTGCAGCCATGGATATATTTTTCGACTTTGTAAACTGCAGTTTTCTCACCTGTAAATGAAGCAGCTGCCCCTCCAAGGCCTCTATTTTTGGCTGTATTCCTATCATCCTTCTGAAGTGGGCAGGTATCTTGTAAGTGAAATAGATAAGTCATTATTTCTTAAGGAAACTATAACACCTAGTTTGGGTATAAATGTTTCTATAACAGAAATAGAGGAACTATTGTATTTAAATTTCCCATTCTAAAGTGTCCTTCTCAGATAATTTCTGGATCCGGAAAGTATTTGGCTCAGTCCTGGTGAAGCAATGTTTCCTGGTTTGGGCATATCAGTAAATTTCATCATCAGAAATGTTGACATGAAGCCTGAAATTTTGGAAAACATCCTGCTGTCACAAAATCATCCCTATGACTGGGAGGTACAGAAAACTGGCTAGTGACAATGCACCAGTAAGGTAAGATGGACCAGCAGACGCATTTCTTACCTAATTTCAATGACTTCTGAGTTGAAAACCTCAAGTTTTCCTTTGACTCTGCTTGAAAACAACTCAAGTGGGCTGAGGGATTCTGCAGTATAAAGGGAAATGCTCAACAGGCTTGGGTGCATTTAAGAATCACTCAGCCTGAGCCATTTTTTGATTGAGTGCAATAGATCCAGGATAAGATTTCACAGGTCAGTTTCTCTTTGCCATAATCTAGTGAAGTGTTATATACTTCCATTTTTCTCAGCTACCACAGTGACACATGAATAATCTTCAGGAAATTACTGTTTATGTCATAAACTCAGAAATTAAAATGATAAAATCATGACCTATGAAAAAACTTAGAAGTTAATTTTAGGTAACACATTTCTTTCCCCTATATTTACTACATACATGGAGGGTATTTCAACAAAAGTCACTGTATGTTCTGGTGGGACACTGGTTTTCATGAGAGAACTAAGTAGTTTTATTATACCAATAAGGGCCATGTTCCATATTTACCAAATAATTACATTTAAAAAATTCAGTGATACACTTTTTTTGTTAAATATTTAGCACACACTACTGTTTGTCTACACAAGAATCTGGCTTAGAAAGGTATTAGATTAAGCTCAAATATGTAGTCTCTTATTTGAGAGTTAAAATAGTTTTCAGTTTAAAATATATCATAATACTCTGTTAATGATACATTATTCCTCTAGGTACTCTGCTACCTGAACAAATCTGGAAACCACTATATTTTGAGATGAAGAAAAACAGGAAATGATAAAGTAATATAATAATAATAATAAACAATGACAAATAAAAATAAGGCAATAATTTTCAACTCATTTGACCACACTTCCTTGCCAATAACTCCTTATTTGAAAAACTTATGTGGAGAAGTTTTAAATGGCAGGTCAGAAGCTGAACATTCCTGGATCCTTAAACTAGTACCATAAAACCTCAACCTCATCTCTATTCTGATACAGCTCTTAAGTTGTCCAGACACTAAACGACTGTTTGAAATTATTCAAAATGAGTGTTTGAGGAGAAAGTGATATCAATGTAATCAGGAAACAGAATTAGAAGTCAGGAAATATTGGTTCTAACTGATTTGTCTCATCTGATTCTTTCAGCTCTATCATCTGTCTCCAACTTTCATATTTTAAAAAAGGAAACTAAACTTTATTATTCTATGAACATCTTGTGTTTAACTCACTTCCCTTCCTTCGCATGGATTCTTCCCTCCACTTGGAATGTTCCTCATCAACTGCTGAAATTCTTCAAGATCTAGCTGATACACCAGCATTTTTGTTATGCCTTTCCCAGTAAACTCAAGTAGAATTCAGTGCTCCTTCTTCAGTGATTTATTTTGCTCTTCCCCACTACGCAAAGTAATTTATGAATATTTCTGACCTCCTACGAGATATCTAGTTCCACTGAGGTTAGAGTACCTTTACAGAGCCCAACACACTGAAAGGGCTCAATAAATGTTTCTGAGGCAAGTCAAAGAGTGAATCAATATATCCATCCTTGTAAACGACAAGCATTCTATTATTAATGTTACAAATAGCAGTGTATGAAGAATATCACCTACCGCTTACACATCTCTGATTTCTTTATGCTAATTCACGGAACAACATTCCTTATTTATGCTAGTAGTAGACTAATTACTGTGCCGCAGACCTACTTTCACTACCTTAAAATAAGTATGGAGTGTCTTATAGGAACAGTAAACAAAATAGGGAAATGCAGAAATATACCCATCTCTGAATAATCTGAGCACGTATATATGTATGTTTATTTCAAAGTCTCTTCTCGGAGCTATAAATATTGCTAAAAACAGTAATTGTGAAAGGGCACCATCTGCTATGCAAAAGACAGATACTAAACCTTTCTTAACGGAAACCAAATGTGGGTTTAAAATGAATTCCACTGTTTACTAGCTATGTAATGTAAGCAGGTTACTTAAATGTCCTTAGCTTCAGTCTTCTCAGCTGTAAAATGGGAATGCTAACAGCACTGATCTCACACGGCGGACATGAGGTTTGCAGGATACACGCACACACAGACACATATACACATTTCCGGTCTTGTGTCTGGTACCTCATACACAATCAGTGATCATTAACTATTACATTAATGATGACAGTTGTTACTATTTTACTTTCGTCAACATAGACTGGAGGTTGATATTCTAAACGTGTCTTTCTTACTTTGTTCTTGAGGCAAATGATGACTTTGCAGCAGTTTAACTAATAACTAGCTCACCTCTATTACAGATTATAGTTTTTTTTCTGGGTTTTATTTAAATGGTAAAGCCAGCTCCTGAAAATAAAACGTATTTATGAAAAGCTGAATTTATGTGACAACTAATCCTATGAAATTTATAACCCAAACAGTAACGATTACTTATTCAACCATTGCCTGACTTCTATAATTTAAATTACAGACTAAGTGTAAGTGGACACTTTCACAATCTTGTTCCATTCTTTGTGGTTGGAGAATGTCTTAGGTTTGTTGTAACCAGATATTACTCAGTGAGCCATGCCAGCCACTACTGCATTTAAGATGAAATTCTCAGGACACAATAATATTGGGATTAACTTACTTAATATATATGGTCCAATAATATACAGTTTCTTTTTTTAATCTCTTATGATAATACCATTACTGTTCCAAAGAGAGGGTAAGTCTTCTCTCCTTTTCCAACAAATATTACTAAAACCCACCTTGATGCTTTCAGTTGAGTCTAACCTGGTTGTTTAATCAGACAAAGCCCCTGTCTTCATGGAATTAATATTCAAGTTGTAGATAGAGACGTTAAAGTTAAATTACCATATTAGATCTATTATTATTATCTAGTGTTACCATTGTGTAGAGGAGAAAAGGACCTTGCAACTTATTTTGACTACAGTTTGCCCCCCATATCATTATTACTCATGGTTTCAGAATTAGAAATTTGACAGTGAATTCAAAACTGCTAGAATTTTTGTGAATGTGTAGTATTATGGAACTGTTGAAGATTTGGGTGGACAGAGTGACCTAGAAAACTATAAGATGTGGGCAAATTATGTAATCATTTTGAGCCAGAGTTTCTTTATCTGAAAATAGCAATAATCATCTCTTAGAGAAATTGTAAGAATTACACAAAATAATATTTTTCAGGTGCCTAACACAGTGCTTGACAGCTTTCACGGTCAGTTGCAGGGTATCTTTTTGCATTAAAAAGTCTAGATAATTAAAACTGGATAGAAAATGCGATAAGCAAATTCTAAGGAACCCCATAATCCCCAAGAGTCCCTTTCCTGCTTAATCAATCGAATGTTGATCTAAGTACTGCTGTGAAGGACTTTGCAGATGTAAGTCAGTTGACCTTACAGAGTTTCTCTAGCTGGTAGCAGAAGAGGCAGTCAAAGGGAGTTAAGGTATGAAGGAGATTCAACCGACAATTCAACGTTATCAGCTACAATTTTCTGGAAAGATCCTTGGCGAGGAACAGCTAGTGGTCTGAAGAAGAGGAAAGAGGCTTCTGGCCAATGGCCAGGAAATGAGGATCTCAGTCCTTTAAACACAAGGAACCGAACTGTGCCACAATATGAATGAGCTCAGAATTAGATTTTTTTCCCTCAGATCTTCCATAAAAATGCCCAGATGTCAGACTCCTTCAGTGTGAGACCCTGGGCAGAGAATTTAGTTGAGCCATAAAGGAGCTGTAAACTATAGAAACTATGAGATGATAAATGGAAATGATTTTAAGCCTCTTTGTTACTGGAAATTTGCAATGCGGCAATAGAATACTGGTATAGAAAAATGTTAGTTTTCCTTTCTTCTTAATCAATATGCATCCTTTACCTTTTATTAGTTTTACTTAATGTTTGCCTTTTTGCATTAAAAACAAAAAAATCTTACTTATTTGTTAGTAAGATAATTTCAAAAATTTTTAAATTGAAGTATAGTTGATTTAAAATGGTGTGCTAGTTTCATGTGTACAGCAAAGTGAATCAGATATACATATATATGTATACATATATATACTTTTTCAGATCCTTTTTCATTACAGGTTACTACCAGCCATTGAATATAGTTCCCTGTGCTATACAGTAGGTCTCTGTTGTTTATCTATTTTATATATAATAATGTGTATCTGTTAATCCCAAACTCCTAATTTACCCCTCTACCACCACTTTCCCCTTTGTTAACCTTAAGCTTGTTTCCTATGTCTGTGAGTCTATTTCTGTTTTGTAAATAAGTTCATTTGTATCATTTTTTTACATTCCACATATAAGTGATATTATATGATATTTGTCTTTCTCTTTCTGACTTACTTTACTTAGTACAATGAGGTCCACCCATGTTGCTGCAAATGGCATTATTTCATTCTTCCTTATGGCTGAGTAGTATTCCATTGTGTATATATACCACAACTTCTTTATCCAGTCATCTGTCGATGGGCATTTAGGTTGCTTTCATGCCTTGGCTATTGTGTAGAGTGCTGCTATGAACACTGGGGTGCATGTGTCTTTTTGAATTAGAGCTTCTTCCAGATATGTGACCAGGGGTGGGATTGCTGGATCATATGGTAAGTCTATTTTTAGTCTTTTGAGGAATCTCCATACTGTTTTCCATAGTGTCTGCACCAATTTACACTCCCACCAAAAATGCAAGAGAGTTCCCATTCTCCATACCCTTTCCAGCAATTATTATTTGTAGGCTTTTTGATAATGGCCATTCTGATGGTTTTTTTTTTAAAAATCACTTGATCTGTGTCCTTGACTTTCTACAGATCTCCACCTACATAATCAGATACAGGATTATGTGGTTATCTTATTTATTCACAGAAAAAAATGTGCTTAATGTTGCTGGAATATTTTGGTCAGTTGTACAATGAGTTACTGCCTTCAGACAACTGTCTACCATAAGAAAGAAACTCCAAAGGGCCTCATTCTCTTTAATATTGTGAGGCAATTGGCTTTTACCAAGATGCTCCTTGGATTTTATATAACATTAACTCAGTTATCTTTCTTACTCTGTGGCCATGTCTCACCCCATTAAAATGTTTTCCAAAAATCAGTGTTTCTCTAACTGCTTTCTTGCTTTGATTATATGTTTTGATTCATGGATTTCAACCATCACCTTTCTGCTGCACCTAACACAGGGCCTGGTAGCAGCAGGAGCTCTGTACACGTGTGAAAATTAGTAACAATTTATGACTCTCAACTTTGTATTTCTAATCCTAATCCTTCACATGCCATTGGAACTCATGTCCAACTACTTGCTAGATATTTTGATGTAGAGTTTTCAAGTGAAATACAGGACATCCTGTTAATAATTTTTAAATATAAGTATGTACCAAATATTGCATGGGACATACCAATGCTAAAACAGTCATTAGTTATCTGGCAGGCAAATTAAACTGGACTTCATGTATTTGCATTTGTGAAATCGGCAAGCCTAGTTTAATGCACATTGAAATCTTGAAGTCAAGATGTCCAAAGCAAATTACTATTATCACTGCAAGCGACACCTGTGATGTTTTTCACTGTTAGATTACTTTAGCCAATCAGGCCTGACTCCTCAGGAAAAGCAAGTAGTGTAACTGAGTAATTAATGAATAAGGCCCAGACCCTAGCCTCCTGATTACAATAGCTCAGGTCTACTTCCTAGCTGCATCACTTACGAGCCGTGCAGCTGTAGCAATCTGCCAAACTTGCAAAAGACTCTGTTTCTTTATAGGTAACAACAAGGTGGTGATAATAGGAGCCCATATTGATAGCTTTTCACTAGAATTAAAATGTAGGATCGTGTAAGCACCTAGGCAGGCAGGGAGGAACTACTCAATTCTGTCTCTTCCCCATTTGTGGTCCACAGGGCATAAGTTAGCGTGATACTGGGTTGTGGGATGAATTCAAAGACATTCGAAGAGTATGGGGAAGTAGTGAATATCTTGACTTTTTACAAATATTCATATAAGTATATATTTATTTGGTAGCTTTCTAGAGCAGAACTGAAATTATTGATCAAAATCATATCTATTTGTTCCTATTTGTGTGTCTGTAGATAGGATCTCATTGGGTATCTCTAGCATAGTGTTTTTCTGCCTGTAGATGAGAAAATCCTCTTTAGTTTTCTACGAAGCAGGAAGCAATGCCTGATTGTATTCTATTTTTTCTAGTATGAGCTTTGTGAAAGCTAATTTTCCTTTGATAGATCTTAGCAATTAGGTTGTTTGTAATAGGTATTTGGCTAGATTTTCAAATTCTGGGGAAAACATTCAATAAGGTGCTGAGCAACAGAAAACTTATTAAAAATGCAAACTGTTTAGCTTTAGGGAAAGGATATTGGTGAAAATTTGGATTCTTTCTGTTGTTTGTGTTTTCACTGACACCGGTAAATCATTTGGCGATGAGATGATGAAAAAGTTTACACTTTGTCAAGAAATTAGATAATATTCAATATTTCTTGTTACAAGGAAAGGTTGGTGGCTCTAAATGGTTAAACTTGGATCTGTTGCATCCTGAATTCAGCTGTAAAAAGACTTGGGCTAATTTAATATGGAAATATATTTAAATATTTATTAATTCGTCATTAGTAACTGAACCTAAAAGTCCTTGAATGTCTGCTGTATATGAGTCATGGTACTAAGGACTATGTGACACTGGGAATTCTTCATTGAGGGAGTGCAAGCATGGAATCCTCAACGGAAGGTGGGCAGATGAACTGATAGGTAGGATGGACTGGAGAGGGGATCTGGCGGCAGCAGTGGTAACACTCCACCTCTGTGCTGGAACGGGGTCAGTATAGAGTATCTCACGTACTAGACCCAAGCCCGGGCTCGAACCACGGCAGCACAGAGAAGAGAAATTCGGGTAACGATCCATAATGTGTCAGAGTGGGACAAGAGAGGAGGAGACAGGAACTCTCTGAAAGACCTTTTTAAAAAGACCACTTGATATCATTATTATTTAAAATATCTATTAAGGTTAAACATAATGATAATCATCAGCCAAGGAAAGGGAGCTGAAAGATCTGATATAATTCTCAGTGAACTACTTATATGTGAACTGGGAATATTAGAACTCCTAAGTGATTTCCAAGAGAATTATTTGACAAAAGCCTCTTGACCTGGGCTGTGACACGTCACTCATCATGACTCCAGCAACATGAGTCTGTAAGGAACGAATCAGGCCATGAGATATCATCAGGCCAGGGGTCAATTCATTCTTTGAAAGGGTTTATCTGTTATCATTGGATAACAGATTGGACTCTGCAGCTCAATCAAAGCTCAAACCCAGCTGCTACCACTCACCGCTGCCCTGAACCAGCAATTAATGTCAGACCGAGCATTCCTGGGGTTATCACAAAATCTGAAATTGGGCCCTGGCATTTGAATTCTGAACAGTATATTCCCTATTTGCCTCTTAACACGTTTGTCTATTTTAAGCATTCACACTAAACGTGTATTAAGTCCTTCATATTTTCTCACGTGTCCTGCCTCAAAAGCTATACAATAAAGAGGATGTTAAGAAGAAAGAGTTGAGAAAGAATATTCTTCCTCTATTTTTAGTTGTAATAGTGGGGTTTGTTCTGTTTTGTGTATCTTGTTTTCACATGTTTTCCTTTGATTTAGAGATCATTAGGGAGAGATGTTAATTTTATTGGTGGATCTGAAAGTAAGACCAAAGCTGTGTGCTGGAGAGAAATTATTGACTCCTAGCCTGCAAATAAACAAGGCACCAAACTGAAAATGCCAGGTGTCAAATACCTGATCCAAGCCAGAGGTGACAAGGAAACAAAGCACATGGCAAAGGCTACGCTTTGGTGATCAAGTGATCATAAGATTTGCATAAAATTGTAAGGTTGGGAATGTGCAGGAATCTCATCTCAATTTACAACCATCAGAATTACTGGCTATGAGATCATTTTATATAATAAAATCTTTCTATCAGAAATCTGTCATGATTAGATGACCTACCACTTGAGACTGCTAACCTTTTAAGGGTCATGAGATAAAACAAGTGTTACAATGCCTTTTCCCCACTTCCATTATGTCTGGGTCTCTGTACCCCAGCCTCCAATCTGTCCCCATCAAAAAAGAAAAGAATAGAAAATGGTGACCGAACATTGTGTCTCAACCTCGGCTATGTTGAGACAAAATATGTGACTGTTTTGTTTTTCTATTTTATCACATCAGTAACAAGGGTATTCTAGATAACTTCTCAGCCATGTGGCTTTTATTTAACAGTTAACTACTGCCTCGCTCTTTAAACATGGTTCGCTTGAACTTCAGAGCAATATTCTGCTGATTGTAATTTCTCATATTTCTTTTTAAGCTCTTCTCCTTCCGTCTCTTCCTAGGCACACTGCAGTCCTTCTCCTTACTCTGATCTTTCTGCTCAAATTTCCTTACTGGAAGATCTTAACCACTTTTATGATTTTAACAACCATCTATAGGTGAGAAATTCCAAATTGTTATCTAGCTTTGACGTCTCTCCGAGTTTCAGAATTATAAACCTAAATATCTGTTTGACTCTCCTTAGACAGTTATACTCATTATGATATTCAAGATGTATACAATTAGACAGATGATCATCTATCCACATATCACCACTTTCCCACACACAGTATGTTACCTCCGGCTGTAGAAGCCTCTCATTCAATATCACACTCTTTCTAGATAATGCTTCCAAATTATATCTGTTAGCCATGCTAGTCTGAGTTATTTCTAAAATCCTCCCTTCCTTTGTTTCCCTTTAATCATGGGCTTAGTTGACTCCTTCACTTTTAGCCCAGGAAAAAAACTGTAAAATCTTCTTATCTTTACTATCACCTTCATCTTAAACAAATATCTAGTCATATTGCCCATTATTGACTGATTAATTAATCAATTCAGAAAATATCTGCTAGCTTATTAATATATACCAGGCACTGTTGAGTGTGTTGAGATTACAACAGTGAAAAGAGAAAGAGACGATTGCCTTACCCCCACTGAATTTTTGTTATGGGAAAGTGATGAGAAGGAATTTATAAAACCTAATTGAACAAGAAAATGATAATAAAATTACTGATGTTGATAAATGGTGTTCATGAAGGAAACAGACAAGAGGCTTAGACTGAAAGTGAAAGAACGCCAAAGAAATCTGAGATTTCAAGGGATACCTTTCAGAGGAAGTGACATATAAACCCGCAGCAAAACACGAGAAAGAGCTAGCCATGGGAAGTGTGTGTGTGTGTGAAGTGGGGCTTCGCTGTGGTGGTGCCGGACATTCCAAGGAGAGGAAACAGGATATGCAAAGAACCCTGGTGTAGAAGAGCTTGGCATGGTCAAGGAATAAAGAAAAAGAAAAAGAAAAAGAAAAAGAAAAAGAAAAAGAAAAAGAAAAAGCTACCACTGGGGCTAAGACACAATGAATAATGGTTAGAGTGATGGCAGTCAAGAATAGAAAAAGACAAAAGCCAAACCATCCAAACCTTGTAATCTGTGGGATTTACATGTCTCTGACTTGCAATAAAGGCATTAAGTATTTACAAGTCTGAGTAATAAAGCAAATGGCCTGCAGAATGAAGTTTAAGTTCAAGCTTTCTAGTGTGATATATAGACCCTTCACAATTTAACCTCCATTTTCCTCCAAGCTTTGTCTCTTGATACTTGATGCCTTACAGTGTATGCATTAGTAGTTCTGCCACCTCTAAAATTGCTGGTTTATCCTTTGGTGGCTTGCTTTGTTCTTCTTCCCTTTGCTTGGAGTTTCCCCAGTTTCTTTGCTGAACTTCTATGTAACTTAGATGCCAATTCCACTTAACAGCATCTGCAGGAACTTCAGGCCAGCTTGGCAATGTATTTTTTATACTCTCATATGTATGACATATGAGTGATGTATCTGCAGGCCATGATTATATGCAAACTTATATATATATATATATATATATATATATATACACAGACATATACGTGTGTAATCAAGCAGGACCCTAGCCTGGCTCAAGAGTTAATTATTGAAAGGATGTGAACATGTAGTGAGAAAAATAAGACTTTGGCCAGGAGAAACGGTAATAATTTACACGGCAAATCAGCTATATAGCAGTCACAGACTCTTTAGTTCCTCCCTGAAGGACACAGATAATGGTGTCTGATGCACATTCCCAAGCTGTTTTACAGACCAGCTCTCCCTCCCCAACACACACACCAAATGCAAAAAGTTAGCTACATGATGACCATGAGCGTGTAGCCCCCAAACTAGCTGGAGCCTGAGGATTAAGGATGTTAACCCCTGTGACAGCACTCTGTTACTTCACCATCAACCAATTAGAGAATTGCATACCAGCTGGTCACGCATCCTGCAACACTCCCCCACACCTTGCCTTTAAAAATGCTTCCCTGAAACCCATCATGGGGTTTGGGTTTATTGAGCATTAGCTTCCCCACTCCTTGTTTGGTGCCTACAATAAATACTGCACTTTTTATCACCACAACCTGGTGTCAGTAGATTGCCTTTACTGCCTGTGGGTGAGTGGACTCTGGTTTGGTAATGTACATAGATAAACAGGTATGCCCACACATACACATAAATATGTGCAAGGCATTTTAATAAAATAGGTATGATACAATGAATAGTTATTACTAGTACAGAAACCTTCCAGTTCGTCTAGTGACTTAAAAATTAATCAGTTTTCTTCCGTGTATTAGTTTTATATGGCTACCTTAAAAAATTGCCACAAACTTGGTGGCTCAGTGCAATGCAAATTTGTTACTTTTGTTTCTTTACATTGGAAGGCTGACAAGGTATCACTGGAATAAAATCAAAGTACCTCTGTATTGCTGTATTCCTTGTTGAAGTTCTAGGGGAGAATTTATTTCCTTGCCTTTTCCAGTGTCTGGAAGCCACTTAACATTCTGTGGCTCATAGTCCCTTCTCCACCTTCCAAGGCAGCTGTGTTGTATCTCTCTGGGATCTCCTTCATAACCACATCTCCCTCTGACTGATTCTTCTCTTCTGCTTATATCTTCTATATTTAAGGACCCTTATGATTACATTGAACTCACCAGGACTATTCCAAGACACATCCATTTTAAGGTCAGAAAATTAGCAACCTTAATTACATCTATGACTTTAATTTTCACCAAAATGACATAGCTCAGATTTTATCCAGTAGTAAATGGTGACCCCCTGACCATTATAACCTTGTAGAGGAGAAATACACCTGTTGGGAGAAGGGTTTTAGGAAGTGCTGTCTGGCGTCAGGATTATAGGGATAGATGGGAGAGGAAGAGACTGCTCTGATGAAACTACCCTTCTTTTACAAGAACAGTACATTTTAAACTTTTTTAAGCTCACAGCCTAGAGATCCTAATGTCCTAAGTATTTCTGTCTCCATCTTAGCCCTGATAAAATGCTGAGAATTAATAGAGGAATTGATAGCTGAAATTCAAGTGACTGGGTTGAATCACCCACCTTCTTTTGTAAAGTAACAGTCTTTTACAGGAGACAGATACTTCTCAAGTATATTGGCATGTATTCTAAACATCGTGTTCAGTATTTCCATAGGCATTTTATAGTGACCCGTCTTGGCTACAAAGGGCCACATTGATTAATTGGCAATGAGGAGAATCTAGAGTACTTACTAGGATTATTGCAGGCAGCACTCGACTAGATACAGTGTAGCTTGAGTTGCCATATTCAGGCTTGAAGACCACACGCAAGACAGTGTCCATTCAACATGAAGCACAGTGGGTCCAGATCCACTATTACCTCATCGCTGCAACTCTACTAATGAGGCCTCAGTGAGCTAATACAATGCTTCCACAGGAAGGGGATCTAGTAAAAGAACTGAGGAAACATGTCATGTAGGAAGAATGCAAATAGAGATAATATGTCTGAAGAGGATGTAACATGGGTATTTTCAAATATCTTAAATCCTGTCATGTGGAAGAGAAAATAAAATGACCTAATAGGGGGATTAAAGAGGAAGCAAGTTTAGGTACAATGTGAGGAAGAACTTGCTAACCGTGCTGCCTAAGAATGAAATGGGCTGCTTCACTTTTAAAACAAAACAAAGCAAAATAAAAAACAGTTGATTATCTGTTGGAAAGATGCTTCAAAACCAGAGTAGATGACCCAGAGAATTATTTCTAACTCTATGTTTCATTGAATGTAAATTATTCTAGGCATCACATCCATGGAGGAAGGAAAACTGGTTCTCTAATTGCTAAATTCTAAGCTTTCTCAGCAAATGGACATAAAGGCTGACATTATCTTAAAATTGTTAAATCAGAGGTAGTTGATTTTATATTGATGTTACATTATACTTCAGTCTGAAAGCCAGTACATTGCCAAACTTGGCAAGCTTTCCTACTGTGGATCTTTAAGAAAGAGAATCAGAATATCTAACAAAACATGAAAGACCACAAATGTACAGTATTATAAAGTATTATTCCCTAGAGAATAGAAATTGATTTCCCCAAGCTAAGGACAATATCTGATATCTGCTGTTGCAGTACGAAACTGAGAACATGGACCCTACCACAGAACTGTGCCCTATACGCTATTAAATTCAAAGAAATAAGTTAAATAGATTATTTGTATATATGTTCATTTTTCAAGGGTCACAGTCTAATTTTATAAACACAAGAGAAAATGATGAGCTGCATTTCTTTGAAGTTACAAATACATGCCAATTTGACAGAAGAGTACTTGATACAGTTTGGCTGAATTTTAGCTTATTTTCTGGTTTGCCTGGGTGTTTTTAATTTATTAAATGCAATACCATAAAAATAGGTGCTTTCATATATTGCTGACAGGGCTGTAAATCGGTACAAACTTTCCAAAGGGCAATTTGATAATATGTTTCAAAAGTCTTAAGTATTTGACAACCCATGGCCACCTTTTAAGATTAATCACAAGAAAAAATCATGAATATGAGCAAGGATGTAGACATAAGGCTATTCATTGCAGCAAAGTCTAAAGACTGAAAAAGAGAAAGAATCCACACATCTAACATTAGAGCATTATTTAAAGGCTTATTCTTCCATAAAATGAGATAGAAAGTAATTAATTGGTTTACTGTAGATTAATATTTAATAACGTGGACAACTGTTTGCAATAATTGTTGCAAATGCAAGTATGTTACAAAGCAGAATTTATAGTTTGATCTCATTTTGATTAAAGAGCAATGCTGTACAACATTAACAGTGATTATCTCTGTACGCTAATTTTACCTAAATTTTCCTTATTGTCTCACTTTGCTTATTTTAAAAAATGTTCAGTGTTTAATGTGATTTAATTCAATAAGGAGTAAATATTTCTAAAGCCAACAGAGCAAGTTAATTTTTTGTCTGCTTGCTAATAGTCACTTGCAAATGTACCTGAAATGTAATGAACACAAAAATTAATTCTGATGGTTCATTGTGTGGTTGCTGTTGTCTATAAAAATGTGAATTTGGGAAGTGATAAGTTAAACAAGAGTGGGCTAGACCCCTTGTATTGAAAAAGCAACCAGGAGGGATTAAGCTAAAACAGTAACATTGTCTCTTGAAAATTTTTTCACTTTCTAATTTGCAGTATATGCCTGATATTTTTATTTAATATTAAATACATATGAACATCTATATCATAATACACACATAGGCATAGACTATGTTGATTATCCATGCTTCAGGAAAAAAAAATGTTGACAACTAAACAGAAAATCTCTGAGAGAGAAAACAAACTAGCCAACTTTGCAGAGGCTATAATAAAATTTATTATTTTCTGGATCTTGAAAAACGATTCACCACTCACAAAGTAAGGACATACTCTTCCACACGTAGATTGTTCTGGCTGATTTACATCATTATTTACCTTCTCAAGATAAACTCAAAGTAAAATAGCATTGAAAATATTGAAAATAAATGATTTAAAATTCATTAAATATCTTTACATGTAACGTTGCAGTACAACGGCTTATTCAGGAGGCCAATAATTTGTTTCCTGGAATAACACATTGGAAAGTCAAGTTAAGCAGTGTGAGTCACATGTGTTCACATATGGCACCATTTTGTAAAGATCATTAAGCCAGGTGGATTCTCTCACACATAAAATAGTTACTTTGCATTTCCTTCATAAGGGTGCATTTGTGCAACCACTGGGACATGGGGTTTCTATTACACTTAATGAAGTGTACCGAAATCAGTGGAAGAATCAAACTATCACCTTCACTCCTGATTTCCTTCTGGGGGCCTTCGTGTGCAGGTGAAACTACGTGTCACTGTGGGCTGAGTGAGCTTTAGCCATATGTATTTCCAGGAGGAAAGAAGAGCTGAAAACACTCCTGTGATTTCAGATTCAAAAATATGAAATTATTCAATTGATAGAAAGGCATTTCTTCAACATTTTCCCATGAGGATGCAATCAGAAAGAAAAATACTTTTATAAAAGGAAAATACCCTTGACAAAATCAAGTGTGTAAAATGAGGTTACGTTAAAATGCATCATTTTCACACAACCATTCTACATCAAGTGTGGTATTGAGGTTGAATCACTGAATGTGAAAATATTATGAAAAGCACTCAATGCAAATAGGGAAAAAGTCATTTTAAAATATTTATGAGCTGCTCTTCATAAAACTTTGCTCAATATATTAAATAAGAAAATTTTATGCCAAGAAGAATTTGTATTTTAGGAATTCTTTCTATTATTCTTAAATCTAAAATATATAGTTAGATTGCCATTGATGAGAAATTCTTTGCATACCAAATAGCTACTAAGCTCTAAAAATATGCCTGTTGCAGTTCTCAAAAAAGTAAAGTGTTGCACTTGATTCTGCTAATATAGTATATTATTTTAAATTGCCTCATCGTCACACAAGTAGAAGATATAGTAGTACAAAATGGCTTACAAATAGCTTTTTAAGAAAGCTACCTTTGAGGTAAAATAATTTCCCCATTCATGTAGATTCTAGTTGAATACCTGTATCTGAACAGAAATCTGTTTAAAAGTGAATGCTATAAGGGAAAATTACCCCATTTTTTCCAAAAAGGAGATGATGAATGAGTCCCTGTTCTTATCTCATAAATATCTCCTGTAAGATTTATTTCTCTTATGCCTTTTCTTAAGATCTATTTGAAACAGACAGTCTTTTAGTTAATGCATCTCAAATGGAACTCTGTATAGCCCCTCTTTCCCTCCACTCATTCCTCATATCCACAGATCCTACCAATATCCACCCAGGCGCTCAACCCAAACCAGGAAATGACTCTCGGTTTCTCTTTCTGTATAGCCCCGCCTTCCCCTCAGCATCTGGCCTGTTAAGTCTGTTTTCCATCGACTCACTTCCCTCCATCTGTGTCATATGCCCTTGTTCATATCATTAGTGTCTCTGATCCAGATTACTGGTTAGTCTCTTGACCAACAGGCCTCCTAACAGGCCTCCCTCTTCTCCACACTCCATTCTATATTCCAGTAGCTAAAGTCATCTTATTTAAAATATCTATTAGACCATGTCATTGGCCTAACACTCCCTAATGCTTTTATGTTGGGTTAAAATCAAAATCTAAACTGTCTACCAGGGTCTTCTCAGGCCCTATGAGACCAGGTCTCTCCCTATCTCTTCAGTGTCACCAGAGAACATTTTACGTGGTCTCCATACTTCACCAACATTGGTCATGTTGGTCCTCTCAAGCATGTCAGCTTACTTTGCTTCTGAGTCTTTGGTCTTGCTCTTACCTTGGCCCTTCTCTCAAACATGTTCACTGCTGCTTCTTTCTGGTCATTCCAGTCTCAGGTCAGATGTCACTTCCTCAAGGACCTTCTCTGTTCCCCTTGTAGTAAGTTTCCAACTCCCAACCCAGTTACTCCATCACAGCATCCCATTTTATTTCAAAGAGCCTGTTTGCCTGAACATTTATTTTTAATTTTTTTTTTTGCTTACTTGTTTAGAGCTCTATTTCCTGTTTTAACACCTGAGCTTTACTATCGTACCCTTTAGAACTGTACTCAGACAAAATAAGTGTTCAATAAATATATGATTGAATAAGGTTACCTGACTCCATAGAAGCAAACACTTTTTTGATATATTATCTTATAAAGCTTAATACCTAATTGCTGAGTTACCTTTAGACATTAAAGTCATCTTATAAGGTTTATTTTTATACATTCTGAGGTTTATCTTTTCAAAATTCTTTTTTTTTCTGACTTGAAATCCTCAGTGGATATAGCAATGTAAGTTTCCTTTCATGGGTCTTTTTTACTTTAATTGTCTTTATCAGTCTTCCACAGTGTACTCTTTATTGTTGCACCAGTTAATCTATTGTCACCTATCTACATGCATATCTAAATGTAATACATCTACATTTCAGCGCATGTATGTGCTGGCATTTCCTGCTCAATGATCATTTCTTCAATAATTTTTACAAGCCCTGGATCTGACCTCTAGTATATAATAGAAAATGTTCTCAGAAATACTTATATTTTATTCTGTGCCCAGTTACTTGGTATGAAGTTAACCTGACAATTGTGACGAGAAGAAAAGCATGTATCAACAAATCTCAATTTGTGTCACGAGATTCTCCTGCCCCCATGAGGTTTCATTGACCTCCTGGAAGACGTTCTGGCTGTCAATCCTCAGAACACTCTCTGATAGTTGGGTGTCTGACCTGTTGTGCTTTTTATTTTAGAAGTCTGAAAATCTTACATCCATGCCAGTATTCTAGGTATATGTAATGCTAGCTATTGTTTGTGACATAGATCAAATGAACTTCAAAATGTGTGGAATGGCAACAAAGCCTGGTAAGCACCCAGTGCTCACCATAACTAAGAAGCCCAGGGAAGTCGAGTATTGGGTTGGATGTACAGTGAAACCCAGTCTCCCCAAATACGACGTTGTAAACATTATGAATGCACACACGTCTGCCTCCATAAATCTCTCCTGTTTTCAGAGTCATGAAACCAGATGCTGTTTTTCAGTGGTCGTTTTTTAAAATTATTATACTGACACCTTACAACCAGGTATGATCTCAGTCATCTCCTAGACAAGCTTAGACACAGTGGGTTAAATGGACAGTGTTTCAGCCTTTCTTTTAAATCCCAATCTATTCTGCTTTATATTTAAAATACTTCAAACAGTTTTATAATACAACTTCTCTTCTCTCTCCCTAAAAACAGTCTAACCATAAGAATCAATTGGCTGTCTTGCTGAAGTTCCTCAAAGCAGTGGATGGACACAGAGATGCGTCATTCATGGATTCATTATACTTTTATTAAATGCTTACAGTTTTTTTTTTTCCAACCATGGGCTTACTTATGAGCTTCCTAATTCCCATAGTGGGCCAGAGAGATATGCCACCTACTCTGAGAAAATAGTGGTTGATGGAGATGGTAATCCCTTGACCTGCTGAGCATTATGAGAGGAGAAGGGAAGTAACATAAGGATTACTGTCCCGTTTGCTGTGGCCTTGTAATAGACTCAGTGCCAGCCAGATAATTTTCAGATTGTGGAATTCTGGTGGCAATCTGATTATATGATGAGGATGAAAGTGTCAAAAATAATTCTATGGCAGTTCACAGCTTAAATACTCCTCTCATACATGCATATACATTTAATCTTTATAACAACATTCTCAGGTAGATATCATTACTATCCCCGCTAAGTTGATGAGAAAGGTTAAACCAAGAGATGTAAATAGATTTATCATCACTCAGTTTATAAGACAGAGCCAAGGACTCAGACCCTAGTTTTAGCACCTTAAGTCCTTGGTTTTACAGCTACAGAGTGTATTCTCAGTACACAAAGCACATTAAGTGAATTTTCCTTTGTCCATTAGCATTTTATTCATCTATCTATTTATCTGTCCATCTGTTTCTGTGTGCACAATTTTATGTAAATATCCTTTGACTATGTGGCTTTCACTGTGATATATATATATATATATTTTCTCTATGCGTCAGTTGAAATGGGGAGCAGTATGCAACTCTTGACCGGTTTTTATTTCATAGGAGTTTTCCATTAATTGTCTTATCCTAACCGATGACCAGAGGGGAGCCAAAATAATATGTAAGAAAGTGTTTAACAGCTCATGTTTTATATATATCCTTAAGACTACACTTTATATACAGTCGTTTAGAATTTGAAGACCTAGGTGTTTGTTCAGTTTTAGATACAATCTAGATCAGCTTTCAAAATATAGAAGTGTTTGCTTTTCCATATTTTCCATGGATAAAAGCTAATAATTTTATTTAACTTTTTTCTTTCCCAAAGACTAGAAAGAGAAATTATAAAATTCAGAAAATTTAACTTCGAGCACTTGTTTTTAATTATTCACATATCATCTTAGTGACTTAACACATATGCAGAGATGTCTGTATTGTTTTGTATTGCATTCCAAGTACCCAGTGCACGTACCTTAGTATAGCACATAGTAGTAACTAAATAAGTATTTTTAAACCTTCAGTATTTCTGAGATGACAATATGGAAAACTCAAGTCCCATTGTAAAAACCTACGGTAACCTTGTTTTAAGAATGACTGATCAGGGCGAAGTTCTAGAAAAATGGAACACTTAGCATAACCATTTGGGATTGACTGTTCCAGACTTTAAGCTCAACGACATTTCTATTTTTACTTACAAAGGACGTGAAATGCCAGTTCTATTCTAATTCCAGCCAAGTTGAAAGTTTACTCCACATAAATTGGTGCAGAAAAAGTGCGACCCGAAAGTATCAATGGTCTCAGCGTTGATTCCAACTTGGAAGCTAAGAGAACACAGTGCGTAGAATATAAAAAACTGCTTTTCATTTCTCTTTAACTGAAAATAGGTGAGATGAAATTTAGACTGTTTTTCCTTGAAATAAAGTCCATATTTCTCTCTGCCCTGGACCCACTACACTTACCTCAGTCACCCAAAGGGAAATTTAAATATCAAAGGATACTGGTGGAATGGACATGATTTCCTTTTAAAGGGCAGTCTGCACTTCTTGTAGCAAACATATTATTTGTAAATCCTTTTCCTCCAGGAAAGAGACTTTTCAACTTCTATTGCAATTTCTGATTCTATGAATCAGAATCCCATCAAAAGGAACCAGTAAAGAATATAGATTTATAGGTTAATTATTTTCTTAGATATGGGGGGGGGGGCTACAACCTTCTTTTTCTTTGTCTAATGACGAGGAATTACAAAATCCCATGACCCCAGGCAGACGCGGGCTAATTTGCAGTGTGGGGACTGGAGAGAAGATGACAGCTGCAGACAGTGTGGAAGGAGAACCACCTTGCAACATGTTTTGTCAAGTTGCAGCCTCTAGCTTTGACCTAGGGCCAGTATTCCCGGAGACATGATGAAGTGTGAAAAGTACTGGCAGGCATTTTAGCCTGGAAAAAAAAAAAGTTCGGAGTGAAGGGAAAACGGGGATCAGGAGAGATTAATATTTGTGAGGTTTATAGCAGAAAAGGCAAAGCAATAGGAAGTAAAGGAATCTCTGCAGGGAATTTCTTACAACAGCAGCAGATTAGAAACAGGATGGGCTGGAGCAGGAAGCTTATTTTTCCAGCTGGAGCCTTCCCGACAAACCTGAGGTCGATTTGGGAACGACAGACAAATGCCAAGCCAATGCGAAACCAAGAAATAATGATAGAATTTACAGGCCCTGGGAAAGTCTGGGAGCTGGGAAGAAAGAAGGAAAGAGGGAGAGAGAAGGAAAGAGTAGGGGAGTTGCGAAGAGGGGAAGGACTGAAATCCAGTAGAAGACACTGGCATTCTGAACTTGGAACATTTTAGTTACAGAGCAGAAGAACATTCCTGCTAGTGAATGCAGATTTTCAAGCTAGAAGAGTCTGAGGTGACCTAATCTAGATATTTTCAAGTTTTACAGCCACAGGAAATAAACTTCAAACAAATTCATATGCAGAATCCCCATGTGGCTACAGAATTGCTGATCTGATTTAGGAGGAAGGGGCAAGCTTGGACTTGCATGCACTGGCCTCAACGCATGCCTGAAAATTGACTCCTGGGGCACTCAGAGAATCTTTAAGGCTTTTCAGAATATTTGGAAATGAACCTGGTCTGACCTACACCTTCATACATTAAGGAAACAGGATCTAAGGTCTTCGGGCTTGCAAGTATATTTTGAGAGTCTACGTGCTGTGAGGCTCTGTCCCTGTTTCCTGATGCCCTGCGTTCTGAACTTTCAGGATCCCTCTGCTGGGAATACAGGCCCTTGAACCTCCCTCATCACATTGCGGGTAATTGCTACCCACAGTCCTTCGGGATGGACATGACAATAGACTGATGAACTCCGCTGTCACTCTGAGAAACACGGAGGATGATCCTTCTCCTGAAAGCTGGCACTTTCACTGGAATGATGAACAAGGCAGAGGGTAGAACATAAGGCCTCCTTTGCCTGCAACGCCATCTGCTCCCCTTGGTGCCTTCTGCCATAGCTGGAGTTTTCCAAGAGTTTTCCTCCACTTCTGCAGCTTGTAATGACTCCTTTAATGATAATTTCCAGCCACCGCCTTGTCCCTGTCAGCTTTCAGCAGTGGCAGGCTCTACTGGCATTAACTTTGCTTCAGGTGTTCAGGTTAGTGGCTTCGACTGGCTACTCTGGTAGGAAAATAGCATCCCAGCATCTCTCTGTACCCAGCAAAGAAAAATTCTCCCATTCTGGGTACCACCCCTGCCGTATCTTTCTTAGAAACACTTCTGTGAAACCTTTTGGCCATAGCTACCTTGCTGCACAACTCTTTGAATGTCTGATTTCAGATATCCATCCAGTTTCAGTGGGAAACCATATCTTTGTGTGTACACATGTTGTTAATGTTTATGTTACTTTTTTCTTTTTAACTTTGCCTTGAAATGAATTCTGACCTTATTGGTAGAAGCATTGGTTAAGCATGTGTCTTCTGCTTTCTAAAGATGTGATCTTAGGAAAACCATAAAGTTTCAGAAAAATCTCATTGATTCAAAGGGAGATAAATCCTAATGACCTCCAGCATTACTGGAAGCCATAAATAAAGTCAAACGAATGTGAAATTGTTTTCAAAATTTTAAACTATTAAGTGAATATACAGGATTGTATAATCAAAATTGCAATAGCATCGATCTGTTTCCTCTGCCTTGAATGTCTACCTCTTAAGAATCTCACTGTAACTTAAACCCATTTCTTGAGGGTTCTTGAGGGAGGGTATTCAACTTGAATCTAGTTTAGCCATATCTAAATTTAGACAACAGGGGACTTGGCAAAACCTCCCAATTCCTCTTCACATACCTCCCGTGTACATGGAGGCAATTATTTTAAAATATTGAGTAATGAAAATGGTTCCCTAGGTATCGCATAATTTCCTATATAAAAGATACTCAAGTACACAATGTGGGGGAACTTAAGACAACCTCATGTCTTTTTATCAGTGAATGGAATCAAGCAATCTGAATTGAATGTTTTCAGCGTTTA
This sequence comes from Vicugna pacos, assembly GCF_048564905.1. Taxonomy (NCBI): domain Eukaryota; kingdom Metazoa; phylum Chordata; class Mammalia; order Artiodactyla; family Camelidae; genus Vicugna; species Vicugna pacos. The sequence goes on from NC_132996.1 coordinate 13,693,875, forward strand.
GTTATCTATTTGTCTATTAGGAATTTGTATTGATTACTGCACTGACAAACTCATATTTAATTTTTGTGCTGTATTTTGTTATAAAATAAAAATATACACACATCCTTAAATTTGAAATAAATAAGTATTTAGCATTAAGTATGCCCTCTGTAATATTTGTAACCCTGTTTGCCTTTTCTCTGTTCCACCTCTCTTCAAAATAGTGTCTCTCTCTGCCTTTCAGTGGCTTAAGCCAGGTTTCAATTCTTCATACCTTGACTCCTTCCTCTTACGTTGTATCAATCATGGAAGACTCCTGATTCTATCTCCTGAATGTATTTTACGTTTATCTATTTCTTTCCATCCCCACTGGCATTTCTCTATTAGAGGCACTGTTACCTCTGACGTTGAATTAGTTTTCCTGTCTCCGGGTTCCCCCTCCACCTCACCCCCACCCCCACCCCCGTCACCCTCTGGCAATCTAAGTGCCATCTAAATGCAAATTTAGTTATGTAAAACAGAAAGCAAGCTCCATGAGATCAGGACTTGTGTCTTTCTTTCTTACCTCCACATCCCTAGTGACATAGACTGATTTATTAATTCGACAAACATTTATTGAGTGTCGACTATCTGTTAAATAATGTTCTAAGCATTGGAAATTCAGTACAGAAGACGACGGACAATGGCTTTGCCCCAAAGAACCTTACATTTCAGTGAAGGAAGACAGACGCAAACACACAGAAGTAAACAAACAAGAAAGCATAAGGTAGCGATAAGTGCTATGACACAAATAAACTTGCGGTGCTGCAAACAGTGGCCAAGGGGCTGCTTTAGGTAAGGTAGGTCGGGGAAGCTCCTCGAGGGAAGTGAATGAATGACTGTCTCTCTCCTCCTTATAATTTTTCCGTGGGTCATCATTGTCCTTGTTAGATAGGTAAGCTCATGATATTTCAGGTTCTTATCTCTCATTTTGCAAGGCTAATCTTCAGCCACTTTTGAGCAGGAAATGTAATATTGCCAGTTGAATCTGAGTTCCTCTTACATCGTGGTTCTCACACTTCAGCTGACATTAGAATCACAGGGAGGGTTTGTTAGAACACAGATGCCAGGCTCCGTCGTGAGGGTTTCTGATTCACTGGATCTGGGATGGGGTTGGAGAAAGTGCATATTTAACCCGTTGTTCCCAGGTGATACCAGTGGTGTTGGTCCAGGGTCCGCTTTCAGAACGCTCACACAACTACTTCCCATCTTCTTTCACGCCCTTTTGACCTGTCTGCAGAGTTTCACCCTCCTGCCCCCACTCCTCTGCATTTCTTGCATAATTGTCTTTTACTGATTTTTCATGTCTCAGTATATTTTTTATCTCCTCTAAGAACATTTCCCAAATATCCACTTTCCCTCTCTCTTAGGTGCTTCATAGTCATGCTGTATCCTGTTTCTATCACATTATATTGTGGTTTCCTATTCCCTCGTTTGTATATCTCATGCATAATTCCTTGACTGTATTTTTCACTGGTGTATCTTTAGTGCCTAGAACAGTGCCTGGCACATTTTCAATCCTTTCTATTCAAGAAAGATCAGTGCTCTGATGATTGCTAGCCTGGTCAAATGATTTCCTGCAAATCATTCAGAAATGTAAGTACAGAAAATAATTAATATGATAAAAACATGGTGACATATCTAATAACTGACAGATTAGTTTTTAAAAGAATAAAGATCGTGAATGAATGAATAATTTACATTAAAATTATGATTTCTGAATTAACTTTCAAGAAAATAATCCTTCTGCATCTTTTTTCCATCTCACCTTGAAAAAAAAAATGGCGAAGTGTTTTTTTTTTTAATGATAGAAAATACCAAGGGGATAAAGATAGTGTTGTATTTACTCTAAATTTGGGTAGATTGAAATAAGATATTCAAAGTATTCAAAGAACTGGCATTTCACTTCCTTTGTAAGTAAAAACAGAAATGTCGTTGAGCTTAAAGTCTGGAACAGTCAATCCTAAATGATTATGCTAAGTATTTTTTTTCTAAACAAATGCCGTAATGTTTCTTTTACCTTATTTTAAAAGTTGTTTTCTTCCATGTATTTTACATTCTGAAAAATGGGATTCTGAGAAAACAAATGTAGTTACCAAAGGAATATTATTATTGATCAGTTGAAGAATAAGGCCCCTTGAGGCTTTTGAGAGCTGTTTTGTTAGATGGGAAAATATACTATAAGAAAAAAAATGAAATTGTACATTAGTCAATCAGGCCAATGTTAATTAAATTGGTGTGAATTGTATCAACAATTCAATCTTGTGTATCACTTAATCACAAAGAAGAATAACAAACAATATGGATAGTGTGAAGCAAATTTGAGATAAGAAATCTTCCAGACCATCCAATTACTCATGTTCTCAATTTTCTTTGCCATAAATGATAGCACATGCACTGTCATGGTCTAAGTTAATGAGAAACCAGGGACTAACATAGATCATTGCTAAAACTGAGCTTGCCAGTAGGGGAAATCAAAGTGGAAGACAGGAAGAGGAAAGGTTAGCTTTTAAAGAGGAAAAATTGCTACTCAGAGATGATGTGCATTTAGTAGAGCATAAAATGAATTTGATCTGAGTTGGGAATTCGAAACATAAGAGCTTTAAGGGATTGCTAAAATCCCAGTGCCTGCATTTAAGAAATCTATTTTCCACCTTGGAGATTTAGAAAATAAAAACTACATGTCAGTAGAGGACTGGGGATGGGGCTTTTTGGCTTCTGGAAAGTCTTGAATGAGTCACTTAGTGTCATATGAAAAATAGGTGTTATTCCTACAAAATCCATCATGCTATAAAAGCAAAGTACTGCGAAGGACCGTTAAAAGTCAGCCTAAGCGTCCCCCAGTCTGCATCCATGCCAATTTGAAAATTATTCCAGGCCGTTTTTATAAGGCCTTAATAAACATTTCTTCATTTTGCTAATAATCTGGGACAGGACTTAACAGTTTTCACCATCAGAAAATTCGCTCTTATATATTATTTAAATCCCTTCTATTTGGGTTCCTTCCTTCCTTCTATCCTTCCTTCCTTCATCTTTCTTTCTTTTTTTCTTCCTTTCTTTCTCTTTTTCTTTCTCTCTTTCCCTTTTTCAATTCAATCTTCCATAAAGGTGGAAAATGGCTGGTCATCATGAATGGTATGTGTGTTCATCTTTTATATAATTGGTAAATCTGTTATTCAACAATCTCAGTTGTTCTTTCATAAGATCTAATTTTTTCTTACCTAGATACGAGTTGCTTTTCTCTACTATACTTACATTGTGTCAAAGCTTCTGTTTATTCTTTATGTTTTGAGTTACTGAAGTAAAGCAAGAAACGTTTTTCATACAGAATTTGATCAGTTGTTAAAATAATGTGAGCATCTCAACTATCTTTCACTTTTAATATCTAAGTAATATAACCAGTGTTGAAAAATTAGGAAAACAGAGAAGAAACAAACAAAAAAGTCACCCCAAATCCCACTGCTCAGTGGTTACAATTATAAATATTTTGCTGTATTTTTAGACTGTTTCCTATCTAAATTACTTATGTTTTGCATAATATATCATGATCGTTTTGCCATATTAATGAAAGTGTACCTTAGAAATTGTGTTACGTGTTGCAGAATTATTTTTCAAGTTGATCTGAGTAGGAAAGCAGACATATGAACATACCAGCAACTAGATTACAACACACAAAGAACTATAATAACGATATGGTAAAATATTAGTGTAAAAAAGCAGGACTTTTTTTTGACATAATAACAAATAGTGAAGACTCCATATGATATCACTGTAGTGACTACTGGAAGATGAATAGAGTTTCCTTTAACGGAAAATGGAAGACACTAAATACAGAAAAAAAAATCATGGGTAGGCACTAAAGTTTAAGAAAATTGTGTGTTTGGATAGAGCAGCTGGTATAAGGAATGCACAGGCTCATGAGTCAAGCTTTCAACAAGGGATCTATTTTTCCTTTCTCACCTTTACTTCTATGCATGGTTTAAAAAGTACAGCCCAGATCTTCCATGGTCAAGCTAGGGTTAGAACTCAGAAGATAAGTTTAGTCTCTTCCTCTCACACATGAGGAGCTGTAAGACTGTTTGTGGACATGAAGTTAATAGGGCGCTGTCGCAGAAGACAATGAGAGGTAAAGTTAACTTTTACAATTATTTAATTTTTTGTTTATGGACTAAGTTCAAAGAACACTTAAATTATAGAAACAGTATTTTGATTCCAGGCAAAATACTTATTATTTATGCACGTGGGCTGATAAAAATACTGAAATTCAGAGGAAGGTGGGTCAAAAGGCACAGGCTTCCAATTGTAAGTAAGTACTAGGGACGTCACGTGCAATGTGATGCCTGTAGTTAACACTGATGCCTGATGTATAGGAAAGTTATTAAGAGAGCAGATCCTAAGAGTTCTTACCACAAGGGGAAATTTTTTTCTTTTCTCTTTATCTATATGAGATGATGGATGCTAACTAAAACTTGATCATGGCAATCATTTCACAGTATGTGTAACTCAAACCCTCATACTGGATAACTTACATGTATACCTGAAACTTATAAATGTATTCAGTATGTCAATTATTTCTCCTTAAAACTGGAAAGAAATGCTGAAATTATGTGAGCTTCCAGGGCCTGACCCCTTAAATAAGTTAATAGTAAGGACTATTTATATGAGACTATAAAAATTACAATGTACCTGGTGACATTATTAGGAATTCCACTTGGACTCACTAATTCCATATGTGTTAGGTGTCAAGATTGTCTCTTCTTTCTCCCATCCTCACACACTGTGTCCAGGTATTGTACCCAACCATCCAGGAATTTACAAGCGTCCATGATATGGTATAAAGGGTTTTAGTAGGTTTTGCTTTTCACAAAATACTTGGACAAAATCATTGATAAGTTATCTAAATATTTTTTTAATTTGGACAATTTCATAAGGGCTAATCCATCTAGGAATTCTGAATTACTTTAATGGCATTGTGGAGATATAATTGGCATGTAACATTGCATAAGCTTAAAGTACACCAGGTGATGACTTGATATACATACATATTGTGAAACGATTGCCATAATAAAGCTAGCTGACATCTCTATCCCATTACATAATTACTATTTTGTATGTGTGTGTATGGGTGTGATAAGAACATTTAAGATGTACTCTCTTAGACTATGTTCAAATATGTAATACAGTGTGGCTAACTATAGTCACCATGCTGTGCATAGATCTCCAGAACTTATTTACCTTAAGACAGGGGAGTTTGTACCTTTGACCAACATCTCACCCTTTCCCTCTTTCCCAGGCCCTGGCAATCACTAGTCTAATCTCTGTTCCCAGCTGTGAATCCTTAAGACATAAGGAATAGATTTCAAGCATCTTTAAGGAGGACAGTTTCATGTTTTTCTCTACTTGAGATCAGATGCTGCAGCTCAAGTTTTCTCCTTGAATATTCTTACAGATTCTCTTCTTCTCAAAGTCTCCTGTTTTACTCAAGAGAGTATGTTTGCTACTTACCTTCTGAAACCCTTCTGGAATGAAACCTCAGAACTGGATCCAAAGTGTTAACTATGTGTATTCCACCTGCTTTCTCAAAGGATGTTTTATCAACACCTGCTTGCATGGATCTAACAGAAAATAATTGGTCCATTAATTGTGTTGAATATATAAAGCAAGGAACTGTATGCTTCCCTCTAGGAAGACCACAATAGAAAGAATGGAAATTTCAAAGTAGAGAGGAGCAAGTGGATGGCAGAAGCAACATTGAATGAGTAATTATTTGGCGCCATATTGTTCCAGGTAATTCAGTGCGTTCTGTCAACAAATTCTCACGACTGACCTAAGGCAAAGTTCTTAATATAAACATTCTGAGACATGCAGCATTGAGAAACAAGCCTAAAATCAAACAGCAAGATAAAGCAGGACTGATATGGCAAGATTCACTGTAGTGGGTCCTTTCTATAAGAAGCTGCCTCCTTAATAAAAAAGAACTCTCTTACAATGTAAAGACACTGAAAGTAAAGGGGAAACTGGACACTTATCCAAGTTACTTTCAGTAGCATTAGAAATTTCTCTGCTGATCCCACTGAGTAAATCCTGCTCACCCAGGCTGGCAGCTTCCAGATACCTGGCTTGCTTCTCTGGAACTTTAACCCTTTTAAAAGACACGGTAATCATTTCAAAGACTGTTTTCCACGTGTAGTTTCAGATATGCGATGAGCCTGGCCATTAGGCTCAGAGTCTGACAGAAAGTGTGTACGGGGATAAAATGTAAAATGCGTCTGAAGATAAAGTACTGTTTGGGTTGTAAGGCTCCATGCTGTCAACTCACTACTCAATTTGAAAAGTGACTTGCTAGTTTCTCATCTAAGCTGCTACTTGCAGATTTCAGCTGGGAACAAAAAATGGCATCAACTTTCCATTATCATGCTTAGAACAAAGAAAGGTGGATTTTTTTTTATGATTGGAATGTCTGGTAAATATTCATTTCACTGGTACTGCAGAGAGTTGATCCATATCTCCTGTGTGCTTCAAATGCATTTCGTTTAGTAAGTGAATAATCAAAAATAAATTACTCTTTCAACACAAACCTGCCTGAGACTTGAACTCATGATGTGTAAAAGCCTTTCCTCACGTTTAACGGTATCTAGCGGAACGTCATAAAGCAGTGGGCTCTCTCCATCCTTCTTCTTTTAACACATGTGTATTATACTTTAAGACAACAAGGTTGTCCATGCCTTGGTTACTTTTCAAAAGAGCCTATTTGCAAGGGGAAACTATACCACAGTGCCCGTTACATTTTGAAATTGTCTGATCCATGCCTTACAGTTTGGTCCTGCACATACAGTGGGGCCTGAGCTGTGCGTGTGGAAAGGACAAGAATGAACACGCCGTTAAAACAGAAGCTTCAGGTCACCTGCCTTATGGAAGAGCTAGACGTGCTCTGCCTTTTGAAGGTGGATACAGCTGCATTCTAAACTACGTGCTCTCTCTACTTCCTTGAACATACTAGTGCTATTACTGAATAATAATAATAGAAACAAAACATTAAAAAATACTCTCCATGCATGTATGTATTTTTAAACATGTACACAGGCACACATGCATAGACCTCTTCCCTCAAAAAAATCTTCTTCCAGCTGAATTTTCATAATCATAAAATTCTAGGACTAAGACCGTTTTTGTTCCCTTGTTTTGCGGGGCTTTCTTCGCCGGAGTTCCCTGTAGCACCCACCTGCCCTAATAGCTTCTGACAGAGATATTTGCTCCCTTTACACTTCCGTGTTGCGATGTGTCATATCTCCCACATGGAAAAAAGAGGATGGTGTTTCTCATGTCATCTTATGGAGTTAGCATATGTCATATTAGTAGCAGAACCAGAACTCAAAATATCTTTTGACACTGTCATTCACTGTTACACAATGTTTAATTTCGGTTACTTATTTACCATATGCCACCCGTGTAGCTGATGTGATAGCCCGAGCAGTTCTCACAAATCTCTTGTTTAATATACAGATGCCCACCCCCAGCACAAACACATCTCACAGTCGTGTAATAAAGTTCCCCGTCCTATTCCACTGTTCCCCAAACCCATCATAAGAACCTGTTCCCAAAGTGGTAATAGTAACGTGCCTCATATATGATGCAGTATGCGAAATACTTAGAATGATGCCTAGTCTGTGCAATCCCACAACGAGGATGGGTGGGCTGGTGGGAGCATCACAGTCAAAGACCTTTAATAAGGTGGCTTCTCTCCTAGACACTAACTGTGTGCAGGGATGGACCAGGCTTCTCCTTCTATTGTCTTTCCAGAGCTGACCAATAATCCTGTTACACATTTTGTTCTTTAAATTTGTATTAGACATGTTACTGAATCTTTCTATGCCTGGGGGAACATTCTGTCCCTTGAAAGTTACTTTGCACACTTGCTGTGAGCTATTCAGCATTGGCTTTTGCAGTTTAACTCCTAACAGAGCACTCTGTTCCCCCACTTCCTCCTCCTATAGAAAACCTTGTTGTATCTCTAATGCATAAAACCCAATGTTCTCACAGTGACAAAACATTTGGATAAAGTCACACAGTGTCAGTACAGACTTGAAAAGACACAAAACGCTGCCAAGATAACACAATCACAGGGGTTGGAGAAAATGAATCTCAGATTAGTAAATGGACCTGAGCCAGTGCCTCAGTAGACTGCAGGGATGAAGCGTAGAAACATTAAAACACACACATACCCAATCTTCTCAATATGAGTCTTTTTTTCTTCCCAAATTATTAAGAATATTATGTTCTCTATAAGGCTGGCCTATTTATTTTTCGGCATTGTGTACTCTCATTTGCCATTTTGGTGAGAGCAGTGAATGTGTTACTTGTCGTAACCAGTAAAGCTCTATGTCATAGATCTCTTTTTGAAAACTCCTTTGAAGGTTGGAAATATGGCTGACAGGTTTCTTAATAGATTTAACTCACACAAGAAAAGTTGGCCATGTATGGCGTGAGAGAACGCTGTAGGTCATGTCCCAGGTCCTCTGGGCCCAGGATTTCAGGGTCTAAACTCTTCCTCTGAGAAAAGCAGACTTCTAAAACATCCACCAGAGTGTCTGCTTTGGCTTCCATGCCATCAGGTCTTGACTAATCAGTCCTGAAAGTGTGGGAGTAAGACCTTGGCAGATGTAGATACATTGATTAAGTGTCTCTGGGGAAATACTTGTTAATTATTCTCTCTTTAAAAAAACGGATGGCTGGATAAAGAAGCTGTGGTATATTTATCCAATGGAATACTACTCAGCCATTACAAAGAATAAAATAATGCCATTTGCAGTAACATGGATGGACCTAAGATCATCATAGTAAGTGAAGTAAGTCATAAAGAGAAAGAAAAATATCAAATGGTATCACTTATGTGTGGGATCTAAAAAAGAGACGAACTTACTCACAAAACAGAAACAGACTCACAGACATAGAAAACAAACTTCTAGTTATAGTGAGAAGGGGAAGGGAGGGTGGAGGGATACATTAGGAGTTCAGAATTTGCAGATATTAACTACTACATATAAAGTACATAAACAAAAAGTTTCTTCTGTAGAGCACAGGAAACTATATTCACTATCTTGTAGTAACCTATATTGAAAAAGAATATGAAAAGGAATATATGTATGTGTATGCATGACTGGGACATTGTGCTGTACACCAGAGAGTGACATTGTTAACTGACTATACTTCAATTTAAAAAAAAAAGACAGTGATTCCAACAATAACAAATAGAGATAGATGATGGATCTATACATAGATTGTGTGTATATAAAATTTGAATTTTAAAATTTATAAGTATACATGAAAATAATCCATCATTTCAAACTCTGCATTTCACATCATGACCAGAGCATGCCCTTTCCCACCTCGCTCCTCCACACGCATTACCACTATGGCATACTTCTCATTTGGTGCTGATTGAATTCTTGTCACACAGTTAAGACATTTATCGTTTCCAGGCTTCCGATGAGTAAGCTGAAATTCAGAGAGTTTAGAAAATTAAAGTCCAGTCTCTCAGTAAATGGTAAACTTAGGCTTCCCATCTGGGTTTTTTTAGGTTTGTGTTCACCATTCTTTTACTCCATCCAATTTGGAGAAAAGTATGTTTGCTTAAAAACATGTATTTTCATTTTCAACCCAGTGTTTATAATAAAGTGATGGTTGTGGAGGATGGAGAAAGGAATATATTGTGGTAGGTAGAGGATTAGTCTGCAAAGATATTTAACATTTTTGAAGGTTGGAGTTGAAGACGAATGAGCATATACAGCTCATTTTCTAGGTAAGGTGTTCACGGGTTTGAAGAGGGTGCCAAAAGAGGAAATTAGGAAATAGAATTTTAAGAACCTTCACCAGAGCATCAAACAACTCAGAGCTCATGGTTTTGATGCCCAAAGGAATAAGAATGTAAACAAAGCAGCAGACAAACTAAATGAGATAAGCGAAGGCTGCGAGTGGTTGCAACTATAATACAATGCTGCGTGTGTGCACGTGGACAGATCCTTAAACTTACCGGGAAATGAAAATCAAGATAAGACTATCATTTGCATATTTTATTTGCCACTTTGGGCTCCATATAGTCTTTGTTGAAATTACTTCTAAATATATATAGTGAGATACCCACATTGCATGTCTGTCATTTTGGGGTACAGAAATTCGCCTGAACTTGTTTTAGGAAGAGTGAAAATAGGTTCTAAGTCACTTTATTTCATTCAAACAACGTTGAAATTAAAAAAAAAAGTTTAAATTCACTGCTTAGGGAAAATCACATCATTTTAAAACACAGAGGCTAATAAGTGATAGAAACTAGTGGCTATCTCCTGGTTGGGTCATTTACATCTGAAGAAGAGCTGTGACAGAAATTTCCAAGAGTTTCATGTTGAAAATTACAATTGGGAGAAAATGGTTTTCACAAAAATAAAGAGCGAAAAAAAAAAAAAAGAAAAGGTAAAAATAACATGATGTTTCTACTCACTAGGCAGTCCTGTTGGGTCCCCTTCAGGGTGTAAATCTGATCGCCAGTCTTCCCCTAATGGTTTTGAAATGGAGCTGTTGAAAGCTGTGTTCAGCAAGCACCCTTTTACCCTCACTACTCATTCTGTTTTCTTCTTCTCTCTGCAGACACGCTCAGTTGCATCCTTCCAGCCCCTAAAGAACCATTTTTTTTATGATGTTGAAAATGAATATGTTCTCTTCAAAAGAGGTGGAAACGAATTCATGTGATAGGATCTTGCCTTTCAAAATAAGAACTTGGTCAGTGGACTTCAAAATATAATAATAAAAAACAAAAATAACATGAACTCTTGGTTTTGGACTAGTTTCCTCCCCATCTGCAGCCAACTTTCATTGCCTGTGAATTCAGACCATCCTGACCATCTGTAAATTCCTGTCTTTTCATACTGATTTCTTCCTAATTAATGGAATTTTATTTCATACTCCCTTGTTTATTTGTTAGACCTGGTTTCAAAAGCCCAATAAAACAACTGAGGAGAGAGATTAATCCCTTACAGTAAAATATATGGCTTTAGTACTAGGACATGTAAGTAACCAAAAATATGGAATGATCATTTTTGTCACCACAAGATGACAGAAGTCAAAATGTTTAATCTCAGCCACTCCATTGTAATGCTCTTTACACAGGAAAAATGAATTCCTTTCCTTATAAAATTTAGCAGACTGGAAACATTCTGCAGCTGACACACAGACTCTGAAGAAGGAAGAAAGGAAAACAGAGGCACATGGGCTACTGATGTGTGTCCACTCTGAGGAAAGAAACAAAATTAAAGAATATTTAGAAGTTGAACTTCTTATTTAATTGGCTAAGTTCTGATTAAATCTTTTAGGTCAAGTATTTACTAACTGATGAAAGAAAAGTGACATTAAAATGTGATTTATGAATTTAACTATTTCCAAGTAAAACATGGTAGATAGATAGATAGATGATAGATAAAATTGAAAAATTGTTCCACAGGTTTTTGGACACAAAAGCATATGGATATAAAAAATCAATATTCTCACTTTGGTTCAAGTTACTGAAATGGGGTGTCTTCACCATAATAGTTTGCCTTCCTCTGTCAGGAGGACTTAACGTAGGTAAGATCAAAGGCATCACTTGGCATCACAGACTAGGTGAAATGGCTCTTTTAGGTACGCAAAGCAGAACTAAGAATTGGTACTCCAGCTCCTTAGTATGCCCTCTCTTTTCAAGAAATTGATAGTTTGTAGGGGAAAAAAAAGATTTCTTATGTCTTGCCTGTTCTGCGAGGCTATCATTCATCTTATTAAAATGTGCATGTGATAATGCAAGATGTGACTGAATGTCACTCATTTCGATCCCACTGACCACACAGTGTCTGTTGGTCCCAGCATAATTTGTCAAGGTAAGACACCCCAGTTTAAAGGTGGAAGCAAATGAGCTCAGTCATCTCACATTTCCCAAGGCCAGAGTCTGCTTTTTTAATTTTCTACACGTTATTGCTCCTTGTAGTTATTGAGCCAAATCCTCAGTTAGCAGTCTGCTAGGTTTGGTATCATATCTGAAAACCCTATGTGATATAGCCGTGAAAGAACCCCCAACTGGACCACCATGTAACAACAACAACAAAACTATTAGTTAGCTTCTTTTGAATAAGTATTTTATGGAGCATTTTTAAAATATGTAAATCTATAATCTGCAACCATGAATTTAACATTTTGTTCTTGTTTTGTTCTTGCTTTAGGAGTAAACATTATAACTTGTTCCTTTATTTATTTTCCAGCAGTGGTCCTCATATGAAATTTTACTTTAGAAAAATTTTATTTATGAACAGAGGCTAGGGAGGGAAAATAAGAAACACAAAACACCATGACCAAGATCTTAGAAGGAGAAAGGCTTGAATCACAATCACAGCACATTCTGACTTGCACAGAAATGTTGGTTTTCCTTTTAAGATTTCTGATAACTCGGAGCATCAGGAGGGTTTTTTTCCAATTTACTGATTCTGCAAGAAAGTGTGGCTATTTTAGAACATTGAATCTGTACGTCTCAGGAATCTCCTTAGATGTAGGTTTCAGGAACACAGTGCAGGGCTCTAGTGGGTTTGGAGCGAGAATCCTTTAATTGATAGTGAGGTCTTTAAGGCATTGAGCTTGAAAGCAGGGCCAGTGACACTTTGATCACAAAAAGGCTCAAAAAGGAGAGTCATGATGCTTTCAAATACAGTTGACTGATTCTAATTAAATCTTGGGCTACCAAGGGAGCTTTGCGCACGGCTCTGAATAAACACTGATGCTCAGATGCATTAAACTTTGAGGGACTGAAAGACTAAATAGACTACTGATGTGGAGTTCTCACCAATTTTGAAGGAATCCAAGCAAAGATGTACTTGGTAGAGACCTCGATGGATATTTTAACAAGTGTGAAAGGAAGTTTAGGTTAGAAGAAAGAAGGAAAAACGTTTTTTCCTTTACACATTTCATTTTGGTAGTGAATCTATTTTAATCTTTTCTATTAAAATAATCTTGCAGTTTGTTTTGTAAGTAACATATATATATTAAATATAATTGCAGATACATTTTGTGCTTTTGTTTCATTATTTTCTTAGGAAAAAATTCTGAAAGTGAAATGGGTAAATGAACGTGTTGATTAATTTTAAGACTGGAAATGGCTTCACTGACCTCCAGAAAGATTGTACCACTCCTCAAAGACTTAGTTTTAAGTTTAAATTTGTTCCTACATTTAACATATTTCAATTTTTAATGTCTCTTGCTCTGGATCCCTTGAATTAACACTTGTTCTTTCCGTCATGCATTCATTCCCTTATTCACTCCGTTACTCACTGATGGAGCCTAATGGTTGCTCCAGATTATTACAGCATGGGGTTTGGGGGGAGATAAGGAAGGCAAATTTTTAATTTTTTTATTTTACAAAAAATAGGATAGTTTATAATGAGTATGCGATGTAAAGGCAGAAGACTTTGATTTAATAACTAACTTCTGTCCTTCATTGTGTGCCATTTCACATTTTTGAGGTTCTAATTAATCGACTTTAAAGTAGAAGAAAATAGTAACCACTTTGGAAAGAGAAGCATTTACACAAGTGTTTTCTAAACCAGAAAACCATTTACAAATCAGGACTGGGATATGGCTTTTCAAAAGCAAGGCAAAACTCTTTATACCCCCCATCACTTATGTTTACCTAAATTGATAGTTCAAAGTCATACTACAGTAATCTGGGTAAATAATGAACTTCAGCAGCGTCTTTGTCTCATACAGGATTGACACTATAAATGCATGCCTTTTTCTCCCTGTTGAAGGAGTTCACCTGGAGGACGTGACTGTGGTTGACTTGCAAGCTGAACCGGGCAGTCAGGGGCTCCTCACTCCCTTCCCTGTCTTTGGAATGTATGTTCTACCCATGGTTCCCGAACTAAGAGCTACTTTAAGGACACAGCCTTGAGAGAGCAACGTGGTGTTGAGGCCATTTAGACCAAATATGTGACTGAACTTTGTTAAAGTCTCTATATAAAGTCTTAAGATTCTGAAAGGCTGGTATAGAGACCTACTCAACCTTGAGGCCACCCAAGACACACCTCGGGCGGAGGTGCCCTTGCTGGTTTAGCCTGCTGCCTCCCAGTCTGGAGTGGTCTGCCTCCTTCTTCTGTCAGCCCGTGCTCTCTGGGGAGGGGGGCTTGTTTCAGATTTCACCCAGGGAACTTCAGAGGTTGTAAACCAACACCCTCCCTCCCCTCCTCTCTGTTTCTCCTGTCCCTCCTTGTTTCATGTTTAACATTTTGTTTATGCATTTAATAAACAAATCATTTACTTCTTTGATAGACAAAACACTCACTTGTTTAAAAATAAACTCAGAAACCATGAGAGAATAAATTGTGAAAATTCCCCCTTCCACCGCAATGACCAGCCACGCGGTTTCCCCCTGTGAAGGCATTTAGTTTTCTAAATCCTTTTTTTTTTTTTTTTAATGGAGGTACTAGGGATTGAACCCAGGGCCTCATGCATGCTAAGCACACACTCCAAGGACAAGAGCAGTGAGTCGATCAAAAACCACTTCCAAGCGAGGGTATAAGAGAAAGGGGGAGACAAGGAACACCGATTCCTCCTTGAACGCGCCTGCTTTCTCCTCTTGCAGGCGTATCTTCTTTTCCTAAATACATCTTTTAAAATCTTTTTTGCTACATAATGCTTTCTGTCTGCCATCTGTAAATCTTATCTTTTGAGTAAGACCAGAATTAGATTTTTTTTTCCATTTCTCTTTTGGGTAACAACCACACAAAGCTTAGTTCACATACTGTCTTCCTTACACAATCTCCTCAAACCACACATAGTGGAAAGTAATATAACAAATATTGTTGAATCTCTATGTCGTAGATATTGTGCCATGAACTTTCACCTTCTTGTGAATGATCACATTTCAAAACAACCAAAGAAATTAAATACTGTTTTCTTTCTCCTTCTCCTTCCTCTTCATCTTCCTCCCTTTCTTCTCCTTCCCTTCCCCTTCTCTTTCTTCTTCTTCTTCCTCCTCTTGAGCCAAATTATCCCCAGAGAAATTAATCTCCTCAATTAAATTTGCAAAGAGCAACACAGGGTTAGAATTGCTTTGGACACAAAAATATCTAACTTTAAATTCCTGCTTTCCCCATTTCTTTGCATTCTCTCTACCTTCTGAAAATTTCTATCCCAACTTTAGATTTTTCCGTATCATGTAATGAAATTATTGTGTTTTATATACCTCCTAACCATTTGCCTGTATATCTTAAGTTTTGTTCTTAAGGGAAAAATCTGATTTTCTCAGTATCCTTTCATATGCTCTCAGTAGGTACTGGATAAGTAATCATGCATCATCTTGAAAGTCATGTTATAAAAATGTTTAGAAGTCACCCAGGGGGCAGGGTATAGCTCAGGTGGTAGAGTGCATGCTTAACATGTATGAGATCCTGGGTTCAATCCCCAGTACTTCCTCTAAAAATAAATAAACTTAATTACCCCCCCAAGTAAAATAATTAAATAATACAATAATAAATAAACAAAATATTGAAAAAAAAAGAAATGGCCCAACTATGTTTGGGGATTAATTATTCTTACACTTAAAATTGGAATTCAATAAAATACAGAAAGCTGTTAATTTTAAATTGGCATTTTAATTGTAAACATTTTCTGCTTGTAAAAGAAAGTTAGCATCTACCTTTGAGATTTTCTTCTTTTAAAATAAGGGAAAAAATAAGGTCTTTGTATCTTTTTTTTTAAAGTACTCTCAAGTAGGGGAAGAAAAAAAAAAAAAACCAACTCAGTAGATTATGCCTGAGGCTTTCACTGTAGCCCTTGGGGTTTAAATCAGAGGGGCAGCCTGAGATGAAAATGATAGCTCTGTGACTTGTCTCGCAGCATCAGTGACCTCAATGTAAATTGTTCCTTAGATGATGGGGAACAAATGAGAAAACTTTTAGGGAAGTTAAGAAAATGCAACTTTTTCCTAGAAGAAGATTGTCCCTGGGAATACATTTAAATCTTTCGAAGGCTATACCTGTCTACTGTTTATGGAACACGGAGAGATATGCCCCAGCTCTCCTCGTCTCTCCTTTTAATAGAAGTTACTCTGCCAGAGAGATGACACATTTGTATATGCTAGTTTTAAGCAGGATCAGGTCAAACCTGAGTTGGTTCTAATAGCACTGCTACATGCATTATCTGGCCGAGAGAGGAGAGAATGTCTACATCAGGAAAAATCCTATGGTGCTGCTCGCCTATTTGCTGCAGAACCCAGTCACTCACAGAAGTGGGAAATAGTTGGGCAAACAGAATACGGCTACAGAATCATGTGATAATAATAATAAAATTAAAATAAATAAAATAGGTACAGGGCAATGACGAATGCTTTGCAAATAACTGGTAAGGACTTATACAAAAATTCAAGACAGTAAACTAACATTATTATGCACCAGTAATATTTCAGACACTTTAAATGTATCAAATTTTAGTTACTATTCCCACAACACTGAGACATGCCTTGACCTTAGCTTCCTAATGTTGTCATTGAGAGTCACAGAATTTGTAACATACAAATAATAATAGCATGTGGAAGATTGTTAAAACTCAAAAATGTTGGCTCCTTCCAGAGTTGAAAAAAATAGTCTAAAGATCTAAAAAAGGTCTTGAAACACTGAAAAGGATCAGATATGGAAAAAGGCCAGAGATGGAATTAGGAACTTGGTTTCAGCCTAATGGGTGACCTTGGGCATTGACTTCACCTCACAGAAATTCAGCTTCATTATCTATCTAATAAGGGGGAGGGCAGCTCATATCTCTGATACTGATGTACATGCATTACATATTTTTAGGAGAAAAGTATTGCTGTGTCTATTTTATAATTGTGAAGAATAAGGCTGAGAAAACTCCTGCAACTGGGGAAGTTGAGCTAGTCAGCGCTGGAGGCAGGTTTCCAGACCAGGTATGTCAGAGATTAAAAGCCACATTATTTACATTACATCTTGTTCCTTACCAAGGAGATCAGGATTATTTCTGATTGCTCATGTAACATAGAAAATACATAATATCAGCATGGGGCTTTGGGAGCCAAGCAGCAAATGTGCAGCTATGTTTGTCTGCAGTCTGGTGTTACTGGCGGGAAAATGAGCACCTGTTTCAGGAATTCCAGGAGCCTAGGTAATGGCAGTCATCTAAATCCCAATGTCTCCACATAGCTAACAAAATCATCAATAAAACAGACCAAAAAGAAGACCAAATAATATGAACAAAAAAATATGAACAAAAATCCCACACTTTCCCTGAAGGAACGCTATATATATATATATATAAAATATATATATCTTCCCCCCGAATGCATGCAGAGTGAAAAGCAAGCATATTCAAAGGGGAGGGGAGCTGACTTAGAAGAGGAATGAGCCAAGAAATGTTGCCTGGTTTATTTTGGAGGCGGGGTGTTACTCTTAGGGCAAAGCATAGTCCATGGTCAGAACTGTACAGGGCTCAAAATTTCTAATGGCAAAAACACGATCTTTTAGGCCCAAACACCCAAGGAACAGAACTTGGAATATCCACAGTGACTAGAAAGTGAGAGAGAAGGAAGAGTCCTCCATCTCTTATCCTAAGGTTTACAGAGACCTTACAAGATTTTAGGATTGCCATAAATTACGTATGCATGAGACAGAAAAATCCCAGCCCAGATGAGAATAAAAGAAATGCACTGAGATTTGAGCGGACATCCAAGTAAGAGCTTTTCATTTGAGTTTAAACAGCTTGATTGCCTGCCACACAAACAACAAAAAAATCAAACTCTGATAGAATATAAGAGAATCCAGAATATTCACTGTATAATGTTCACCATGCACAGAATACAATCCAAATTACTCCATATAAAGAACAAGGAAACTGTGACCTCAGGTGACCCAGATGTTGGAGTTTCAAAGCAGCCAAAATGAACAGGCTCAGTGTTACAAAGGAAAACGTGCTTTCAGTGCATGAAAAAATATGGCACTGCAACAGATAAATAGAAAATATTAAAAGTAACAAAATGAAAATTCTGCAACTGAAAAAATACAGTATCTGTAATAAAAAATTTAATGGATGAGACTAAGAACATAACAAATATGGCAGAGGAAAGAATCAATGCGCTTCAAGACAGATCAATAGAAATCAGTAAATTTGAACCGGAAAGAGAGAGGGAAAAGGGAAAAGAGAAAAGGTTAAACAGTACAGAAACCTAGACTCAGTACCTATGTGACAATATCACACTGAAGGTCTAATATGTGAGTAATTTGTACCCCAGAAAAGGAGAAGAGACAGGATGGGGTAACCCCTTTACCTTTACATGGAACCAAGTTTCCATGGCTATTTACTGCCAATGGAATAAAATAGTTAATGGTGAGTTAATCCCTTTCTTCCATCTGCTCACGTGTTATTTTTATCTTCTTTTGGCCAAGTTTTTATTTTTTGACCCTGTGCTCATGGCGCACTGTATTGATTTAAAAAACCACTATGCTTTTCCTTGAACCATTTTTCTCTTACTTGTTACAGTCTGACATGATTCTCAAAACTTCAGTAGCTCTAAAATGTTCAGATTTTCTTAGGCTATTCAATATTGATAGAAAAATAATTTACGTAATACTTAAGACTCTTCGGTAGTCAGTGAGGATAATTCTCTGGAGAGAATTTCAGCTTTAAATGATATAGCTGTAGAAAATGCCAATTATGAATGCAAGAGTAAATCAGAAAATGAGAAGAGCTAAAACATAATACAATAGAAAACGGAAGCATTTTGTAAAGGATACTTCAAAGTTAGTTTTTCTTCAAAGTCCTGTAAGTACTTTAAGAAAATAGGATTAGATAAATCTGATTTGAGAAATTACATATTTATAATTAATTAGTACAAATATTGCTCTTAAAAGTACATAAACAGGTTTAGAGTTTACGTCTTTAAAAAATTATTTCCTCTGTGGGTTTGTTAGACTTTTTACTCAATTGCATAGGGATGTTTTTCTCACCAAGAGAAAATGAATTTCTTTTTTTTGTATTCAGGCACTGTGGTTGTTATTTAGCACAGCCCTGGCTATGGCCAATTAGTAAACATGAAAGAAGTATTTTAAATAGACTACTTTCCATCAAAGAGATCCTTTCGGGAAACTTCAAGTTCCCCAGGAATGTGAATCTGGGTCATTTGAGGGTACAGAGTGTATGCTTATTCCTTCTGTCAAAGATAAGAGTCACTGCAGGAAAAATCCTAATAAAAGAATATAAGAAAGAGAATTAGCGACCAAAATAGTATAGGAATCATCAACTCTCACCTAGAAAAGGGGAGATGCATGGCCCAGTAATGTCATGAAGGGGATGGAAGTCTTACCTTCATTGCTACACAAAAGCACAAGCTGGGAGATCTTGAGAGAAATATTTGAGATGTGAGACATGGAGTACTTCCTTCCATTCCTTTCCAAATGAAATGCTGCTCATCTTCCTTTTAATTATGCCCTATCAAGAAGCAACAGAATGGCATATTGGATGCACATGAAATCTTCACTCAGGATACTTGGATGTGAAGTCACCATATAGTAAACTTGTGAATTTTGGAAAATTGTCTGACATTTCTAAGCCCCTGCTTCTTGATTTAGCAAATAAAAGTAACAGTCATTCCTTTCAGCTTGTGTGGCCAAGTTATCATAATGTATGTGATTTTGTTCACTGTGTGTTGTTTTGTTTTTTTGTAAATTTAAACCGTGTATCACGTCCATTCCAGTTTTCCCTTTTGCCAGTTCAAGGTTGCCTACCTCTTACTAGAATTCCAAAATGCTAAGAGACAAAGTATTTCCTTCCTGCCTTGGCAAGTAAACATTCAAATATCAATAAGTCACTCTGGTCAAAATACTAAAGGAAAGATTGAACGATCATTTAATTTACTCCTGAGAAACTTTGGAATCTTGGCCTTATGGGCAAGTGATCAAATAATATGCAAAAAAAAAAATCTGGAAAAATGTATTAGAGAGGTGTGTCAAGCAGTAATTACTGAAAACATCGTATTACTGTTCTATACTTTGTGACTGTTGTGGTATTTGTCAGTCTTCTAATTTCAAGAATCATTTTAATTTTTTCTCACTAATATTTATATTCCATACCTAATGTTGTGTTTGTAGTTTGTATTAGATTCAGGCATCAGTTCCTGTATGGAAGCACAAGAGTTTCTTTTGGGGAAAGTGGAACTTCTCTTTGGCCTAGGGAAAACTCATTATCTTCTCTGCTCTTTTAAAATTGCAAAACAGTCCCTTATCACTTCATGGGTTTGATGTCTGAATACCTGAAAAAATGAACAGAAGCCTTAAATCATTGAGCACATGTTAATCTTAATTCACGGTGAGGCTTAGCTTCAAATCTCGGGTTTAATTACTTCACAACATTAGCAGAAAGTCATGGATACGGGGCGTGCACTGTTTCATGTTAAACAATGGAACGTTCTTTTATTTTAAGATGACTCTGATGGCTCACTGGCTGGGAGACAAGAATCCTGAGCTGGTTGTGCGGTGCTGAATTTCTGATATGTCCTCTATACTCTGGAGTCTCTGACATGAGCTGGAGAGACGGATAGGGCAGGAATTATGCAGCCTAAGGTCATTAAACAGAGTAGAGTGAGGAAGGGTATGGATTCCGTGTCTTCTAACCTAGACCATCAATCTTGACTATTGGCAAAGAGATTTCCTATATTCAGATGAGATGTCATCTGAAAGAAGCTTACAAATGTACTTCCTGTGCAGAATTTGTGGCAACAGATTACTCCTTAAGACTTCATAGTAGAAACTTCACCAATAGCAGGGACATGATAGACTTAACTGAAGAGAGGAAGGTAAATGACAAACATTCTCCATGTTCAATGAATTATTGATAAAGACTGTATTGTCTGGTACGTGGGAAAAATGTAGGCAACTACTAACTCAGTCTGTAAAGTTTCTTGACTGCCTGGCTTTACGGACATTCATTATAACTGCATTCATGATGGAAAACTATTCCGCACGGTTTTAACAGCATCTTAGATTTGGAAAGGAAAGTAAGTCCATTTGCTTGCTGTACCTCAGAATCATTGTTATCCTCTACAACTGTGCTTCATTGAATACTGGTATCAGATAAGATGCTGACAGGTATTCCTACATTATAAATCAGGCCATTATGTGGTTGAATGTTCAGAATTCAATTAAAATTTTCTGTTTACCAATAGTGATGCAAAAATCCTGTTACCTGTCACTAATAATCATTGTTTTCTGTTTTGGAGTAATTTACAATTTTTTTCTTTTCCTTTGTCTGAAAACATTTTGTGTATGCTATAGTAGACATTGGGGTCATTCCCTTCATACATTTGCCCCATCTCATTGTGAAGTAACCAAACTCACTGGGTGAAGATGACCACAGGTGGCCCCTGATAGTGGTAAGCCATCACTATTGCTCATTTTTGGTCTCTTACAATCAGTTGTCTCCTAGCTGCGTGCTCCCTGTTCCCTCTCTGCCCTTTCTAGAATCCACTCACTAACAGCCAGATGACCTTCAAAAGCAGTGATCATACTATGTTACTTTGATTCATTTAAGCACAAAATTCTACAACTGTATTACATCTCTCTTTCAATAAAAACTAATATTTTTTTCATGACTTACAAAGCCCTCTTGTGATCCAATTTCTCTTTACTTCTCCAGACTTATCTCATCTATTTTCACAGTGGAATCATCACTCTCTGGCCACATCAGCTTCTTTTCCTTCCCTCAGACAACTATTTCTTGTTAACCAGCTTATTTCCTGCATAAAACATAGCATAAGAAGTGATGATCTCATGTGTTTCTTTACTTTCCATGTGAAATATCTTATCCAATGAAACGTGAACTTCATGAGGATAGGGGCTATTTCTATGTTCATCACTGCTTTGAAATAAGTGAACAGTGGCTTGTATATTGTAATTTCCAAATACGTAATTGTTAAATGATGAATAAATGACTTGAGCTCGGATACAATATTATCAGTCATTTAAATAACCAGTATCAATTTGTAATATAATACAGAGGGCAATAATGATAGGAGAGAGTGTTTTAAATAACATGTTACAAATATAAATTTCAATAACATCATCAGAGTAGGATTTGACATGAAATAGTGAGACGGTCACTTGCCCCAGTTGGCTCCCCTGACTTAACATAACCTATAATCATCTCCACTTGTGAGGATCCCCAGCCTTTGGTGAATACATTGCTCATCTGACACTGACACAGACTGTCTTGTGAAATCGAGGACAGTAATTCAAATTGCTCTTTCATTTATAATTTTTTTATGTTAATAAGATGTGATATGTGCATATCTTGACTCTCATGAACTATTATAAGCTACCAGAGGGTGCTGAGGTTTAGACAGTGCTGATCACTAATTCTTAAATACTTACTGAATCAATGCATATTTATGTATTTCTTTGATTACAAAGAGGTATTAATAATTTTTTTAGGGACTTGCCCTCAGTTTTTTCCTTCATAGAACCTCTTCAAAGAAAAGAATTTTAATTCCTGGGTGTGTCCTGGAATCCTCCTTTCTTTCGTTTTTTGGTATAGAAACCAATAAATAAATAAATAAATAAATAAATAAATAAAGAAAGAAAGAAAGAAAGAAAGAAAGAAAGAAGAGAGGATAACTTAGAGATCTTCATTTGACAAACATCTTTTGAATCACACTAGACATTGTACTAGACTTTAGAGATAAAGCAAGGAACAAGCAGACGAGTTCCCTACTGGGATATCCATCATAGCCAGGAGATAGAAAAGAAACAAGTTAACACATAAATGAGATAAACAGATTCTTTAACATATTTTTAAGGCAAACCTGAAATGACTCCTGTTGTTGAGCCGACAGATAGCGGGGAATCCAGGCTTTAATCAAATAATCCCACAAGGAAGCCAACTTGGCTTGTATAATAAAGACCTAGAAGAAAAAGAAAATGTCCATGTGGACGGAGTTTGTGAACAAGTTTAAGGGAACTAGGATGTGGGGCAAGTGTTTTTGATCAGCTGCTGCGCTTGTGGGCTAGATAAGAACGAGACAAGGACCATGCATTTCTGACTTGTGCAGTGTAATGGTAGAAATATTACATTTTTTCTCCAGAGACTGCCATAAAGATTTAAATTTCTTCTTAAGTATCTCTGGTTGCAGCAGTGATGTTCTGTTGATGTGGCCCAAGCCGTAAATGGGCTACACTGAGTGAGGGCATGCTTGGTGTAGTGGCCGGTAGGGAAGAGTCAATACATTGTTGCTTCTTCCCGTATTGCATTGCCCTGGCTTTGGCTGTGACCTAGATAACCACTCTTCCTCACAGTCAAAACTTGCCAAGCCAGGTCCTAGACCCTTCCTGCCTGGGGTCTTCTCTCTCTCCCTTGTTGATATGTTCCCACCTACTAGTCTCAATCCCGCTCTACTTTTCTTTATAATATTTTTCAAAGCTCTTACTATGGATAAAGCAACATAAATTCCCAGGAACATTGAAATAATAACTGTAATTTCTTCATGGCTCTTACTTTTGAATCTGCCAAAGGCATTGCTGTTTCATTTAAACCCGCAATGTCCTAATAGTCTCTCAGAGGTCCTGGTACTTTTCCTATAAACTGTGGAGTTTGCGGTGCTTTCTCACAGCAAAGCTAAGTTGGTAAGTCTGTAATTTCCAAAGTTATCATTTCCTCCTTCTTTTATAAAGATGAATGTAGTATTGACCTTATTCCCTGCTTGATTTGATATTTTATGGGTTTGTCAATACATCCTGTCTGGCAGATCTCAGGAGCCCTTCTCTGCCTCACAACTGAATATTTAAGATTGAACATTAAAGCTCTGTGCTCTCAATATAAATGTCCACGATTAGCAGAGGGAGATAGAAGAAAAACACAATTTAATATGATCTGACAATACTGTAGGTGCTAGACTGAAAATTTCACCTATGTATATGTTTTAATTTATCTTTATAGCAACGTTATTTTACAGATGAGGAAAGGGAGGCATGGGGAAATTAGGCAATAAGGAATTATCAATTAGGGATCAAGTTCATTTCTAAAAGGAAAGCTAATTCATTCCCCAATCTCTGCTCCCACTTTGTTAAAGTAAGTGTTGCTCCATTAGCTATATTTAAATAAATATAACCCATTTTATTAGTTTGCTTTGATCATCCTCTCACAAATAGTATCAAGAGACTAGTTTATAACTTATATTTGTTCAATCCTAAGAGGAAATAAAAAGGTAATGTGATAAATACCTTTGCCTTCTTAAGGTATCCCATCTCATTTTTCTGTATTTAAAGTGAATCCTGTTAAAAATATTTCAACGTGTGTGTGTGTGTGTGTGTGCATGTGTGTGTGTGTGTGTGCATGTGTGTGTGTGTGGTGTAGTGTTTCACTGTGATGACTTCAAGAAATGCAAACTCCTTAAACTCTTCTAGTGCTTCCTTTAAGTGTCAACAAATGCACAGAGCAGTGGCCAAAGTACTATATACGAAGATGGTATAATGATGTTTAAGCCATAGATTTATCCCTGTGTATGTGGTATTGTGAGCCATGTAAACTCTCAAGCTGTGTTTTTCTTATCTCTAAGATAAAAATATTTTGACTGGATGATACTGAAGTTTTTTTTTTTTTCCCCCTAAGATTCTATTAAATTTTCTGCTATATCTAACTTTGATCCCACAAGCTTCAGTTTAGGTCAGGTTTCATATTAGTGTCTCCATGGAAAGATAGGACAGATCATTTTTCTTTTAAAATTGCAGACTTAGAGGGAAAATAATAACATGTAATTCTGAGGCCAGGATTCTAGACTTGGAAAGGAAATATACTAATCACCATAAGCTTTAATTAGTTTGGTCAATAAAATATTTCTTGAGTGGAAGATAATTTTAAATTTTAATTTTTTTCCATTGAATGTCTACAAAATCATCCCCCCAAAACTTGAAATTATCCAAAACCAAGTATTACTTTGCATTTTCCAGATATAAAATTAGCCTTTTTATATTTTTAATGATTTTTTAAAATACGTAGAGTAAATCTAAATTAAGTGCTGAAATTCCAGTTCCTTGCATAAACATTCTTCCTTGAAATCAGAAACATCTTAGCCATTGTCATCCTTTTTGTCATCAAACTCTTATCCCCTAGTATTAACTTCCACTGATGTACAATAAGGCTGAGAAACTGTCATAATTTAGAGACGTTTAAGGATACATGATGACTAAACGTAATGTTTTATCTTGGGAGGTGTCCTGGGATGGGAAAAGGGCACTGAATAAATATGAAGGAAATCTGAATAAAGTATGGACTTCTAGTCAATCACAATGTTGTCAGTATTGGTTTACCAACTGTAACAAATATAGCATACTTATGTCAGATCTGAACAAAGAAAACTGGGTACAGGGCATGTGAGCTATCCTATCCTTAAGTCTTTTGCAAATCTAAAACTATACTAAAATAAATTTTTAAAAAATATATGTCAAAGTCATGAAAGACACAGAAAGGCCAAAGAACTTCTAGATTAAAAGCGAATGAAGGGCTGTGCAATGCATGATTCTGCATTCAACTCTCTAGCAGGTTTTTTTCTCTTTTCCTTTTGCAGTAAGTGACATTATGAGGACCACTGGAAATTTGAATAATTTACCTGAAGTAAGTAATTGACCTGAGACTACCTTAGGACTTGAGAATGGAAACATACTAGGCAAACCCAGGAGCAGATTCCACCTGGCAATGCCTCACCTCCATCACAGTTGTAACCAAAACACAAGCAGCCCTAATTTGCCTTGTAAATGACTTTCTAGAAAAATCTTTGATTATCTAGCTTACTAAATAATTTTAAGCTCATCCGTGTAACTGAGATTCCAGAGAACACTTTTTTTTAACTTCATTGAATTGCTGGAAAACTTCCCAGACTGACAGTACACTTCTCTTTATGAAGCTCTTTTGTGTCCACAGGATTTTCCTGAGTGGCAGTGGTGAAGTGAGAGGAACCTCCTCAAAACGCAGAAGTTTTCTCCCCATCTGATTCAGCATCGCAGCTGTGGGAATGGGTGAGAAAGAGAATTTAACTCAGGTAGTTTGTTGTTGTTGTTGTTGTTGTTTCTAAAAGCTATTTCTCCAGAACCATGATGTCAAGGCATCGGAAAATAGCAACAAATTTGATGATGTACTTACTGGCAGGAAAAAAAGGAGCGAAAAAGGTAAAAACGACAAGTCACATGTCCCACACACATTGACTAGCTCAGGAATAGGTCCATTTGAAAAACATACAGTAGAAAATTAGTCTGCATTTGAAGTCAGTTCATGAAATATAATGCCTGCCTCTGTATTCTTCCTTATCAGTTTAACTCTTAGAACTAAATCTGAAAAGGCAATTGTCTTATGAAAACAAGATCAAAAAGAGTAAGTTTTATAAGGAGAAGTAGATTAAACATATTAGTTTCGTGCATCATGGGTATTCAGAAATGTTTAAAATGTTGGGCCGTACTACCCACTAAATATATTTCTCAAAATCTAAGAGTGATTCCATTTCATTTTTTTAATTGAAGTATAGTCAGTCATTTCATTTTTAATCTTTATATTTCTACTTGAAGGGCTGCCCTAAGCAATGCAGATGTATTGCTCTGATGGAACGAATGCATGTAATTATTACAGAGCCTCACCCAGAGAGATGTATTATTATTTGCCTGAAGAGAGAGCCCTTGAAATTATTAATCTCTGATGAGTACAAAAGGAAAGCCATCCTCCAGGTAAGCCCTAGACTGGACTAGCCTCTGAATCCAATGCTTTTCATTCTTCCGTTGAGCCACGTACGTCTCAGCAGGTTCCCTCAAATTCCATCATTATGGATATCTGGTCTTTCAACATAGCAATAGCCTGTTTCATCAGAATACTCCCTTCTCAAAGGATTCAGTGATAAAATATGGGCTATATTTTAATAGGAAAAAGTATTTTTTAAATGTATGTGTTTTATATTTATAGGAGATTAAACCTGCAAAGTAAGAATTTTGTGGTAAATTGGATCAAAATTAAATAAGCTAAAGCTCCATTTTCGGAAACCTTAGGGAGTTTTTCGAGGCTAACTTTTCTAGGAGGTGTGTTCTTCTTGTTTCCCCCTTTCCCAGTCACTAAACGCAGAACATTTAATCTTGTTGTAGAGACTGATGAAAAGGGAACCTTCATACATGGTTAGGATCACAGTGCTGTCTCTGTATGAAGGACAATATCGTGAAGAATAGATTGAAGGTCACAAAAGCCTACTGCAGAAATCAAGTAATAAATTTAAAAGTAAACTTTGGACAAGACAAAGAAAAATACCATAGACAAACGTAGAATATAAAGTGATTGGTAATGACAGTCCTGACCAAGAAGCAGTCAGCTGGTTTCAGCCTATATTCAAATTGTGGTCAATAAAGATATGAGACTGACTATAGAAGGAGATCCAAGCTAAGCCAAAACTATACATTTAGCATATTGATTGGACATATATCAGAACCCCTTCTGCAGCCTTGCTTGTTTTATACACTGCTCCTCAGTGCACCTGATCCAGGATGCTAAATGTGGTTGACTGCTGTAGACTGGCTCTGCCATCAGCATTCCACCTCCTTTCTAATTGGAAAGATGAAAAAAACAAAACACCGTTTCCCAGACTGTTTTAGGGCTATGATTCTGGATGTGAATCAGATCCACCAGGTAGATACACTGACATGAAATCTGGAAGGCAGTAGGGAGGCAAAGTGAAAGCTAGTTTCCAGTAGCTATCTCTGCTGGCAAGCAGGTTTATAGATAGAGAAGTCCAGAGACAATTGAGAGATCTAGACTCAATGTTCCATGTTTTCATTCCTAGCTTTATGGGTTTAAGAGGCATCTGTGAAGGACATGGCAGAAGCAGCAGCAGCCCCCTGACCTCTGGATGGTAGTTCCAGTGGAATTCCCTTGAGCGTAATAGGACCGAGATGTTCCCTGACTCCTACCCAACTAGGTCATTCGATGATTTGGCCGGCCAGTGATTCTCCATGTTAATCCCCTTTCTTCTTGTAATACCTAAGGTAGCGGTAAGTCCTGACTAATTGCCAAATTGCCATACACATATATTTCCATATAGGATTCTCTGTGGCATTCTCTTTGCATCGTGAAGGTCAGAAATTCTTATATAATTCCCTCTATTGCTGCATAAGGATCTGAGTTTTAAAAAGTCTTCAAATTATTGAAATTTGTAAATACCTTTTTGAGGAGGCTCTCAACTGATTATTGCTCTGAGATGCAGAGTGGGGGAAAACAGACACACTTCTCTTGCACAATTCTGTGTTAATCATACTTAATGTTCAATGGGCCCTCAGTTACAAACCCTCTGAAAATACCTGCACTGCTAGGTTTCCCTGCTTTGTAACAAAAATAAAAGAGAAGATCATCTCCTGAGTGTCAAACAATATTTACAATGGATTCAAACACTAATTGACCCATAGAGGACAGGGTCATTACTAGCACATTTGATGTCTTTGTGTGAATTTAAAAAGATGACACTCCCAGGACAAATGCAAATTTGAAACAGATGCACTCAGGATGCAGGAATAATAAGAGAACATGCCTCTTCCTCCCAGTTGGCAAAAAACACACCTGGGTTTTTAGCTACAGTTTGCCATCTTGATGAACTGCCCTTGTATGTTGCACACACAATTGTTCAGATGCTTACAACACTGCCCAGAGTATTGTAGGTGCTTAAAATGATTATTGAACTGTTAAATTTGTCTTCTAAGAATCCAATAGATTAAATATGGCAAAAAGAGGAAAGGGTGTGCCTTTCTCTCTTTATCCTGTGCACCTAACCTGGCATCTGTTGTGTATTTAGCAACATTTGATATTTTCTTCAAAAAACCAACGTATTGGTTTCCTAGTGGAAAGGCTTACCTCCCTGAATAATAAATTCTATGGAAAGAACATATAATACTGTACCTTTTTCCAGCTCGAATTTCTTTTGTGTTTTCTTAGAATGCAAAATTGAATAGTAAGAACTTAAGGAAGACTCAGAGCACCCTCCCTTTGAGAAGGTCATGCACTTGGACACACCTTGACTTTTGTGTGCTGCAGTCAGCGTCGAGCACGTGAAATTTTATTTTTGTTTCCATGATATGCATTTCCCTCCTGTTTATATGGGTGTATATTGTGTGTAGATCTGTCATATTTTTTTGCAGAATGCAGAAAAACTGACATATTTTCTCCATAACAATATGTATGGGTCTTCTAGAGTAAATCTGCTATCTCTACTGATCCATTTAGTGAAATGTGAGCGAAGCACATGCAATTGTGAGATGCCATTTCACTATGTCACGGTTTACACGGGTTTTGTCAAAAAGTGTGAGATAATTCTTACCTTTGTGTTCCTGTACGTAAAGAGGTAATGTCTTGTTTTTCTTGAACTTCATTAATGATCTTCTCTTAATTGAGTTTCATCAACTTGATTATAATATGCTCAATGTGATTTCCTTTCTTTTCGCCATTGCTGGAATTGGAGATGCTTTCTGGCTCTCTGAATTTACAATTTTTAAAACAAATGCAAGAACAAAATAGTGGTTATTTCTTCAAATATGTTTCAGCTTCTTTTCTGGAAATCTAACTACACGTGTGTTACACCACTTGAAACTCTACCACTTACAACTGAGACTCTGTTCGTTTGTTCTGTTTTCTTCTCCCTTTCCTCTTCCTTCTTCTGTTTAAGATGTTTTTGCTTTTGTTGTTCATTGTTGCTTGTTAATATGTGTTTATGTGTTGCTGTATCTGAAGGTCATTGTTATTCTCTTCTTCCAATATCCACTTTTCTCTCAAGCCCTTCTCAGTGTGTCCCAGTGTATTTTTTCACTTCGGATATTTAATTGTTCATCTCTTGGAGTTTCATTTATTTCCTTTTTATATATTCAATTTTCTTACTACATTTATATTTTACTTTAAATGTGATAATGATCACATTTTTCATAGGGTGTTTTTTTGTTTGTTTTTAAAGACTCTGTCTCTAATTTCAACATTTCTGACATTTCTGGATATCCTTCTTTGGATTTGAATTTCTTCCACTTACAGGTCACATTTTCTAGCTTTTTTCCTAGATATAGTGAAGTTTATTAAATTTTAGATATTATCCAAGTTATTGAGAGTCTGAATTTTACTGCCTTCATTTAAAGAGTATTGAAGTCTATTGGGGGAATCTGTTATTTGCAGATTAGCTTGAATGCTTTTGTGGCTTGTTTTTTAGTTTGTTAGGTCAGCTCTCCATTTTAGGTGAAACTGAGCCTTGCACTAAGTTCTTACCACTACAAGATCTCCGGTGGAGTTTCTGGATGTACAACAAGGTCTCTCTATTTCCACTGGTTAGACCTAAACAATTCCCAGCCGTCTGTGAGCTCTTTGAATTGCTCAGTGACATCTCGCTAGTAGTTCTTTTTGAGGTGTCTTGGTGTTTTACCCTCACAAAAAGCACAATTCAGTGTATGACAGACTCATTCCTTAATGCTCTTTTCACTGGAGTCCCTCCATTCCAATACTGTATCGCCTACATTCCAGCATTTTCAACCACCTCAACTGCAATTTATGTCCGCCAGTCAGCAAGATCACCATGCTCTTCTTGTGTTTCTTCCCCCGTAACACACTCAGGAAAGTGAAGCATGGCGTAACTCCAGACCATTTGTAGTGCTCATTGCATTTTTCTCTTCTCTCAGGAATCAAATTCATGTGATGATTGTGGTCCACTGTCTGTAAGTTTTTTTTTTTCATATATTTTTCCAGTTTTCTATTTTCTTACAGTAAGATAGCAAACCAATATCAATTAATGCCTCATCCTTTGTTAAAGCACTGTGACCTCCCCATATGTTATGCTAAATAAATGTTCTAATATTTAAATATTCTCTTTTACTGTAGCATTGCATTCAGTGGGCATTTAGTATTTATTTTTTATTGAGCCACTGGGTGCACTTGCATTTTTATTGTAAACCATTTATTTGTCCATTCGGGGAAGGGACAGCTTAGTCTCCAGAGGTTTAGATTTCAGCGAAAATAACTGTTAGATTGAAATTGTAGCTATAGTTTTTCTCTGAAATGTTCAAAAGTAGCTGACTAAGACATACTCTGAATCTCCTAGGTTTCATTAGACTGTAAGTCAAGACAAAACTATATTATACTTTAATTTATAAATCTTAGTAGTTTCATGCCCTTACCACTCATTTAAGAAACTTTGCTTCTTAAAGATTTACTTTCCTCCGAGTACTTCTGGGAATCTCCAAGGGTTGTTTTAAACTAGTCTTCAATTTGTTTCTGGTTATATTTCTTCTATAGCCTTATGGAATTTAGTTTCTACATCGGTAGAAATCTCTGCTGATTTACTTCTGATAATAAATGTATACCTACTGTTTTATTTCCAGGAGGAGATTGGGAATGAGTAGCCATGAACTCATGGTTTTGGTTGCTTGGGGCACAAAGGAGTGAACGTTCTTTCCTCTAAGATGAGTTACATTGTTCTGCTCCAGCTTTAGCCAGTATTGCTGCCTTAGAAATGCTCCAATATAGAACTCTGTTTTTGTTATTACTCCCTTATTGTCAAGTGTGCTTCTACCCCAGTATGGCCACCTTCCTTTTGAGAAAGATCTTCCAGATGCTCTGATGCTTGCTCACGTACAGTTAGATGTTTCCACGTGCTCAGCTTCGGCCAGTCGTAATTTGTGACGGGAGCATTCTTTTGTCTCTCTGTGCTACACGTGGGTAGCAGGAGTCCTGCAGCAGAATCGTTCACTACCATCCTGATATAAAACGCAGAGCAATGCCTCTCAGTTTAATCACACTGCTTTTTCTTTTTCCTACAGTTTATACAGAGTACCCATGTATATTATAGCAAAGGATATGTTTGGCTGGATTCTGAGGTCATCCCCTACTGTTTTCAAAACAAAATGCTCTTTCTCTGTCTCTTTCTTTTGTTACTCCAAGCATTGTCAGCCATCCACACAATCTGGCTTTTGTGAGGGTTCTAATATTCAATATGTTGGTATATATGTGAACCTCAGGTATTGAAAGAGTTGAAATCTTCCTCCCTAATCAACCTCAAGGAATTCCTTAGCTTTCCACCTCCATCCCTGAATATCAAAACTTTTTTCTAACTCTGCCCATAGGTTTTATCACTTTTTAATTCCAGCTTACCGAGATACTCTATTACTTAAGTATAACAACCAATCCCTAAATGTTGGAAAATCTACTTAAAGCTGATTAAAACGCAGAGCTAAGTCCTCTCTGGTGTAATATGGCTATGTCCTTTAACAGGAAACAAAGCGTATAAATGTACCCTTAATTTATTGCTACATGATTCTTTGAATTCTAATGAGTATCAAGAGTGATTTCAGAAAGCCATAGCCCACTTTGTGTCAAATTATAAAAAAGCTATTGGAATTTTGACACATCTATTCATAACAATGTTCACCAATGATTGTACCTTGCTTCCCGTCACAAATAATCAGCAACAGATTGTCTAAGATGTGCAGCTGCTGGGCTGCTGGGCTGGGTTCCACCCAAGCACCACAGCTCTTTTAATCACACTCTGACTCAGTGGCCCTTTTCCCACCCAATTACATCAGTACCCTTCAATTCTTGGCAACTCTTACATTTTCCTTTTTTCGTAGACACGAATTTTTTTCCTCTTGAGATTGATGGAAATATGTTAACTGTTTGCATTTAAGATATGAAACTTTTTCATAACAAATTCATTATCTTGATCCACTTCCGTTCCAATTATATTTTTAACATGACAAGTAAAACATTTCTAAGCACATACAAGACAACCACCTGTCAACATGTATTGCAAAAAATTTTAAATGCAGTTACAAGAATGTCTCAAATCTTAGACCGCAGTATCCTGTAAAAGTAATAATTGCTTTTTTCCTGAGTAGCTGTAAAGATACGTTTTCCAATCTAAAATTCTTTAAAAATTGATTTCACATTGTCAAGAATTCTACACATAATGTCATCACATCAAATGTAAAATATCCCAATTGTTTTAAACTGAATTAGGGCACAGAATTTAGAACTTTTCCTAACAGCTCTCAAAAATGTATCTTGAACTGAATGTTCTGAAGCCTTCTTTTATCTTATAAGCACAGAAATACAAAAAAAGAGAGAGAGAATACTGTGAACAATTACATGCTAACAAAATGGACAAGTTTCCAGAAACATACAGTCCACCAAATCCAAAACTGAATCAAGAAGAAATAGATAATTTGAACAGACTGATCACTAGAGGTGGAACAGAATCAGTAATAATAATTTTTAAAAAGCTCCCTGAAAACAAAAGTCCAGGACCGGATGTCTTCACTGGGGAGTTCTACCAAACACTGCAAGCTTTAAAAGAAACTGGCTTGGATGGAGTGGCTCACTAGATAGCCCCCCAAAAGGCAGGATTAGAGTTTTCATTAGTTAGTTGTTTGTTGGGCGCACGTGACAGGCCGGGGATGGGCCGGGGATGGGCCGGGGGTGGCATCAGCCGAAAGCAGACAGGCACACGCAGTGGAAACACAGCACTGGGAAAGCAAATACATCACAAAACCAAATACAGTCCCTGGGTGAGGAAACAGGTCACTCTGACAGTTCTGGTCTGGCCAGACAGAGGGTGTGCATTCAAAAGGAGAACAGCAAGAGATGGAATCCAGAAAGTCAGTACACAAACAACTCTGCTGGTTCAGCTGCTGGAATGACAGACTTTGCCCAGATCCCTCAGGTTACTACGTTCCTGCCAGAATTACTGGCACTTGATACCTTACACAGCATCTCTAGCAAAACTGAGTTATACCTTCGTCAGTGTGTTTTGTGGTTTTTTGGTGTCTGAGTTTTCATTAATTGGTTTGTTCATTGGGCCCACATGATAGGAAGGGGAGGGGCTGATAATTGCATTAGCCAGAAGCAGGCAGGTGAACAAAGAAGAACTTACACAGATACTTCTCAGACTCTTCCAGAAGATTGAAGAGTAGGGAGCACCCCCAAACTCCTTCTATAAAACCACCATCACCCTGATACCAAACCCAGACAGAGCCACTACCAGGAACGAAACTTACAGGCCAATATCTTTGATGACTATAGGTGCAAAATTCTCAGCAGAACATTAGCAAACTGAATTTAACAACACATATAAAGATCATACACTTTGAAACTTTTTTTTATGAAGTGTCCCTGAAATCCATGTCAATATTTAAGTGGTCATACAATATGTGGTCTTTTAGGAATAGATATACATTATTTAATTGCAAGACAAATATGTGACAACAAACGTAGAATTAATTTAAATGGTACTATAAAAATTTTTTATCAAGAAAATAGTGAATGATACTAAAATGATAAAAGATTCCTGTGTCCTGTCTACCATATTCTTTCAGATTGTCTCCACTTTTCATTGTCTTTGTGCTATTTACAACTCTGTAAGTTATAGAAAATTGGTAACACAGCAAATGATGTTCATCCATAGAAATACAAACTGTCCCATGGAAAATATTTGATTATTGCCCTGTGGATAATAACCGTTTTTGCCACTAGTAAGTAAATTATTTTTAATATTCCTGAATTCCTACCCAAGTATCTGTCATTTGTATCTGTCTTTGATCTAATTGTAACATATTACTGGTTCCTTCATTAATTAATGAAATCATATAACATTTTTAACAAGTGTACCTTTATATTTGTAGAAGAATGGTGATTTTATTTTAAAAATTACTCTTTTGACAACTTCCAGTGTAATTTAAATGCTTATTTTACTAAAATTTGTCATTTTTAATTGAATTTTTATATCAAATTATCTATCATTTGTGCTGTCTTCATTTTATCTGGGTTTATGCTTTGTAATATTTTTCCTTGTAATGCAAGATTGGAAACTAGAATTGCCAGTAAGGTATTTTCTTGTTTTTTTTGTAAAGTAATACATATTATATATGAATAAACCATAAATATGATAGTGTAATATTATTTTACTTCATCTTCAATTGTTAAGAAAAATTAAATCAACAACTGTATGAATACTCTTAGGACTGGAAAAGCATGTAAGAAGATGAGGCTACAATTTATGCAAGTCTATGCTGAGTCAACTTCAGAAACTCTCATTTAAAAATAATTATTTATATTTACACTAAGTTTGAATTAAAATATGAAAACATTTAATTGTGTCTGTTGTCAACAAGAACCACGAAGCACGGAGGATACAAATTTGAGTAAGTTTTGGTGCTTACTTTCAGGAAGCACGAAGTTTAGAACTAAAAATCGATGCTAAGGTATTCTTTCTGGCTTTAGTATTATACACAAACTGAACAGCTGATCTAATGCTGTTATCTAATGAGCAGTTTACGTTAGATAAATTATAATGGTCTCATTTTTTATACAGAGGTGTTTCCAGTTAATAGTACATAGTAGTGACTAACGACTCCAAATGGAGTCTTACTTGCCATTTGAAAATAGATTTAGTCTAAGTGCTCAAAACATATGGTTTGTTCAGTTTAATTCATGTAATAATAATGTATTTTGCATTTACCATGTTCTATGCACAATGTTAGTAAAATTAAAAAAAAACATTTATTTGGCATAGATTCTTCCCTTAGCTGAGCAAATACAAATGTTGTTGGTGAAGGAGAAAGAAAAAACATAAAGAATTAAGTGTATGAAAATACCATAGGAATTACAACAGAATTATCAACAAAGAATTAAGGTAGTGACAATGAAGCAATTTAAGCCTAAATGGTGTACAAAAGTTTTCACCCAGAAGGCAACTTTTGAACTGTGGCTTACAGAGGTTCACTTGGCTAGAAAAAAAGGGAGGTATGCATTCCAGAAAAAGACTCAGTGTGTGCTGTCTTATGGATGCAT
This sequence comes from Vicugna pacos, assembly GCF_048564905.1. Taxonomy (NCBI): domain Eukaryota; kingdom Metazoa; phylum Chordata; class Mammalia; order Artiodactyla; family Camelidae; genus Vicugna; species Vicugna pacos. Next base: position 13,729,779 of record NC_132996.1, read on the forward strand.
AAACAAGTAAGTGTAAATAATGCACAGGTATGCAGTTCAACATGGCAAGGAGGAACCTGGGTGACTGAGGGATGGAAAGCAAAATGGAAGGGGCTGAAATTGTGAAACACATCAGGGGAATTAAATCGAACTCTATTTATGAAGAATTTTGTATTCTGTTACAGAGTTAGCTAACGATCTGTAGGGAACTGTGTATGAAACAAAATAATTTAATCTGGGAAAGGGTAGAATCTAATGGAAGTGGAGAGTAAAGGCAAGAAGTTCAGTTAAGAAGTCTGATCATTTTTAATGTGTACATTTTCTTGTCATTTATTAAGGTGTCAATTCATAATTGTATGTTATTTTTTAAGAGGGCATTCTAAGTCCAATATTAAAATAAGTCATGCTTCTTTAGAAACCTTTAGACCCCAGTAACGGAGACTTATACCTTCATCATGACCAGATGCCTTAGCAGCTCCCAATAGATTTGTGCTTTTTGTCATTCCATCTTAAAGCACGTTTTCAGGAAAAAATACATGACAAGTAATTTACATCTTAGTGTGAATCAAACGAATTATTTATCTTTTCCTTTGTGTTTCACATTTGAAATCTAATCAATGAAGCTAAAGCTAATATTTCATTATGTAACATTCAAGATATCTATCCATCAACAAGTTGCTTCTTGTCCTGTGGCATTTGCTACAGCATGACTAGGGTACTGATTAATTACTCTACCTCCGGTATGGGAAGTGTCCCTATTAGAAGGCAAGATTAAGATCCAGAGATGACAGGTTTTTGTTTTTCTGTCATTTTGACATTATGGATTCCTGAATTCAAAATTGTATAGTCGCATACAACTTTTCACAACCACACTTTGTTCAACGCATTGGTGAAAAACAGGAGGCACCTAAATACAACATTTGACTGGCTGGAGCCCTGAAGTGTTTGCTTTGAGAGGTGGGCGTTCCCGTGAATACAGCCAAATATTCTAGTAAAAGTGAAAGGACTGCTTCTCGCCAACATTTTCCTGAAGCTAGGAATTGGATAACTTCTATCAAATTTTGATTCTTGAGACTTTTGACTTCATTTATGATTTTACAGAATTATAAACCGCATTTGGAAAATAGTTTCAAAAATAATAGCTTCAACTTTCCAGCATCAGAATTATCTTCTATGCAACAAATAGCTTAGCCAGTATTTAAAAATGGGCTAACTAGTCTGCTTTCTGGGCCCCAGTATTGCCAATAATCTCTATGCTACAATATTTACTCAGCATTTATCTTAAAAAAAAAAAAAAGTCTGGTTGAGGGGGGAGGGTAGAGCTCAGTGGTAGAGTGTGTGCTTAGCATGCCTGAGGTCCTGGGTTCAATCCCCAGTACCTCCATTAGAAAAGTAATAAACAAACAAACAAAACCTATTTCATTTTTGTCCCCACCCCAAATAAATCTGGTTGAGTTACAGTTTTGCCATAAATTTCACCTTTCTCTTTAGATATACAGTTCTACATTCTCAAACACACAGTCATGTGATCATTACCAAAATTAAGGCAATAAATACTTTCATCACCTTGAAAGCTCCCTCTTGTCACTTTATAATTACTCCTTTCTCTCCAGCAGCAGCCTCTGGCAACCACTGACCTGTTTCTTTTTTTATCTCTATAGTTTTGCTTTTTCCTGAAATATCATGTAAATGGAACAATCAAGAATGTAGCCATTATAATGATTTCTTTTCTTTAGCATCTTTGCGATTCATCTGTGTTGCTGTATTGCTCTGTAGAATTTCATTGGAGAGATGCACTATGTTCTATCCACTCACCAGCTGTAGGCATTTTGATTGTTTTGAGTTTTGGGAGATTATGCATTTAATCTCTGTAATATAATAGGCTTTAAACGTTTGTGAACAGGATTTTGTGTAGACATATGTTTTCACGTACCCTGCATAAACATCTAGAAGTGTTATTTCAGGTCATATGGTAACTATATAAGCAACTGCCAACATGTTTTCCAAAGTAGCTGTATCATTTTTGCATTCTCACTAGCAACATATGAGAGTACCAATTGCTCCACATCCTCACCAACTCTTGATGTTGACAGGTGTGTAGTTATATCTCATGTTGTGGTTGTGCAGTGCTATCTCACTGTGATCTTAATTTGCATTTCTCTAATGATGGATGATGTTGAATAGCATTTTATATGTTTATCTGTCATGCTTAAATCTTGAGAAAAATATGTCCTCAAATCTTTTGCCTTTTTTTCTTAGTAGTTTGTTTCCTTATTATTGTGTTTTGAATGACCTTTATATTTTCGGAATGATATCTTGATTAGATGTATGTCTTGCAAATATCTTCTCCCAGTATATAGTTGTCTTTTTAATTTTCTTAGTAGTATATTTGCACAAGGCGAAATTTTTAATTTTGAAGAAGTGCAATATAATGTTTATCTTTTATGATTTGTCCTTTCATATGTCTCATTAAAAAAAATTACCTTACCAAAGGACATATTTTCTCCTATTTTTTTAAATATTTGTATATAACTTCAATTCATTTTTTAGTTAATTTTGTATATGGCACAAGGTAAGTATTAATATTTTTTGCATACAGATATTCATTTCCATTATCATTTGTTGAAAAGACTACCATTTTTCCATTCATTACCTTAACAATTGTATTGAAAATTATTTGATCATATTTGTTTGAGTCTATTTCTGGGCTCTCTCTTTTGTTTTATTAATCTATGGGCCTATTCTTGCATACACACCACAGTTTGTTGATCGTTACATCTTTATAGTAAGTCTTCAAATCAGGTAATGTAATCTTGCGACTTTGTTCTTATTCCAAAATGCTTTGGATATTCTTTTTTTTTTTTTGCATTTCCAAATACATTTTAAAAGCAGCTTTTTTGTTTCTACCAAAAATCATGCTGGAATTTTGGTTGGGATTTTGCTGAATAGGTAGACCTTGATTACTAGATTACTAAGCCAGTGTTTGTACAGCTTGTGTGAAGTTTTTTGTTTCAATAATGTTTTATACTTTACAGCATACAAACTTGCATATGTTTTTGAGAATGTGTGTGTAAGTATTTCATGGTTTTGGTGCTATTTCAAATTTTACTTTGAAAAATGATTTCCAATTGCCCATTGCCTGCATATAGAAGAATTATTGAATTTGTGTCTCCACATCCTTGTGAAATTCACTTTTTAGTTCCATTAACTTTGATTTTTATAGACTCTTTGGGAAAATCTGTGTAGACAATAAAGTCATATAATTGCTTGCATTCCAATCTATATAACATTTATTAATTTTTGTTGTCTTTTTGCACTGGCTAAGAATCTACCATGATGTTAACAGAACTGTTAGATACTCATCCTTTCCTTGTTCCCAATTTTAAAAGGAAAGCAACCAATTTTTAAATCATGAAATACAATAATAGTCATAAATTTTTCTGCAGATATTCTTTATCAGAATTAGGAAGCTCCCTTCTATTCTAGCTTTCTCTGGGCTTTTATCATAAATGGATGTTAAATTTTGTCAGTTTCTACTTCTGCATATTGTACATGGTTGTATGGTTTGTCCTCTTTAGTCTATTGATACAGTAAATTACACTGATGGATTTTAAAATGTTTAACCAACCTTGCATTCCTTGGATAACTACCTTTACCCCCTCTTGGATGTGGTGTGCTATTTTTAAAATTTATTACTGGATTGGATTTGCAAATATTTTAATGAGGATTTTTGTATCCATTCCAATGAATAATATTGATCTATATTCCTGTTCCTTGTAATATTTTTGTTGTATAACATTTTCAGTACGAGAATAATGATGGACTTGTAAACTAAGTTAGAAGGTGTCCCCTCCTATTGTATTTTCTAGAAAATTTTGCACATAGTTAATATTCTTTTGTCCTTAAATATTTGGTAGAATTTGGTAGAAGCAGCCCACTTGGGCTATTCGTTTTCTTCATTGGAGAAAGTTGACTAAGATGCCAATTTACTTTAGTAGGTGTATAACTATCCAAGTTATAATTGTTTTCTCAGATGAACTTTGGAATTTTGTGTATTTTAAGGAATTTAGCCATTTCACCCTATTTGACTAATTTATGGGTGTAGAATTTTTCATATTATTTTTGTATTATAGTTTAAGGTCAGTATAATCTTTAGTGATACATACTCTTTCTTTCCTGATATCGATTATTTGTGTAACTGTTTTCTTTTCAGTGTAGCTATGTTTATCTAGTTGTTAATTTTTTAAAATCTTACATAACTTGACCTTTCATTCAAAGCTTCTTGACTATTTAGGGCATTTAGTAATAAAAACATGAACTTCAGCCAAAAAAAAGCCTCTATTTTTCCTTCTTCCCTTTCTTTGATGTTTTAGTTACATTCAAGTTGTATTAATTTCTGGATGTGCTTTTGGGCTGCTTAACTATTTTTGCATAGTTATCAATATTCAAATACCAAACATAATGTTGAAAAGGATGACATATTTTCCTGCATCTTAGATGTCCTAAGTTTAGCTCATTATTTCTGAAATTCTTCTTCAGTGTCGACCTTGAATGCATTAGTCTTCTGTTTGAAATGAACGTTAAAGAAAGAAAATAATGATTACCTCTCTATTCATCTCAAAAACAATTTATCTATAAGATGGTTACATTAACTAATATGACCACTCATAAAAAAGTCACAGACTGATTCTTGCTATAACAATACAATCAGTTTTAGTAAAGCAGAAATTATATCAGAAATCCTTGCTTTTACCAAAAAAGCTCTCTGGGATAAATATATCATGGTATATTTTTCAGAAAATATTCATTATTTTTTAACATCAGATTACAAAGTAATAGATAAGTAAGAATGATGGAGGAAAAAAAGACTCCCTGTAGGGTTAACCCCGTCATTCACTTCTCAGCCTTCTTACCACCTCTTCCCTGCTTCTAGTTAATTTGGCATACTTCCAGTGCTTAGAAGGCACCATGCTGATTCGTACCTCCATGTGCTTTATCCATAATTTGCACACTGCCTGGAATGTTCTCCACAAGCCACCACCAGCTCGGTCCCCAACGGCAGAGCTCTCTCTCTTCTTACAAATTTAAATCAGTTGGTCCCACCTATGACCCCTTCCCTGATGCTCTCCTGGCTCTAGAGAAAACTGAAAATGTCCCATTTGTGTCTCATACATCCCATACAGGATTTCATCAATCTACCTATAACTAATTGTTCCATGTTTCTTGACAAGAACGAATCCCTCCAGAAGCATATGCTTTTTAAAGACAGAGATTGTTAACATATCTGTCCTTGTCCACTAGACTGGCAAGTTGATTATATGCAGGAAGTTACATATTTATTCTCTGAGTGAGGGAGTGAGTAAGTGAATGAATGAATGAATATATAAAATTATCTTGAATCCATCTTGAACCCAGGTACCAGTGGGATACCTAGGTGAATTTCTTATAATTGAATACAAATATTACTTATTTCTGTGCTTTGATGTGGAGAAAAATGTTTATCTTTCATTACACATCCCAGATCAAGGTTGCATTCCATCCTCATAGTCCACCATCACATTATCCCCTCTTGGTTTCAAAATTACTTCTGGGTATAAGACCTATGCCTTAAGGCATGAATATTTCCTCATTTTGTACAACTGTATTTAAAAGGAGTAAATAAACTATTTTAATCTTTTCTCACTTTGCTATTTTATACTTTTGAAAGGGAGATTTTATTTATTTCATTTATCCTGTAATAAATATTCACTTGTTTAGAATTAAGTAAATATTCAGCCATGTCTCCAAACCTTCCCCTACTGCACAATGCCCACATCAGCAGTATATTTGTAAGTAGCATAATGAAGTCATATAACTGCTTGTGATTGATTTGATATGTGAGTAAAATCGAGGGTTTCAGGAGAGAACGGAGCCCCTTATACTATCTCTTATCTCTCCAATTAAAAAAAATGGTAGGTTCTATCCCTTAAATATTAGGTTTTATAAAAAAGGCTGATCACAGAGGGACTCTAGCCTTCATTTCTCCTCTTGCATTTTTTGTTGCTTTTTTCCTCAGGACTTCTCCAATAAAATGAGTGAGACATACCTGGTCATTGACTATTGAATTTTTTTGTATTCTTTATATGTGCGGTTTCAACCATTATTTTTGATTACCTGTTCTGGCATGATCACAATTTCCTGTAATATTTCTTTTCTCTCCCAGGGGAAATTAATGTCTGCTCTTAGCATTTGTCCCTTATTTTCTTTGTGAAAACTGAGACAAGGAAGCAAGAAATTAATTTAATATTTTAGCAATATCTATTTCATTGGTCGATAATTTATTCTTGTAATTTTTACTCTGTAGGCTTCTTCAGAGTGACCTCTGGTCCCTTCTATGCTTGAAACACATTTTCTATAATATTTTGACCTCCTGTGATATTTTTCATTCATTTCTCACCTTGCCTTTCCCTTTCATTCTGCTTTCACTACTGTGCCCTTTGTCTCTTTTTGCAATTCCGCATAACCAATATTTTATACTTCATATCTGAGCTGCTCATATACTTGATTGCTTTTTACAAATCATTTTTCATCCATATTGGATTTCTTTAAATTTCTGTGATATTTGCTTTTAGGGTATACATAAACACAATCCTTTGGGAGCACTGAACATTAATTTACTTTGGAACATGCTCCAATTTTTCTTTTCGTCCTGTTTTAATCTATACTATAAATAAATAAACATCTCACTATTTTTTATTCCAAAAACAGTACTGCAGTTTACCGGTACCTATTTCCTTATTTGTTTTAAATTTTTATACTTTTTTTTTCCAGTTGTATTGAGAACAATTGACATGTATCACTGTACATTTTCTCACTTGTTAATTTCTTTATTCTCTCATTAGTCTCAAGACATTCCTTAGCATTTCTTTATTTCTTGGTATTTCATACTTGTGTTTACGCATCTTAGGGTATGGCTGTGTCTTGTGTCAATCAACTTAATACAGTAATTATGCTCCTATACTTGGATTCTCCTTTAGCTGTCTAGCCATTCCCATCGCACAGAGGACACATGCACATGGATATGAATCTTCTTTCCAAACTAATGTTCTTCTTTCACATATTTTATACTTGCTTGCCATTTTCAATATTTCTAAAATAAAATCTTTGAACATAATTATTTTTATATCTTTATAAAACATGCCCTGTGCTTTTTTACATTTTTGTAAGCTGTGCTTTTTTTAATTAAACTTTTTATTTTGAGGTTATTGTAGATTATTTTTGAATTTTTCAAGTATAAATAGCTTCTGCTAATAATTTGCACTCTGTCATATTTTTTTCTTGTCTATAACTTATTTATTTATTGTGTACATTTATTGAGTCCTATATACATGTCAGATATTCTAATGTTGGGGATACAATAGACTAATGGGTATGCTTTCTACAGAATCATAATCCAACAAAAAATTTTTAAATAAAGTTCCATTTAAATTTGAGATAAATACTACAACTGTAAAGGGTGTACTGTGAAAGACTCTTTAAGAAAATTTTGGTTTGACTTTTGAGGAAGAGGTCAGAATGTTTTCTCCAAAGAAATTTGTCTTTAAATTGAGATTAAAAGCAACAGTAAGAGTTACCTAATTACTTTAACCCAGGTTCCTCTCAAACCTGGAGACCGTTGGAGATTTTCCCAAGGATCAGGAATTTTGAAAGACCAGGGAAAATCATAAAAGAAGGAAGAACTGGTCTGTGCTATGAGCATTTAGGACTCAATTTTGCAAGAATGTTTTGAGGAGTGTATAGGATACCTTCTATAATTTTCCATCTCAGATACCATAGGAAGAACCAGTGATTCATGGCCGCTTCCTTTCCCTGTTGGTCAAGGGGATATTTTTAACTATCCGCACCTCCAGGGGGCACCTGTGTGTATGCCACGCAGGCTCCCACCTGCCTCTACCTCATACCACCGTGTGGAAAAAGCCCAGGGCAGAAAGCGAATGATGTAAGTCACAACCTTGAGTTGAAACACTGCAGTTTGAAGGATTTTAAATCTTCATGCACCTATTCCTTGAATCCAGGGATGGAATGAGAGATGTGGCCCAGCATATATGAAGTTACCCTCAAGAGGTCTGGGTCTAGCCGGGAAACCATTAAAACAGCAGAATTTGCAAAGTCGAGAGGCAGGAATTAATTGGGCATATTCAAAGTAATTAAAGACGTCCAGTGACCTAGAGAAGAATGGAAGGGGACAAAGGAGGAGTCTTGGAGGAGACTGAATATAGCCAGGTTAAATAAGCTGTACTCTATTCCTGAAGCACTAAAAAGTTTTTGAAATGTGCTACACAAGGGATATTTTCTGAATCATGACCTCCTATCTTCAGCACCCATTGTTAAATATATCATTTTCTGTACTTTTCCCAATTCACAATGTTTAGAGTCAGAATTAGACTGACAAGAGTATTGTATGCAAAAATTATTATCCTAGATTGTAGGCCAGGCAAAAAGCTGCCTTTGGATCAAGAAGCCATTCCTGGTTCCCAGTCAGCTATATCTGGAGAAGTCCAGGGTGTGGCAGGCACACAGGCTGGCATCTCTAATGTAGATGGTGTCGAGTATTTTAACATTCATTTTACCCATCAGATAATAGAGAACTGTGTACCAAAACATTCTTCTCCAACCTACTCTGGAAGGCAGAGAGGCACCTGCAGCCACCAACAAAGCATCAGTGCCATCTTCACACTCTGTAGAGAAAGCAGGGTCTTGAATATTCTATCACTGAAAGTGAGGAGAAGGAAAAATCAAGGTTATAAAGGTTCAGGAAATAAATAATAAGTTCTATTGGTTGCTAATAACCTTTAGTTTAGAAACCTTGTTGAATGCAGATCATTGTAGATTTCCAGGCAGCTATAAGATGTATAAGTTCTGAGGACCCAATGTGCAGCATGGTAAATATAGGTAACACTGTACTGTATGCTTGAAATTTGCTAAGAGAGTAAATTTTAAGTGTTCTGAACACACACACACACACACACACACACACGGTAGTGTGAGGTGACAGATGTGTTACTTAGCTTTGTGGTAATCATTTCACGATATACAGGTAAAATAAATGATCAGATTGTACACCTTAAATGTGTGCAATCTTTATTTGTTAATTAGATATCAGTAAAGCTAGGGAAAGAAAGAAAAAATACAGAAACAGCCCATGCATTCTTTATCCAGCGCCCCCCAGAGGCAACATCCTGCAAAACTATAATGTAATAGCACAACCAGGGCATTAACACTGACACAGTAAAAACGTGGAACATAGGCAGCCCCGCAGGGATCCCTCCTGCTTCAATTGTATAGCCACACCTACATGTCATGTCAGGAATTATATAGAAGTGGGATGCAAGCTTGTTGGATTAGCCTTTATTTACTCAGTGTAATTCCCTAGAGATTCATCCAAGTCGTTACAGTTCTAAATAATTTCTTTTTCTTTTTATTGCTAAGCAGTATCCCATGGTATGTATGTACCACAATTTATGTAACCGTTCACCTGCTGCAGGATGCCTATGTAGCTTCCAGGTTTTGATTATTATGAGTAAAGCTGCTACAAATATTCATGTGCAGGTTTTCGTGTGAACCTAGTGTTTCATTTCTCTGTGATGACTGCCAAGGAATGCAATTTCTGGGTCGTTTGGTACTTGCCTATGAAGTTTTTAAAGAAACTGCCAAAATGGTCCCAGAATGGCTGTTCCATTTTATATTTCCACCAGCAATGTAGGAATGATCCAGTTTCTCTGCATCGTCGCCAGCATGTCATGGTGTCACCGTTTTTCAACTGAGTCATTTTGGTAAGTGTTGTAGTGATATCTCATTATGGTTTTAATTTGTATTTCCCTAATGACTAATAATGTTGAACGTCTTTTTATGTGCTTACTTGCCATCTGGATAGCGTCTTTGATGTATGTCTTTTTTTTTTTGTTTTCCTCCAGTTTTATTGAGATATAATTGACAGCACTGTGTAAGTTTAAGATGTACAGCTAATGTTTTGACTTACATACATCATGACATGATTATCACAATAAGTTTAGTGAACATCCATCATCTTATACAGATATAAAATTGAAGAGATAGAAAAGAAATATTTTTTCCTTGTGATGAGAACTCAGGATTTATTCTTAATACCTTTCATATAAAACATACAGGAGTGTTAATTATATTTTTCATGTTGTACATTGCATTTTTAGAACTTATTTATCTTACTCCTAGAAGTTTGTAGCACCCTTTAACTGTCTTCATCCAATTCCACCTCTCCCAATGTCCCCCCAACTCTGGCAACCACAAAAATACTTGTGCCTTTTAATTTTTTTTCCAATTGAATTATTTTTTTACTGTTGAGTTGTGAGAGTTCTTTAGGTATTCTAGATGCTGGCCTATGGTCAGTTATGTAGTTTGTAAACGTTTTCCTCCAGTCTGGAGCTTGTCTTTTCAACTTCTTAAAAGGGTCTTTCACAGAGTAAAGATTTTCATTGCTTTCCTTTTGAATCTGGGCTGGTCTTACTGAGTGGCTTCACCAGTAAAATGTGATGGAAGTGAAACTTTGGGACTTAAGAAGGTAGACCATGAAATTTCAGGCTTCTTTTGGGTGCGACAGCTACTCAGAGTTGCTGTGGTTTTGGGAACGCTGACGGTTCTGAGGACTAGTGGTCATTTATTCGGTGAAATGTCACTCAGTCAAGATTCAGCTGCCGTTTTTCTCATCACACTGTGGTGGTGACTTTGCAGGAGGAAGACCACAGAGGTAAAGCCCCATGCTTACCACATCCTACCAGGTGCACACTGGTGATTTCCATTTGCTAACATTTTATGGAGGCTTTTTGAGTCTGTGTTCAGAAGATTTATTGGTCTGCAGCTTTCCTTTCTTGTAACGTCTTTAATGGTTTTGGTCTGTAGCTTTTCTATACGTAATGCCTTTGTCTGGCTTTGATATTAGGGTAAAGCTGGCCTCAGAAAATGAAATAGGAAATGTCTCCGGTGCATATACTTCCTGGAAAAGATTGAGGAGCATTATTGGTATCATGTCTTGCTTGAATGTGTGGTAGAATTCACCAGTGAAATCATCTGGGGCTACTGTTTTCTTTCATGGAAGGTTGCTAGTTATTGAATACCTTTACTAAGTTTAGGCCTATTCAGATTATTTCTCCTTTTGGGAGTTTTAGTGGATTTTGTCCTTCTAGGAATTGGCCCATTTCATCTAAGTTATCAAATTTGTGGGCATAGAGTTAGTTCATAGAATTCCTTTCTTATCCCTTTAATGTTCCTGGTTTCACTAGCTATGGTGGTCAGGAACCGAGCGGAGCTCAGGACGGCCGAGCTGTCCAGGGGCAGAGTGGTCGGTTAAGACAATGAGCCAAACTGAAGGCCGGAATCGCGCCTTTAGTCACGGACTGTGAAAGTGTAAGTGCGAGGTTAGACCCAAGTGCCAACTCTTCCCCATCCCCCGTGTAGTCTTCCCCTTGGAATGGTGCTAGTTAAGGACCAGGTGAATCAGTACACGTGTGCGAATGTGCACCTAACAAAAGACTCCTTTGTTTTATAAGACAGAGAGACAGAGAGAGAGGGGCGGGGAGGCTCAGACTGCAGAAGCACTGACTACCGAGTCAGGGCGGAGAAGAATGTCTTCAAGTCTTGTCCCCCATGAGCAGGTGGGGTGGGGCATCTCAGTAGACACACCTCAGGAAGGCCTCAGGTGAAAGCCTTTGAAAATGTGACCTCTGAGTTGAGGCATCTGAGCAAGCAGTTACACCCACGTCAGAGCAGGGCCCGCCAGCGCAGCCCGAGTCCTTGACTGCAGCCCCCGCCCCGAGACTGCGCACCAAGTCAGCAAGGGGAGGGCAGAGCTTCACCATGAAGTCTGCCGGCTAAGCCTTGGTAATTGCCTACGGTTGGGCCTCAAAGATTACACAGGTTTTTGTTCAGGGTTTTGGGGCCTCTTTCATGTCTGATACTGGTAATTCGTGATATCTTTTTCTTGGTTAGATTGACCAGAGCTTTATCAATGTATTAATTTTTTCGAAGAACCAGGTTTTTTGTTTTGCTTTGCTTTTTGTCCATAGAATTCCTATTTTCAACTCCACTGATTTCTGCTTGAATTTTTATTATTTCCTTTCCTCTACTTACTTGGGATTTAATTTGCTCTCCTTCTGGTTTTCTAAGATGGAAACTTCAGTTATTAACGTTTCGAACTTTCCCCTTTTCTAATTCATGCACAGCATCCTAAAAACGTCCCTCTAAGCACTACTTTAACTGCATCTCACAAATTTTGATAAGCTGTATGTTTATTTTCACTCAGTTTTAAATCATTGGTATTTTTCTTGAAACTTCTACATTGACCAATAGGTTATTTACAGGTGTATTTTTAAATCCCCAACATTTTGGGATTTCCAGTGATCTTTCTGTTATTGACTTCGTGTTGAAAGGTGGATATGCTGTATTTGGTAATAGGAACGGAGGTTAAAAGGCCTTTATTACGAACATCTTTTAATCTGGTTAGGAGTCGGCTTGTGTTGAATGTTTGCTACAGCTTGTTTCCAGAGGACTTCAGTCCCTCTACTGTCCTGTTTTGTTCTCTCTTGTTGCCTTCGGGCTTCTAAAAGAAGTCCTCCTGAGACAGAGTCTGTCTTTCAGATCTTTCAGTTATGATATACTGATACACTGGAGCACCGTCGGTGTGTTGGCAGGTTGTAGAGGAGGGCAAGCATTCGGTACTTGAAAGATGAGATCTTAATCCTTTAATGAACCGTGTCCTAAGCTGTGAAATCCATGGATTTTTTTTTTTTTTTGCTAGTTTGTTCTTTGCTTTTCGTTCATTGTTTTAGCTCCCCACCTTCCCCTTTGATGCAGCAGGAAAGATAGAGGAAAATCAAGTTGAAGAAATACCCTTACCCTGAGTGTGGAAAGGCTGTTATACAGTCTTCCTCTGAGAGTAAGTCTTTGCCATGAGAAATACTCAGGGCACGTGTCAAAATGGTTACTTTTCCCTCCCCCTGCCAGAATCAGGAGTGGACCTGTCTAGGCTTTTGACCATGAGGGTCTGGTGGGTGTTTCTGAGATGAAGCCCACGGGAGTGTGGTCTCCCCACTAAGCCTACAGCTCCCAGGAGCATCCCAGTCCTTGCGTGATCCCACTGTGAGCCCCAGCAACTCAGCCAGATCACCTTGTGAGTGTTCCTACGGGTTCTTGGCTCCCACAGCTTCTCTTCCAAGTCTGCAGAGCTCAGTGGGGATCCTCTTAGCCTGTGTCTCCAGTTTGGCATGGTGGTTATTCTATTGAGTTAGCCAACAGCTCCAGTAAATCTGTTGACTTTCATTTTGTCCAGTTTTTCTTGTAAACTTGGCACTGACCACATCCAAGCTACATGCTGGGTTGGAACCAGAAGCCCCTGTGTTCTTTTTTGACAAATATATAATATTATTTTCCTTCCCAATCTTATATAGCCTGAGGAAGTTGAGGAGAGTGTCTAATCTTCTCCAGAAGTACTGTTTTCAGCTTATATTCTCACAGTAGCTAAGATGGACTTGAGCTTAACTTTTAGGCCATTTTCATTATAAGGATCTCTAAATTTATAAAGTTTATATCATGTATAAGAATCACTATTAACCAATACCACCCTCCTCCAAATCCTAACACCTATATACACAAGGAGAATAATTTTTTATGCATCTGTGTTTACAGACATCATTAAGATAATGGAGGCAGGGACAGAAACTACAATTTATTTAAAGCCAACTGTAGACTGGCCTAGGCTAACTTTTTGTATTTAGAGTTAATAATTTAGCTCTCACAACAGCCCTATCAGGTAGCCATTATGCCTAGAGTGCCCATGACAGATCAAAGATTTGGAATGCAAATCACATCCCCAAATTCATGTAGCAAAGACCTTTTAGAGTAAATGCTTATACCAAACTTATTTATATTGGGCCTAATAAGAATACAAAACAAGATTATTTTTTGTTTTGTAACAATGTCAAGCAATTGGCATATACCTGATCGATTATAAATGGGTCACGAAGGAAAAAGTGTTTGCTCTGCCTCTCTTCCCTTTTTTGTACTCCGTATCTTTTTTTTTTTTTACCACATTGTAGATCCTCTACCTGTTAGATTCTAATCACCTCCTAAAATGCTTCCTGCCTCAATATTTATTTTCTCCTTCGAAATGCGTTAAGATGGAGTATAGGCACTCTTGTGCTAAGACTGTAAATTCAGCTTTCTAGAAGCTCAACAAGTCAGCACCAAATATTCGTGTAATTCTCTGCAAGTGTATTCATCCACAGAAATAGTGCACTTTGCACTTTGTACAAAATCATCTGTTTCTTCTTGTGTTAGCTGCTAATCCCACAGCCTAGCAAACTGCAATCCTACCTTCTCTAAATCCTATCTCGGAAAAGAAACTTTGTCTAGAGAAAAAGAGGAAACTTAATACAGCTTACGGCGAACCAGTAAGCCTTGACTTTGTCTACTCAGAATTTGCCCCAGCTGTAACATAGTGACAGTCGGGGCTTTAATGCAAAACACGTGTGTGCTTTATCATGCCAACTCCAACATCCTGGGAAAACTTGGCATTTTGATAGTTTTTTTTTAAAATTTAGATGGTGACTTTTAAGCTTCTCAAACAAAAATAGAGTTGAAATAGTAATTAAATGGGGGTTGATAAAACCGTTTTTGTGGAAGTGTCACGTTACTACCAAAAATCCTTAGATTCAGTTACAGGCACAGGTTCGTGCTATAGGGATTTCACTCAGTAGGAAATGACCTTCTCCTCCCAGTAGGAAGTAGACTCCTTATCTGAACTTGAGGACTTGATTAGCAGTCTTACGTTTAGGAGTATGAAGTCTTGACGTTCAGCACGTATTTTGGAGCATCAGGTGTTTCCGAGTTGCCTGATTTACAGGAAAGGTCAGCGGCTCTCCCTGAGTTTCCTCCTCGGACTCCTGACTTGATCTGCGTTGTCAGTCAACCTGAGGATTCACTCTTCACCTCACAGCTTTTGTGAAGTTCTTCGGAATAAAAATAGTATTTGATTACAATTATACTGATCTTGTACTTTTCCAAATATTAAAACCAAAAGCAAAAATACCTAGGCCAAACTGAATTTTGGTTCCAAATGGATATCTCGCTTTTCCCTCCGGGAAGTTAATTCTCTAAGATGCTATGTAGTCGCGCGATGGAAAACATATCAGGGAAAGATTTCTTTTCAGTATTTGAGATATTGGGCAAAAGTTGGTTGATGTGGTTTCCATTTCTTTATTTGGTTCTTGGAGACTACAGTTTCTAATTGTTGGGAAATGAAAATTTTAGCATATTTATATCTTACTACCTCTTTCTCTTCCATATACACATTTACTTTATTGACTGAATGTCAAAGTGTTTTTGGATATTTGCAAAATAATTTCTTCAAGGTAGACAGCATGAAAACTGGGGAGAATAATTCCAGTGCATTTTTCCAATAGCTCAGTGTTTCAGTAACCTGTTTCAAAGTAACAAATGTCAACGCTTAATTAAAAAAAATAGATGGTACTTGATAATACTAGACTGTCTTTCAATTATTTAGCATACTTCTGTGTTTTAGAGATATCCATGTACACCTGTTAATGGTTAAAAAATGATGTTAAAAGAACACAATTCATATTTTTAAATAAAGTTAACTGTTAAAGTTATTCAGATATGGTGAGTATAAAATAAATAAAACTGTAATTTGCAAACCCTAATGCAGTTAGTGTTGTAGATTGGAGGGGATTTTTAAGCAGGAAGCACAGAAAAAAATGGAAAGCTTCTTATTTCTTGAAAAACAATATTCCTCTGGTTCTTTGGCAAAGCTAGGATAATATTATCTGTTGTCATATGTATATATTCTTTAGTTAACTAGGGTAATGGCAATTTACATGTGTGTAACGCAATAAAAGAACTTAAAGATGAGAAAATGAAGATGAGAAGAAGCTAAGAAATAACAGGTTTATTCTGAATGAGATCTTCATGCTGCCAAGGCCAACACTCCCATCCACATCCTTCTGTGTCTCATAGGAGAACATAAATATATATATATATAGGACATACATATATATATATAGGATATATATATATATATATATGAGACTGAAAGTGATCAATATTTAAATCTGCTTTTTTTTTAATTTGAGGGTCAAAAAAGTTGGACTTCTGGCTTTATAATTTTGATCCAACTGTTTTTACATAAAATAGTACTCATGAAAAATACGGGAATCTCTTCTCGCTTATAACCTCATAATTTTTGTAAAAATTGGGTTTGAAGCCCTTTCTCCAGAATAAATTGTATATCTAGTATTGTTATAATCATTCACTAGAAAGAGAATCATAATCCTAAAATCTCCTGGTTTTCTGATTTGTGAATACCGAAATGTTTAAGTGATTATACAAATTGCCCCATAGAAACTTGTAGCAAAGTACTTTCCTCCATTTCAGGGGTCAGATCAAGAAGGAGTGTTTTTTGATTTATTTTGTTTTGTTTTTCATATACTTTCAGCAACAGGACATTTTGTTTGTTGCTTTTAAATTGAGATAACTCCAAAGCACTAGATTACTATTTTATTGTGAATTATAATTAGATCAAGCTTCTAAAAGATATTAGACTTCACATCAATATCCAACCCATCTGGTCCTCAAATTTTCCCTCTTCATCACCCTTTCCTTGTTTTCTCTCCCCCCCCCCCTTGTACCTCTCTCTTCGTCCTCACACTTCCCCATAAACTGTTTCTGATTGTGAAAAATGATGAAACATAACTCTCACAAGTGTTATTTTAATGTGGCTTCATCACTGAGTCCAGGGCATTTTTACTATGTGACTTAACTATAGACAGACAGCTGTTCTGAATTAGATAGAGCATTTTTTTCAGTCCAGTTGAGTTAGGTCAAAGTTGTAAAAAAATCAATCGCAGATGTTTCAAATCCTGGCCATCATAACTCTTTAGCACTTATTGTTTATGCCATTCATTTGGAGCAAAGCACACGCTACCTTATATTTTAAATTATTTTTAGAATCCCCTTTCCCCTGTATTTCATTATAAGCTTCAGTGCCAACACAGTTCAGACTTCCTTGCAGACCTTGTATCTAACCCTGCACACATGTTTCATATGTATCTGTTAATTCAACATAATTCAAAACAACTACATGTTTTGAGTACCTACTGTGGTTGACTCAAATAAGAAAAAAGAATAGGTTGTTTTTTACATCTGAATCATAGAACCAATGTTCAAGGGGATAGTGGATCATTTGCAAGGAATCCTGTAAGTCCTATAAGTAATGCAAAGTTGTTAAGAATAGTGTTCTAAGAAGGTGCGAGGTAGAACACGGAAGAAACTAGTTGCTTTATCCAGGTTGATAAAAACGTTAATAAAGCATTGCCATCTGTGACTTTTCTCAGAGGGAAGACATTTTAGTTGACTGACATTGAAGGTAGCCCATGATAGATGAGCAATTGATCAATAAATACTGACTAGAAGGGATGGTTCCTGAACAAGCAAGGAAAATGAAAGGACCAAAATACTCAGGATTAGGGAGGGCCTAAGCAAATTATCTGATTTAATCAGAACACAGTGAATATGAAGGTCAAAAGTGATAAAGAAGCCTGTGATTTTAACATGTAATCATGGAAGGTAAGGTAGGCAGAAAAGTGGCTCCCGAAAATGTCCACAGCTTAATCTCTTAATGGGAAAAATGACTTTGCACATGTTACTAAAAGTATGTACTTTGAGATGGACTGATTAATCTGGATTATCAGGGTGGGTACAATTGAATCTCATGAAGTTTTAATATGATCAGGGAGAGATGTGATGTGGGAAAGATATGATGTGTCATCTTCCTGACTTTGAAGGTGAAGGAAGAGAGCCCTGAGCCCAGGAATGCAGACAGCCTCTTTAAATGCCTTGGAAAAGCAGTGGAGTGGATTTTCCTTTAAAGCTTCCAGAAGGGAACACGGCCATGCTAACACCCTGAATTTAACCCAGTGAAACCCACGTTGGACTTCTGACCCACAAAACTTTAAGATGATAAATCTATAAATGTTTTGAGGACCTAACTTCATGGTAATTGAGTATAGCAGTAATAGAAAACAAATACAACGTCCTGTCATTTATATGGTTAAAGTTAATTTATGAGGTTTGGGAGAGCTAATAAAGACTTTTGAACAAGGCAGTGATGTTGATTTATTTCATGCATATTAGGAAAATAAGATTTCTCCTGGTTTTTAATATGTAATACAAAGTAAGTTAGATGTAGAAAAATAAAGTTTCCAGAAGAAATGGAAAATAATGATTGTACACATGAAATTTCCTAGTCTTCAATAAGAAATTGGAAAGTCTAGGGTAACCTTTATAAGACAAAATAATATATTTAGTAAAATACATAATTGCTGAAAGTAAAACTTTAAATAGAAATGGAAGGTATTTTGTCTTCTAATATTTTATTATAATATTTCCAAACATATTGTAGAGTTTCAGAGTTGAAGTTTAGAATGAACGCTTATATAATCACAACCTAGATTCTGTCATGGATGTTATTGTACATGTTTTACCACACATCTGTTCATCTCTCCATTCTTCTATCTAGCCATCAATTCATGTCTTATTTAATACATTTCAAAGCAAATTGCATCTATCAGTAGAATCCACTTTAAATATTTTAGCTTAATTTTCATTGGCTACAATTCCATATTTGATCAAAATATCTTTTTGTGTAAATTTACATAAAGTGAAATGTACCAATCATAACTAAGTTTTTTTCTAATGGCTGCAACTGTGCAACTGGACTTCTACCGAGATATAGCCTATTACTGTCTTCTGGAGGCTCCCTCATTTTACACTGTGTGCTAGAGACAGCTGAACCAACTCACAAGAATGGATTATGCACACCTCTTCCCAGTTCTGTATTTGGTGATGTTAAATTGGTAATGAAATTGGCCATGGTGGTAGTATTTATATCATGGAAATAGGCAAAAACTTCAAATTAAATCAAGACTCCCTTTCTGTCTCCCCTGAAGAGCTGGAGATAGTCAGATTTCTGATTTGTTTCCCCACCAAAAATTAGCTTTTCCTGTGCTGAAATTTCATAAAAATGAATTGCATAGTATGTATACTCTGCATAACGTAACTTAAAGTCAGCTGAATAATTGAGATTTATTCTTATTGCTGCAGGATCAGTAGTTTGAGATCTTTTTGTTTAATTTAGATATTTATTTATATATACTTCTCTCTTAGAATTAGTTTCTCAAGATCTCAATGGTTTTGATATGTTGTGGTTTCATTTTTCATTTGCTTCAAGTTTTTTTTTTTAATTTCTCTTTTATCTTCTTCTTTGACCCATTGGTTGTTCAGGAGTGTGTTATTTAATTGCCATGTATTTGTGAATTTTCCAGCTTTCTCCTTGTAAATGAATTCTATTTTTGTGCCATTGTAATGGAAAAAGACATTTGGTGTGGTTTCAAACTTCTTCAATTTGCCAGGACTTTTTTGTGAT
This sequence comes from Vicugna pacos, assembly GCF_048564905.1. NCBI lineage: Eukaryota > Metazoa > Chordata > Mammalia > Artiodactyla > Camelidae > Vicugna > Vicugna pacos. The sequence goes on from NC_132996.1 coordinate 13,749,265, forward strand.
CTAGCATATAATCGTTTCTTGAAAATGTTCCATGTTTTCTTGAGAAGAATGTATATTCTACTGCTTTTGGATAGAGTGTTCTATAATTGTCTGTCAGGTACATTTGATCTAAAGTATGATTCAAGTCCATTGTTTCCTTGTTTGTTTGTTTGTTTGTTTTCTGTCTGGATAATCTATTTATTGCTGAAAGTGGGGTATTGAAGTCCCCTACTATTATTGCATTGTTGTCTATTTCTCCCTTCAGATCTGTTAGGATTTGTTAATATATTTAGGTGCTCTAATGTTGGACGCATATGGATGTATGAGTGTTTTATCTTCTTGATGAATTGATCTCTTTATCATTATATAAAACCTTCTTTGTCTCTTGGTACCCCTGTTAGCTTAAAGATTTTTTGTCTGAAACAAGTATAACTACCCCTGCTCTCTTTTGTTTTCCCTTTGCATGAAAAATCTGCTATTCTTGATTATATTCTTTCCTTCAGCAGTATGATTCTTCTATTGTTTTCAGGTTGCTAATAGCATCCTTTCATTTCAGTTTAGAGAACTGCTATTAGGATTTCTTTTAAAGGAAGTCTAATAGTTTCTCTCAGCCTTCCTTTTTGGTTCTGAGAAAGTCTTCATGTGTCCTTCACTTCTCAAGGACAGCCTTGTAAAGTAAAATGTTCTTTTTTTTATATTCTTTCAGATTTTTGAACTATATTGTCTCACTCTCTTCTGTTTTGTAATGTTTCTGCTG